>NW_024466607.1:33789166-35015833 GCF_017591425.1 Ochotona curzoniae | reverse complement strand
GCTCCCATTTCCTGGATGCGTGGAGCAGAAGTATGTTGATGTGAACACACACACGCACACACAGAGAGAAATGCGTATGTTTTCAGGGAGCTGTTCTCATCACATTTTCCTGCTGAATTTCCTGATGTGTATTTGGTGTTGACAACTCTTCACCTCCAGACATTTTTTAGAACTGTTCGCATGAATAGCTACGGAGTAAGGACTTTCGCTGTGCTTAAGACATCTTCCACTTTCATGTCTATGATGTTTCTCTCACTGCCTTATCAATTTTTTTGCCAGAAGGTCTTTCCAACCCAGCGCTAGAGGAACCGCTACCGCAGAAGTAGAAGGAAAGAGAATTGCATTTAAATCATAACTCTGTGCCTCATACTTTAGGAACTGACCTAGTGACTTGTGAGCCCCACTGAAACTTAAAACCTCACAGAAGAAGCTAACAGCAAAATTTGGGGTTTTCTATTATGATTTTTATTTCATGGAATTTTAGAAGTCAGAGGTCTGGGTTTCCTTTCAGACTATTTTCTGGGTTTGCTAGTTCACATTCCAGGTTTATCATCTTTGTGATGTCGCAGTACCACTTGTTCCAAATAGAAATCTGTGCTTCTGAATCAATTCATTTATTTGGGAAATTGATTTTAAAAGGAGACATCATCATATCTGTGAATTCGCTGGGTTTATTTCTTTATCACATTAAGATAAATAAAATGTAAAACAAAGTGTTGACAAGAATTGGCAACTCAAATCAGAACACCTCCCACATGCATGGTGATGCAGGTGGATCTTTTCAGTGTAGATATAGGCATGAACTTGCCCCCTGCCACAGGATTCTAATTAAAAGATCTGTCCTGCTAAGGGGCTGCCCTCTGGCATCTACCGTTGGTCTCTCCAGGACAAAGCATATAGATTACATATGTGACTGTGGGCCTTCTTGTCACATGTCACCCTTTGTTATTGCTGGGTACCAAGGGCAGGGCAAACTCTTGACACCACCACTTTGGCATACCTCTATGTTCTGTCCCATTTTTGTTACCTGTTCAGCAGTGAAGTGGCCTGCATGCTCTACTTGCCAACGCTTGCTGAGTGCCCAGTTATGGGTTGTTTCCTCTGAGCAAAAACCCTCACTTCAAAGCATCGTTCTCACACATCTTCTTTCATTATCTCAGCTCTACTTGAAGAAATGTAGAGCATAGCTTTCCTGTGGGCTTCTTTCTCAAACATATGCTTTGTGGCTCTCTGAAACAGCCTGTTCCTTGAGGAGTCTTCTGATTGATAAAACTGTGGCCCCAGATTTTAGGCTTGGCTAGAAAGGACTTTAATTGTATTGGGAGAATGGCCTTGAAACATTTCTTTTGTTCTGTCCTGTTGAGTGTCTGAGAGAGGAGTTTAATGTTCTTATAGGATAGATGTTTCCTAGGTTGAGAGCCCTCCGTTGTTATTCTTCATATCATTCCACATAACCTGGAAAGTTTACACCATTTGGCACTGAAATACCATTACTCTTTCTGCCAAAATCAAAGAAAACAAATAAGCAAAATTTTCTCATACATAGTTTTAAATATCTCTTGGAGTTTTCCTTGTGGTGATAAAAATATAAAATAGGATGCTGTAAATAAATTCTATTTCAGTGTTTTAATCTTTTTATTTTTTTTTTAATGAAAGTCGATTGCTTGGACCAGTCTATTTTTGCCTCTGCTGGAAGCAACGTATGTCTGGTTTGGGAACACTGGGGGCTGACTGGAGACAAAGTTATTGTGAAGCTAAGGGAACTGAGCTGAGCTGCTGAAAGCCTTGCTTGCATGATCCCAGGCCAGGGTCTGGGATGAATCCAGCAATGTGCACGCAGTTTGTTCACCACGATGCCTTACTGTAAAATTGCAAGAATGAGAAACCTGTGGACTTTGCTTGTTGAAGACTTCTACTGCTGTGCTCTGTTTTGCCTTCCAAAACACATTGGATGACTGGAATTCCTGAGGTTAAGAATAAGATTTGCGCAAGGAACATAACTGGAGGAAATATTTAGTTTTGGGAAGATGTGGCTGGATTTCAGTGGTGCCCAAGTTCCTATCTCAGTTATTGAGGTTACATTCGCCATCTAAATCTGAAATGTCTTCCAGGATGTTCCCTTTTTCCATCTCCCTGGCATCTTGACAAAAAGATATGGGATCTGATTTGCATCAAGATATAAATCCCACAGCGATTATGTGATAGTTACGTATCATTAGTGTGAAATAATTTGTCATTTATCAGGTTTTTAACACTTGTGATTTCTTTTCTCCCTATAAATGAGCATCCCCCTTTTATACCTATTTTTGTGTAAGTAATTTTAGTTTTTTCCTTACGGAGAAGAAGCCCAACTTATTGAAGTTCCGGAAGTCTTCCTATCCTGTCAGCCATGGTTTCCTCTGCCATCAGGAGTCATGAGACCTCATCTACAGGTTCTGAGCCACAATGAGAGGAGCTCTCCCACCGTGCATGACTTCAAAACTTTTCTGGGAGATTCATTGCCTCATTACGATGCTGGCAGTTAAGTACTACTGATTATGCTCCATGATTTACACAACTTCCACTCTCAGGCCCATCAGCACGAATGGGTCTTATGGTCATGGCTTTTTGTTTTTAATGTTTTCCCCGCTAATTTCTCATTTGGTTTCTTTTCTTCATCTTTCGGGAGTTATTCATAAACTAGTCACCTTGCTATTCTCTTTCTATCTTCCCTGCCAAAGAAGAGATTCCCAGAGGTTTAATTAGCTTTTGCTTTGGTGAAGCGGTTCCTTGCTATGCTGCCTCGTAGACAGGAAGAGCTTTTGTGTTTGGCTACCTGGAGAATTTGCTACCAAAACTCCATGTCCCTATGCAGTCTATTACTCGACAAGTTCAAATTCATGCACACAAACAATTTGTTCATTGTTGTCCTTCTGCAGGATTATTCAGTGGTCATACATGGTATCTTCCCCCTCGATAGTGCATTGTTATAAAGAACCTCCGAGGAGGCAGCTCTGTGCTCCCGTGAGTCAGGTCCCCTGTGCCATCAGCATCTGTTAGGAGCGCTGGTTCAAGGTCAGGCTCCAGGCTCCAGCCTGGTCCAGCACTGTCTGTGGTGATCATTTAGGGAGTGGAGTGGAGGATAAAAGATAAGTCTGTCTCCGTGTTGCTCTCCTCTCTCTTCTTCTCTCTGTATCTCTGCCTTTCGAGTGGATAAATGAATAAATCTTGAAAAAGAATACAACATCCAAATACCCTCCACCTTCCAGCTCAAACTGTGTATGTGGAAAAAAAGTGACAGATTTTTAAAACACTTTCAAGTTGGTTGAATACAATTAGATAGTGTGCACTTTACCAAGTATGCATCAGTATTGCTCATATTGTCAAAATTGCTATATTCTAATTTTTGGGAGAAAAAGAAATGAATTCCTAATTATACTTTGCTGATTCACCTTTCCATTTCCTGAAATAATTCCGTTTCTTCCTTATGCACGCCAGACAGCATAAACAATTACAAAATGAATATCATCCAAAAATACTTTATATTTGTCCCTGAAATAAATCTCAATCATGGCTGCTGGTAATGAAAACACATTATTTGGTTTGACTGGAATTTAACCTGAACTTTTTTGTTTCACATTGATTGTTGAAGGTAATTTTACAATACATTTATCTAGTTTATTGTATTACCATAACATATTTTTATATGGCTTAACTAAATCTTATTTAGTGTTTGAAGATTTTATTATGTCAAAGGTCATTGTTCCAATCAATTTTAGCTATACACATTTACAGAAGCTGCAAATGTCGACAGGCCAGGGTTCAACATTGAATAACTCCAGAACTGACATGGAAATTGAACAAAAAGAGGAAAACATATTCATTGTTTCAGGCCTTTGTTTTTTCCAGTAAATTCCATGGCAGGCATTTAGTATGGTGGTTTTAAGACATAGCTTAAGATAGCTGCATCCTATGTTTGAGTAGCTACGTTTGGGTCCAACTCTACTTGATTCCACTCCCCACATGCCACAAGTCATGCTACCTGGATGCTTCAGTCCTTGTTGTCTGCATGGGAGACCTCCTGATTCAGCCTGCATCAGCCCCTGATCATTGCAAGCATTTGGGAGTGAACTGGCAGACATAAAGTCTTCTCTCTCTCTCTGCCTTCCTTCCTCTCTCTCTCCTCTGTCTGTCTCTCTCTCTCTGTCTCTCTCAGTCTTCAGACAAAATGAAAACAAATTAATCATTATCATGGATTATTAAAAACGTGGGCCCATGAGAACTTGGGTGTCTAGTCTGGGCCTGGGGTTGAATCCTGTGCGCATTCAACTGGTGCCAAGGTGCGATTCCTGGAAAGGTGTTATCGAGGCTCTCAGCTACTGAGCTCGCTGCCTCTCCAGGCACTACAACTATAAAACAATGAGAGTAGCATTGCATATTTAAGAGGTACATTCTTATTTGTCAAACACATTTCTGCCTGTTGTTCAATTTATTTCCACAATGACCCAGGGAAAGAAGGAGGGATGCTATCTTCCTATTTAGTAAGTAGGTTGATACATGGGAATAATAATTATTCCCATAGGCAAATTTATGGGTTATGTATATAGAGTATACTGCCCAGAATTCAGTTATAAAAAGACGTGAAAAAAAAAATCAGATCTGTGTCTTCTGTCTTCAATGGTCCATTTGATTTTCCCCAGAGGCAACTGTTGGTGCTGGGCTCTTGTGTAGCTTTCCAGCTGTATGGAAGGATAGCCAGCGTGCTTTGTACAGCAGACTTTTACTAGTGGATGCTGAGTGATAGCTCTCAGACTAAATCAGAACTGCTCCTGGCTTTGCCAATACAGTTGTGTTGGAACAACCACACCTATCTATTTATGTGCCGTCTGTGACTGGTGAGTTGCAAAAACACAAATGATTAGTTGCAAGAGAAAACACCGTCTGCCCTACAAAGCCTAAAATAATTGCCTCTCTATGGAGTTTAGTAAAATCTGGTCTAACTGTGTGATACACACACACATACACACACACACAGGCAAATGTTTCAACTTCTGCCATCGAGGTAAATATACTTTTCTGATTCTTATTTTTAAAAAATTAAAAACAGCATTGTCAATCATTTTGAATCTACACATATGAATTTACTTTATGCAACAACTTTACATGCAGTCTCCTGGGCACTTTACCTTTTTCCTTTCATTTAATTCTCATCAAATCTTATGTTACAAATGCAAATAGTGGAGCTCAGAACTAAGTGATCTACATGTAATCTACAGTAAATGTGAGGCAAGGGATTCGAGTCTCCACGGTCCTTACTCGAAGGCTCGGATTTCCAGCTATGGGTGATCTGTATGCTATTTGCTGAGCACCGACTGACTGTGGGGAAAGCATTCATTGGGATTTGCGTTCCCTGTTCACATGGAGCTGTGACTTGTGATTAACTTGCTGCCTTTCCCGGCTGGGAAGCTGCCTGAGTCCTAAGCACTGTGCACTTCGAACATGTGTGGTTGGTTAAAGCTGGTCTCTTGGCTGTTGACCTTGGGGTTAGTGTTCTGTACGTTCATCATCTTCTAGGAAGTCGACCAGAAGGCCCCCGCAGGTGTCTACTCACCTTTTGCCTCCTGAGTGTGAGTCGTGTTGTAGACATGAGCCCAATCATGGTAGCTGCATGGTATCATTTCAAAGTCTTCAGATGCTCAGAATCTTCAGTAACGCAATAAAGTAACAAACTGTGTGGTGTTCAATTGCCTTTGAAAATCTATTTGATTTCCTACGGAGTAGAGTGTATGGGCATATCATTCTGTGTGGGCCCAGACAAGAGGAATTTTCCTTGAGGGCAGTTTTGTTGACTTGGAAATAGACGCAGGTGTTGGTAGGTAGTTAACAAGTCTGTTGTATGTGAGTCCTTAACCTTATTCACTGGCATCATTGTGACACAAGGTGCTGACGCAGGACGTGCCATTGGGAGCTGAGGCATACCCACAAATAAGCATCTTGAACTTCTTCACGGAATAGTCATTCAGAGGATGAATTCAAGTTGGAAGTTTTAACTAAATGGTTTTTCATGCTATTTGCTCACAATTCTGATTCTTTAATTTCCTTAGTTAACTAACATATATGATTCAACTCTTCCAACAAGTCTCTGAAAATTTCTACTTGAAAATTTTCCCTCTATGTTTTGTGCCCAATAAATACGATTTATTTGTTACCATTCAGGGTTTCAAGAAGGCAGGGATCCTAATGTGAAATGATGATATGTGTTTTTGTTCACGTGGCATGGTTTTTCTAGAATTCTGGTTATTTTTTAGCTTCTATAAGCCAGACACACTGAGTCTTCTTTTAGACATAAATAAAACACAAGCCATCAAAATTCCTCAAAGCTGTCTTTTGTACCCAGGAAAACAACCTTCAGACAACAAAAAGTGAAAAAGCATGTTAGAAGGCATTGTGTGACTGTTAATCATATCATTTGAAGTTTGAAAATCAAGAATAATAAGGGGTTTGTAAGGAACATTGTGATATCAATTTGAGGAAATTCCAATGATCTTCTAATAAGCAATATTTACAATGATTTGGTATGGACAATTGATTGTTATATTTTCTCCACAGTCAAAGAGCAAAGACTGGTTTAACACAATCTTTCTTGCCACTAGTAAGAGTGGCATGAGTAATAAGCGATAATTCATCATAATGAGAACAGGTTAATAAGTGGGAGTCTTGGCATGAGTTTTAATATTCCCTTAGGCATATCTCTCCTAACCAAAATGAGCAGAATTTGAGGAATTTGTGTCGTAAAAATAGCAATTTGCTTATAAAGTGCTTGAAATATCAATGATGGATAGTAAGTTCAAGTTATTATGAAATATGGATGCCATCACAATTTTCTAAGGAACAAGATTGGAAGATATTATTTTATCTTGCATAGCATTAATTTAAAATTTTCTTAACACTGGAAAAATCTCTTCAGTATTTTATTATGAGACATTCTGCATTATCTGTCATAACAAAAAATATTGGAAGTCATGCATTTTTCTGTACTCAATGTTTTTATTTCTTTTTAAAAAGATATTTATTTATTTGCACAGAGAGAGAAGGCAGTTAGAGAAACAAATATATTCCATGTTCTGGCTCACCTCCCAGATGGCCACAATGGCCAGAATTGAGCCAAGCAGAACCCAAGAGCCAGGACCTTCTTGCAGGTCTGCTAAAAGAGTCCCAGAGGATCAAGCACTTGGGCCATCTTCCACCGCTTTCCCCAGGTCATTAGCAGGGAACTGGATTGGATATAGAACAAAAATGAGACAAACTGATGTCCATATTGTTGTAGGATTTGCACTGGCCCTCATGTGTTCTTCTCTAAGCTCTAACACTGCAGCCTGCACATGCAGAAAGCTTCATTCACAAGCTACTGCAGTTTGTACAACCCGAGAAACAAAGTTGACACTTAAAGATTTTATATATGTATACCCATATATGATTTGTTTGCTATTTTTTTTTATTGGAAAAGCAGATCAGATTTATGGAGAGAAAGAGATTTTCCACCTGCTGGTTCACTCCCCAGGTGGCCACAATGGCTGGAGAAGAGCCAATCTGAAGCCAGGAGACTGGAACTTCTTCCACGTTTCCCACATGGGTGCAGGATCCCAAGGTTTTGGGTGATCTTTTACTGCTTTCCCAGGCCACATGCAGGGATCTGGGTGGGAAGTGGGACAGGAACCAATGCCCATATAGGTTCTTGGTGCTTGCAAAGTGAGGACTTAGCTGTTGAGCCACTGTGCTGGGCAATTGGTATAGATGATATAGATAGAGATATAGATAGAGATAGAGATAGAGATAGAGATAGAGATAGAGATAGAGATATATAGCTATGTACACACACATATAAACATATTTATTTATGAGACCTATTGACTAAATCATGCATGCCATTATCAAAGTTTGGATTTCTCAGGCCTATCTGGGAATTATTTGAAGCTTGTTTCATCAACTAACTACCCAGGTCATTGTCAAGAAATTCAAACTCAGTGTCACAAGACTGAGTGTTATGTTAATATCTGCCACCACAATTCTGCTGAGATTTGTCTGTTTGTAAATGACCGTCCCTGTGGATAGAGGGGGATAAAGGCCCTAGATGATTTCCTTGAACCTCCTGATCTCATTTTGCAGGCCTTTTTGGCACCAGGGGAAAACTTCCAGCTGAGTTCTCAGGAAAGCTGGGTGCCTGTTTCTGGTGTGCCTGGCAGAAACGCTGTCTGCTTAGCAGCCCTGACTCTCTGGTACTCCACAGACGTCCTGGTAGTGAGCTTGGAGTTGCATAGCCAGTTCTAGCCCATGGATGACACCCAGAGGAGTTTCATTAGAAGGTCAAGTGAATGCGACATGCTTTCTTATCTCCTTTCCCTCCCTGTTCCTTTACATGCAGCCAAAGTAGCATTGTCCAAGTTACAGGTTTAATAGTCAGAGGGTCGGGCCCAGCGGCAGCGTGGCCTAGCGGCTAAAGTCCTCGCCTTGAACTCCCCAGGATTCCATATGGGCACCGGTTCTAATCCCGGCAGCTCCACTTCCCATCCAGCTCCCTGCCTGTGGCCTGGGAAAGCAGTCGAGGACGGTCCAAAGCCTTGGGATCCTGCACCCGTGTGGGATACCCGGAAGAGGTTCCTGGCTCCTGGCTTTGGATCGGCATAGCATCGGTTGTTGCGCTCACTTGGGGAGTGAATCATCAGGTGGAAGATTTTCCTCTCTTTTTCTCCTCCTATCTGTATATCTGACTTTCCAAAAAATAAATTAATTAAAAAAAAATATTCAGAGGGTCATCCTAACCTGTTAGACTTCCTGTCTGAGAGAAAGAGACCTGGAAACCACAAGAGCTTCGAAGGTTTGTCTGATGTAACCAGCAAAGTGAATTATCCACTGGTGCAGTGAACATAAATCATTGATGGGACTTTTTTCCAATTTTAACAATGTCTACCCATCTCAAAAAATAATATCATTCCTGTAAGCATATACAGTAAATTCCCCAGGCCAAGAAAATACCTTAGGAAAAAAAAGCTGGCTAAAATTTTTGTGAAGGTGCAAATGTGATTTGAAAAACAATGTAATATTAAATTTTCCTTAATACCGATTCTTGATTTTCTCTGCTAATTTAAGCTCCTTACCAGTTTTCTCAGTCTTTGGAGAAATGAGAGAGAAGCCAGTCACAATCCATAATATGTTTAAGAGCATATTACCTGCATTAAATTATTATTTATGCATTTATTTGTTTATTTCTATTGGAAAATCAGATATATAGAGAAGAGGAGAGACAGAGAGGAAGATCTTCCATCCATTGAGTCACTCCCCAAGTGGCGGCAACAGCTGCAGCTGAGCCAATGCGAAGCCAGGAGCCAGGAGCTTCTCCTGGGTCTTGCACGCAGGTACAGGATCCCAAGCATGTGGGCCGTCCGCGACTGTTTTCTCAGGCCATAAGCAGGGGGCTGGATGGGTAAGCAGGGCTGGCAGGATTAGAACCGGCGCCCATATGGGATTCAGGCATGTGCAAGGTGTGAACGCTAGTGGCTAGGCCACCATGCTGGGCCTCTATTTTTCATAAAGATGATACGTTAGTACTACTTCTCATGATTTTTATTAGAATGATGTGCTTCTTTGGGTTCACAGAGACAGATGGTACTTTCCAAGGATTTATCTGAAGCCTTTCAAATGTTCTCTTCTCATCATTTGGGCCAGGAACAATGCACAGAGTTTATGGGCACTGGACTTGACAGTTCCCTGACTTTGATGCTTAAGGTATATCTTCAGATTAGAATGAAATCTGCTTTGCAATAACAGCTCATTTTTTGCTCATAGCCTTTGAACTCTACTTCACAATAAACAGGATAAAAATCTCATCTCAACTTATAGTTTCCAATCTTTTCCTAAGTCCCAATTTGAAACCAGAATATAGTGCAGGAAAATGGGTGAGAATTTGATTTCCCTTAACTGTATTTACTGACCTCCTGATATGCTGAAATAGACTAAATTTGCTACATGGAAAGAATCATTTAGGTTTTGATTTTTTCAAAGCAAATTACTGTTGGATTAAATTTGTATAAGCTGTGGAGAGGAGGAAGACAAGCTTATTTAAGTTTTAGTTGTTTGGTTTTTTTTTTCTATGAATGCTTTCAGAAACTGGCAAGTTGTCAATAACGGAGAACATTATATGTGATTGAATTAAAAGCTGCGAAGTAGCCACTAGATGCCTTAAAATGTTTCAGTTGTGAAGTCAGATCGACAGACTTGCATTCAGATTTCAGCGTTATACTCATTAAACTGTGACCTTGGGCGAGTTGCTCAACTATCATCAAATCTGTTTCCCACAAATTAGGAATGCTGGTCGTTGCTCATCTCACAGAGCTGGTGAATGAACTTAATCATTGGCATGGAGCAATTGCTCAAAGATAGCCAAAATTCATATAATAACAGCTGTATGAACACTGGGGGATAAGGGTGGTACGTGATTCAAGTCCAGCATGCGATTCAACTACTCTACCAACGTGTATTGAGCACACATGGCATTGAAATTCCGTAATGGCTCCTTGGACGCAGTCTAGTTGTGTTTGTCTGTCAAGGGTGGTAATTTCCATACAAACGGTGTACTTGTACTTTGACGGTGCTAAGTTGTTGTTCGGAGACTGTTGGATAGCAGAGAAGACAAGAAATAGACAATCTCCATCCCTCGTACGTCTGTGTGTCCCTGTGACAAAGCCTTGCCTAAGAATGATCTGAGAGAGTACAACTCCTGGGATTGGAGCTTTGGAGGGTGGGCGAACTTTATGGATTCTTTGTTTCGTGTGCGCTGGATGATTGTGGGGGACCCCCTGCAGAAAGGAGGGAGCGAGAATATGAGCAAAGCCTGAGTCCTTGAAAAATGTCAAGGAAGAAATTACCTACACAGAATTATTAAGTGAGCAGAAAATAAACACTCACTATTTTAAGTTATTGGAAATTACAGGATAATTTGTTATGATAGGGAGTGCCACCATAATGTTGTCAAGTAGGGACTCACTCTAAATGACCTCAGAATCTCTAAGAAGTTACCTGTTACAGCAGGGTGACTCATTATTGCTGAGTAGTGGATGTGTCCAGGCAGGTGAATCTGAGAATTCCCTGCACTCCATCCAGGCACCTTACACAGGTGGCAGGTGGACAAGCGTTTGGACCCATGTCTGCTGCCTTCTAAAGCACATTAGCAGAGACCTAGCTGGAAGGCCCAGCAGCCAGATTGCATTGAGCAACCGAAGTGGCAGCTTAACCCAGTATACCAAAGTCACCAGCTCTAGCATCCTTTTCTTATAAGGGCACTAATTCCATTCACACGGATTCTACCCTAATGACCTAAACAGCTTCCGAAAGTCCCACCTGTTAACTCTAGGACAACACAGTAGCACCTGTAGAAAATCTGAGAGAATCATAGCTGAAGCTCAAAAACAAACAAAAGCCACCGATGATTTGAAACTTGCTGGTAAGAGGTACTCATTTTTGGACAGCATGTGGTCCCTGTTGCTTGAGCATGGTGCGCTGTGCAGTTATACATGTGCGCCTTGAAATTTACTGAACAATGCAGTCAGGTTTGCTGATGTTCTCTGTACGCATATGAAACCGTAAAATTATTCATACATTGCTTATTATTGGAAATAGTTCTTCAATTATGGAGATGATTATATTTCAAAGAGTCTAACAACTAATGTTAGAATTTATAGACACGAGATGCAGTTGTTAGTCCTATAAAACAAGAAGAGGAGTAAGCTTTGGAAGATTAATTTGTCCAATTATATTTGCAACATGAAGAAACACAGACACGATGCCAGACTCATGTTCCTTTTCCCCTGTTTTAATGCTTTCACTCTTTCAGTTGACTTTTTAAAAAATGTCTTTTCTCCAACTTAGTTTTCTTCTGCAATTGATCTTGACAACTTCCTTCTGTTGAAGATATTAAGCAACAAACACCGGTGAAACTCTCATTCAAAACGATCGTGGATTCACAATAGCCATGAGCTCAAATGATTACATGCCTGAAAAACCCATGCTTAGGAAGATAATATTGAATGCACATTGCATTTTACTTACGTTCATGCAAGATTGACTCAACCTGTCAAGTGTTTAGAAATCAAAGCCAAACTTATGGCCCAAACATGTATTAAATCATGTGCACAAATGATTCATAACAAAAGCCCATCCACCTCTGTGTGCTAGCAGCCATGAACAAATCACAGCTATGCCCAACTCTGGAGAATCATTCTCCTCATATATGGTTAATGATCAGATTACAGCGACAGCAAAGCACTGGAGATGAATGGGTGACCATAAAATATACGACATATGCTCCAGTAAGACCCAAAATAATTGAAAGAAATTAGATCATGGTGGAACTTTTCTCTCATCCATCCACTTTTTTTTTTTTCAACTTTCAGCAAAAGTTGATGTAAGAAGAGAAAATATTTGCTGATCAACGCTCCAGACAGTGAATCTTTCCTACTTTCTGCAGATGGAAGCTAACTTAATCTGGTTCATGTGTTTTAAGTACATCTTAAAATAAAAACTGGAGGCTGGTTTGCACCCAGAAAAACTGCGCATGTAGCTTCAGAACTAGGCAAGCAATTTAAGCTTCCAGTATGTCTGCATTTTTTTTTTAATTCCAATGGGGTAATAATGTTACCATTTGCACTTCTTCATTTGATTTCTTTTGAAACCCACATTTACATTTCAAATATTACATCTGACCTAATTATTTCAAGAAATGTTGAAGTTGTTTAAAAAATCAATTACAATGCCCAGTATGTTTTGTTTCCACTTGGAAATTCATTATTTGAACTTGCCATCAGAATTCATAGCAGTAGAATTTCCAGCTATAAAACATGTACAGCATCTGTTATTTTCGCTTGGAAGTGGAGTCCTTGGAGTGCTTTGGCAGACTTGCTTATGAAAATCTACAGTGCATATCAGTGTGGTGTACATTAATGTGTATGTAACATTATTTTACATAACTGGGTGATCTTACCAAGCAATCGCTCTTCTAACTTTAATAAGTTTGAAAGTCATGTGATATGCACATGTTATATACTTTTTTTAAAGAAAACAAAAACAAAGTACTGGATTTTGGTGAAGTAGCTATTTAAAGGATTAAGTTCTTTACTTACTGTTCTATAACTGGTTGACATATTTCCCACTTCAGCCAGAAAAAAAAAAAAAGAAAAACCATAAAAGAGCTGGGATGAAATTATACTTGGCTTTGTCTGATTCTATTGTTGCCAATCTTGTTGAGTCCAGCAGGGAAGGAGCCATGAGAGCTTTATTCTCAGATGCTAACACAGTAACTCTTGCATAGTGGATGCTCAGTAGATTTCAGGTGCACAAATGGATTGGCTACACAGTATCTCCGTGGAAGACTCCCGAGCAAGGAAAGAAAGAACACGTTTGTGTCAAAGGGCATCAGGAACACTCAGCTTTAATGATTCGCTAGGGGAATTCATGGGACACAACAGTCATACCCTTGGTTGTGATTTATTGAAGTACAAGAACCCAAACCACACTCAGCAATGGATAACTATGCATGAAATTAAATTTCATTCGAAAACAGGCAAAAGTTTCCAGGAGTTTCCTCCCACACAGAATACATTCCACTGACCCCCACAGTATCACATACACAGTTGGAAAACATTGCCTACTGAGGATCCAGTCGGGACTCTGAGCTCCCAGGTCCTGGGCACTGGTCAAATTGTTTAATATTCTGTCCCTTAAATCACTCGGCCTTTCTGTGAATTATCAATGCCACAAACACTTGTTGAAAGGACAAATAAATCTTTGAATATATTTGCATATGTGCTTTGAAAGGTAAGTTTTGCTCTTGATTGAAATTTTAATACTTTAAAGTCCTTTGAAATAATGCTTTGCTGTCTTACTCTGCTAAGGACAGAGGACTCTTTACTCTGCTATGGACAGAGGACTCTTTTCTCCTTAATGAATTAATAAAAAATGATCCAGAGCTCCAAGTAGAAAATAGATGTATTTAAATGGATGTTAATGGGCAAATTATTGTCTTCTGATGAAAAGATAGGTTAATTGTGCTAAATTGCCTTATTAGCACCAATTCTTCACCCTTTTAATAATACATGCCTCTCCCATGTAATACCGCAGTTCTTTCCATCAAAAATACATTATGCTATCCTCAATTCTCAAACCTGATTTTGATCATACTCATCTTGGGCCAAGAAGATGTCATCATTCATGATATAAGTAGATGCATGACAAGTTGTCTGCAAGACTCTGCTTACGTTCTTGGGCTGCCACTGACCCAACATTCCCAGGAGAAGGAAGAGAGCTGAGAGCCACGTGAAGCGATGCTGACAGCTTCCACGCAAGGCCGTCTGGAGCAGCCAACTCCACATGCCTGAGTGAGCCAAGCCTGAATAAAATCTGCCCAGCTGGGCCTGGTGGAGGTCAGTTGAACTGCACTGACACATGAGATAAATGTTTATTTTTATATGCTGCATATTAATAAAAGTCACGTAAAAGTCAGGGAGGCAAATTACAGGATACATTTTGCCAAGCCACAAAGTAGAGATTGTATAATAATACTGAGCACTTATAGCTGCCTGGAAGCTCAATCCAGGGGTTTCCTGGCAATGATAGTACTAAAGCACTTTTAATTGGTTCAGTTAATGTGAGCCATAAGAAAAAGCACCATTTGAATCCAGGGTTTGATCAGTGTCAATCGGCATGATTGGGGATGGTGAAGATACAGATGAAGAAGCCCGAGTCTCATTTCACAGTGCTGGAGGGCTGGCTTTGGATCCTGGTTCCAGGTCTGATGACTACAGATCCTGGGAGGCCACAGGTGACAGTTGAACGAGTTCGGTTCCTACCACTTGCTCGGATGCCCCGGATGGAGTTCACAAGCCCTTGCTGTGATCCAACACAGTGTCATGCATTGTGGCCAGGGATCAGTGAATGAGCAATCAATCCACAGCCCCTCATCTGCCATCTTTTTCAAAAAGAAAAAGTGACGTTTTAAAAAGCTTTATTTATCTTTTTATTGGAAGAGGAGACACAGAGAGGGAGATCTTTCATCCATTGAGTCACTGCCCAAGTGGCCGCAACAGCTGCAGCTGAGCCAATCCAAACCCAGGAGCCAGGAGCTTCCTGCAGGTCTCCCATGCAGGTGCAGGGATCCAAGACTTTGGGCTGTTCTCGACTGCTTTCCCAGACCACAAGCAGGGAGCTGGATGGGAAACTAGGCAGCAAGGATTAGAACCGGCACCTATATGGGGGTCCTTGCACCTGCAAAGTGAGACGTTCGGCTGCTAGGCTACCGTGCTGGGCCCAACCAAGTTAATTTGATATCATTTTATGCTCACAGCATAAGGAAATACTTGTGTAAGCAAATATTTATTTGGTGGTTGTGTTCTGCTCGTCCAAAACAAATGTATGTATGTATGTATGTATATTCTTTTCCAAAACAAATAGGTGTGTGTGTGTATATATAATCTGTGTATGTCTGTGCATTGTAAATATATAATATATATCTGTGTATATATGCATATTTGTATATATAAATGTATATATATTATGTATAATGTATTTGTATATATACACATATATAAAACATATACATATACAAAACATATATATCATACACAAATATATTATATTCTTCAAATTCCTGCATTGGTTGGGGCTGAGCTTCACTAAATCTGGGAGCTGGGACTCACTTCAGGTTGCCCATGTAAGTGTGAGTGGCAGGCCCTCAAATACTTGAGCCGTTGCAGCTACCTCCCGGGATCCTAAATCAAGAGGAGAAGGTATTCTGATGTGCTATGCAACCCTGTTATGTGCGAGGCTAAACACCCACCTCAGCCTGTATTCTTACATCTCTATTTTTTCCAATAATCGTGAACCTGTTTCAGTCTGAGAGACATCAGCCTGCCTGAATAAACAGATAAAGGAAGGTAAGCTGTCCTGGGAAGCTGTGGTGAAGAACTGGCAGGTGAGTCTTGAGTTTTAAAAGCTGGAGAGTTAGTGGCAGAACTAGAAATCAAAATGAGACGCAAGGAATGCATTTCGTCTCCTTGTAGGTATTTAGCATCAAAAGAAAAATAAAGACTAGTCACAGAAAAAAGGATAAATAGAATTCCTTTCTGTCTTAAAAAAAATGCAATAGTTATCCTAGTAGATGTAAAGCAGTTGTAATTTGTTGATTTTCTTGGTAGAAACATCCACTCAAGTCCTTTGCTGATTTGTGAAAGATCTGTTTTATGGAATTGTTTAGTAGTAAGAGGATTTTTTTTCTTTTTTCTTTTTTTTTTTAAAGATTTATTTTTATTATTTTTTCATTGGAAAGGCGGATATACAGAGAGGAGAGACAGAGAGGAAGATCTTCTGTCCGATGATTCACTCCCCAAGTGAGCACAACGGGCCGATACTATGCCGATCCAAAGCCAGAAGCCTCTTCTGGGTCTCCCACGCGGGTGCAGGGTCCCAAAGCCTTGGGCCGTCTTCGACTGCTTTCCCAGGCCACAGGCAGGGAGCTGGAAGGGAAGCAGGGCTGCCGGGATTAGAACCGGCGCCCAAATGGGATCCCGGGCGTGCAAGGTGAGGACCTTTAACCACTTGCGCCACCGCGCCGGGCCCAAGAGGATTTTTTTTTTAAATTCTTGTTGTTCTTCCCTTTCCAAATACATGATTTGCAGAGTGATTTCCTCCCATTCTCTGCCATTGTCTCTTCACTCTCTCTTTTTTTTAGTATTAAAATTTTCGAATTTTTATAAAGTCACATTTTTAAAAAATTTCTTCTGTTTTGGATGTTATAACTAAACAGTCACTGCCAAACTAATTCCACCGTTGAAGGTCTACATTTTTGATCTTTGTTCTATTTTGAGTTGATTGTTGTGTATGACCTGCGGTGAGTGCCAAGCTTGGTCTGCGTCTAGATCCAGTTTCCCCACACTATTGGTTGAAAAGAATGTCTTTCACATTAAGTGGTTTGGGCACTATAGTTGCAAATTAACTGATCCTAAACAAGGAGGAGAGGTCTTCAAAAAAAATTCACAGAATCTAGTCTAGATCATTGTGCTATGTTGCAGAAAGATCGCAAAGGGAATGGCAATGTGCATGTGTGTATATGACTGGCATTAATCCCATGTTCTAATAAACTTCCATGTACAAATGAATGCTTATGTCTGCATGAAATTCTCATAGTGAAAATATCAGAAAGTAATCTTTTCAGCATAATTTTCTTAATTTTGCCTTAAGGGGTATGATTCACCTCAGAGTGTGTGCCACACGGGGACTCCGGGTTGATATTGGATGGCTATTCCCTAACCCTGCGTACTGGGGCAGTGGGGAGGCTGGGTGTGGCTACTCTCCCAATCTCCCCACTTTCCCCAGAAACAGGAAGAA
Organism: Ochotona curzoniae; assembly: GCF_017591425.1. NCBI lineage: Eukaryota > Metazoa > Chordata > Mammalia > Lagomorpha > Ochotonidae > Ochotona > Ochotona curzoniae. The sequence continues at coordinate 34,998,424 of NW_024466607.1, read as the reverse complement.
GAAATAGAAAATTTGGAAACAATAATCACACACACTTTTCCCTAACCCTCGATCTTTCCCACCCTAATCAACTATGTAAACATTATCAAAAATAAAAATAGTTTCCCAAACAACAACTACAACACAACAATAACAACAAGAAGAGTCATGGTTAAAAAAAAAAAACAGGATTCAGTCCTTCAGAAGTAAATATTGAATTTGCCTGATTCCAATGATAGCAAAAATTAATAATCCTCCTGGCTTTGCACTATGAGCTTATTAATATTTCATTGAACATTAAACAATCAAGTTTAATCATAAGAGATCATTTAAGAATAGCAAGAGAGAACATTTAGCTGTAAGACAGTTTTAATAATTGAACACCCTTAGCATGATGGTATAAAACATCACATTATTCTGATAGATGCTCCTTGACTTGGCAATACATCCCAACAAAACCATAGGAAGTCTAATATACTACAAACCGAAAATGCATTTACTACACCTAAGCCACTGGACATCATAGCTTAGTAGCACAGCGTACTGCAGAGTGTAACACTTCCCTTTTGACCGCAGGGCTGCCTAGGGTCTTACTACATATCACAAGACCAAGAAAAGATTCAAAGCCAAAACTGTAAGAAAGCTAGAACTCAATGATTATCTCGTTGTACCTCATGCAATGCTGAAACATCATAATTCAACATATCGCAGCTCAGGGACTGTACAAATACTCACTGAAGAAGCAAAAATCTCAGGGTTCTCCAGCTCCTATGATCTATAGTTAACGTATCCCGATTTCTCATTTTAATTTCATTATGGCACCACAGCCAAGAAGTGCCTATAGAAACTAGTCATCTTTTCACTTGAAGAAGCAAAATGTTTCCTGTTTACTCTTGCTTTCCTCCTGCATTCATTAAGAAATGCAAATTGCACAATTAGAAGCATTTTGTTACTCAAATGCAAATTCCATATGCCCAAAATCTCTGCTCCAGAGGGCCGATTGGTGAGATCCAACCCCAGCTTCTGAACTGAATACTGATTTGCAGTTTCGCTTAAATCTTTCCTGCTTCACGGTTTAAAGTATCACTCTTCATTGTAAGTATTGTTTTCTTAGAATGCTTTGATTTTTAACTAAGAGTGGTGAGAGTGATGGGTTGAGATTAGATAGTTAGATTCATCGAGTGCTGAATGTGTTTATCACTGTTTTCCTTCCACATCACTAGATAAAAATGAATCAAAACGAGAGAGATGGCAGAACATGATAAGTCATGCTGCTACAAATGGACCCCTTGGTACAGATCAGATGGTCTCTTTTTGAATGCATCCATTTTTTAAATGCTATCAAGTAATGGAATGGTGAATCTTTTTGCTTTTCATCAAAATCACTTCTGAAGTGTTGTCACAACAGCCTCAAATATTTACAGTTATATTGCAATGGCCAACATTTATTGGGCATGCGCTTGGGCTAGGTGCTCCAAAGTTCATTTATTTGATGGCATTTAATCTTTGCAAAAAGCTCTATAAAATATGTCATTTTATTTTCCCCATTTTATATGTGCATTTATCAAGCCATAGGATCGTATAGTTGATAGGTAACAGTATGTTGGGTATTATTTGAAATATACATGTATATATGTATATGAATATATGTGTATGTGTATGAAGAGCGAGATGTATGCATGTTTGTGCGTTCATGAACCTAATTTATAAATATGTTCCTAATATGCATGCATCATGCACTTATACAGGCATTGCTAATATAAACATACGTACTTCGAAAGGTTTGTAAGATGCATTAACAGCACATTTACTTTTTCCAAAATGTTTTGCTGCAAAGATTTTTTTTTAAGATTTAATTATTTTTATTGGAAAGTCAGATATACAGAGAGGAGGAGAGACAGAGAGGAGGATCTTCCATCCGTTGATTCACTCCCCAAGTGACCGCAGAGGGTTGGAGTTGAGCTGATCCAAAACCAGGACATAGGAGCTTCTTCCAGGTCTCCCACGTGAATGCAAAGTCCCAAGGCTTCGAGCCATCCTCTAACACTTTCCCAGGCCACAAGCAGGGAGCAGAACGGGAAGCAAGGCTGCTGGGACACAAACTGTCGCCCACATGAGATCCCAGCACATGCGTGTGCAAGGAGAGGACTTTAGCCACTAGGCTACTGCACTGGACCCAGCTGCAAAGATATTTTTTCCATAAGACAAGAATGTACATGCCATGAAAAAATTATCCATGGATTTCAAAATTTCTTTTCAGTGAAATAAACTCACATTTTTAACTTTGTATTTTTCCACGGTATTCTGCTGTAAACTTATATCTATCCCGTCTTCTAATATGCCCCTTTTTGTAATAGGTCCTATTAGAAAGAATAATTAGTTAATTAACAGAAAATGGTTTAAGATTTAATTGATTCCCAGTTTGGTTATTTAAAATGGGATATTATATCACTCAAGTTGATACCGATGTATTTATTGAAAATGAATTATCATTTAGATGCCTAAATGATACTGATTAGCACTGTTTTAACACAAGCTGAACCTGAAACGCTAGTTTTCATGACTTAGTAACGCAGACCGATGCAATGACCAAATAAGTCAGAATAAATATAGTATAGGTTAAGACTATCCCCCAAAAAAATGTCTATGCTTGTAAAACTTGGCAAAAGATCGTAGTTTAGTGAGAAGATGCCATATTAAAAATAAGATCGTATCCTGCCATAATGCCTTCTCTGAAAAGTTGAATCTATTTTAAGTAGCTCCATTTGCACAGAAATCTGTCAAATATTGTTAGTAATTTCCTGATAGAGTTCTTCTTACTCTAAAACTGGTACTATGGTTTTGGATTCCCAATTCTACTTTGTAGGATAAACGTGATTCAGTATTGTCAAGTGTTAATATTTTAAAAATGAATTAATAGAAGTTTGAGACATAAGTGACCCATTTTTGCAGATAAACCATGTTCCATGGGCCTTCTCTCTTATTGTGTTCAGAATCAGAAATGTTGTCTTTACTATTGGTCAGATTCTAGTACTCTGATGAGAGCAAAGAAAGCATTACTTAAGGCAGTCAGGAATCTCAAATTATTTTGGTATTATCTCCCTGGGTACTCGGGTTCGTGAAAGGGGAAGTGCCACCTGCTTTACCTAGTCACTGTCTGTATTGCAGGCGCTGTCACCCTCAACCCTGAAACATCAAGGCGGAGAAAGAATATACAAGATGGGACTAGGGGCCATACCCTTTACATGGCACAAATTACTTGCTGTGGAATCTGCTACATGGTGCTTAAAGTAAGTGCTATTCCTGCTATTTTTAGTTATTATTAGCTTTCCAAAAGCCTTACCAGCAGTGTTTAATCTCAAAAAACAGTATTTCTTTTTTTTTTTTTTTTGCACGGGGGTGGGGAGGAGTGGAGGGGCAGAATGCAGTGTTGTGGCGCAACCTGAGTTGCTGTTTGCCATGATGAGCCACTGTTCTGGTTGTATTTCCACTGCTTCTGATCTTTCTCCAGATGCACCTGGGAGAATAGGGATAGTGGAAGATGGTCCAACTACTCAGGTTCCTCCCACCCAAGTAGAAGATCAGATAGAGTTTTTGGCTCGTGGAATTGAAATGGGCTTTTTTGGGGGAGCAAAATTAAGCAGCAATTGGAAGCTCTCTCTCTCTCCCTTTCTTCTCCCCCTCTTCTGCCTTTCAAATAAATATTTTGCTTTTGCAAAACAAATTCTATCAGTGTTGTTTACATGGGTGCTGACACAGTGTGAAGTTCAACCTTTGGAAAACGTTGACAATAACAGCAGAGCGTGGCACCTGGCCTCGTAGTAAGGATATCATTAGACACAGACCATATTGGAGGACTGGGTTTGACACCTGCCTCTGACTCCTGCCTCTAGCTTCTTACTGATGGAGACCCTGGGAGACAGAAGGTGCTGGCTCAAGTGCTTGGGTTCCTGCCCAGCACAGGAGAGATGCAGACTCAGCTCCTGGTTTTTGGCCTTGGCCTCAGTCCACGGTGAGCCATTGTTTAGAGGAAAATCTAGCAGGCGGGAGCAGGCACCTTCTCGCTCTGTCTCTCAGATAATAAGTATGTAAACAAGTTAATAAAATGTGCTGTTGTCTATCTGATAAGGTCCTTGATTCCCTGCTCATTCACTCGCATATTCATCAGTTTACTTAATGAGCATTTTGAACATCAGGATGTGAGGACCTACATGGTCTCTCCTCCCATGATGTCTAATAAGCATAAGAATGACCAATATGAGATAGCAGTCACAGATCTGGCTCACTGGATGCATCCCACAAAGCAACAAGGACATTGTGAAGGATGTCAACCAAGAGACTCCCCTGGGATGCAATGGGACAATCGTCTAAGACAGTGACATCCAAGAGGAGACCTGAAGGATGAAATTGTTTCTGATGAAATTGCTCCTTGGGAAGGGATCAACTTGGGTGTAGTTGTAATGCAGAAAATAGCAGAGTGTCCATGAGGCAGGAGCCCTGGAAGGAGATTCAGGTGCCGGTGACTGTAGTTTAGAAGGAAGGGAAGCTTGAAGGCCTCTGATATTCCACTAGAGATTTGAGATATCCTCAATTCCCATGAGGAAGTTGCTGAAAGTTTCCAGGTAGGAAGGGATCGGATGGACTTTGCATTTTAAAGCGAACTCTGGCTGTTGTGTGGAGGATAGATGGCAGGCAGCAGGAGGTCACAGCACCTGCCAGATAAAAAGTGACCAGGAGGGAGCAAAAGTGACAGGACTGACTGGTAGAATAGATGGATGACCTGCTGCTCTGTGGAGCTCAACAATGTGGCTGTATTCAAAATATCCTGCACATGCCTTCTCTCCTTTCTTGGAAACACAGTTGTAATAGCGCATATTCTTGCCTGCCTATACCAACAATAATGATTCTTCACATCTCTGTCGCTCTCAAGGGCTTTGGAAAATGGTGCTATTGAAACCTGCTGTCAGTTGGAATGAACTTGCAGGTCTTGGAGTTAGAATGACACCACATGCTCAGATGCCTAACTCCTGCTCCGGCCTGAGTGTGTAAGAATGTCAAACACCACAACCACATCTGGGTCACAACAGACAGCAACTGCCTTCTTAGCATTCAGCAAATGCCTCCTGAATTGATTTTTGTTAAAAGGTAAGAATAAGAATGTTTGTGACCCAAAGCCTGGTTTTATTTTGGGGGGAATGTTAGGAATTTTTTTTGGAAATAATAGCATTTAAACAAGCAACATATAGGGCATGGGCCAGTATGTGATTGATGTTCTCTTTGACTCACTTAAAAAAAAAATCCAGCATTCAGGGCACTGTTTAAATGTCTCATAGTATAAGTAATGATGACCGTAGCACTTAATCACACTGCCCTCCCCAATACTGTTGTTAATTTCTCTGTCCAACACTAGCCCGTGGTCTTAGATGAATCTGCAAATTTTTTTATAGCGAACAATAACAACAACAATAAAAGATTTTTTATTTGTTTCATCCAAAATGTCTGCCCAAATTCCCAGTGTTTTTTTTTTTGGGGGGGGGAGGGGTTGTTTGTTTGTTTTTGTTTTCTTCTCTGCTGCTTGGGGCTACACTGTAGTTCCTCAGTTCACAGTCTTCTTTTGGGCTGCTCACCCACACTCTGACCGTTACACGTGAGACGGTGTGTCCTCTGTCCCATACCCTTAATCCCACTGGCTTTTCCTCAAGTCATGCTTTTTTAAATCAGTAATTATCCATCTCCTTATTTCTCTTGGAATCACTCAGTTTTTAGCTTTGACATCACAGACTTGCCATAGACCCTCAAAGGTGAGTCTTGCTGCTTTTGTTTACCCTTAGGAGGATTTGAGATGTTAACTCAGGTGTGGTACAGTTCTCCACATACGCATGCAATTTTATGGCTCAGTGATCTAGAAAGAAAGATAATGGAGAATATCAAATACCCAATTGTTGTAAAATCACATTTCCTAGGTTAACATTTGTGGTACAAAATACATGTTGCCTCACGTGTCCATTTTGTCCTTTTTAAAAAAGTTTAATAAGATAGCTTCCAAATTGTTGTGGGCAGATGACTTTCCCGTTAAACATTAAATTTATCAGACACTTTTTATAAAAAAAGATTTATTCATATTATTTGCAAAAGCAGATTTTTATGGAGAGAAGGAGAGACAGAGAGAAAGATCTTCTGACTCCTGGTTCACTGCCCAAATGGCAGCAGTGGCCAGAGCTTAGCCAATCTGAAACCAGGAGCCAGGACACTTGGGTGCAGTGTCATCCTCTACTGCTTTCCCCCCACAAGCCGAGAGCTGGATGGGAAGTTGAGCAGCTAGGGCATGAGCTAAAGCCCATATGAGATGTTACGCTTGCAGGTAGCAGGTCTGCCAACTGAGCTATCATGCCAACCTCAAATCATGGGATTTTCAATGATAAATATTTTCTTTCATGACCTAAATTTCATACAAAAGCATAAATAATAGAAAAAAATCTTCCACCTGCTGGTTTATTTTCCAAATGGCCACAGTGGGCAGAGCTGAGCAAATCTGAAGCCAGGAGCCAGGAGCCAGGAGCTTCTTCTGGGTCTCTCATGTGGTTTCAGGGTCCTAACACTTTGGGCCATTTTCTACTGCGTGCCCAGGTCACAAGCAAAGAGCTGGATGAGAAGTAGAATAGCCAGTATACCAATTGGTACCCATATGGGATCCTGGCACTTGCAAGTAGAGGATTAGCCTGTTGAACCACCATATCGGCTCTTACCAAACACTTTGGTAACTGGATGTAGCCAGACCAATATATCCCGGCAAGGATATTCATGAGAAAGAAATGTGCATAACTTCTGGGTCATGACCTTGAAGGCAAGGACATGCTGACTTCACCTAATGGGAAATGAACATGGTGGGAGATGTGAGAGCCCTTCTGACCAAAGAGCAGAAACAGTCCACATGGGCTGACAGCATATAAAGACAGACATCGACTGAATCTTGAACTCAGGAGCCATGGCCACGGCCATGATGCTTAGCTAACCCACTATTCTTTAGATTGCAGAACTTCCAAAGTTGAGTCGAAATAAAAGTTGTTTCCAAGGCTTTCTGAAGACACCTCTAGTGTACCTTAGGTTCTTCAGATGGCTCATTTCCACCTGCCCTAACCCAGAAAGGCAGACAACCTTGCTGGACCTGCAACTCAAATCCTCAGAGGAGTAGTGGTGCAGATTGGATTTGAACCGATCTTTATGAACAAAGAACGCATTCCTCTTCCTCATGTAATGGCTGATCTTACTATATCCCTTCTGTAAGTCTTTACTATGATCGAGATGAAACGTAATGGTAAGGTATTCTTCCAAACAGGGTTGAACTGATGAAAGCGCATGGCCCTTTATGGTTCAAAATGGGTTGTTCGTGTATTAGTTTGGTGTAACTATTTAACTATAACAGAACCTGTTACACAGTGAGTCAAATAAGCTGAGGAGTGAACCAGTGGATGGAAGAGGTCTCTCTTCTCTAGGAAATCTTTCAAATAAAAAACAAAAATCTTAAAAAAAAAAAAGCATGTAAGGCTTGATTCTGGGTCATGTTACAGATTTGCAGGGGTTCAGTTTCTTGAAGCCAGCAGAGTGCCCACTGTCCACAGCATCACCTGAGGTTGCAGCAGCAGGTCAAGTGTCTGGGTAATACTACCTCTGGAAGTGTACATTTCCCTTTGTAACCATAGCCATTCCTTTTGCACATGTTTCCTTAACCAAAACAAGCCTCACACAATAAGGTAGAGAAGCTGAATGTCTCCACATATATTAAGGAGATGGCGGGGACTACTGGTGAACACACATTTCAATAATTGTTACTTAGGACTCGGGCACAAGGGTGACCATTAGCTCAGATCCTGCTGCCGGGAGCTTCAGAAGGTCAAGAGGTTGTTCTTTAATCTTCAGGGGAATATCAACTGCGCATGGAGAGGAGCCTTCCCTACTGAAGAAACTCAGGGTTAATGGGATATCTAATGGATAGAAGGCAGATGCAAAAACAAGCAAATGGATTTTTTCCCCCTGAGGTTGAATGGGTCTTTACTGATAAAAGTTTGGAGTACAAGGAAGAAGGTGAGAATAGAAACATGGATACTATGCAAACCTACACCTGTGATAAGATGGCACAGACCTATACACACACACACACACACACCTACACAAGGGAAGATAACGATTGATGAACTCTGATTAAAATGTATGAATTGCACCAACATCAATTTTCTGGGGATGATGTTATATACAGTATTAGTAACTGTCAGTTTGGGAATCTGGGTGAAGACTATGGGAACTTTTTTCAACAATTATTTTTCTTCTTAGGATACTGTGAGTATCTCAAAGTAATTTTAAATGTCAAATGGGGGCCACTGTTGAGGAACAGTTGGTAAAGCTGTCCCCTGTGAAGCCAGCATCTTGTATGGGCGTTGGCTCAAGTCCCAGCTGCTCCATTTCCAATCCAGCTCCCTGTGGATATACCTCCCAAAGCACTGGAGCATAGTCCATATCCTTAGTTCCCTGCACCCAAGAGGGAGACCTGGAAGAAGCACCTGACTCCTGGCTCCTGTATTTGGACCAGACCTGATTTGGTCTTTGTTATCATTTGAAGAGTGAAATAGCAGATGGAAGCTATGTCTCTCCTTCTCTCTATCGCAATCACTCTGCTTTTAAATAAAATACATATTTTTTTTAAATGAAATGTCAAATAGCTTAATATTTTAAAGTCTATTTTTTAAAAACTTGATCAACCATTTGCATTTCTGTGTAGTGGTTTATCATTTTCATCACTTTCCTGGGTCTCACTTATAACAATTCTGAGATCAGAAGATGCCATAATTATTGATAATATCTCCTACAGAAAAAAAAAATGTCTTCTGTTCTCCAGATCATGTAGTCACAGAAATAAATGAAGTACAATGTCAAACAAATTTTGGAAATAGAATCTGCTGGGACATATATTTTTAGCAGGATCTCGTCCCTGGTGGACCCCAACTCCCAGTACACAGGAGTTATGTGTTATAAGTCATTTGTGACAATATACACGTGCCATCACGAGCTGTTATAGATGAGACTGAAACTGAAATGTATCTTAGCTGACTGCTACAATGAAAGTCTAACACTCAAAGAAAGCCTAATGTTATCTTTTTTTTCTCTTTTTCTCAAAACATACAATTGAAAAAAAAAATTTATTTTAAAAATCTTATAAAAAAAAATCTTCTCATGCCAAATGAATGGCAGTGATTGTTGATAACAAATAAAAATCAGAAGTGATTCTTTTTTTCTGGGTTCAAAATTTTTAATATTTGGTCCACCATAAATATTTTGTAGTTGTTTAGATGTTTGCTTATTTGAGACTATTTGAAAGAACAAAAGAGAGACAGAGAGAGACAGACAGACACAGGCCTTCTCCTTGCTGGGTTGTTGCCCAAATACAAGAGCCATGGTTGAGTCAGCAAGGGGGCAGGAGCAAAGGAATCCAGCAGGTCTTCAGGTAAGCAGCCTGGAACCATGCGTTTGAGCTGTCATTTGCCGTCTCCAAGAATGTACTCCCCAGCTGGATTGGAAGCAGCGTGGCAGTGACTTGAACCAGTAGTCAATACTATGTGTAGGCATCCCAACAGGTGACTTAACACACCACTCCATAAGGATGACATATATTATTTTTTTAACGTCCCATTGAAATAGGACTTACTTTGATGAACAACAGTTTTGGTCTCTCCTTTAGCTTTCTATCTGAAGCTGAAGTCTCATTACCCTAAATAAAATGGATGACTCTTGATGATTTGTCAGAGAAGGAAAACTTTAAACTGTGGGTAAGCATCAAATATCATCTTTCATGATAGACTCAGCCAGATCTCCATGCCTGCCATTGAGCCTTAATATCACGATGGTTCTTCATTTTGTCAGAGAAGATACTTCAGCTGATCATTTGTTGAGAACAGTTTCAACAAATGCTACAGATAGATTATTTGGCAAGGCATAGAGTTTCATTTACTGAACAAGCGTGCTTCTACCTACAAAGTAACTTTATTTTCACTTTAGTTTGGAGGCCCACATTGTCACGTAAGCTGGGAAAGCCAGTGGCTACAACACTGGCAGCTCATGTGGGTTGGCTTTGTGTGTCAGTTGTACCACTTCCCACCTGGGTCAAACCATGGCCCAAGTAATTGTGGCCCTGTCACTCACGTGGGGGTCCTGGAGGAAGTTCTTGGCTCCTGGCTTCAGCCTTGCTCAACCTTGCTGTTTGTGGCCAACTGGGCAGCAAACCAGTGGATGAAAGATCTCTGTCTCTCTTGCTGTAACTCGACCTTTTTCATAAATATGAATAAATAAATTATTTGGTTTTCTCTTACTTTGTAAAATTGGAGTTTTTTGGTTTGTTTGCTAAACACCTGTTAAATCTTTCAAGAGATTTGCATTGCAATGTTTCCAGATAACCAAAAGTGAGCTAATAAAGCATATGGAAATATCTACATATGAATATATGCTACATTTTACAACAAAGGATAATTTCTTTTATAAATTAACAATTAGAATTCTTATAATAAATGAATTTTTCATGAAAGGGAAAAGGTTAGCAAACTTAACTACTGTTTCAATTTTTTCATTTTGAACACAAAAGAAGACATCATTTTCAAATAATTTCTTTCTCCAAAGCCCACGTGAAAATTCCAGGAAAATACTCTTGAAATCCATTTCAGATAACTGCTCTGTGGGAAACTCCGTCTGACTCTATGACACCACTTAGTGGCTTACATTATTGCTAGTCTTGAGTCTGTACTGGTCTGTTATTTTCATCACCTCTCAAGAATAAATGAAAAAACAATGAACAAGGATTTCAAAAGAGGTAAGCTCATTAAAGAAGTGGCCAACTTCTGAAATTATATATATATATATGAAGATATATATACATATGTACCAAAATCACATGGTATATAGTAATACTTGTTCCTTAAATAACACAACAGTGCATGAATAGGAATTTGAAAGGTTCTATTTCCTATGCATTTTATTAACCTCTATATGCTTTTTCTGAATATTTTTATGTATATACACTGAAGCAGAAATAGGTTAGGAAATTTAAATTTGAGATCAATTCTAAGACATTCTCTTAGGGTTACTAATCTGGAGGAGAGGAAATTGAAGTAAAAGTCTGATACACTGGGGGGTGGTTGAAGGACAATCCCATAGAAGTGCATGGCCAGGCAGGTGCAGCTATGAATGGCATCCTTGGCTAAGCAAAGCTCAAGGGAAAATCACCTTTAGGTGCAATGGGAGGGAGTAAATTGAATAAAAGAATACGTCCCCCTCTTGAAGCGAGTGAATGTTATATATTTTGAAATTCTTTTTCCAGGTGAATTTTTTAAAATGATAGAGACTCACTTGCTTAAAATAGCTTAAATTTAGTTCTACACAAAGAACCATGGCCAGATATATTGAAGTCACCTCTAGCACTTCAAGTTCATGAAACTAAGAAATTCCATTTCCAAGGTCATTAAAGTGAAGTATAGATACGGCAAACTCTTAACAAGAAGGAAAGCCCTGGCCATAATTTTCTTTAACCATCTGCAATGACAAAAATCAGAAAACAGTCAGTATCCTGACAGTGAGTTTTAATCCATTAGAAAACCACTCACTGTTTCTGTTGTACCATTACAGTTTCCGTTTTAAAATATCTTTTTGGTTCTTAACATGATTCCAACTTTATATTTAAAATTTTGACAGAGCAAAACAAGAGCTTTAAAACTCATGAGAGAATATAGAGTTTTATTCTTTATCGTGGTAATGTTCTGATTCCTTATCTTAGAACATACGAGCTTTCTGGACATCTACTTAAATATTTACATTCCTATTCACTGGCCGTCGTTGCAGATACTCCTAGCTCTACCTTATCGGGCAAGACATCTCTCAGCACAGTGAAAGGACACTGTGTAAGCCGCCTGAGATTCAAAGGATCCAGAACTCCCGGGACAGATCTGATGGAGTGAAGTCTGTACAAGAGTCTCCATGAACTGTGTGTCACACTTGCGACTGGCATGGCAAGTTGTGTTGATTTGATGCTTCATTGGGTGTAGGTGCTCATAGGTGCTCATTGCACATAGTGTAATGGTTCCTGGGATTTTTTTTCTTAGGTTGCTGATCTAGATTTAAATTGAACTTGTCATGCTGAAATGCATGTGTCCCGGTTCTGAATCTCTTCTATTCTTGTTGCTATAGTGACCAGCAAAAATCAGAAGGGAAGTGGAAAAGAGGAATCTTCCTTTCCACGGGCTCGCCCATCTGGCACCCCTCTAAGCGGCAGTTCTCTTCACTTTCCTTACCTCTGAATGTTAATGCAGCAAGGGGAGTTATCCTGTTTTAGACATTTCAGCTTTTACTCTTAGAACCTTTAAAAATCAGATCTGTGGATAATTTCAAAGCCACGATTGCAATGAGGCCAGGATTTAAAATGAGAGAGAGAGAGAGAGAGAATTTATATTGTATAGTTTTCTCCTTTTCTTAACAAACTATTCCATGTCTTTCACTAGATTTATCTGTTTTTAGAGCCATTTTCTCAATAAGAACAAATTTATACCCCATAGGACATTTGGTCATATCTGAAATATACAGGATTACCACAATGAAATCGGGGCAGTTGCTGGAGTCTAGTGAGTTGAAGCTGTTCTAAGACCTCCAAAGCTGGGTCCATCGTCCCATCGTGAAGCAGTAGCCAATCTTTTTTTTTTTTTTAAAGATTTATTTTTATTATTTTTTCATTGGAAAGGCGGATATACAGAGAGGAGAGACGAGAGACAGAGAGGAAGATCTTCCGTCCGATGATTCACTCCCCAAGTGAGCGCAACGGGCCGATACTATGCCGATCCGAAGCCAGGAGCCTCTTCCGGGTCTCCCACACGGGTGCAGGTTCCCAAAGCTTTGGGCCGTCCTCGACTGCTTTCCCAGGCCACAGGCAGGGAGCTGGAAGGGAAGCAGGGCTGCCGGGATTAGAACCGGCGCCCATATGGGATCCCGGGCGTGAAAGGCGAGGACCTTTAACCACTTGCGCCACCGCGCCGGGCCCAGTAGCCAATCTTTTTAGGATGGTGGAAGGAAGTCGGTTTTCCTGCTAAGTGTAGAGCAAGGAGCTACACGGGCATGGTTTAATCCTTAGGCTCCTGTAGGAGTTAGGGGCAAAAGTTCCTTTAGGTTGAAGTTGGTGTTGAAAGGCTCAACTTGTGTGCAAGTGCCTGGTTGGCCCCCATTGGTCATGATCCTCTGGTCAGTGATTACCGCGTTCTTGCGGGAATGTGGGGGATGTTAAAATGGCCTTCAGTCGGGCAGGGGGTAATTACTTTTTGCTCAAGACAAGATTGCATGGCTGTCAATCTAGTGAGTTAATTCCAGTAAACAAAGGGCAAAGAAACATTAAGCTAAAGGGAGACTGGGAGGCCACAGGAGCCTGACTTGGTAATATCTAGCATTTGTATCAAAGGCTCTGTAGGAGAACTTGGTTTTGAAGTTGACGATATTGCTAAACGCTAAAGAATTTCCTGATTCTATGTGTCTAAAGGTTGTGCAACTGCTTTGGTGTAATTGTTTGCTTTGTTTGACAGGCAGAAGGAGGAAGCGAGAGAGAATGAGGATCTTTCAGCTGTGCTGCAGCAGTCAAGACAGGGCCAGGCTGAAGCCAGAAGCTGGGTCTCCCAGATGAACAAATACTTGGGCCATCATCCACTGCTGTTCCAGGTGCATTAGTATGAACTTGGGTAGGGAGCAGAGCAGCCAGGACTTGAACAAGGTTCTAATATGGAACGCCAACATCCCCAGTATTGGGTCAACCCTCTGCACACAACACCGTGCAAACTTCCTCAGTGTAAAAAATGATGCATCATTGTTAATATATCTCAATAAAGATCAATATTACGCATCATTTTAAAAAGCAAATAACATGGGGTTCCTTTAAGAGTAATGTGTTTGCCTCTCCCAGGGCCTCTCTCCTCTTTTCTGATATCAGTTGCTTTGCTTATGCGCTGAGAATCATCCTGGAATTGTCCCCTTCCATCTTCTGGTCATGAGGGTTAAGTTGGGCCCGTCCTCTTTCTGGTTCTGTGGGAGATGCACAAACCCAACTCTTGCCAAACAAACAAACAAACAAACAAACAAAAAACACTTGTCCTTGACCATGAAACCAGTCTCAGCAACAGGCAAGTGAAACAGAAAGAGCTGTAAGACACGGTGGGAACTTTGCTCGTCCCAGGATGTGGTACAAAAAACTAAGACAGCCAGGGTTCAATAGTCTAACCCTCTTCTTGTGAGCACCAGTCTACTGTATGGGCACCAGTTTGTATCCCTGCTGCTCTGCTTCTGATCCAGGTCCCTGCTTGTGGCCTGGGAAAACAATGAAAGATGGCCCAGAGTCTTGGGGCCCTGTGCCTATGCAGGAGACCTGGAGGAGTCTCCTGGCTCGTGGCTTCAGATTGGCTCAGGTTTAGCTGTAGTCATTGCAGCCATATGGGGAGGGAGCCAGCAGTTTGAAAATCTTTCTATCTCTCCTTCTCTCTGTACATCTGCCTTTCCAATAAAAATAAATAAATCTTTAAAAAAAAATTAAAGTAGAACAGAGAAGAAGCAAATCCTATAGGTAGCCTCTACCACCAATCTGCACAGAATTTTTCTGTGGATCAACTCCACCAGACATCCCAACAGATTTTATTTCTATGCATCAATAGATTTATCTTCTTTTCTGTTTAAGCCATGTTGATTTTATTTTCTGCTGCTCATAACCCAAAGTACTGAAAATGTAATAAAAGGGGGAAAAAGGCATTGCAAAAGCTGAAGAATCAGAAGAGATTTGTGTCTTAGAAAATGATGTGCACATCCCTTTTATCTTTCCTTTAATATGTAAACTTAATTTTAAAGAGATGTTGCAACCAATTTGGCCAATTTGTTTCTCATCTGACACTTTTTCTTCCCCTCCTAATGGCTCTGCTGCATTTTGGAGGATTGAGTCTGGCTCCACAGAGAGTTGATTTTCTTTGTTCTTAATATCACAGAATAGCCTTCCAAGGAATAAAAGAAAAATTTCTTTCACCAGGATCCATTGTGTAGTGAGAATGATTGACTCACTAAACATCGACCAGGAGACCAGTCAATCCTGTTGATTCAACAAAAGTATCACCTGTCATCAGGAAATCTTTTCACCTCCTGAAGCTGACTTGCAAGAGATTTGTAATCTGCGCGCCTGGAAACACCGAGCGTAGTTATGGTTCTTTATTTCCCTTATTGAGTAATGATTCAAGAAATAAGGGAGAAGCAATCAGTCAATCCAAAGAGCACCCTGGAATGGTAAACAGTATTTAAAAACTAAGAATCGTTCTGTTTCAGAGGCAGGGGGCCTTCCTCAATGTGCAACTCGTTGTCAGTTAGGGGTGTTTTGCAAGTCAAAATGAAATCATCAGCACTTCTTATAAGAAAGAAAGCACCAAGATTTTTATGCGTAAGTTATCAGGAATATCTAAGGGGCAGTTTGCAATATGTAGTTTGGGACAGTTTTTTATTCTTACAAACTGATTATATATTGGAACTACTTGAAGGGTATCTTTTTTGATTAGTGATAATTGGGATACATGATATGGAATATTGATTGAATTTGTAATGCTGAACGCCTCTCCATAGGGCCAGCATTGTAGCGTAGCAGGTTAAACCGTCACTTGGGATGCCCACATGCTTCCCTTATTTGAGTACCTGTTGCAGTCCCTTGGGCATCCAGGCGACTCTGCTTCTGGTTGCTGTTCCAACTTAATATGCCTGAGAAGACAGCAGAGGATGGTCCAAGGGCACAGAAGACAACAGAGGATGGTCCAAGGGCACAGGCTACCCATGTGGGAGACCTGGCTCCAGGCTTGGACCTGTCCTATCCCTTGCTATTGCAGTCATTCAGGGAGTGAATCACTAGACGGAAGATTGTCTCTCTCTCTTGCTCATTTTTTTTTTCAAATAAACAAATATCTTTAAGGGTAAAAATAATGATAATAATAATTATTGTAAGTCATGAGTCTAAAGTTTTAATGCACATGTAAATCCCCTAGGACAACGCTTCAATCAGTCAGGTTGTGATTCAATAGAATACAAGCCACATTGCTGTATTTCTAATTCTTCAGGTGAAGCTAATATTATTGGACACTAAAGAAAAAGTGCAGGGATCAAGGCACTGGTTGCATTTGTTGGAGTAGATGGATAAAAGGAATTTTCTAGTGCATGCCCACCCACTGCCCCTATTGAATTAAGAGCAGCAATCTCCTGTCACACGGAAAGCTGGTGTTATTTGGATTTTCTCTGTGAAGAACACAGTATTACAGGGGAGAGGTCTGGAGAACTGTTCTTCCTGCCTTTGCTACCCTTGTAAAACAAGCAGGAGTGGGTCCTCCTGGTCTGTTGCTTTCACAACTTCTGGCTCCGACCAAATGGTTCGAGCTGGTGCTAACTGGTAAAGCCTGAACTGCATAACTCCACCCTACTTCCAGCAGGTGCTTCCCAACCTTCCGGCTGGCTGTCCCAGCTGTCTTGCCTCCCACAGGCTGTCTCTGCACCACTTGGGCTTTTCCTTTAACTAATGAAAAATACAGTTTCAACTACATGAGCTCTCCCAAGCACACGCCTCTAGTCATACCACAGAGGGAGCTACCTAAGCAGCCCTTTGTGGCTATTTTAGAAATGTTATAATCTTCAGCCTGAAAGCGGAAAGCAATCTCCTCTACTTCAATGTTCTACTAATATTTGGTCCTAATGCCCAACATTGCCATTTTTTGAAACAAGGTGTGGGCACAAATGCACAACCACCCATCTGGTAAGGAATCACTTTGAATAAAAACTCCAGTATATGACTCTACAAATGTCATTCAAATTATGTCTAGTCTAAGGAGTAGATAATCTAGAAGTAACACTATACAGAAAATGCTGTTTTCTTAGCCACAAAACCCAACAACACTGCCAAAAATACTTTTCTTGATTGTACATTTTTTTTAAAAAAGTGATGTGTTTATTTTTATTGAAAAGATAGATCTACAGAGAGAAAGAAAGAGAGAAATATCTTCTATTCACTGGTTCACTCCCCAAATGGCTGAACTGGTCTTTTGGGCCATCCTCTGCTGCTTTCCCAGGTCAGAGACAGGGAGCTGGATCAGAAGTGGATCTGCTGGAACACAAATCAGCACTCATGTGAAATGCCAGAGCTTGCAGTGGAGGATAAACCGGTTGAATTAACACACTGACCCCTTGGTTGCACATTTTTGTTACATTTGGGAAGAGAGGGCCACCTAACAAGGGGTGAGCTCGAGAAAAACGAGATTTGCACTAGCATTAGATAAAACATATTTATCCGACCAAGTGAGAGCTGGGGACTGGAGAGAAGAGTGTTGGCAGCTGTGTCAGGAGAGACAGTTTTGCTAATGGAAAACATGTTTTTTTTTTCCAGACAGGTGCAGGTCATAGTGTGAATTTCTTCAGTGACATGTGTCCTGGGACTCCTCTGATCTCTTCCTGTAAGCTGTCCATGCCTCACAAGCACAGTGGGATTATTACAGGATTTTGTAATTAAATTATGTTGCATCTCTCCTAGATGGAGAGCATTCTGCTCTCCCTTTCTGAAGAAGCAAAGCACCGGGGATTCAGAATGGTGTGCCTTCTGATGCGAGATGTTGGCATCACAAGTAATAGATTATTCTGCTGTTCCCTCTCATCTTCTTTGGGACATCAAGCTTCTTGAAGTCCAGCCTTCAATACCACATGAAACAACAGCATCAAGTCTCTGAGATAGTCTGCAGCTTTCCTGGCAGGGATTTTTCTGCCTTTCCTCCTCCTCCTCTTCTTCCCCTTCCTCCTCCTTCTCCTTCTTCTTCAATATTTATTTTTATGGAAAAGGTAGATTCACAGAGAGAAGCAGAGAGAGAAATGTCTGCATCCACCAGTATACTCTCCAAATGCCTGCAATGGCTGGAACCGAACTGATCTAAAGGCAGGAGATTTTTTGGGGTCTCCCCTACGGGTGCAAGGTCCCAAGTCTTTGGGCCTTCTTGTACTGCTTTCTCAGGCCTCAGGCACAAAACAGGATTGGAAGTGAAGCAGCTGGAGCATGAACTGGGGCCCATATGGGATTCCTGTGCTCGAAGGAGGAGGATTAACCAATTGGCCATTGTGCTTGGTCTATCATTGCTGTCTTAATAGCATTATTTGTCCCACCTGTATCCCAATTTTCATTGCCAGTGAACATGCCCTCCAACCCAATCCCTGGGCACATTCTGTGGCTAGAGCCTCCCCAACCCATTGCTCAGGTTCCTAACCCTGCTCATTTCATTGTTGTGGACTTGGTCCTCCCATCTCTCTTCAAGCTGTTCTGAATTCATGGTTTATCTCTTTGCTCAGATTTTACAATGGTCCAAACAAATCAAGGGTTCAAGCCTGACTTCGTTGTCACATAGCTGTATCATCTTGACATTTGTTTTAAACACTTCTCTCTCTCTCCTTTTCTCTTTCTCCTTTTCTCCTTCCTTCCTTCCTCCCCCCCCCCCTTTTTTTTTCTTCCAAAGGCAGGCACACAAAAAGATCTTCCAAATATTGGTTCAATCCCAAAATGGCTTCAGTGGCTAGATCTGGACCAGTGTGAAGCCTGGAGCCTCTTCTGGGTCTCTTACATGGGTACAGGTGCCTAATGATTTGAGTCATTCTCTGCTGCCTTTCTAGCCCATAAGCAGGGAGATGGATCAGAAATGGAGTAGCTGGGGCTTGAACTGGCATGCCTACGAGATGCCAATGCTACAGGCGGAGGTTTATTCTACCTCCATGGCACTGGCCCTTGGACATTCTCTACATACTCTTACATTCTGTTGTTAGCCCATGACTGAAAATATTTTTTCATTTCTTATTTACATCATGAAGCCATATTGCTGGCATGGATAAGTTAGGGTTAGGGTTAAGGCTCATACTGGCATTGACTTTATGGTGAGGATTGAAATGATGCAATAATACTCCACCATCTTTTTTTGCCCTCCCTTCTTTAAAAATAAAAAAGTTACGAAGCCTGGCACAGTAGCCTAGCAGCTAAAGTCCTTGCCTTGCATGCACCAGGATCCCATATGGCTGCTGGGATTAGAACCGGAGGCCCCACTTCCCATCCAGCTCCCTGCTTGTGGCCTGGGAAAGCAGTTGAGCACAGCCCAAAGCTTTGGGACCCTGCACCCCATGCAGGAGACCCAGAAGAAGCTCTGAGCTCCTGGCTCCAGATAGGTGCAGCTCCAGTCATTGCAGCCTCTTGGGGAATGAATCAACAGACAGAAGATCTTTCCTCTCTGTCTCTCCTCCTCTCTGTAAATCTGACTTTCCAATAAAAAGAAACAAATATTTGTTAAAAAAAAAAAGTTATTTTATTTATTTTAAAGGTGGAGTGAAAGGGAATGAGGAGTATAGAGACACAGAGAGAGATCTTCTATCTGCTGATTTTATTCCTCAATTGGCTGAAATATCAAGAACTGGGGCAGTCAAAGCCAGGATCCTGGAACCTCATCTGACCTCCTAGGTTGGTGGCAGGGCCCAAACACTTGGGTCATCTTCTATTACTTCCCCCATGCAATAAGAGAGAGCTGAATGGCAAATGGTAAGGCTGGGAGTGACCCTGGGGCTCTCATGTGGAATGCCAATATGCAAAGTGGTGGCCTAACCTACTGTCAGCTCCTCCTTCTTTCTTAATAACTTCTGTTTGATCCTGGGATCATGAATTGCTTAGTTTTAAAGGCACATTAAGGCCATTTGGTTCAGCTATTCATCAACAGATCTGTTTTTTTTTTTTTTTTTTAAATCATCATTGCAAGCAATCATGATTCTGCCATTAGAAGCTTTTATTGCCTTCCCCAGAAGCCTGTAATCTATTTGGCATAGATTTAACGTGTGTTTCTCTTATATTGAGATTGAATTGCTCACCCTAAAACTTCCATTTTTAATCCTAACATCTAACACTTGATGTTGCATAGGAAAAATCTAAACTGATTTTTCCCGCTTGATAGCCCTTCAGAGAGTTGAAAACAGTTATTTTGTCTTTCTGTGTTTTTAATCATCGAGACTAACTCACCATAGTGATATTGGCAACTGTAAAAGTGATGTTTTTATTTTTCTCCCATCACAATCATGTCTTGGTGAAATTGTCTTAAAGGCAGCAGCCAGGGTAGCTAGGGACACAGCTGGTGAGTCAGATGAACCTTTGCTTCATGTGTGAGCTGTCAGTTTTCAACTGAAAACCTGTGATTAACTCACCCAAAGATTTTTGTTTTGATACAAAATGGATACTATTCATGAAAGAGAGTGCACGGTCTTTACTAGAGGAATAAAGAAGATACTGTGCTTAGCACAGCTGACAGAGGTAGGTGAAATGTTTGGTGGTCAGTAATTTTTGAGTCTTGCCTGCCCAGTGCAGCCTGCAGATTGCTAACCAAGGAAGTCTCTTTGTTCTGAAAATGGTCATTTTTAAACCTGTACAGTCTTTGACAGGATTAGACTTTGCAAGCACCTACTCCATGCTGTACTGCATTTCCAGTTTGGAATCTATAATGCTAGCGACATACAGGGTACTCCACAGAGTTCATGGGGATGACGATTATAAGATAGCATCATTTTGATAGAAGCAATTTTGAGATCCATGCACAGTTTGCTCCTAACATGCATCTTCCATGAATTTTGAAAATACTACTCCTGCCTATGATGTTCATTTCTTTTGGCATGGAAATAAATAAAATTTTCATTTCGGTTTCTGCAAAGATAAATATTTTAAAACTAAATTTGAAAAGCAGAGGTGGGGAGGGGGTGTGGTTCTCAATGGCTGGTTTCCTTCCAATGTAACTGTAACAGCATAACCCTGAGAATGCAAGCAAGTCTCCCTCATGGGGGGTAGGAACAATTCCCTTGAGTCTTTACCGCAGCCTTCCAGGGTTTATAAGATCATCAAGTAGTAGTCAGGAGCCAGAGCTGGGAACCAAACTCAGATATTCAATATGTGCTGTGGATATCAACTGCCTTCTTAGCCACTAGGCTAAACACTGACTTTTTGAAATGTCCTCCTCTGGGGGTGGGAGGGCGTTTAAACCTGCCAGCAGGCCCCCAAGTCACCGAGGGTGAGACGATAGTGTTTTTCGGCCATAAGAAACACCGCAGGGCCCGGTGCGGTGGCACAAGTGGTTAAGGTCCTCGCCTTGCATGCCCGGGATCCCATATGGGCGCCGGTTCTATCCCGGCAGCCCCGGTTCTATCCCGGCAGCCCCGCTTCCCTTCCAGCTCCCTGCCTGTGGCCTGGGAAAGCAGTCGAGGACGTCCCAAAGCCTTTGGGACCCTGCACCCGTGTGGGAGACCCGGAAGAGGCTCCTGGCTTCAGGTTGGCATAGCATCAGCCGTTGCGCTCACTTGGGGAGTGAATCATCAGGCGAACGGAAGATCTTCCTCTCTGTCTCTCCTCTCTGTATATCCGCCTTTCCAATAAAAAAAAAATAATAAAAATAAATCTTAAAAAAAAAAAAACACCAGAGACATGCTGTTGAGAAATACTCACTTTATAATACACAAATTAAAAGTTTTAAAGGCTAAGGAAGGGGAGGACAGGGGGACATCTTCCAGCAACCAACCACCAAAGACACTGTAATTGGCTGTAACACCTGACTATTTCCCTTGACCTTCTGTCATGTCAGGGGTCATGTTCCACATGTATTCTCCATGACCTTGCAGTCATGTCAGAGGTCACACTTCTCCTGTGGGCCTGGGAGCTATGCCCCAGGTCATAGGCAGGTAAGCTCTAAACCATGCCCACCAGGTAGCAGGCAGAGGCCCAGGGCGATTGCCCACATTCTGGTAAATAACATTTTCTCAGTAAATCGTTACAAATGGAAAACAAAACAATGAAATCCTAACAATGACAAAACATAAAAAATTAATTTTAATAACAGGGAGATTTTGTATTAAGCAAATAGCATAGTGGGACAATATAAACGCATGCATTCATTTATTTAGTTTCCCAACACTCTGTATTTGGATTTAGCTATATTCCAGGCAGTCTCCTAGGAATTAGTAGCATATCTGACTTCTCCAGAATTGCAATCCAAGACAAAGAAATCAGTTTACTTTTAGGTAGACATATTTTTCCCCGAAACTGTAGATAGCAAAATAAACAAGAGTATCATTTTTGTATCTGTTTGGATTGTGAAGTTTTTAAAAGCATACAGGATGAATATATTAACAACATGTACTGGTATTTTTTGTTTTCAATGAAGGTTTGTATAGTGTAACCCATGGTGACGCTGCATTGAGTCTCTCTCTTAAGGATGCTGACACTGAGACTCTGTTGACCTTATTAGCGTCATCACTAAGTTTGTCATCCCAGGCTCTTCTGACACAACAGGACAGTTCAATAAGATGCTTAAGGCCTCTCCCCAAGGCACAGTAAAGGATGCTGTCACACAAGTTCCAAACCTCAGCACCCCATCAGTTTGAGAAAGAGTGAATTCTCACCTGTTGTGTTCTATGGTGAATAAACTGTACTGCACAGGAGGGCTGTATGATGTAGGCAGACCTCGCCTCCACTTGAAAACCACAGATCCCATTAGGAGTGTTGTTTCCAAGTTCTACTTGGCCTTCAATCCAGCTTCCGAATAATGCTCCTGTGAAAACAGCAGAAAATGGCCTAGATGTAAGGAGGCTAATGGACTGAGAAGTGGGAGTCCTGGCAAAATTTTCCTGGAAAAAAATATAAAATCTTGCCTCGCCCCTCATTTTTCTCCCTGGAAAAGTCAAGTTTCTCCTGGTTCCTGGTTTTATCATAAGAACAGTAATTGGAAATCTGGGGAAAGCCCTGTTGGAATACAAATTTCACTTTCATTTTCAGTCTTATCAGAAGATAGCCTCCCCC
Organism: Ochotona curzoniae; assembly: GCF_017591425.1. Taxonomy (NCBI): domain Eukaryota; kingdom Metazoa; phylum Chordata; class Mammalia; order Lagomorpha; family Ochotonidae; genus Ochotona; species Ochotona curzoniae. The sequence continues at coordinate 34,975,524 of NW_024466607.1, read as the reverse complement.
AAAGCTATCTTTGACCAGATGAAAGTGTCAACCCCATCTCTTTGACTTTTTGCATGAGAAAGCAAGGAGATGGTGCCTGAGGCTTAGGTCCCGGCAGGAGGCAGAGACCAGTCACACCCTTCTCATGGTCTTTTTGTTTCGAACAGTAGGATTACAGCCTTTTGTTACCTTTCTTCTACACTCTTTAATTGGTTTTTTTTTCCTTCTTCTTCTTTTCCTCCAGATTGCACTTTCCTCTCCTGGAGCCGCCTCCTGTTGCTGCACTAGGGGGATTTCTCACTTAATAAAACGTTATTTTTCTCACTGAAATGATCTGCATGAAAATTCTTCTTACCTGTGAGAGAAGAACTGAGACTTCCCATGATACAAATGGTTGGATTCCTGCCACCTACATGGAAACTTGGTTGGGGTTCCTGGCTCCTGACTTCCATCTGGCTCAGCCTTGACTGACTGAAACAGCCATTTGGAAACTGACTCAGGATTGACAAATCCCTGCTGCTTGCCTATCAATCAATCAATCCATAAATGGTCTGGAATCCCATATGAAAGTTGCCTTAATAGACTCTCATTCCTTCCTCCGTCTCATGAGTTCCACTCAGCCCAAAGGCATGTTGAGCACTGGATGTTTAAATACCTGACAGGCAGGTTCTCCATGCTGAGTGACCTGCGCGTGGAACTGAACATGCTGCCTTGTGGTAGCATCACTGAAACTGGAAAGCAGAAACCCAGCCCACACTTGTTAACTTGACATGCAATGAAGAAAGGTTTGAATTGTGTAACTCCTTCTCTTAATAAAACGTATTACCTCAATACGTGATTATTGTTGTGGGGTGCGAGCGAGATCATGCCAGACAAGTCTAGGGTGTATTAAGGAGTCTTTATTAACCAAGCTTGGTGATAACAGGGCCCACCCACTGGAAATAATAAGTCACCTATGACAGTGCAGTCAGTGGAAGCTCTAAGAGCAACAAGTGGTCATTACCCTGAAGTCCATGTGTAAAACTGAAGACCTGTGTCCCAACTAACCCACCAATGTAAGTTATCCTAAGAAACATACCATGAACAACTTGGACACATTTACAAAGCTGCAGATATTCACCTTTTCCTGGTTTCTCTGCCCACATTCCATGACTGCTAGGCCTCACTTCTCCTAGAACTCTTGAGAGTACACAAATTAGAAATACAAAGCCTCTTAGTATTGCTATCTTTACTGTCCCGCCCAAGCAGTGAACAAAGGGTGAAGAGTACAGGCACATAGGGGCTGTGCTCAGGGGCTACCTGTCCTCAGAGTCTGTCCAGAGGAAGCCAGAGAGCAAGCAGCTACTGCGGAGGCCAAGAGTCAGGGTGCCAGAGCCTTGAAAGCATGTGACCAAGAGAGCGGACCATGTCCGTATGTATTAGGGACCTTTACGGGGGCTTGTGAGGGGAGTGGTTACACAGCAATGCAATAATGCCCCCTCTCAGGTTCCAGGTGATGATAGGGGAGCATCACAGGTGGCAGGAGGGAACACTCAGGTGGTGGTGGTGGGAGGGGGGTGGGGGAGTGGCTTCCCAGCTCATGGCCCTGAACTGCTACCTACCTACAACAATGATTAGTCCTAACATACATCCATCCAAAAATTTGGAGTTTATAATAGCAATATAACATCTCCTACTAAGTATCAGGAAATCACCACAGGGCTGTTTAGGATGAAGATCTCTAATCACAAACAACCGATGGCAAAGAAGTGCAATTGCCACTACCAAGCACAAGGCAAGAGCTGCCAACACACCTTAGGGTGGTTGTAGCTGCGAGTGATGACATCTGTCAAGCGGGGAAAACAAGCCCGCACAGACTTGCTGTTAACTAACCCGCAGCAGCAAACAGGAGCTTAGGGGTTACACACTGGTGTTTGAAGGGCCACTCCTGGGAAACCTTGTCCTTTTTGAACTGAAGACTTTTGACAGTTGAACATGCAGCAAGGAAAAGAATACAGACACATGCAAATGGACACAGAAGTAAAATGCAAAATAAATACATGGAATATGAATTTTAAGAGGTTTGTTCTAAGGATGGCAATCCCCACCCAGCAATTCAAGGAGGGAGACGGCTGGATTCTATGTGAGAAGCTAAATGAGGGGAGGCCATTCCTCAAGACAAATCTGACTTTACAAGTAGGACTTTCAACTATTCAATGACCAAAGTCTTACATCTTACCTTGTCTTGAGGTTTTAGTTCAGGGGCTTGGAAACCACACCTTCCCCAACTACCTATGTGATCCTTTCTGCCCACCTGTGACACTTACCTATCATTTCCTGGAACATGAGCGGGGGCGGTATCGCATTGTTGTGTAACCACAACAATGAGGTGCAAGCCCCCATAAAGGCCCATGCTAGGAAGGAGGTCTCTCTTGGTCCTGTGCTTCCATCCCCCCGGCACATCAACTCTTCATCTCCCCAGTACTTGCTTGCTCTCTGGCTTCCCGTAGATGGACTCCGAGGACAAAGTAGCTGCTGAACACGGTAACTCTGTGTCCATGTTCCTCACCTTTTGTTCATTACTAGTGAAAATACAAATGCTAAGATGCTTTGTGTTTCTAATTTGTGTACTTTTAAGAGTTCCAGGATTGGTGAGACTTAGCAGTAGTGGGATATGATCAGAGAAGCCAAGAAAAGGTGAATGTTTGTAGCTTTGTAAATGTGTCCTGGTTCTTCACTCTCTGTCCCTTGGGATCATTTATATTGCTGGGAAAGCTGAAACAGAAGTCTTCAGTTTAATGGACGGCTTTCACGGTAATGACCATTTGTTCCTCTCAGGGTTTGGTTCAGGCTGGATTGCTATGGTGATGTCATTTGCTAATTTCTAGTGGGCCCTGCCATCACCAACCTTGGTTGAAAAAACACTTTAAAAAAATTATTCTATTGGAATGTCAGATATACAGAGAGGAGAAGAGACAGAGAGGGAGATCTTCTGTCTGATGATTCACTCCCCAAGTGAGCGCAACAGCTGGAGCTGAGCCATTCCAAAGCCAGGAGCCAGGAACTTTTTCTGGGTCTCCCACACGGGTGCAGGGTACCAAGGCTTTGGGTCATCCACCAGTGCTTTCACAGGCCACAAGCAGGGAACTGGATGGGAAGCGGGGCTGCAGGGACACGAACTGGCACCCATATAGGATCCCAGCGCATTCATGGCAAGGCTTTTAGCTGCTATGCCATCACGCCAGGCCCAATAAACACTTCTTAATACATCTTAGACTTGTCTGGCATGTTTTTTCTTGTACCCCGCAACAGTTTGTTACCAGCATAACATGAATACAGTGTGTCTGAACCATCAATTCAGTGCTTATAATATGCAAGACCAAAAGCATTCAATAGGTACAATTCTGTAAAGAGAAATTCCTCCAACTGAATCACAGGGCTAGAGGGTGGAAAGGGGAGATTTTATGTTGCCTTGTTGTGTGTGTGCTTTTTCTTTTTCATTTTCTTTCTTTCTTTCTTTCTTTCTTTCTTTCTTTCTTTCTTTCTTTCTTTCTTTCTTTCTTTCTTTCTTTCCTTTCTTTCTTTTCTTTCTTTCTTTCTTTCTTTCTTTCTTCTCCTTCTTCTTACTCATTATGCCTTGTAGTAGCAATTTAGGAAGACCTTTCTTTTTAAATAGGAAGAAATGGTCAGTACTGCTATGGTCAGGATTTCCAAAAATAAAGATGAGGAAACAAATTTCTTGGGCAGCTGTGCCAGCCAAAATATTGGTATAATAATAATAACTGCTTTAAAAGGTTGTTGTAAGGTTACATTAGCACATGTGTAGAGCTAAGAACAATGCAAAAATCCTTTTTATTATTATATCTAGAGGTAACTAGAAACAGCTCACAAAATTTGAAAATACTACCTTCCTTTCCTCTCTCTTTTTTTCTTTTTTGGTACAAAAATGTAAAAGAAGGTTATGGAAGAGAGTCATTTCCCCCCCAGTACAAATAAGCTGCTTTTCCAGGTAAAGACGGTAAAAGTCAAAGAGCCATTTCAGCTCTTTGCTACTCACTCTTTCTCTTGGCCCCATTGTAGCTCCTCTCAAACAAGATAAAGAACAGAGGCGACTAAAAGATGTGCTCAATGGTTTCATAAAACGTCTGAACGTTAAAGCATCCAAAGCAGAGAGGCAGATTGGTTGTAAAGAAGCTATGTGCAGCGGAAGGAAAGGCAAGTAGAATTATGCAGAGCAATTATTTTTAATATTTATTTATTTTTATTTGAAAGTCAGATTTACAGAGAGGAGAGACAGAAAAATCTTCTGTTTGCTGGTTCGCTCCCCTGGTGGTCACAATGGCCAGAGCTGAGCCGATCCAAAGCCAGGAGCTTCTCTACTGCCTTTCCAGGCCACAAGCAGGGAGCAGGAAGGGAAGTGGAGCAGGCAGGATGGAGACCGGAATCCATATGGGATCTTGGCAGTGGCAAATTGAGAACTTGAGCCACTAGGCTACTAAGTCAGGTCCTAGAAGCACTTTTAAGAGACAAGTGAAAGAAGACACCAAATGTGTCCATAGAAGAGCAGGTAGAAACCATCAAGTGCTGGTCACTCCATGTAAACACTTTCTGTGCTGGGTGGTGACCAGCCTGCATAAGACGCAGCATCCTACCGGCATCCACCACGCTGCCTTCCACGAAATCTGCCAAAATAATGTCGGGCAAAATCTCCGAAAGTTAGTCAAAGATGCTGTCTGTCCCTCCTTCTAGTGAGTGGGACTTTACCCCCGTGCTGCTTTTTTCTGCCTAGATCAGGTTTTGCACTACTCTCTTTGAATAGCGTAAAGGCCAACCTCAGGCAAAGTATAGGATGGGGTTTTTTTCTGGGGTGTTGGACTGAAAAAATGGGAAACTTTGAAAAGGCAGTGCCTCGAGCTAAGCAAGTGACACTTGAAGTGTACAGAAGCATTCACCATAGGTCCTGGCTGTATAAACCATCTTGGAGACCCTGACACTCTAGGTCCACCATCCGTAAGCATTTTAGACAGCAGACACTGGTTTCTCCGTGCTGCCACATCTGGTCTCCTTCAAGCCCAACTGCCTGAGAAACAGATGCTCTACTAGGAATTTCCAACGCGCATGACCATGCTTCTAAAGATATCTCATCCAGTTAAGAAATATTACTCAACTCTCCTTTGGAAAAGGATTGGTTTTGTTCTTTCCTCTTGGGGTATGCCATTTACTTTTTCATTTTGAGAGGTTACTCCTTTTCATTGCAGTTGTCTTCAGCTTTGGGTGTGTGACGTGGCGTTTAGAACGCCAATTCCCTGGTTGATACTGATGCCCAAATTGACACACTAGGCATGTCAATGTGAAGCTTTATTTACAGCCAACAAGATATGTGGTTATTATTATAACACAATGTTGCTTTGAACACACAGTGCTTCCTTTAAGATCTTTTAGGAGGTACCTCTTAGTCTGATCGAAAACGTCCAACACAGAAAGAGAACTTAATATTAGTTGAATGTCAACTAAGTTGAACAGGATAGATTTTTGTTCCAACATTCATTTGAACTTGAAAATAACAATAAAATGTGTTAAGCCAAAAGAATGATTCCCTGGGTCCCCTTTTAACTAGTCACTCTGGTTTTAAAACATGAGATACAAGTCATCAATTTCACTGTGACTTAGCAATTTATTTATACAGTTTTACTGCTTTGGACAGAACACAGCTGAGTTTTGAGCTTGATGAAATATTGTTATCCACATAATTCATTTTCTGCTGCTTCAACAAGGTGTTTGGATTTGTGGGAGCTCCCATTTCAGGTTGAAATTGAATTGAAAATTCATGGGAAGCCTCTCCAGATGAGGCGAGGCTGCCTATCAGGGAAGTGTCCATTAAATTTACTCTCGAGTCTCTGGCATAAAAACCTGCTCCTGCGGCCTTGAAAATAGCTCCCATTATCATATCGATTGGAGTCAACGAATATAACTCAAATCTAAAGTGAGAGTAGGTTTATTCCTAGATATTTGCAATAAATTCCCAATATCTGTTTAATATATTGGCCACATTGAGTTTAGTGAGCGTTATTAATGTTTACCATAATGATCTATTGGTTCTTTATGGGCAATCCTCACTTATTAAAGATGGTATTGATTGAGTTGAAATTAGCAATTCCCCATTAATTCGTAACTCATCTTTTAGTAGAAACCATGCAATAAAACAAAGGCTGCATCAGTCACAAATTAATTTAGAAGCATGTCTCATCCACAAGGTAGAAATGATACAGTAACAGCTGTTTTCTCATGGGGTACCAACTAACTTAACAGTGGAAAAACAATTTGAATAGAAAAAAAGAATGGTTTTCTTCCCCCCAAAGAGTTTCTTTTTATTTAGAGACCTGGGAAGCAATTTGCTAGAACTTGGGGGTCAAACCAGATCCCAATCCATAAGAGCCCAACATTTAATTCTTTTGAAGATCTATAGATTTCAAAGAGTCTTCCAGCCTCACAAATTCAAACAGGTGTTTCTTTTCCAGCAGAAGCGATAAAATTATGAGCCCCACCGGCTCCTGACCCCCAAAAGAAAGACTTAGCTCCACCAAAACATATCTTCCTGTAGGTCACAGCTTTCCATGGAAAAGCACATCTTCTCAAGAGTCGGGGAGAGGTGGACAGAATGGAGCGGCTAAGCCCCCTGCCCAGAACCCTAGCGCGGCTCCCAGTCCCTCCCCTTCTCTTCCAGTCTCATGCGGTTAAATGTGCACAGCTGCTCAGAGCTTATGCCCTTTAGGGTGAATGAATGCTGGTCATTGAAATAAATGAACAAATCTGTGGGTCCACAGAACAAGGCAGAGCTGGCAGAACAGGTGTGTTGCTGAATAAGCAGCAACATGGAAGAGGGGACACGGCCGCTGTTTCCGGAACCGTCCATCCTAGGATTGCCTTCCGCATGGGGTTTCAGCCTCAGGTGTTCCTCGGGGAAGTGACCATGAAGGAGGAGTCGAGAAGCACCACTCATACCAAATAATGACAAAGCCATTGATTGAGCTAAAATCACAGATTCCTGAAGATGGATCTGGTTTGAGTTCCCTTGCTGTGGGATATTGAGTGAGACCTTTAATCTCTGTTCTTCATCTTCAAGATGTAGATTAAAACATGGAGATAAAATAGTATATATCTCATTGCCTGGTGAGGTTATGTAAAGTCCTGAAAACAACGCATGTAAGGAATTTTACTATTAACATTTCTGTAATATTATAGTGATAATAATTATTACATGACTATTTATTACCAAGACAGGAAACCTGTGCCTCAAGTCCTGTTTTGCCATTTATGGGCTTGGACTGTAGGCAAGTTACTTAATCTTCACAAAATCTCCATGGCACATGCTAAAAGGAGTGGCTAAATCCACTTTTTTTTCAATCTCATGAAGAGTACAGAGTGGCCTGATGTATGTGTAATGCGTGACTTGGTAAACACTCAGAATGTTTTTCCCTTATGACTTGAACTAATGTGGGAAGAAGCTGGAAATGGAAATCTGTGAGATTTTTCTCTTTCAGCGAAGAACAGACAACTCAGCAGCCTTTGTGCATCCAATGCAAAGCCTACTACTTCAATCCAGATATGAGTAGCGAGAATGAGAATGGCCAACCGATGAGGATTACTGCTGCAACACCTGTATTTGTCAGCCACTCTCAGAGGCCTTCGAATGTCAGTCAAGTGTGTATGGACAGATGCCCTTTCTCATATGGCAAAGTTCGGTATCCCTCCTCCTTCCTTGATGGTAATTACAGTTTGTTCTTTTCGGCATTTTTGAAGTTGTGTGTTTAAGCAAATGGCTCAGTTTTTATCTCTGTAACCAGTAGTTGGTAACAACATCACTCATCTTCGTGAGATTTAAATGTCAAATGTATCATTAGGGAAGCCAAAAATTCAGTTGAGACTGGCTCTAGTCCAAGAGAAAGGTTAATGGGAGAACAGCTTCAGACACGGTTTCATCCAGGAGCTCAAATATACAGCCAGCCTCTGCATTTTTTCCTTGGCTCTAAAGTTAAAGATGGATGATCAAAAGGGCTGGTGAGTCCATCAGACATTTTTGATGAATCCTAAGGGAAAGATAGATGAAAAAATTTCATGGAGGCATCTTCTCTTTCCATTTATTTCCAGAACTTTCCCAATTGCAACAAGACAGCCAGTGAAGATCTTGCATATAACCAGAGGACTGGAAATTCAGTGAATTACAAATTAAAAGTCCCTCGTTTGAAGACTGATTTTGGAAAGGTTTCTAAATATAACCCCCTTTCGCAAATGGCTGCCTTCTGATTAAAGTGTTGCAACTTTGGACAATAATTGCAGGTTACTGGAGTTAATAGAAAGAGAGTAAGGTGTTTTGCTTTTGGAAGAGAAACATAACAGTTTAAATGTTGCACTTGGAGCTTTGTTGGAAACTTGGTTTCCAGCGTTGTTCTACTTCATCTTAGGGATTGAAAATGATTTTTAAACATGAAAGCAACAGAGCACAAAATAAATGAGAACCTGTTAAGGTCACTGGACCAGGAAAAGGAAGGAGCAGGTATGCTCAAATGCTGATTTGCAAAAAGATGTTTGCTTCTAGGTATAAATTGCATCTATTAAAAATGTATGTAGTCACCTTCGCTCATCTCTAGAATGTTTGGATGGGCAGAAAGTGAGCTAGCTACCCATGGTCCATTTTTCAATCTAAGACTCCTGCTGCTTTCATCCAGGCCAGCTCATTGACTGAACACCCAGATTAAAGCAGTTATTTTGCTTCTTGTGTCCTGTTCAACTTTTAACATTTCGTTAACTTTCAAATGCTTCTGTGACACACGACTGCATTGAGAGGAAGTGAGAGATTGCAAGTCTGAGATTCATCTCTGGGGTCTTGAGCCAACTGTTGGCTAGAATTACTCTTTAATGCAGACTAGAATTACTCTTTTTATTTTAAAAGTATCCTTAATACAAAAGATGCAGCCATTGATCAATGGTTTTTATCCTGAGCTCCTGACAACTGCATTTCCCATGACTCTCCACTTTGCTCTGGGTCCTTTCCCTGGAGTCTCTAAGATATCCATAAGCCAGGCACTTGCCTCCCATCTCCATCTGGGCACTTCGCTCTGCTATAGTTTGGACACCCCTGAGAGGAAAGAGTTCGGTCAGTTTTCTGAGGTCAATGCATTGGGTACAAGCAAAAGATAGTTGACCAGGGAAGCTGAGGAAAAATCTAAACTTGATGAAGTGCATGGACTTGAACGTGAAGGCCAGGCTGCCAGAGCCCCTGGCACTTTGAATGTTCTCATCCGCAAGCTGTCATCATGATACGAGAAAACATCAGGGAAGATTTTTGACATGGGCTGTAGAACTGTGGGCAGAAAGCCAGAATCAGGTGGCAGCATCATTTTCTTGCCAAACACCAGCATTCGTGGGGTACATTTCGAAACTTCTGTTCTCATACAATCTTCTATACAGATGGTTTCCTCATTCGTGTGTGCTGTTGGGGTAGAGGACATTCTTACGGATGCATACATCTTGTAGTATGTATGTATGTATTTCACTTTCTTTAAATGGGAGAGAGAGAGATTGAGACTTGATTCATTCTCCTAGTGCCTTCAAAAGCCGGGATTGGGCCAAGCGGGAGGCAAGAACCCGGAATTCCATCCAGGTCTCCGATGATATGTGGCAGCTGTCTAAGTATTTGAGACCTCATCTGACGCTTCCAGTCTTTCATCAGCAGATGCATCAGAGGCACAACCGCTGAGCCTTGACCCAGGCATTCTGATGAGGGATGTGACTTTCTCAAGTGCTGATCTGAAGGCTACACCAAACGCCGTCCTCTCCCCACCCGCCCCATCCCCACCGGCCGGCTGTTAAACATTTTGACTGTCTGCATGGCTCCAAACTCCCTACCCCACAAGACTGTGTGGACCCCATGCTATCAGATAGCCAGAATTGAAAAACAAGTATTATTTCAACTGATAAATCAAAATTACATAGGCACCGAAGTTGGAAATTATATATATATGTACGTGTGTAAACATGTACTGAAATATTTCAAGTGGAGTAGAAAGAACTAGATTTGAAGAGAGAGGAGGTAGGTTCAATCGCAGAGGTTGAGGACGAAGGCAAAGAAACCTGCTAGGCTGAAAGAGCAATACAAGGAAAAGCAAGGCGTTCTGTAGTGTTAAAAGCTTTTAAAATGGCAGTTCCTAGGCCCAACTTGGGCAATGTATTGGCTGTCCAGTTCTGGTTTTGCCCTGCATAATATTTTGTTTAAAATTATGTTTTCTTAGTTCAAGGTTATCTTATAATTTTTAAAATAATTCAGTTTTAGATGAACGTTTAGATTGCTTCTACTGTGTTACTGATGCATATAAACAATATTGATGAATGTCTCATACATAAGTGATATGTCCGAATCTCTGAATTGTGGGAGGGGAAGAAAGAGAAAGCCATAGAGACAGAAAGGATGAGTAAAAAAAAAAAAATGTGAACAGTCTAATTTGGAGGAAGCATATGGCCAATCTCTCCTCCATAAACTCTGGGCTATTTTCCATCCCCATGAGCCCAGTGAATGCCCACTTCTTGTAAATATCCAGAAGCAAGCTGACATCTATATTTTAATAAAAAAAATCTGGAAGTTTTAAAATACCCATTTATTTTATTATTATTGCTGCGATTAAAAGTCCTTTTGTTTCACATGCTGTTTAGAATGTATTTGGATCAGTCTGAGAAAATTACAGGTTTGTTGTTTTAATTCTGCCTCTGCCAGTCATAAAGAGAGAGGCTTGTTGTTTCACAAAAGAAATTCACCTGATTGCTTTGACTTTTATTATTCCACCAGCAGTCCTTGGACAATTTTTCTCATGGCTCTGGCTTCTGTCTCCCTACAATGGATGTGTCTGGGAATGCAATCTGATTGATGACTTAGCGCACCATTGGGGAAAGCCAAGTTTCCTGTCCAAGAACAGTGAGATGTAGGCTCTGATTGTAGAACATTTGCACACAGGACACGTTTATGCCAGGGACACCGGTTTCCATCTGTGCCGAGGTCTCAGTGCTTCCGTAGACGTGCGCCTTTGGGTCTCTTGCCTGGCTAACTTCTGATTAGCCCAACTTTTACAAGGAGTTTCCATTAGAGACAAACGCTTTCACTGACTCTTCTTCCAAAATCCGCTCTGCAGAGTATGATCTGCTACCTGACTGATCAACTGATTGAATAAACAAACACAAAAATGTGAATATTTTCAGATGAGGTTGTACCAACTTGTATTTGTATGGAATCTAAAATGATAGTCACTTGAATAGAACTAATAACACAAACAATATTAAAGCTGTTTGCTTTGATGCATAGCAAAGTTCCTATTTCCTCCTTGAAAATTTCCATCAGATCATTCCAAAGTAACAGGAATAAATTTTTCTTTTTCTGTGGAGTGGAACTATGCTTAAAAAAAAATCTTAAACATCCCTTAGGAATGCTGGTAATTTACTCTCCTCTTTTGGTCCCAATCACTCAGAACAAATAGTAGTACAGAAAAATCTCAAATGTCATTGAAATAAAAAGTATTTGCTATCCAACAAATACCTCTTGGCTTGGTGTGTTACACTATGTCAGATGCTCTTTCTGAGTATCAATGGGGCATGGAGGATGAACAGGCGAGAACTTTCTAATGCTGAGATACCCACAACAAGAACGGAAGATGCAAGAAGAGATGCTGATGTGGGAGGAACATTCTGAACAGAGGGAGAGAGGAAGGCACAACCCCATGGGAGAGCAAGGACTGCTGTGATGGTGTCCGTCAATGGAAAACCCCAGCTGTTACGCTTGGACCGTAGTGATGTAAGCGGTGAGAAAGAGTTACATTCTGCATGTGTTATGACAATAGACTGGATAGCACTCACAGACAGATTTAATATCAAGAGGGAACTGTAAATAGGAGAAACAAAGATGACAGCGCAAAGAACTGGACGGTATGAAGCTGCCATTTCCTGAGAAGAAGCAGCTACACAAATGCAGTTGGCTTGCTTGTGGGGTTCCCCATGAATGAAAACACAAGTGTCCCAATAGGAGAATCACAATTAGCATCGTGAAGCATTTATTCCCATCTCACACCTTTCATACATTCGGGGAAGACACTCATAGAGAGTGGTCAACAGAATTTCATACAACATCCCTTCCGTTTATTTTTCTCTGGTTAGCATGTGGGATAAACGTGTGAATGAGAACACTTGTAACATGGCACATTGGATGAATGAAATCTGCAGCCCAATCTCTACGTGTATCATTTCTTGTTTGATTGCAATTTATACTCACAAACTTGATCTTTTATTTATTCATGACACGGTGCTAGAAAACTAACCCTATTAGAAAATTCAAACTTTCTCCAAACCCTCTCTTCCTGCAGAAAAAGCTATAATCAACGAGTTTCTCCACCTATTTCTTCTAAGGGAAATGATTTATTTTTTAAAAAAATTACCTTGTTCCATATGACTTTCACAACATCTGTGCATCTCTGTGTCTACTTAGCCATGCATGTTTGGCAAACTCCATCCCTTGATTGCCTGACCTGTTTGCCTCCACTGGCCGAGCTGGACAAAATACCTATTAACTTGAGCAAACTTAGATTTCTCCATGCTTCAAGTGCTAGAACATTGGGCTCTACTCCAGTCAGCACTGGAAGGAAGAACAGTGTTTGCTTAACAAACCCTTCTGAGATTACCTGAGAAAGTTTCCTAATCATGAGTGGGCAGTATAATATTGGCTACAGCACTGGTTAAGAAAATTGTTCCCCATGTCAGAGTAGCTGAGTTTGATGTCTGGCTCCAAATCCTGACTTCAGCTGCCTCCAGTGAGGATCCTGGGGAGTAGTGGAAATTGTTCAAAGGATTTGGGGTCACTTCTGTCCATGGAGGTGACCGGGACTGTGTGCCCACCATCCAGTTGCTGCCCTGGCCATTGTGGCATCTTGGGGATAAACCAGTGGATGTAAGCTCCTTCTTGTTTCTCTTTTTCTCTCTCGCTTTAATAAAAAACAAAAATAAAAACAGTCCAATGATAGTCCATTCCATTCCTCACCCAGCTTTTTCTAAGCTTGCTTCTTCCGTCCTGTAAAAGCAAAGTCTTTTCTGCCTAACTTTTGAAGCATTTACAGATCCTTCAATTGATGACTTCTCCCTGGTGTAACTGCTCCTGTTCCCTCACTGCAATAATCCCTGTCTCCTTATTACAACTGCCTTTGCGAATCACATCTCTCCTTCCCGAGGCTTAGATTTATTTTCCACTTCCCAACTTTTATTTGCTAGTAGCTCATCATGGTCTGGAGTTGGAAATCAGAGGTTTTATCCTAGACAATTTAAATTGTACACACTTGTTGAATGTGGTCTTAGTCTGTTTTCTATTGGGACAAAATACCAAAAACTGGACAGTTTATAAAAAACACCATTTTATTGTCACTCATGGATCTGGAGTTGGGAATGCCAAGCATACACTGGCACCTTCTTGCCTTCTGATAAAGGCCTCTTGTTACAATAGCCAACAGGTATATGTGGAAGAGAAAAAAAAAAAAAAAAACCGAAGACTTGCATTGTAACAATAGCCTTTGCGAGCCATAGCTCTCTTTTCTAAAGCTAACATTTATTTTCCACTTCATAATTTTTATTATCTAGTAGCTTATTATTGCCTGTTAATATATTCATTCCTTTATATTCAACAGATATTAATTATCTACTTTGGGAGTTCCTGGGTGGTAACACAATGGACCAAGGCACCCCAATCCTTTTTTTTTTTTGTACTGGTAGTGTATTTTAGTTTTTGGAGAACAACTAAATAAGTGAAATATTTAATAGGTCAGACAGGGCTTCATACAATGGAGAAGATGGAATCTAACAGGGGTTGCTGGGTTTGGTTATGCTGAGAGTCGACATTTTTAAATAAAGTGATCAGGAACATAGTTAGGATATTTTCACATATTCCAATTGAAATAACATGGAAATTTCGAGTCTCTATCCTAAAGTCCTTGCACGGCAAATGCTGAGGCTTCTGACGACTACGTGTGATGGTCTAAGTGAGATGAGGTGGTTCTGGGCCTCCTGAAGAAAAATGTATGCAGTAGATGACTTCGTTTCAAAACAAGATGGCAGAAGTTAGGAGGGTTAAAGATATTAGATTTCCTACTTTGGAATTGTTTGGGATACAAAACTGTTCACCAACTTTAGTTTCTGGGAGGTGTTCCCATCTCGGAAACCTTAGATTCGTGTTGCACTGACACTGACAGCTGGGGATAAATTGATCTTCCCCAGGACTTTCTTTTGCCTTTTTATCATAAGAAAAAAAAGCCATGTTCAGCTTGATAACAAATCCCAGTCAGATCTAGTTGATGCGCTAGGAAGCTAGGCACTCCCGTTTTATTTCAGGAGTTAATGATGAGGCGCTTTCTGGTGCATTCACTGTTTATGATAAGTATTCTAACTTACATAAATGATACAATCCCTTTTAAATTTTCTTTTGTTCTGCCTCTGTCAAACTGAAACACTTGAAGTGCTATAGAGGAAATAATGCTGTAAGCCCATGCTGGTACCACTTAAGCAGAGTGGCTGAAATTTGGAAAGGATAACTCTGGAAATTAATTAACATTATTTGTAGTTGTTAATTGTTATGTAGCAATAGTTCTATCCATCTGTATGCAAGAAATATAAATCAATACATAGGCAAGTTTGGATGCCTGTGATTTTCCAAACTGAGATCCTAAATACCAGAGCCATGTTAACTGTTTGATACTTCTTTTTATAAAGCTCGAGAAAATAGCTCAGGTGAAGCCTAGAGATTTTTCCCCATGGACTTGTGGCCCAACATATTTTATCAGCGTCTAATATATTTCTCATAACAGGCTTCAGAATAACACCATAGAGCCTCCAAATGGATAACCCTGAGAATGGAATGGATAAATTGGAAAGCTTATATCAAATCTAGTAGGTTGTTTCTCTGGTACAAATAATCAAACATACTCTCCAGACACTTCAAAAGTAGTTAGCTGTGTTTAAACTCACTTTGTGGTACATCACAAATCATTCGAGCAGCAATAATGTAAGGTCATCGCTAAGCTATTGCATCTTATTCCAACAATAGCAGTAAAATGTAAAAATCATTCCACGTTGTCTTAGCTCCCTGCGAGTGAGGGTTACAAAGTTGTAACGAGTATCACTAAACTTGTGCAATCAGAATAAATCCCTACTCCTGAGGCACTTCAGTGTATAGAACACTTGACCTAAAGGTGGGATACTAAGTTATTAATAATTGGAAAGGGAGGGAAGCAGTCATCCGTTTTAAAATTAGCTTGTATTTCATACTTGTATTTTCGTGCATTGTACTCAACAAAATCAGGTTTTCAGTAACATTGGGACTTCCTCTTTTCTTGTTTTGATCTCTTCCTTACTTGGGAGTCACAGAATCACACATAAAGATACACATCATAAACTCATGTGGTGGTGTAACTGGCTAATCCTCAGCCTGTGGCTCTTGCGTCCCATCTGGGAGCCAGTTCATGCCCCGGTTGCTCCACTTCTATTCCAGCTCCATGCTTATCGTCTGAGAACGCAGAAGAGGATGACTTTAAGTCTTGGGCCCTTGCATCCATGTGGGGAACCCAGGAAGAAGTTCAAGGCCCCTGGCTCTGGATCAGCTCAACTCCGGCCATTGCTGTCATTTGGGAAAGGAGCAAGGGCATGGAAAATTTGCCTTCTCTATTTCTCCTCTCTGTAAATCTACCTTCCAAATGAAATACATAAATAATCTTTTTAAACAAAAGAAATGCATATTACTCATAGCATATTTCATTACTATTGTCTGAAACTGTGGTTACTTGAGGAAGATGTAGGCAGGTCGATTGTTGAGAAAATGACCAGATTTTAATTGGTCTATTTGACCCAGCCTTCAAAACACTGGAAAAAATTAACAATCTAACTTCAATTATTAAGAATGCCAATGGGTATATTTTCTGGGCAATTGACCAATTGAACAGTTATCAACCTGGATAACAATTTAAGCTTCAGGTGGTCAAATATTGATTATGCAGCCATGTCCTCTGCTGAATCTGACTTGAAATTTTAAATGGAGGGCTCCGGTCATTTAGCTGAAGGTTGTGCAGAAGCCTTAGCTTCCCAAAGAGCAAGACTTAGAGCAAAGTGTTATCACTCTATTCAGCAATACTACAGCCTAATGAAATTTCACAGGTGTGATTTGTGGCATAGGATGTGAGCACAGAATTTACTGCATCCAAGAGAATCACTTGTATGTGAATTTTTTTTTCAAAGACATAAGGTACTCAAAAGCAGACAAAATACCAGTGCCCAGAATCCACCCGTTTTGCTAATTGCGGCAATATTCATTGGTTTCTAGTTAGAATGGCTGTTATTAGCATTGCTGATGCAACCAGTTTGCCATTGGAAAATCTGCCAGAGCAAATTAAATTCCTAGCAGCACAAACATAATTTATATGTTCATTCATGCAAGAATAATCATTGATGGTTCATTTTGTGTGAAGACTGTGTTAGGTACCGGGGATGAAGTTGTAAATAAAGCCCAATCTTAAAGGAATTTTTAGTTGAATGGATAAGAAATGGATTAAGAAAAAAAATGTGCAATTAAGAATAATAGTGGTTGGACCTGGTCCAGTGGATCAGTGGCTAAATCCTCCCCTTGAATGCACCAGAATCCTGCACAGGGGCCAATTCATATTCTGGCTGCTCCACTTTACATCCAGCTCTCCTCCTTGGCCTGGGAAACCAGTTGAAGAGGGTCCAAAGTCTTGGGACCCTGCACTTGTGTGGGACATCCAGAAGAACTGGCCCCTGGCCTCTGGCTCCTGGTCCTGGCTTTGGATCAGTTTTCCTGTTGCAGTTACTTGGGGAGTGAATCAGCAGAATGGAAGTTCATTCTATTTCTCTTTTTCTCTGTGAATCTGTCTTTCCAATATAAATAAATAAATCTTTTAAAAAATAATAATTGCTGTGTAGTAATGTAATGTCAGGCTGCACCAGAGCTAATTGTAAAGTCAACCCAATTATCTCTGATAGATAATGGCTTCTCCAAAAAGGCAGAGATCAAGCTGGCAAAAGGGGTCAGTAGGTACTATTGTGATATTGGTGATATTCACCAAGATGGATCTTTACAGGTAAAGTTCCAGAACAGTGGGAAAGCAGGGCATGAGTTCAGAGAACTTGTCATGATGGAGAAAATGCAACAGGGGTCACACAGCTAGGGCCCACGACAACTGTGAAAGCCCTTAGAGCTTTATCTAAGTTCTGTGAGGGGGCTGTTGAAGAGGGTTAGAATGAACTCCAACAACTAGGGATGGGAAAGAATTTTGTTGGTAGAATATGAAAAAAAAAAAAAAGGAGGAACTGACTTTGTAGCATATTCCATATTTGGGTACTAGTTGAAATTTTGGCTGCCCCACTTCCAACACAGTTCCCTGTTAGGATGCCAAGGAAGGCATGGAAGATGGTCCATGTCCTTGGGTCCCTGCCATAAGAAGACTAAGATGAAGTTTCTGAGTCCTAGCTTCAGCTGACCCAGCTCCAACCACTTGAGGAGTGAACCACAGAAGGAAGATCTCTTTTCCTCTGTGCTCCTCTTCTCTGTCTTTTGCATACTCTATCACTCTCTCAAATAAGTTAATAAAGTTAATAAATGAATATTTAAGCAAAAAGGGAAAAATTCTTTGCCATTCATTTTTTGTGCTTGTAACTGTCATACTAGAATAATAAAACAAAGGCTGAGTTTGAGAGCTTATCAAATAGCTATTCTATATGAGTATTTTCCTAAGCTGTTAAGAAGGCTGACTGTGCCTAATTACAGTGCAGATCTGAAGGAAGTCATGTCCTGTATTTCATAAAGATTTCTTTCTGTTGTCTACAGACTCAAAAACAGAGCCAAATAACAGCTTTGTGTGTCCAATTTTTCCAGAAATTTAAGTTGTAAATAATGAAGTTACAGTAACCTTCATCTTTGTCCTGCTGTGAAAATGAATTTTGTTCTAAAAAAATTCCAGTCAAAAATGGATGGCAGATAACTGTATAAAGCTGCCCTTGCTGTATAAATCTGATATCTTTTATGATTGTTGTAATTATGTAATAAACTCTCCTAGGAGCAGAGTAATTTTTATTGGAATAGATTATATTATTATACCCTATGAACTTTGATGTCTGGTTAGATTGTGATGACTCATATTCTCATATTTAAGCACTCAGATCAGTGAATAACAAGGAGTTGTTATAACAGATTCAAAGTATTCAAGACCAGGCTTTACTCAACAGCAGAAAATTCCCAAGATGGTACCATTACGCCTCATATTGGAAACGCAGCCATTTAAAAGTTGGCTCAGCCTGCTCCTATTGCAGAATAAGGTCAAGCCAAACAAACTTAGTCAAATTTAGATTTAAAAAAGATTGTATCTGAATTGTGGCACTATGGGGCTTAGCTGTTATCCTGTAGAGCAGCACTGGTTGGAATCCCAGTTGCTCTGAATTCGATTCCTTTACAATGCTTCTGGGGAGGCAGTAGAAGATTCCCAAACACCTTGGCTCCTATCTTAAATCTGCTCCAGGCCTGACTGTTATGGTCATTAGCATAGTGAAACTGGTGGATGGAACATCTCTCTGCCTGTCTCTCTGTCTCTGTATCTCATACAAATACAAGAAAACAGTTCACAAAAAATGTAAGGCAGGTCCACTGGGTCTAGAAAGAAAAATGAAAACAAGATGAAAGACAAATGAAAGAGGAAAAATATCAGAAAACCATTAGAACATGTTTATACTAAAAATTGCATGCATGTATGGAATTCAAATGTAAGCAGAGATTCCGTATTTTGGTGCAACCATATACAAAAGAGTTCTAGAAACATCTTCCAGAAAGGCCCTAAGTTTTCCTCCTCGTCTTCTGCATCCATCCCTCCTATGGATTCCAAAGTTGTTCCTTTCATATTTTTGGTATTTCTTTGATTACTATAATGTATGATCTTTCTTGGATCTCAGTCCTTCTGCCTTACGATCTGTTCCTGTAGCTACATCCTGGCCTAGCTCCTTTACAGAGCAATGGGGTGGGAGATCTGTTCTTCGGGGGGCAAATAAAGATGGCTGAACACAGACAGCTCTAATTGTAAAAGCCATGGAGCCCTGGAGGCAGGGCGAAAAAAAAAAAAAAACTGTGAACATCCAAATTTAGATAGATTGCCACAATACAGGAATCTGCTATCTTATCAGAATGCCTAGATCTTCCAAAAAAGGTTTAAGATTCACTTGTTATTTATTTGAAAGAGGAGCGTGTATGCACACACACACACACACACACACACACACACACACACACACACACATACACACACACACAGACTTCCACCTGCTGGTTGACTCTTCAAAGAGGCGAAAGGGCTAGGGCTGAGTCAGCCTACATTGGGTCACTTGCAGCTTCTTCTGGTCTCTCATATTGGTGCAGGAGCCCAAGAAGTTGGACCATTTTCTGCTAATTTTCCAGATGCATTAGTAGGGAACTGGGTGTGAAGTTTAGTAGCAGGGTCATAAACCGGCGCTCTTGTGGGATACCAGTGTCTCAGGAGATGTTTAATTTCCCGCACCGCATTGCTGGCCCTGGCTCTTCCATTTTGAAGGCAGTAAAGCTTAAATGTGGTAAGAAATGTATTGTGGGGTGGTGGATACATGTGCTGCCTGTAGCACCAGCATTCCATATGAGCACTGGTTCAAGTCCCAGCTGTTACAGTTCCAATCCAGCTCCCTACTAGAGCACCTGGGAAAGCAGAAGAGGGTATTGCAAGTGCTTGGGTCCCTGGCAGAAGAACCTCTTGATTCCTGGATTCCGCCTGGCCCATCTCTGACTGTTGAGGTTATTTAGGGAATGAATAAGTGGATGAAAGGTCTCTCTCTCTCTTTCTCTCTAACTCTGAATCTCAAATAATAACTAAATAAATCTTTAATAAAAAAGGAAGTAAGTTTTGTCAACACAAGAAACTAGTTCCAGGATTATTGAACAAATAATTAACTCTTTGGACTTACGTTCTTCTCCAGTCTGTGGCAACTTTTGTCGCATTGGTTTCACTGCCCTCTACCACCTCACTCTTCTAAATGTGCATGCAGTTCATTTTTTGTGAAATCAAAGCCAAGCCTTAAATTAGAGTTAAATGCATTTATAATTGTCAAATAAAAGAATTCGCCTATAAAATAAAACACAAGAAAATGTGACCACTCAGTAACATCTGCACTTGGAAATAATAGACAAGATTCCTTAAAAGGCTGAAATAAGAAATAAAGCTATCATGATGCCACTTCTTTGTTCCTGTGGAAAGTTCGGCATATTTTTTCCTATGTCTTTATGACTTAGAAAGGGCTTTGGTAGTTGATTGTGTTTATATTTCATGGAGAATTTCAGACATTGCTAAAATTATAATATAGTTATTGGTAATAGCAAAGACATATGTTTACAATATAATTACTGTTGTTCTAGAAAATTTATGATTGGGGAGAAACAAATTTAAACAAAGAGTATTTCACAACTCAAGTGTCTAGAATCCTTTATCCAAGTAGGGGAGATGATGGTGGCAGTTTGCAGCAACCATTACAATGAGAAAGTGACTGTAGGATCTTTGGCCCCCTCATCGTTTTGAAGGTGGTTATTAACTGTGAGAAGGCATTTTAATTAATCAGTATATAAAATATCAAAGGATGATAGCTATTCTTGCGACATCAGCCTCAAAATACACATTGAAGTCTGTGTGGAATCAACCTTCAGATGCTTCCAGCTGTCTTTTTCCTTCCATCCCAACTGACAACACATGAATTTTTTCCTTGCATTCCTGGCTTGTTGGGTTGTTGTCCATCCATCTTCAACTTCTCTTCCATCCAGCATTTATTGTGTTGTATGATTGATTTTCCTAAATGATTGCCATCATAAACTTCCACTTGCTTTGCTTACTTGCCACTTCCCATGTACCCACTATTAACTCTGCTAGTAATGAATCTTGCTTTTCAGATGTAGCATCAGTCAAGAGTCTGCGTCTTGTCCCATGGAGGCTATTGATGGAAAGAGCCTTGTCCCCACCTGCTCTGTGTATAAACTTTGTGCCCAGTTTCCTTATGTACAAATCATGATGATTTCATTGTGCAAAACATGGAAGAGTCCTAGCTTAATAACGAGTTTCAAAATATGTGTTTCTATCAAATGGATAATGAGCCCTTTGGAGAAATATCCCCATCTCCTGTTGCCTTCTGTATCTGTGGAACTGAGATTTCTGATCTTGACATTTTAAATGATTAATTCCCTGACTCAATTATACCTATTCATCTTTTAAAGTGTCATTAGTGATTACCAAGAGCATATTGTGCACTTCAGCACTGTGACAAAGATTTGTAGCCATTTTTTGCTTTTGAACACGTAACTTTTCTATAAAGAGATGTCTTTTGTGGTACACTTTATAACTTTCTTAGAGTAAAATGGACGATGAGGTTGAAAAGTCACTAATTAAACCCAGCTTAATGCTGGAATCCGATGTCTAAGTCACTGAGCCAAGTAATTTCAAATAAATTTCTCTTTGGGCTGGGCTGAGTCTAAAGTCAGTGGAGTATGTATATTATGAAAATCTACGTCTGGGGTTATCCAACTAAACCTACGCTAACCTGTTAGGACAGTATCTAGTTTCATGCTCTAAGAACGCTAACGCTTCAGCTGTCAGAGCAACACAATTCTAACACTGAAGTAGACATAAACAACAAATCTATGGTAAAAAGTTTGGGTGGGACAATGTTGAAACCACTGATATTTTATGAAGTTTGTAGGAGCAATGCTCCAAACCAAGCAACAATTTATGAATGGATTACATCTTTTTTTTTTTCTTGAAGAATGAATCAGATAATGTTGAGGAAAAGCCCATATCACATCAATTGATGGGGTGACACAAAATGTTTCTATGCCAACTGGAAAAGATACTCAATGCCCTATCAAACATCTCAACTGGCTTAATCTGCACAAGTTACGGTAGAACACATTTTCTGCTTTCTGGTAGCCAAAACATGTTCACATCAGCTGCAGAGAGCAGAAGATTGAACAGGAACTTTAAAGCTTTGATTTCAAGAGCCTAAAACACTCCTTGGACCATGGGGTTTCAGAGATGAAATATCGCTTTGCCAGACAAAGCACAAAGCAATGATTTCTAAGAGTCATGGCAGATGGAGACCAGTCATCAGCAAAGGTCATAGCAACAGATTTGGTGCACGATCAAGGCTTTCTTCCCCTTCACTTTCTGGAGTATCGAGCAAGAATGACATCTGGTAAGTAGGAGAATGTTCTTCTGAGAAAGCTGGTAAGTTTTAGCGGAACAAGAGTCCTTCTCCACGAAGACAATGTCCTGGAGGAGAAGGGCGATTTCCTCTTAGGGAAATGAAATTAATGAAAAATTGGGAGTCATCCATCTTCTAGTTCCAATTCGGCTTCTTCTGACTTCTTTTTGGTTGCCTTACCTTGATTGCAACTTCGAAGGGCACCTAGGTTAATGCTGTAAAACTAGATTGCAGAAAAATGCTTAGGTTTTCTAGGACCCTCAGGTTTTTTTTTTTTTTAACATTTTACTTTTCTTAAGATTTATTTGTTTTTCTTTGAAAGGCAGATTTACGATTTACAGGGGGGCGGGGGAAGAGAGACACAGAGATAAGGAGATCTTCCAACCACTGTTTCACTCCCCAAATAGCCTCAATGGCCAGAGCTGAGCTGATCCCAAGCCAGGAGCCAGGAGCTTCTTCCAGGTCTCTAACAAGGGTGTATAAGGTTCCAAGGACTTGGACCATCGTCTGCTGATTTCCTGCCATAAGCAGGAAGCTGTGTGGAAAGCAGCATAGACAGGACATGAACAGGTGTCCATATGAGATGCTGGTGCTTGAAGGTGGAAGATGAACCTGTTAGAGGCACAGACCGTAAAATGTTTAGGGTTAAGTTAAATGGCTGGTATCAATACTTATATGTATCTGGAACTTGAGGAAGTTTATGCTAAGAGATTAAGTAAATCATTTTTTTCATGTTTATTGTGCTTTGAAACATTTTATTTTAAAGGGAGAGTGAGAGACCAAGGTGGACAGAGACCGAGAGAGAAAGAGAGAGACCTCTTCCTTCTGTCAGATCATACTACCCAGATGGCTACAATAAGCAGTGCTAAGTCATGCCAAAGTCAGGGGCTGGAATTTCCATCCAGGTTTCCCATGGTGCTGGGAGGTCCCCCAGTACTTGAGCCATCTTCTATTGCTCTCTCAAGAGCATTAGCAGGAAACTGGACGAAAAATGGAGCAGCTGAAACTTGAATTGGTACTCATATGGAATGCTGGCCGCCCAGGTGGAAGCTCAGCCCACTGTACCGCAATGCAGGCCCCCTATATCTATCTTTAAATTGCATTTTTCACAAACCCTTTGAAATCTTATTATGGTTCTGAAGTCCCTTCAAACTCAATTGCTTCCCCTTGGTCTATGTGTCTTCAGCTTCTCTAAGTAGGGCTCTCTAGTCTCCATTCCTTGCTGGATGAGCATACCCTAACTGTATGTTCTGTCCACACTAACGTAACACTTGTTTTTAACCGAAACCAGAGTGGATGGCATCACATATCTTATTTTTGCTTAGACACTGCAAAACTGGATCTGCTTCAGGAGGACAGTCTTCTCCCTCTTGTGCATATCTTAAATTATGTAGGAAAAAGCAATGGACAGTAGACAATGTAAACATACATGTATTAATAATAGCAAGTTCTTTGAACTGCCTATCAGTGACAGACTGCTACGCAGTGAGCATCCTTAATTTCTATAGATTGGTTAAGTATTTGCAAAATCTACAGTTTTGGTAGTTTTTCCCTAATTAGAAAAAGTTCTCTCAGAATTTGAACGATAGTATTTCATTTGTTAAAATTGTATAAATGTTACATGGCAGCATCTTTTAAAAAATATTTATTTTTATTGGAAAGATAAGCAGAGAAGGATATACAGCGATAAAGATCTTCTGTCTGCTGGTTCACTGCCCATGTGATCTTCACAGCCAGAGCTGAGCCAGTCTGAAGCCAGGAGCCAGGTGCTTCTTCTGAGTCTCCCACGCAGGTGCAGGGTCCTAAGGACTTGGACTGTTGTTTACTGCTTTCCCAGATCACAAACAGGAATCTGGAAAGGGAGTGGAGCAGTTGGGAAATGAACCAGTACTCAAACAGAACAATGGTGCATGCAAAACAAGGAATTAGCCATCATGCAGTGCCCTAGATATCAGTATCTTAAATTATTTAAAGTACATTATAACCAAATTATTTTTTGTCAACTGTAAATGTTAAGTAAGATCCTCCTTGGATAGCCTTATTAGCAAATTGTGTTATTTTGTTTTCTCTATTTCTTTATTCACTTTCCTTGTAAAAGCAGTCCCTTTGTTGTGATTTCTGAGTTCATTTATGATTAAGTGTGTTAACATTTTGTCACGCACCGCAAATGAAATGCCATGGTTTTTTTTTCTGTTCTATTTTTATTATGTGGTTTTATTTCTTGTTTATACAGAAGCTATGTATTGAAGTGTAATCTTGCTGTAATTTTTTTTAAAAGCAAAGAATCAGCCCTGCAATAATCTTTCAAAGTTTACACTTCGGCATGTCTGGGGCTGTCTGAGTCCTACCAATCTTTTCTGTGGCTCAACTTCTGGGTTTTGGTTTGAATAGGGTACCATTCCTGAAAGTATGTATAAAGTTAAACCCCAAGTCATAAATTAATTGGACTAATGAGGTTAGATGCCAAGTATTCAACGAATTGTACTAATCCAACTGTGGTTAAGGAAATGGGCTTAGCGAGAGTTGCTGAGGCTCAACTGGAGTGTGCTCACCGAACGTGGGCCTCACCAGAGGGGTGGCTACTGAGCTGTGATGCCCATCTAGCCCCTCTGCTTCCTGACTTGCCACCTTGTTTTGGTCTCACTGGATGCCAATACAATGGGCATCCTGCGCTGTCCTGGACTATGAACCTCCACAAACTTGAGTCAAAAAAAAAAATCTCCCTCTCTCTCTCTTTTCTACGTAAGTAACTTCTTTTCAAGTATTTCATCATGATGTAGAGAAGCTGACCAACACCTTCTGTGTCTGTAAAATCCAGGTTATGGAAATTATGTTTTCTTCTTGTAAGCCATCTTTTTGCTGACTGCACTCTCAGCTTCCTGCTGTGATAATATCTTGTAAAATCACAGTGCAATATCTCAACTGGGATGTTAGCATTGATGTAGGTAAGACACAGAACATTTCCTATAAGATTTATGGTATGGAGCCTAAAATTAAGTTTCAATATTGTTTATGCTTGGAAAACCAGGAGGGCTTTAAATCACCTGATTCCAAACTCTGTTCCCCACTCTATTCATGCAATCATGTTCATTAGTCAAACAGTCTTTGTTATCATGAGATTGTGAACACATTCTGTTTATTTCTAAAAGGTAAACTTCAGTTTTCCTTGCAGATGGAGGACTTTTTCAAGCAAGTCAATCACAATTTTCCATGGAAACCAAGGGCCATCATCACATACTCTTGATACAACAGCATCTGTGCCCAGCAGATCCCAGCTTTTCATTCTGTTCCTATGCCCCAGGTGGTTCTGCATAGCACTTTACCTTCTCCTAGATTTTGAGTCCAATATGTAGTGAATAAATTCATCAGTTTCATCTCTCCAGTATTAAGTATCCCCGGAGCCTTCCTTCCCTGTTGGATTGAAGAGAAAGTAATTAAACTAGAATTCTTCATCCTGACTTTTATGGTCTCATCACTTCTCTCCTATACCTTGCCCCTTTGTTGCCATCACAAACGCAAACCTGTTCTCCAGTTCTCTGGCTTTGTTCATGCTAAGAATATAAAAAAGGGGTGGGCCTAGGATTCAAGTCATTAGTTAAGATGCTCATGCCCCAAGATGAAGTACCAGGTTTTTTCCTGATTCCCACTTCCTGTTAAAGAAGACATTCGGAGTTAACCTGGGATGCTCCAAATGGTTGGGTCCTGGACACCCATATGAAATACCTGCAATGAATTCTTGGATTCTAGCTTCGACCCAATACAGCCTTAGCCATAAAAGACATTTGGCAAATGAACTAGTGGATAATAATTCCTCCATCTGCCTGTGTATGTAATTCTTTCTCTCTCTGCCTCTTGAAAAAGAAAAAAAAAAAAAAGAACAGTATATAAATGAAGTGGCATAGTATATAAGCCTTTGGTACTGAATATTTTTCACAGCATAAATCTTGTATCAATAATTAGTATCTAGATGGACCTACCACTACTTGTTTGCATTTCATCATTGAGAGGTCTCTGGCTTATTTCCAGTTCTTAGCTCTTAGGAACAAAGATGCTGTAAACATACACGTACAGAATTTTATATGAAAATAAGTTTCTGTATCCCTGGAATAAATGCCCAAGATTACAATTACCAGATCATATGGGAGTTATATATTCAGTTTATTTTGAGAAACTACTAAGTTGTTATCCATAGGGACTGTGCCATCTCGCAAGCTCACCAGCAAACTTACCAGGGATTCCTTCTCTCTTCATTGCTGCTACTCCTTGGTGTTCTGATAAGTATCCCAGGCATTCCATTTACCATAGAGTTTTGTCTCATTGTGGCTTTAATTTCAATTTCCCTCACAGATGAATGATGGTGAACGTCTTTCAAGTGTCCTGCCATTTCTGCATCCTCTTCGGTGGAATATATTTTTGAGCCTTTGGCTCATTTTCAGGCAGGATTTTTGTGCCCTGTCACCAGTGAGTGTTGAGAATTCTTCATATATCCCAGGTGCTCGTCCCTGATCAGATAAGCAGCATGCAGATGTTGTCTTCCCTTCTGCAATATTTTAATCCCTAGAGCTGATTGTGAGGATTCTCCTGTGATCGTGGTGGTAAGACTGGCACCTTCACTCTGATATCCATTCATTGTGATTAGAACTCAGAGCCCTACCGACTATAAGGATGTGCTAGAGTAGAGGGAGTCCAAACTAGAAGTTGAAGATCTTAGTTCTAATACTGTCTAGACAAGAGCCACTTAATTCTCTGGGATTCAGTTTGTTTATTTGTAAGGAAGATCTAAAGTGCTCTCTATTCCTGATATAGAAGTTAAGCTAAATAGAATGAAGCTAATTTTCCTCTTAAAAAAATGCTTATTTTTTTGTCACTTCATGTGAAAGTGTGACAAAGATAGAGATGAAATGACAGAGAGCAAGAGAGCTCATCCATCGCTTTGCTCAGTCCTTACATAATCACAACACATAACAGCCAGATCTTGAGCAGACCAGAGCAGGATCCTGGAACTCACTGTGACTTGGAGCCACTTATGAAGCCATCGCTCTTGTCTCCCAGGGCACATGTCGGAAGGAAGCTGAAAGTTGAAAATGCAGAAGCCAGGATTCAAGCTAAGCAATCTGGTATGAGAAGTAAGCGCCTAAACTGCTATACCTAGCATACACTCTTAGTCTTTCTGAACAAGAACGCTGAAGTATAGATTTTAGAATAACTAGGACCGTGGACAGAACGCTTTCCCAAATTGTGAATTTTCTGAAATGTCCTACTGTAATAATCATTGCTAACATCCTCATCCCTTTTCCTCTTTTGGCCGTTCAACCAATGTACTTCAGAGCTAGTTTCTTTGTTACATAGATTACATTTGTCATCTGAGATGTTCTCTTATGAGCTGGCAAATGTGCTTGTGAAAAATGACTTAGCTATCATGGTCTCGGTTTCTTTTGTAGGCATTTGTGATAATCATAGTACTTGTTCCCTCAATATTTTGTAAGTAGAATGAGATAATCCCTGTTAATGTTGAGCTCTTATTCTGGTTCCCTTCCCACTGGCATGGCAGTAAGGGCGCCGAGGCTGCTGTTGTGATGATGTTAAATCAGCCCCATGAAGAGATGAAGATCCAACTTCTAAGAAGGGGTGCTGGGGAGCCCCCTATCACCTTATCTCAGCTTTCATAAAGCAGAAGATAACACTCAGCAGGTGAAGCTTGTGTGGGTCCCTGTTGTTACAGTTCCTACCTCTTTGAAAATAAAGCAAGTGGGGAGATATATTCAGATCTGTTTACATTTAAAGCGCTCATCTCTCATTTTGGTAACTTCCCTTTATTTCATCCCCAGGTCCCCAAACTCTCCCTCCAGTTCTCACTCACAGCCTCCTCCGTTGGATCTCTGAACAGAAGCCTTAGTCGTCAACTAATTGATCCCTGCTAGTTCTGTCCTCATTTTTTGTTTCCTGGTTACCTAGATAGACTCTGCCCATTCAGGGGTACTCAGGGCCTGAAGAAGAAAGCAAGAATAATTTCTCCCAGGAAGCACTGAACGTTTATAATTTCATGTCCTTTTTTCTGTATCACTGCCACATAAAATATTAGCAATAAACAGTAGGACAACTTTGAGTAACTGGATGCTACGATGCGAACAGCTTTCACTCTTTCCCTAAAAACCTCTAAGGAATTTTTTCATCCAAATTATAATACTTGTTACCTGCCTGGATGGACAAGCCATTGGCAAGCATTGGGGTATTGATGCTTTGCTGCAATTCTCATTCATTTCCCACTCGATTTCTTACATTTCTTGGCTGATTACTTCGCATTCCGAGAATGCAGTTATTTCTTCTCTACATGACTGCTTTTGTTTCTTTCTACACCTGTACAATAACTACTCCTTTAGCCAAGGGGTTCAATCGTTCATTTAAAGACAACAGCACCAAGGCCTGTGAATTTTTCAAAGCCGAAGTTTTATTTCTGGGAAGGTTGCGTCCTTCTTTCTTTTGATGGAATTAGGAAGCTAAAATACGATTGCATTTAATTTTCTTCTTTCCTGTCCGTGATGACACAGGTAATTAGATTAAACGAAAAGGCTCAATTTGTGTGACCTGATCTTTCAAAACGACATGAGCCCAACTGGGGGAATAATTGTATTGAAAATTTAAAATATGATGTGGGACTTATTTGAATATACATATTATCTGTCACGTGGGATCTTTTCGTCTGTTAATTTTCTCAGGAACAGGGAGGTTTATGGATCATCGGGTGTCTATTTGATGGAATTGGCATATTCTTCATGAGGACTGTGTATATTTGTGAAATGCAGTCCCTGCCCACAAGGAGCTAAACGCTGACTTGCAAACCTAAAGAACATGCAGAAACAGACTTGATTTACAATAAAAAGAACCCACAACTGAGTAGGACAATGCTCAATGAATGCATCGTGCTTTGCTCAAATAAGAGTTGAAAAGTGGTACTGTAACTTTCTGGATTAAGTCATCTTTTTCTGCCATCTGAGACGGTAGTATCTATTCAAATCCTGGTGGCGCCACTCCCAATCCAGTTCCATGCTAATGCACCTGGGAAGGCAGTGGAGTACGTCCCAAGTACTTTGGCAACTGACATCGTATTATAAACTCGGGTAGAATTTCTGGCTCTTGTTTTTGGTCTGGCCAATATCTGGCTTTTGTTATCTAATGGAGAATGAACATTAGGCACTAAATGGAATCTCTCTTCCTTTTTTCCCCCTGTGTCACTCTTTCAAATACATAATTTTTAAGAGAGTAATAGAGAAGGAGACAGAAACACTAACTCTAAGAAGTATTATCTTGAAATGAAAAATGGGCGTTACCAGCCATTGTGGTAGATACTTAGTGTTTGATTTGCTTCAATTAGCCTAGATGCATGGCTATTTTATGCTCCACTTTAAATAAATCTTTTAAAAATGTATTTATTTTTATTGGAAAATCGGATATATAGAGAACAGGAGAGACAGGAAGATCTTCCATCCACTGATTCACTCCCCAAGCAGTCACAATGGCCAGAGCTGCCCCAAACTGAAGCCATGATCCTGGAGCCTCTTCTGGGTCTCCCATGTAAGTACAGAGCCCCAAGGTTTTGGGTTGTCCTCAAATGCTTTTCCGGCCACAAGCAGAAAGCTGGATGGGAAACAGGGCAAGTGGATTTAGAACTAGCACCCGTATCGGATCCTGGTGAGTGCAAAGCGAGGACTTTAGCAGCTAGGCTACCATGCCAGGTCCCTCATCTTCTATTTATGTGAAGATAGCGCTCTTGTTAGTGCTCCAGGTGGCATTTGAAATCAGCTTTTGTTACAAAGCCTGGTCCCTGCTTCTGCCCTGGATCACGATATATGAACCTGGCCATGGGAGATGAGAGTTGGCCAAAGTACTATAGGGACCTAAAGCAGAAGGAAATAGGCAGCAGTTAAGGGGCAGGAGGCTGCTTCTGGCCTGAAATGTGGCATGAAAGCAGACACAAAAGTAATGTAAAAGGTGGTGGGTAATGCTTGTACGGGTTGGTCTGCATCAAATGGAAGCGGCGCTTATGAACGAGGTTGAGATTGTACACTCTGGGTTTTGACAAAAGGGTTTAAAATCAAGCTCGTGCAGTTAGAGATGACCTCCTTTAGGCAGTTTACAGCATCACATAGAGTCATTATGATGATTAAGAAGAGCCGGAGCAATTCATATGCTGCTTATGCAGGTGTGTTTGCTGTGGGAAAGCTCACCAAGCTGAAGAACTGTGTGTTCATCTCTGTATGTGTAAAGCAAAATGATTTTTTAAAATTTGGAGTGGAAAATCCTTGCAGGAATCCCATGTGGGTACTGGTTCATACCCTGGTTATTCTACTTCCCATCCTGCTTCCTTCTTGTGGCCCAGGAACTCAGTAGAGATTGGTCTAAAAGCCTTGGGACCCAACACCCATGTTGGAGACCTGAAAGAAGCTCCTGCCTCCTGGCTTTGAATTGGTTCAGCTCTGGCCATTGTGGCCACTTGGGGAGTGAACCAACAGATGGAAGATCTTTGTCTCTCCTTCTCTGTGTAAACCTGACTCCCCAACAAAAATCAATAAATATTTATAATATATATTTTTTGATAAAAGGAGCTAATACAAGGATGTAAATCCAGCAAGTGTTCCCCTAATATGCTCAATGTATTCAGGATGTTGGTCGTATTGTAGTGGAGTATGCCTGGTGGGATCAAGGTGACTCATTGAAATGAGATTATCAAGTATCACCTCAGTGTGGTTAAAGGTGCTGAAGCAGGTAGAGTGACAGAATGGCCAAAACGCTTAAGTTATTCAATGGATTTAGCTGTCACCCAGGAGTCCAGCAATATGGTCCATGAGCCAGGTGAGGTCAATGAAAAGGCAGAGGCCAGAAATGAGTTCCCCCCGCTCACCTCCCCACCAATAGCATTGAGCAGAAATGTGCAGTGGGGAAAGAATCCCAGAGTAACTGCTGTGGTTTTCGCACTGAGCATGACTAGAAGAAAGACATTGAACAATGGCATGGAGGCTGATTGCACATAAAGTGTATTCCAAGTGCCAGTCCCTCATTGGTAGCTGGAATTGTCAATCACAGCAGGGAACCCTATTCAGAAGTGAGTGTATGATTTTAAAAGCCTATTTAGTAACTATAGAAAATGTAAATAGTTTCTTGTATGATTTGAGGGAAATCAAAATTCTGAAATAGAAAAGGAAACTCAAATATCTGATAGCTTAAAGAGAATAAATCTGAGTATGTTTATTGGTGTATTTTATAGTTGAATTCTTCGGTCCTATAATTAAATCTTGTTTCTCATCCTGTCAAATTATTGAGAAGATCATATCAATTTCATCTCATAGAAATGCATAAAATTTCAAAATATTTTATTGTTTGCGTATTTATTTATTTGAAAAACAGAGCAGGAGAGAGAGAGAGAGAGAGAGAGAGAGA
This sequence comes from Ochotona curzoniae, assembly GCF_017591425.1. NCBI lineage: Eukaryota > Metazoa > Chordata > Mammalia > Lagomorpha > Ochotonidae > Ochotona > Ochotona curzoniae. Next base: position 34,943,793 of record NW_024466607.1, on the reverse strand, counting down.
GAGAGAGAGAGAGAGAAAAGAGAGAGAAAAGAGAGAGAAAGATATATATAGAGAGATCTCTTGTCTTTTGGTTCATTCTCCAAGTGGCTGCAACATCAAAGGCTGGGCTGCAGCCAGCAGCTGGGAATGCCAACTGGATCTTTTACTTGAGTGGCAGGGAACCAAATGCTTGGGTCATCTCCCTCTGTCTCCCTAACTCATCAGCAAGGAGCTGGGTCAGAAGTGGAGCAGCTGGGCCTCTAACTGGTGCTCTGATGTGGGATAAGATTCAGGGGAAGTATGTGAATGTGTGTGTGTGTGTGTGTAGAATCTACATGGACATTCATACATATGCTTGTATGTGCAACTATGAAAGGGTTGGAGGGAAATGTTTAAATACGTTTGTTTAAGTTGCTTCCTTAGGGAAGTTGATTTTAGAGAGAAATTAATCCTGTGGTGACATAACATACTGAGGCATTATATATATTAGAAATAGTTCTCTGGGGCTCAGTATTGTGCTCAAGAATTTAAGCTGCATCTTACCACGTGGGCATCCCTGTCCAGACTGCTCTGCTTCCAGTCCAGCTCCTTACATGCATAGCTTGGGAGGCAGCAAAGCATGATTCGAGTTCTAGTACCTGCACCACATACAAGGGCCAGATGGAATTGCTGGCAGGTAGATTCAGACTCACTCAGTCCTGATGATCCTCACTTGGGAAATGAACCAGCAGGTTGAAGGGCTCGCGTCTCTTGCTCTATCACTCTCTTTCTCATCATTTAAAATAAAGACAATGAATCTTTAAAAAAAAAAAAAAACTCTTTAAAACTATTTAAAATAAGGACCAGTCTTTTGTGTGTAGCAGATTGAGCGGTTGCTTCATCAGTGGCAAACAAATATCAAAACAGATAATATTAGGCATCAAAAAGAAAACTCATGTGAATCTAACCGAGGCTAGCAAATCGGCAGTGTTACACTCATTTCCAAGGAGTGTAAGTATTATTTTTAAAAGAGCATTTGCATCTTCTCCTAGTTAGGAATGAACAGAAGGCAAGCATGGCCTTTAACTTTTTCTCGAATTTTTATATCCAACAGTAGAATGTGCCACATGTGAGATTTACACTTGACTGGGCTGGTGACAACTGCAGCTCCCACTCTAACGACCTACAAGAAACACTGAAACAAACAACAAGAGGAAAATCGTGCCATCAAATCTTATTTGGGAAGTTTGGTTTCAAAAGTGAACTTTATATACAGTGTAAAGTTGCACAGTTTGATTGAAATAAATTTTCCCCTTCCAAAAAAAAATATTTACATAAAGCTAGCCAATATTCCGATGTAAATAGGGTCTAAGAGTCTTAATAACAAATAATAACGTTTAAAATAAAGAGCAATTAGCTAAATGAACCTCAAAATTATGAAATAATGAGACATGTGGTATGCAAAAAGCAAATGATATTGTCTCCGATGAGATGGTGAGTTTTACTTGTCTCTTTACATCAACAGCCAGGTGTCTGGTGCATACTCAACACCATGCAGGACATGCGGAAGGATGCAACATATGAAATCAAAGAGAGACAGCATCAGGCATCACACGCCTATTTCCAACAGCATGGATGTCCGAGACTCTGAATTAATATAAATCTAGTATCAGAATATTACACTGGATAACTTTGAAATAATGAGCAACGTGCATTTTTGTCCAATTGAATTAAGGAAGACAAATGTATGTCATTTATGTGTTCCCTTATCACTCACTTCCCTGTACCCTGAGACACAAGGTCAATATCATTGTGTCTGTTGAAACAGTGGTAATAGCTTGACTGCAGTGAGTGGCAAGGCTGGTGTTTTGCTCATCTGTTTTGTATTAATTATGTCTCCTACAATGTGATCAACAGTTCCGTGACACCAAGTAATTTACAAGTGAGTTAGTGTTCTCCAAAGAAGCAAAACCAAAAGAAGAGATTAAATATAGACATAAGTACAATTATCTAGTATGTATTGATTTCCATGTATCCTTGCAGAATTAGGTGAACCTGTCTCACAGACATATAATGAACTAAGTCTCAGCTCACATTCAAAGACCTGAGAACAATGAAAGCCAGCAGGGCAAGTTCTAGTCAGAGAGTGGGCTATGACCGATGTCCCGGCTTGAAGACAAAGGCAGCTGGGATGAATTCACTCTTTCTCTTCCTCCTTGCCCTATGCAGGCTTCTGATGGATTTGATGACACTCTCCACACTGGCATTATTCTAGATTAACATCATCACTCTCTTACAGGCATTGTTCTAGATTAACATTTCGCCATTACCTGGCCATCCCATGGCCCATTCGCGCTGACGCAAAGCTAATCCTAATAATGAATACATGGAATTATAGGGGATGGTTATTTTCATGCAGTTATGCATGGGTAAGCAGTAGAAAGGATCTGTGTCCCTGTGTTACTCCAACAAGTGGCAACTGATACATGAAAGAAAATATTTATAAACTACACTGGGGATAAAGGATTATTACCCAGGATGTATAAAGAGCTCAAAAACTTAATCACAACAGAACAAATGATCCAGTTACGTTTGAAAATATGAAATAGAAAATGGTCAACAGAGACATCAAAACTGCTCAGGAACACAGCCATTAGGGAAATGCAAATAAAAGCCACAGTGAAATTTTACCTCATCCAGGTTAAAATGGCTAGCATTCAAAAATGAAAAAAAAAAAAAAACACAACAGTAAGTGTTGGCTAGGATGTGGTACCCAAATACCACAAACACCCAAATACAGTGTTGGTGGGAGTAGAAAGTAATATAACCATCAAGGACAACGGCATGGAGATTTGCTCACCAATCTCAAAACAGATGTACTACATGATCCAGCCATCCCCCACCTGGGAATGTACCCAAACAAAATGAAATCAGCACACGAATGGAGCTATCTGTCCTACAATGCTTATAGCAGCTAAGACATGGAATCAACGCAAGATGAGGAAGTAAGGAAAATGCTATACATACATAATGGAATACCACTAGCCATAGAAAGAATGAAATCCTGTCTTCTGTAGCAAAATGTATGCAAAAGGAGACCGTTATACTTAGTTAAATAAGCTAGTCAATGAAAGACACATTTCATATCTTTCCTGATCCATGGTAGTTCATAGATAACGAGAAAAGAGTAGGAATGAGACTGACATCATATGATTTGATTGTTGTTTTTAATCCCTTGTTTATACACCTGAGGGGTAGTGCTGTTTTTACTTTGTACTTGTTCAGGAGTATGGTCACTTATGAGCTTGTAAATGACAAAAAGAAATTTTGAAATTTAGAATTAAAGGCAAGAAGGAAAGAAGAGAGGATGGAAGGAAGAAATGGCAATTGAGAGGTGGAGGTACGGAAATATGGTTTACCGTCTCAGAATTGCATCTATGCAATATATGATATTTATTCTTCATATTAATAAAATTAGAAAACTGAAAAGCAAAGCCTTGTCTGACTTTCTCGGTTGTATTTACTGTATTTACTTTGTGCTGTATTTGATCACAACTGGTGTCCAAGCTGAATCATGTCATCCATTCTTGAGTCTTATGAATTCGATTCCAATATTCAGAAAACAAAGCATTGTGCATCGGGAAAACACAAAGGCAAAAATAAATACATAATAAGCAAGTGAAAAATAAATGCCCGTGTGTAACACCTTTCTCACAAATACGGTGCCTTGTCAAACAAATCATTAAGTTACTCTAGTTTTACTGAGCTATGACTATTTTAAAACTTGCTATTTATGAGTGAAATAGACATCTTTTCATCTGGCTGTGGTTTATAGCTCTAGTCTGTATTCTTGCTGAACCATGGCGTTTTAACTTTTTTATTTGTTGAACTCTGTGGGGCATTAAACCTTTGACTCTAGTTTGAATTGCAAATATGCTTTCTCAAAAATAACAATAAAAAAGGAGAACCACCCAAAGTAAGTCTGAAGGATCATCATAATAATGGAGAATCTGAACCAAAAGCTGTAGGAGGGGTAGTGACCAGTTTATCCTGGCTTGCCTGGAACTCTCCTGGTTCAAGAGTGACAGACTTGGAACCTGTAAACTCCCCAATTCCCAGGCAAGGGGCACTCTGGGACACCCTACACCAAGGAAATGCTCCACCAGCTGTCTGTACTGAAAACCCTCTTCGCCTCTAATCCACTGTGTATTCAGAGTGGGATTAAATACAATAGCAATGAGTTATTAGACAAATGACATGAACAAAGACATGCAAGCCCCAAGCTGCCACTTTCCTCCCGAACTTAGGAGATACAAGTTACTCTAGCACACAGCTAGAGCAAACAGCTATGTAAGCTACTGCAATGTTTGCCCTAGATTTCAATGCTTGTCTTAAGGGAGACCAGTCACAGGTCATTTGTAGAGGGTCCTGGGGTGAAGAGCACACATCTACTGTACAGAGGAGCATCTGCTTGTGGAGTCTGAGAGGGGGAAAACAGGGAGTTCGTACCCATATTCTGGCACAAGGGATTGGAATTACAAAGAATTCAGTGGTGTGAAATAGAACAGGAGTGCAAAATGAGATCCCAATGAATGATTTGCATGAAAGATGGAAAGGGGAAGCTAACTTTGAATTTTCCAAAGGATTACTTTAGCCTGAAAAGCTATAGAGACTGCAGATGTCTTTAAAAATTGATAAGACAAAAAGCAGAGGTAGAAAGCTTGTGAAACTAGACTGATTGCTAAACTGCCCATCTTCCAATTCAAGCAATCCTGAGCACTAGTTAATGGCCCGTGGTAAATGTTACACTCTTCTCTGTTTCTTCATCAATAGTATGACAGCCCTGGGGCAGGCATCCCAGACTGTAAGCAACGAGCTGGATGGCAAGTGGAGCGGCCACAACATGAACTGGAACTCAAATGGGATCCCAGCACTTGTAAGGTGAAGCTTTAATCATTGAGCCATTATGCTGAGTCCTTAATAAGTAAATCTTGAAAATAAAATAACAGTTCTATGCACCATGTTGTTGGTGTAAAACAAAGTATTTTCTTGAATTTGGCATTGTGGGTGGAGTGGTTTAACCTATGTTTACAATGTCAGCATCCCATAATGGGGCACTGATTTAACTCTCAGCAATACTTCTAATGTATCCTCCATCTAATGTATTTGGGAAAGCAGAGGATGGTTGAAATGCTTTTGGCCTTGCCCCTTGTGGGAGACCTCAGTGGAGCTCTGGGCTTCTGACTTTAGCATAGCTCAGCCCCCACTGGAACCAGTGGATTGAAGATTTCTCTCTATTTATCTTTCCTTGTCTCTCCCTCTCTCTCTTTCAGCCACTCTGCCTTTTAAATAAATTTAATTTTTTATATACAACTTAGATGCATACTAATATACATTAGTTTTATAGAAATAAAATATAATGTATGACACATTCTAGATTTTTATCTAGAATATATATATATTATATATTAAATAGAAAATATATATTCTATTGGCATCTGCATATACCTCATTAGATGTTTATTTAATATCAAAGCAGCCATATAGCTCATTGCTATTTTTTATTATTAAAGAAATTAATAAGTTACTTTGACAATTCTTATTCCAGCTTCATAGGTTTTTAAAAACATTAGCCTTGATTTCCATAGCTACTGTAGTAAACTAAGAAAAAGTATAATTTTTTTATTTATTATAGGAAATTTATGGCATGGTATCACGGGAAATTTATTTATATATTTCCTTTGACTTTCAAATTCTTCAACGTTTGCAATTTATATGCTGATTTTCTGCTTGACTTGTGTTACAATTGTTTAACTCCCTCCAAATGACCTGCATTTGAAAGAAAGAAAAGCTTATTATTAGTGGCTAATTTTTCTTTATTTGTCTGAAGATACTTGAAAGTCTCATGGAACAGCTACCAAAATAATTGTTTTCTTGCCCTTTAGCGGTTTTCCCTGCCTTTCATTTATCTCATCCCATTGTGTGTTTTGTGTGCTCTCTCTGCTTGGGTAATGCATGTTGTATAGCACTGCCAACCTTCGTTGGTATCTGTCTGATTTAATTTCTTGCCTGTGGTCAGCATGACTTTTTTTTTTTTCTAGTACATGTTCAGCACAGATGGAATAACATTTGTAGCATTCCTGAAATAGTAGGATGGTTGATATATCTGAGAAACATCATAAGAAAGTGTTACCAGAGGACAAGGCAAGAAGATGGGACAGTGTTGCACCATGAGGTCTAGGACGAGGAAGACATATAATATGGTGCCTCTGAGTCACGAGAACTTTTGAGTTTGCTTTAGATGTGGTAAAAATTGCTAGAAAATCAGGCAGAGCATGTTTGAGACTAACCTATAGATGAATCCCTGTGGCTCCTCTGCACAGATCTGACCAACAGATCTCCCCTTGTGGATGGCTTCTGCAGTCCAGTGAAGGCCTTCCAATGGCTTCTTGTCATCAGAACTTCTACCGCGAATGTTAGATCGTGAAAGTTCCATTTCAGCTCTTTTGATCCTTAACCTCTTGTCTCTGTTTCTCCTCCTCTCTAAAAAAAAGAAAGAAAGAAGAAGAAAATCTTTGTCAGCCTTTTTCACTGTTTCCCAGTTATCTGAAACATTTGGTATGGGCTAAGTCTGTTTTTCTTTCATCTTACATACCACCTCTATTAGGTTTACAGGTTCCTACACAGATATAATTTTTAACAATGGGGAAAAACAGAATTTCACTTAGTACACTGACATTTATGATGTTTCAAGCTACTTTTAACTAAAGCATTGTTTGTTTGTTTGTTTGTTTTTAAACACAGTGTCTACAAATCAGAAAAGTTTCCTGCAATTGTTGGTTTTGAGGCCACAGAAGTAGTATATGTTTTAAGTATTATTTTCTATCCAATTATTTCTAACAAGTAAGGGGATGATAGCAAACCTCTGAGTGAGTTCTAAAATTGACTTAACCTACCAGGCCACTAAGGTTCTCATCTGTGAACAGAGGAACAGTTCCAGTGAGTGAGAAATGAGCTGCGTAACTATCCATTATTCCTGGCAAACTAAATTACAGTCTCTGCTCCTTGCTCAAGAATGAGTGGCTTCATCTGCTTTCAGAGATGATCTGAAGATTGACAGGAAGAAGAAGAGAAGAGATGACATCCTGGGCTGACACCTTTGCTTCGCTAATACAATCAAATCATGAAGTCACGGAGAGTGTGGGAGAAGCGTAGGGTTGCTTTCAGACAAGTCACCTTTCACCAGGATGAAAGTTATCTAGGCTTCTTGCAACTGGGGTGGGTAGAAAGAAGCCAAGTGTTTAAATTTGCACACCTGCAACTGCCAATTTCTTCTTTGTGGAATGGTTATTAAAAGTTCAGTTGCTAATTTGCAAAAGAGTCTCTGGTAATACACCTGCTAATTAAATTACTAATCATGTAATAATCCTTAATGTTACATTCCCTGAAAAGTGGAATGACAAGGTCATAATCATGGCAAGTGTTACTTCAGAAGATTTGAGGAGAAAAGCTAAGCAAGCTATGGCTGACTGAAGTGGTGAGATGATATGACATTCAGACGGGCATAGTTCATTAAGCCACCTTCCAGCACTATTCAGAAAATTGTGTTCAACAGTATCTAGCTCATTTATAACCTGGAGTCTACCATTCAGATGGTTAAACAAATGAGATTCATACAAGCTTCGTCACCCTGTAATTCACATCTCATTTGCTTTTTTACTTTGTGTTAACATCTGCCACATCACTCTTAGTCTGTACCGCGGTCTTGTAAACTCTACTGCTAAAATCTCGTGAGGCAGTGGCCAGAACCACTCGCATGGTACGCGCTCTCTAATCTCCGTGAAGTGGAATGTAGGCACCTTGGAAATGCTGTGTAGTACTTCGACTTCCAGGAACACCTTTGCAACTTTTCAATATTAAATGTAAAGAGGACTAAATGCTGCTTTCCTAAAACTGCAGTTGCTTTCCTGAAACATGTTACAGAAGTCTAATTCAGCAAAAGTATTCTTTTTCACACGCACTGAACGCTCTCAGGGCAAGGAGGCGTCCATCTGCACTTTCTGATAACCCTCTGGGCTGACTTCACTAACCCTCTCCAGGCCTTCCAATGAATTCACAAGACAGCACCAAGCCTTTGCATTGTCCAGGGAGTTGCTAACACCACAATATAGCTCCCTATCTGAGACATTTGTGGGCATCTGATAAGCTACCATATTTTAAAGGGTAGTAAAGCAGATAGAGGCTGTAGTTCTCTTGTAAATTCTAATTAAATGCTTCCTTTGCTACGAGAAAATATTTAAGTCCAAGTGTCTATTAAACTAGTTGTTAAAGAACGAGGCAGAAATCTTCAAAGATTTTTACTTACAGTAGTTCTTCAAAGACCCCAGTACATTCAGATTAGTGTATTTCTGGTTTCCTCAAAAGTGACCAGAATATTTCTCCATAATGCAATCCTTATGAATTTTAGGTTAGAATAATTTTTAAAAATGATTTGTTTTTATTGGACAGTCAGATATACAGAGAAGAAGAGGAGAGACAGAGAGAAAGATCTTCCACCTGCTGATTCACTCCCGAGGTGGCCGCGATGCCCAGAGCTGAGCCGAACTGAAGCCAGGAGCCTCTTCTGGGTCTCCCACGCAGGTACAGGGTACCAAGGCATTGGGCCGTCCTCGACTGCTTTCCCAGGGGGAGCAGAGAGCTGAATGAGAAGTAGGGGCACTGGGATTAGAACCAACGTCCAAATGTGATACTGGTGTGTGCAAGGCAAAGATTTTAGTCACTAGGCTACTGTGTCAGGCCCAGATTAGGGTACTTTTTTTTTTATGAATACTGATCTTAAGAATCACTTTAAATGTCAAAATTTCATATACTTTACAATAGTCATTAATATCCATTTTGGGTGAGTCTCAAATAGGTCTGTGCAAAATATTTAGAGCCTATTATAAACAATGTGGGTACAAAGTAAGACAATGCACTTGATTTTCAGGGACTCGTAATTTATATGGGGAGGAAGACGCAAAACCAGATTTTACTGCAATAGAATAACTGCTATGATGTTTCAATGAGAGGAAGTCTCATTCGGCTCCATTCTCCACTGTGTTTTCAATGCTTATTACCATCCTCAAGAAGAGCAGTCACTTCGCAGGATTTGTTGAGTGGAGGAAAGATGGAAGAATGAATGTGTGTTCACGGATTACAAATGATGTGCATTTGATTCTGAGTGGAATCTAGAGATTGCTTTCTAGAAAGGATTATACCTAAATTAAAATTTAATCTGTAAATTAAAAAAATAATTTGGCACACTAGCATTTAAAACAGGATAGGATTTCTAGGTGAAGAGAATAGCATAACCATGAGTTGGCATATTGTCGTGAAATAGCTCTTTGTGTCTGGAAAAAATAGAAGCAGTGATATGGTGTGTAAAATGCACAGAAGCTGGGAAGGAATAGCCCTGTGAGACAGGAGGTATGGGGCAACCTTTGTATGCCCTGCTTCCAGTGGGCATGCAGCCGTGGAGAGGCTTACAGAAGACAGTAGATCAGTCATGCTTGCCTTGTGTTAGCTCAAACTCTAGGGGAAATAGCTTAGTAAGGGAACCACAGAAGGAGGGAGATGCCAAGATCCTTGACAAAGTTATTCCAGCTGTCTAACAGAGGCAACGAAGATAAGAGGCAGTAATGTGAAGGGGCTAGGGAAGGAATTTGCAGAGCTTAATGGAAGACGGAGAATCGAAGACTGTCTCCAATGTGGCCATCACCAACTGAATTAGAGGAAACAACAGGAATAGAGAGATAAGAAAAGGTGGTGCAGCAAGCTGTGATCATTTTTTGGAAGAATTGTTTATTTTTATTGGAGAGGCAGGTCAAATTTACAGAGAGAGGGAGAGAGAGTTGATTAACTCCCCAAATGGCCGCAATGGTCGGACTGGAGCCAATCCAAAGCCAGAAGCTAAAAACTTCTTCTGGGTCTCCAAATGGTACAGGGTTCCAAGGCTTTGGGTCCTCATCTACCACTTTTCCAGGCCATCAGCAGGGAGCTGGATGGGAAGTGGAGCAAACAACACAAAAACTGATGGCTGTATGGAACTCCACAGTCTTGGGTGAATGTGGAGTTCCAGGAATCGCCAGGTTTATCAGCATTATCCGTGGTACCGTAACCTATGCAAGTCAATGACATCACTCAAGCCAGAGGAGGTAATTCCTGCAGAATCACTGAATATGAGCTGAGCATAGAGAGAATTTCTCAGCTAAAGACCTGGGAAGGGCAGACACAGAGACTGCAGGAAGGCCAAGAGGAGAGGGTATCAGAGCTTGACAAAGGTTCTGATCTAGGATGGGTGCAGGAATCTCTGACTTTTTAAAATAAAGATTTGTTTTTATTGTTATTGGAAAGGCAGATTTACAGAGAGAAGGAGCAACGGAGAGATTTTTACATCCACTGATTCACTCCCAAAGCGGTCACAACAACCAGAGCTGTTGGTTGATTAGCCAGTTGTGCCATTGTCAGTCCCAGGAACCTAAATCTTAACCAGATCCTGAAATTATTCTCATCCACATGAGAGTCAGAGAAGCAATGGGGTAGGGTGTTTTCAAGCGGACATTGTGATTTCATTGCCAATGTCAACAGAAGGCTACAAACCGGTCCAATCTTCTTGGAGGACACCTTGGCCGCACCTAACAAAGTCTTGTTCTTTTGGTCCAAATCCAGTTTCCAGGATTCATCTCAGAAAAATATCCCTGCATGTGCACTGAGAGAAACTACAGACATCTTGCTAGTAAGATGGTTTTCATTATGGCAAAAAAAAAAAGACATATAACTCGAATGCCTGCCAGCTAGAGTTCGCAATTTACTAAACTTCATTTGCATTTATTAGTGAAGTAATAGGTGTAAAATCCAGAAAGGCATGGTGCAAATGTTACATCCAACCTGAGCCTCTCCCCAAGAAACACAGCCCAGACAAAGCAGCAAAGTTTATTGAGGAGGCAGGTAAACAGACCGACTGGCTGGGTCAGCTCTCCTTTCCTTCAGAGAGGGAACCCAAGGTGACAGTTAGATAGGTTTTTATATCAAGAGTACCTAATACAGCTATGAGAACCAAGTGGGTTGGGCAGCCACACGAGGATGCCATGGGAACAATGAGTGGGCTCCAGCAGGCACGGGAGGCAGTTATAGAAACACTGGGTAAATAAATTATACAATATTGATTCCTGGAACTGAGGGTTGCTGGCAGAGCGTGTCACTCCTCGTGACCCGGCCCAAAAAGCAGGAAACTGGCAAAGCATTTTGTACAGAAATGTAAAGAGCCCATTAGCAAACTTACGCAGGTCTGAACCAAGGTGACTTCCTTTTGTGACCAGATTTCACACAACTAGTGGAAGATAGATGGTGAGAAACACTGCAGGCACACAGTTCTCTGAAAGGGTTTTGTCTAAGAGACGTCCAGGAGATAGTAGTAACTCAGTGAGCATCCAGGATCAAGGCAGCATTTGACCTGGTTTGCAAGAGATTTGAGCATGCTGTAGACTGAGTGGAAAGGAGAGCAAGACGAAGAAGTAAAAGGCGAAGAGAGCAGTGAAGGAAGTCACACATACGCATCCTAAGACAACAACTGCAGTGGGGACGGTGCCTCTCAAAGCTGCTTCATCAAGGAGACGTGCATGCATTTCTACATTCTGCAAATCATCGCAGTGCCTTGGACTGTACAGAGCTCCTGCGTTATATTACTTTTGTAGGAAGAGCTCAAAACTGAAAAACAAAATCAGAATTTTTAATTAAATTCTTTCTTCAAGGATACAAGCTGAAGACTGGCTGCTTTGTTTTTTCCAGATAAGCATCTACACCATGCAATTATTCAGTGTATGCTAACTAATGCTGGATTAATACACTGATAAGACTCTCTGTCAGTCCAAAGATGAGTTGTCCAGCCTTCTGCTCTGGCTACTTCCTGAATAAACAAATCCTTCTGAACAAGCCCTCTATTTAATTGCAAAATTTTCCTAGGAGTCTAGCTTCTGATTCATGGCATGGATCAGAATTTATTTCTCATAAAAATAGTTATGTGACTCTAAATTGCTTTTCTGATCATAAATAAGATGTTATGAAAGTAAATACAACTGTCTTTAATAGTGGCACAAATCAATAGTGTCAGAGCTATATTCTGTTTAATATGATAGTGTTACTATAGCTAATGACTCTAGTCAGATTCGATTTTGTGGGTTCTTCCTTCATAATGTAATTAACAGTTTACACTAGAAAGATTATTATTATTTTTTTTTTCATTTTGAACAGTTGTAATGCTTTTGGATGGTTCTACAATTATTTGGGGCCTTCAGCACTATCTGACCTGTGACTAAAGGACTGCTGTGGTGGTTGGGATTGTGGTGCAGCAGATAACACGACGTCTGTGATGCCAGCATCCCATGTGGGCACTGATTTGTGCCGTTGTGCTCCACTTCCAGTGCAGCTGCTGTGAAAGCAGCCAAAGATCAGCCAAGGATTGGGACCCTGTCACCCATCGGTGAGATCTGGACAAAGTTCCTGGATCCTGGGTTTGGCCATGGTTTGAATTGAACCAGCAGATGGAAGATCTCTCTCTCTCTCTCTCTCTCTCTCTGTTAACTCTAGTTTTCCAATAAATAAATAAATCTTTATATATAGAAGAGAAGTTTGCCATGTATTTAATGGATATCAATCAATCAAGTCCTCTATGACTTTAAACTAAGTGAGAAAACAGAACCACATCGTTCAGAATTCTTTGGTTGTGAAAAATCTAGCCAAGTATTTCATACATTTTGTCTTTAAGGATGCGTATGGCTTGTTTTTTCAATGGATGAATAAAATTGGCCACATCTCTTAGGATCTGATTCCAACAAGGTCAGACCAATGTTGGTCTCTTTCCTTGTAAAGCTGAAGGAAAGGAATTTAATGACTACAACCTTTTCCTAGGATGGATCTACAAGGAGTTGATGGAGAGGAGGCAGTGTGCCTGTGATTGGAATGCGCATATTACACCTTGGAATCTCTGTGTTCAGTATAGGCCTCCAGCTCTTAATTCTAGCTTTCTGCAGGTGCAGATCCTGGGTGTCAGTTGTAATGGCTCATGGAGATGAATTGAGTTCCTAGCTTCTGGCTTCTCCCCGGCTCAGTCATAGCCATTTTAGGGATTTTGGGAAATGAGCCAGCAGATGGCAGTTCACTCTCTCTCTTTCTCTCTGTCTTTTTCTCCCTCTGTCTTACAGATACAATTTTCTTTTAAAATTCATAGGAAAAGGATTTATAATACCGATTTTTTTAATGTGAAAACACTTTGAAATTTATGCATAGTTCTACGTAAGAGATATTTGCCATGGACCTTTTGTAGATCATCATATTTCTTCCTTTGCTAGCATTTTTGTTCCTAGGCTTTTTCTCCCTTAATATAAGGGGCATTTCCAAGAAGAAAGAATCATAAAGCAACACAAATTAAAATGGAAAACAGACAGCATATCATGATCTATGAATTTGGCAAAACTTCAGAAACTGTGTGACGTTGAAAAATACTGAACGGTTTAGAACTCCCACACTGTGCTGGTGGGAGCACAGCATCTACTCAATGGGAATCCATCTGCCTGAGCTGACTCTGATCAGCCACATCAGTACAGTCAGATGTAGACCTTCTCTCTCCACACCCACAGGAAAAAGGGATGAGGATGCCCATGGCCGCACTATTGATACACAAGAGTTGAATGTGACTTCAGTTCCATCACCAGGTGGAAGGCTGAAAGAACATACTAGGTACACATAATGGAATGCTCTTCAGCCACCATTAACCATGACCTTTACTGCCAAATGACCAGGTGGATCTTAAAAACAGCACTGTGTAAAAATTATGAAGAAGAAATAAACAGTTGGCTTTTTAGCCTGGTTGTTAAGATACCTGCACCTGAGTTGGGCACTTGACTTGGTGGCACAATGTTTTGGAATGTGTAAATTTACATTGGAGTGTTAGGTTTGAGCCTCAGCTGTGTTCCCAAATCCAGTTCTATGCCAACTGGTGCAGGATGCTGTCCCTTCCACCCATGCTGGGGATCTGAATTGAGTTCTTAGCTTTTATCTTTGGTCTGGCCCCATTTTGCTTGTTGTGTACATTGAAGGACTGAATCAGTGTATGTAAGATCTGTTTTCAAGTCTATCTACGTCTCTGCATTTTAAGTAAAAATGGTAAAAATGGATTCCCCATGGCCCCGTTGAAGTATCTGGGTACCCTAACTGAACCTGCTCATGCCAGCAGCTATCTGCCAACGCAGACCTTGTGAGGCTCAAGTAACTGAATTCTTGTCACCTTTCAGACCTAGTTCTCGTCACCAGACTTTATCTTGGCCAGGTAGAGCTGTGACAGCTATCTGGGGAGTGAACCAGCAGATGAGAACTGTCTGTGTGTCTTTATGCTCCTTCCCACGCCAATGTCTTAAATGAGCACAGAACTCTTTTTTTAAAGAAGCAATGGGATGAGATTTGTCTTGTGTTATCACCCACAGATCTATTACCGAGAGAACAGTATTTCGAAGAATCCATTCATCTAAATAAACATTTTCAAGGATCTGTACATCAAAAATGAAGAAAATACGGTGGTACCGTCAAAAATACACTACAGACCTGTCTTTAGAAAGAGGTAGGAGTTGTAATGCATGAAACAATGAAGGAGGTAAAGTGACAGTGATATTGTGTCATAAATCAGCATATGTCAGTAAGTTAATTTCAAATACCTGAAGGATAAATGCAAGAAACCATTCTGACTGCATCAAAACGGGTTTGTGAACTCCACTGTTACCATGACCTCTGGGGAGCAGGTGAGCGCCCACTCTTGGACACTCTTGAGTGTCCACTGCTCAGCTGGAGGTAGCTGATCTGGTTAAGGCATGGTAATCCACTCTTGCCTGAACTTCTAATTTTCTGAGGGATTATGTTGCGGTTGGTCTTTAGGTATTACCTTCTTTATTAGTCAACTCTTCATGACCTGAAATAGAGCTTCTTAAAAGAGTTTTATTTTGGCGTGCAGTTTGGAAGTCCCAGTTCAGGATCAGATGGCCCCATTAGTCTGCTGTCTGGTGCAGGTTGGTCATGGTGGAGCTGGTCTGGGGAAAGAGCACAGTGGGAGCCAGGAGTCAGAGAAATAATGTGGGCTGGCATCATCTTGAAGAATCAACCTTTCCATGATAATTACCTTCTGAGGGTAGAGGCTGAGGGAGCTAAGGACCACCCACTCCAACAGATCCACCTCTCAGATGTAATGATTAGATCAAATTCCACTCTCAGCCCGTCAATCTTAGAGTTGCAGAAAGAATCAAATGAATTAGTAATGCAGTTACTCAGACTGTGTTAAGAAGAGAGGTCGATCAGCACACACAGAGAGCCATGCATGCGAGCACTGTAAAGACTTTGACTCTTCCAGTCAAATCTAACCTTCTCCTTAAGATCCAAGCCTAAAGTGGCCATGGGGAAAGATTACAGAATGTAAGAGCCATGACAGAAGAAACAAGGAGAAGAGGAAGACTGAGATAGCAAAAGGGTATCTCTCTTGGGGAGAATGTAGTTTTGAAATTTTCACTACAGGGACCTTCCATTTATTTTTAATGGTAGGCAGAAAGTGTATGCTACATCTTTAGTTCCAGAGTCACTTGATCTTTCGCAGAATGTGCCATTTTGCCATATGCCATCTTTTCATCTTCCAAACTGTAGCTAGATTATTTCTGTCCATCTCCTTTTGACTATAATCCAAAGAGAAAAGCTTTGTCTTTTTAGGATGATAGCCCCGCAGAGCAGAATAATAAATGCACTCTGTGCTGTAGTCTCAGCTTTTCCCAGAAACCTGTGTTGGTATAAATCCTGGAACATTAACTTGAGCTAACTTCACTGCGTTTAAAAAAACAACTACTTCGTAAGTTTTCTCTTGATGGTGCGATAATTTCTATGGTGCTCCAAGCCATTTTGTCATAGGTGGATGACCCAAGTGCCTATTTTCAAAAAAGCTTTTCCCCCAGAATTGGAATAATTTAATACTTATATATTTGTGTTAATATTGAATGGTTTGACCTATGACAGCAGACATATTTAATCAGCAGTACCAAACTTACTATGTAAAGAACAAATTTGTTCTGACTTAATACTTGTCATGAATTGTATGCTGTTCATTTATTCCATTTTTTTAAAATCATGTGCATCTTTGTCTTCCAGAAGAAATGATATCACAAGGCCCAGTGCATTTTTCAGCAAGGTTTTCGTGTATTCTAAAATCAATGACCTTCGCTAATTTATGTTTCTGCTTTCCACTAAGTAGCGGTGACATTTTTAAAAAACCTCAAGAAAACAGGGTGTAGAGGGAACATTCCTCAACCCAATCAAGGCAGTACATGGAAAGCCCATAGACAGCATCATACTGAGTGTGTGTGTAGCAAGGGGCGTGGGGGGAGTTGGAGGTATTTTCACTAAAATCCAGAACGAGGTGAAGATTCTCATTCTCACCATTGGTGCTCAGTGTAGTGCTGGGCGTTTTCACCAGAGCCATTGAGCACGAAAAAAAGCAAAGGAATATAGAGACTAGAAAGGAAAAAACCAACCTATGCCTGTTTGCAGACGACATGGTTCTTTATATAAAGGAACCCCAAGAATCTAGGGAAGGGACTACAGGAATTCATATGAGAGTCTGGTAAGCTTGCAGGATGTAAAATTGACACTATCAATAACCATTGTGTGCACAAACATGTCTTGGTTGAAAAAGAACTCTTAAGATCATTTTCATCAACAGTAATTGCAAAAAGATGTGAATATTGTGAAATTACTTTAACCAACAATGTAAGGGATCGTTACTATGAAAAGCATAAAAGAGAGAAGACACTAAAAGAAAATTAAAAAAAAAATCTTTTGTATCCATGGATTGGTAATCTTAATACCAAGATGTCCTTATTACTGAAAGAAATTCGCAGACTCAGTGTAATTACCAATCAAAATCCTTATGACATTCCGCTCAGATCTAGAAAAATGATGCTAAAAATTGTAGGGAAACAACTAAAGCAATGTTAACAAAAACAAAGCCGGAGGTATCTCAATGCAAGATTTCAAATAAACTATAGAGCAGTTTCAATCAAAATGGTTTCGTTTGGGCACAATGAAAGACCTAAGTTTCACCTCACTCAAGTTAAAATGGCTGTTATCACAAAATCCAAAAAACAGTAAGTGATAGCAAAGATATGGGGGATAAGTTATCCTAACTCACTGTTGGTGGGAATGCAAACCAGTACCAATATTGTGGAGGACAGTTTGGAGATTCCTAATGGAGATTCCTAAGACATGTGAAATATATCTATCCTATGACCCAGCCATCCCACTCCTGGGAATTTACCACAAATGAAATGAAATCAGCACAGGAGAGACTTATTTATACACCTGTGCTTATTGCAGCTCTAGTCACAATAGCTAAAACACGGGATCAAATGAGACGTCCGTCACCAAGACTGCACAAAGAAAATGTGGCACACACCGACTGCCATCAACAATGGAACCTTTGTAGTTTGCAACCAAATGAACGCAACTGGACCCATCATGCTCAATGAAAGAAGCCAATCCCAAAAGACAAATACTTGTTGTCCCTGATCTGTATCTGTGGTAGTAATACGCAGGCTACAGCAAATTGTGCTATATATTAGCAAGATGGACAGCTTGAGGTTTGTTGTTGTTTGTAGCTTTCGTCATTCTGTCGAGGAAGGGTAAGCTTTTATCTGCCTGCTATGGGCTGAGGTCCTTCCCTAGCAGAGTGGTACATCTGTGATTGTGGAGTAAAATGTAAGTATGCCACTGTAAAAATAAAAAAAAAAAAATAAGATGAGGAAGATAGGTCGGGAAAACGGGCAGGGTAGGGCGGGAAGTATCACTACGCCCCTAAATCTTTATTGTGAAATTTGTTCATTTTATATAAACAGAATGTTATAAGAAAGAATATGTTCCAAAGCTCAGCTTTGCTCATGATAGGAATTTTAACCTGCTCTGTGTTCGTAGAGCCTTTGCTCATCCCGTTCTTCAAGGTTGGCAGTGAAGCGGTGCCCGTGGCACACACTCCGTTTTCCAAGAAACTTCCTTGTCTGAAAGATTGCTGGGTGCCGCCTCTGATTCCGAATTGCAAGGGCTTCCTTTGTGGGTGTGTTCTAAACAGCCACATGAAGAGAACTTTCTTCGCCATTTCAGAGGTTACCGTGTGCTAAGGTCTTCTCTTAAGCAAAAAAGTTAACTGCTTTTGAACAAGGGCAGCCCCATCAGAACCGTCTCATATGGAAGGCTAGCCAATGAATGGTTTTCTTTCGTCAATACACAGAGGTTTGTAACGTTGGCGATATTGATGGTTTGGTTCTGTTCTGTGCGTTACAGGATGATTGACACATCCCTGGGCTCTAGCCACAAGATGCCAGCGACACTCCCCGAAGTTATACAACCAAATGTGTCTCTAGAAACTGTCAGCTTGGACATCCTTGTCTAAGACTGCTGATTAGAGTCAGGTGAGATTGTCACAGGCCACACCTGTCAACTTCGATTTCTTTAAATTTGGTTAGTGAATAACGGATAATACCTTCTTTTGGGTAAAGGCAAGCACCAAGTCATAGCCACTACGGTGAGGCACCCAGCCATTTGGTTCCAAACTGCTTTCTTCTATTTATTCTCTCGGTATGGCAGGAGTGTCTAGGCAGAGTTATTTTTCTGACTAGATAATTCAGTTCTAAACACAAATTTTATAAGTCAATTCCACAGGGGAGACTAACGCTTCGGAGAACAATAGTTAACTGATTTTGTCTGTATTTTCTTCGCCTGTTATAAAATTAAATAGAGCTTTTTTTTTTTTTTTAAAAAAAGGCCACAGTTGTGAATTCTGTGTCAAATAAAGGAGTTATTTGTATGAACTAATCAGCTCCCCTATTAGATTTGCCAATTAGTCTAACTTCTTTCTTGTTATCAAGAGCATAAACATTTTCCCCCAGCTGAAAGCCCAAAGAAACATCAAACCGAGTGTTTATGATGCCTTTGCAAACAACGTGGCCGTGGGGGCAAGCTTAAACAGCCTTCATGCAGCTCGCTCATCAGAAAAGATAATATGTTTGTTTAAAAATCGTGTTTAACTTTAATGTCACCTCCGGGTCCCCAGAACTCACCATGATCCAGAGATTATTAAGAAAATGAATCAGGTTTGTGCCATCTCTAGTGGTAGGTGACTTTTAGTCCTTAGAGAGTCTCAAATTAATGGCACTTTTATCTCTCTTAATTATACTCAATTTGTTAAGAAAAATGATGATGATGATAAATTGCAGTATTAAGATCCAGGGACTTAACCTGTGTAGGACCTGAGGCTTTTCTGAGGCCAGCAGGGAAGCCAAGTCTCCAGGCGTTGAAAGTGAAAGCGGTGTCAAATTTCAGTTTCCTCTAACTGCTGGCGCTTGAAGACACCAAACTCTCATCAGGTGTTGTGCTTTCCACCTCCACCACACCCCTTCAAACTTCCATGTCTTGATTGCTGCCTGCCAGGAGCTGGGGCTCAATTGGAAGAGGCTCTGGAAAGAATGTTGCAATCTTAATCCTGGGATGTAATCCTGTCTTGGGCTGCTCTTACCTTCTCAATCAAGAGTCTTTTCTTACCTAATTACACGATTCTAAGAAAACCTAATGAGGTGCTGTCAGATTTACATTGGAATTATTTTAAATGTTATCACAGTAGCCATGGTGATGATATATAAATGGACAAAATGCCAAAGATCTGGAGAAATGTCGCAATTACACCCACAGTAGCACTCGGCACAGGCATGAAGTCAGCATATTTTAAGCCTTGTGGGTTCTTAAGAACTAGAATTTTGGGTAGGGAAAAAGAAGCCTTATAAGATGGGAACAATTTAAGTCACACCATCCAGCTGATCTTTATGTTTTATTAATGTGCCAGCAGCTAAGAACCTGATCAGATCGACTTCCCCATTGCTTCCAGTCCTCCAATGATTGGTAGTTGGCTTTTTAAAGGATTTTTAATATAGCTTCCTTATAAAAATTTTAGTTATTGTAATGCTTTAATTGTGTTTTCCATGACTCCTTGGGGAGCTTCAGCAATGAAATGACGTTTGTATCTTCATGTAGGTTTAAAGATGTAAAAACACAATAATTATAACACGCACAGACTCAGTTATTGATGAAGCTGCCAGTTACAAACAGGAGGCTACATTTCACTTCTGTGGGGACGTGTACTAAGCAACCAAACAGCTATTGCCTATCCGGAATGTTCTCGTTCCTCCAACACTCACAGAAGTGATGTTTTCTGTCTACCCTTGTGTCAATGTAGGAGCCAGGCAGAACACACAAAACACATCATTTCTGCAATGGTTTAAACATTTCTGCAGATAAATATTTTGGGATCACGTGCCTTTCTTACAGAGGTAATCTGGAATAGCTTTAGCAAATAGATGACATTGGAGAGTGTTAGATACAAACCCTAAGGAAACAGCGGGACTAACAAGACCAGAATGACGGCAAAACCAGGTTTATTGAAATCTGCTACTAGGTGAGATTCAAGGAAGATGCAAGGTAGCTAAGGTGGACGGGCCGCTGAAGTTGCACCTGCACTGAGCCGCACACACTCCTTAAGTAGTGGTGATGTTGGGCTTGATGTTGTCTTCTGATTGGTTGGCTCCAGTTGAATGGGTCTGGGGTGGATATTCTCTGTGGGGACTTTGGGTGCCAGTTAGGGGCTTTCTGCCTGTCGCTTGGGCCCTCTGGGATAACAGAGAGTACATTCAAAAGTTCATGGAAAATGAGATAAAAGAAGTTAATTTTGGAGCAAAAAAATTTTGAAGCCCATGCCTAATTTCTTTAGACTATGCATTCCCCCATGAACTTTTTGAAGACACCTTAGAGATTTTTTTTTTAAAAATGTGGACCAAAGTAAATTTATCTTCTATTTCCCCATGTCTTGAAGTGCCTTTTACTGGATTATTACTACTGCTCTAGTCCCACTAAGGCTCTACAATAAAATGTTATATGTTGAGTAGCTTATAAGCAGCAGGATTTCATGGCTAACAGATCCAGAGCTTAAGTAGTACAAGACAGGATGTCAACAGATTCCGCATCAGGTGAACCATTGGCAGGCCTGCTGTCTTCCTCCTCACACGGTAGAATAAGTGAATGAGTCTGCTGGGACCTCTTCTGTAAGAGTTCTGGTTCTTTCTTTCTTCTTTCCTTCCTTCCTTTCTTTCTTTCTTTCTTTCTTTCTTTCTTTCTTTCTTTCTTTCTTTCTTTCTTTCTTTCTTTCTTTCTTTCTTTCTTTCTTTCTTTCTTTCTTTCTTTCTTTCTCTCTTTCTCTCTTTCTCTCTTTCTCTCTTTCTTTCTTTCTTTCTCTTTCTCTCTTTCTTTCTTTCTTTCTTTCTTTCTTTCTTTCTTTCTTTCTTTCTTTCTTTCTTTCTCTCCTACTTTAATATACACTGGGATTTCCTGTCCCTCTCTCCAGGTTTTCTCCTATACTACATTGCTTTTCTCTCTAGTTTTACAACATGTGGCCTTGATGAGCAGTCATAAGTCCATCATGCTGTCATTGAAGTGTCTCCCAACAATGTAGGCGAGGACAACTTTGGAGAATCCGTCATCCTGCTGTCGGGACATCTTCAGCTGTTCCACCCTTATTCTGTATGCATAGAGACACAGTGCTCTCTGTCTCCACATCTGAACAGCTCAGTCTCTGCTACATTCCCATGATACATCCACTTAAATACAGAGCCAGTGGACACAAGCACAACAGGAAGGAAAAAAGTCAACTTTCACCCACACGAAGTTAACAAACATGCAACAAAAATACCAATATTTCTCTAGAGTGATGGGAAAGAGATTCAAAAACATTCATGTAGGAATATATGCCAGTGTGTGACCCATGTGGTGCTAAAGAAATTACAGTAAAAACTAGAGCATCATTATTCATGAGATGTAGCAAAAAGAGTGTTGAAGGGGACATTAACAGGCTCAGGTGTTTACGAGCAAGCCTTCTCTTATAGATAATCGAATAACGAATCACAAGATCTTATTGAGAAAGATACAAATAACTAGGAAGTGCAAAA
Source organism: Ochotona curzoniae (assembly GCF_017591425.1). Taxonomy (NCBI): domain Eukaryota; kingdom Metazoa; phylum Chordata; class Mammalia; order Lagomorpha; family Ochotonidae; genus Ochotona; species Ochotona curzoniae. The sequence continues at coordinate 34,921,732 of NW_024466607.1, read as the reverse complement.
AGCCCAACTTCATGGGAAAAGTTCTTGGATTTGACACCACGGGACTGTCAAGTTTTATTCATGCAGGTTCTACCTTCCTGACTTAACACTTCCCAAAGTCCCCACCTCTTAGTGCCATTCCCTTACTTGTATTCCCTTGTTTGTATTTCAAATGTAAATTTCAGAATCAACAAATATTCAGATCTTAACAATGATCTCATGCAAAAGCAGAACCTGGAGAACTGGGTACTGAATGGGGATCAGTAAAGTTGACCTATAGACCTGTGGGTGACACAGCTTAAAAATCGACCCCCATGAGAAGAATTCACTAACCAGAGTTGTGAAGGGCAAAAGAAGGGGTACAGGCACAATGAGTGAGGTTACCAGTGTCTCCCCTGCAAGGGAGCGAAAGAAAATTTCAAGCTCAGATTTAACTGATATTGAGAACCTGTTGTGTAAAACTTTTTTGAGCATCAGTATAAAACTTGTTAAAAATAATAATAAGCACATACAGGAGGAGTTAAAATAATTTAAGATTTATGTCACACAGGAAACAAAATCAAACTGAATTACTAGAAATAAAGAACACATTACAGCAAATGACAAATTCAGTGGAAAGTCTCAATGATAGAATGAATGAGAGAGAAGAAAGAATTTCAGAACTGGAAGACCTCACATGTGAAAAAACTGAAACAGGCAGCTGGAAGAGGAACTGAGTGAAGTTATGAAAACTATACGAGAATTAAGTGATGCCATGATGCCATCAAAAGGCTAAATATAAGGATTACGGGTGTTCCTGAAGGCTTGGAAACAAAAGCTGGGTTGAAAGATGTATTCAGTGAAATACCAAAGGAGAACTACTCCAACATGGGGAAAGAAAGGGTAAGCCAAATACACAAAAGACAGAGCACCGTAAATAGACCCAACCGGAAGCCATCATCCTAGCCACAACACATGGCAACCAAGCTCTCTTCAGGTGAACATAAGGAAAAGACACTCAAATATGCACATCAGAAATGACTATTAATTTATACAGAAACCCCAATCAGACTCTCAGTTGACCTCTCAGATAAAACAGGGATATATATATATATACATATAATATATATTATATATATATAATTTATATATGTAAATACACACACATATATATCAGGGTAAGATGAAATCAATCAAATAAAACATAAGAATCTTCTAGATATTGCTGCTTATTCTTTGACCAGTCTTGGCCCACGTTTCTGATCAAATTCACATTCCACAAAGTTCCTAACTATGCACCAAAGTTGGTGCACTAAAGGAAACCAGTCTATCATCCCGGAAATGGAACATAAGCATGTGTATTTGAAAGTGTTTGTTTTTTTTTAAAATATATTTTATTTTGAATTATGGGGTATAATTTCATACAGGCTGGGATTCCACCCCTCGTCAGATTTTTCCCATTTTGTTACAATAGTGTAGTCTTTCATAAAGAATCGTAATTCTAGCAGTCTCTTGTTTAAGTGCACCCCGACACTGTTGGTACAGACAGTGACAGTCCAGCATCTCATTGTCTACACATTGGGAATCCATCTTTCATCTGGAAGCAGGGATGCATGTTCCATTATATCCCCACATCTGTATAGGATAGACCCCAGTACTCCATCCCTGTACATGGAAAACATTTCTTTCACCATCCTCTCTTAGTGCACTCTTACAGGCATAGTCAAACCATTATTGACCAACTAATGTTAGAGCTGGTGTTAGTTCCTTCCATTGGTAGCCATTCATACCTTATGAGACATGCAGTTCATAGAGTTGTGTACTACATAAACTATGTGGACTCGAGTCATATGGTCTTCACTTATGGTTATGTCACTGGCGAACACCAAATAATCTACTGCCAGTCACTTAACTTTTGATGCCATTCTAGAAAGTTGATTGAATTAACATCTTACCAAACCTTGCGCAAGGTTCTATTTCAGGGAGGTCTAATAACAGGGCTCCTCCTATCAAATGGAGTAATCAAAAATGTGTTGAATGGATTTAAGCTTCTGTTTACTACAAGTTATAAAAATAACTCAGATCATCGTTGATAATCGCTGCTCCTATTGACAACCTAATTTATGAGGAAAAATGAAATCATGTATCACTTTGTCAGTTGGTAAGAGATAAAATAGAATGCTTTCAGATATTTATCTAAATTCAAATTTCCCCTAGTCATTCCTTGTTTATTCCTGCTGTATTCCATTCTGTTTCATCTTCACTGGGTCCTCCTGTTGTCTGCATCTGCAGATTCCCTGCCTGCTTCTCTTGCTATTGTTCTCCCACCAGAAGAGGACATGAAGGAGAATTACATTCAACAACAACAAAATACCGAGACAAACAAAGGGATACTGGGGTCCAAAGCTGTTTGATATAAGACATTGCTAGGTGGCACTCCCACTTGCTAGACGTGTGGGGCCTTGGAAACACTATGTAATGCCTTTGTTCTTTAGGGGTTTCATGAATTAAAAAGTGATATTGTAAGAATACCCCATTTCACAGTTGCTATAAATTCTTAATAGATTTAATACACAAGAAATAATGCCAGGGCCCTCATCAACTGCCTAAGAAATATCATCCATCGTTATTGTTAGGACTGATATCTTATTGTTGATGAAATGATTAGTAGGCACAAAGTGTCATGGCTTTTGGATCATACATTCCTGGAAGAGAAAGATCATGTCTGTCTGTTTTCTTTGTTTCTTTCATTCATTTGGGACCAGGAAGAAACGAGCAGCCAGAGTCTTCTTCTGGGCCTCTCACATGGATAGCAAGGGCCGAAGCACTTGGGCCATCTAGTACTGCTTTCCCAGGTCATTAGCAGGGAGCTGCATGGGCAAGCCAGCCCCCGTATGGAGTACCAGTGCTTGAGGTGGCAGCTGTACCAGCTATACTACGATATCAGCCCTCATGCTTTTCTTACATGGCATCACACAACTGGCTCTTCAGACCTGCCGTTTCAAGAAGCACAGACCCAAACTACTCAGAAAGAGTTGCTTCTAATCTGAGCACAAATTGGCCTTTTCCTCTTGTCATTGCCCCTTCAATAATATAGTATAACAGCTATTTACTTAATATTTATGTTGCATGAAGTATGATAAGTAATCTAGAGATGATTTAAAGTACATGAGAGGATGTGCTTGGGTCATACACAAATAACATACCATTTTATATACGAAGAATTTGAGTGTCTGCAGATTTCAGTATCCATGGGAATTCCTAGGACCTATCAACCATGGCTACTGAGGACATGTTAGGCTCATGTACATGAATAAGAAAGAATGAGAAAGGAAACTATAAGTAGTGAACAGATATAGAGAAGAATGAACTTATCTACTTAATATATATATTTTTCTTTGGGTCAAGAATCAACTTACATTTCTGGAAACCTGATGTAGATTTTTTAGTCACAGCAACTATCCAAGCATGTTGTGTGCTGGCATTCAGAAAAAGAGATCTCTTCCTGCAAAGAATGTTTAAGGACATGGGGTGTTTAAGATCATTCCTTGCAAAGCTACCACAAGAATAAATAAATGATTCCTTTGAAAATTGTTTATCAAGTTGGGATTTAGAAATTTTACTTGTGCATATATCATTTACATCTGATTTTCCTAACCTTGTCTTCCCCGGTCTCTGACCTATCCAGATAGGACTCAAATGTCCCATCAAAAGACAGATTAAACAGTATCACAGAGAAGGTATGATTTGCTGTTTCCAGGGCCAGAATTCTTCAGATGTGTGTGTTATCAGAAGGAGAGCCTCAGGTTGCGTGCTGGGAATTAAGCAAGGTCATAGGAACAAGGGCGGCTGTAAAACGAGTTCAAGTAATTACACCGGGCAAAGCATCTGATTACTCTATCTGATCCGTTTACCTGTCCTGTAATTCAGAGACATGCCTGAGAGGGCAGGACTGACATCAACCCAAGTCAGTGATTCCAGAGCAGCAAATGATAAACATAATATGTGACATGGCCTCATAATAAGCCTGCTGGGAGTAGAAAAGCCATTTCCTAATAGTGTCATGGGTCTTTCATTTATTTGTCTTGGTGCCGTTTTCCTTCATCAGGCTGATTGCTGATAAGGGTCCACATACTCCAGCAGACGTGTCAGTCACAGAAGCCTCTGCTGCTTGTTAATGATGTCCAAATCAATATCAGAACAGTTTTTTTTTCCTGGTCAAAAACGAGGAATATTATGAGAAAAGATTAGATAATTTGAGTGCATTCAACAGGCAGAAAATGATGATTGAGAATGTGTGTGTGTGTGTATGTGTGCGTGTGTGTGAGAGAGATGAGTGTAGGGATGAGGTTAAAAAGCAGAAAGAGAAACACAATAAAAAGACTGAAGCATTGATATGAACACCAGCTAGGAGAGATGTTTCTGAGAGTTAAGGAGCAAAAGAAAGGCAATTGAGTAAACGTCCCAGGATCGAAGTTATTGCCAAAGCAAATACAAGATTGTTCTTGGTCTCCCACATCCCCAGAAGCAGTATGCATGTATTCTTCCACATGCTGGGCTATTTCTGTGGGCAAGCGCATCAGGGCTCCTTTCCAGAATTGCAAACTCAAAATTACACAACTTGGAGCAGCTTTGCAAAACACGATCTTTAACAGATGCCAGGAGATTTTTTTCCCTGAAATTCTGATGTAGTTGGATCTTGTGGACTTGTTCTAATTGAATGGACTTCCAGGGGGAATTTTGCCAAGTCACCCTCACGTTCTTTTTCAGGAGAACAGACGATAGAACAAAATGGTGGTTGATGGCTGTTGTTTGGTCAGACTGGTGTAGTCATTCCCCCAAAATGGTGGTTGATGGCTGTTGTTTGGTCAGACTGGTGTAGTCATTCCCCCAAAATCTTCTATCTCAAGCCAGTATAAGCCCTAACTCACATACATTTGGAACCAAAAGCTATTTCCTGAATTAAAGGCATCCAAATGGTTTACTCTACAAATTGTGTTCGATTTTGGGTGCAGTGATTCCTTGAGATAATTAATCTAGCACAGGGCAGAACTGAGACTACAGCGAGGTAAAGATGTATGTTCCATAGATTCAAAAAAAAAATTAAGATTGAAATCTCAGTAATCAAGAGAAGTAATATTTTTATGCAATATCCTCAAAGTCAAAACTAATACGAAAAAACAAAAGAACAAAATACCAACATTCCTGTTGAAAACTAAATTAGTAATCATATCATGCTGAACCCCATCACAGACTTTAAACAAGAAAGACATGAATAAAATGAATGCTGTGCTTATTTCAAAATTTGTTACTGTATCCTGTATGGATTTCTTACACTTATTGCGGTACTTAAGTATATTGCACTAAAATATTATTTATCTTAAGTAATGGCTTGTTTATGCTATCCCTTTAGATTTTGTATCTGAGACATATGTCTCGCTCACTCTCACATTGTCCTGGCCCAGAATAGGGTGCATTGCATCGCGATTTTTCAATAAATGTTAGTTGCTTTAGAATGAGCGACTTACACTTTGCTCAGTCTCTGTTGATGCAAACTCTACGGCTGCAACAGTGACCAACTCCCCATCAACCCAAATACGCCCTGCTCTTTTCTTTCTTTTCCTGAACAAATACAGAACACTCGTCCCTTTCACAGAAATGTTGACAGCTTAGCGTTTAGCTTTCTCACATATGGATTGCTTTTTTAACTCTTTCATAAAATCTAAAAATTTCTTACATTCTCTGGAAAAGCCAAATCATCTCTTTAGTTGTTTCTTCAATTACATCCAGTTCTGTGTCAGAATGTATAAGACCATCAGACAACCCGACAACAAAGAATCCACCTAACATTAGGCATAAAGAGGCTGGCGCTGTGTGTTGTAAGGTAAGCTTCTGCCTGTGGCATTGGCATCCCATATGCGCCCCGGTTCAAGTCCTGAAGCGACTCCTGGCTAACGTGCCTAGGAAAGCAACAGAAGATGTTCCAAGTGCTTGGGTCCCTGCATCTGCATGGGAGACCCTGTTGCGGCTCCTGGTTATTTGCTTTGGCCGTTGAAGCCAGTCATAGAGTAAGCCAGTGGACAGATACCTGCTCTCTGTCTCTCCTCTCTCTGTAACTCTGGCTTCCAAATAAACGCAAACTTTTAAAAAATGGGTACAGAAACAGTCATATTTCTCAATGACCTACACCTGTCCAACAGGCACATGAAAAAAGGCTCTATAGCACTAATGTCAGTGAAACGCAGGTCAAAATCATCCATAGGACAAAAGATGGCAAACACTGGTGGTGACGTGGAGAAAAGGGAACCCTAACAGATGTTGGTGTATTGTAAAATTAGGGAAGACAGTGCAGAGAAGAGTAAGATTTCTAAAAAAAAAAACTAAAAATAGAGCTGCCATGCAATCTGAGTATCCCACTGCTGAAGGTCCTCCTAAATTAAAGAAAATGAGTAATGAATTCTGGAAAATAACTTTTACAATGTGATTTTTTATATTACATAAATCAAGCATACAGGAGATACCAGATTATATACTTTATGGTTATGTATGTGATTGTAGGTACATTGTTTTCTAAATATGATCAGTTCTACCAGTGATCACAGACTTCAGCATGTGTCTTTTTTTTTTTTTAAGATTTATTTATTTATTGGAAAGTCAGATATACAGAGAGGAGGAGAGACAGAGAGGAAAATCTTCCCTTCGATGATTCACTCCCCAAGTAAGCACAACGGCCGACGCTATGCCGATCCAAAGCCAGGATCCAGGAACTTCCTCCAGGTCTCCCACACAGGTGCAGGGTCCCAAGGCTTTGGGCCATCCTCAACTGCTTTCCCAGGCCACTAGCAGGGAGCTGGATGGGATGTAGAGCTGCCGGGATTAGAACCGGCGCCCATATGGGATCCTGGGGCTTACAAGGCGAGGAATTAAACTGCTAGGCCACGCCGCTGGGCCCTAGCACATGTCTTATCAAGGAAGAGGGACTGGAGTGGGGGAAGGGAAAGCGTTCATGAAAAGGTATATTTCCTTGAACAGAAGGAATAAACGTTAAGTGTAGCGATGGGCATATTGATCAGCTTGGCTCAATTACTGTGTGCCGTATGCAAATATCATTTCCTCCTCTTGTTCTCTGTAAATACATACAAAATTTGCTAACATTAAATAACATTTTGAAAGCCACGTCCTTGGAGATTCGAATTCAGGAGGTCTTGGGGCAAAGTTTAAGGATTTTTATTTCAAACATGTTCACCCGGGGTGGTGTGCCCTGCTGGTGCAGGGGTCACACTTGGACAACCACTGTAGTCAGATTTCTACAGGTGGAAGTTCTCCAAGCATGCTGCAAACTTTGATGCCCCGGGACTGTGAGGCCATACAGGAGAGAGAAGTGACAAATCAGACAGAGCTTAATCCTTCAGTATTGGAGCAACCTGTAACCTGTGAACACCATGGCCATGCCCACAACCAAATGGCACTTCATGGTTTTAGGAGTTACCAAATTTTTAATCAAATTGACTTTTTACATTTTTTTAAAAAAGATCTATTTATACATGTGATTATTTGAAAGACAAAGTGACACAGGAAGAAGGAGACACAGAGACCTTGTACCTCCTGGTTTATCTCCCAGAAAAACTCATTGTCTTTTGGTCCTCCGTTGGTGGCAGAAGGACAGTACTTGGGCCATCTTCTTTTACTTTTCCTGGCACATTAGCAGGGCACTGAATAGGTATTCGAATTTCTGGGACTGAATACAGTGTTCACATATGGGATCCAGTGCAGCAGCTTCACCTGGTGTCAGCTGCACTCTGAACTGAGTTGATTTTTGTGTTACTCTTGCTTATGTAACTGTCCCTTACATTATCTGAGATCATGAGACACTGTTGAACTATTCTTTCTCCTCTACTGCGGAGTTCAGGCTTTCCGGTTGTCGTTTTCAGTTCCAAGCACTTTTCTGGCTCTGATGACAGTTTTATCTGGTCGACCTGCCAACCTGCTCTTGAATTGGCCCAGTCTCAGTTGAGGCAAAATGCCTGATGAAGCTAGGAGGCAGAGCTGATTGCTATCAAGAGACGCTTGCCCTCCTTGTTCCCGTTATCAGGTTCGAAGGTAATAGCTGGAAACTTCCTCTCAACTATTCAGAGTTGCATCACAAGTGTCGATTTGAAACCAATGAGTATCCAGTTGTACTCATTAGTGCTGTCTTGTATCTCAGTAATATTTGTCCAGCATTGCCCTCTAGTGCCTGTGGGCCTATTTCTAAGGATGCCAAACATCTATTAATGAGGGTGTTTTGAATTAGGTTAAATGACTTATAGATAGTTGCCTTTCTGTAATTCCGTAGCACTCAGGAAAGAAACCATGACCCAGAAACATGGGCAATTTTACAAGTGCTCCTCACTCGGTAGATGAAGAGCAGGAAATACATAGTTTCATATTTGCTGGGATCGTCTACCTTCATTCCTTTTACCAATTATAACAGAAGACAGTTGTGTATACTTTTGACCTGGCCGAGAAGAAACACAGTGACATTGACTGACATGATGGAAGTCATGGATTTCCCTTTGTGTTGGATTTTCCTTTATTCTGCATCCTTGTCTCTCTGTAGTTTCTACAGGCAGGTTAAAGCAACTTGCCTCTTTGGGATTTGCCAATGAATTTCTTTCAGGATTATCCAAAAAAGTTCTGGAGAACTATTTAGTTTGGGGGTAGGGAGCTTGTCATTAACTTTCAGAATGTCTGTGCTGTATACAAGAGCTTTCCCTTTCTATCTGGATAAACAAAACTTAAAGGCAAATCAAGGGAAACAACGCAGGACAGCCATCCTTGTGTCCCATTGTGTTTGCATTGTGCTGCGGGCACTTTGATTTCCAGATCGTGCAGATAACATTGTGCACAGCATGGCCACTAAAGGGCTCAGACAGCACCTGTCACTCCAACGTGTTTATATGGCAGGAGAAATGCCCTCTGCCTTCCGACCTGAAAAATCAAGGTGGAGGGTGGAGTTATCTCCTGGGACTCTGAAGATGGAGCTTTTGTGTCTCTAATTGGGGTAGAAGCAACACTCTGGCTCTTACTTGACCAAGAAACAAGAATGCTGTGGGATGTTCAGGCTGTTTCAAGGAGCCGTCAGTCCCACTGTCAGTCACGCCATCAGGGAGTAGTGACAAGTGCTAAAAAGGGAGGGTCATTTCTATAAACAGAACTCCCCAGAATTACACCCTAAACCGGGGAACTCTCAAGGTGAGTATAATCAACTGAGAAGATGAGTCACTTTAGACTTGCTCCAATTTGAAAATTAAAATAAATAGGAAATAGTAAAACCGCAAAGGACATATGCCAAAATGTGTGTTTAAATGAAGGGATTTTCTTTTCTCTCTCTCTCTCTCTCTTTTAAGATTTATTTATTTTTGTTGGAAAGACAGATTTTACAAGGAGAGACAGAGAGAAAGATCATCCATCCCCTGGTTCACTCCCCAAGTGGCAGCAACAGCCAGAGCTGAGCCAATCCAAAGCCAGGAGCCAGGAGCTCTTCCAGGTGTCCCACGTGGGTGCTTTGGGCCGTCCTCGACTGCTTTCCCAGGCCACAAGCAGGGAGCTGCATGGGAAGTGGAGCTGCCGGGACACAAAGCAGCACTCACATGGATGTTGTGCTTAGAAGTAGATGATTAGACAACTTAACTATTGTGCCAACCACAAAGCATAAGTTTTTCGGCGATAAATGTTTTCTGTCATGACCTAAATTTCATACAAGAGCACATATGACAGCTTTATTAATTTACAAATAATGCACAATACATTTATTTTGCTGGAAAGGGGGATGGCTTTAGGGAAAGTTCCAGAGTGCGACTGTCATGTCATGCACTGCTTTGGAGCGTTTCTACCTCTTAAAGAGAAGCGTGCACCTGTGCACCTGCAGTCACTTGGTGCTTCCACCTGGTCACGTGGTCACCAGCATTTCACAATATCTGCCTCTCTGTTTACCTTCGTGGGACGGTTTACAGAGTCACATAGCATGATGTCTCCACCGTGTCTAATCTCTGTCCCCGGTCAAAATGTTGCACAGTGTATCCATGGTGTGTCACGTACTACACATTTTTTTTTTGGCTGAATAATGTTCCATTGCACAAATATTTTAGATTTTATGGGCCGGTTCATCCATTGATCGGTTCTTTCTACATTTCGTTGTGAATAATTCAAGTAGGGTCAGGAGTTTTCATTTGTTTTAGGCAGGTAACCTGAACTGTAATTGCTGAGTTGTACATCGGTATGTACAAGATGGTACAAACTACTAAAATGTTTTCAGCATTGGCTCCGTTATCTTTCCACCCACCGGTGACCTAAGTTATCCCTACCTAGTACCATAGCATTGCCACTATCTTTTATTCTTGCAATTATGGTGTGTGTGTGTGTGTGTGTGTGTGTGTGTGTGTGTGTGTGTGTGTGGTGGTATCTAATGGTGGTTTTTATTTTTAAAATCATTGTGGTTTTATTTTTTTTTAAAGATTTATTTTTATTATTTTTTCATTGGAAAGGCGGATATACAGAGAGGAGAGACAGAGAGGAAGATCTTTCGTCCGATGATTCACTCCCCAAGTGAGCGCAACGGCCGATGCTATGCCGATCCGAAGCCAGGAGCCTCTTCCGGGTCTCCCACGCGGGTGCAGGGTCCCAAAGCTTTGGGCCGTCCTAGATAGAACCGGCGCCCATATGGGATCCCGGGCGTGCAAGGCGAGGACCTTTAACCACTTGCGCCACCGCACCGGGCCCTCATTGTGGTTTTAATTTGCATTTTAATGCTGACTAATGGTACTGAGCCCTTTCCCCCCCCCCCAATCATTTTGTATCTTCTTTGTGAAAGGTTTACTCAGATTTCACCCAGCTTTACAAAATGAACTGCTATGATTTTAGTTTTACAAAATATTTACAAAAAATACCCCAACATTTATTTGAAGACGGTGTTCCAAGAAGTTCACAGAAAGTAGCTTCAAAAGACTAGTTTGGTGCGAAGCATTTTCTTTCCGTGCATTTTTTCCACATGACACATATTTTCTGAACTTTCAGAAATTCTCCCCCTGACAATGTCTGTGGTGTTCCTCATTGTTAACATCTCGTATGAACAGAGACCTTCATCACATCTCAGAAGTGGACGCCGACACATTGCACTAAACTGCAAACTTCGTTGGCATTCCACCAGTGTTCCACTTTTTTTGCTTTCTGTTGAGAGTTCGGTTTAGGTGCCACGTAACGTGGACCTGTTTCACCTCCTTTCATCTCTGACTTATGTTATTTTTTCAGGGTTTCCTTGCTTTTTATGAGCTAGACAGTCTTAGTTAGTATTGGCGGACTATCCTGTAGAACATCGCTCAGCCTAGATCCATCTGATGGGTTTTTTCTCATGATTAAACTGAGGTGATGAATTTTTGAAAATAATATCACAGAGATAAAATTGTAAAATCATGTTTAAAGGCCCGGAGCAGTAGCCTAGTGGCTAAAGTCCTCACCTTACATGCACCGGGATCCCATATAGACGCTGGCTCTAATCCCAGCAGCCGCACTTCTCATCCAGCTCCCTGCTTGTAACCTGGGAAAGCAGTCAAGGATGGCTCAAAGCCTTGGGACTCTGCATCTGTGTGGGAGACCTGGAAGAGGCTATGGCTCCTAGCGTTGGATCCGCTCAGCACTGGCTGTTGCGACCTTGCTTGTGGATTAATTAACGGATGGATAATTAAGATCCTCCTCTCTGTCTCTCCTCCTCTCTGTATATTTATTTGACTTTCCAATAAAAAGAAAATATATGTTTTTAAAGATCATGTTTAAGTTGGTTATTCCTTTTACTTTTATGGCTGGCAAGTGTTCTTTATGTATTAACACATAAGTTCTTTAACAAATACATGCAATTGTCTTAAAATTGTGTTATATAAGCAATATAGATGCCATAAACTCTCAAAAAAAGCAAGTGCAGAAATTCTGTATTGACTCAGAATACGGGGCAACATGTCAAAATATTGATTCTAGAGTCAGTGTGTAATACAACAATCATCTTAATAAATATCATTCTGAAATAAACTCACATAACTGCCATCTTTTGGTAAATGCAATCCAATTGGGTTTCCCCAGCAATGTTGGGGTAGTTTTCTCTTTCCATGGCTGAGTAATAGATAAAACATAATTAATGCTGTGGGTCATTTTATGCAATACTGCTTTGCATAGAAATCGGAAATTTTAGAAAGATCACGTTTACATCTCTCAGCTCTCCAACACTTCATGTATTGAGATTCTGTCTCCTTCTAACTAAATCAAGTGCCTATACTTGTAATTTTCCATCTTAAGTTTTCCAAATGATGTGAGGCTATGTGAAAATGATTTGTGTTCTAGCAATGAGCTCTGGAAAATGCTACACATAAAGAAATGGTTTTGATATACAGTGCCATTTTCTTGGAGTTTTATGAGTTGAGTTGTTTTCTGACCCCAGTCTGAAACTCATTTGTTGAGGTCTTAACCTCCAGTGTCTCGAAACATGATCATATTTGGAGGAAGACTCTCCCATCTCCTTGGAACAAAGGTGACTTGTTAACAAGGACCCAAATCCAACAGGACGGATCCCGTTTCTGGGAGACAAAATGCAGACACAGAGAAAAAGTGAAGGAATAATGATAGAAGACAGATGATCACCCACAAGCCAAGGAGAGAAATTTAAATACCCTTCCCTCATGGAATCAACCCAACCGACACGTTAGTCTTGGACTTTCAGCCTGTGGGACACAAATGCTTCCTTGTATAATCAGTGACTCTTTGCAACATATCCCTTGTAGATGAATAGAGTAGAAGAATGACTTCTTCCTTGAAGGTCTCAGTGTCCACCTGCTTGGGAGAAGGTGAAGCAGGGATGAGAATATATGTGGCCGAAAGCTTATTCCATACAGATTTGATTGGCATTTTGTCAAATTTAATCTTCAGTGGGCAGGTGGACGAGAGAGGTGGCCCAGAACACAGCCTGACACAGTCAGCTGGCTCTTTCAGACTTCTTTGGCCACAGTGCTCTTGTCCTGTCCCTTTTCTCAGCCCTCTTCCCTTTTTCATCAGTCCTTTCTAAGAACTTAGAAGAACCCTGTGTTACAATGAATGATTCCTGTCTGTCTTGCAGAAGAGTTTTCATGGATGTGAAAAGGATATGTACAAAAGGGACATAAGAAAGTAAGGGAGGTCTTCATGGTATTGTTTTTCTTTAACAGGTGCATAAAAATTGCACATTGCATAGGGCACTACGCAAAGTTTTAGTACATGTGTACGTTGTAATGTCCAACTGGGTTGAATGTGTTCATCTCTTCAACCATTTAGAAGTCCTTTATTTTTAAGTTGTCTAATATCTTGTATTATAACTTTTTAAATAGAGAAATACATAGCACCCTAATATTATCTGTAATTAATTTACTGTTCAGTTGTATCCTGGGCTTTAGTTGTCGGTGAGGAAGATGGAGAATAAATATTCATATTAATATTCACAAATATTATTTTATGACATACAAATGCATGATTTTATCACAGCACCAAAACATGAACACTGCTGAAAAAACACTCACATACCTACATAGTTGTTTATTCCATGCTTTAATGTTCTAATCCTTTGTTATTTTTTATGTTATTGCACCAGCTAATGGAAATGTTGAAATGAAATCTACTCTGACTATTATGACAGTGAATGTCAAAAACACTTTTAGAAAGTTCAAATTTTCCTTTGTAGAGTCTCCAGCCCTTGTACCAATGTATAAAATCAACTGGAAATAGACAAGAATGTTAAAAACACATTCTGCTGTAAGAAGATCTTAATGTGCATACAAAATAAAATGTATTTTCCCGAAATGAGCAAGAGGTCTTCCAAATATTGAGAAAAATAGAGTATTTAGGTATACAGTATAAAATGAAAATATGAATAAACTTTTCAGGAATAATCTTAATCAGTAAGGCTTAGAATCACCTCAGTGAGGATAATTTTATTCTAATCATTCAACAGATAAAGTTTACACTGACATGAAATGCCATCAACCTAGGCCTACTGGAACTTGGTACAACAAACATAGCACACAGTTCTTGCCCTAAAGTCTTCCACAGAATACTTATTAGGAGAAATGAACCAATATGGGAAGCTAAGCAGTGATGTAAAGGAATGCTGAAGACCTAAGTGTCAGAAAAATATGGTAGAAAAACATCCCAGTCTAGAAGTCTAAAAACCTGGAATTGATATTTCAGGTCAGGCTATAGGTAAAAAATGCACAAGGATGTAAGTTACATGTCATGCAACTCAGCCACTGACACCGCACACCACTCAGTGGCGTGGGGTGTGCACAGAGCCTTGCAGCAACCATGTGAGAAGTGAACCGGGTCACACTCTCATTACTCTCCCTCCAAATCCCATGCCCAGGAGCTGTTACTCTTATTCAAACTCCTTCTTATCCTCGCCTTGGGTCATTATACTTTCTCTATTTACAGATTTCCCTCTTCTGTTGGACAGTTTAAGTCAATGGGCTCACTGAATCTGTGATCCTTTGCAATGTACTTGTGTGACTAAATGTGGCGGCATGCATCTGTTCTTCATTCCTTTTCACTGCACAGTAATGCTGTGTTGTGGGGCTAGAACATGTCCTGCTTGCCCTTCCACCATGGGTGTACATTTGGCTAGCATCTCTACTACTGTTCTCCTCTGCTCTGTGTTTTTAGTAATAATGACAGTCCTTCAGAGTCATGTTCTGTAAATAACAGCCTGGTTTCAAAATCTGATGTCGTTACTTACCAGGCATGGAATCTTGACTACGATTCTTGAGAACGCTGTGTTTCAGCTTTCTTACCTGTTTTATGGGGAAATGATAGTTAATATATAAACATCCGTGGCACAGCCTTTGCCCATTTTACATTTTAAGGAAATGATAGTGATTACGCATATTATTTTCTTAATATCATGATCTCTTCTGATATTTCTTATCTTCTCATTTTAAAACTAGCTGTCCTTCATGGGACTGCTCCAAAGCTTAATTAATTAGAATATATGGAAACATTTGGTCTGATTCTGGCATATTGTAGGTGTTCAATATGCAGGGTTTATTTATTATTATTTTAAGTTGAAAAACCATTTATTTCACCGGAAAGAACAAGAAAAAAGTGATCCAGCTCTATAGGCTCAGCTTTTAGGCCACAAAGAGAACCAAGGAATGGTCACACTTTCACTAAGGTCATTCCCAAACCCCACCCCCACCGAAAGCAGGAGGTAAGGCAGGACACAGCACAACCTCCATCATATTCTGCACACAGTGAGGCCTCCTGGGAGAACAGAGCAGGAATGGGAAGCTACGGAGCACCGAAGAACAGCAAAGTGGGCAATACGGAAAGCAACAGAAGGTCTGAACTTCTGAACAAGGTCAATTAAGGTCCGCAGTGGCTGAGGGGTTGAATGCACAGCGCCCAGGTCACGCCCCCCAGCAGCATCCCAGGAAGCATATGTTCTCACTCCGTATTCCAGCCCCACACATCCCACCTCAAACTGTAAAAGGCTGAGTACGGCACCCGATCCACCTATGCAGGGTTTAGATGAGGGATTCCCTATGGTACGCTGGAAAAACAAGACGTATGGCTTTCATTTTTAGAGTGAATCTGGGTTTTCTTGCCGCACACAAGGGAAGGTAAGACAAAGACACAAGGAGATGTTGACCCTTCTGAAGATGCAAACCCAACATGCGTGGAAATAATTACCTAAACGGTAAACTTCATTAAGCCTTGTTTCCCGAATTCCAGGGTCACCTGATTCAGAGCACAAGGAGTGGAGGAGAAGGAACAGACAGTGGGAATGAGTGAAGCCAACTGGACTCAGCAGCCTTTAGAAGCACCACATTCAGATTGACACAAACAATTGAAATGCATGACACAGACTCACCGTGCTCAGAATGCAGTTAAATTTGGAGGCAAGCAAGTTTTCTACATTTTTTTCATACCCTTCCCAGGACATTAAAAACAGCGTTGTCAGAGAAGGAGTCTGAGTGACTGGATTCTAGTCTGAGCAGAATCTGAAATTAGAGGCAAGATGTTGGGGAAATCCTCTTTGGACCTTAAACACTTTTCGAATCTATGAAAACAGGTAGGGTGGGGTGACAAAGTAGAAAGTTTATGTTAGTCCCCGCACGTCTATTCTTTCAGTTCCATTGATTGTTCAAACGAATCATTTTTTTTTTTTAAGTGTCCAAAAGAATCTTAGGAGTGGAGTGAAAATGTGCAGGCCTGACTTGGTGGTGGTGATGGCTGCTGTGACCATGGCAAGGGAGTGTAGAGGGAAAAAACAACAGAGGGGAATGCTGAAGCATGAGGCTTTGGTTTCTTCCATGGAGTGGTATGTTGCAGCCTTTCGCCCCACATGATTGCTTGGTACAGATCAGCAGTCAAATGTTCAGTGTTATTTAACATCCTGTGCGATTAAGAAAGCTCAAGGTTAAAGGTTCCAAGTTTTAGGGTTATCTGCACCAACCCACTTTCTTCTTTCCCATAATATTTTCATGGATTTGAAAGGGACTTTTTTTTAAAAGTCTGTCTAGTTTTGTTCTGTTTAAAAGAAAAGAGAGAGAAAGAGATCTTCCATCTGCTAGCTCACCACCACCAGCCTCAAGGCAACAACAGCCTCTGGTGAAGAGAGGAGCTCAGGATTTCATTTAGCTCTCCCATGTGGGAGCCAAGGTCTCAACAGCTTGTATCTTTACCTGCTGCCTCCAAGGTTGTACAATATCAGAAATTTGGAGACAGGGGAGACTCAAACTCAGGAACTCAGATGGATGGTTGGCCATCTTACTCCACCAAAGGCCTGCCCCAATCCTTCTTATTTCAAAATACGTAAGCAAGAAAGTAGAAAATGTATACATAGCATGGAAGAAATTATTTGCTAATTTTGTTGATCAGTCTTCCTGCGCTTTGTGGGATAAAATGTCAAGACTTGCAGCAAAAGCTTTTCCTAAGATTTAAAAAACTGGGCCCAGTATGGTAACCTAGTGGCTGAAATTCTCACCTTCCATGTGCTGGGATCCCATTTGGCACTGGTTTGTATCCCAGCAGCCCCACTTCCCATCCAGCTCCCTGTTTGTGGCCCAGGAAAGCAGCCAAGGATGGCCCAAAGCCATCTTTGCACCTGTGTGGGAGACCTGGAAGAAGGTACTGGCTTTTGGCTTCAGATCAGCTCAGCTCTGGCTGTTGCAGCTGCTTGGGGAGTGAACCAACAGATGGAAGATCTTCATCTCCAGCTCTCCTCTTCAATAAAAATAAATAAATCTTTTTAAAAATGATTCAAAAACTCCCTCCATAAATTGTGCACCCTCTAACTTTATGGCTTTGATTTGCTTCACATGGACATTTGCAAGACAGTGCATCACTGTTCTGGCACACTGTTGCTTCTTCGCCCTTTAGTGTCCATCCATCAACATGGTCCAGACGAGGCTCCTCTGCAGTCCCCTTAAATACCTGGTATCTCTTCTTCCTGTGGTATTGGGGGGCTTCTTCAGTCTGGCAGTCTTTACTCACAGAAAGATCAAGGAAATCACATTAGCAGAGAAGAAAGAGGCAAAAATGATGGAAAAGGTGAGAGCAAATTAAAAAGATGACATCAGCTTATGTTACATCTTCTAGCCATAAATGTCAAACAAATCTTTTGGCTCAAAAGAGATGTTTCTAATTTATTCTGGAAAAATCATCTTTTACAAATAAATGTTAATAAGGCAGTCACACAGTCATATGTATATTTGAAAGTGTGTCAACAGGTAGCTAATTAATTTCCTTTAGCTAATTGGTGGAGACTAATTTGGCTCTATTTTTTACATGGGCAAAACTACCATTTCAAACAACAGTTCCAGAAGCCTTTCTCTCATATGTTCATGTTTGATATTTAAACTATTCCTCATAGTCCGGCTCCCACTCAAATAGGAACAACCAACCACCTCACGCAACAAGAATTTAGAAGCAATCTTACCCGTAGCTATCAGAGAAAGTACCATGCTGCTATTGCCTAAAACTGCAATTATTGAGGGAAAAAAAACACCCAGAAAGGCACTTCTTATTGGAAAAAATCTTAATGTAAGAATGTTCATGATCTGGGTTCATAAGTGTCAATCCCTCATTCATTCTTGTCTGAGATAGGACAAGAGCTCAGGTTAATGGATAAAGAGCTGAAGTACAAGAAGAAGGTGATTTTTTTTTTTTAAGATTTATTTATTTATTGGAAAGTCAGATATACAAGGAGGAGGAGAGACAGAGGGGAAGATCTTCCGTCCGATGATTCACTCCCCAAGTAAGCGCAACGGCCTATGCTATGCCGATCCAAAGGCAGGAGCCTCTTCTGGGTCTCCCACATGGGTGCAGGGTCCCAAAGCTTTGGGCCGTCCTTGACTGCCTTCCCGGGCCACAGGCGGGGAACTGGATGGGAAGTGGAGCTGCTGGAATTAGAACTGGCGCCCATGGAATTAGAACCGGCGCCCATATGGGATCCTGGCGCGCTCAAGGCGAGGACTTAAACTGCTAGGCCACGCTTCTGGGCCTGTGTATGCTTTCTTTGAATATCATTTCCTGAATGGTTCGCATGAAGTGGCTAAACCTGTAATGAGTATTATAGTCCTTCACCCCCAGGCAACTCACACTGACAGTCCTAACCTGAGGAAAACTGTCAACCAACTTTAGGCACTCCTTGCAAAGTTGTATTTTCCAGGTTGCCTCAAACTAACAGTGGCAATATGAACTTTCCCTGAGCGTAAGTGTTACATGTTTACTACTCCGATCAACAAAATGAAACAATTAGACTTTGGAGTGAATTAGCAAAGGCTGAAACGACCCCCGTCCAGTCAACCTTTGGTTTGCAGAATGGGAATTACATTTATAGGAAGGGTATAAACGGGTATGGACGTTACAGGTAAGGTATTGCTTTTTTTTAGTGACTGTGCTGTTATTCTTTGAATTACACGTGTTTTTTTTTTTTTTTTTTGTACTCTGGTACATTTAACAAGAGTTCTGAAGAGGCAAGCATAGGTACTAAAGGTTGGAAAATCAGCTATCTTCCAAAATTCGGCTTTGTGGCGTTAGAGAATTAACTCATCTGAAGCCCCCCTTCTCTTTAAGTAGAGTTAATACCCATTTCTTGAGGCTGTTGTGATCACAGTTAGTACAGACCATGTTGCTGCCTGGGTTTCTGGTCAATGTTTTCAAAGTTGGGCATTTTTCTCGCACTCCAGCAATAATTTCAGTCTGTTCGCTCCAGCACCGCTGTTCATTTTTGTTTTCCATTGTTTGCTTATTTACTTAAAATAAGAAGACACAGATGGTCTTCATTATTTTATATGACCCCCCCCCCACATGCACATACTGCATACAGTATTATATTAAAGCATCTAGGAAAGTCCTCAGCTTATGTTACGTTGTTTTAAAATATTGTCTAAGTGAACTATGCAATATTTAATTTTATAATAATTAATTGTACCACATACTTACTTTTGAATTAAGGTGAATGCCTGAAGTTTCAGAAATAAAAGCACTTTGCTCTTAGATACAACTGAATATTGTAAAAAGAGCTGTTTTTTAAACTGTTTATTTGTATTGGAAAAGCAAGATCAGATATCCAGAGAGGAGAGACAGAGAGAAAGACTTCCACTCACGGGTGCACTCCCCAGATGGCTGCAATGGCCGGAGCTGAGTCAATCTGTAGCCAGGAGCCAGGAGCTTCCTCTGAGTCTCCATTGTGGCTTTAGGATCCCAACACCTTGGGCCGTTCTCAACTGGTTTCTCAGGCCAAATGCAGGGAGCTGGAAGGCAAGTGGAGCATCTGGGACAAAAACTGGTGCCCAAATGGGATCCGGGAGCTTGCAAGGTGAGGATTGAGCCAATTGAAATCACCACAGCGAGTGTTAGGCTTAACAGTTAAGATCCCATTAGG
Source organism: Ochotona curzoniae (assembly GCF_017591425.1). NCBI lineage: Eukaryota > Metazoa > Chordata > Mammalia > Lagomorpha > Ochotonidae > Ochotona > Ochotona curzoniae. Next base: position 34,901,838 of record NW_024466607.1, on the reverse strand, counting down.
ATGCCTGCATCTCCCTACAAGGTAACTGGGTCCCAGCTGAAGCTCTGGCTCTTCATTCCAACAGCCCGCATTTAGTACTCTAGTGGTTGGATATCTGATGCCCACATGGGACATCTGGCCTAGCCTCCTTCTACCCCTGGCAGTGGTGGGCATGGGAGGAGTGAACCAGCAGATTCTCTTTCCTGATTGGGCTCTCAAAATTAAGGAAAAAATAGTATAATCTATTTTGAATTATACCATTTGGCTATGTATATATTTATATATAAAATATTTGATATGTGTGTTATAAATGTACACTTATGTATATTTAATATGGTCATACGTTCTTGGGGGTGTTTTCCTGCCAGCCAAGCCTAAGGCCACCGAAGGGATAAGGCAACACAAGAAGCACTGGGGACAGACTGGTGGGGCCATGTCTATTTATCGTAAAGTGAGCACAAATTTACACAGACCAGGAAAGGAGAAGACAGAAGGGCGTCTCCAGATCGTCCCCCGACCCAACCATGGCATGATAATTGGCTAGAAGGCATGTCTATCCCTTTAAGTCTTCCAATCACGTAACAGTTCATGTAGGCTGGTAGGTAAGCTGTGGGTCATGCCCACCGGGAAGCAGGCAGAGAACCAGGGGCAGTGTCCCACAATATGTTATGGAAACTACCGGTTTATGTTTAATCTTGACATTTTTGATAGCATTTGTAGGCTCACTTCCGTCTAGAGTCGTGGGATCCTAATCCACCTATTGTTCCTCCAGAATTAGACTGTTCCATTCATTATGAAAACATATTTTGAGACGCTGAACATGAATGAATGGTTATAAACAAATAATGTGTCTCAGTAATACCCCTGCGATTTAGATGTTTATAAATAGATTGGATGAGGCTGTTCATATAATGTCAGGATTGACAACAACCAAAATACTGTGCTTTCTCGTCTAGTCTTATTAGTTTGTGTCCCAGAAAGCCGAGACATTTCTATAAAGAATGGCGGTGATTCTCCAGGCAGGGTATTTAGATGTGGGCATACGCAGAGTCGATTTACTGAAGACTGACATCAAATCGTGCTGCTTCAGAAATTTTATGGGCAGAGTTTTCTGTTATCTGGAGCTAATCACCAAGGAACCAGAGACTGCAAAAGCCATCAGATTCCGGGACCGATACAAGAGGGAAATTGGCAGAATGAGCAGGGAGACGTGCTTCTGTTGCCAAGCAGTCCTGACCTGCGAGGATTTCATTATCAGTTCATATCTGTTACCCTTAAGATGGTGAGGAGGAGATTATCATTTGCCAACTAAAAGCTTTCTGTGCAGCCCTACAGTCATTGATTTTCATTTTCATTAAAATTCTTGATACCTGACACCCCGGAAAAGTTGAAAAGATCTTTGCAAAGCTTTATTAATAGATAATGCAGACCCAGAAGACAGGAAACAACGTGAACTTCACATATGTGTCTGTGATGGTGACAATTCAGCACCTCCAAGCATGACTCAAAGATGCCACTACACTGAGGCAGCATTGAAAAGCAGTTGCTCATCAGAAGCCTTCAGGATGTGTAAGGAAACGAAAACAAGCAAGTACCATTTTACATCCTACTCTATAAATCCACCCCTTACACTCCAAAATAAATTTCAAAGCTTGTTTGACATTTTGGAGATCACATTGAAAAACTGTCTTCTTAAAAGTTGTTTAAATTCAAATTCTGGTAATTCTACCGTAATAGTCGACAGTGAAGACAGACACATCTAAGTAATATAGCACTGCAGAACTCTTGGCTCACTGGCAGAATTTAGCTACGTGTATGACTCATCTACTAGGTCCGGGGTTGAAGAACTCAAATTCATCACGGAGAGCCTACACGAACAGCCAGTGTTCTCAAATTAGTGTTGTGTGGAACATATTCCAAATTTGTGAGCGAGAACAGCGCACGGGAATATAGTTAAGATAAAATGTGCAATTTTCTCAATTTTAAGGATTTTTCTTTCCATAAAGTTTTCTTAAGTGTTTTGCATCTGCCTGTGATTTAATTACAGCAAATAAATACCGGCAGGGTATTTTAAGATGATAAGATCCGCTCTTCAGAGGTTTACTTCTTCTATTTAATTCTTATTTTTATTTGACCGTTTTGTAGGCACAGGGCTTTGCCCCACCTTTCCTCTCCCTTTTCTTCCTTCCCCATCTCCTCTCCCCATTTTCCCCTGTACTTAAATAATATAATCCTTCAGCTGTAGTCTCAACTCCAGTGTTCTGTTGCTTACATATGTTATGGCTCTGTAGATAAAAGCAATGGTTGAGTCTAGGGTTCTGTTGTCAAGGTGTATGTAACAGATTTATTGGGGTCTAAATATATTCTACAATTTATTTACCAGGAATCTGGTTTCCGTTACATCATTTGTTTATGAGATTGCAAGTGTATACTTGTTTAGCTACATATCTATTCATTTTATATTTTGGATGATAGGGGTTTTATATCAGAGAGAACATACAACCATCCTTCTGGGGTGGTTTTATTTCACTGAGTAATGTCAGTGAAATAAAAGCAGTAGTTTACTTCTTAGGGAAGTGTTTGCATATTGTATTTTTTTTTGTTTTCATTCTGTGGTATGAATATTTAATTAATTGAATCTCCCTAAGTTCCCCAAACTTAATCAAATTATATAAGTTTGTGTTAACTACGCTCACGGTATCATTACATTTAATGATATTTCATTATGCTCTGAAGGGAACACTACAATTTCCAGGTGGTTCAACACTTGAGCAACCTTAGGAACCAGTGAACTATAAAAATACCATTTCTTCACATTAAGGCCTTCAGCCTAATTAGAAACCAAACATCAGTGAGAATAATTATTATTCCCATTGCCAGTCATTTACAGCTGAGCAAATTTATGAATTACCCCTCTATTATTCTCCAGAATCCTATTATAATTTTTTCACAAGTGGCAATTAGTTGTTATTTAAACATTTTAAAAGTGTTTATTTTACTTATTTGAGAGGCAGAGAGAGCTCTGGGGGAAGAAGTGGGTCGCTCCCACCTTCTGGGTGAGCCTCCAAATGCATTCAGTTTGTTGAACTTGGGTTGAACCAATGTCAAGCCAAATGCCTGGAGCTCAGTGCAGGTCTCCCATGTGAGCAGCAGGAACTCAAGTTCTTGAGCCACTGGCGCTGTTTCCCAGTTTCTGCATTGGCAGAAAGCCAGAGTCCTGAGCCAGAGCTGGGAATCAAATCCAGGCACTTTGATGGGAGATGCAGATATCTTAAATAGAATCTTAAGGACAAGTCAAAGAACCTGCTCTACATTTGTTTTTCATGTCTCTCCTATCTTAAACTGTATCTCCCGGACTAGCAAGTCACAAAATGTGGGGTAGCTCACTTCACTTTTGTTGACCCACTGAATGTTTTTTTTTGCTGGAAATTGATGGATCAAAGAATTGACAAATTGAATAAGCAGATGCAGGAGGGACCAAATTAAAACCAGTGATGTTCTTCTGAGCATGAATGGATATCAGGATCACAGAGCTGCTAATTATGAAGGATGCTGCCATGAAACACAATAAATCCAGACCAGATGTACGCAAGTGCAATACACATTTGAAATCCCTGACCAATCAGACATCAGAGATTACACTGTGCCGAAATGGAATTTCAGTAATCCTAGCTTGTCGTAGTTTCTGATTATGCTATGGAAGCCTTTAAAAAAGGTAAAATCTTTCTTTCTTTTTAATTGTTTTTCCAGTAATTTAAACGTTCTTGTGGTTTATGAGGATATTATGAGTCCTCCCATCGAACCGCTAGAATTATTTCTGTCTTTTCTCCACAGACAGACATTTGGATTTGCTTTCTAAGAACATAATTTCCATGCTTTGTGGTAAGCTTCCACGTGCCGGGAAGCCAACAAAGCACACTGCTGTTCCATTTGAATGGATCATGAAGACCAGTCCTTGGATGCATCAGTATCTCCTGTAAATTCTGCAGGTGAGATGTGTCTGACTGTCGCCAGCAAGGTGTGTTCCATGCACATCCACTTCATACATGTACAAAGCAACTCAAACCTCATACCACTTTCTTCTTCTTTTTTCTTTCTTCCCCCACCCTATCCCTCTTTCCTTCTTCTTTTTCAATCTAATGTCCAGCATAAGGCAGTTACTGTTTCTCTTCCATCTCTCCAAGCACTCAAGAAAGCCCATGGGCTGTATTTGATCCTGGTCTGTTACCAGCAATCCTGACGGTGCTATCAGCAAAGCACGCTCCTTCAATTTTTGGCGATGGAAAACCCTACTCGGAGGAAGACCAGCCATGCTCCGCAGGCGGGCAGTGCAGACACGTGAGCTTCTTCATGTAAGATGCGGTCGCTCCTTCTGTTTGGTTACGGTCCCGCATTCAGTTTGTTCATCTTCTGAACAGCTTCTGCTAAGCAGATGTCTTCAGCATCCAGCACATTCTTTCCCCTTTGTATTTCTTTTCTTCCTCCTCATCTTGGCTCTCGAGAAAGCTCTACTCTCCCATTTGTAAGCATAGTTTTTGGATATGGGTAATCATCCAAGCAGTGATGATTTGGATCACATCCACATTTATGTATATATCCAAATATATATAGTGACCCATTGGTAAATAAATTGATGATGCTTCCAGGATGGAGTGCCTTAACTTGCAAATGGTCACAATATGTCCATGTGGTAAACACTCCATCATCACCAATTTCAACTGGAGACTTCACTGAAGACATTTCTGGGGCCCGGTGGCATGGCCTACCTGCTAAAGTCCTCATCTTGAACGCCCCGGGATCCCATATGGGCGCAGGTTCTAATCCCGGCTGCTCCACTTCCTATCCAGCTCCCTGCTTGTGGCCTGGGAAAGCAGTTGAGGATGGCCCATAGCTTTGGGACCCTGCACCCGCATGGGAGACCCGGAAGAAGTTCCTGGATCCTGGCTTTGGATCGGCATAGCATCGGCCATTGCGCTCACTTGGGGAGTGAATCATCAGTCGGAAAATCTTCCTCTCTGTCTCTCCTCCTCTCTGTATATCTGACTTTCTAATAAATAAATAATAAAAAAAAAAGACATGTCTGAAAAGAGACTACAGAGACAGTAGATGTTAAACTTTCTGTAAAGGAGCAGACTGGATGTAAGGTCTGAGTCACAGCTGTTCGCTTTACTGCTTTAGCACAAAAGCAGTCATAGAACATACTCGAATGAATGGGCATGCCTATGTTCCCTTAGTGGACACGAGGGTTCTACTCAGTTTGGATATCAATAAGTAATCTCAAGCTGGATTTGCTTTCCTTGTAACGAGTATAGTTCCTTAAAGACACTGGCTCCCGGAGAAGCAGTTAACAAGGGTTAGGAGACTGCACAGGAAGCAGGAGGTCGTGGCACAGGGCAGTTCCACCACTGAATTCTGCCTTCCACCAGATGTGGTTACTGATTGAGAAACAGGAGAGATATTCAAAAGCTCTGAAGATTTTGATTGCTCCAGAGACAAAGAGGTAGACCATCGCAGCTAAAGGGATTCAGGCTGATGTTTGTATTTAACTGGGGTTTTGGAAAATAACTTTTCCCCGAGACCCTCAAGAGTCATAAGTAACCAACAGTGCGCCATATTATCCCAAGGCAGCTCTGGAATGTATGGAAATATGAATATGATCTCTGCCACAGTGGCAACCATTTGCTACCATGACAAAGAACCTGAATTTTCTTTTCAGGGACATCTGCTTTGTGAAGCTGAGGGTTGAATTGCCTCCACGGAGGAAGGAAGAGAGGCAGAAAGAAATGAATCATACCATCATGCAAGTGGCTGGGTCAAGCCTTGCCTGCAAACTAGGTCATTGTCTCATTCTGAATTGCCAAGTTCCCCTCACTGGTGATGCCAGCTCGATGAAAATCGCTGTCACTTTCAACCACAAGATTTGTCAGGAGGGCATCTTCCCATTCTGCATCCTCCAAGTTCCTTCCTAAACGGCTCCAGTTCGCCTGCAAATGTTGCCACCATGAAGGGAGAATTTGATGAAGTTTGAATTCAAGTAACTTATTGGTTCTCAACTGTTTGTCTTTTGCTCATTAGTTTTGGTTGCATGGACACTTTATTTCTCTCGTGGATGATGATGGAATGAAGTGTGATGTGAGGCTCAGCAATTTATCCAACTCATTTAGAGGCCTTAAAAAAATAATAGAGATGTTGAGTGCCTGCTTCTAGGAGTTCTTCCTCAGCAAACGTTAATGGAGCATGGGCATCGAAGCCCTGATGTTGGGAGCCACTGTGTCTGATGTGCCCTTGAGTTGGGAGATTTCACTGCTGGTTTTTAGGTCCAGAGCTTGTAGAGAGGAAATAATACCCTAGAAAAAAATAACTCCTTTGGACACTGTCTCAAGTCAAACACATTGTAAGTAAGCTTTGAGAATTCTATGCATCTCCACTTCCATCCGGCTGTTCTTCCTGTAGTTCTTCTTTGATGCCTCCTATTGGCCAGATCCAGGAATACAGGTCATTTTTGCATGCTGGAGACCCAGGACAGACGAAGACAGATGAAGACCCAGAATGGAGAAAGCAGACACTGCCTAAGCAAATTATGCATCAGCAGTTAGTTACCAGAGTCGTAATGCATGCTGCGATGGAAATAAAATCATTCATGGAAGATGGTGTTACCAACAGTGTCTGGGCTGTGGTAAAGTGAGCGAGGTCTCACATACTTGCACCACCCTGAGTGTGCATGCTTCCTTTGGGTGAACAGGTCAGTCACAGCAGTGCTGGACAAGGGCTATCTATTCATTCACCCTCCCAGCAAATAGTGGCGGCACAGGTTGAAGTCCAGACACAGGGCTTTTGAGTGAGAAAATGGGGCAATTGAGACAGTATTTGAAGTCACACTCTGGCTAGTTCATACAGGTGCAGACTATAACATTCAAGAAAGACACACTGAAAAAAGAGACCGTCTTCCATTTCTCTTGCAAACCTAGTTCCTTCCTATTCAAAAACAACCTCCGTTAACTGTCTTGTATGTGTTTGATAGGAGACAGGCTATAGAGAGCCAAGTAGATGCGCATGTATGTAGAATGGGGGCGTGGCCCAAGAAGGAGCGTGCTGTAATTCTGTTTCTGATGCTTGATTTAACTCAGTGATACGTTCTGAATTTTCTTCCTTATTACACACGTAAATATATATTTACATATCTTCATTAATACTAGCGTTTGACTAGCTGTTTGTTTTATGAGTTCTATATTAGATGACGAACAGATTTTTTTAACCTTATAATTTTTACAAGAATTTTTTTTCTTTTAGACTTATATATGAATGAATTTGCAACTATGCCTAAAAAGCTTTTGTGAACCTGGTGCGATAGCCTAGTGGCTAAAATCCTCACCTTGAACATGCCAGGATCTCATATAGGCATCAGTTTGTGTCCCAGCTGCTCCATTTCCCATCCAGCTCCCTACTTGTGGCCTGGGAAAGCAGTCGAGGATGATCCAAAGCCTTGGGACCCTGAACCCGTGTGGGAGACCTGGAAGAGGCTCCAGGCTTCTGGTTTCGGATCGGCTCAGCTCTGGTCATTGAGGCCACTTGGCATGTGAACCAGCAGATGGAAAATTTTTCTCTCTGTGTCTCCTGCTTTCGGTAAATCTGACTTTCCAATAAAAATAAATAAATCTTAAAGGAAATAAATGAATAAACTGTTAAAGCGCAGGTGCTCAGTCAACGCTTATAAAAAGCCCGTGCCAGCTTTGCCTTCTTACCAAGTGTTAGGGCACCCATTGCCAGCGAGTTACGCTTAACCACTGAATCATTGTCAACAGTGTTCAAGTGTTCAAGTGTTCACTACTTAATTTCCATTTCTGCTTTTCTTAAGAATGAGGTTGAATTTTTCAGGTCACTTTTCCTATGTTACCCTTTTTCTGCGTGTCCCTTGTAACTGTTTATCCTATTGGGGTCTTTGCCCTTTTTGTGTGCAGTGTTATTTTCATTAAAAAAATTTTTTTCTTTATACATTTTTATTGCAAAATGGCCGCTACATAGTCTATGACTTTATAATTTTTTGTGACATAGAATATTGTCAATATTTGAAAGTCAAATAAAGCCAATGCTTTTTGTATGAGCTACTCTTTAATATTTTGGCTTTCAATGTGTAAATTGTTACCATGGATAAAATTTTGTCTTAGGAAATGAGCGAGCAATGCAACTATTATTTCCAGGAATGTCATCCACTTCCTTCACCCCTATATTAGATTTACATATAGGCTTGGGTCCAGTTCTAAGCTCTAATCTTCTGTTCTGTGATCAGACATCACATTACAAGGGAGAGGGACGTCAGGTAAGTTCAGCACAATTGCTCACTGAGCTGGGATAAATACAAAGTGAAGAGCCTGGGCGTTGCCCCCTGAGGGTACTGAGTCAGAGAGCAGGGGACACTGAAGGGAAGGAAAAGTCATCAGTGGGAAAATTGGGAAAGGGCTGAGCTGAGCTCCTTGCAACTAGCTTTTCCAACCATGCACCTTTCCCGATGGCTGCAAGAGTTTTAGGTTTTTGGTTTTATTTTTGACTCCTCTGCTTTTATAATTTATTGACTTTTTATGACAACACAAGACTGGTGAGTACCATGGTGGTTACATCATATCTATTTGATGATGACCTCATCTATGCTCCTGCACATTGGCTGGAAGACCTGTGCTCCCTGTACCCATGGACCTGCTTGAGGGAGACCCTTAGGGCTGTCACACTCAACACGTGTGTTTCCCTATTCCCCACAGGAATTGCTGGGAGAGGTGAGATGAATGCACGGTGGCTCCTGGCTCAGTGGCTAGAGGCTGCCCTGCTGCTGCCATGTAGTGCTCACTGGGCACTCACGGGATAGTGGATGAGATGCCCTTCTTTCCGCTTCTGTTGATCCCCTAGAGATCTGCGGGCAACAATTTTCATCTCATGAAGACTTCCATGAACCTGCAGTTTCTGGCTCCAGAAGAAGAAAGTTAGGAAACAATATTGCTGTAGTCACAACTGTGCAGTCCCCAGGAACAACAGCACCAGTTTAGGAAAGAAGCAAAATCCAAACCAGGCAAAAATGCAAGATGACGTTCTGTTCTCTGTTCTTAACAAAAGCACCGAAGCTTGCATTGCAACTTCCAGAAACTAGTCAGTCCCTGGAGGCAGGGTGGCTTTGGGCATCATACACGGGTAACCTCATGGGCACTTCAGTCAGGGCAAAGTGTGTGACCAGCCTGCCTGTGGTGTTACACAGGAAGCCTTGTCTTTAAAGCTTTTCTACAGCATTTTCTTTTTTTTTTTTGTTCTTCCCATTCGTTCCATTCTCAACCCTTCACATTTCCAAGACTGCTTATTGAAGAGATGTAGTTTAAAATGATAAGTAAATGAAACAATGATTTTAAAGCGCTGTAGTAGAATTATACCTCAAAGCACACAAATCGAAGATTGAACTGTAGGCAATGTCCACAAACTCGTTTTCAAATAGGAGTCTATTTTAAGTCGTCAATTTTGCTTTCCCTGGGAGTTGTTCATGTAAAGGATATTTTTTTCTTTTAAATCACTAACCTCATATACAGTAACAAAGTCTACCTTAGCATAAATATCAATATTTTTCTGTAAAATACTATTTCTCTCCTCCCACTTTCTGTCTTTTATACTTAGATTCCAATCTTTAATGTTACAGTGGACATAACGAACAAAGACCATTAGTTCTCTCATGGACATGAATCCATTGTAATTTTTTTTTATTTTGCCATCAGAAAAATATCCATTGAGTAGTTCATAGCAAAGGTAGATAGCAAATGCAGCAGATATAAAATTAAAAGCGTTTTTCGTCCTTTCTAATTTTTCTCATCCATTTATTCGCTCCTCAGCCCACACATTGCACTCATGTGACTGTATATTGAGGAGACTGAAGAAGAAATTTTAAAAAGTACCTTATCTTCCCAAGCAAAAAAATTACTGAGAATATCTGAGGCATTGCATTTGCAGATCAGTCAAGTGAATTCTCTAGGTACTACTTATCTTAACATCCTGCCGCATTGCTTTATCTGATTACAAATCCTCGTATTAGGGTAAGATCTTTTTTGTGTTGCAAGTATTATGTCTTATCTGTTTCAGCTTCAAAGAAATGAACAACCAACTGGTCAAGATAATGAGTTAAACCACATCATGATAAGAAAAGAACAGTGACAGGGCAAATGGGGCGGGGGAGCAAAGAGTGTCCTTATCCCAGATAGATCTAGATGAATGTAAAAAAAGGGGAGGGGCGGCTTTGCTAGTTTCTAGTGTCTAGGAGAAAGAAACCCCCTGAGATGTGATGCTCTGTCTTCCTTTGGTCCCTTTGATTGCTGGGGAAGAGTTACGCTCTTCCAAGGACAGTGGGATATAGGATGAGAATAGATGTAGGACACTCTGAGGATAAGCAGTAGTTGAGATGCGACAGGCTTGTGCTCAGTAGAGGCAACGTGAATGCCAGAACCTGAGAGAGTGAAAACTATGTAGCCATCGGAGACTCAAGTCCCCACACAACTCCATGGCTTAACAGTCTGCAAAGCAGCTCTGTCCATCGCAGAGCTTTTGCTTTCTGATATTATTTGTTCCTGAACATGTTCCGCTCATCCTTCTCATGCTGGAATGATCATGATTTCTTAACTTAGATCCCTCCGTCTTCATGTCACTATTGTTGGTCCCATTCCCTCGGAAGTTTCTAGATTTTATGTTTAGCGAGGGGAAGAACCATGCTCCACATGTCCCTAAACTAAAACATTCCTACCTTTGGTTCTTGTTCTCACTTCTGGTCCAATCAACTATAGCAGGTTTGTTGTGGGTGGCCATGATGCAAAACATAGCCAGTTCGGCAGGTGGGAACCAGTCTCCTTCCCAAGAGTTGATGGTCAGGCCATGCGTGCATGAACCCCTTTGTACTGTCCCATCCATCTCTGCTGACACATCTTGGAGCTTCTTTTAGGTTTACAACACTTGATCATTGCTAATAAGTCAGGGATTCAGGAAGGACCACTTGTTTTAAACTCTCAGTGATATTAAATAGAGGCCAAAATATTCATGTGGATGTTCATGATCTTCATTGATCTTAACTTCTAAAGAGAAGTTATCACATTTTTCTCATGCACAAATTAGTAAACTATGCTCTATTGAGTCAAAATTGGTTTTTCCTAGTATTTCTACACATTTTTAAACCTTAATTCCCTGATGTTTACTTCCACTTTTAATGCAGTGATTAAGTTGCTACGTGCATTGCCTGCGTCCCAGATTGAAGTACCTGACTAAAGTCTGGCTCCACTCTCCATGCTGGCTTCCTGCTAATGCAAATAGGGAGGAAGGTACGTGGCTAGACAGAAAGACAGAAAGGCAGAGTAGATCAGTCAGTACTACCCACCTACCAATAAAATACATACAGCGAAACTAATTGTTAAGGTTCTTTCTAAACATTGGCTAATCAGTTAATCAATAATACTTAAGAGGTTTTATATCCTTACAACAGCTACCCCTCCCTGCCTCGTGTGTGTGTGTGTGTGTGTGTGTGTGTGTGTGTGTGCGCGCGCGTGTGTGTTTTGGAGAGGATTTTAACCACCCACACTACTACAACATTAAGTCTATTATTGGTAGTCGCAAGCTAGAACAGGCAAGGGGATTAACTCAAAGCCCCATAAGCAATTAATATTGCCTTTCTGCTTTCAGATGGAGGAATAGTCTCGGAACAGCATTCTACTGAAATGGACTCAGAAGCTTGTGTCTGGGTTAAATTCATCCAGAGACGTAATTTCCTTTCAGTAGAGATGGGAGGGTGCACTTACATTTGCTTTACCATATGCCAGCGGAAGAAGAACATATGGAGAAGTTTTTAAGGACAAACAGATAATCATTGGATTCCTTGTTTACACGCAAAGGAGTTAACCATTTTGTTTTCAGCCATCTTTGCTTCCCTCTTGGCTGAGATGTTACCCAGAAATTTGAAAGACCAGTTCAGCTTGTCTTTTAAAAATATTTGTTAAAGACCAGTATATAGTTTTGAAAGCTGAAGCAACAATGGAGAGAGACCGAGACTCCAGCTGCTGGTTCACTTGGCAAACGACCAAAACCAGAAATCAGGAACTCCATGCAGGTCTCCCACATGCGGTGACAGGGACCCTGCTCCTTGCACTGTCGTCTGCTTCCTTCCTATGTGAATTAGCAAAGAGCCGGATCAGAAGTGGAACAGCCAGAACATGAACGTGCACGCTGGAATGAGATGCAAACACCGCAAGCTGTGAGTTAACCCACTGTACCCTAAGAGTACTCGCTCACCTTCCTTTTGGGGTCCGTCCCTCTAAGTGATTCAGGGGTTTTGCTGTGTAATCACAAAATGAGTCTTCAACTTTGCACCTCAGTACGTATCAGTTCCACAGCCTTGATTTGTAGTTATAAATCTGGGTCATGTTCAGCACCCTCATGAAAGAGGAGGATGATATCATCTATGGTATAAAATTAGAATATGAGGTATGTGATACCTTGGAATTTGAATATTGGCACGATGCATATATGTTTGCATAATTTCTAACACGTTGGAATTAACTATTAAATGGTAGCTACCCCTGTTTCCAGGAGACGGTTTTCATATCAGCTATTCATCAGACTCCTCTTAAACATTTAATCTAGATGGGAGGCCTGGGACAAAAAAGAATTAACGACTAAAGTTGAAGGAAAAATTATTATTATGATCCCTTACAGAACCCTAAATCTTCCTTAGGACACTGAAGGTTTGCCAGTTCAATTAGCCATTCACAATTACCCTCCACCATTGCCTGGTCTTTTCTTTTTTTTCATTAAGTTGAGATTTATAACAAGCATTTGATAGGATAAGAAGGAAAAAAACTTCCTCTTTTATTGTGCTGGTGTTGAGTATAAGCCTTAGCTTTCCTCTCTGGAGAAAAAGTGAACCAAGCTGAGAACTTGACACTTGGCTGTCATTAGGGTTTTTCCAGAGGTGTTGAAAGTGATCCTTAGCAGCTTGGGACAATCAAGATGGCAGGAACTGATCACTGATGCCAACTGTTGTGCCGAGTGCAAAGGTTTTAGTTGCTGGGTCAAGCAGAAATCCAGAAGGGAATTTCCAAGGTTTGAGAAGACCCCAAGGGAAGAGATTGGGAGCTAGTCAGCAACTTGGGGAGGTCATAGGAATGCAGAACTATTTTCCTGTTTCAGCATAAATGCAACCAGTTTGTGCTGCACCTGTGGAGTAACAGAGCTGTACGTCTTTATGTAGTTGACTGTGATTTCCTTACTATGTTCCTCCTGGAACCCAGACCACATAGCATCTTGCTAGCCACTGAAGTCCAGATCGTAATTTTTTGCCTGTGCTTTCAGTAAGGAGGTTGTGTGATCTCAGTTTTACCACCTCAATCACGGGGTGGTGTTAGTGGTAGAAGACTAAATAAAGGCATAAGCCACTCAGCAAAGACCTGGAGACATTTGAGTTCCTCTGTAACTAGCAGAGTAAAATGCTGAGGAGAGTTGGTTAACACCAGTATCCCATGTGGGAATTGCTTTGTGTCTTGATTCCTCCTTTCTGATCCATCTACCTTATAATTGATAATGAAAGGCAATGAAAGATGGCCAAAGTGTTGGGGCCCATGCCATCACGTGGGAGACCCAGTGAGGCTGGTGGCTGTCAGCTTTCATCTGGCCCAGTCCTGAAGGATCTCTGTCTGGATGAATCAATTACTTGTTCCTTTCTCTCTCTCTTGCTTTCAAGTAAACACACACACACACACACCCACACACACACACACACACACACAATCTTTCCTCAAAAGCAAAAAAGAAACTTTGTCTTTTGTAGATGAGCATGTAGCCTCATGTTTGAGATGCTCTATGTCCTGCCCTGTGATAACTGACTTCAAATCCTAGATTCAGCTGGGGAATCAAACGTTCCCCCAAGGCACACCCTGAGAGACAGGTGACGGATCGAATGATTGGGTTCCTGCCCCCCATATGGAAATTCTGAATTGCACTCCAGGTTTCTAAGGTTCAGCCGGGTCCAACATCAGCCATTGTGGGCAATTGGTAAGTGAACCAGCAGATGGAATCTGCCTCTGTTTGCCTCTGAAACAATACGAAAGATGTATTTCAGCACAATGAACAACACAAACATTAATTAAGGCAGACACATTCTCCTCATGTATGGAAATTAAAAAACCAGTCACTGGAATTAGAATAGCAGTTAACAGAAGCTGAGAAAGGAGGGAGGCAGAAAGGAAGAAGATGGTTGGATAATAGCTACGAAAACAGAGTTAGACACGGTAGTGAGTTCCAGCATGCCACAGCGCAGTGGGGTGGCCATTGTTTACACGATGTCTTGTTTTCTGTATAAGGAACTGGAATGGAGATTCCATGTACAAATAAAATTATAAGGACATGAAAATGCGACGTGCCTGGTTTGATCAGTGGTGATGTAACCTCATGCTGCAGTGTTACATACACCCCATGGAAGTACAAAATATTTACACATTCATCAGAGCATTAAATACATTTGAAATTAATTTTATGAAAAGTTTTGACTGCTGTCATTTAGCCACAGGGCACCTTGTCTCTTTTACAATGAGTGAAAAATAGAGCAAACAGTTAAATTAATCAGATCTTGGTAAAGCCAGACTTTCTGGACCCCGGAGTCAGGTAGCTGAAAGCTGTAACTCAGGATAGCAAATGCCTTTGATTTCTCGGAGCTGTGCCATGCTGGGACTATCTTGTTTATGAGCTTGATGAATCAGATGAAAAGATTTCCCTGTCTTGTCTCATACTAATTATCCTTTAATGAAACCTTGATTGGTGTAAAAATACTCCGAAGCCTGCTTTTTAGGCAACAAGCCAGTGTCACCTAGTCAGGTCTGATGATACCACTGGTGTGTCAACAACACGAGAGGTTGCTGGGTTACAGTTCCTGAAACGACAGGGTGTCAGGATTCATGTTCTCTTTTCCATGATATGCCATTAGAAATGATGTATGGAACATGCAGATAAAAATCAAAATATTATCCTACTTCCTGAGACCGAAAGATTTCTGACAACGTGTTTCTAATATATTTGCGCTCATTGTCCAAGGAACCATTTTGCAAACGGCCATCTCTTAACGCTGATTTGCAATACATAATTTTCTTAAGAGACAAAATGGCTGCCATTCTCGCCATTGCCTCGGTAATGGCCTCCTAGGCAAGAAAACATTACTGTTTCTCAAAGAATGAGAGAAGAGGAGTTCAACACGATGGGAAACATCCTCCAAATCCTGTAGCTGACTTCTCATTATTTCTAGATGCTTTCAAGTTGTCAAAACCCTTCGCCTCAAGACCCAAAGCAGACCTTGACACATCTCCTGCGTGAACGCATAGAGAGCAAACACACCTCTTCATAGACCAATGAGACAAAAATCTGCATGAGAAGGCAGGTGACACAGAGCTGGAGAGGCGCGCCTTCACTGCTCTGATGTCAAGAGGCAGTGAGGAGAGTGTCCCGGCAGCTGCCTACTCAGAGGTGACGAAGCTGCTGTTCTTGTTGCTGTGACCAGAGGCTCCTGGAAGTAATTTAGTACTGACCTTCCTAACTTGGTCCCTGAAGTGTCACTGCAACCTGTAGGAACCAGTAGTTTTGTACCCGGTATTAGTCTGTCTTTAGTGAGTGAAGCTGTCTAGATGTGAATGGCATGACTTGACCTTCCGCTAGCAGGCTTCGAAGACACGTTCTTGTCAGACTGTGAGCAATCATCTAGCTGCCGTGAGGCGGAGGGAGAAAATCGAATGCCCATTTACCGGTGCACAATGGAAAATCCACACACAACTGTCACACCGAACTGAAACCATTGTCTTTACATGGTCATGGAATGCCTTTCTCACGAGACAGGATGCAAGATCCTAATCAGGATACTTGGTTGGATCGCTATGACAATGAACTATTGAAAAGAACAAACACCTGCACTTTATATTTGGGCGTACTGCATCAGCGCTGTGTCTTTGTGAGACACAGACACCACTTCTAACCAGCTTATGCTAAATCTGGATTTAATGACAAAACATGGGGAAGCTTAGTTAGAGAGGAAATATCAAGGAGTTGAACTTTGAGAGACCAAGAAACAAAGTAATCATGCAAATCAGGTTGCAAAACAGTGGCTGACACATTGGGCTGTTTGGATCAGATGGTTAACCTTGGGTCGGGAAAGGATGGCAAATCCTGATGGTTCTACACAGACACCAGTAGATTGAGTACACGATGGAATAAATAAATTCTGTGCCATAAAACTTTGTAGCCTGATAGGCACGGAATCAATAGGAGAAAACATTGGCATTGGTTTTATTTTATGTTTTTGATACTTTGTGCTCTTGGGGGACTTACTGAATCTGAAGAGACTACGTTTCTCAGGGTTAAGTATTTCCTGGAGACAGGACTTACCTGAAAACATGCATTTCCCTTATAGACCACGCACATCCAAGCACCTCACCTCCCTCTCCATCCTGAACCACTTCTTCTGTTGACTTGCCATTCTCGGCTGCTTTCCATCTAAACTAATCATACCAAAACCAGTTACTAGGCAACTAGGGACAGTATATATACTCCAGAGCCTGCTGACATGATTTAAACTCATTAACCCTAGGCTTCCGGTGAAAACCACCTTCAAGTCCTCCACCTCCCTCACCCTCTGCCTCCAGATCACCTGGATACTTTCCTAGATGGCCCTGTGTGGGGCTGTACACCTGAGGTCTCTAGGACATTGTGAGGGAACTGCCTTCATGGCAAGCTTTTCGTGGCTCTGTGTCCACCATGCCACTCCCAATGAGAACAAATCCTAGGCGTATTTAAAACTACACACCTAGCATGGGTATGTGACACAGTGGGTTAAGCCAGCCCTTGGGTGCCCACATCCCACACTGCAGTGGAAGTCGTAGTTGAAATTACTGTGAGTGTGTGGTTCATCTTCCTGCTCTTGCTTCTAGGAGACAGGGGATGATGGTCCAAGCACGTGTGTGGCCGCTAGCCCCGTGGGAGAGGGAGAGCTGGCTCTCAGCTCTGCCGTGGCCTCGCCCTGGGGTTGTCAGCGTTTGTGGAATCAATCAGTGAACAGAAGATGCGTTTGCCTTTGTGTCTTCATGTGTGTGTCTCTATGTCATTCTGTCTTTCAAATAACATGAATTCTTTTTTAGAAAACCGCCCATACACACACTTGTAAAAAAAAATACCCCTGACCACAAACCCGTTATTTCCCAGGTGCCCAAGTGATGATCCATTGACTTGACTCAAACTTAACTTGAATTGTTTGTTCAAAAGCAGAATAATTTTGGGCCCAGTGCCATGGCCTAGCAGTTTAAGTCCTCGCCTTGAAAGCACTAGGATCCCATATGGGCACCGGTTCTAATCCCAGCAGCCCTGCTTCCCATGCAGCTCCCTGCTTGTGGCCTGGGATAACAGTCAAGGACGGCCCAAAGCCTTGGGAACCCTGCACTCGTGTGGAAGACCTGGAAGAAGCTCCTGGCTCCTGGCTTCGGATTGGCACAGCACCAGCCATTGCACTCACTTGGGGAGTGAATCATTGGACGGAAGAGCTTCCTCTCTGTCTCTCCTCCTCTCTGTATATCTGACTTTGTAATGAAAATAAAAAAAATAAATCTTAGAAAAAAAAAAAGAATAATTTTGACAGGGAGCTTTGCAGGTTTTCCTTGTTGGTTCAACACCCTGACCTTATTATAAGCCTGTTACATGGATGTAGCTTTATACAGCTGTCCTTCACAGTGTTGGTTCCACGTGCCCTGTGGGTGCCAAAATCCCTCGATGCTCAAATCCCTTACAATAGAGCAACATTTCCGTTTAACCTATTTACTTCTGCAAGCCTGAAATTTATCTCCAGATTACTCTAATAGCCAATGCCTTGCAGATACTACTTAAAAACTCCGAAAGTTTGGTACCGATGAAATTTTCTTATATATTTAATTTTCAATTGATGCAACCAGCCAATGTGAAAATACGGTTATGGAGGACCACTCCACCTTATATTACATCAAATACGGTTACGGAGGACCCTTCCACCTCACATTACATCAAAATTTTCTCTCTGCTTCCTTCCTTTGTTACTTGGAGCTGAACTCCAATCAGAAAACGAAAACCTTTTCTCAGTTTCTCACGGAAAGGGACTTGATCATGAAATAGAGAAATAATTTTAGAAGAATAATGAGCTGTGTCTCAAATGTCACTGAGAATAACACAAATAGAAACCTCGAGCATCCTTGCGACCTTTTTGAATCTGTGTTATCTGCAAATCCCAACACCTGATCAAGCTAACACCGCAGCATGAAGGTCGGTGTGCAAGCCTCCCCAGGAAGAGTTAATGCAATTTCCAAAGATCCTCAACCTGTGTCCAGGGAACACAGGGCCTTAGTAGTCCCTCTTGTCAATTGGTTCTATTCCTAATACTTTTAAAGAGACAAACGCCGCGTAAGCATGTGCTGCGGCTGCCTTTCAGGGATTCTTTGACTTTAAACAAAAATCCCGGCTAAACATTGAAGGCAGTGTGATCGCGGATGGTGCCGAGTGGAAAATGACATAAGGGGCTTCGGGGGAATCTGCGCATTCTGAAGTTTGAGGTTTTTAAGTTCCTCCTGAGGGTGATTCCACAGCAGAAGAAATAGTTAATTAAAACAAAAAGGACCTTGAATTCCGTGAAGGTGCTTCAGGCTGTGGGGGTGGGGGGTGTTCTTCTTCGTTACCTCTCTCTCCCCACTTGCAGCGCTGTCCAACACTGATTCTGATTCTTACTCCATCTGTGTGATGGAAGGAGCCGGAAAAACAGCAAGCAGAGCTCCAGAGAGGACGACAGGACAGATTCTGACAGATAGACAAGGCTAGAGTCCTCACGTTCTCCCAGCATGGAAACACTGGGAAGAAACACAAAGAGGTTGGTTCCCTCGATAGGTCGTTTAAGGCTCTGGGTGGTTTTCCATTGTCGGTTGGTTGTAGTGGCCCTCTGTAAAAATGTGCTGCTGTGGCAATTGCTGGGTGAAACCTTTCTGGCCACTTCCTGTGAGTGAAAGGCAATCCTTCACTCTTCTTTTAGAGCTGGCACTGAAGTGGACGCGTCAGTACCGATCAGAACCAACACCAACCCTTCCAGAGATGACCTGGCAGTCAGACTTGAGGGAATTTTCCTGGAGATGGTAGGTTATTGGTAAATTACTGCACATCCGAAATTTCCATTTGTCCACTTCAAGGTTCCCCAAATCAAACATAGTCTCTCAGTCACGTCCAAAAATTGAACTCAAATGTGTGATCATGGCAAAATTCCATTATCAAGGAAGTTTCCAAGGGAAGCTGGGGAGATGGAGAGGGAGTGAGAGCCATTGGTTCTTTAGGTGTCCGTTCACTTCCTGTCAATTACTGAATAGAGGTTAAGGGCAGATATCACAGGAGACTCTTGGAAGCAGTGATTTCAGCGAAGGGCAATTTCAGATAATGTTGTCTGACTCTTCATTAGAAGAGAAATATACATTAATCGTACATGACAGGCAGCTGCAACAAGGTCAGAACTAGAACATAAACTGGGAACCAAATATATGGTTACCTGAAATTGATTTTGTCACAAGATTGGGGAAATGGTCTGGTAGAAAATATCCACATGGCATATGTTCTCTGTTATTTATAGCGAAACACAATACAGTGAGCTTTACTGTCTCTTATTTTAATGATAAGCAAAGTGAGATGCAAAGAGGTTAAATCATTTCCATTCATTCCTATCTAACCGGTACCACATTCCAATCTTCCTGTGCTGAAGATGCAGCCAACAATGAGAGACCAGAACTCCTAAGAGTTCACGTTCAGAGGTGAGTGAGGGCTCGGGCAATAGATATGAAGATAATTCAACAAACAAGAACTTCTGTGTTCACACAACCCCATAAAACGAAGTTGTAATTTCACCCTAGAAACTTCTCTGACCTCAAAGTCAGACTCATTCCAGTGTACCAGGAAAGTACCAGAGGAATTTAGAAGTGTTTGCTGGCAGTGTGGCACGCACCTTCCTAATCCTTTCAGCTTGCCCTGCAAGTTACTTTCATTTCGCCAATGGGACAACACTAGAAGACAAGGTGGTAAAAGCCACAGGTGACTAGACCCAGGTACAGTTAGATATTGGGTTCCAGAACTCTATTTATTGCTTTCATTTTCCTCTATGACATCCTCAGCTTACCTTGCCTCTGCATTTATTGAGCACAGATTTCTTAATTTCACACTTTTTTTTTTTTGGAAAATATCTGTGTACAGAACTACCTGGAGATGAAATGAAAAGAATTTGAATGTTTCCCCTGGCTGTGGTATTTGTGTGATTACATTTGAAAATAGAGAATTAGGAAAGCAAGCTAATATGAAAAAGAGGGCATCCACCCTAAAATACTAAGGAATGAGAGAATGTAGGAGTTTTTCAAAAAGTTCATGGACAAAAAGGGAATTAAAATGCATGTCAGGCCTGGTGCAGTGGCCTAGCAGCTTAAATCCTCGCCTTAAACATGCCAGGATCCCATATGGGTATTGGTTCTAATCCTGGTGCCCCGCTTCCTCCTTGGTTCTGGCCTGGGAAAGCACTGGAGGAGGGCCCAAAGCCTTAGGACCCTGTGCCCATGTGGGAGACCCAGAAGAGCTCCTGGCTTCGGATTGACACAGCTCCAGCCGTGGTGGCCACTTAGGAGTGAATTATCGGATTGAAGATCTTCTCTGTCTCTCTTCTTCTCTCTATATATCTGACTTTGCCAATAAAAATAAATAAATCTCTAAAAAATACATGTATATGTCAAGAACCAGCATTGTGGCTCAGTGGGAGTGATGTAAGCATTCCATATGGTTCCCCATTCAAATCTTATCCACTCCACTTCTTTTGGTATAAATTTTAGTTTTTAATAATGATTACCAAATCGATCTACTTCTGATCCAGTTATTCGCTTAGGCCCCTGGGAGAGCTGTAGCAGGTGACTCAAGTACTTTGGCCCTTGTCACTCACCTGAGACATCTGGAGGAAGCTTCAGGTCTCGGCATTGGCCTCGTTTGGCCTTGGCCTTTGAACCGAATGATTCAAGAGCTCTCTGTGTTTAACTCTGAATTCCATATAAACACATGCATCTTCAGAGAAAGATACATTAACTTTCTTGCGAAGATAAATTGAAATCCATGCTTAGTTTTCCACTAAATTTAATCTACGTGAAGTTTTTGCATTGGTCGTACCGTCCACAGGTGCATTTATTGGAAACAAAGTGATAATCTTTAGTACTAACGCCGGCTCATTTGGGCTATGTTGAATATACTGCTATAGTCCGGTTGGGGGCATCATCATTTGAGAAGCGCAAAGGAATTCCTTGTGCTGACTTTAGCCCTCTCCCTGAAATGTGCTTGTTAAATTCAGAATCCCAAGATGTACAGAACGTCGCTGTATTCGGAGATAGGGTCTTATCATGATGTGATATGGATGGATGTGCCTTTCTTACTCCAAAATATTGGTGCCAGCCATGAAATGACAAGATGAAAATACTGACACACCCCACGGGATGACCCTGTGAAGGCACCGAGAGGACATCCATCTCTAGGCAGCAGAGAAATGAAACTCTTTGGGGAATATTGGTAGGCATTGAAATATGACAGGATTTATTCAGAGCAAAACAAAAGTGCATGCTCACAAACCAAGTAGTACATGAACAAATAGCCAACACTGGGAAATGTTGGAGACTGTCAGCTCCAGCTGACTCACCATTGGATAGCTCTGGTCAGCCTCCATGGCAGCCTTCACAGGGCAAGTGCCCTTCTGGGCATGATTCAAACTCCCTTCTCTTTCTTGGCAGGCCCCAAACCTCCCTTTATTCACACTATGCACATCCACTTTCCATGTACCAGCACACCCCCGTGCCTTTCTGGATTGTGGAAACTAGGAGTTGCACCATGTTGCAAACTCAGAACCAGCAGCAGCTTGGAACCAAGATGGCTTCAGGAGTGTCCCCTGGCGATGTTCAGATCTTTGTATGTCATGATACTAAACTCACATGCCCGGTCCTTCATGATGCTTCTAATATCTCCTAAAAGGCAAGCCCCAGCTCGTACCCTGGCTTTCATATTCTGCTGGGTTTCAAACACTGTGCTCTGGGGTATGTAAACAGAAGACCTACACTTGTGGGGAAGGATAGCATTTCCCTTTATTTCTCTGTTGGGATCTTTTTCCTTGGAGAAGGGTTTTTCCATTATCTGGGGGCCTTTTTGCCTTTTTGGCGATTTGTTCATGCACTGCTTCAATGAGCTTGCACTTATGTTTTGGCTCTGAATAAACTCCGTGTGTATGTTTGCGACATCGTTGAATTATGTCCCACGTGGAGGGAAGAACCTACAGCAAGCCTCATGGAGAGGCTGACAGACCTTAACACAAACAGCCCCACTGGACCTTGTTCTCTAACTTCTGATTCGCCGAAGAAAATGAATTTTTGTTGCTGAAACCATTCCATTCGTGGTATTTTATTTGGCACTCCTGGTAAACTCTCAGAGTCATATCATTGTTCTTGTAGGGATTTTATTAAATGCATGTCGCATGTGTTCTATGGAGAATCAAAAAGGCAGACATGGTGGGCATGGGGAACGCCAAAGTGAATTTACAAACGCACATCAAATTGATCAATACCCACAGAGTGTCAGTCAACACCTCTGCCAGGATATAACCTTCTTTGCTATGGATAAGAATGATTTGCCTTACTCCTAGTATGCTGCGATTTATGGAGCCATAAAATACCTGAAAGGCAGAGTTAGCCCAGAGGGACTTGCTAGAGAGGATATCTGGTGTTCTCTGATTGCCCATTTGAAGTCTTTTCAGCCTTTTATTGATAGAAATCTCCAAGCACTGAACATCCTTGAGGTTCTAACTTCATTCCCTTTGGGGAGGGTAAAAGGGCACACATGGCTGCTTTGAGTTAGCTCAGGTTCATCCCAAGATTACACAGTTCTTACAGTTTGGTTAGACCTGAGTGAAAACAGGGACAGAGTTTCTTTTTAGGACCTGCTCACCAGCATCTGGAACCTAAGCGGTCTTCCTTCTCATCTGTTTGGGATGCAGAATGGGAGAAGATAACGATTCTGTCACATGCTCTCAGCAGGCAGAGCCCTGGAAGCCCAAATTCCACAATGTTTTGTGACTCCAGAGTCAAGAATTGCTGGTTTCTATTTTCTATGCGTTTCTGCCCTGACATCTCTCTGAAGACAGATCACAGCACGGTGACGCCGAAATATTGGAAAAGGTTTAACAGCTATATCAGCTATTTAAAATACTATTTTGACTTCTTGCTATGAGCTTACCACATGCAAATCTCGGTGCTAAATCATTTCACACACACACACTCACCCGCTGAATCCTCACAAAGTGTTTGTTCCATATGTGGGGACCATGATTAGCTCTGTATTTTTTGAAGAAATGGCCTTCTCTCAGAGAAGAAAACATTTCAGTGATGGAATCAGACTAGCAGCCCCGTTTTGTGTAACTTCCAGATTCAACACTCCTATCTTTCCCTCACTTTTTTTTTCTGATGAAAAGAAGTAAGTTGGACATAAGCAACCCCTCATTCTCTGCTGGTCATGTTCTCACTACCCAGGGCTAGCCTTCCTGAACACCATTCTCATTGGTTTCCATACTTTCAATTCAATGAATCTGAGTTTCACTGCAAGAAAAAAAGACTTTTTTTTTTTTTTAATATACCTTTCCGGTTTTTCTACTGCAAGGCAACACATCTGTAAACTGAATGGCTCAAACAGCAATGATTTATCATTTCTCAAAGTTCTGGAGATAGACAATGAATGTACCAGTTGTCTGTGAGTCACATAGGTAACTACATTCAGCCAGCAGGGGTACTGGAATGTGGGACCCTGAAGACTTTTGACACTTGTCTTGGGCCTGACGTTGGTTTCTTATAGGAAGGGATTTCCAGAGGTTACATTTGTGCTCCAAAAGGTGAAAAACAATTTTTTACAAGCCTACCTGGCTGACTCTGGGCAGAAAAATCACCCTGAAAAACAAGGTTCGTCAAGTTACTTCTCAGGTTAAAAAAAATCTCACAGCAAATTCTAACCCTCTGTCAGATACTTAGGGTTCTCTGTGATATGTCAGCATCCACTGTTGCTGTTCCATCACCTCCGTTTTTCCTTCTGGCCAGTTCCTTTCCTTCTCCCAAAGCCCTCCAGACAAGTTCCTAATTCTACAAAAATGAGGGAAATACTTAAGATGCCATTCCAAATCCAGTACAGAGAAAGATCTCTAGCATTGTGTCTGCTCATTCATAGCAACAAGAGCTTTGCAAAAGTACACTTGTCACTTTGTCTGGAAATCAAACCGCTTATTCAAGGCTGTATAGTCTAAGAACAGTCTTTTTCTGAACAGTCTTTCTTTTTCAACCAGTTATAAGTTGACTGATGTATCAGATAGTCTGTGGTGGATTCTGCTTATTTCAAAAAGCGTTCTAAATGAGATTCAAGAAGATCATTTTTAGACAAATGCCCATGAGTAGTTACAATCCAACATTTTCAAGTAGGCTTCTCTTTTTTTTTTTAGTACAAAAGTGGTTATAAATATTTATCTATGTGTCAGGTTATTTCAGCTGAAGTTATGAGGTGAAACAGACAGAGACATTTATCACATTGTAAAATGATATTTTTCAATGTTTTGTCTCACATAATGAACTTTCTAAAATTCACTATTCATGGACACAGCCCCTGGAAAGCTATTTAATGATCCTAAGTTTTAACTTAACAAAGTTGAATTTGTCAAAATGATGTATGTTAAATAGTAAGTATCCTTAAGAACATAAAAAAGGATGAAGACCACTATATTTCACTCTTTTCATTCCTGTCTCTATTGCTTTAGTATTTTTAGCAAGTTTTCCCAAAGCAGTCATAGAACTTCCAGAAAGGACACATGAAATTGGGCCATTTTTCTTGTAAACGGTAAGTGTTATCATTCATCATCTCTTTGGGATATTGAATACAGCATCATATATCTGCTCCCATTGTTTTCACACTGCAGTTATCAAACATCGGTGGCAGATTATGGAGGAAAGAGTTTACAATTTTTAGTCATTATCAAGGACTAAGAAGTACCCATCTTGTCTATTTCAGAGAGCATTTTCTTCTTACAGAGTTCAACAAGAACATAACCATGCCCAGTCCATTGTCACTCACCTCAAGAAAGTTAAACTCAGTGAACAAGGATATGGTTAACTAAAACATGTACAATCTCCCCCCCCCAAAACACTCAAATAAACAAGTCATTTTACAAGACAAACCTTGTAGGTGTGTAAGTACTAGGATTGTACAAACACTCTCTTCTAAGATAAAACATGACTTTGAAAGAAGTTATACATGAACGTGTAACGTGCCTAAATACATCATATTTTACTTAGAAACACATCAGAACAACTGTTAAGATTCCATAACTCCGGCAGATTATGTTTTAACTCTAAGTCATCTCAGGGTTACAGACTGTTTTCAGAACAGCTAGATGCACAAACCCAAAAGTTGTACTCTACATTTGAAGAGTTTTGTGGGTCTTCAGGATTGCCATCCGTTTAATTCTCTGAATGGGGATGTTTAAATGGTAGAGCGCTGCTGGATTAGTCCCTACCCTTACTTCCACCTTCATGTCTTCTCCTTATCTCTATTCCATCAACTTTGCATTTCTTTTGGTGCCTCAAAACTTATTTTATTCCTTGGTCTTTATTTACTCCTCCTCCAAACTGAAGAAATCTTCCCTCAGATATTTGCAAAACTGGCTTCTTGTTATTCTGGTCTCAACTCCAACATCAACCACATGAAAAATCCAAGTCCTGACGCCATACTCTCAGGGACAACATAATACTTCTCTATGATTTTATTGTATTCCCAACATACTTTTGTTCAAAAGTTTATTTTATGTATTGGAATGATATAGATACAGAGAAGGGGGATGAGGGAAAGAGAGCCAATTCATGCCCCAGATGGTTGCAACAGCCATAGCTGGGACAGACCAAAGTGAGGAACCAGGAGCTTCTTCTGGTTGCTGGGCACAGAAGCCACAAGCGCTTGAGTCATTGTCCGTTGTTTCTCCAGGCACATGAGCAGAGAGCTGGGGTAGCAGGGACTTGAATTAATTCCCACACGGGATTCCAGGTTGTAGGAATCAGTTTTACTTATTACACCATAGTGTTGCCCCTCCCCAATATACTTACAAACGTGTGTGTTCCTAGTCCATCGCATTCAATTGCATTCATCCAGGCATAGCCTTATCATTAGAAAATAAGGAATTGCAGCTAGTTTGCTTACCACTAGGTTACTAATGTATAGTAATTAAAACATACTGAATATTTATTTATGGATTAAATGTATGAGTTTAAAGAATGACACACAAGGTCTTTGAGTTCCAACATTCTCTTCCATCCCAGGAATAGAAACCGATCTTTGGTACTCAATATGGCATAGTTTTTAAACATTGCTTTTTAGATAATCTCCTATGCAACTTTAATACCTTGCCTAACCAATGACAAGCTGAAACAAAAATATGACATGAAAAGGTATGCTTGAGTAAGCATAATCCACAAAGGGATCAGTTGGTTGGGAAGGTCTTAAATAGCTCTCTTTTTATTTGACCTCTTAAAATGGTTTTCATGTTTTGTTAGTGACCAAAGACGCCATGTTCAGGAAGGGGAGGGGGGCTCTTGAGAGAGAAGTTTTGATAAAGATCAAAAGATAAACAAAGTGAATGGTAAATAAGCTGCTTGGACTAAGGAATTGGAAAGACACTCTGGTTGGGAAAATTGCTTCACAGGAGTGCAACGAATCATTAGAGGCTTTCTGCCAGCAAGGCACATAAATCACAAGATTGATCTCCTCATGCCTGCTGTTGTCCACATGTCCGTTTTTGGCAATGAGTCAGGATCTGAGAATCTTATGTGTCAGGTGCAAAATAAATGATTAACATCCCATTATTGAAATTCAATGCCTGGAACTCATTTTTTTTTAAAGCCAAATTATTTTCAGAAGAGATTGGCATCTTATATACTCATTGAAATTCTTTATTCTGATAAGACCTATCTTACAATCTGACATTCTAACCCTGATCTCCAGGAGCTGAGTTTCCTCTCCAAGTAATAACAGGGCAGTGTTTTTCAGCCAGGAAGCACAGCCACTTTCAGAGCCTGTGTTCGTGTTTCCTCTAAGCTACCTAGTCGTCTTTGAAGAGATCACTTGCTCAGAGCCAAGAAGCATATTTTGCAACAATAATCGGTGAGTAGATTTTGTTCTTTGGATAATTTGAAGTTGGATTTGTATGTATGCTCATTTTCCACTGGGCTCATTCATGCTGAGCTCTTACATTCACAAATGCATCGCAGGTTATTCCACTGCCGGTAGTGTCAGCATCCCATCCGTGTGATCTAATTCAAGTTCTTCCTGCTTCACTTTCCTGTTAATGTGCCTGGGAAAGCAATGGAGGCTGGCCCAGAACCTTGGGCCCCTGCACCCATGTGGTAGACCTGAAGAAGCTCCTGGCTGCTGGCTTTCGTCTGACCCTACCCCGGCCCAAGTAACATTTTGGGGAATGAAGCAGTAGACAGAAGATATGTCTCTCTTTCTCCCCTTCTCCCTCTCTCCCTCTCTCCCTCTCTCCCTCTCTCCCTCTCTCCCTCTCTCTGTCTTTAACTCTGCCTTTCACATGAATAAAATAAACCTTTAAAAAATTGACCCAGTCTTTCAGAAAATAAATTTACTTAATACAAATAATGATGGACTTGTAAAAATGTTCTCATTTCTGTCACAAAAACAGAGTGGACAGTTATGCACATCTGTTTTCAGCATGTCACCTGCTGGTGAAAGTGTTCGCTCTGCAAGCCTGTTTTATTCCCTTTTTTGTGTGTTGAATAGAGTACCTAGTGCATAGAAGGCCACCAGTACAAACTTGTAAGTTAAGCTGGTGAAGTGAATGAACAATAGGCATAGTTAATTTGAATTATTTTTGACCAATCCTACATTCAACCAGTTATTGAATTGGGCTGCATTCATAAGCAGTCTAATTCTGGTAAGAGATGCAAACATACCTATTGACAATTACAATACTACCTAGGAGAGGCATATCTTTTTAATATTTTTAATCTTTTTAATTTAAAAATTGATAAGAAAGGAATATAACATACACACCTATACACACATACATATGGCCAGGGTAGAGCTCAGCTGATGTGGAGACCAAGGAATGCAATCCAAGTCTCCCATGTGAGCAGTGGGAAGCCAATGACCTGAACCATCGATGCTGCCTCCCAGGGTCTTTTTCTCAGAAATCAGAGATTAGGAGCTGAATCAGGAATCAAAGCCAGGCATTCTGATTCAGAACTTGTGTGCCTCAGCCGCTGGGCTGAAATCCCACCTGCTAGTAAAATGTGACATTGTTATTAGAACTTGACAAAAACAGATTATGGAGTTGGAGCATCTTTTAAATGGATTGATTTATTTGAAAGACAAAGTGACAGAGACAGTGGTGGAGAGAAAGATAAAACGATCTTCCATCCACTACGTTGCCCCCTAAATGCTCACAACATCTAGGAGGGAGCCAAGCTGAACCAGGAGCTTGGAGCTTCTTCCAGGTCTCCCATATGGGTGCATGGGCCCAAGCACTTGGACCTTCTTCTGTTGCCTTCCCAAGCCCAAGTAGCAAGGGAACTGGATAAAAAGGGAAGCAGCACAGACTCAGATGGGCATATACATGGGGTACTGGTATTGTAGACGAAGGCTTAAACCATAGCGTCACATCATTAGCCCATGGTCATCTTTTAACAGAGTTTCTAAAACAGGTTTATACATGGTCGAGAAACCTGGTGGTTAGAAGCATCATATGCCCAAAGCTGCAGACAATGGCAAAGAGCAGAACATAACACTGACATGTCCTTGGAGTCTGTAAGTCCAGCTGAAGAGACAAACAGGCTCAAATTGACCATTGACCACCAAAAAGTGGCCCCAGGTTACAGTCCAATTGTGGTTTTGGCATGGTGTGACAATAAGCAGTATATTTTTAGATATAAAGGAATGAGGCAATTTTAGGAATATAAGAAGTATGTATCTCTGATTGTGCTGCGTCAATTCAGCTAATTTGGAATGATCTTTTAATGAATTCTCTTTCTCATTTTGTGAACATCAACATTAGCCACAAGATTTTCTTTTTGTAGCCACATTTGGACTGAATACGTGAAGCTAGGATGACAGTAGAGTTGCCTGAACACATTATTGCTAGCTTTGAGAAGCACCTGGCTCAGCATCCTCAGCTTCTCTGAGCCTTAGCCCAAGTGTTGAGGCAGCCAGTCAAGGAGAGAACCAACTTGTCCAGCAGATCACCCATCGTATCAAGGTTGGGGGGCAGAGCCATTGTCCTGTTAGCTTCCTGTTCTGAATGCCAATCCACCTGGTCTACAGCACTGTCCCTCTCAGCATGAGACAAAGGGATAAAAGCCTACTTATTGTACGAGGGCTGATCCTGTAATGAATCCTTTATCCTATGCAACTTATGGATGCACTGCTTGTCTGATCAAATCATGACTTATAGATGACTTGTCCCTCTTAGTACTGATTAGAGCATCAGGGATTAACAGGCAGGAGTCCCTGTGCCACTTAACACCTTACAGAAAAGATCTTACTCAGTCTTCATAATCACACCATGAGATCAGGGTACTACTGAGCTTGAGCAGGGTCGATCAGAAATGAAACGGAAAAATCACATCATTGGTAGAAATTGGCGATGTGGACCTAGAATTGTGTTATTCTCAGTCACTGTGTACAACTATGCCACCCAGAAAGATATTGGACAACCACACAAAATGTGGGTCAAGATTTAGCGGCCCTACTTCTTGGAGATCAACATTGCACAACTTACTGACGCTCTCCTCGTCATGTTCTTCAACAAAATGAAGATGAGTTCTCCTCCACCTCCAACTTGTTTGGAGGACTGAGGGTGTTAGTAACTGCAGTGCACGCAGAAGGCCTGAAATTCATGCAGATGCTGCTTTTGCTCTTGAGCATCAGCAGGTATACTCTGCTAAGCGCTGTCCCAACAAACTAACTCAATTCGTGTGTCATTTCCCCAGATCTCTATTGTCCCCTAGACACCGGCAAGTGCAAAAAATGCTAACCTGACCGTGGCCTCACCGTTGCTTAGATTTTACCTGGTTGAATTGGGTCCTTGCTGAGAAGTCTAAAGCTATCATCCTTGAGCAGGTTAGAAAGTAAACAGCATCAAAAAGCATCTGGGAGAGCAATGTTAATCGTGAAACTTTCAAATAATTTGAAATAGGGGTACAGATGGAAGTGGTTTTCTGCCTTTTGTGTGTGTGTGTGTTTTAAGTAAGCTATTGACTGCCACTAGCCATCAGTGTAAGGTCCCAACTAAATGAACCATCTTACAAACTGTGGCTAAATAAGGCACAAACAGTTAATCATCCTTTTAGTCCTTCCCACTTGCTTTGTGGCTCTGTTGAGGTTCTCCTAGGTATGGCATAAGCTTTTCCATATGTGTGTGTGTGTACTTTTTTTTGCCTTAATCTGTACTTATTAAAGGGGACTTTCTTCTCCCTTCCAAATTTTGACTTCTCCTTCAGCAAATGCTCTCCCACTCATTTCTTTTTGTGTTTATATTTCATGGATTTTTTATCCTTGCCCTTTTATTGTCAACTTGCACTTTGAATTGCACTGCCTTTTATCACGTGAGAGATATTCATCTTGAGCCAAGAGACAAAGCACGGATCGTTTTGTAATACAGACCAGAGATCAATAGTCATTGTTCTTGGATTTTGGACATCAGGATTGTGAGTACCACCTGTTGAGATTCAAGCTTGTTCAGTTCTACATTATAAACCTGTCAGTGTAAACAAGAAAACATGTATGAGAGCGTGCATGTGTACAAATCTCTATTTTGCATACAAATGTTCTTTGATTTTTTTTCTTTTTCATGTTTAACCTTGGACTGTAACTCTGAAAATGTCTTACAATTGAAGGACAATTTGTAATTCACAAGAAAAAGAAACAGGGAATTGAATTTAAAAAGGAGAAAATTAGGAAGCAGATGTAATTGTTCTACAGTTTATTACATGCTGAGGTCCTGATGAGAGTTTGAGTTGTGTCTCTCCTGACACCTGTCCAGACACCCCGCTGATTCTCTTGACCCACCAAAGAATGCCTGGAAAGGGTTTGCAATGTTGAGTTTCCCTCATTACTTTACTGCAGTTACACTTTCAGAAATATAATCAACTTCTCTGTCTTCCAAAATCTATTTTCTCAAATCCAGTGCAAATGTATTTAAGAGGAAAACAGGGAAATGCATTTGATTTGTCAAGTCCCTCAATTACTAAGCTTTTCTTTCTAAGAAATCAGGTTAAATGACTTCAAAAGCAACAATGGGTAATTCTCCAAAGGGTCAATATGGAATGAACTTTTGTGGGGTTATTTTTGGCACAGTGGTCTTGTGACTTCACAGGAGGCCTGTTAAATTCATCACTGTGCCCACTGAACAATACACAATTTTAAGGGTCATCATTGGATAGAATTAAAAAAAAGTTCCAAGACATTTTGATTTCCCAATGTCTTCTGACATTCAGGGTCAGTGTCGCCTCTGTCAATTGGATCCTTCCATGCACTGAGTTAAAGCTGTTGTGCATATCCAAACACTTCTGTTGGTATCCCACAGCATGGGGATGGCACCTGTCATCTGGTTCCCCCTATGCTATGTTTAAGGAAGACACTGAATCCAATTTTTGAATGCTGGGACCCTGCACAGTGCATGGTGCATGGTTATACAGTTAGACCATATTAAACTTTTATGGAGTGAGTGCAATCTTGACACTGACTTAGTACTCCCAATAATAACAGTGGACATTATTATTTTGGGGAATGATCTTGGTAATGTGAGAAGTGTGGGAATGTGTGAGCAAGCATGTAGGTCATGCAAAGACTACTTTCTCTGTTAGAAGACAGTCTTCTGAAATCCAGACCAAGTTCCTAAGTTTACTTTACTTTTGTTTTACTTTGCTATTGGTGCACAGGTTAGTACCACTTGACACCTTGAAGTACTCCTCTTGATCTTAGAATGCTGCAGGTCAGCAGCCCTGGTGGGCTCTACTGGAGTTTTGGTAGTGCCTTATCTGTCGGATCCCAAGAACAATGTGTTTGCAGGTTGGTTTAAGTTACCATGGAGTCCAGTTCCTTCAAGGGATGTCATGCAATGTATGCACTCCACCACACTTAGCAGAGGAGGCTCTGTATAAGGTCTATGGGGTCAATATGGAAATTTTAATTATTATATTCCCTTTGGGTCCAACAAATGTTATGTGTACAGATGGTACTCAGTAAATGCTGAAAAATAAATGACTAAAATGAGTACGAGGGAAGTCCTTGCTTCCAGTCAGTTTAGATTAAAGGACAGTAGTTGGAGGTGGCGGAACCCACCCCCTGCCCTCATGTTTGATTTCCCCCTTCCTCTTGCCCAGCACCTTTGTCAAGCTCTGGACCTCATCTACAAGAATCTGGAGTATGGACGTGTTGCCTAGTCAGTGTCAAGAAGGAAGAACAGCAATTATTAGATTTCATTTCAATCATTTAAACTGCAGTATTCTATAGACACAGATTAGCTCTCATTTTGCTTTGGAAGGTTCAGTATTTAGAATAGCACAGAGTGCTTAAAACAAAGGATGGGTCGGTTGCTGTGAATCGTAGTGAAGTTATTGCCTGCAACACTGTTATCCTATATAGAGATTCATTGGTGTCCCAGCTGTTCCACTTTAGCTTCAGCTCCTTACTATTGTGCCTGGGAAGGTAGTAAAAGTTAACACAAGTATTTGGGTCCCAATCAGCTACCTGTGAGATCTAAATGAAGTTCTTGGCTTTGGTCTGGTCAGGCCCCAGCTGTTAAGGTCATTTAGTGAGTAAAATAGCACATAGAAGATCCTCTCTGTTCTGAGTTCTCCTTCTCACTCTCATAAGGCTGCCTTTCAATAAATCAATAAATCTTTTTAAAAAACACTTAAAAGTATTAATGTATAGTAACTGAATAC
Organism: Ochotona curzoniae; assembly: GCF_017591425.1. Taxonomy (NCBI): domain Eukaryota; kingdom Metazoa; phylum Chordata; class Mammalia; order Lagomorpha; family Ochotonidae; genus Ochotona; species Ochotona curzoniae. The sequence continues at coordinate 34,868,776 of NW_024466607.1, read as the reverse complement.
TAAAAAATGAGCCATTTTTAAACCACCCAAGGGAAATGCCTGTTCTTTTAATTTAATTTTTAAAGATACACGGGTGTTGTAATTCTGTTCTTCTATAGACTTGTCTCTCTTCTTCTGATTGTCTTGCTCGGTTAGATGCTAAATTTCATCATCATTACCCTCTTTACTTGGTTGCGCATATCCTGTGGGGAGCTGATAAGCTCAATCAATAAGAAGGTGATTCTCTCTTAGGCACGGCATTAAGTGACTTAGCCTTCAGAGTTGAAACAAGACTGGATGACTAGACCCGAGGCCCTCAAGGACAAATGTGCAATTTTTTTGTGTGTCAGAATAGTCAAAATATAGAGGGTTTTATGCCTGTCACTGCAGAAGACATTGGGGTTAAAGTTCTGAATTAAATAAAGCTCCAATGTCAAGGCCCTCACTTATACTCCAGCAAAGAACATAGGCACCAAGATGAGAGCACTGCATATCTAATATGTGCTACATACAGAGTGCCTGGAAAGAGATGACTACATCACATCATCAAGCTTAGGTGAGTTGGGAAGTGTTCCCTGAGAAAGTATCTTGAGTCAGAATCTAAAGGAAGTGTGGTCAAAATAAGTCCAGAGAGAGGAGAATTGCATCTGGGGATCTTGATTCCCCAGGACTTGGGTCTGAAATTGTGTGACACAACCATGGGGTCAGCACAATCAGATGAGAGTGAGTGCAGTGAGACGGAGGAGTACTGGGAGGGAGAGAAGTCAAATGATGCATCCTAGGAGCTGGGGCTCACCTCTCAGGAGAGAGGACTCTGCAGGGTGCAGGGTATGCTACAGTGACAAACCACTCCTCCCATCACTGCTGATTTCATGTAAGAACACTTTTTATTCCTTATCCATTCTGCATGATCCGTATGGGTAATCAGGGAGAATTTGCCTCACAAATTGTCCATAGACACCAGCAGTCAAGATTTCCCTTCCCTTCTCCTGCATTGTCTCTTCCCTTCCCTTGCATTGTCCCTTCCCTTCCCTTCCCTTCCCTTCCCTTCCCTTCCCTTCCCTTCCCTTCCCTTTCCTTCCCTTCCCTTCCCTTCCCTTCCCTTCCCTTCCCTTCCCTTCCCTGAATCATTCCAAAGCCGGAAGCCAGGGACTTCATCTAGAGCTCCCTTCTGGTGAGAGAGCCCAAGTACCTGAGCTGTCTTGTACTATTCTCCAGGCACATTACCAGGGAGCTGGGTTACAGGCAGAGTAGCCAGAATATGGGGGTCCCAAGCAGTAGCTTAACTACATTCACTCTTTCAGCTTGAGAATGACAGGCACCACCTTTGTATGTCATGATAAAAAAAATAACATACATTGTCCTGTATATGAACCATAGATCTCCAGAATGAAAGGACCACAATGATGTATTTGATGGGCTTGTCTTCTGTGGCCACAGAAAGCATAGAATGATTGTATTCAATGCACAAACATCACTTGATTTTCTAAACAGATGTGCTGGGTAAGCAACAAGTCAGATCAGTACAGGGCTATTTGCTTTCTTCCTGGTTTGATATCCATCTAATAAATCTCAACATGCTGCACATGGTGCTCATATCCAAGGGAGAGCATGGCATTTGGAAGATTTCTCAAAATACATTCATGATTAGAGGAGTAAGTCCATTATGCCACGTGTATGACTTAACATTGTTGATTGTTTTACCAAATGGGATATTTGCAAAGCTGCGGGTGATGTCTAGTAGTCTATGAAAAACTTTTGTTTTTGGTTCTTGATGTTTTAGACTAGTTCCTTGAACAAGGACTTAGAAATTATACCACTAAAATTTTCTTATTGATTTGAGGTTACCAGTGATGCCAAAGGATCCTAATGAGTGAAGGGAAGGAAAATTTAAGCTGGTATTATACATTTTAGGAGAGAAGATTCTGTTTTAGGGTTGTAGGACCAATCTGTTGTACAAAAACAGAATAGGGGACACAGCATCTGGAGGCAGCGTATAAGAAGTTGATCATTGTCCTCCAGGTCAATTTGAGTCAAATGCAACAAAATCTGGAGCCATTGAGATGTTAAGATTGTAGAGAGGAAAAGTTAAAGCTGAGTTGCCTATGGGGGGGCGGGGAGAGAAAGTGAGAGAGAGAGAGAGAGAAGAAAGGAAGGAAGAAAAGAAGATAGGAAAGAAAGAAGGAAGGAGGGAAGGAAGGAAAGAAGGAAGGAAGGAAGGGAAGGAGGGAGGGAGGGAGAAGAGAAAATCATTAGATTTGAAGAACTGCAGAGATTGGGGTTGTAGATTAGAAGTATAAGTGTTGTAAACCTGGACATGTGGAACTAATAATGTATGAGAAGGAAATAATAATGATGAGAAGATGCGCTTGGAAAAATTTGCAAAGAAATATAAAGACAATTGAAGATATATAGATGCAAGATGAATTAGAAAAAAATTAAAGAAGAAAAACCAGTGTGGTGAGGGAAAGACAAATGGGAAATGAGGCAAGTCTGGGATCAGGCCATGGGAGAGGGGCTTGTTTCTGCTGGCCTCTAAGCACAGAATGGCTGCTGGGGAAGGGGGTGATTGAAGAGCTCTTTTGAACCTTAAACGATAGTACAACCCAGGCCAGTAAAAATAAATTAAGAGCAGAGGATGAACTTCCCCAGGAGAGAATAAACTCCCTGTGTCTAGAAGAGTTCAAGCAGAGAACAGAAAGACCCCAGAATCATAGCTTTCAAGCATGTAAACGTTTATGCACATTGTGTCGAGAATTAAACCACATTGTGCCATCTCGTGTTCCTAAGAGCCCTGTGAGAAGGCACTGCTCTCTGCCCCTTCTACTGATGAGGAAACTGAGCCTTAGGAAGCAGCTGGGACAGCCTCAGGAGGCCTGAGTATAGATTCTCCTTTCCTTATGACCACAGAGGTCTTCCCCGGGGTAGAGACCCTTTCGAGGGCATTCCGGGACCAGAGGCACAGGAAGTCAAGCTGTCAGTTCCCTCACTCTTGAAATGGATAATTCTTACAACTTACGGGAGCAATCAAAGCGAGTGAGCCTCTAAAAGGTAATGTATGTAATAAAATTTGACAATGTTGTATTTCCCAAAGTGTCCCGATTAAGCTTGCACATGATATATTAAGTTGCATGTTTGCTCCCATTAAGAATGTATTTTAAAATATGTATTTGGAATCGAGGGAGGAAGAGAGAGAGAAAGACAGCAAGCATTCAGCAGCCATTCCTCGAACACCTGTAATAACCAGGATTTGGCCACACTGAAGCCATGAGCTCAACTAGAGTTTTACACGTTGAGTGTGAGAATTAAATTACTTGAGCCGTGGCTCGGCTCCCAAGAGCTACGTCAGCAGGACTTGGGATCAGGAATCCAATCCAGTGTGTGTGGTGTGCAACACAGGTGTCTTGAGCACTAGACCACATGCCACACTAGACCACCTTCCAATTACAGTTTCTCATTAGTTCAGGATGAGCTAGGAGCAGGCGTTGTGGTGTAGACGGTTGAGTCATTGCCTGTGACATTCCATCATGTTGAGTCTTGGCTGTTCCTCAATCCTTGTACCTGCTAATGTGCCTGGAAAACCAGTAGAAGATAATTCAAGTGCTAGGAGCTCTGCCACCCACTGGGAGACCAAGATGGAGTTTTAACTTCTGTTTTTGCCCTGCCCCAATGCAGGCTCTTATGGCCATTTGGGGGAGCGAAACAAGATATGGGAGATCTCTCTCTCTCTCTCTCTGGGTGTGTTTCTTCTCATCTCTCTGTGTAACTCTTTTAAATAAATAAAGCTACTTATTTACTTACTTACGTATTTATTATTAGAAAGGTATATTTAAGGAGAGAAAGCGATACAGAGAGAAAGATCTTCCATCCGCTGGTTCATTCCCCAAGTGGCTGGAGCTGGACCAAATCCAGGAACCAGGAGCTTCCTCCAGGTCTCCCACATGGGTGTGAAATCCCAAGGACCTGGGTCATCCTCCGCTGCCTTCCCAGACCATAAGCAGGGAGCTGGATGGGAAGTGGAGCAGCTGGGACATGAACTGGCATCCACAAGGGATCCTGGCACATTCAAGACAAGGATTTAGCCAGGCCCATAAATAAACATATTTCATCATCATCAATTTCCCTCTTTTTATTCACAGTGATTTGGGGCTGTTCCTTAGTCTCACTTCTGTCCTGGGCCCTTTGCAATGGTTGTTTGTCTGTTTTTGTAGACTTCCAACATCCCTTCTATGACAACTTCATCACCCTTTTCATGAATGTTAATTTTGCAATGGCTCCTATATGCACTAGGTAACTTACACCCACAGCTTCCTAACACATCCTCTCCTACTCCCCTTTCTTCCTCTGCAGTCCTTCATTCTTACTGTGCCGCACAGTCCCTTTTTTTTTAATGGTTTCCGTTGGTTACTGTCTATCTCTGTTGCTGTACATTTCCAAAGGCAAAGACTTACGTTCTTATCCTGTGATACGTCGTAGGATCTGTCTGTCAGGTACACACACACACACACACACACACACACACACACACACACACACACACACACATTTGTACATTAAAGTTTTCGGTCTGAGACCTTGTTCAAGTACGGGGTTGGTGAGCCTGAGCAGTACTGTGTCTCACCACCTATTCCTCTCTTTGGCAGCTCAATGAAGTCACTAATGGAAGGGGAGCTACAGGTGCCATTGAGGCACTCCGGAGTTGGCAAGGGGCAGTGGAGAAAAGATTAGGAAAGCAACAACTTCTTGAATAATCCTCCTATCTCCCTACTGCCCAAGCTGTCTGCTTCTTCAACCTGCCTTCTACAGCTTGCTGGAGGTTAAGCTCGGTCTCCGACATAAAGTCTTCACTCCTTCGCATGCCTCTTTCCCATTTTGAGAGTCCATTGCTTTCATTCTGTTCTCTGTTCCAAAAGCAGTGAGTCACTTACACAGGGATAGGAAGAAAACGTGCAGGGTTCCCTCCCTCTTGACCAGAGTCACCTGCCAAAAAAAGAAAAAGGTATCCGATAGTTATAGGTACAAATCTGCAAAGATAGGACACAGGAATCAGTTCTTGAAAAATATTCACAGGTTCCTTCTATCTAAAGTGCTCGTTGAGATTACTGGAAAGAAGTTGGGTACACATCTCAGTTCCAATCCCCATTTTCCCCTGTTGTGTTAAGTTCTCAAGTGACCAAGGTAAATCATTTCACCTTTTCTTTGACACCCACACCTTGGATGGATAAGGCTAGAGGCAGAGTATGATCTGTGTCTCTTCATCACGGCTCAGTTTTGGGCTAGGCTTCAGAGTCTTGTTTACCACATTTCACATGGCAAGTTACAATGGATAAGAGGTAGCACTTGGCATGAAACGCATTTGGCTCTCAGAGAACAAGAGAAAGGCTCATTTCCTTTCTAAAGCTAAAAAATGCTCTTGAAAACAAACAATCAGCATCTGGTGAATGATTCTCCGTTACCAGAACAGCCAAGGAAATCTTGCAAGTGCATTCCAAGGAACGTGTCCTCTGTCTCAATCCTTGTGATCCGTCCAAGCTGGCTCCAAAAGCAATGGAGCAAAATGACTCTTTCTGTATGCCAGATCACAAAGTCATGCACGTGAAATCATGGGTGTGGACGTGTAAACATTCAAGTGCCTCTCTATATGGATGTGAAGGCAATTACTCGCGTAGTAAAAAAGTTCATGACCAAGACGGAAACAGTCGGCGAGTGGACAGGAATAACTTATGAGATGAATGATGCGCAGGTAAAATTCAGCCCCTGGCATTTGCCTTACCGTCTGTTTTAAGTGGTCCATGGGCAGCTTGTATTTCTTTCTTGCCCGTGCAAAGCTACAGTCCCAAAGGTTCGTTTGGAGGAGTCGTAGAATGCCCGTGCTTTGGGGCTGCTAGGCTCCCAGAGAAACATAATAGATCAAGTTTAAGGCTGCCTGTATAGTCAGTGGCCTTTTGAAGTATTCAAAACAAGGGGATAAATAAACCCTCTGAGGCACTGTAACAAGGTCTACAGTCAGGCCACAATGTCCAACGGCAGAGAGAAAACTTTCTTCATATTTGAACTCAGTGTGTCTTTGGACACCAAAAGCTGTTCTTTAGAATGAACAGTTGTTGATTCCAGAATCTTGAATACTTCTATTTGTCTGCCACAGTGTGATGAGGTGCAGCCTCTGGCAGGACTTGCTGACTCAGAGTTGAAAAACTGGCAAATGTTTCTTCAGTGCCTGCAACATGTAGCTACATTGCAACCTCATTTCTCCTCCCCTCCCCACGCCTGCATCTTTCCTTTATCTATTTATCTATTCCTACTTCGTGGTAACGATATAAATCCCTCATATTGGCAGTTAAGCATCACCCCCCCCCCCCCCCCCCAAAGCACTGACTCTGTTGCATCACACGACTTGGGCATGTTTGTTAGCAATGTTACTCTGTTCTCCTCTTGTCTTGGCAGAGGTCAGGGAGGCATGAGAAGGTGGGAAGATCCCAGCCCTGGAAGACAGGAGCACTGCTTTGGGAGCCTCCCTGCTTTCTGCCTGGAGGTTGGACAGCTATATACCTGGGCTCCTAGCTTTGGTTCAGCACAGCTCTGGCTGTTGCAGCTGCTTGGAGAGTGAATCATTAGACGGAAGATCTTCTCTGTCTCTCTTCCACTCTCTATATATCTGACTGTGCAATAAAAATAAATAAATAAATTTTAAAAAGTGCTAGAAAACTGTGAGAAAATTGAAGGTATAAAAACGCGGCATTAAATGACTCAAAAAGTAGTTGTAGTGATGATGATGATGATGAGGTTGCTGGCAGAAATCACATGGAAGGACTTAAACTTGGTTACTAGAAAGTAAGTAATGCAAAAGCAATAGTATTAAGCTATGATATTGTGGTATACAACAATTTTTATTAATTTTATTAATATTCATGTAGGATATTAAATATGGACATTTGAATACACATATTTTAAATGGATGTTAAAATACACATAATTTAAATGCACAATTAAGTTTAAATTTAACATACTTTAAATTTCACAATAAGAAGTGCATAAATAATCAATACTTCACAATTTCTAAATTGTAAGTTTTTTTTTTAAAGTTGAGATCTTCAAACATGATTACTGTAGCAAGATGTGGCCCCATGGGGGATTGCCTTCTTTACGATATCTTGGTATAACAGAGTTTATCTTATGTCCTTGATTGTCTTTGTTTACTGTGAAAAGCACAGCTTGTTTTCTTGACGTTGGAGCATTAATGGTATTGAAATAGTCTTGTGACTTTCCATTGCAGGTCTTTTCATCAGCACGCAAGACATCACATTGAAAGACAGACATAAAACAGGACAATCCAAACTAAGTTTCCTTGTGATTTTCACTGGATGTTCCCTTCAAGTTGTACAGCTTTTGATGTCTAAAGAAAACGGAAGACACACTGGTTACTAGCATCTAAAGCTATTATTTTCTTTGTTAAACTTCAAGACATTTTATTTTCTCCTAAATGCATTGTTGTTACCACTTTTTTTTTTCTCCAAGCCATAATTCGGCAAAACAAATGCATCATAGAAGTCGGGTGATGGTCCATGACTAGTTTACTCAGGCACAACTGTGTGTGATTGTAATCTGAGATTTGGTAAAGATAAGATGAATAGATTCAAAACAGCTTGTTCGGGTAACAAGAGTCCTGGTCTATTTCATGGTTACTGACAGTGCTGCTTGCATGGGAAAGGAGCTCAACTGCTGAAATAGTTATGGGACTGACACTATAGCACGATATATAAAACTGCTGCTTGTACCACTGGCATCCCATCCACGTGGGAGCAGCTGAGTCCCAGCTGTTCTGTTTCGAATCCAGTTCCCTGTTAGTGCACCTGCCAAGGCAGTGGAGGATGCCCCAAGTACTTGCTACCCAGCCACTCACATAGGAAGCCTGGATGGAGTTCAGGACATCTAGCTCTGGCCCAGGCTGTCACGACAGTTGGAGGAGTGAGTCAGCAACTGGACGATCTCTTTGGTATCTCTGTCACCACACCTTTCAAACAAAAATAAAGGCACACGCCTGAATGACATAGGAAACGGAAGGGGAAAGACATTTTATAACTTCAGAGACATTCAAGCTCTGGAGAATCTAAGAAGTTACAGGAAACAACGGGGTCTGAAATTTGGGAGACTCCAACCATTGATGTTTGGAATGTGATAGCATTTCTTAAGAACAAACATGAGAGGAGCTGACATCAGCCAGACCTCGGGCATAGGCAGACTTATAAAGCCCACAGAGAGAAGACAGTGGAATTCATGGGCCATATCCCGAGTCAACATTTCTGCATTTGTGACTTTGACTTACAATCATTGCTGGCTGTTCTACTAACCGAGGACACCTGTTGGCAATTGGACAGCTTCGAGGTGCTCTTTGAAACAAGAATGTCAATGGGCAGAAAAGGCTCACGGAGACGCTTTGCTCCATTCACTAGATTTCGGTCCATTTTCAATAAATTCCAATATTTGCAAAGCTTCATTTCAGATTATTTTAAAATGTTTGGTCTATACCTGTCCCAAGGGAGAAGCTTTAGATGTCAAGTACCACATTGCTCTACTCTCACCAAGGCTTCTGGAAGAACTGATAATAGTCCTGGGTAGTTATGTTTTGTTATGCCTGATACAAAAAAAAAATGTTTTAAATAGACCAATTGAAAAATGAAGCTGTTGCAAGCTGATCTCTGTGGAATCACCAAAATGCAGAGGGAAAAATATCAAAAGCAGCAAATTAAATTCAAGATAATCAGCCCCTATGGCTTATCCTCTATGGATTCGCTAATCCAGCTCTGCCTAATTGCATTCTTTGTAGGGCATATTATTTTTGTTTTCCCGGTAGTGTGTTTTTCTTTTTCAAATTTTAAGTTTGGGGAGTACATAAAGTAATCACTATCTCTTTATGTTACAAAATGCCATGATTTGAAAAGAAAAATTCCATGCACTGCGGAACGTCAATCATCTGTCTTTATGAGACTGCGCATCATTCACTTCGTTTAAAGTGAGCTTGGGGAAAATATCCTTTATTCTGAGAGCAGTTGGTTTTTAAGCCATATATCTACCTAATTTGCATGAGAGTCTAGTTAAAGCCTGCTGATACATTTGGGAGTGAAATTGTGTTCTGTCCAAATGTGGCTATTGCACATTCCAATTATAGCCTCCCAACGAGGTACACAGGATTATGTGGGAAGATGGACTCCCCCACCTCCACACACACTCCCAAACTCTCACAGATTTTCAGGTTTACACACTTTTAGACATGTTGAGACTCAGGTTTGGCCATGGCCTCTACTCTTATTCCTTTGAAACTGCAATAACCCAATAATGAACACTCCCTGAAAGCGCCGGGAGCTTCCTTACAACCTGGCCAGTTATCTGTGTCTCATGCGATGTCCTCACCTGGCATTTGTATTGACCTCATCTAAAGCACAATAGACACAATAGCGAAGAAGTGGCTGGAAGGAAATATGTTCCCACAGCATCGGGAACACCATTACCCTCCCCTGGATGAGACTTTGTGCCGTGTGTGTCTGTGTGTGAAAAACCAACCCCAATCCGACAATGTGGCAATAGCAGAGTATAGGGAAGTAATTTGTGAGTCATTCACCTCAACACTACAACTAAAGAGCCACTCTTGCAAACGTAAATGTGTAAATTCTTTTTATTTTCCCTCAAACTTACTATAAGAAAAACATGCTCATATTCCAGGAACTTTACCTTTCACTTTGTCCCCCAAAGCATCAGTTATTTGGGTTCCTATATGCTACTGCATCCCATTGAGGAAGACCTCGGTTTCCTTTTCTTTTGGATCCAATCCCCTTCAGCCGTGTGGATTCACCTGCTCCTGATTCAAGGAGTTCCTCTTCCGAGCCCTCTGTGGGCATCTCATGCTAGTCCGCTGAACAGCCAAGTTTGGCGGAGGGTGTTGATGGGGGAGTTCCTTTTCCTTCCCCAGAAGCATCTTTTTTAAAAAAGAATTATTTATTTTTATTGGAAAGGTGGATATACAGAGAGGAGAGACAGAGAGGAAGATCCTCCGTCAGATGGTTCATTTCCCAAGCGGCCGCAACGGCTGGAGCGAGCTAATCCGAAGCCAGGAGCCAGGAGTTCTTCTGGGTCTCCCATGCAGGTGCAAGGTCCCAAGGCCTTGGGCTGTCCTCAACTGCTTTCCCAGGCCACAAGCAGGGAGCTGGATGGGAAGCAGGGCCGCCAGGATTAGAACCGGCATCCATATGGGAGCCCAGAACTTAACTGCCACGCTATCGCTCCTGGCCCAGCATTTGCATCTTAAACGGAGATATCTTAGAAGTGTGGGCAGCCAGAGATGTGCCACCCCAAAGCATTATAGAATGAAAGCTGAGAACACAGGTACAGGAAACCCTCTGGCCTCCTTGCAATACACTAAAAGGAGAATAGGGATTGCTTTGGGCCCATAAGTTGCTGTTCTTTGGCTGTTAAAGGGGTTTCCCCTTATGTCATTTCTCCAAAAATCTATCATTTTTTTTGTTGTTGTTGAGGATGCTATATAAGCTGAGCTGCAAAGTTACCGATCAGGACAACAAATCCTGGCTGTCCCGCGTGAGCACACAAATATATACAGAACCGGATGTGTTTCTTTTCTCTCATTCTTCTGTCTTGTGTTGCAGGAGAACCTTTCAACTAGCCTCAGGATTGAGGACATGATTCTCTGCAATGAAAGAATGGTATGCCTTTTACTGCAAACCGGTACATCTGGAGAACACGCCATCCCTCCTACTCAGCCACTCTTCATTCTGGTCCTACCATGTTCATGGCTACAGGGATTTGGATGATATTTGACATGTTTGGGTTTTTCTTGTTTGTTCTGTTTTGCTTTGGCTTTTAAAAATTCATGTGTTTTGATTGAAAAGGCAGATTTACAGAGAGAAAGATCTTCCATCCAATGGGTTACTCCCCAAATGGCAGTAATTGCCAGTGCTGAGACAATCAGAAGCCAGGAGCCATGAGCTTCCTCCGGGTCTCCCATGTGAATGCAGGGTCCCAAGGCTTTGAGCCATTTTCTACTGCTTTTCCAGGCCACAAACAGGGAGCTGGATGGGAAATGAAGTAGTTGGGACACGACGTCGTGCCCATACGTGAGCCTGGCAATTACAAGGTGGATGATTAGCTAGTAGAGCTATTGCTCCAGGCCTGATTTGACCCGTTTTAACTGATGAAAAAGTGGCAGACAAGATAAGAGCAGAAACTGGAATGGGCCTTCCCTCTTGAGTTGCTTTTCCACGAAAGGACAATATCACTGTCCCAGAGAGGGTAAGAAATGATAGAACTGAGTAGGGCCAAACTACATCGCACCTCATTTTGAATCGATTGATTTCCTGAAAATGAAAGCTGCATATTTTTGTGTGCCACTTAGCTTAAGGGTGATTTCTTTTACAGCTTGTGTGTGTGTGTGTGTGTGTGTGTGTGTGATAATAGTTGACTTGGAGTTCTTTGTATAAGAAACTGACTCTGCTTAATTTTTTTTTTAGCAAAATGTGAGAGAGGAATAAATTAGCAGTGCCCAGAATCAAAGGCAAAGCAAAGAATTCAGCAAAATTTCAGCAAAAAACAGTAACAACAGCCTAAGACCCAGGTGACAGCCACCAGTAGTGACTCTGTTCACCGTAGAACATTGCAAGACAGCAGACAGGAAGCAAATCTGTGTGGTTTCTCACCATTTCCTTAGCGATCCAATGTCATCCTGTCTCGGGGGCTTCACCTGAATGACCTAATCTAATTTAATCCACTTGCCGAAAGGCTCCATTTGAAACGATGTAGAGTAAGCTTCTACCCTTGTAACGCTATTAACTTAAGGTTTGGGTGTTAAACTTCTGTATGAGTTTAAGTGTGCCTCAATAAATCAAATTCAAACTGTAGTGAAGAGTGTTGCAAAACAATTTAAAAAATAATTGCTACTTTAACAAAGTGAAGAAGCAGCCAATGGAATGGGAGAAAATCTTGGCAAACTCCACAAATGATAGGGGGCTAATATCCAGGGTTTACAAAGAGCTTTAGAAATCCAGAAACAGTAAAAAAAAAAATATCCAGAAGAAAATAAAAACTTCATATGAGAAGGAGATCTGTAATTCTATATTTACAGCAGTGCAAGCTACAATAGCAAAGACATGGAAACAACTCAGATGCTTGTCCAAAGAAGAGTGGTTAAGCAAACTCTGGTACATCTATTCCATGGAATATTACTCATCCATTACAAAGAATGAAACTATACCATTTTGCGTCTAGATGGTCCCAACTAGAGACCATTATGCTCAGTGAAATAAATCAATTCTGAAAGGAAAAATGCCACATGTTTTCTCTGATATAAGGCAGCCTTCATGCGAATTGCAAGATGAATAGCCCTTTCCATACTGTTCTTGTTGCATCCCATGTGCTTTGATGTTTTTGTTTTCATTTTCATTTTTTCCAAATAGTTTCTTTTCTCTTGTCAAATCCATCGCTGGCTCATGGATCGCTCAGTGGCATCATTTTGCTCCAGAGACTTTGCGTTTTCTTTTTCATTTCTTCACCCATGTGTTGGTTATTCAGTGGCATGTTTTAGACTCATGGTGCTGTAGATTTTTTAACTTCATACCTGTTGTTGACCTTGTTTTGTGGCTTCTCATCTAAGGGAGTGTATAGTGATGGCGTAATAGAGACTGTCACATCCAGATGTGACGATACAACGCAGTATGCATTTATACTTCTAAATCAAAGATGATATTTTTGGACATATCTAGGCAATGGGATGCTGGACTGTCTGACATTGTCTGTATCAGCAGTGTCAGGAAACACATAAATAACTGACTAATTGACTTATGACTGCTTATGAAGGACTATACTATTGTAATAATATGGGGAAGATTAGTTGGGGAGTGGGAACTTGGGAAGGGGTTAGGGAAATCCCAGACCCTATGGCATGGTACCATAAAATTCAAAATAAAAAGAAACAACATTTCTACTCTACATATTGAACTTTAAGGAATTAAACTGAGCTTATTGAAGTAAAAAATCCAGGCTTGATTATTGCAATAATCAGATATATGGTTTTGAATAATACAATTCATGAATACATTGACAACTACATTTCCAAAGTATAAATCATATTTATGTTTTTTGCTTCAATGTGTCTAAGTCTGAATCCCTACCTAGCCCCCTCACTACACAAAATATTGGAACACTCACTACACATTTAATACCAAACTGAAAACTTCCTGTATGGTATCATTTGTTTCAAAGCCCTGAGAGTAAGAATATTATTAGCTTGGCTTTACAAAGAAAGGAATTAAAGGGGACTAAGTTAACATCCCCCAAGGCAGACTATCAATGGTAGTAACGCTCTATCCAAACTCCTGGTCTGCTTAGGCCCTGAGCTCGAGTTTCTAGCCTTGGCCATTGTACCTCAAAGGAATAACACACTTGAATTTGCTTTGAAAACTATAAAGTGCACACAGAGCAAAGAGGTCATTATTTGCCATAAATTGGATAAGGATTTTCATCTCATAGTAAATGACTAACATTCATCCCAGTCTTGTTAAATTGAGAGCTGACACAAAAATGCATCCGTGTACTTAGCAAAAGCATCTTAATTCAATTTCTAATTACCCAAGAAGAAAGATAAATAAGTGCCGAGAATGAGGACGCGATGAAATAGGAAAAGAGACAGAAAGACACTGTCAGAAATGAACAATGTGCACATCAAAGAAAAAAGAATCAGCTGCAGGATTGTACTATCTAAATTTGATTGGATCAAAGTTTCATTAAAGACTCCTATAATATTAAATTTACTTGTGCATAATGACATCTGGGTCTCAGCATTAATTAAAATGTGTTAAATACAGCATCTTTTTTTTTTTAGTAGGAAAATGCAACAGAGAAGTTATGGCAGCAGTTATTTTGAGCACTGAAAACTTATCCCTTGATGCATAAGCAAGACAGAATGTTTTTAAGATTCCGAAAGTCATTGGTTTGCATATAAGCCCACCAAGAGCACTAAGATCCACAAATTATTTCTTTGTAATATGTTTCTGTTCTACAAGGGGATGTGCCCTTTTCTGCCTCCAACTTTTCCATCTTAGGATTGTACCAAATGCAAATACTCCTGTAGTTTAAGGCGATTTTATCTTATTTTTTAATTGAACTTTTATTTGTTTATCTGAGAGGCAGAGAGAGAGAAAGAGAGAGAGAGAGAGAGAGAGAGAGAGAGAGAGAGAGAGAGAGAGACTATCATCCGATGTTGATTTCCCAAATACCAGAAGTGACTGAGGTTGGATCGGGTCAAAATTAGGAACTTGGGAACCGATGCATGTCCTTTATGAGGGTGGCATGAATCAAATTTCTTGGGTTATCATTTACTGCTTCCCAGGATCTACAGCAGCAGCAGCAACCAAGAATCAGGAGCCAGACACAGGTTCCTGGTGTGTGTTCACAACATGTTGACTGCTAAATTAAATGCCTACTTCATGCAAGACTTATTTAAGAGGAAGTACATGGAAACATTGATCAGAGTCCTGAACAATCCACAAACATTAGAGCATGGGAAATGACAAAAGGAAAACACTGCACAAGGAACGGAGTCGTTCAGTTTCACGTAAGTGACTCTGTGTTAAAGATTCTCTGCATATCATCACGCCGGGCGTTGAGAGTTCTTACTACCTTCCTAATACTTGTTGAACCACATGATGCTGCGTATAGATGAGTACAGGCAGGAAAGATCCCAAAACACATTTCTTAGGAATTTTGTGTAAGGAAACAATCATGGAAAAATGAAGGAAGTGTGTTTTCTAATAGTAAGAAAGTGCATGTAAAGGCCAGTTGACAGAGGATCCAGGATTTGATGGTTATTTAAGATAGAATATGCGTATAGCATAGAATGGGGCTTGTAATGTAGAATATGCTTCACTTTCTTCATCTTTTTTTTTCCAGGATTTTCCATCTGCTGGTTTATGCAGGAGCTGAATCAGTCAGGAGCCAAGAGCTTCTTCTAGATCTCCCACACAGGTGCAGGGTCCCAAAGACTTGAGCTATCCTTTGTTGCTCTCCAAGGCCATAAGCAAAGTTGATTGGGAAGTCAGAGCAGATGGGACACAAACCAGCATCCATATGGGAAGCTGGAATTTGCAGATTGGCGATTAGATTGTCAAGCTACCCCATCCCTCCATAGAATATGTTTCTGTTGAGGCGAGAGCAAATGTGATTTTCTGGGACATGACATAGAACCCATTATGTGTTAAAAGACAACAGGGAGCCTTGACATGGAGACCCTAAATGGTTAATGAATTTTAGATTTCCAAAGAATGTCAGAGATGGTTTAAGTATGACTATATGACAGAGAACTACATAAAAGGAGCTCAAAAGATTCTATCTGGTCCAATAATTGCTTAGTTATCTGTACTTAATGCTCCCTCTGTTTCGATCCAGAAAACTCCAATCTTCAAAATAAGCACTTTATGGAGCAAAGATAAAGGTAAAAAATATTCATTGTGGCTCATAAAACCAGCCTCATCATTACCAAATGTTTTAAACATGACTTTTGTGAAAATAAAAGAAGACCATCCAAATGAGATCAAGCAAAGCCTATTTAGGCTGGATTGTCTTCCATACAAATTCTAGGTACCACCTCTTGTGTTTTACAGAGAATAAAAGGCAAGGAAGAAAATGGAAAAGTTCAGCAGTGGGGAAAAAGAAAGCCTACTGGTCCACCCCAGTTGGTGGCTGTTGACCTGGGAAAGTTGCAGTCAGCTTGCAGGGTTCATCCTGAACGTCGCTAAAGCCGATTCTAGAAAGGTATGGCTGGAAATCATGTGACACACTGGGAGACTGACACTGAATGCCTGGTGCCAGAGGTTGGTGACTCATGTCAGCTATAGAAGCAGATGTAGTAAGAGAAAAAGAGTCTGTATATGTTTCAAGAGTAGAACCAATAGAATTTCTCAAAATACTGTCTTGGTTTGGACCGGGGGAGAGGTCAAGGATGTTTTTAAGGTTTTGGTTCTGAGAAACAAGGCAGGCATCACTGAAATCAGTGGATAAGGGAGGGGCTCAGGCAGAGGAGGTGGGGCAACAGTTAGGAGCTGTTTCAAACACTTTGAGACGTCGAGCATGCAAGTATAGGGATGAAGATGGCATTTTAACGTAGACATGAGGAGCTCAGGAGCGGACTCCAGGAAGGGTCTGGCAGAGTCAGAATGAGCAAGAATTCTGCACCTGCTGTGACCTAGGTCCTGTGAGGCCTCAGTGCTCTGTGAAGTTGTCCCATTGCTTCTGTGCAGCATGAGGTACCTTGCATGCAGACAACCTCTGGGTCACATGACTGACAGGTGTCTGAGACCTCAGTGTCATCAGTGTCTGCTGTTTGCCATGCAAACAGGCTGAGTGGCCTAATTGCAGAAG
Source organism: Ochotona curzoniae (assembly GCF_017591425.1). Taxonomy (NCBI): domain Eukaryota; kingdom Metazoa; phylum Chordata; class Mammalia; order Lagomorpha; family Ochotonidae; genus Ochotona; species Ochotona curzoniae. Next base: position 34,852,381 of record NW_024466607.1, on the reverse strand, counting down.
CTGGTTTCTGTTGAGCCTCCTGCTTGGCAGGCAGTGGCCTCCTGCCGTGTCCTCAGGGGGCTGTGCAGTGTGCACCACTCTTCATGGTACCGCCTTTTCACTTTATGAGAACCATAGCAGATTGTATGAAGAATTGAAGTACTGCAGTGCCTTTCGTTACCCTCATTGTGTGGCATATGTTCAACATGAAGTCAACTAGGTTGCATTAGGGTCTCACCCAACAGCCTCATTTTACTTGCATTATCTTTTTCCAAGGATGCTAATCACATTCACGGAACAAGGTACTTGGGGTTAGGGCTTTGGTTTCAGGAAGATAGTATATAGTCTCTTACAAAAGTTAAAACCGGATGGTTCCAATTCAAACTCATTTTCCTATTCCATTTCACTTTAAGAGCACCAAGTCTTATTAAATTTTGGCTCCGAGAACCACTGACCCCTTTCTTTCGGGCATTGTATCTTTCTTTTTCCTACGTTAGACTCTCTCGGTCATCATTCATATGTGTCATATATATGTTTCTTTATTTTGCATATTGTCCCGTTTGTCCCATTGATCTGTAATCCATGAGGATGAGGAGTTTTCTGCTTTATTTACTATCATATCTCTAGCACCCAGAGCATCCCATCTCACAGATGTTCAATAAATATTTTCGACTGCAGGTATGAATGCGTAAGTACATAAATAAATCTAGGCAAAATGTCTTAACCCGTGTGGCTGTGAGTAGATAAACATGCACTTAGCAAACCAAGAGCAGAGTCATTCCCATTCTGAAAATGGGGACTCCATCTGCCACGTGCTATAAATAATCCACACAGCAGAACAGGTCCCACATATATCCCCAACTCATGGTACTTTTCATTTGTTTGTCGTTGTTTTCCCGAAGTGGTACTTGAGTTCTCTCTATATGTAGACTTGATGCTTATTGTATGTCTGCCAGGCTGGTTACGAAAGCAGAATTCATCTAGAGATTGTGACCAAGTCAGCAGGAGTTGATCAAACTCTAGAATCCTCTCCAGCACTTGGCTGCAAAATCTGCCTTGAGAAGGAGAAAGCCCTGGGGATGGGTGGGAGCTTGCACATTTCTATGCACTGTTCTCCAGTGGGGTGGTCTTGTGCCAAGGAGAGAGACAGAATATTGACATAGCTGCCTCTTCCAGCAATGGAGCCTGTAGCGCAGACTGCAGAAAAGCAGGCGGAGAGAGTAACCGTGACTCCAGCAACATGAGAGGAGGGAGGAGAAGCGTGTTGCTCTGCAGTCTGTTGAGCCAGCGATGGAGCTACAGAGCTTCCTGTCTGGGAAAAGCTACCTGCTTTTCCCTGTTTGTATTCCTACTCTGGGGCTACCATGAGTAAGTACGGAGGAAAGAGGCTTCAGTGGTGGGGCATTACTGTGTCACATCCTGGAGATTAGAAGTCTGCCGTCATCATGCCAGCAGGACCCATGGTCCTTCTGCTGCCTGCGCTGGGAACCTGTTTGCTTCTTCCTGGCTTCCAAGGAGTTAATGACAGTTGTGGCTGCGGCTTGGCTATAGCTACCAAACATCTGTCTCTGCCTTTACCGTCCCACGCCATTCTCTGCACATCTCTTCTTGGCATGGCCACCTTTCTTACGGTCACCAGAGCAGGTGGAACCCTGCTTCAACAGCTGAAGTGTTTTCAAATAAGGTCATGTTCTGAGTGGCTAAAGGTATTCTGGACACATATTATCTCATAATTATAGAAAGCTTAGAGGTTCTAAGAATCAGTTAACTAGTCAAATAATTTTTAAACTTTGGTTTTTAATATGGAGCCACAGTCCCCCCCCCCCCGTTCTCTCTATCCTTCTCTTGTTCTCAGCCATCATGTATCTATATTACATGAGTGCTCAATATAAATGGAATAAAACTAAGAACACCTGGAGGTATATGAGGTTGTCAATATTACTGCCAAGAAGAGGAGTGGTGACTAGATCTAAAGGGGTCGGGGGGATGAAATAAACGTATGTTGAAAATATGCCACAAAATGAGGAGAATAATGGAAGCTATCTCAGTAGCTCAGTTCTAATCAATAAAGGAGGATGTCCGTCTAAGAAATTGGATTGCCATGGGCTGCCTCCCTTGTAGGAATGGACAGGGAGCCCTTGAGGGAGGGCCCATGCGCTGGTTTCCTCGGAATCTTCTGAAGTCAGTCTAGTAAGTTGGATCACCATGGGTTGCCCCTCTTGTTGGAATGGACAGAGAGCCCCTGAGGGAGGGCCCATGTGCTGATTTCCCCTGAATCTTTTGGGAGATTGTGATGCTGAATCTAGGCCTTTTTTTAGCTCAATTTTTCCTTATAATAGGAAACAGAAACTCAGAGAAGCAGCAGAAATTGCTCAAAGGGTTTGATGTACGCATTGCTTAATTTCTTTCTCACATAGCATCCCGGAGCATTGCAGGGAACCAAGAATAGGTGCAGGGTGAATATCAGGTCATTCATTTAGGTGTACTATTCATGGTATGACAGAAAGCTGCAGTGACAACACATTGAGTCTTGTTGTCTCTGAAGGATGCTGACCACTGACCACTCATCAGCCTAAGCAACCCTGCTGTCCAGTCCCAATGTTCAAATGTTGTCTCTGGCCTTGCTCAGCAAGCTGCTTGAAGGACCAGTACGAATGCAATATTATAATACCAGTTCCAAAACCTCTGGGTCCTTCATGGCTTGCAAAAACACAAGCCATATCTTTTTATTGCCCCATGCAGAATAAACCTTGCACAGCTAAGCTCACACTGTCTGCTGCCCTGGACTGAAGTCCCATTCTTGAGAGGTGCTTACCTCTCCACTTATCGGTGTCTATTTGCTTTGCATCACTGTTACTCAGCCCAAGTACTCTTTCAAGACCTCACTGTATCACGAAGAACGGAATGAATTGCACGAGCAGGGTGTCATTTCCATCAACTGTCCCTTTAATTGTGCCTATGTGCCAGAGAGAGGAGAAGGTGAAACGCTCAAAAGTGAGGTCAAGGGGCTATTACCACCCTCCTGTGCCAGCAGGTGCCCAAGTGCTGCACTATGTAGTCTGGGTGTGTCAGGTAGTTGCTACTTTTCCTCTTCTGTCCTAATCCTCGCTCTCTCAGAGTTCACATGGTCACTCGGAGGGCACAGAAATGTCTGGCTTCTCCTTGAGCCAAATGAAACCCAACAGGAACTCTCTGATAATGCCTCAGGCCCATCTGTCTGAATAGAACTACTGGGAACCAAAGGCAGCTGAGTGGGAAGAAGCTGGGTATGACACCTGTTCCCACTTGCTGATCCAGAAAAGGCCATGGGACATCTAAGTCTTTGGATCTCTCCAAACTTGCCTGAAGGATCTGTTGTACCCAGGGATTCGTTCTAGGACCACTTGTAGGGGTCAAAGGAAATGAGGTTCTTCCGGGAGCTAAAAGGGGAAACTCGTGGTGTCAGTCTATGTCTGATTCGAAAAACTCAGAAGAGCTTTGAAGCTCAAAAACTCATTCCTACAGGGTAACAGACACTCCCCTGACTTGGTTGTCTAAAGAGCAGGCAGTGGATAAAATGTAAATCAGGAATGGAAACTCCTTGGCCGATGCATTAAATTATGACCCCACAAGGTGAACATCGCATGTTGATTACTAACCTCGAAACTGTAAAGTGTGTTACAAACTGTGGCCGATATCAAAGCCATTTTTAAGTGAGGGGAATACTTCAGAAAGCATACCACCTCACCTTTTAGCCAAATTAAGGGAGGCTATGAATCTAAAACTTGCAGCCCAGTACCAGAGCCAAGAAGTGCTTGGTGAATGTGTGTGGCACACGTGGAACCTTTGCGCTCACCACTGGTGACTGAGTTCTTTGTAATTCTTACAGACAGCTCCATCTCAGCACATCTTTGGACTCTTCCTTCTTCGCTCTATGAAAGGTGGCATCCCCTGGATTCTAAACTCTTTTGAAGTCATCCTTTTTTATCTTTGTCATGGGAAATGCCTCCAAGATAACTGAACACTGTAGAGAGGAGTCACACAAATTGCTTGATTTATCACTGGTCAAAAAGAAAAGGAGAGTTCGAACTGCATCATGACTGTGTTAAAGCACTTGAAAGGAAGTTGCAATAATGAGCTAAAATGCAACGCTAAATTTGGTGAAAGCCTTGGCACAGCACAAACAATCCAGGCTCTTCCTCTTTAAACACACTGCAAAGTGAAGATGTCTTTGATTTATTTTGTCATTTAGTTTCCTTCCCATCTCTTGGCCTGCAGCCACCAAAGCTTCCGACCTCATGGCTGGACAATCAGAATTTCCTGTCTTCACCCATTACTTTTCCTGTTGGCAGCATGCCCACGATAAGAGCCAGAGGAGGCCCCTGAGAATTCTCAAGGGACTTGGGCAGCTTCTCTCGTGGGAGAAATAGAGAGACAAGATTAGATGGGGCTTGGAGAGCAGACATGCGTGATGATGTTCTCTCCGACTGTGAACGCACATGCGCATTAACAGCAGGAAGGCACACTTCAAAGTTGGGTCTCTTCAAAGATTTCACAATGCTGTAGGGTGTTCACGGAGACTTGGATCCCTGCTGGGATTCCTCTGCTGTGAGGTCACAGAACCAGAAAGCTTGTTACCTTTTAAGATGTCGCCCCAGAGAGAGGTGATTGACACATTAGACTAGTTCTGACTATTAAGGTAACACCTAGGTGTTCCAACTGGAAAAAAAAGATGCTTGTCGTTTGCATGCAATTCTGGGAAGGCTCCACTTTTATTTCTCCCAATGGCCTTCCACTGGGCCACTTTATGCTCACTGTGCAGCCCACATTTCTTGTTTAATATAAAACAAGATTTACTATATTTAATTTACTATAAATCTATTCAGATGCTTGCTGTAAATTTCAATAATTAACAACATCTACGTTATGAGAGCAAAGAAACATATATTTTAGAGCTATCCCTCCTTACTCACAGTTTCGCTTTCTGCTATTTCAATGACCTGTGGTTACCCTCAGTCTGAAAACACCAAATGGAAACACCCAGGAGTTATTCATGCATTTTAAGGTTTCTACTGCTCTGAGCAGTTTGATAAAATCTCTCTCCACTTTGCTTGGTCCTGTCTAGGATGATTCACCCCTTCTTTCAGTGTATCCATGCTGCTTTTGCTACCCTCCTTTTTATCACTCATGAGCTATCACAGCTACGAGACTGATTGTTGTAATATTGCGCCATCCAGAACTTGTGTTCATGGAACTCTTATTTTACTTGGCAATAGCCCCAAGGTGCAAAAGCAATTCAGATATGCCAAGAAGAAATCATCAAGTGCTCTTTTAATGAAAAGGTAGAAAGTTCTAGACTAAGAAATGATAAAGAAGCTATATTCTAAGTTTGGTGGGATCCCATGGTAAGGTAGGAAGATCTTGTATATAAAATTCTGTTTTACCTGTGGTTTCTAGCATATACCGCATGCCCCTGAATACAGTCCATAGAGAAAAGCTAAATAACTTACGGTTTATTCTATGGTTGACATTTGTTCTGTTTACCCCTATTCCTGGTAAAGTTAAAATGCTCCCTAATTCCACAACATTCACTGATTAACTCAAACATTCAGGGAGCATTGTTCAACAACTTCTAGGTGGCAAACCCTGTGCTGGCCCTGGTGTGTTAACAGTTGGCATCAATTCAGTAAAGAACGGATTCAAATAATAAGAAATTGAAGAATGAAATTTACCTTTTCCCAACCTCTAAGCATTGATTTTCTTGCTATTGTTTATTGATTTCCTTGTTATTAGCATAATTATTGCTACCAACACCTTAGCTGCTGCTTTTATGGTTATTATTGTTTTCTGAATCAAGTTTGTTTTAGTTAATGTCCAATATGAAGTTAGTGTTATAAAAATTCTTATGCTACCTCTACTGTAAGAGTAGGCATCTGTGACCACAGGAGCAGCAGAGGCATCTGATTGATTGACTTTGCTTAGGCTATCCCTAGCATAGGGTTGCCTCTGGGCTTAGCATGGATGAAGATGTGTAAGTAGGGCAATGTGGTTTTTGCCGAACTTGATTTGGTCAGCGAAGAGGGTAGTGAAATCAAGTGGAAGCGTGCAGGATGAGGCAGAACGGCCCTGTTAAAAGCTGCCAGATCCCTCAGCCGTCCAGAAGGCAACCTTGAAAGCCTGGGTTCCTGCCAAAAAACATTGGAAAGTACTAGAAGACACTGGACATAGCTAGTCATGTGAGTTCTGTTTAACACCACTTGTCAATGTCTAATGGGGAGAGTTCCGTGTATGCCCTGTTTGGATTTCCTGAAAGATGTGTGTCTGACATAAAGAACATAGGATGGGGGCCTGAGAAATAGCCTAGTGGCTAAATCCTCACCTTGTGTGCGCCAGGATCCCTTATGGGCACTGGTTTGTGTTTCAGCTGCTCTGGTTCCCATTTGGCTCCCTTCCTATGGCCTGGGAATGCAGTTGAGGATGGATCAAAGCCTTGGGACCCTGCACCCAAGTGGGAGACTCAGAAGAGACTCCTGGCTTTGGATCAGCTTAGCTCTGGCTGCTGTGACCACTTGGGGAATGATTCTGTGGATGGAGAATCTTTCGCTCTGTCTCTACTTCTCTCTGTATACCTGCTTTTCCAATAAAAATAAATCAATCTTAAAAACAAAGAAAAGAACATAGGCTGGGCCCTGTGTTGTAGGCATAGCAGATTAATTCACCCGTTAAATGGCAGCATTCTATGCGAGGACTGAGTCAAACCCCATCTGCTCTACTTCCAATCCAACTCCCTGTTAATGGGCAGAGAAAGATACCACAGGTGCTAGGGTCCCTGGGAGGGAGAACCAGATGGAGTTCAAGGTTCCTGGTTTCTGTGGCCATTCACCAGGGGGTGAACCAGCAAACATAGATCACTTAGTACCTTCTCTTGCTCCTCAACTCTGCCATTCAAAAACATACAAGTTAGACACATGCACAAGCTCTGATGTCTGTGGGCTCAAGTTAATTATTGGGCTGATTTTGGTAAGTTACCTATCCCTCACTTTTCTCATCCATAAAATATTGGCATTGATGTCAATAGCAGACATCCACAAGGTGATAATTGTACGTATCACAATGAAAGTAGCTCAGCCTCTAAGAAACACAGCACAGCCTCTGAAAAAAAATTATATATGTGGGATAAAATTAGAATCATTCCCCAAACATTTTCAGCTCCTTGTCTTTAGAACAAAGCCCCATTGAACTTCCTGGGTTGGGAGAGGCCTCGTGAGGCATTTAGGCTGGTGACCTGAATGTAGAAACAAGGGAACTAACCTCTGAGATTCTATGGAGTTCTCCTCCATCCAAATAATCTACCTACTGGCATCTTCAGCTGTGTGAATCATGCATGAGAGTTGAGATGCCAGGATACTCATGATGGACTTTGCCTTGAGGACTTTATTGAGATGTAATTCACACACCATGGAGTCACCTACTTAACAAGTACAAGTCAATTTTTCTTTATAATATATTCACCATTGCCACATCCATTGTAGGTCATTTTTACCACTGTGTGAAAAGAAATTCCCTACTATTTGATAGTCACCACCCATCGACACCCCCCACACACCAAGTAACCAATAATGTATGCTCTCTCTATATGGATTTCCATGTCCTGGATATTTTATACAGGTGGAGTCATATGGCATGGGGTTATTTGTAACTGACTTATTTCACTTAGCACGATGTTTTTAAGATTCAGCTGTGGTGTAGCTGGCATCAATACTTCATTACTTTTGATGGCTAAATAATAATAAACAATAGTTTCTTTTATGAATGCATCACATGTGCTCATTCATTGATGGTCATTGGATATGGTCTTCAAGTTTATCTCCTGTGAATAATGATGATGAAAACATCCATGTGCAGTTCATGTACGGCCTTATGTTTTCATTGTTCTCAAATATGAAACCAAGATGGAAATTGTTGGACCATCTGGTAATTCGATATGGAATCTCCAGGAGATTCTCAGATTGTCTTCCTAGGGGTGGGACCACTGATGCTGCCAACATCATTTCACACACATAGCACACCTGCCTACAGCTTCTCACTTTCAGTAGTGTTTGCTCCTATCTGATTAGCCTTCCTGTTGGTCAAGGTGATATCTCACTGTGGTTTTTGATTTCCATCTCCTTGATAAACAAAGATGCATGACATCTTTTCATTTACTTCTTGGCCATTTACAAAACTTTTTTCTGCTAAAAAAAAAAATATGTCCTGGTCTTTTGTACATTTTTAACTCCGTTGCTTGTATTATTTATGCATTATGAATTCATATTTGCATTCTCTCAATCTGTGGACACTTTCTTGATGATGCCTTTAAATGTAGAAATTTCTAATTTTGATGATGTAAAAATGATTATTTTGTTATGTATTTTGATGCCACATTTTAAATTTTTTGCTGTGTTTTCTTCCAAGATTTTTGTAGCTTTAGCTTTAAATTTAGATCTTTGATTCGAAGTCTACTTAATAATCAGTTTTAACTATGCATTCATAGTGTTCAATTGTATTGCATAGGTTTTGAGTGGAGTTGACTTTTGTATATAGCATAGGCAATAGTTCAAATTCAATGTTTTGCATGTAGATATATTTTCCATGTACTATTTCTTGAAAGAGTTTTATTTGCACTATTGTATTTATTTTAATTCCTTTACTTTCGAACTACATCACATTGCATGATAATATTTGATTTTTTCAGTAACTTCCTGATGGGAATTTTCCATCATTTTTTTGGCTCTTACTAAGAAAGCTTCTTCAAATCTTTGTGTGGGAACATATGTTCTGAAGTCTCTTGAGGATTGGGTCATGGGATGGGTGTATGGACAAATGTTAAGATGCACCCCCCAACCTATCTTCAAAGAAGGAGCTTTGCTTCGTGACAATTTCTGGATTTCACTTCTTAATTTTAGCTCTTCTAAAAACTGTGACTAGGGGTCCACATTGAGGCATAGTGAGTTACATTGTCACTTGCAACGCAGCAAAGCACTGGATTCGGGATGCTCTGCTTCGGGTGCAGCTCCCCGCTGATGTATTTGGGAAGGCAGCAGGTGGTGACAAAAGTGCTTGGGCCTGTTCCCTCCATGTAGGGAATCTGGATGGAATTCCTGATTCCTGGCTTCAGTCTGGGTCAACTCTGATCACTAAGGCCACTTGGAAAGTGAACCAACAAATGAAAAATGTATGTGTGTGTGTGTGTGTATGTGTGTGTGTGAGACTGTCCCCTTCAAATACATGAATCTTTAAAAACGAATAGCTAGAGTTGTTAATTAGTGTATTGCTGTGGTTTTAATTTGCATTTTTCTAATGACTAATAATGTTGAGTAAAATGTCATGAGCTTATTTGGCATCTTTATGTTTTCCATTATGAAAATGCTGCTCCTGTTTATGCTTACATTTTTAATTAGATTGTTTTCTTATGGGGGGGGGTTGAAATTTATGTTTTATTGTGTATTCTGAATACAAGTCCTTTGCACATATTTACTTTGCAAATATTTTCATTCAGATTGTGAGCTATATTTTCATTCCTTTAGCAGTGCATTTTGAAGATATTTTTAACTTTGGAGATGTCACTTGGCCAATTTGTTCATGAATGGCGCTTTTTATGTTACATTAAACTAATGCTTATCTAATCCAGGAACACAAAAGCTTTCTCTTTTATTTAATTCTAAAAGGTTTATGTCTGCATTTGTTTTTCACTCATTTGAATTCGCACTTTGTATGGGTCTAGTTAATAATTTTTGCGTGTGAATATCAACTATTGCAGAATACTTTCTTGAGAAAATGGCTGTCATCCTTTATTGAATTGCATTGCATTTTTAATCAAAATCAGTTGTATTTATGTACATGGTTGTGTTGGTGAAATAACTATTCTTTCCCATGGATTAATTTGTCCAATTAGGCAATTATTACAATGCTTCAATAATGATAGTTTTGAGTGACTTTTTAGTTCAGGTAGTTATAATTCCTAAGCTGTGTCTTTCTTTTCCAAATTGTTTTGAGAGTTCTAGATCCTTTTTAGTTAGATTTTCATTGGGCTTTTAATGACTGAATGAAGAGTACTAACATCCCCTAACTCCTTGCATATACAGCACATAAATACCTTCGTACTCTTCTCTAGAAATTCTCTTGTCTTTGTCAGCTGTAGCCCAATTTCAATCACTTGATTTTTCTCTTTATTATATTTCTATTTTCCCGTACTTTTCATGCTGGGAATACTTGGCAAGATGTCAGATACTCTAAGTTCAGTCTTCGTGAGTGCTAAATATTATTATATTCCTAAAAGTATTCTCAAGCTTTCTCTGATTGCAAGCTGGTTACTTGAAGGGTTCAGTTTACTCTGTTAAAAGTTTATTGGGGTTAATTATTACCCACCGTGAAGACACTCTCCTTGTGAAAATGATGACTATTTTTAGTCCTTCTGGAGAAAAAGACACTTCTCAGCCTGTCTGCTTTTCCCTGCCCGTTTCAGTGTTCTTGCCCCATGTCTGGCAGGTTCCTCCCACATGTGTACCTCAGCACTCTACTGCATGTAAGACACGGTGCAGCCCTCAGGAATACTCTCTGTGTACAAATCTCATCCCTGAGCACTCTTGTTCCGTTAGGATGATCTCTCCCGTCTCTTGGCTTTGTTTCTTCAACTCACAGTCTCCACCTGATTTTCTTTTTGTTCCCTCCTCTTGTGTTTCTCCTGCAAACTCTGAGAAGTCAGCAGCCCCAACTGAATCATAGGGTTCATCATAGCTTTTGTGCATCTTTGAGGGATTATTGGTCTTCATTTCATAAGGTCCAGCATCTTGAAAAATCATCATTTCATATATTTCTTCCAGTTTTTTTTTTCTGTTGATTCAGGTGAGAAAATAAACACCCATTTCTATTTCGATTCAGAAAGGGCTGGACGTAGGCTCTGCTTTAACCCCTAATTCATGAATAGAAATATGCACTGATTTCCATGGCAGACCACAGAAACATTTGTGCATTCTTTGTAAATAGTGATGTTTGCCAAAAGCAGTCAACATAACATTCCCTTCACACACAAAATGCCAATGCAGTCCGTTGCTCACCAACACAATCAGTTACTCTTAATACTTGATGCTGTGTTGAAAAAGAAATAGATTATCAAGAAAGATTTTTTTAAAAAGCATACAGCATCTGAGTCATCCTCCGCAGTGTTTTGTCAGCCTCTGGAAGGTTTCTGCCTGCTCCCGTGCCCACCCGACCTCCTGGCCTTTCCCTGGAGGGGTCCCCCCAGGCCGGCACCCTGGCAATGCTATAAGCAAGTTTGTTGACAGGAAGCCACGATCCTGGTCTGTCCAGATGGTAGTGTAAGTTTGAGGACCATTGAATCCTGGGACTTTCTCCAATTTATCACAATTAAACACCTGTGCTAAATAAGTAGCACAGCTCCACTGTGGATTTAAAGGCCTGAAATGCTAACTGCCAAAATCCCTTTCTTATTTCATGGAATAAATGGCGTGAGGCCCTCCAGATGTTGTTTCCTGATAATGCGTGATGTTGAGAGCTGAGAGGTCCTCAGGAGGCTTTTTGGGCTTGGGCCGACTCCTGCTTGCATACTCCATGTTGTGTCTCAGCCTGGAAGGACCCTGTATGCAAAGTTAAATATTGAGACTCTGCAGCCTCACTTAGCACATCCTTATTTTCATATGGTGGTAAACCCACCATATGTTGTTCTGGAAAAGGCATAGAAATTGAGCACAGTATTGGCTATGAATGAAGAATATGGGCTTGAGCCCTGTAAAGACCCAGATTTTAAAAGATTTATTTATTTTATTGGAAAGGCAGATATATCAGAGAGGAGAGACAGAGAAGAAGATCTTTCATCCATTGGTTCACTCCCCAAGCGGCTGTGACAGCTGGAGCTGAGCCAATCCGAAGCCAGGAACCTCTTCCAGGTCTCCCACAAGAGTGCAGGGTCCCAAAGCCTTGGGCCCTCCTCAACTGCTTTCCCAGGCCACAGGTGGGGAGCCGGAAGGGAAGCTGGGCTGCCAGGATTAGAACCGGCGTCCAAATGGGATCCTGACTCATTCAAGGCGAGGACTTTAATCACCTCACTAGCACGCCAGAAGGCCCAGATTTAAATCTAAGCTTTATCCCTTTGCCAGCTGGGTGACCTGGCTCATGAAATATAAAGTACATGGTCTTCCATTGTGAAGCACTAACCTTTAAAATAAAAGACAATAATGGAAGACTTGAGGGGAGCTTTGTTGCAGTCATAACGCATGGTCCCTGGCAACAAGAAGTACCCCATGAATCTGCAAGGACGATACCAAATCTGACCTTATTTTTACCACTCTTCATAATCACTTCCAACGTCATGGTTATTTTCAGAGTCTGCAGGGCCATCCATTTGTAAGGAGCTGATATACTGCCCTATTTTTCTCTAACAGATGTCTCTAGCTGGTTGTCCACAAGAAAACTGCGAAGAGGTTTTCAAACACTAGACGCTGCCCTAAGACAAAGCAAGGGCTTTCTCCTAAAATCCTAATTTCAGCAAAAATTCTTGCTTCTCATATTGTGTGAAATCTCATTGAGCTGTGGACCCACAGTTCCATGTTTCAATCTGGGGGACTGGGAATCTTCTAATGTGTTGAGCAGGAGGGTGGTAGTCATTCAGCGTGAACTCCCATTGCTCTGTTGGCCTTGACCACACTCAGTTGAGCATCACCTATGTCAGGGTGCCTCGTAATTGATCTACCTGTACCCTGTTGTGTTTATGACCGTTGTAGCTTGTCATTCTCTTTGAGAGTCTTGCAATCACATACATGAGGTACTTACAGGAGAGTCTGATGTGTCCAAGGTAACCATAAAGGCATTTAAAGCCCCTAATGTGAGCTGGGTTCATTGCTGAACTTTATGCAGATTCTGTATCCCTCCCAACATGGCATGAGGATGTGAATAAAAGTAAGAAATAATAGCGAATTTGGGGCTGGCATGATGGATCAACTGGTTAATCCTCTGTCTGTAAGCACTGCCACTCCATATGGGCACAAGTTCATGACCCAACTGTTCCACATCCAATCCAGCTCCTTACTTGTAGCCCAGGAAAGCAGTATAGGATGGCTCCAAAACCTCAGGACCTTGTGGCCTGTATGGGAGACCTGAAGGAACGCCTGACTCCTGGCCTCAGATGGGCTCAGTTTTGGCAGTTGCAGCCATCTGGGGAGTGGAACACTGGATGGAAGATCTTTCTGTCTCTCCTTCTCTCTACAATATGCCTTTCCAATAAAAATAAGTCTTTGTTTCCAAGATATATTTACTTTTATTGTAAAGGCAGATCAGATTTACAGAGAGGAGAGACAGAGACAAAGATCTTCCATTCACTGGTTCACTCCCCAGATGGCCACAAATATATTTTAACAAAAACGAAGGTAGGAAGGAATGGAGGGAGAGAGAGAGGGAGGGAAGACGGACAGCAACTTCCAGATAACATCGCTAAAGTAGAAAATATTTCTTTCCTGACCTTTTTAACCTTCTTTGGGGTCAGAATGTTGGGTGTGAGGGCTGGAGCTGGAGCAACCATCTGTGCTGTATGGCAGAAGCTAATAACATCTTAGGAACTTCACAGTTCATGAACATTTTAAGTCTTCCCTAAAGCTTCCCTACAGTGAAATCTCATGGAGTCTCAAATATCAATTTTATGATCTCCTTTCACCAATTCTTTTCTCTCTGCCCTGAATTTTATCAAATGTTACTATCGTACATCTATTATATTATGTTTTACCGAGGAATAGTTGATATATTAGACAATTCAGTCATTTAGAGTGTGATTGCAAGGTTCTTAGTATATTCACAAACTTTTATTACCTTCCTTGAAAACAAAAGTACATTGTCACTTTCATTTCAGTGACTCGAGCAAATCGCTCAGTTCTGGCTAGAAATGTACGCAGCGGAGACAGGGCCCACATGGAAGTGGAATATTAGAAGAATAATGGAATCAAATCCACATATTGTCTTCACCAGAAGAATATCAGGAGATACAGTCATCCCCACGCATGTGGTAAAGTGGAAATTGCTGACAGAAGGCAATGGCATCTATGGAAAAAAAATAAAACTTTTTGTGGGTTAAGGTGCAGAGGAAGAAAATGAACAAGTCTGCAGAAATAATAAAAAGTAGGGAAGATACATGAAGCAAGACAATCATTTTTTGACTTGGGACTTGTGAGCTAGGCTAGAGCTAATTTTAGAAACCAGTTATGGGCCCAACACCGTTCCCTAGCGGTTAAAGTCCTCACCTTGAAAGCTTCTGGATCCCATATGGGAGCCAGTTCTAATCCCGGCAACCCCGCTTCCCATCCAGCTCCTTGCTTGTGGTCTGGGATAGCAGTTGAGGATGGCCCAAAACCTTGGGACCCTGCATCCCGTGTGGGAGACCTGGAGGAAGTTCCCGGCTTCTGGCTTCAGATCGGTGCAGCACCTGCCGTTGAGGTCACTTGGGGAGTAAACAATAGGATGGAAGATTTCAAAAAAAAAAAAAATAGAAACCAATTGTAAAGGCAATTAATTAAAATGGGAAGGCGATGATGATGAGAGTGATAACAGCAAACACGTCTTAGCCTTTATTTCTCTGTGGTAGGCACTGTGTGAGAGAGTGGAGATGTCCGATTTTTGCAACAATCATTGCAATAGTTCCAGCTATCATCTCCATGTAGAAGAACAAAATGAAACTCTAATAGCTGGAGTCACCGGCTAAGTATAAACAGTAGGACATCCTTTATGGCTTCTAACTAAACCATCCTTAGTACTGAGTGGGAAAGAATCTAAAATAATTTGTACCAAACTGGTAGCAGGGGAAACTTTCCAATGGCTGAAATTTCAGAGAAATTGCCATGTATTTAAGTTGTCTTTTATTTCCTGTAACAGTGCTTCTTGGTGCACAGCATACAAGTCTTACGTGGGTTTGGCTAGGTTTATTCTGAAGTATTTTATTCTTTTTGTTCCTATTGTACGGGAATTGCTTTAACAATTTTTCATTTTCAATTGTTCACTGCTAGTGTGCAGAAGTGCAACTAATTTTTATTGATTGATCCCGTAGTCTGCAACTGTGCTAAATTTATTTATTATCTCTAATAGAGTTATTTTGTGGAGTCCCACAGGATTTTCTCTTGCTGGAATCACATCATCTGTGGGTAGAAACAGTTTTAACGGTTTTTCTTTTCCATTTGGATTCCTGTCTGTTTTTTTCTTAACTGTCTGATTACTCTGAATAGAACTTCTGGTAGCAAATGGAATAATGGTGACAAATTGGGCTTTCTTGCCTTCTTCCTAGTCTTGGGGAAAAAAAACAGTCAACATTTTACCATTGAAACGGAATTTGTAGATTGAAAATATTTTTATTTATTTTCAAAGTCGGATATATAGAGAGAGGAGAAGACACAGAGAGGAAGATCTTCTGTCTGATGATTCAGTCCCCAAGTGAGCGCAACGGCCAGAGTTGTGCCAATCCGAAGCCAGGAGCCAGGAGGTCTTGTGGGTCTCCCACGTGGGTACAGGGTCCCAAGGCTTTGGGCCATCCTCAACTGCTTTCCCCAGACCACAAGCAGGGAGCTGGATGGAAAGTGGGGCTGCCGAGGTTAGAACCAGCACCCATATGTGATCCCAGCGCGTTCAAGGTGAGGACTTCAGCCTCTGAGCCATCGTGCTGGGCCCTAGATTAAAAATATTTTAAAATGTATTTGAGAGGTCAAGAGGCAATGAAAAGCAGACGATGGGAAGCTTGTAATTCCTGAATGTTCAGAATCGTTCAGGGACATCAGCTGAAGCTACGAACCAGGAATTCAATCCAAGCATCTCACATCAGTGATCTGAACCCAACCTGCTTGAACAGCCCTGCTACACTGCCGTATGCACTGAGAGGCAGCTGGAATTAGAAGTGGAATCAGGAATTGAATCCAGGAATTCTGGATCTTAATCAGCATATTAATCACCAGGCCAAAGCACTTTATTTTTAAATATATTAAAACATGACTCTCCCCCCACCCCCAGAAACTATTAAAACTTTAGATCAAAACCCGTTTAAGAAGTCATTAACATATAAAACCATCATTGACCTGTTAGTGGCCTATAGTGGAAGCAAGCAGAACCTTATTCAAGAAAAGCTGGAAAAATCAGATAGGAAGATACGTAAGATTAGACAGAGAACTACACAGCATCTTGACAATAGTTAGGCTAAGGTCTCTGGCCTAACACTGCAAAGCTTGAGATAGAAGGAAGATAGAGGCTTACCTACTGGCTTCATGAAGACACCACATTTCAGACTTGAAAACCCCAGGCCAAGATAGAAGAACCATACAGTTCCTACCTATCACTAGCATCTTATGGGAACCATCTTGACAAAAGAAACAGCCTCCTGAAGTCCCCTCTATTGAAGGCTTAGAGTTTTCAGAGAGAGAAGCAAAACTGGGGAAGACCACAACAGCATGCCTCACCAATCTGACCTGTTTTAGCCATGGTCAATATCTCATTACACTGGAAATTGTAGAGTCTATATTTATAGCTTCTATTTAATATATTCCGAGCAGATGCCAGACATGGGGCAAATTTTTCCATTAGTTTCTGCAATAACCAAGTGAGATATGCATTCCTGGGCTCATTAGTTATATAGAAACGGGAATTGAGAATCAGCAAGGTTGCATTCTTCGCTCTACCTACATGGTGGGTAGGGAAAAGAAATGAGACGTTGGTCTACAATTTGTATTAAATGTTATTTGTATAGACGTCACAAGGCAGGGTTTTAATGTACATAACTGTGTTTATATCATCTTGTCAAGACAGGTAGGGCATGCTGCAATATTCAAATAGTATCTAAACCTCCGTGGTTGAAATGACCCTCCATATCTTATTCAGCATACATCTTAGAATGATGCATTTTTCAAAGTTGACTCCCAAACTTCGGTAATCCTTGGTACCACTTCCCCCACCCCAACAAGTGAATACTTCTGTGTGAGCAGTGTAAACATTTACTTGAGCACGCAAGAATGAAATTATAGAAACCAACATCTATGTATTTCACACTTTGAAGAATAAAAAACCGATTAAATCCCTTTAAGCTTCTCAAAGAAACCTACCATATATCAAATGGTACAATAACTTCCTGCCTCTTCAGATTGTCTAAGGAGCATTCAACTCTAAACTGAAAATAGGACTGACCACATGAACTTTGCCAGGGCTTCCTCACGTGCAGACCAGGGATGGCACCCCATTAGAAAGTAAGAAAAGGCACTGAATTTGAGCTTGCCGTATGCGGGAACTGAGCGTTGGTTTTGAACATGGATAAAAAGGAGAGCATTGGAGAGGATGGAGTTCAAGGGCTGTCAGCTGTCATACTGTGTGCATGATGAGCCCACCCAGTTCTTGACCCGTCACTGTGATGAATTGGTAGGTTTCTCCATCTACCGGAACCAGCAATATGCAATGCCTTGAACAACCCCACCTGCATGTATTACGTATCACAGATCTTCATATTTCAAAGGACACAGCTTTGCAAAATAAATTAATTCAAACTAAACCGCTTAATTTTTTTGCCTCCCTGTGTTCTTTTGCAATAGAAGAAATTCAGCATACTTTCACTGCATGAAGAAGGAGACAATAGGAGGAGCTGTTTTCTAAGTGGGAGAGGTGTCACTATGATGAGGAAGCGAGTAAGAAAGAAGCCCAGTTTCTCTTGATCCTTACATAAAGCCATTTGTTTTGGAACTGTAATTACAAATGTTAAAATAGCACAGAATCTCAGTGAGATGATTCTTTAAAATAATAGTTTTGGGATCATCGATTTTTCCCACTTTAAAACACATTTCAGGGGCCCGGCGCAGTGGCGCAGTGGCACAGTGGTTAAGGTCCTCGCCTTGCATGCCCGGAATCCCATATGGGCGCCGGTTCTATCCCGGCAGCCCCGATTCCCTTCCAGCTCCCTGCCTGTGGCCCGGGAAAGCAGTCGAGGATGGCCCAAAGCTTTGGGAACCTGCATCCGCGTGGGAGACCCGGAAGAGGCTCCTGGCTCCTGGGATCGGCATAGCATCGGCCGTTGCGCTCACTTGGGGAGTGAATCATCGGACGGAAGATCTTCCTCTCTGTCTCTCCTCTCTGTATATCCGCCTTCCCAATAAAAAAAAATAATAAAAATAAATCTTTAAAAAAAACCACACATTTCAGGTGGGATAAGGGATCTGTTTTCTTGCTCTGCAGTTCTCCCTTCAAGCTTGAATATCCTCTAAGCAAAGCCTTTGCTTTGTTTTTTCATGGCTAGTTCAGCCCCACTTCCCATGCAGCTCCCTGCTTGTGGCCTGGGAAAGCACCGGAGGATGGCCCAAAATGCCTTGGGACCCTGCACCTGCGTGGGAGATCTGGAAGAAGCTCCTGGCTCCTGATTTTGGATTGGCTCAGCTCCAGCTATTGCAGCCACTTGGGGAGTGAATCAATGGATGAAAGATCGTTTTCTCTGTCTCTCTCTCTCTCTCTCACTTTCCAACAAACACAAATCAATCTTTAATCCATTTAATTTAATCAAAATTTAAAACAATAATTTGTTCCATCCTTTTAGTCATTGGGTATTCACGGGTTATTATTGAACCCTTACTCATGTGCATGAGGCTGCTTACTGGGAATGCAAATACAGACACCATCCATATGACCACGGTCCATTAGGCTTTGAATCTGCCCAACGCTGAGAGCTGAAAGGATGCAACGAAAAACTGAAACGATGAGAACACAAGTGCTAGGAAGAAAACAAAACAGGAGGACACAAGAAAGTGGCTAGGTCGCAATGGCAAGTGCCGTCAGTCAGCTGCTCTTGTAGGTGCTCTGAATGTGAACCCACTTTCACAGGCACAAAGCTTGTGCCCATGTCGTGCTCATGGGCACACCACACATGGTTCTGGAAGCCAACATCATATCATGTTGTTGAGAAAAACAGACCCTAACTTTACTCACCTGCCTGCAATCTCCCACATACACTCCTGCTTGAATTCAGCAGGAAGTCAGAAGACAGAGACCCTTGTCTTGGTCAACACCAGGGGGCACTGTTGTTCACAACAATGGACCTCTCGGGATATGGAGTAGCACGGGGATGACCCTGGAAAAACAAACTGAAGACAGGAGGGGATATGTCCATCCACCTCATCCAGGATTCTTCAGGAATGTAGGAGACAGTGACTGTGAGATGCTTGATCTCAATCTTACTCTTTAAAATCAGTTGAAACAAGAATGGCAAAATGGAAATACATGCTAACTCAATATTGGATTGCTGTTGTTTTCTAAAGTCTCCAGATTTTGCAATGATGTCTCAAATGAAATATCATTGTACTTGGATTGGTGCTGTTTTCTAAAGTCTCCAGATTTTGCAATGATGTCTCATATGAAATATCATTGCACTTTGAAAGCAGAAAGTGTGCAATAAATTGAATTCATTGAGATTTATTTATAGCCTAAATATGAATTCTGTTTTCTGAACTTTTCTATTAAAATTCCCAAGGACTCGCTCACTAAACTATTATCTCTCAATTATCTTAAACTATTTATTATTTCAACTCCTCCTCACTTAACTGCCTTTTCCTCTACTTATTGAAAAGTTTAAATGTATTGATGCATATGACAGGCAGAGTAACAAGAAAGGAGGCAGAGATTTTCCTTCTGTTGGTTCACTCCCCAACTGGACGCAATGACTGGGGCTGAAATAAAGCCAGGAGCTTAGAACTCCTCTGGGTCTCTCACACGGATGTCAGGGGCCCGAGTACTTGGGCTATTGCCTGCTGTTTTCCCAGACATATTAAGAGAAGCTGCACAGAAAGTAGAATGCATATACTCACCAAGAGGAACTGTATAAAGAAGACTAGTATACGGAGAAGAGAGTATCATCTCTTGGTTCCTTCAGCAAATTGCCACAATGACAAGGACTGGATTGGACTGAACCTGGGAACCAGAAACTAACCCAAGTCCACCTATGTGTGCATAAAAACCCAGTCACTGAGACAGCACCACTGCCTCCCAGCATCTTTATGAACAAAAATAGGAATCAGAACCTAGACTGACACGCCAAACTCAGGTAGTCAAATACAGGACACAGTCATCCTAAGTGATATCGTATCTACTAGGCCAAATATCTGCCTAAATTTTTTGTTAGTATTTATTTATTTATTTTTTTACAAAGTCAGATACACAGAGAGGAGAAGAGACAGAGAGGAAGATCTTCTGTCCGATGATTTACTCCCCAAGTGAGCACAATGGCCGGTGCTGTGCAGATTTGAAGCCAGGAACCAGGAATTTCTTCCAGGTCTCCCACGCAGGTGCAGGGTCCCAAGGCTTTGGTCTGTCTTCGACTGCTTTCCCAGGCCACAAGCAGGGAGCTGGATGGGAAGTGGAGCTGCTGGGATTAGAACCTGAGCCCATATGGGATCCCGGTGCATTCAAGGCGAGGACTTAAACTGCTAGGCCACACCGCCGGGCCCTCTGCCTAAACTTTTTAATGAGTTCTCAAATCTGGAACAAGGAAATAAAGCAGGCACCAACTGGTAGTGAAAGGGTAAAACCAGAGTGATCTTCATTAAATAAAATTGGTTTAAATGTCAGCATTCATTTAGGCCACAACATTCTTGGTAATGTGGTCAGTCTGAGTGAGGAGACAAAACTGGACAGAGAGGGAGGGCAAGGCCAAAATGTCCAAGGATCTGAATGCCATGCTAGATGGCTTGCACTTCTGCAGGCAATAACACATTATTAGAAAATTACAGAGAAGGAAAGTGAAGTGATGCTTAGCCATGGTGATGCAGCTTAGGTAAGCCACCATTTCAGACACTCACATTGGAGTCCCGAGATCTGAATCCTGACAGATTCCACTTTCAATACAGCTTCTTGCCAATGCCCCAGAAGGCAACAGACAAAGGACTGGGTGCTTGGATCCTTGTCACCTGAGTGGGGGACTTAGCTGAAGATACTGGCTTCTGGATTGAGGCTGACACAGCTCTGGATGTTACAGCGACTTGGGGAATAAAGCAGCCAGTGAAAGGTATGTGTGTGTGTGTGTGTGTGTGTGTGTGTGTGTGTGTGTGTGTGTCTTTTTTCCTTTATCAAATACATTTAACACTTTAAAAGGAAACTAAAATGTAAGTGTATGTGTATTCTAACAAAACAACAAGTATGTAGCCCACGCTCTTTAGAACCCAAAAGACCTGTGTTTGGGCTTAACTTTGACTGTTATTACCAAGTCATCTGGGGACAAGTTAATAAAACTTTTAAACCTCGAATTTTCTATCAGGCTTAATGCAAACCTGCAGTTACCATGGATACCCTGAGCTTCTCCAGACATTCAGAATGAAGCATCTGACACATAGACAGTAAATCCTGCCTATCAAAATGCTGAAACATGGATGGAGATGGGAGGTTGAAATCACAGAAACCACAAAAGCAAAATCTATAGTCTCCTGGCACGATTGGATATATCCATTCCCTAACGCAGATGCTGTTTAACCAGCAGTGAGGCTACAGCCCAATAAGCCTATTGTAAGTTAAGAACATTGTAGGCCAAAACTGTGCGTAATCCACATGACATTACAGCTCAGTGACAGCGTGCTAAGTGTTAGTTTCCCCTTGTGATGGTGAAGTTGACTAGGAGAGACACTCCCTGCCCCGCCCAGCATCAGGAGAAAACATGGTGATAAAAAAGAGCCAAATCCCAAATCCAAAGTATCACTTCCATAGAATGCGTATCATTTTCACTACATCATGAGACTGAAAATTTTAAGTGAAACCCTTGTTAGGTCAGGCGCCTTCTGTATGCTGATCACGTTGATACCTACCAATTGCAAGCTTCGGCTGACACTTGATGTGGGGGATGGCTCGCTACTTCTCAGTGTAGTTTCTCTGATGTCTAGTGGTTGAGCTCTGACTTGGGCTTCCCTATGTAATTACATGATACGATACCATAGTGTCCACTACAAATTTCCCTTTACGGTGTGTGTTTCCTGTGTTCCGCCAAGACTCTCTTCAACATCAAGTTAACTAGCAACGTTGCATTCTACTCTTAGCATCTATGTTACTTTCTTATTAAAGATAGGTCCAAGTCATGAAACAGAGATCATAAGGCGTGAAAGTAGTTATTAAATTTGAGGCATATGTATTACAACTTAGCATTGCCCATATAAAACCTATACCGGGACGCAGTACAAATCTGTAATATCAAAGAACATTATGTTAGCAAAACTGATATTTAAACAGTAGTTTTATACAAGCTGGAAAAAAGTCAGATAGTAGGCAACAAGAGTAAAGATGAATAACTTAACAAAGAGTGTGTGATCAGTTCAGGAGGTCTATAAGACTTCACTGCACACTTTATTTAATATTGGAATAAAGCCATGCATCTGTCCACGTTGTCTTCCAAGCAGAGTGACTTCTCTGTTTTTCCTAAATTAGCTCAAAATCGTGTTTTCTAGTCTAATGACTTCTGTTGTCAACTGGAGGGAGAAAAACGAGAGCTGGATTACAAACACGTCTTTCAAGGTTGCATTCGTCTCGGCAACACAGAGGTACAAGTCACAGGGACACCAAGGAGCCAACAGAAGCAGCTGCCATGGTACTGACAAATAGTGTGATCACTGGGAAGGCAGAATGAACAATTGGCAAAGTCCTGTTATCAAATAACACTGATGGATGCTGCACAATATCAATGGCTTACATTGTGAAAGAGCAATTACACTCTAGTGCATCTGCTCGTAGATATTTCACCTACACTTGGGCAAGGCCACTGATGGAGAGAGTATGAATGAGTTGCTCTTGGCGCTAAGTGCAGCAGTTAAGTGGAAGAGAGGTGCTTGACAAGTTTTATTCTGTTGATCCTGGCTACCAGAGGAGAGATGTGTTTGTTGGCTGACAATTCTTTTTTTTGTCACCTAGGAGTAGCCTGGAAAATGTACACTCAGATTCATGCTTTTAGAGGCCAGCCGACCACACGGAACCATGATTGAGCTTTGCTTTCTAGAGAAATGGATTTCCACCTCGATGTCAGTAAGATGTGTGATTCACTGAAAATTTGGGAGCCAAAACCAGTTCTGTTGAATGTAATTCACTTTTGGAATTGTGCAGAGGGTAGACTATTATTGGGAGGAAAACGGCACACAATATTTACTGTATTTTGCGACATCAAAAATTATGGTCTGGAATCTAATAAGGAGTAAGAGTAGCTGATAACCTTGAAGTAAATTCTGATCAATGGCTATGTTATCAGGTTAACTATAATCGCCAAGCGATTACAAACAATATCCTCATTCAGTTAGGTAAAAATAACAGGTGGGGCCTGGTGCGGTAGTCTAGTGGCTAAAGTCCTTGTCTTGCATGTGCCAGGATCCCATGTTGGCATTGGTTCATATTTCAGCGTCCCTGCTTCCCATCCAGTTCCCGTCTTGTGGCCTGGGTAAGCAGTCAAGGACAGCCCAAAGCTTTGGACCCTGAGCACACATGGGAGACACAGAAGAAGCTCCTGGATCCAGATCAGCTCCAGCCACTGAAGCCACTTGGGGAATAAATCAATGGATAAAAGATCTTTCTCTCTGTCTCTTTTCCTCTCTGTATATCTGACTTTCCAATAAAAATAAATAATCGAAAAAATAAAATAACAATAGGGGAGGGTGCTACACCTGCTTGGCCCCCACAGGTGTTAGGGAACCTGGAACTGAATCCTGACTCAACATCCAATTCAGGTTCCTGCTAACGCTTACCCATGGAAAACAATAGACGATGGTGCAAGTTCTTGGGTTCCTACAATCCATGTGGAAGAGCTGAATGGAGTTCTTATCTCCTGGTGTTGCAGGAATTTGGGGATTGATTCAGTACATGAAGAAACTTTCAATTCCCATCATCATCAGCATCTCTCTCTCTCTCTCTCTCTCTCTCTCTATATACACACACACACACACATACATTCTGTTTATATATATATACTCTCTTGATATATATGATATATTAGCATATATATCATATCTGTCTCTATCTCTGTTTCTAGTTCTTTGTGTTTCTGATTCTCTGTCTTCCAAATGAAACTAAGTAATCTCTAAAGTATTTTTAAAATACAGATAAAAATGTAATTTTTGGTGGTAACTGGTTCTGATTTTTTTAACACAACTGTAAACTATCCATGCAGAATTGAGGATCTGGATTTCTTGTTAGTCTCACCCCTGGTTTGCAAGCGACATGAAGTACAAACACTAATAGAAAATTGCATTCTTTTTTCTGCGCAAAGTTGAAAAGGTTAAGATGAATGCCCAACAAGGCTGTTTATTTTATAAGCAAGAATACCTCAAAATCAATTCAGAATAGGGAGAAATTCAAAACATTGTTGTGCCAACATGATATGATATAAAACATGTTAAAATGTTTCGATTTTATAATCGTCTAGCTTAAATTGAATAGGGAGGGAGTATATTTTTGCTCAATTGGAAAGTAGAGAAATACAAAAATTAGGCAAAACTATATTTAGGAAAGGAGGCTGTGTTCTTTATTACTAATAATTAGTTCATTGTCTCCTTGTCTATTACATTAAATGGGTATCAAATGTAGTGTTAAATATTTATAATTGTATAAGAAAAAATGAGGCTAAAGTTACTAAAGTTTTGCGAAGTCAACTTATGAGGTGATAAGATTAAAGTGCCAAGGTGATTAGTGGGGAAAATGCCATACACACACACACACACACACACACACACACACACAGACCACAAGTCATTCAACTCGTATCTAATAAAGTACATGTGAAATAAGGAGGTAAAATGCACAAAATGCATGTAATATTCATAAATCTCTTTATATTCTAGATAGCACAAAATAAATATTCACCAAACAAAACAGGAAACATAAGGAGTAGAGTTTATAGCAAAAGTGGAGAAAACCATAAATAGCAATTGCAGAAATAGATTCTATGCATCTTAAAAAAAAAAAGGACTAAAACTCTCTGGAGAATAAAACATTTCTTACAGTAAAAATTCAACTGTAAATGGGCAAAAAGAGTTACCAACTTTTAAATAGACAAACCCAACCAAAAGGAAAACTGTAGAGAAGGAAATATACATCGCCCAAAGTAATAGACATTTATAGGAAAAAATGAGAGGGCTGTCTCTTTTGCTTGTCCATATAGGAGAACCTAGGTTACAAAAACGGTCATTCTCTTTGCTTGTGTACCCATTATCCGGAATGATTCATCCACAAACCCCTTTCCCATTCTCCACTCTTCCGACCCACTATTCACACACAAAAAACCAACACCATATACCCAAATTACTCCCCTCCACCCCCCTTACTCTACCCTAAATCAACTTACCCATCCAAAAACAAATGATACCATCCCCCTTTAATCCATCCTCCCTATTCCCATCAACACTGTAGTACCACTCCCTCCCCAAACTCCCCACCAAAATCCTCCAAATATACCTCCCACTCACTCATCACCTCTCACCTACAATACATATACCCAACCCACCCCAATATTTACCCCAATCTCACACCCTATAACAACACACTCTACCCTATTTTTCCTATCTAATCCTTCCCATTCCATAAACAAAACCCAAACCTCAAAACCCTACCTACCCTTACCAAAACACCCAACAACCAACCTTAACACCCCCATCCCCCCACTCCTACTACTCCAACAACAACCTCTCCACCTTCACCCCAATCCAATTACCCCATTCCATCCCTAACCTCCACACTCCATCCCCCCCACCCCTCAACCATCAATTCAAACTACCCCCCCATCCTCTCCCATATCCCTTCTCATTCCCCACCTCCACAAGACGTCCTCACAATATTAATCATGACCACAGCTACTGATGTGAACCATGGCAACAGGAGTAGACAATTTTGAAAGCTACAATGCTAACAACGTAAGCCGGAGTGTGGGGTTCCAATTCCTTCCCTGAGTTTGCCACAGGGAGCAACACTTCTCAATGTGTGAATCAGTCACAATTAATTTACTAGATGATCTCAATGATTTCCAATGACAGTATCAAGCCTTAATATAGACAAATGTTAAAATTAAAAACCAAAAAGTATGTTCTCTGCGTCTGTGTGCATAAACTCCTTGTGGTTTATCCATCAGGCATGGTTTGTGCCAGCTTATGGGGAAGATGAGTTAAAGCCAGATATGAATGAGACCAGGGCCCTGTTAGACTAACGCCTGCCAATCAGAGGGGTGAAGGCACAGATGAACTACAGAAATCCTACTGATGAACACTGCTCATTGTTAGCTGGGGGTGACAATCTTCCTCCCCCTTCCGTCTCCTTCCCTGTCCCCCATTTTACTTTCACCGTCTACCTCCATTTTTCTGCTGTCCTCTTTTCTGCTTTCTCCGAAATAGAATTACACTCGAAGACACCCGAGACGGCATTCAACCGGGATGAAAGGAGAAATGAAATGATGCCAGAATATCCATTCATCTTCCCGTCACTCCTCTAATAAACCTCCTATCTGTCTCTGTTTCGGTTGAGACACGCAACAGCCTTCATGGGCAGGCAAGGTCCACTGGTGGGACTGTGTGAGACTCCAGCAGTTCACAGCTGCACAGCTGCTGATCTTATTTTTATTTGACACCAGGTAGCACACTCATATCCTAGAGCCAGGTTCCAAATGCCGTGTGGATTGGGAAGCCGGGGCACGTGTTGATTGCCACTTGATTACCATAAATTCACATCTTTCCTCACGCAAACATCCAAAGCCTTAGTAGCCCCCAGCAGCTGTTTCCTTAACTCTATAACCAAGAGAGATGTTTGTGAAGGCCACACCAATGGCTTTTGCTTGTATCTAAACAGATGGGACAAGATGCAGCACCATTTGCAAGGGTCAATTTCGAAAATTCTGACATATTTTCTAAAAAAAAAAAAAAAAAAAAAATCACCTGCCGAGGGGGCAAGCTGTGTGTGTGTGAGTTTTATCACACTAATGGTTTCACATGACACCTTTTTGGATTGCATTTGAATTGTAAATTCTACACTGTTTTCTTTCAACCTGGATGCAGGAGAGATTTTATTTTTCAATCGGGCGCATGTCTTGATCGTTCATTTACTCCTTCATTCATTGCTTTGCTCCCTGCACAATCATCTAGTTACTCAAACACTCATTCAGTCACTCAGTGTTTCCTCGTGGAAAAGAAGACAGCCCCAGGAGCATATTGTTTGTGAGACCTAGGGCAAGATGCTTAAACTTTGCTATCTGTGAGTGCATAGTTTACTGGTACCTTTCCTTCAAGATTGCTGTAAGCAGTGAAGGGGACCCTGTGTGCAGAGCACTTACAAGGGCTCCTGCTGTACCTCGCATCTGTCTATCTGTAAGCAACCGCCATCACTCATCCATACATCCATCCATCCACACATCCAGCACATTCATTGTGCCAAGCATTGACATGTGTGTTGCATCTGAAACAACAGACAAGATGAAGTTCTTTCATGAAATGTATGTTTATTGTTCCCTAAAACATAACCATAGAGGTGGGTCAGTTTCATCCTACAATGGGTTAAGACACCACTTAAAACACTGAAATCCCATATTGAGGTTCGAGTTTAAGTCCTGGTTGCTCTGCTTCTAATTCAGCTTCTAGCTACTGCAGCTGGAAAGGTAGCAGATGCTGGCTCCAGTGCCTGGGAGGCAGTAGGTGATGCTGGCTCCAGTGCCTGAAGGCTAGTAGGTGGTGCTGGCTCCAATGCCTGGGACGCAGTAGGTGATGCTGGCTCCAGTAGCTGACTCCCTGCCATCCAAGTTGAAGAACTAATTTCCTATCTCCTGGCTTCAGACAAGCCCAGTCCTGACCATTGAATACATATGATGTGTGAAACAAAAATGTAAGGTCTGTGTGTGTGTGTGTGGGGGGGGATTCCTTTCTGTCTCTGCCTCTCAAATAATTATAAACATTGTAAAAATACCATATTTACAATTGCATATGTCTTTCCCTTCAATATGATTAAGGGCTGGTGGTGATTATTGAGCAGTCAAGAGAACCGATTTAGATAAATTACTTTGAATTAGCCCTATTCTTTTACCATATTTGTTAATCCCTGAAGCCTCAATCTCTTCATCTATAAACTAGATTACAATAAGCCTACCCTCCCTCATCAGGCTGCTTTAAGAAACTCAACGAAACAAGTGCATATAGCATTTAGACGCTGTCCAGTAGCGTGTTCCATAATGAAAATAGACTGTTGTCAGTAAGACTGTCTAGTCAGGCTATTTCGCTGTGGGACATGACAGCAGGAAACACTGTTGACAGTATTCAGCAGGAGCATGGAAATCCTCAGTGGCGTCAGACCATGTTGGGGTGACTTCTCGGCTTGACCTAGGTGTCTGCTGGGCAAGCCTTCAGGTCCCATGACTTGTCTCCCCATCAAACGTTGCCACGTGAAGTGTCATGACTTCCCTCTGGTGTTTCTTGGTAAGAATCCTAAATTCAGCAACAGTCACCTTTCTATAGATCAATTTCTCTTCCTCAGGTAACCAAAGACACATTAGGAATTTAACTTCCTTGCTAAATATGATAGGTGTCCCAGAACATAGCGGTCAGCTTGGAACTAAATTTGTTGTCAAGTAATGACAAGAAGGGCCACTAACTTTCTATCTGGTTACCTCTTCTTTTTTTTTACTACACCTTACTTGCCTTCTTAGATGTGCTGCTGAGATGTTACTAAAGCGTAGGCCCTTGGAAGAACTGTGTAAGATTTCAGTTGAACTCTTCCGATGGTCTGCAGGAGAAATAATCCCACATGCACATTAGGACTATGTCTAATATTTAACTATAACCAGAGCGGTCACCCTGGCCCATGCACAGCCTTTCGATGGATCCCTGAGGCCTTTGAGAAATCCAATCTGTCTGGAGAGAGTTAGCAACGAGTTTTCCAAAACACGTGTTTCTATAAAGCACACAGGCATAAAACATAACACAGAAGTATCTTCTCCAAGTCAGTTCAGGGACTCCAATCATTTCACTTAGTTTTGAGTCATTGCAGGAGGTGTGCATATGGGCAAGGCCTCAGCTTGCACGTTAAAGCTACAGTTGTGACTAGGTTCTGAGCTGCTGCTTCCATTTTTCTTCCGAATCACGTGACATACACGGATAATTCATTGAGATGCTGGAAGTACCATCACAGTGTCTTCCTCCTCAGGATCTCTTGGTGAAGCAGTGGAGGGATGGTGCTAAAATGCTCGTTAATGGAGGCACCGCACTAGGGACAGAGGACAGGAAGCATCAAAATGCTCTCTTTTCGAGGTCCTCCTTCAGCCTCCTTCTGTAGGCAGTTAAAATCAGATGTAGTTCTAGAAAGTTTGAGAAGCTCATGCAGTTGAAAAGACTTCCCAGTCATATTGGGAAGGACCTGTAAATGTGCCTAAGGATTATCCTCTAAACTTTTGTTGAGTTGTAGTTGAGATAAAGGAAGGCAAACATGGCCTGCCTTGTATTTCCTTTATCCTCGGGAACCTAGGCATTCTTTCAAAAAGCTCAGAAAAACACAAAAGGTTGAAATGTGGTACAGATATAGAATGGAGGAATGTTCCCATCATAGTATTACCATGGGTCATATATTGAGATATGCCTTGGATGGATTGAACTGTTGAAAAATCCACCTAACATGGGTCCAGGGGCATGGCCTAGTGGCTAAAGTCCTCGCCTTGAAAACCGGGGATCCCTTATGGGTGCCGGTTCTAATCCCGGCAGCTCCACTTCCCTTCCAGCTTCCACTTGTGGCCTAGGAAAGCAGTCGAGGACGGCCCAAAGCCTTGGAACCTCACCTCTGTGGGATACCCAGAAGAAGTTCCTGGATCCTGGCTTCGGATTGGCATAGCATCAGCTGTTGCGGGCACTTGGTAAGTGAATCATCGGACGGAAGATCTTCCTCTCTGTCTCTCCTCCTCTCTGTATATCTGACTTTGCAATAAATAAAAAATAAATCTTAAAAAAAAAAAGAAAAATCCACCTAACAGACTGTGTTATGTCTGTAGTTTCAATGTATGTCATCGATACAGTGCTAGATTCATCATGTATTCCATCTAGTTTAATCTACAGTAAGATCCTTTGAGCTGGATTCAATTATATTTTTCATCTCATTTTAGAGATGACTCAAAGCTGATGTTGGGTATAATAGAGTAACTTGCTCAAAATTACCGAATCAGGAAGAGCAAAGCCTGGATGAAAACACAATTTTCACTCACTCACTGCAACAGAGTGCAAAAAAGGAAGGTAACAGAGAGACAGAGTGAGTTGACTTTTGTTTTGCAAGGCGAGGACCTTAACCACTGTGCCACTTGTGCCGGGCCCGAAAATTCACCTTTTTAAAAAAAATGACACCAGATTGCACCCAAGTCAGCTTACACTCCCGTAAAGGTTTTCTCTCCAAGAGACAAAACTGATAGACTTAATTACACATTTGTTAAAGCCGTTGTCATTTGCTCAAAGCGAGGTAAATGAAATTAAAATATAGGTAACAAGTCAAGAAAACATTTGAAACTCTCAGAGATACTATTAGGTATGGCATGTAAAAGCTTTTACATTGTACAAGGACATTTTAACTTGTAGATCTTTGATACATTGAGAAGAATTATGTACAAATATAGTGTTAATGATTTGGCTTTATTTGAAATTGACTATGTCTTCATTTGAGGACTGTTTGTAATCTATGTTTTCTTGCTGGACTTTTTCTGGTCCTTTTACTTCTTATTTTTTAAATGCTTTATTTAGCTTTTGAGTATAAAGTAAATTTAAAAAGTTATCACAATGAATAAATAAAATATTAAGTTAAAAATTTAAAGAAGGGCCCGGCACGATAGCGTAGTGGTTAAGGTCCTCGCCTTGCACACCTGGGATCCCATATGAGCACCAGTTCTAATCCAGGCAGTCCTGCTTCCCATCCAGCTCCCTGCTTGTGGCCCGGGAAAGCAGTTGAGGATGGCCCAAAGCTTTGGGATCCTGCACCCGCGTGGGAGACCCAAAAGAAGCTCCTGGATCCTGGCATTGAATCGGCTCAGCTCAAGCCGTTGCGCTCACTTGGGGAGTGCATCGTCAGACAGGAGATCTTCCTCTCTGTCCTCCTCTCTGTATATCTGACTTTCGAATAAAAATAAATACATCTTTAAAAAAATTTTGAGAAAATGAATACATAATAAAAGATATAAAATGTCTAGTAAACATAGGTATTTAAAATGGATCCTTTTCCCTTAGCTATGAAATAAGTGCATACTAAATCAATGAGAGAATATGGATTGGCTAGCCATCAACTTATAAAACATTAACAATGGAAATGTAGAGTTTTAGAAAACGTATAATGAGATAATCATTTTGTGTTTTGTTTTTTAAAGATACATTACCAACTTATAGATAAATGCTGAAAGTATACAAATTGTTTAGCGTAGTAATTTCATATGTAGGAGTATAATTTGAAGAAATTTCAAGGCTGGGTTCTATAACTGAGTAAACAGCATTTTCAGTACAATGTTATTTATAGGAATGCATTAGATAAGCTAGCATAAAAAAGCAGATTAGCTCAGGAATAAAAACAACGTGTGAACCGAGCTTTCTGATCTCTCTAATCTACACATGGAGACAAGAGGAGGAAGGATGAACCCAAAGGAGTGTTAGCTGTATTCTGTGAAATGTCTTTTTTTTTTTTTTTCAGACGAAAACACATTTAACTTTTGAATGGAGACAGTGAGATATGGCAATGTTTTTAAAAGAGGCAGAACAAACTCATTACTTAACGATAAAAATATCTAAAATTGGGATAAGGGTAAAAGCCATGAGAACCCACAGTAACAATATTATAAATTTATAAGATGAAAAGATGAGAAATGAATCATATTTTATGCATGAGATTTGCAGCAGTCCCAGCAATTAGAGATCATTAGAGAACCCGATGTGTGCAGATGTAGAGGGAAGGCTGTTGGGGCTGAGGAGCGAATGTGAGCTGAGAGATGCCGCTGCATTTGGGAAAGACCTGGGACGTGAGCAAAAGTATTCTTTAATTTTCTCATGAGAGTTACAGAATGATGAGGTGATGCCCGCAGCTTTATTTTTATTGTTTGTGATTGCTCTGGTTATTTAGGGTCTCTTGTGATTCCATTTGAATTTCAGGCTTATTTTCTCCATATCTGAAAAGAATGTCTTTGATATTTTAATTGCGATCGAACTGAATCCGCAAATTGTTTTGACGGTATTGACATTTCACTGATACTAATTCTTCAAATCCATGGACATTCAAAATTTTTCCATTTGTGTATGAATGTTTTCTTCTGGCTTTTTTTTTTCCGGAATATTTTGTAATTTTCACTGCAGAGCCCTTGGTTAAATTTATAACAAATTATTTCATTTTATTTAGCTATTGTGAATAAGAATCAATCTTACAACTTTGTTCTCAGCCATGGCATCACTTGTGTAGGCAAAGGCTACTGATTTTTGTGTCTCGATTTTGTATCCTACAACTTGGACAAACTCTTCGTGGAGTGTTTTGGCTACCTTGTGTATAAAAACTCATCATTTGCAAACAGGGATGATTTGGCTGCTTTTTTTTTTTTTTGCATTTGCATCTGTTTGATTTCTTTCTCTAGTCTAATGGCTCTGGTTAAAGCTGTCAGAGCTTTATTGAATAATATTAGTAAGACTGGATCCCCTTACTTCCTAAAAAGAGTGGAAAGTCAGAAAGATATCCCTCTTTACTATATAGCACCATCAGAGGTACCCCTCCCATAATTCTCTCTCGTGGGCAACCCCTACAGGCATTCCTCTGTGTGTGGGGCTTTCCTCCCTGACGCAGTAAAAATCCTGTTCCAACTTCTGCATATGACTGGCCATTAGTTGATATTTTTCTGCATTCTTTTTAAAAAATTTTTATTCATTTGTTTAAATTAGGATTCAGTCCCATAGGTTCTGGGATTTCCCCACCCCACTGAATTCTTCTATATTATTAAAATAGTATAGTACTTCATAAACTGTCGAAAGCCCATCTTTCTGCTATTTAAGTGTATCCTGACCTTGTAGGTATGGACAATGGCGGAGAGTTCAGCATTCTACTGTCAAAATGTATTTGAGAATTTTATTAGGAGTCCATCTTTATATGGAAATAGAGATGCCTGCTGCATTGTAACTTCACATCTCAATAGGATAGTCTCTATTGCACAGTTCCTCTAGATGCCTATGTGTGCATAGAGGTGTACCTATATAAATATTGATCTTGTATTTTGCATGAAGATTGCCTTATATTATAGAGAACACATGATATTTGGCCTTTTGGAGCTGGTTTGTTTCACTGAGCGTGGTGGTCTCTAGTTGGGATAATTTTGTTGCAAATACTCTACTTAGTATTTCTATCTCTGTGAGAGACACAAACCTGTGTTGGAAATGAATATCCTCGTGGCCTACACATCTTCAATCCATTGGTTCACTCCCTACATGGCGGCAATAGCTGAAAACTAAGAACTTGGAATGCCAGCCAGCTCTTCCAGTAGGCAGAGGAGTAACACAGCTGTGCCATCCTCCACATTGGCAGGCCTTGAAGCAGAACATTGTGGACTCCAACTGACCTCCAGTATGAGTGGGGATGTCACAGGCAGAAGCTTAATGTGTTGACCAAAAATGCTCTCACTGAAATAATGAAACGATCTAATTTGTCTTATTTCGGGGTCTGGAGTGGAAGATGCTTAAGACCTTGATAAAGTTCCTAGCTGTTGGCTTTGCCCTGGCCCAGAATACAGCTGTTGTATCCTTTGGAGGAATGAACCAGCAGATGGGAGATCTCTCTCTCTTTCTCTCTCCCTCTCCCTTTCTTTTTCCTTTTCTTTATATTTTCTGCCTTCCAAACAAACATATTTTTTAATTTAAAAATAAAAAGTAATCTTCAGGATAGCAAATCTACAAATAGGAAACACAATTACTGGTTGCCTAGAGCTGAGAGAGATTGAGGAGAAATGAGGGATAATTGTTCATTGGGTCTACGGTTTCTTTATGTGATGATAAAAGTATTCTAAAATTCCGTTATGGCTATGCACCCTGAATATCCTAAAAAAAAAAACCATTGCATGCTATACCACAACTGAATGTATGGATGTATATAAATTATATCTCCATAAATATGTTGTTTAAAACAGCAAACAAGTACAGCCTTGGGGTTTAAGGACATCTAAGAGCTAAGCACAGGTTAAAGAGAAGTGAAAGGAAAAACCCCAGGCTAAAGAGAAGTCAAGTGGACAAGCTGATCTCTGGTACTTTGAACAATCCTTAAGGGTCAGTCTGTTGAATAATTCAACACTCACGGTGACTTCAACAACCTGAGCACATCCATGGGATTAAGACCTCCACCAGTTTAGAAACCCATGTGTTTTTTTTCCAGCTCTCAAAGATTACTTACCGGGAGAGTGCTTTTGGATCTTTCCTATTTCTTCCCTTTTTATAATCAAGACCATGACAGCCAAAGGGATGGTATTTAATTGTAGTCTCTGCCTGTTGCTGGTGCTTGCTTCTCTTAAATAATTCTAGTTGACATGGAACTTAGGAAATTCAGAGTCTTTCACTGAAAAATGGAAACTAAATAGCAAAAAAAATATTTTTCACTAAAATTAGGTTATATGTACAACAAATCCAACATCCGGTTTTAATATTATGTTTTGAATGGTTATTTTTAGAATAATTATTTGTTTTTATTGGTAAGTCAGATATACAGAGAGGAAGAGAGACAGAAAGGAAGATCTTCCATGCAATGATTCACTCCCAGAGTAGCTGCAATGACCAGAGCTAGGAGCCAGGAGCTTCTTCCAAGTCTCCCAGGAGGTGCAGGGTCCCAAGGCTTTGGGTCATCCTTGTGTGACCAGAAATGCCCAGTGGGTTCCTTCCTCATTTTAGTATAAAAAATAAAAAGCCAGGAATCTGTTGCAGACAGAAAAGTTTATTTGCAAAGGGACCAGGTGAGCAAGGAAGGGGAAGCACCTCCGGGAGAAAGCCGGGAGGTGGGGCGCCTCTCTAAAGGGGAGGGAGAGAGCGAGAGACACCAAAGATTTGAGGAAGGGTCTTGGGATTTTTAAGCATTCCCTGACCCCTCCTTGTTGGGCAGGGAACCTACAGGTAAGATGTTCCCGATTGGTGGTCTCTTAATTAGTTAGGAAATGCTGGTGCCGCCCACCTGAAGGTGTGGCCAAGACCTCGGCAGGCCTGAATGGTCTCACTTGACTGCTTTCCCAGGCCACAAGAAGGGAGCTGGCTGAGAAGTAGGACTGCCAAGACAGGAACCAGCACCCATATGCGACCCAGAGCATGCAACGTGAGAACTTTAGCCACTAGGCTATCACACTGGGCTCTTAAATTGATATTTTATGATATTTATATACTTGTATGAAGATTCTTCTTGGTATGCGTATTATTCTAGTTCTTCAGTTGATGAAACAGATCATCACAGGGACTCTGTATTACCGTCCCTGTAGGAAGCAGTTTTCTGCAAATCATAAAAACACGTACGTGTTCTTAGAATATTAGGTATCTTAAACTTGATGTTGAGCCACGGTCATTCTACAGAGTGAAGAAATCGGCTTCATACAATACCACATGGTTATCAGTGAAGCACTTTTCCGGGAAATCATTGAGAGCAATTTCGGGTGAACAATCTAGGAGGTCTAATCACATTTGTTAAACTTATTTTGTTCACATGGGTCAATATACAAAATAAATGTTTTATAGAACAAACTTTTTTTTTCTAAAATTTAACTGTTCACAGAAGAGTAGACGTATGGGGGTATTCCCTCCAACATACAGTTACATATGTTATTATTTTTATAACCCTGCAACATCAGAAGTAGATGTTGTAAAATGTATCTTCATTGTACAATTAAATGGTTATAAATCAATGTTTAGTAATGTTTGAAATATTGCTAAACAGCATCTACAAATTTAACAAGTAAATCTGCATTTGTATTAGGGCTGAAATATTTACTGTGCACATTGTGAGTGGTTAACAAACGGAGCTAGTTAACCAAATGTGTGTCTTGATTCCCTTGATATTGGGAGATTAATCATCACCCAACGTAAGGATCAAAAGATTGTACACAGCATATGGATGGCTAACTGATCTTCAGAAATGAGAAGATCTGGAAACCCTGAGTATGCATTTCCTTATGACAACATTTGGGTGAGTTATCCATGCAACGCTTCATCAGAATGGATTCTGTAGTTTAACCAAATCTCTGACACCTTTTGTTGTATTCCACCGGGCTTGTTTCCACCAGGTTGTGTATCCTCTGTCTGCTCTGGGTACACACATGCCTTTGCAGTGTACCTTTCAGATCGAGAACCACAAGTCCAAAATCAGAGGTGGTCAATAACTGACCACCGTATCAATTGCCCACGTCTTCCTGTTGAGGACACTGCTTGACCAAGTTTCCCAGCTTCTCCAGTCAGTTTTGAACATGTGCCTGAATTGTGTCTGATGGAAAAGAACTTTGGTCACATTTTCTTTGCCTTCTCATATCTAAGCGTCAAATATCAGCAACCTGTGAGATCGTGGAAGCTACTTGTGCCAATCTCATCAACCCGGGTTCCTGAATGACTGCCGGAAGCACTCAGGAGCTGACTGTCCTAGGCTCTGCCTTGCTTGAGAAAACTGGATGTCAAACTAACATTGTGTTGAATCACTGATGTTTGAAGAATTACTTTAATTAATCCAAGACATAATTATTTCTTCATCCATCTCTGTACTCTTCCTCTCTAGGAAATCCAATGATCAATCTTGGAGAAAGAAAAGGAAGGAGGGAGATGAAGAGGGAACATCCATCAGGTTGTACTGGTTTTTCGTTCACTGCATTGGCCTCTCTTTTATTACTTTTGAACTCTCACTGCTTGCTTTACTCCATATTATGTTCTTGAGGCTATATACTCATACAAGTTAGCATGCTTTTAGTTGAAATCTAAAAAACTCAGTTTAACTCATTTGATCAGTGAAAGGACACTTCCGGCTCCCACGATGCAAACGATCCAGAGATGGAGCAAGCCTTAGGTCCAGCTGACCCTGACTAAGGACCCACTGAAGCTCTACTTGCCCAAAACTCTATCTGGTGCCTTCTTTGGCTAGCTCTGGTTACAGTAGTGAAACGGCTGTGGCAATTCCCAGTTCCAGCCTGCACAGGATATCCCAGAGCTAAAATAGTATCTTTCCCTTCTCTCCTGCACAGCGGTTACTGAGCCTTACTCTCCTCAATGGCATACCACCTCCAAACCAACCACTGTGACTCAGGCAGGCCTGGCACTTGCCACTCATCGCTGATTGGCAAGAGCAGGCTTGTGTTGATAGTGCTATGGAAACGTGGGAGCTGCTCCAGGCTGCCCAGTGACCTGGGCTGATGCTCATTGGGATGAGGAGGAATATTCTCCTCTGAGTCAATGTTGAAGGAAGAGGTTGGGACTTGTGTCCATCTCGGAATGCCTGAGATTGGCTGCTGAGGTCGTGGTGACCTACTTTTTGAAAAGATGGCTTTCTATTTTCCCTGTGCTTTTTCCACTGAGGTTTTAGTTCTGAACACTTTACTATTTATGAATCCAGGAATAGTTATTGAGTGTACATGACGCGTATTTCATTAAATTTAATGTACAGATCAATTTGATGCTGACAGCATCTCAGACATGTACCCTGAACATGGACTAGCTGTGTCAGAACCAGCATTCAGTTCCTGCACTATGAAGAATTCATTTTTACTGTACAGAAGCATTCCCTCTACTTTTTTTGGCTCCTTTAAAACTATATTAGTTGGAGATTGTGTTGTAATTGGGTTTCTGGTTCAGAAAATCAAACGGCTACAAGGATAATTGCCCCTATAAAGTACCACTGTGGCTGCTTTTCATTCTAAATTGCTTAATCTTTGTGAGCATAGGTGGCCAAATATACTCTCAATTAGACATCTTATCCATGAACACAAAGCACAATTGGAAGACAAGAGGCAATGCAGCCTTTATGCTCAAATCCTGGGGTTCAATGTAAACACACAGTTCCAGTGAAGAAAGAATACAGGCTTTCCTTCCTCTCTGGGCCCGGGAGAAACCAGTGTGCTGCAAATGAAAGGGAGTGATGGTGTGGCTGCACGTAAGCATAAGGCATTGATTAGACTATGACTGCATTGCAAGTTCATCGCTGTTGAACAGGGAAAGCATATAATTACTCCTCATAGAATGCAATCCATGGAATGCAAGACGTACATTTTCAGGTCCATATATTTAAATTATGAACACAGAGCTCATTTTCACCTAAAGAGAAGACATCATGATTCAGTTATTTAATCATTTTTAAACAGAGATAAGAATTCCTCAGGATGAGGGAGAGAGATGCTTTCATTAAGAGTCACATTACCATATTCAATGTAGAAACTATTGAACCAGAGAGATATTTTGGGAAAATTGATTTGTCCACAATGAGTCATGCTATCATACTGGAAAAAAAAAAGGAAAAAGAAGATACATACTCCAAGAATTTGAAATGATAGTTGGAAGGAAGGCAGAAATAAGAACTCTAGGTACATAGGGTTACGTTAAACAAAGCAATAAAACCCCAAATAGGTAAAAAAATAAAATCATAGCTGACTTGACTCCAGAGGTAGAGTACTTACAATACACAGAAAAAGGGACATGGAATTTCACATCTCCAGAGGTTTGTTAGGCGGTCACATCTTTCAAGTCATGGTGATTCTGATTTTAGTAGCTTTTACCATGAATGGACACTATTTTGAACCAAATATACTCTATCAAGGCTGTGAACATAAGCAACATATAAAGGAAAGTAAGCTTTTATTATTTCAAGAACACTTTATTTTCTTGAGCCTTTTGAGTTCTTAATATTTTAGCAGCCCATAGCATTTTTATAATATTTTTAACACTTAAGAAAGTCATTGCAATTGTAATGTGATGTTTTTCATTGGAAATGGAAGTTTATAATCTTCCTTATGGCGCCACTGCCTTAGGGACTCAGGCTTCTTTGGTCACAAGCAACAGAAAATGAGTAGCTAACACTAGCAGACAAGGGACTGGAAAGAGCCGCTTAGCGAATCCAAGGCAGGCTAGCATGGGGACCCTAGGATGTGGATTGAATAAACCAAGCGCCAACATTCAAGGCTTGAGCAGTGCAAAGATTTCCTGTAGGTTTTTGTATTTGTGCATCTTCTTACAGATCCAAAGACCAGAATGAAATTTCCTTCTGGACTACTTTCCTTTGGTAAAAAGAAGGTAGAGGATCTCCAAAGAGAATCCGCACAAGAAGACTATCATTGGAGTACTTGGGAGAAGAATTATGATTCTTCAAAGGGAGGCATAATTGTTAGAATATCCCAAAGTCTAAATGCCTATGCAATCCATTACTTAATTTCACTTCACCCAGTTTAGAGTGTGTAGTGGTACCTGTTGGTATATTCGTGTTTCTCAAACAATTATCGCTTGGAAAGGAGAATTATTTCTAATTTGAGACTGTGTTCTGGGAATCATGGAGAGACTTGGAGCATTTGCCTTAAGATGAACAAGCATTCTACAAGATGTACCCACAATGCTTCTAACGGGAACACGTAACGGTTAGGGAATAACAACATGGACTGGTATTGTATCAAACAATAGGAACAAAACACTACCTTTTGCTGTTCTATTAATAAACACCTTGCTGTGGAATATATAATTTCAAATGTATTCTATGACAGGCTGATTATATGCCATGTCTTTGAATCTGAAGTGTTCCATGGAGGCTACACAGGTGTGCTCTCCTGTAACTCCCACACAGGTAAACACAGTTGACTGTTACCGTTTGTCCAACCATCACTTCTCATCCAGTACCCATTGGGACAAAATACCTTAAAACAATAGCCTTGCATTGGGCCGTCATTTAAGAATAGAAGCCACCTCCTAATGCATGCACAATAGGTCAGAATCACTTCTGGTAATTTAAAATGTTTTTAAAAGCAGTAGGCTATCCCTTAAATCAATCCATCCGCCAATCAATCATCAGAATTTACATAGCTATTCCCAGGAACTTTGCCTGGAGTGTTTTACAAACAGAATAAGCTCTCTAAAGGCCAAACCCTCAAATCAGCCTTTGTATTAACATGAATC
Source organism: Ochotona curzoniae (assembly GCF_017591425.1). NCBI lineage: Eukaryota > Metazoa > Chordata > Mammalia > Lagomorpha > Ochotonidae > Ochotona > Ochotona curzoniae. The sequence goes on along the minus strand of NW_024466607.1, from coordinate 34,812,302 downwards.
TCTATAATGGAGGGAGTTAATCTAGTATTACTATAAATGATAAAAGCTTGGTAGATATGACATTCCTTCATTGTAGCTAATTACTGGAGATTTTGGAAAGTGAGAACAATAAACTGGATTAGAATTACACCCCCCCCATAAAAAATTTCTTATGCTCTTCCTCTTTCATTTATTCCTTTGTCATCTTCTTCATCATTCTCTCCTTTCCCTTCCACCTCTAGCTTTTGTTCCACCTCATCTTTCCTTCCATTAATACCTCAAAGAACTGGGTTCACCTGCATGACTCTCCCGTCTTGTGGAAAGGCTTTTGCCATGGGAAGCTGAAAATGAATAGGAAGGGAAGTTGTCCGTGGCGTGCTAACTCAACAATAATTTTGCCAATTTGCTTACATGGGTCACTGTTTTCTCCACCTCTTTCCAGTATCTGGAACTCTGTTCCTAGAAAATGACTTGCCATGTAGAAACAGCCAGCTCACAGCCCAGTGATGTAATCGTGGCAGTATAACAGCCATAGTGCAGTTGGAATTGTCTATTTTCAATTAGGCGATGAGAGAATACCCTTTTGTCTAAACGGATGATTGTCACCAAGGCCAAATCTAACTTTCCCCTTGCTTTTATGCATAGTTTCATTAGAACACAGTTATTCCAAACTGTTTACGTATTGTCAATAGCCACTCTTGGACATATCAACAGATCTGAGTTATTGCTGCAGATACTACACAATCCATAAAGTCGATCATACTGGTTATCTAGCCTTTGGTAGAAAAAAAACTCATGTTGCTCTAGCGTAGGACTTGCTATGTGTGTGTTGTGGCGAAATAAAGGAGAAAGGGCTGTTGCTTCCTTTCCAAGGGCAACACCTCTTTCAACGGGGAAGGTGGCTGTAGAGACACTGTTTACTAGTAAGACTCATGTACCATAGAGATGAAGCCGTGGCAAATTTGTTCAGAGACAGATCAGGCATGTGTTGTTGCAGAAAGTTCTATGGTGGAATTGAACTTTTCAAAGCTGACAGGTTTTAAATCAGAACATTTTAGATTTGGAATGAAGCTCTGTAGACGCATGGACCAGGAGTTTTTAAACACTGACCACAGGCCGGAGTCAGGCTGCAATGAGGTTTCCCCTAATTACCAACGGAAAGAGCAAAGAAAAACACAGCATAATTGATGATGTTGAGAGAGGGTTTCCCTCACTTTAGACTGTGTCTCCTTGTGTATAGTAAACTTCATGGACTTGAATCGATTTAACCCAAGGATTATTTCCTTCATACATTTGTGCTAGAAGTTCCTCAGGTCTTTTTTGGGGGGACTAACAGTGAGAGTTGAGGCTAGGTATTATGTCTAGAATTATTTGTACCCATATATATTAGAATAAGATGGGAACACCTGGCATTTGCTCCCTAAAAACTTCTCAGTTTTCACTAAGCATGAAGTTTAGGTGACTGTTAACTACGAACAGGGACAAGTGCCAGTTGATGTTTCAATAGCTTCAAAATTGGTCCTGCCAACTCGTTTCTGGAATCAGTAAGAAGAGAACGCTATACAGGTGGCGGGCAGTGGAAACTAAGTTTCAGGAGAATAATTTTGTTGATTTATTCCCAATTCAAAGTCATCAGACATCATTCAGCTTTTGTAGCAGGATCTGTCAATGCAAACGTGAATGAAGACATTCAGATTCTCCAACCCGCCCTAAGTCACGTGCGACCTCAGTTGGCTGGGAGGGATGGGATTTAAAGATTTATTTTTATTATTTTTTATTGGAAAGGCGGATATACAGAGAGGAGAGACAGAGAGGAAGATCTTCCATCCGATGATTCACTCCCCAAGTGACCACAACAGCCAATGCTATGCCAATCCGAAGCCAGGAGCCTCTTCCAGGTCTCCCACGCGGGTGCAGGTTCCCAAAGCTTTGGGTCGTCCTCGACTGCTTTCCCGGGCCACAGGCAGGGAGCTGGAAGGGAAGCGGGGCTGCTGGGATAGAACCAGCGCCCATATGGGATCCCGGGCGTGCAAGGTGAGGACCTTAACCACTTGCGCCACCACGCCAGGCCCAAGGAATGGGATTTAATCAGCAGCCCAGAGGGGCAGCAGTAGGCTTTCAAGTTCTGTGTAGATCCCGGCATCACCCAGGAAGCAGTCCTCATGGTTATCGGGGTGTTACTCTGAAGGTAAAACACAAGTGCAAAAAGACCAGATCCATAACCACATGTGCCAGTGGCTCTGTCTCTGCAGCCTCCCGAAGCAACATAGGCAGAAGGTTCAGGATCCATAGAGGGGGCATGGTCCATAATGACTAGTCACCTCAACCGGGAGAGCCATGGCTAGGAGGGATCCATAATCTTCTCCCAGTCTATATGTAGTCCTTTAACACGCAATCATTAATACCATTAAGAATGTTGCCTAGCAACAGTTGACATTTACCTTTATCAGGTTACCAGGGCAACAGAGCTGGAGAAATAACCAAAAGGTGACTATGTAATACAGGAAGTTGTCTCAATGGCTCAACTGACTAATTCTAGCCTGTTAGTGCCGGCAGCCCACATGGATGCCAGTTTGTATCCTGACCACTTCCCTTCCCATCCAGCTTCCTATTTATGGCCAGAGAAAACAGTGGAGGATGGCCCAAAGCCTTGTGATCCTTCCCTCATGTGGGAGACCTAGGGGAAGTTCCTAGATTCTGGAATTGGATTGGTTCAGCTCCACCCTGTTGTAGCCATTTGGGGAGTGAACCAGCAGATGGAAAATCTTTCTGTTTCTCCTTATCTCCGTAAATCTGCCCTTCTGATTAAAATAAAAAGTTATTCAAAAATTCTTATGCAGCAGAGGAACTGGTTCTGCTAGTCCTTTGCTCAGAGTTGACTTCCAAGTCCTTAGAATGGCTGAGGGCATGTAACCCCTGGATGTGTAAACTTACCAGGAAATTAGATAGCATGGTGTTCTGTTCAGATAGGAGGTTAATGATCCCGTCCTAAAAGATCCCAGGCGCTCTGTGTTTTTCTACCACTGGGGATAAAAGTCTGTATGGAGCCCAGCGTGGTAGCCTAACAGCTAAAGTCCTTACCTTACAAGCGCCAGGATCCCATATGGGTGCTGGTTCTAATCTCAGCAGTCCCACTTCCCATCCAGCTCCTTGCCTGTCACCTGGGAAAGCAGTAGAGGACAGCCCAAATCATTGGGACCCTGCACCCATTGGGAGATCCTGAAGAGGCTCTGGGCTCCTGACTTCGGCTCAGCTTAGTTCCAGTCGTTGCGGGCACTTGGGGAGTGAATCGTCAGATGGAAGATCTTTCTCTCTGTCTCTCCTCCTCTCTGCATATCTGACTTTGCAATAAAAAAATATATACATCTTAAGAAAAAAAGACTGTATGAATAGTCATCGCCTTCTCACATTCACGATATTTTCCCCAACACTTCCTAAGAAGCACCCACCATGCCTCTTCTCTGCTGTGCAACCTCCTTATCCCCCCACACACCTTTCCCGATATGTCCACTGTCAAATATTAGTTGCCGTCTGGGGCACCTCCCTCTGTCACATGTCAGCCACATTCTCTCATGTTTCTGGCTTCACGTGTGCAATGTTGGATATACTCAAGGCAAATGGTCCTTTGGTGAAGGAGTTTAGGGATGCAGCAAGATGCTAGAAGCTGTGAGTACTCCTTGACTCCAGGCCCCATCACCGGTTTGTATGATGAGCATCTCCCGCTTTCCAGACAAAGATTAATGCTAATGTGGCTTGAGCTCTTTTGCCTGAAACCTGGGCCTGGGCCTTCCATTCTCATTTCCCTGGAACTCTGAGGAAGAACACACACAACATCTTGCTAGTCACATCTGGGCAGCTGTAGGGGTCACTGAAATGCATGCCACTTTAAATGTGCAGCACTTTGAAAGGAACACACCTCAGCATTGGAGTGGCATTCCTTTGGGGCAGTCAACTCTGTTTCCCATCCGTGGAGGTGGAAGTGGGATGAACTTGGCACAGAGAAAAGGAACCGTATCTCTGCTTCCCTACAGACTGCTATCCTAAGATCCCATCCCAAAAGGTAGTAAATCCAGAATTAGGAAAAAGAGATATCCTGCAAGACCTTAAGTGGAAACTGCAGTAGCAAAGATGTGAAAATTAAGGGTCTGTTTTTAAAGCTCCCAACAAAAGAAAAAAAAAAAAAAAAACAAGTTTCCCTTAAAAAAAAGAAAAGCTTTTGGGCAGAGTCCACCTTTTCAGCGAATTCATAAAGGGGAGTGATTCAGAGAAAAAAATTACAGAAAAATCCCTTCTTGCAGATTCCTCCAGCTAGTTGATACCCTAGCAGTCATGTCTTTGATGATGTTCTATTGCTAATAGATTTTTTAACTGGAAAGAGGAATTGGCTTCCCAAAATGAGCAGCAAACTTGAGTTTCTGCTGCCAGAATCCTGACATGACTCACCAAAGACTACACTGGGACCGACGAGTGCTGAGCTAGGCGTGAACAGCATGCCCAGGGATCCACTGTCTGGCCCCAATGCCTGGAGGTATTGATTCTCACAGAATGAGATTAGTCCATGGAGTGGGCTTGAATTTCAAAACGCAGAGCTGATGTCTCAGCTACCCGTGTCCTGTCAATTCTGTCTCAAAGTGAAGAAAACAAGTAGAGGCTTCTTTAAAGTTGATTTAACATTTCTGGCTCTGCTTGTCTGTAGTTACTCCAGGAATGGAGAAGAGTGAGAATAAAGATAGGGCAATATACCATGACTGGGCTTTCATATCCGTGATTCCAACCAACTATGCATTGCATAGATTCACATGTGTAGACTAAGCATGTATGGATTTGTGATTATTCCCTAAGCAGTCCAGCATAACAACTACTTACATAACATTTACATTGGGTTTGGTATAATAAGTAACCTAGAGACAACTCCACATCTCTGGGAGGGGGTGCACAGGTTACATGTGAATGCTAGGCCATTTCATATAAAGGGTGTGAGCATCCTTGGATTTCTGTATCCATGAAGGATCCTGGAACCAATCCTCTGTAGATCAAAGGGAAGACTGTAACAACTTGGATTCTGGGTCTCTGTGGGGTTTTTTTTTTTTCAATTAATTTGAAAGGTTCAGAGACATGGAAATACAAAAGCTCTCCCATTAACTTTGTCACTTCCCAGATGCTTGAACTAGCCAAGACTGGGCCAACCAAAGCCAGGAACTGAAAAGGCAATTTGAGTTCCCACATGGAGAGCAGGAACAGAGTTACCCAACTCCTTGAGCCGTCATCTGCTTCCTCCCGAGGTAAACTTTAGCAGGAAGTTGGAATTAAAGCAGAGCCAGGAGATGAAAATCCAGAAACTCTGACAAGCAATGCAGGATTCCCATCTGGGGGTCTAACCACTATGCGAAGCATTCACCCAGGTTTCTTGTTAGTATTCAAAGATGGAGTAGATCACAAACTCTAGGAGCTTTAAGCAGCACTTGAGATCAGAACCAGATGTTGGAAGACCTGGAAATACCTCACCACATCCAAGATGAAAACTGCCTTTGACACTTTCTCTTTAGAGTAGCTTGATTAAAAATGTATCTGTTAGGGCCCGGCGCGGTGGCGCAAGTGGTTAAAGGTCCTCGCCTTGCACGCCCGGGATCCCATATGGGCGCCGGTTCTAATCCTGACAGCCCCACTTCCCTTCCAGCTCCCTCCCTGTGGCCTGGGAAAGCAGCAGAGGACGGCCCAAAGCTTTGGGACCCTGCACCCGCGTGGGAGACCCGGAAGAGGCTCCTGGCTTCGGATCGGCATAGTATCGGCCCGTTGCGCTCACTTGGGGAGTGAATCATTGGACGGAAGATCTTCCTCTCTGTCTCTCCTCTCTGTATATCTGCCTTTCCAATGAAAAAATAATAAAAATAAATCTTTAAAAAAAAATGTATCTGTTAGATGCATATATGACCGAAATAATGTCTTTTCTCTTTAAAAATATAACATCGTCAACCACTCAAATATACTTGTCACCTCCAAATATTAGTTCTTACAGTCATAAGTTGATGAAAACCAAGTATAGGCCAACTGATCAAGTACCCTCTGAGGCAGTCTTTTCCTAATGATTTCCTTCATATGCACTTCAGAAAAGTTCACAAAATAGCATAGGCTAAAGCAAACATTTTCCAAAAAAAATTGATGCAACTTGCAAAAATATGCAAATGAAATCCACAATGAGCTATCACTTTTTTAGCCTGTCATATAAGCAGCAAGAATGATTACATTCAGTGTGAGATGGGGTGTGAAGGAGCAAATATTGTCTTGTATATATTGATGTGGCATTGTAAATTGCTTTTAACCCAGCAATTTCACTTTTGGGAACTGATCACAATGAAATGTTTAGAAACACAATCAAGCATGTATGGTCATGGAGGTTCCCCAAAGTGTCATTTATTTGACACAAAGTCCAAAAAATATAGTAGAGATTTCAAAAAGTTCATGGAGAACAGAGATTAAAAGGTAAGTCTACTTTGAGCCAGACATCTTTTTGAAATCCATGTGACAGGTTTTTTTCAAGCAAAATAAGTGATTGGTAAGCTTGAAACCTGAAAACAACAGGATGTGACCAAATCAATCGTTAGCTCATTTAACAGCACTCAAAAAAATATTTATTGCCTTCTTATTGTGTTTCAGATACTATTCAGGACTAATTCGAACACAAATCTGAATTAGTGAAATAGAGACAGTTTGGAGCATTAAGATAATACAAGCAAAACATACAGTGTAAAACTAGTTAAGAGCCTTGCGTGGACTTCAGGATATGCTCTATATCAATAACTAGCTTATTTCTCATCATGTCATAGCTATACATGTGAGTGGAACCTCCTCAATGTAGTCTGGAAAAAAGCCAACCCTCTGTGGCTTTTCTGGAGTCTGGGTGAAGATACAGGTAGGAGGTGACATTGGGAGGGTGGCCAGCAGGGAGCCATGCAGGTTCTGAGAAGGGGGTGAGGATAGCTTGTGGATTTTACTCTGAAGGAGGTAAGGAGCCCCACAGAGTTTTACAGAGATGAACAGGTGGTTTGATTTGGTGCTTGGAAACTCTGACTGGGGACACCAGGGACAGAGCAGGAAGGGAGGCAGCTCCCACTTAGGAATGCTTACAGAAGAGCACTGCCTAGGCATGTGAGTCCCGAAGATCTCCGCAGATACCTCGCACATGCTTTTGACTTCCTATGTGGATCTCTGCCTGCAAGCAGACGCTTGGGTGGGTGAATCAACACCATAGCTGCCCTGCCCTCCAGGAAATCCCTGCCAAATCGTGCTCCCTGAAGACTCCAGTGGGTTCCTGGTATGTTGAGGTCCAGGTGCCCAGTGTAGTGACTGCTCATTAACACGTTATCTTTAGACCAGCAGCTTTCTCTGCCTCACGGGTCCCCTCTTCCAGTATTTCCTGGGACCAGCGTTCCCATTCTCCCAGTAATTTTTTAAATCACTTGCAAAAGAAAAAAGGAATGGGAAAAAAATGGAAGGAGAGGGGAAGAAAAGGAAAAGGAAAGGAGGGATTGGGTGTCAATATGTTTGCAGTTTTAGGTATGATAGTCCACAAAGGGAGAGAGAAAGAGGGAGGAAGAGAGAAGTGTTAACTACCTAAGGAAGTGACAGACGCGTGGTGTTTGAAAGGAAAATATCCATGCAGGAGGAACAGAAAGTTCTAAAGGTTTGAGACAAGAGGAGCATGCTAATTCACGGCCAGAAGCAGCAGCCAATGTCAGCGATGCAAAGCAAAAGGGGCGAAATTAATAAAACAGGAGGTCAGAAAGGAAATTTGGGTGTTAGGTGTTCCACACAAAGGTTCGGATGCCAACATGCCACATCAGAGTGGCTGGTTAGATTCCTGACTTCTCTGCTTGGGAGCTACGTTCCTGCTAAGGCACATCTTTTGGATGGCTCAAGCACCTGTGTCCCTGATATCTCTAGAGGAGGCCTGGATGGAGTTCTGGCAATAGAACTCACTGAATCCACTGGCAATAGAAAACAGAGCAAAGAGGAAGTTGTCTGGCATAGGTGTAAGCCCTATGCGCAGGCTGTTAAGCTGAGGACAGAGCGAAGGCAACATCACAGAATCGAGCAGAACCATCAGGAGCTTCGGCGTGATCCAGGTGACACGTGATGAGACTTCATATCAGCATGGTCACAGTGGCACTGGGGAGAAGCCATGAAAATCCAAGCTACCGGAGATTGTAGTGATAGGATGCTACTGATTTAAAAGCAAGCAAAAAGATATCCCCAACCGTAAGACAGTCAGCATTTTATAAATCTTGAAGAAATGGGTTAAAGGATCTATTCTCAAATAACCACTCTGGTGACTTGTATGTGTGTTCAACAGTTCTAGTTTTCTGCATTGCATTTTCTAATTCAATGAAGAAGAATCAGAATTTCAAAAAACCGAAGGACCAGACCACTGGAATCTCATTCTACAACCATCTTTGATATATCCCTAAGGAGCTTGCTTTTCTGCAACCCTCAGCTCCATTTCCTTTTAGAATCCACCTTTTGTTCTTTCCATTGAAAAGATAGAAGAGAATATATGACAACCAGTTTTTCAAAAGCCACCCAGAGTGCTTAAGAGCCATGACTCCTCCTGTCAAGATCATATAGGAAGAACAAGTTGAAATTCTAAGCACTGTGGCATGTGGCTGGACGTTTGCTTGCCAGCATTGGAATAAAGATCTGATCTTTCATGTTACATGAAAAATAATGTGCTATTCCTACCTCAGTTCTTCCTATCTAGGCAAAAGGGATCATTTAGCTGGTTTATCGTGGCCAATAGACGAGAGCATAGCACTTAAACTATCAACTAAATATGTTCTAGTTATTGGAATTCAATTGCACAGTCCTGTTGTTATTCAAAAATAACCGAGTGGTGTTGTTTTATCACTAGAAGTGCTTTGCCCTGATACTTACGTGGTTCCAACAATTTTCAGATGTACATTCCTTTCTGTCTTACTAAGAAATTACTCAATTTTCATTTATTTTTTTCTGCTTAGTAACAAAGAAAGTATTAAGAGAAAAGTTTCATTAGAAAACTCTTACTGAATTGTAAAGACATAGAAATTTTGGGACTTCTTTTTCTGTGCAACTCAAAAAACACATAGCTGGTTCCATCAACCCCCAGTCTAATTGAAAGACACAATTCAATAGTTTTGAGGATCCTAAGACTAGGACAAGAATATTCTTTGGAAGAGAAACTTAAATCAATTGATTGAAAACATATGCTAGTTTTCTCAAAGGGAAGAACACACAGTTAAACATCACTCTTTATATAAAGGCATTTTCCCAGGTTTTACCATCATAGAAAAATAATATCACCAGAAATAGTAATAATAACAGTAAAACAAGACGTGTTGACGCCATCTGTGCAAAGCACACTCCATGACTTGAGTTACCTCATGTTGTCGTCACAGCCGTCAGGAAAGACACACTACGACTCTCCTCATTTGACAAGCAAAGCAGCTCAACCTTGAGAAGTTTCAGAAAGTGTCTCTGGTGGTTTGCATTTAGACTTTGAATTCAGCTCAGTGGGATCCTATTACAATGATTTCATGTTTGTCTTGACAATTGTAATTTCCATTGCCCACTGAACTCGGACAGATGACAAGTACGAAAAAGTGGCACAATGGAACATAGGCAAATGACCTTCTGGGAAGCTGTTTTCCTGGTCATCTTCACTTACAGGCAGCCAAAGGACCACATGCTAGTCCAGAAATCTCTGGATATTTCCGGGCCTTTGTTTCCCTTGGGGGGAGAAAGTTCTGGTGATTCCCTGGATTATTTCCACCTGTGGCATCTACAAGTGACCCCTTGATTACATCAGTACATTACAAAGCCTGGGCTGGCAGGTTCAACAGTAAAAGAATTTGGGCTTCCATATATGGAAGCTGGTTTCAGCCTCAAAACTGGGATGAGGCTGAGCTGAACAGCTACCCAGATTATTAAAATCACATTTGCTAGGGAAAGTATTGAGAACATGATATCCAGGAAGGATTTTTGCCTTCTTTCGTGGCCTACTTTATGCTAAATACATCAAAGTTAGCTTTCGTTGGCATACTTGTAGTGTATGTGTTTTTATTAGGCTTAAAGAACACGTCTAAGTGTGCCCAGGTCTTTATCTGTGTGCTTCGCACAGCTTCTCCTTTGCTTGTATTTGTGCATCAACTAGAATTCTTTCCCATGTAAGTGATGGAAAATCAGACCCAAATTGACTTAAGCTGGAACATGGGTGTCATGAAAACCCTTACTACCACAAACCCAAAAAGGAAGACTCAAATCAGCATTGTCATTGGGCACACAGATTTAGACAGGTCCACCACCTTTAGATATTTAATGTGCAAATGTGGTGGCGTTGACAAAAGGAATCACTGAAAAAATTGAGAAGGAGACTGCTGACATGGGAAAGGGCTCCTGTAAGCACACCTGGGTCCTGGATAAACTGAAAGTCGAGCATGCCTGTGGTATCACTGTCACATCTCCTTATGGGAAAGTTGACTTCAACAAGTATTATGTGACTATCATTGATGCCCTGGGACACATCTCAGCCTGGCACATCTCGGGCTGACCATGCTGTCCTAGTTGTTACTGCTAGCATCAGAGCTGGAAACTGCTATCTCCAAGAGTAGGCAGACCTGTGAACAAACCCTTCTTGTTGTGTATATAAAACAATGAATTGCTGCTGTTAGCAAAATGGATTCTACTGAGTCACCCTACCACAAGAAGAATTACAAGAAAATCGTTAAGGAAGTTAGCACCTTCGTTACTACAGGGCTGGTGTGGTGGGAGTGCTGACATCCCATGTAGGAGTCTGATTGTGTCCTGGTTGCTCCACTTCCAATACAGATCCCTGCTTATGGACTGGGAAAATGGCAAAGAACAGCCAAAGTCCATGGACCCTGCACCCAAATGGGAGACCTGGTAGAAGCTCCTGGCTCCCGGGTTTTGGATTGGCTCAGGTCCAGCCATTGCAACCATTTAAGTAGTGGAACAACAAATGGAAGATTTTCTCTCTCTTTTTCTTTCTTTCTATAAATCTGCCTTTCAAGTAAAATAAATGAATCTTTAAAAAAGATTAAATTGGCTAACAATCCTGATGCAGTAGCATTTGTGCCAGCTTCTGTTTGGAACAACAACAACATATTAGAGCCAAGTGTTAATATCTTGTGAATTAGGGGAGGGAAAGTCACCCACAAAAATGCCAGTGCCAGTGGAACCGCACTGTTTGAAGCCCTGGATTGCTCCCTCCTACGAATTAGACAATTGACAAGCTCTTGTGTCTGTCTCCTTAACATGTCTACCAAATTGATGTACTGTCCTTGTGAGTTGAAAGGAAACTGGTGTTCTCCAACTTGGCAAGGTGGTAACTTTTGCTCCAGTCAATGGCACACCTGAATAGGCATTTGGTGAAATGCACCATGAAGCTTTGAGCAAAGCTTTACTTGGGGACAACGTAGGCTACGGTGTCAAGAATATGTCTATCAAAGATGGTTGCCATGACGACGTTGCTGGTGACAGCAAAAACATCAATGGAAGCAGTTGGCTTTACTGCTCAGGTGACCATCCTGAACTGTCCAGGCTGGGTATTCATGCCCCAAATGTGCGCTGGATTGTCACACCATTTGCAGTTGCTGAGTGGTGGGAAGAAGACTGGTCCAAGCTAGAAGATAGGTCTAAGTTCTTGGAATCACGTGATACTGGTGTTGTCGATCTAGCTTCTAGCAGGCGCATGAGTTCTGAGAGATTTTCTGACTCTTAACCTCTGGGTTATATTGTTGTTCATTATATGAGATGGAAAGTTGTGATGGGTGTGATCAAAGCCATGGATAAGAAGGTTGATGGGCTGGCAAGGTCACCAAGTCTGCCCAGAAGACCAGGAGACTGAATGAATATTAACCCTAATATCTACCACCCCAGGATTAATCAGTGCTGCCAGAACAGTCTCAGAACTATTTGTCTCCACCGATCATTGCAATTTATTAGAAAAAGACAAAGGTAGCAATACATCATAAAGCCTTTAAAGGGAGAGAATGTCTCATGGAGCATTATGTGTGTGTGCAGGATGGTTTTATTTGTTTCTAAAAATCAGACTTATTAATGAAAACAACTTATAAAACCTGTCTCAACATTTTGAGACCTATTAAAACAAAGTTTAATGAGAACAATATCCTTCATGAAATTTTCTCTGGCTCTTACTGCTGATAGCATTGTGGGGTCTCTCCTGAACCAACCACAGTGCAGAGCAGTCTGTGGTGCTCCGATTGGTTGTGTAAGATGCATCTCACTCCAGGTCCTAGGGAGAGTCCACGTAAATCTACCAGAGTGCCCCAGGGATGGCCAACACAGTGAGAAAGGTTCCAATGAAAAGGACACGCAAGGGCAGCAAAAATAACACGTGTGTCCAGTGCGGCTTCAGAACAAAGGAAAACATCCTTGCTTGGATCTGATGTTTTCTTCCAGAGGATATTTTTTTATAATAACTGATGCATATCAGCATATTTCAACAAGAAAAAGAGGAAATGTCAATCTTGCTTCCACCTTTTATTGATAACAGCATCAACTCCCTAAAGCGGTCAAATATTTGAGGCCACATTGCCTGCCATGTTTGAAAGGCAGTACAATTCGGACACCTTTGATCATGTAACTTACAGAACAGACTGAAAGAAAAGAATAAGATATTCTTATTTCTCAGTATTGCTTGCTAAAAAAAATGTAACATCTGAAGAACTTAACATAAGTGAGGTTTTAGCATAAATTTGTACCATCAAGATTTTGTTTTTCCTACCCCATAGGACAGCTTTAATGGATATCCTGTTTGTTCATCACCCAGTCCCAATAACCATTGCCATCTGCCTTTTGTCACTTCATCGTTTTGCTCAAATCTACTATATTCTGTGATTGATACTGGAGGACAGAGTTAGAAAACAACAATAACCACTTCAATCATTACCTGAGTCTTATCATGTCAGGTTATTCCCAAGTTATGAAGTGACAGTGATGTGATTTGCATGCAGCTGAAAGCAACAAGATGGCAAGGAAGGCCCTTTATTTCTAAGATTAGCACATCATAAAAGGCAAATCTGGGTCTAATACCACAGAGGCAGCTCAGAACAGAGGCAAGCAGGCTGGGTCTAGAAGTAGAATGGGGGTTGATGCTGTCAGACAGGGAAACCTGGAGCCTTTGGGGGCTGGTGTGCTTGTGGGTCCTCACATCTGGCAGGGATTGCCCTTAGGAATCAGTGACAGGCCATGCAAATCCAGACAGTTTCCCTGGCAACCAAAATTAGCCCGTGGAGTCTGCAGGCCTGAGAGTGTTTGCCGTGTGTGTGGCGGAGTGTGGGGGGAGAACTGAAGTAAATACACCACTAGGAAAAAACTCTGGAGAAACACTAATTAAGGCACAGAAAGTCAAGACAGTTTAAAGTCAAGAATGTATTATCTTTCTGTTCCTCTTCTCTCCCTTTTTCCCTTCTTTACTTCTCTCTCTCTTTCCTTCCCCTGTCCAACAACTCCACAATTCTTGATATCTGGGTGCTTCAAAAGTTGCAGGGTATTTCGACATGTGTCAGTTCTGCATGTTCTTTCTGGTGGAGTAAATTTCTTTTTCTGACACTTTCAAAATGATCCTGATTCCTATGAATAATTTAGCAGGACTTGGTAGGTTAACAGGGGAAGCAGAAATCAAATTCTGTGGCTATTGACTGCCTGCCCCACAGTGTACCACCTACAATGGCCCACTGTCTGCGTGGATGTGCACTCTTCAGAGGTGTCTTTGGACTTGGAATCTCCCCAGGAAATTTCTATGCCCTTGCAGAATGCAGGTTCCTGCACTGTCTCATCTTGATAGCCAGCAGGGTGGATGGATGGCTCTTGACTCAATGGGATCTTGTATGCTCAGCTTTTTTCACGGACTTGTAAGTTCCCAAACCCTGTGAGGGATGAGCATGCTCAAGGCACCCCAGGGAGAGCAGTTACAGCTGCCAAATCATAGATGCTTGGAGAGCATCGACCTTGGGAATGGACGGCTAAGGACATGTAGGCTTCCAGTGGCTAACTATGTGGTTGTGAATAAGCTCAATCCACTTTTTTAAGCCCAAATCCTTATTTTATAAAGTGTAGCATTACAGCTGTATCCATTCTCTGTTTCCTGTACTAAAATAGAAAGTCTTCTTTGTTGAAGAGTTGCCCCATGCCACCAGTTCTGCCTGGTCCATGGTCCATGATCATTTACAAATGACCGTATTTTGTACTTTCCTTGGTTAGCTGTGGCCATGGTATGTGGTTGCGGCAGGTAGAACCTGAATAACAGTAATGAGTGCAACTTGACCTTGACTTTAGAAAATGCTGACCATGTATACTCCCCACTCTTTCTTCACCCTCGCCATGACAGGGAAATAGTGACAGATGGAAAGTCCGATTTTAAATAGAAGCTATAAGCAGTGGGGCCAATCTCTCGGCTCCTTAGCACTCACATACAATGACATGACAAAGACAGAAACTCAGCATTCAGCCACAGATTTTCTTTCTATTAGTATTTCCCTGGGATGCCTCTTTTGCATCCTTTAATTTTCAACATTTCCATATCCTTCCCTTAAGCTGTTATCTTGTAAGCTTTGCATTCGTGGGTTTCTGTTTAATGCAGTTAGACAATCTTTGTGTTTTAACTATGCTATTTAGTCTGTTTACATTTACCTCCTGGTATATTTGGGCTTATAGTTTACATCTTGTTATGGTTCTCTATTTTGCTCAGCTATTTGTGTTATTAACATCGATTACATATTAATGTCACTATTGGTTTCATCTCCATTTCTCCCCTGCTTGATATTCTTAAGGACAGATAATATTTGCTTTAGGACACTCTGCTAAGCACTTCACGGGCATTAGTTTACTCAATGCGCATACCACCTCTTTAAAGTAGAAATTATTTTATCCTTAATTTACTCCAAAGTAATTAGAAACTCAATGCCAAGTTAACTTGCTCAAGGTTATCGTAACAGATAGCAACAGGTTGTGCGGGGAGGGGATTGCCAAATCATTTCTAAATAAATGTCCTCCACATCTCAAAGGCAAGAATGAGCCCCAGGAAGTGATTGCTGGCATGATGTCCTTCTTGCCTGCTGTTTTAAGAATCAATTGTTGTCCACATAGGCAGTCATTGACCATTCCTGGTAATAAAAAGTTTGACCAGATTGAGATTTTTTTTTCAAGGCATTTTTCAAACAACCCACTATTTGAGCTGTTAAGCCTCCACCAAAAAAAAAAAAAAGATTTGGTTGGGCCATTAGGTTTTGCAAAGTGAAAAGTGTTGGCATCCATTATTCCCATTTAAAATACAAATATATTCCTTTTTATGATTTTTTTTTACATAACTGCTGTCATTGAACATAATGACTGTGCTTAACAAGTATTTAAAATGTGTCACTGAAATTTTCCTCACAAAGACTTGAAAATATTTTAGAGAACAAAGCTGCAGGTAGCAGAAGGAAAGGACTGCCAATCATGTGGGCTATTCAGCCTGTATGAGGCCAATTTGAAAATAATGGGGGAAGAATGTGGAAAATAATAATAACAATTTAACTTTATTGGACCTTAGTAGACTGGCAACCTTCCTAAGAGCTTTGTCGCCTTGTATTTATTTGCAAATATTTTATTGAGCCCTCTGTGGCAGGCCCTTTACTAGGCACCAGGGTCTGCCAGTGAACAACAGTGGTAACATCTCCTGACCTTAAGGATCCTGTAATCTACACAGTGATGCAGGAACAAGAGGGAAGCAGACGGAGAGGTTGAGAATTAAGTCATGCAGGGCCATGGTCAAGGTCAGGTAATGTGCTAATGACAGAGCTAGGAAATCAGAAGTGGGCTTATGTGTCTGCTTTGCTCTGTGGGATTTGCACCTTTAAGTCATGCACCCAAGCCTGGGGTAGTCACCGTGGAGCTGTGTGTTGCCCTGGGGACCCCCTTCAGCTGCAAAGCAAATCTCCTTCAAGCTCATTGAATGAACAGACCTTGGAACGCAGCTGTGATGGCAGCCTTCAGGACACAGTTTTTTTCCTGGTGCAGGCTTCCTGCTCACTTGTTTTCTTGTCATTTGCTGCCAAACTGTATGAGAAATGAAGAAGGAGCGATGGAGAGGGATGAGCGAGGTGCCTTTGTGTGTCCTGAGCATCTCAGGGGAATGAGGCAGCAATGTGCAAAGAGCAGAGCCTGAATTGCATAATGCCACTTGAAAGTTTCTTTTATTTCAAAAGCCTTGAGAAACTGGATGAAGCTTCCAATTGCTTTTCATTTTTTTCCCCCCAGTCTTATTTGTTTTAATTAAAACGACAAGAGACAATGACTGCAAAATACTGTCACTGGTTTCAAAGGCATCCAATGCCAGGTTTCGTAAATGATTCTCAGAGTAGCTCCAACAACTTTGCTTGAACGGCTGGGAGAATTTCATGTCTAAATCCCAACCCTCCACTTCAAACCAGACTATTGCCAGGGAATGTGAAATGCTCTCACTGACAAGATTTGTATAGATTTTTTTTTTTTCTGGGTGTGACAGAGTAGAGAGAGCAAAATGTTTCCTTGGAACCTGCCAACCAAAGGAAAATAAAGCATTTCCTTATTCTCCTTTTCCTCCAGAAAGAATGGTTATGATTATTTAACTTCTGACAGCAGCGAAGATCTGATAGATAAATTTCCGCTGAAATTAGACAGCTTTGAGAAGTGATAATTACTGTGATTTTTCAAAGATCCCCTAAGAGACAGCACAATCAGAGAGGTGTCTCCTTACTTGCTTTGTCAGAAGAGACCCCGTCAGGAGAATCAAGAGCTTCTCCGAGGAGAAGCTGAAGCTGCCGGCAGCAATTGTTTCCAATCCTCTGCACCCAAGTGGTGGTCAGTTCCTAGGAAGTGGAACAAGCCAGGGGAAATCTAGAGTGAACGTGCATTCGAGAAGGAGTTATTGGAGCAGGCTCCGAGTAACACAGGTGGTCAAGGATGGAACAGCGAATGGAGTCAGCGTTAAGTCAGGAAGGTGCTCCTTTCTTTGAGAAGACTTGGAGAAGTTAGGAAGGATTTGGCCCCAGCAACTCTCCGCTCTAGCATTTGATGACTAAGCCGTTTTACATTCTCCTAACATGGTGAATGCAAACTCAGAAAGGTGGGTTCTCCACTGCTATAATGAAGCTTGCAATTGGGATAAGCTTGAATGTCCCTTTTGTTTCCTTCACTTACTGGCCTGAAGCATATGTCTGTTCTAGCTTTGGGATGGAACCAGGCAGGAAGCCATGCACAGTCAAGTTAAGAACGAGGTTACAGTTTAAAATACTTTAGCTTACCAGGTTACATTAAGCATGGCCAAGCCACTTGAGCCCACGCCTTCTTATATACAACTCATCAAGCTGTTGTAAACAACAATAAAACTCTGTAAGTGCTAACACAGAGACGCTGTTAGAAAACATAATTCCTCTCACCATGAAAAACCAGAAACTGTTGAGCGCAGACTAATAAGTCATGGAATAGTTGTCCTCTAGCAGGTGATGGATTCAAGATTCTGAAAGGTTGGAGCTTGTTCTACGTTCAAAATGTGTTTCTGTATTTGTGTATATAGACATTTAAGTGTGTTTCAAAATCTTTGTGAAAAATAGGATAACATAAATGTACTTCGGGGCAAAATTTTTTGGAATCAGTGATTTCTAAACAGGTCATAGAATATGTGGTCATGAAAACACTATCCATGAATTTCAAACTATGTTTTGCAGCAAAATAAAGTTTATCTTTTGGTTATACTTATCCATAGATGTTCTGAAGTAACCTTCTACCATTTGGGGCAAAGTTGGTAATCTCTTAAGGCTTCACTTTTTCCTTCTGTCTGGAAGATGAATGACGTATAATCATCAAGCCTACTTCATAATATTATGATGAGCATACAACCAGGACTGACCTTAGAACACTGCTTGTAAAATGAAAATACACCATTATTCTGGTAGGAGGCAAAATGTGGCTTAATGCTGAATATAGAGGGGTTGGTATTGTGGAACATAGAGTTAAGCCACCGCATGCTACTCCAACATGGCATAAGAGTGCTAGTTCCAGTAAAAGCTACTCCAGCTCCAATCCAGTTCCCTGCTAATGTGCCCAGGAAAAACACTGGCAGATGGCCCACAGGGGAGGCCCAGATGGAGCTCTTGGCTTCTGACCCAGCCCTGACTGTTGCGACAACCCTTTAAGGAATGAACCAGTGAACGGAAAATATCTCTTTCTCTTTCTCTCTGTAACTCTGCCTGTCAAAAAAGAAAAAGTAAAATATCTTTTTAAAAAATTACATATAGAATTCAATCGGTAGACAGTACAGGGAGAAGCAGATATATGCTCATGTCCTTGGATGAAAGCATGCAAACGGTATGAGCAAGGCAAACTTCAGTAATGTGGTCTGCCCAGAGGAACAGACAGCTTTGTTACACAGGACTCTGCTGTTCTCATTCATGTACCCCATGTTGTGTAAACAGCTGCTGAGTCCTGGGGACCCTGGCTTAGGGTCTCTGAGCCTATGCTGTGGGTTCGACTGAAAACAAGGCACTCCTTCTTGCTTTCATTCCTGGAGCAGATGATCAACAGGAAAGAGTTGAAAAAACAATGATGATGCAACAGGAGACAGCTAAGGTGGGAGACTTTTGTCTCTGATGGAAAGAAGAGCGTTTGAAGGCGTGCTGGACTACATGAATGGAAGACATCTAGCTCTGGGGTCCTCTGTAGCACTTATCAGATAAAAGCTCACTCACACAGCTTAGGTTCATGTGCACATCCTCACTATGAGACCTTGAACTTCAGGGACAGAGTTCCATGGACTCTGTGACAGAGCCCAGGCCATCCGCAGTGACCCGATTACTCGTGCAGACCAGAGATTCCCTCACATGTTCCGTACCATCAGGCTTTGCAGCGTGGCAATGCCCATGAATATCCCTTCAAACACTGTTTTGAAATGAATAAAATAAAAATGCATATAATTGCAAGGGAAACCAATTACAACATAATAAAGTTATCAAAATATTAAAAACTCATTTGTGATTTAATATGTGTTTCCTTTTCATGAATAAAATAACAGGAATTAGCTGTGGATCTCACAATTACTGTAATTTCAAAATAGTGTTGAGCTTAAATGATTATTTGAGATATCTGTAACAATTGCAGCATGATTTAGTAATATGATTTCCATTAGTGACAAAGTCACAGCCGCAGTTTATCTTATTATGGTTTATTGCCAACAATAACCACCAAAAAAATGCTTCATCTCCATTAGAGATTAGTGGGGAAAATACGACACCATTTTTGACCATCAGTGTTCATGAACATCAACTTCTCTCTGTGAATTTGGAAGGGTACAGTTCCCAAAAGGGTAAATTCCCATTTAGATACAAACAATGCAAACACTACATCAAAACCACCACAACAAATGTTTTACACGGAGATGAATCATGATCTCCCCATCTAAATATCACTTCCAGTGAGAAGAAAAGACCAAGAAAGAGCTTCTTAGCACATGGCACTAGTCCTGTACCACTCCACTCAGACAAAACCCTGCGGACTACGCAGATGACACAGCAAATACTTAAGTTCTTCCAAGTCTGGGCACTGAAAGGCCAAGGCCTCCCTGCCAGCAAGGCTGATTTCCTTGAACCCTCCACGCCTCATGGCTTGCAGAATGTGACTTTCTTATTTTCTGTATTCTATGGCTTTGCTCTCCTGCTGTGTGTTTCTCATCTTATAAGGACACCAATCCCATAGGGATGGGCCTCACCCTGCTGACCTCACTCACCTTAATCACTTTCCTTAAAGCCTTACAACCCAAATATTAGGGGTTAGAACCTCAGCATTGAACCTAGGGAGACAGAATGCCATCTCTAACAGGAGTTCTGGGCAGACAGTGAGCAGATGGTCCATACAGATGCCGTCCAAAGATGTCACCCTGATGTTGGCTCCCAAGCGATGACCTCAAGCTTCATCAACTAACTTGGACATTTTTTTTAAAAAATCAGAATTTCAATTTAAAAAAGGCAGAAAAAGAAGAAATCTGATTTCCAACTTTTCCAGACTTGGAAACACCAGGTCCAAATTCCCACATCTCATCTGACTACACGGACCCAAGTAGAATAATGCCATTTATCTTATGTATGCCATTTATGTCACTAGGCTGGCCTTGCTCCGGCTTGTCACACCTGGATTCTGTCAGCATTTGAGAATACAGCAGCCCCTTGCAGAGATAATGTTCCTGGGGTTGTTAAGAAGCTTTAAGGATGGCCAGAACAGCCTCTAAGCACCAGGAAGTAAAAGTAAAATGACAGATCTGCTCAGAATTGGATTGAATAAAAATACTAAAGACTTTTCATCATGCTTGATTTATTGGGGTGCTTGAAGGAGAAGAAAGGGAGGCAAAATTACACACCCAGGGTCTTACCCCATTACACTGCTGTTCTAACAGCATGTCTATCAGTATTCTCTGCTGCTGTCTTGAGTTGAACAAGACTGTGGACATGAATATTCCTCCCCAAAGCATCATAATATGGAGAGGATGAAGTTGCACACAGCACAGAAAGAATCTCTAATAAAGAAAACACAGCACACAGTGCAATTTCGAGGAGGAATTTTGTGAGCTAGCTTCCTACTGTCCTTGTTTTGAATTTCTCACGCCTTGATTTGACTTTGGCATTAGAAGCAGTTGCTGTTAGGGCCTTGACAGTATCATTTCAGGAAACATACAGTTTACAAACTCGCTTTTCATTATATCTCAAGTTATCCTGGGATCAGGTGACACATGACTTCCTCAACTTTGGGGGTTAAATTTGACACCAGTCACGTTAGCACAATACGTTTGTCATTCGACCTAAGCCTTTTCATACTTCTTAAATTTTTTTTAATTTACTTATTTAATTATTTTATGATACCCTTCCATAGGCTCTGAGATTTCCTTATCCCCATTCCCAAATACTCATCCATCCACTGATTTCTCCCTTGTCATTATGATCGTATAGTCCTTCATAATCAGTCATAAATTCATCATTCTGCTATGTAAGGGTATCCAGGCATTGTAAGTATGGACAATGGCAGAGAATCCATCATTCTATTGTCAAGACACAGTTAATAATTTCATTGGGAATCTATCTTTGATTTAGAAGTAGCTACATACTGCATTGTATCTTCACAGCTGGATATGATAGTCTCTCTTACACAGTTACTATACATCCCCTTAAATGAAAAGCCACAAAACAGAATCAACTGTTTTTTATAGGATGAGTCTGCAAAAACACATTTTACCTAAAACAAGACCAATCAGAACCATATCTATCTATGGATCTATCGTCCATCTATCAATTGTCTATAATCTATATCTATCCTCTGTCTATATTCCACCTGCATAATATGTGTTTTATTTGTTGGAAATATGTAGAGAGAGGAAGACAGAAAGAAAGATCTTCCACCTTCTGAGTCACTCTACAAAGGGCCTCAGCATAAGAAGGTCAGAACTAGAAGCCTGGGACTCTGTCTGGATCACTCAAGTGGTTTGCAGAGTCCAAGGCACTAGAGCTATATTCAGCTGGTTTGAAAGGTGTGTTAACAGGAAGCTGAATTGAAAACAGAGCATGTGAAATGATGGCAGGCAGTGGTATACCCCGCTGCACCACAATGCTGCCCCTATTTCTGACTCTTAATTTTAAATAAATTTCTAAGATATAGAATTCTTGCAGAAAAAAAAAGCTCAAGACAAAAAGAAGCTCTCCCAACATTATCGTAGCTTCAGCCAAGCATGAAGAGGGTATAAGCTAATTGACAGTGTATACAAAAATGAAACCGAGAAAGCAAAGGTAGTGAGAAAGGAAAAAGAGATATTCCAAACTGGAAGCTTCCAGTTCAACACAGGAAGGTTGCCTCTGCAGCCACCTGTCTGAAGCCACTGAAAGTGTGATATTATCTTATCCTTGTCTCCCGCGTGTAAACCTAAGGCACCACCAAAATACATGGACCTTGAAAATTGGCTAATATTTCAGCATTTATATAAATCAATAGGTTTCAAATTGTTGTCCGACACTCATTTAAAGGAAGGGCTAACACACAATATGAGAGAAGAATTGAGAAACATAATTGCTTTTCTCGAAGTATTGACTGTTTTAGGGTACATCAAGCAGTTGAACTCTGGCCCCCGATTTTTATCCTCTGCACAGCCTCACAAAAACAGCAACCTGTTTGAGGTCAGCTGTTGTAAATTATTGTACCTGAACCGTGTCCCTGGGCAACATTCAGACATTTTTAGCACCATCGCCACACACACACACACACACACACACACACACACACACACACACACACACACGGGTTAATCTACCAAATTTTTCCTACCAGCAGCGTGTGGCAGATGTTTCCAGTTTGTGGCCCCTGGACACTCAGTTTCACCTTGTCACTGGCCCATGAGGAAATAAATTTGAGTTAGTTATCACTGTACTAAACCATTCGATTTTCACATTAGTATCTTAATTTCCATGGGACTCGTGTTGTGGCATAACAGGTTTAAGCACATGTGTAATGCCAAGATTCCATATGGGTACCAGATCGAGTGCTAACTGTTCCATTTCTGATCCAGATCAGTGTTTATACTTCTGAGAAAGCAGCAGGAGATGGCCCAAATGCTTGGGCACCCATGTGGGAAACCTCGAAGAAGCTTCTGGGCCTTGACTTCAGCCTGGCCCCATCCTGGCTGCTGTGGCCATCTGGGAAGTAAATCAGAGGACAGAAAAATTGTCTCTTTCTTCCTCTGTCTCCCTCTGTCCCTCTCTTTCTTTCTCTGCAACTCTGCCTTGCAAATATTAAAAAATATAAATAAATAAAAACTAAAGAATTACATGCTCACAATGGCTGGGGTTGGGCCAAGAGCTTCATCCAAGTCTCTTAAACGAGTGGCACAGTCTTGAGTACTTGGGCTATCTTGGGCTGCGTTCACAGGTGCATTAGCAGCGAACTGGATTGGAAGTCAAGCATCCAGGACTGGAATCAGAACCCATATGGGATGCTGGCATCACAGGCAAGGGCTTTATCTGTGACATCTCAATGTAGACCAAAATAAATGTATTTTTAAAAAAGAATATGAATTTACTTATTCTTTTGATAATTAGAAGATGAATCCATCCTAAGCCCAGGTTTCTGTGTAACAATAGACTGATTGCCACATCCCTGGGGAGTCCCTAGGCAAGCATGCGCACACTTTGCTCACATGGTTGACACTTCTCCACTCCCTGCTTGCTCCAACTTCCTGGTAACACAGACATCTGCATTCCACACATTCAGAACTTCATTTGGGAGAAATGGTAGGAGATTCAAATATTCTTTCTTCCAGTATCTTTTTTCTTTTGATGTCAGAACCTCGACACACTGCCTAGATTGACTGATATTTAATTAGGGACTGTTGAAGCCATAACATTCTTTAAAGTGAAGGCATTGTTCATGTAAGTGTGTGTCCTACACTATCTCTCAGGGTACAAGGCCAGGAAAAGGGTTACCTTTACAATTCCATTAGGGTTAGCCCAAGAGGCATTTAACAGTAGCAGTTAAATTGCTGGGCAAGATGCCTGCTTGGGTTTCACACCTGGCTTCGCTTTTAATTCCAACTTCCTGCTAATACCAACACTAGGAGACAGCAGGTGATGGCTCAGTTCCTTGGGTACCTGCTCCCCTCTGGCTGTTCCTGATTGAATTGCCAGATCCTGAGTTCAGCCTTGGCCAGCTCCAATTACTGCAGGCATTTAGGGAGTGAGCCAGCAGAGGGGAATTCTTCGTCCCTTCTTTGCTCCTCAAATGACAATAATTTCAAAAATATGACTTGGTAATTGCACAAGTCAGTTAGACAAAAAGGTGAATGTTAGAGGCTGGCATTGCCCGTGATGCCAGCATCTCCAATGAACTCCAGTTTGAGTCCTAGCTTCCCCACTTCAGATCCGACTTTTGGTAAAGTATCCTGAGAAAGAATAGAGTATGGCTTAGGTACTTGGGCCCTGCCTTGCATATGGGCCCTTGGCTTTGTTCTGGCCTTTGAGGAGTAAACCAGTGAATGCAAGGTCTCTTTTTCTATATCTCTCTCTCTTTTGTGTAATCCTTTTAAACAAAAATAAAAGTTTTTTTTTTTTAAAAAAAAAAGGTGCACATCAGTTAACGTTCCTTCTAGAATCTCTAAGAGGGTTGTGATTCCTCTTAGAGTTATTCGCAAGGCTGAGAGAGCAGAAGGAATGGGGCTCAGGTCTGCCTTCCACTGTCCCATCAGACTCGCTCAACATTCCACCAGATTCCACTCTGACTAAGCAGGAATCGGATAACTGGTCCCATTCCATGCCCGAGAGCACTGGTACAACCATTTTCTTCCTTTACCTGTTGCTTTCTACCACATTGACTTCGTGATCTTAAAAAGGAGCACTTCAGGGCCCAGCGCGGTGGCGCAGTGGTTAAGGTCCTCGCCTTGCACGCCCCAGGATCCCACATGGGCGCCGGTTCTATTCCAGCAGCCCGCTTCCTCCAGCTCCAGCTGTGGCCGGAAAGCAGTCGAGGATGGCCCAGGCTTGGACCTGCACCGTGTGGGACCCAGAGAGGCTCCTGGCTTCGGACCAGCATAGCATTGGCCGTTGCACTCACTTGGGGAGTGAATCATCGGACGGAAGATCTTCCTCTCTGTCTCTCCTCTCTGTATATCCGCCTTTCCAATAAAAAAATAATAAAAATAAATCTTTAAAATAAAAAAGAGGAGTACTTCCTGCTACTTCATAATGAGAATCAGCCTCAAAATTCAGCCTCAGACTGAATTTTATTAAAAAAGGGTTTTATTGAAAGCAAGGAAGGGTATACAGGAGCTACAGAAGGGAGAGAAATTGAGTGGCCCAAAAAGCAAAGGCCTTGCCATCACATTCCATGAGCCTGGTGATGATGGGAAGCCTAAGGTAGCTTAAGATGCCCTTCCGGTTTCAGGAGCTGACATTTCGCCCACTGGCCCCTGGAGAGGGAACTGTGAGCTATCATCATGACACATCTCTGAGGTACTGCAAGGAGGCATGACCACAGAGCCACGCGCCCACCAGGATGTCAAAGGTCTCATTGTGGAGGAAATTATTACCATCATTCTTGGAGAATTACACTGCCGCCCCAAAGAGGTGAAACCCAAGAACTCTACCCAAAGCTGGGCTCGACAGAAATCTCTGTGAACTTTCATTATTTATTGCCTTGTGATTATGAGAAAGCCAATTTTCTCTATTTTTCTAATATAGCTTTTTCATTTTTCCAAAAGGAAAGGTCAAATGTAGGGGGCGATACCCATACTCTGAAGTTTCAATTGGCCTACAACATCTGATTTGTAGGTGGCATTTTTTATATATATTTTTTCTTTTCAAAGGAAAAAAAAAAGACAATTTATGGAAGCAAAATTTGACACAGAGTATCAAATCCTACTGATCTACTTTGACAAGTCTGCTTTGTCTCATCCACATACATAAATCTGCTTGCTTTCAGCAGTATATTATTTTCAACATCGTGCTGTTAGGAAATGGAAAAGAATAACCAGTACTTACAGCATGTTAGTGTAGGCAGACATTTTAATGTGCTGGCTAACTTCAAACTCACAGCCCACAAGGTCAAGATCACTGCCATCCTTTCTGTAGAAGAATGAGGCCACCGAGGCTCAGGGAGGTTAGGCAATGTGCCTAATGGCACAGTTACAACGTTGTTCAATAGAGGAGCGTGGAGCCAATGGAGGCAGGCCATCTCCAGTACCGTAACAACAGAAGGCTGGGAACTGGGTACTCTGTCTCTTTCCTCTTTCGGAGCATATTCGCCTCATTATTAGGGTGCTAAAGAGAAGTTCAACTTCCTTGAGCTAGCATTTCTCCAAGGTATGTAACTGAGGCACCTGTTCCGCCTCTCAGAAGACTGTGTAATGCTCAAATTCTTCCAGCGTTGTGGGGAGCTGTAGAGAGCCTGCATCCTACACCCTACACGGACGGCGCCAGACTGCCGCTTCCTCCTGTGCTAGAAAAAACAAGCTACAGGAAGTCTGCTGTGATTGGCCCAGGGGTGCGTGGATGGCGCGTGGACAGCGCGTGATCTGTGTGATGATTGGCCTGCCCACTGCGTGCACAGGGGCGGGGAGAGAGAGCGCGCCGAGGAGAGAGCAGGAGAGAGCGCGCCCCGCCGAGAGAGAGCGCACCTCAGAGAGAGAGAGAGCGCGCACCTCGCGATGGTGTGGCTGCTGCGCGGCTGCACGGCGGCTGCTGCACGCCCACCCGCGCCGGTTTTGCTGTGTCTTCTCCGCAGTAAAGGCTCCGCAAAGACAACAAGTGTCCGGATTTGACTTGCTGGCCAAGGGACCCTGACACAGCGTCGTGAGGAAAGCCAGGCCTTAGCCATGTGAACACAGGTTTTCACAATCCACACCTTGCTTGCCCACTCTGCCTGCCTCATATCTCACTTAAGTCTATGCAGAGGCCACCCATCATGTAAACTCTAAAAGCTTTTTTCACTTCTTTTGGGCAATGTAATTCAATGTCGCTGATGATGCAGGATGTTCTCTTTCTTTGCTTGACAATTTCGAACAAAGGACATCAGAATTTTGTTCTTCACTATTCTCTTGTGACAGCCTGCTGTTATGTCGCTCCTCTCTATGTAACTACGAGCTCCTTCAAGTTCCACTTAAATTGCCGAAAAGCCGGTGGCTACCACAGAACTTGGCAAACCACAGTCAATGGACCTGGCAGACTAAGCAACGGGTCCTTTTGTGTCCTTGAGAATTGAATAAATGGAAATGTTTATGATTGATCTATCGTTCAAGGAAACAGAGGTGAAAATAAATGGCGAAAAATCAAAAAGGGGAAAAACAAAAATTAAGTCATCGTAAAAGCTGC
This sequence comes from Ochotona curzoniae, assembly GCF_017591425.1. Classification (NCBI taxonomy): domain Eukaryota; kingdom Metazoa; phylum Chordata; class Mammalia; order Lagomorpha; family Ochotonidae; genus Ochotona; species Ochotona curzoniae. The sequence continues at coordinate 34,785,402 of NW_024466607.1, read as the reverse complement.
TACATCGGTTAACAGGAAGGACTTTTCGAAGATTTACTATGTGCTGACCACTACTTGTCACCCAGACTCAAATCAACTTGTAAAAAAACTCTCCCCAGTAGAGTAGTGACTAATGTCACGGTCTCCCTCTGCAAGGAAGAGAGCAGTGGAAATTCCATTCCATGACTCAGCTTTGTGGCACAGTGAGTTAAGCCACAGTTTGCAATGGTAGCAACTCAAAGCAGAGAGTCGTTCCAAGTTCCACGTGTTGCACTGCTAACAGAGCCCACCGCTAATCACCCTGGGTAGGCGGCAGAGGTTGGTCCAAGTGTTCGTGCCATCTGTGTGGGAGACTGTGAGGAAACTCCTGGCTCCTGATTGTAAGCTGCCACAGCTCTGGCTATTGTAGTCATTTGGAAAATATTATCCGGTGTACGGAAGATCTCTTTTTCTCTTTCTCTCACTCTTGCACACACACACACACAGCCTTTCAAATAAGTACATGTTTTTAAGAGCCCAGAAATCCCAGACTTAACAATGTTTGATAGGATGAGTCAGTTCCGCTACCTATTGCATAGTAGGACTGTGACTGACAATATTATGTTGAGTATTTCAGAACAACTGAAAGAGGAGCGTGTGCGTGTTCTCACCACAAACAAGATGATAGATGTGTGAAGTAATGGATGTGCTAACTACCCTCATTTAGCATCATACATGACAAAACATCACGCAAAAAAACCCATAAATGCGTACACTTACAATGTGTCACTTAAATCTAACCAAATGAATAAAGTACTCATTCCCCCCCCCCCCCAAATGGGTAGCAACTGAACTCCTAGTTTAAAGAATGTTCCAGTGACTTCCAACACAGAGACGAAGCAGACACTGCACTGCCATCCACTTTATTCGCCACTTTCCAGCTGTTCAATCTGGCTAGTTAGGCAGTGATACAGACGCATCTGTAAGAGATGGCGTAATATATATGAGACCCTCTTACACTTTTCTAAAGAAAAAAAAAAAAGCTTCCATTCTTTCCATCAGTCTATTGCATGACTTATATAACTATGCTGAAAACAAGATGGACCCAAGTTTTCCAGCACAACAGATAGATGACCCAGCTCTTCAGAAGGCCCATGCACGCCAACAGTTTAGCCACAGAAGTTCACAAAATGCTCTTTCCATCTTCCTGTCCCAGAAGAATTAGCTCTACATCCCTCCCCGCTTGCTAATGTAAGGAACATCTCGCCCTCCCTGGTACCGGTAGGGTCTGGCATGCACACCTAGATAAGAGAAGACCTTTGTCAGCAAATCATTCACTATTGATTGAAAAATGCAAATACATAAATAGCTAATTACCTCTTATACATACAATGGCAGTTCTTCCAATGGCCTTCGTCCAACAGGGACCAGTGTGTTGCCAGGCTCCGCGATGTATTCACAAGCTCATAATAAGGACACCAGCTGTCAACGACAGGAAATATGAAAGCAGAGCACAGAACATTTTCAACAATTCAGTTAATGATTTCCAGCTTGTGCTTGCCAAAGCCTGCTCGGCACCCTTGGATAATGTTAAGTCTCCTGCTTTCAAATCTTCCCTGGCCCTGAATTAACTACTGGATCCGGTTCTGACGTGTGTCCAGCGCTGCACGCTGATCTGGGAGAGGAGGTGAGAGTTCAGTTCTTATTGCCAGGCAGGCTTCAAGGTCCTGTTACAAGGTGAGTTAACTTCCTTAATTTTGTTTCCTCACCTGTAAAACAAGAGTACTCCCTGCTCATAGAGTTTGGGGACATTTTTTTATTATTATTATTAAAGAAGACTGTCTATGTTAAATGCTCACATACAATCAATCCAGACTGAACAATGCTGGGGGAGGTTGTGGTGGTGGTAGCAGTAAAATAATACAGTGGCACATATTCTAGTTCTCATTTTTTTCCTAATCCAATATAACATGACATTAAGACACTCTTGAAATCTAGGCATAGTTTTACCTAACAAGGCATTTTCTATGAACTTCTCAAAATCCTTCATATATCCATGTCTCTATGTATGTCTTCATGCATTTTTAGAAAGGATACATTAGTTTAAAGTAACATTTCCTACATTGTTTGATGTTGGAGAAATTGCATGACTTATCTCAGCTTTCCACTCATAAACTGGGAATAATAGTAGCACTTAGCTACCAGGGTTATTTTAAGTATTAAATAGTTTGGGATGTGTTCAAAGCCAGAGACAGTAAGTGTCCCAATAAGTACTTTAAAAATGTGTTTTGAAAGATAAACTCCTTGTTTTCAGCATAGGAAAAAGAAAGAGTATTTTTGCTCCTTCCAATGCATAAAATTCCTTGGTTCCTGAATGTCCCTTTCCATTTCCTAAACTCTAGTGATTTTGAAAGCCAACAGCTTTGCTCCTAAGGCTGACATACAGCTTCCTTTGTGGTAGATCCTTCCAGGTTAAAGCCTAGGAACTCTGAGCTGTTGTTGTCAATGTTGAAAGTACAGAAACCTACTCTGTCACAGTCACTTTGGATGAAACCGACAATTTATGATAAGTTCCCTAAAACCTGCTTAATTCAACATTTATGAGAGACACTGAAGATAAATGGAAGGTATAGAAATGGAAACCTTTTTAATCAGTCATTTTGTCAAGAAGAAAGGACAAGAATGATAGGCATGAATACAGACGAGATGCACATATAAATAACCCTACTAGAAATGAATGGCTCAATATTTTTATAAATTCAACCCAAACAGTCTTATATCTGTAACAGAAAGCTTACTTTATGTGTGCCTATGAATGATCAGGTTTACACACCTGAACACACGATACAATTTGGGAAAGCAAGACCTCTGCAAACATCATTCAATAGGAGCAAGAGATGGAGGCTGACAACTGATCTCAAGAAACAAATGCAAATTGCCTCTCTCCTTTTTTAATTGCCATAGTGATGGCAACATTTAATTAACCCCCCGAGGGAAGTTTCACAGCCATGTCATGTGCTGGAAATGTATTCATGCTGAAGAATAAAACCAATGCTAGCAGAGGAAAAGAACAATTGTGTAGAGGGGAGGGTGTCCCAAGTCGACCACTTTGGAATGGAGTACAAGGACCAGGTGCGGGAAGCTGGACATTGGCTGAGACTCCCGCAGGGATCAGAATCTGCTTTGCCCTGCTCTATGGTCACGGGCCCCACTGCAGAATGTTGGTGGCACTCGGGTTGGGCTTTCTCTATATAGCTAGTCTTTCGGTTTTTCAATTTCGCAATGGTGCAAACGTGATGAACATTCAGTAGAAACCAAATTTCAAATTTTGAATCGGGAGTTTGTCCAGGGACCTCCTGTGTGATCTGATCACCTGGGAATATTGGGCAGTGATGGCTCCAGTTCCCAATCAGCCCTGTGGTCACCGTGGAAATCACAAAAGCGCTGTGTGTTGTATGTTGAACTTGGGTGTTCAATGTATTAGATGGACGCAGTGCATTTCCTCTCTTTTGCTGTCTTATTAAATTTTATTTTAGAGTCAAAGACACAGAAACAAAGGGATATCATACCCACTGTTAACATCCCAAATGTTCACAATAAACAATGCTATTCAAGGAGGTTGAATATCTTTTCATTAAATTGTTGTTTACAGCCCCTGTCCATTTTCCTGCTGGACTCAGTCTTCTATTTCATTGGCTGAGCTCTTTATCTGGTGGATCATTCATCTATACTGTAAATTTAAAATGTTATTTCAAAAAAGCCAATTGAAATATTATGTTTACGAAAGTAAATGAGATCTTGGACCAGCCTTCCTTACTGCAGATGTTTGTGGAGACTCAGAAGGTAGGTGAAGATGCTGGCAGAGTCTAAGCAGATGGCTTCAACAATGTGGTGGAATTATCATGAAGTTCAGAGCACGCGTGCTGCTTAGTATGTTGACAAACACATGCAAGAAGAACCCTTGAAGCCCAAGCATACCATTTCTCAGAGGTTCAGTTTGTCGTATTGGCAGACCATGGTGATGGGTCTTATCCTCTGATATCAAATATGAATGAAGGGTTATTGACCCTGTGACCAAGCTGTTTGACCCATTTAGAAAATATTTGGGATTTCAAAGCCAGGTTGAACTTTCTAGTAAGTTGAAGAAGTTTCCCTCAATGCTTGTATGCCTCTGCAGAAAATATACACACCAACTTGGAGATTCACTATGCTTTCATGATGTCTACAGACCAATGAATGAACAATGACCTCTAATACTTGGGAATGGACCCAACAGAGAAGGAATTGATGTCAATTTCTTTTATGTTTGTCACTCATCAGTCAATGTGAAACTCAAAAAAAAAATTGCTTCATTTTGGTAGCTTTCCTCTTAACAAGTTATTTACAGAGTATATGTCAGCCTCCACAGAGACGATAATTACTGCACAGGAACGAGTTAACACTCAGTGACATTTAGCAGGTTACCCGTTGCAGAGTCACTTGCATTTTGAATGGACTGAGTCTTGCAATGAAGAGGAAACAATCTCCAGTGTCCCATATTCCTAACAGGGTATGGTGAGGGTTTGATCAGATCTACTGAACATATAGCCGTGTAATATCAGAACTTGCGTTATGAACTTTACTACTATTTTTTTAAGAGTGTACAATGAAACGATTTGTAGTGTGTTCATGGAGTGGTTGTAGTCATCCTCACAGTTTCAGAACACTTCCATCGCTTCAAAAGGAAACCACAGCCCCATTAACACTCACCTCTCAACCTTCCACCCAAACCCAGGGCCCTAGGCAACCATGCATTGACTTTCTGCCTGTGTGTATAGGCCTATTCTGGTGACTCTCTTTAAATGAGATTGTACAATCTGTGGTCTTGGTGACTGGCTTCGTTCACTTACTCTGTGTGAGCTGTCCGTTTACATCATGCCTTGCGTCACTGCACTGTTCTACTTGCATTGCACTGCAGCGATGTAACACCATAACATGAATCATTTGTCAGTTGATGGAAGGTGGAGATGCTTACAGCTTTTGTTTGCTCTTGATAATACTGCTGTGAACGTATGTGTATAAGTTGCACATGAAACTATGCTTTCTCTCTGCTTGGATGTATACCCAGGGGCGGAATTGCTAGATCATGGGATAGCTCTGCGATTTGCTTTTGGAGAACCTGATGGAGTATTGTTCAGAGTGGCTATCCCATTTATATTGCCTCCAACATTGTTTAAGGGGTACATTTTCTCCATTTTATGTGTGTGTCTAATTAAGGCTGCGTCGGCAACCGAGCAGATACAAGGTGGTATCTCATGCTGTTGATTTGCGTTTTCTTGATGGCCAATGTAACTTTATGGTTGTTAACTACTAGTGTTTGTGGAGGATTTACCAAGTACTCAACCCTGGGAAATCAGCAGCGTATCTGGACATGTCACAGTCTTCTGGTTTATGAGTTAGGAATGTCTGGAAAAAAGTAAAGATTTTGATGGTGTGGTTAAGAATGGTTAGCTTCCTATGTACACCTGTTATGCTTAAAATGTTACAGGTGTAATTGCAATTCTTTCCCACAGCAACCATTTTCAGTTAGTATTAGTATTCCCATTGAATCAATTAGGAATCTGAGGCACGTAAGTTTTAGGAACTGGCTGCAGATTACAGTTAAAAGTAAAGCAGACACAGACTCAAGTCCATTTGTCCCCAAGTTAGGTGCACTTCCAGTCTGACTGTCTCAGTTCACATTTTCACGTGAAGTTATGAATTTAGCTGCACGAATAAGAAGATCTAAACCAAAATCACGAGCATTGCCACAGCCAGAGTTCTGGGATTAATCAAAAATGAGCAAGATTGCTCATCTATCTCCCTTGACACTCAGAGAGATATGATAAAGGCCAGCTTGCCACGTCTGAAATGTAACACATTCCAGCACTGCTCAATGAATTACCCATGCTAACGCTTTGGTTTTTAAATGGATTTTTCAGGTTTATTTGCTATAATTTGAATTTAAATGATGTCTGAGACAGTAACCAAAGACCCATGAAATTTCATTTCATATCTGTTTTATTATTCAATTGACAATATTACATATGTATTTAGAGGCTCCCCATCTGGCAGCCTTCCCTTTACCTGTCCACCATTTGCAATGAGTTTACCGACCCAGACTGGATGATAGATTAATTCTAACTACCTATAGGAATACTCTTTTTGAAATTTGCATTGATTTGTTTTTGTCAGCTAACACACTGTAAATGTCAGTGTTCCTCTTGGTCCTTGCAAAAATCCATGTGGATAAAAGGCAACAATTTCCTAAACATACCAATTATTCCCCATTGACCAATAAGACAAGAAGATTTATGATGTCAAAAAAAAGCAGGCAAAAGTGCTGATGATAGAACATTTCTTCTCCATTTTCACATTGACTTGATTTAGCTCTCAGAATAATTTTCTTGCGGTGCTTATGGCATTGATAATTTCTCCTTCCAACAGGAAACGAATTTTTGTTTGTCACATCTTTTTTTTTTTTTTCTGGGAGCGTTCACTGTTGTGTGTGTGTCATTTAAATTCCCACGTTCCCTCATCTAATTTCTCCATGAGTGTCAATTTGGTATCTCTGCTTGTTCAGTGAATTCAATTGTTTCGTTGGGATTGCTTCTTCCAGTCGCTGTAAGGAGAAAAAAAAAATGATAGACTTTGAAGAGTCTTAAAAGGTAAATTTCTAAAATTAACCTCAACAAACCCCTTGCACAAGTCAAGCATATTTTGTAAGTTGAAAATATTCTAGTACTGGAATTGCTTGCTGTAACTAAAGTTTACATATGTGAGTCTTACCGTTACTTGCCTCCAACCTATTTCCCCAGCTCACATTGGTTGCCAGAGATATTGACATTACATTGAAGCTGAGTTCATCAGGATGCCAAAATTATAAAAATGTGCTCCAGTAGTTGGTCATCCTGATATATAATTCTCTGGTAAGCATAAGCAAATGTTGCTTAGACCAAGACCAGCACATATTTGGCAAACATACCTCTGCCTTCTTATGCCATGCCAAGGACAGACATTGCTAATCAATCAGGCACGCTCTGCCAGTCATCCAATCATTACTTTTGGATCTCCTCTCCAGCTTCAGGCATGCTTTATCAAAAACTGGATGCCATTCTAGATCATGTGTGTATGCCTTTGTAGATTTGGGGGAAATATTTGTAATTAGCGTGAAGACTGAAAAATCTCAATGGTTTAAAGAAGCTTGTAGTTCTTTGAAGTTTTATAGAACATAACCTTTTTTTTAAAGATTTATTTTTATTATTTATTTATTGGAAAGGCAGATATACAGAGAGGAGAGACAGAGAGGAAGATCTTCCGTCCGATGATTCACTCCCCAGGCGAGCGCAACGGCCGATGCTATGCCGATCCGAAGCCAGGAGCCTCTTCCGGGTCTCCCACCTGGGTGCAGGGTCCCAAAGCTTTGGGCCGTCCTCGACTGCTTTCCCGGGCCACAGGCTGGGAGCTGGAAGGGAAGCGGGGCTGCTGGAATAGAACCGGCGCCCATACGGGATCCCGGGTAGTGCAAGGCGAGGACCTTAACCACTGGCGCCACCGCGCCGGGCCCAAACATAACCTCTTAAAAGAACTTTTCCCCTTAGTCTAGTTGCAAACCAGAATCCATAACTGAGAAAATAGTGCTCATTGCAATGATAGTAGCCCCAAGTCAGGATGAATACCACCTCTAGGACTGATGACCACAGCCAAATGGGGTTGCCTAGCCTAGAACAATATAGCCAGCCTGCAGCTCCAACAGTCTGTATAAGCAACAGAATTGACAGGGAGTCAGAGCTTAGCCTGGAGGAAGTGGATATGAATTTTCTTTCCTCATCTGTGGGAGCTTAGACAGGACGCTCTTGGCTCTTTACCATGGCCATGCTTGAAGTTGTAAAGGCTGTAGAAAATGGAGAACACCGGCTGGTCACATTGAGCTTCTGCTTCAGCAAAGGATTTCCCCATTGGGATCCGGAACCATAGCCTAGTGGCTAAAGTCCTCGCCTTGCGAGCCCCAGGATCCCAGACAGCCAATGGTTTGTGTCCCTGCAGCCCCGCTTCCCATCCAGCTTCCTGACTGTGGCCTGGGAAAGCAGTCAAGGATGGTCCAAACCCTTGGGCCCCTGCACCGATGTGGGAGACCCAAAAGAAGCTCCTGGCTCCTGGCTTCAGATCAGCTCAGCTCGCACCGTTGCGGCCACTTGGACAGTAAATCAATGGACGGAAGATCTTCCTCTCTGCCTCTCCTCCTCTCTGCATATCTGACTTTCCAATAAAATAAATAAATCTTAAAAAAAAAAAAAGGATTTCCCCAGAATATAAGGACGCAGAAAAAGAATGAGAGACTGAGAGGTATTAACTAGAGGGCAAGTACCCCCAGTGAATGAGGAGAGGAAGAGCGAAAGAATTCTAGTAAGAACTCAATCTCCCAGCAGTCAACATTGTAGTTCAGCAGGTCAGGCTGTGGCTTGTGGTGATGCTATCCTGTGCTGGAATGCTCCATTGAGGCCTGGAAGCTCCACTTCCGATCTAGTTTCCTGCTAATGACCTGCGAAAGCCATGGAAGATAGCCTAAGGCTTTGAGCTCTTGCTCCCATGAGGGAGACCCAGAAGAAGCTCCCGGTGTAGACCACCCCAGCTCCTCTGTGGCAGTCATTTGGGGAGTGAATCAGGGTGGAAGATCTCTCTATGTGCCTCTCCTTTTCTTTTACTGTAAATCTGCATTTCCGATGCAAAAAAAAAAAAAAGTAAATAAACAAATAAATAATTTAAAGGGCGGGGAGCGTGCAGCTATGCATTGATCTTCCGTCTCTTGCCTCTCTCCTTTCCCTCATGGGACAATGAAGCAAGAATGCTTTTGTCAGATGCACCCCTCATCTTGGCCATACCAGCCTCAAACATTCCTGTCTAGTAAAACTCACCTGCTCTGTGGCATTCTGTTTTGCAGTAAGAAACAGACTAAGACAGCACCCAGCTTTAGACTGAGTTCCCAATGTAAGACAAAGCCCCCATTTCTTGGGACACTTCTTAAAACCATCAAACAACCCCAAATCTGTAACAAATCCATCGTAACACCTTCCTACCCAGATAACCTCACAGTTTCCCCATGGTATGTGCTCTTCCTTGTTGCAACAGGTCACAGTCTCAACTTGCACACAACACCTGGGTACCCAAGGATCTTTAACTAGAGGTCCTAAGCAGGTGAAAATTACAGGTTCTTCCAAAGAGGCCCTTGAAGGGCAGCACAGAGTTTAGGGCAGTTTCAGAAAAATATTTAGACCATTTCCTGCTGGTGTCCTTCCCGATTCGCATTGTCAATAATCGGGTGTGCTCAGCACACTCTTTGTTTGCTGGAACTGGAAATACAAGAGCAAACTCCAAGTCCAGCTCCTGTCCACCAATGCCAAATTGGTCGTGTCCAAATTAACTGTACGTGGCCATCTGTTGCTCATTAATGTGCTTGAACTGCTACAAAATAGTTTCTGAAAAGGAAATTTACTCTCGAAATGATTTAAAAGCATGTTTACCTCCAGTCCTCACGAGCAGAAATGACGGCATTTATTTTTTCCCATCTGAACCTGCCTCCGTCTCTATTGCTATTACGCATGTGTGCACACACAAAGCCACCTGACATGCTGTGACGTACATACACACTTACAAAATAAGTAAGCTCACAAGGAAATGGGGAAAAAAAAATGGAAGAGCAAGCTGGTTAAACACTGGTTTGCAAGCAAGTAACTTTAAGCTATCGGATCCCTGCCCGTTCCATGTGCCTCCTTTTTCCACTACTTAACAAATGGACCAATACATGAACATCAATGTAATTTTATCTCAAAGATACAATGTTTCTGTTCTTTTTCTTTTTGAGGGCCAAATGGAATGCTCTCTGATACTGGGTCTAGTTACTCAGTCCCATGTCTGAGGCCTCAAGGTATCCCAGATTTGTATTAGGGAACAGATACCTGCATGCTGCCGTCCCCAAATAGGCTATTTTCTCCCGTTCCACCAAACACGCAGTCGTTGCTATTGACCTTACAAGTACAGAGGCATCAAGATGAAATAAGCCAGACTGGGAGACAAGCACTCCCTGATTCCATTCACATGTGGAGTCAAAGAAAGCTGATCTCATAGTTGACAGCAGAAGGGCAGTTGGCACAGGCTGGATGGAGGATGACAATAGCGAGGAGAATGAGATACTGCCGAACAGGGACTAAGTTATAGCCACCAAGAGAAGAGGGAATTACGGTGCTGTACTGCACAGGAGGTGGGCTATAGATACTGTTCATGCACTGTGTATTTCTCTTAAAAAGAAAAAAATAAAGCTGGGACACAGGATTTTGAGTGTTTGCACCATAAAGCAATGATAAATATTTCAGGAAAAAAAAAAGATGTGCATACGTTCAAATCACCCAGACACAGAGAAGGTTTTGTAGCAATTTAAAATAAGAAATCAAGTTTAAGTATCTTTACAAAGTACATATAGAGCATGTAAACTTTTGACTCTTACGGTACAGGTATGGTCAACTTCATGCTTGCAGTGAATTTCGGCTAAGTTATTTCTTTGCTTGTGTAATAGTTTTGGTGTTTTTTAGTGGAGAAGGTGAACTCTGCCAACTTTACTTAACCTGGATGCTCTTCATCTTGCTTTCCTCATCGTGGGACGACGAGGAGTTTATGTCGAGGAAAGCTTAGTTCATTCAACAGGGCTGCAAGGAATTGCCAACCTAACTGTCTTGATTAACACTGCCAACCCTTTGAAATCAGTTTCAAATCCTTTTTGAAATAGCATTGCATATAAATTAAACAACACAGACATCAAGCAAGGAAGTGAGAAAAGACATCTAAAGCAAGCTCGATTTCTTCAAATCCGGCAAATTCTGGATTCATGAATAATATCACTTATATTTGCAGGGTCAAATAATTATTTCTAGTAAGTAGATGTGTATCTTAAAAAAAAAAGTTATTTTTAGTCCCCATTATCTCCAGATTTCCAAAGTATCTAAAAGCCTCAAGAGGGAAAATCAGCTATCCTCAACTGAAATCCACACTCACAATGCTTTATGCATTAAGGTCTGTTGATTAGGATATAGAAGGATGCACTGATACTGGGGGAAAAAAAAATCAAATGTTTGAGTTCTCTGCCTGGATTTCACTCTATTTGGATTATCAAGAGCAGATACAGATGTGGACAAGCTGCTCAAAAGGACCTCTTTTCTCTGACCATAGCAGCCATTTGGGGAGCGAACCCATGACTGGAAGACTTTCTTTCTCCCTCTTGTCCTTTGTCTCTCCTTTCTCAGTAACTCTGACTTCAAGTAAAATAAATACATTTTTAAAAAATTGATAGTTGCTCTTTGGTTTCTTATTCTTTTCTGCCTTAATCTCACCATGATGTCTCCTTCCAACATTTCTCCTGCAAATAGCATGCACTTAAATCTTTGCCTTGAGGCTTGCTTCCGAAAGAATCACAGTGATGGCTTGCAACGTGGAAGTGCGATTTAAGGATGCAGACTTGGTTCCTGACCGGCAGCAGAGGGACTTTCCTGGCAGGAGTACAGCATACATATTCCCTGGAGAGCCTGTGGTCTTTCTGAAGCTTGAACACAGCAAAGGTGCTCACTCGTAGGTGTGGACCAGAAGGAGAGGATTCCTTCCAAGAGCCATCGACCCAGGAAGACTTCATCACAGGAGGAGAAAACTGGCCTCTCTGAAGAAAGGTATTAGACAGTATCAAGAAGACACCAAAGCCAGATGGTAACTATCCTAGCCTGGTTAAACGTTCTCAGGTCTCTCCTTCTCCCTAACATGCCCCGGCGAAATTAGAGAACCAGAGTTAGATAGGATCCGGAGCAAAACAAGGTGAAACTGGGTGTGCCTTCCCCTCATTCCTCAGGTCAGGTTAACAAAGTCAAAGCAAGTCTGAGCTAGGGGAGAGAATAACTTCTAGAGCACATGAGAATGTGCATGGTGTGTGTGGTGTGTACAAGACACAAAGGGCTGCTCTTTCACGTCAAAGCTTGAACGTGGCTTGTTAATTTATGTGGGAGTGAGTGGTCGGTGCAGTGGCTAAGACATCGCTTGGGACAGCTGTATTCCATAACAGAGTGTCTGAGGGTGCATCTTAGCTCTGTAACCAATTCTAGGTGATGGCTCAAGTAGTAGGACCCTACTGTCCACGTGGGAACTCCTGGCTGCTGGCAGAAGCCCAACTAGGGCTATTGCCGGAATTTGGGGAGTGAACCAACGGATGAGAGTCTGCTGGTCTCTGTATCTCTATCTCTTAAGTGATAGAAAAGTAAATATTTTTGAGAAACTTAAATTTGAAATTCATAGAAAAATAGAATCAAATAAGTTGTTCAGCTGTGAAAAGAACTTGCAATTCAGTTTTCATATGCATTTTTCATGAACTGTTTGAAGATGCTTTGTACCCATGGATTTCAAAAACTTTTGTGTTTGTTTATTTCCATGTTTTTATTTGAAAGGCAGAGACATAGAGAGACAGACAGCCAGAGAGATCTCTCATCTACGTTCATTCCCTAAATGCCCATGATAGCTGAGAGACCCAGATCTACCTCCATTCTACCAAGTTGGCCGCAGGTACCCAAGGGCTTGAGCCATCACCAACTACCTACCAGGTTACGAATTAACAGGGAGTTGGCTAGGAAATTAATGTAGGACCAAGCATCCTGATATGGAATGCAGGCATTCCAAGTAGCACTTGACCTCTGTGCCCAACACCTACTCCTAAGCATACCTTTTAAAATCCACTTTTGCATTCATGTTTTTACCCTTGCATTGGTTTTGGTGTGTTCTTCATAGTTGTAGTAAAATAAAGTGATCCAGTTTTTCCTTTTGAATATTAAATCTGTAGTACCTGCAATAAGTCTGTTCCTTGTACCATTTCAAAAGAACACGCTTCTGAAGACAAATGGCCATCTCTCGAAAACAAAGAATATGATATTGACAAAGTTGAGTTAGTGGAGGCGAAAATGATATCCATCAAGCTACTAAACTGCTGAATTTCAGTGCATCATTGGAAAGAATTATTCATATTTGTAATGAAATAGCTTGAGGCTAGTGGAAGATATTGAAAAGCTTTTGGATCACTGAATACCGACTGATTTACATACTAACTCATTATAAACCAACCCAATTATCACACTCAAGACAAAGAACCTGAGCAAAGCCTCATCACAGCTACTCCCATGTCTGCTTCTGTTATCCTACTATGAGTAATCAACATGCTACTCACCAGGAAGTAAGCCTGTGTTATGCAGAATTCTCAATAGCCTCTATCTTTGAAAACTGCGCTGATCGTTTTTGGCCTTCCACACCTCCTTAGTTAGACATCCTTTGTACAAAGCCATCCCTGAATGTCCAGCTGCGAATTTCTGCTAATTAATTTTCTTCTTCTATAATAATTAAGGACCTTTAAAAGTCGTGATTTCCTCTTCTTTTTAATTAGATGCAATGATTAGAAAGTATTTCATATTACGCAGCACTTTGTTCTAATTGCTTGCATTCCTCACTTGCTTTAATTAATTTTAGGGAAATGAAAAAGCATGTCTGCCTTCAGGCCTTGGTGAACATTTGAGTGCAAACGTCTGTGAATAGAAAAACATACATGTGTGTATCTCCAAGTGTTGCTATCCCATCGACTTGGCTCAAGACAGATTGGAGAAGCAAAGAAAATGCATGTTCCACGGACAGAGCAGGAATATTCTGTTCACATCCTGCTCCCATTGTCTGACTTAAGGCAGAATTTGGACCTGTCTTCAGTGTTACTTTGCCCTAGGCATTTGGGGATTAAAGGCTTGTAAGACGTTTTTAAAACTCTAATTGTCTTTCTATCTCAAAAACCGTTAAGAGGACCAGTACAATAGCCTAGTGGCTAAATCCTCACCTTGTATCCAGTGGCATCCCATATGGGCGCTGGTTTGTATCCCACTGTTCCACTTCCCATCCAGCTTCCCCGGCTTGTTGCCTGGGAAAGTATTTGAGGATGGCCCAAGACCTTGGGACCCTGCACTCACTTGGGAGATCCTGCTTCCTGGCTTTGGATTGGCTTGGTTCCAGCCGTTGCAGCCCACTTGGGGAGTAAACAGATGGAAGATTTTTCTGTATCTCCTTCTCACTGTATATCTGCCTTTCAAATAAATAAATCTTTTTTTTAAAAAAAAACTCTTAAAATAGCTCACCATTTAATGACCTTGAAATTTGGTTCTTTGAAATGCCAGAAAACTCAGTCCACATTTTGAAAAAGTTATTAGAGAGGCAGAGATCTTTTGGTTTATACTCCGAACGCCCACCACAATGAGATCCACTCGGGCTGTCTTCGAGAGCTGGGAGCTCAATTCAGGTCTCCACATAGCAAGAAGACTCCATTACATGGGCTATTGTCAGTACATCCTGTAATTTACATGAAAAAGAAACTAGTCAGGAGTCAGATGTGCACATCAACACCACATCATTCAATAAGGGATGCAGGCGTTTTAACTACTTGGACTACACATCCAGCCCTCACTTCACATTTTGCTGACTCTTAGGCATACTCCCCCATCTAATGAGAAGTGCTAAGACTAAAGTAATTAAACTACCATATGGAGTGATCTCTCTCCCTAGCTGGTTGGTATTTCATTTTCATCTTTATCAAGAAATCTGGTAGCTTTTCTGATAGAATTACAAGCTTACATATTTTGGGGGGGGCGGTCTCCTAACTCACATTTTTGGGAAGAGTTGCTTATTCTGTCTCCGTGACACAGGTCCCGGTGTGTATGGTGATGGATCTGTGATAAGAGAAAAGAAAACAATCGGTACAAAATCATGATGCTCACCTGATCCGTTTCTTGCACCTTTCTGCTCTGTAGAAGCACCAATTTCTCATTCTGCCCATTTTTGCGCTTCATTTTATTCATCCTTGTGTTGCCATCTCCATGTTTTATTCATGTGCTCTTTGTCATCCTAGGTAAATTGTAAATTCCTCAAAGGAAGGGCCCACATCTGCATATTTACCTGCCACTGCGGAGGTCAGGGAGTGTTTGATCAACAAAAGTTACAGAACTAAAGTTAATAAATAGCTCAGTGGTCAAACCGCAGAATTGGAAAGCAAATATCTTTTCCAACCAATATGATAACTGCAAGTCATTTAAGAAGTGGTCCTAACGGTATGTTTTTAAGTTGTTTTTCACATGTGTGGTCAACAGTGTTCTCAGTCTAGAGTTTTGCTAAGCCACGCCTTCGGTTCAATAGCATCAGCATTACTGGGACTTTGTTGGTGATGAAATATCCTGGACTTTATCCCAGGACAACGGAATTGCAATATGTATTTTAATAAGATATCCAGATGATTCGTAAAAAACCAAAAAATGACAGTTTGGGAAAGTTTACCCTAAAAGTTTTCTACTGTTACTCTCATTGTCATTACCACATCCATCAGAATCACCGCCATCAATTCTATCAACACCAGTACCACCAAAACACCAGAAACACCACCAAAACACTGTCTCCACCTCCTCTATCAGTACCACAATCACCTCCATGACCACCATCACTTCTAGGACCACCAACATCAACGGCAACACCCCCACAAGTACCACAATCACAACTTTCTTCACCATAGCCTGCCACTTCCATCAGTACCAGCACCACTATCATGACCATTAACAATAATCCCCCCAATTATTTGTTGAGCCAGAAAGTACCCTGAGCCCTTAAAATATTTTATCCTATGAGATCGTCATAACTTACCCCTTTTAGTATTATTTTGGTCTCATTTTATCTAACAAGCTACCCAAGGCTCATAAGATCCATGTAGACCTCGAACTTTGCGCCTCACTTCTAAGGTCAAGTGCCTTTTAAATGAGACTTCATAGCAGCAAGAGAGATCGATCATTTTGAGTGCAAAATCCATCCGAGTGGTAGAAGTCGTGCATGAAGAAAATGTTCTCCTTGCTGTACAGGTGTCTCATTACAGTCCTTGGATTTTTTCTTTGAAATTTTATGACCAAGAATTCTTCCATGATTACTCTGCTTAACAGCCTAACAGCTGTTACATTCCTCCAGAGAGAAAAAGAAATACTAGAGTTAAGAAACCATAAATCATCATAACTTAGTATTGTAGAGCCCCTTAACTTTCAGTTCTTCCATTTGCTTAGGAAATTCACACACCAAAAAAACATATAATAATAATATGCAGCTTAAAGAAAACCCAAGACCTTAACCAGACCCTATTTATTTAACTTTATATAAAAATCAGTGCTTTCAGTGAATGTAAAGGCTTATGAGGAAAATTCTTCAAACTAAAAACATGTGTTTCAGTGAAATGAAAGATGGTTTTGTGAGAAATAAAAACAGATCTACTAGGGAGATGGAATTATAAAGTAGTAGTTAAGAACATCATCAGTGTTGGAGTTCAGCTGGCTTGGTTTCATGTTGGTCTGGAGGACTTGGCCAAGTTGCTGTCCTTCGCCGATCGCCGGCGTCCTGCACTGTCACCTAACAGTAACAGTCACCACCTCTGACGGTCACTATGGACAAGACATTATAAATGAGAAACACAGCTTTCAGAAAACAACAGACTTCACATTCAGCAAATACTAACTACGGTGAAGCTGTTTTTCCCCAGAAGTATTTTTTCTTAAGCAAATATTGTGCGTCTAGACTCCTCTTCTTTTGTCAAAAAAACAAAAAACAAAAAAAAAATCTTTTTTACTTTGGTTGCCATGCTGGGAGTGGATAAGAAGTTTTAAGGTGATGATTGATTTCGGGCTGTGTCTTTGAAGTCTCTCTCTTTTCCTTTTTTTCCTCTCTTTCAAGTAGTAAAATCAACTCTCCCTGACCCAAGAGTAGCTAGCTGATCTTTCTAAAGTCATGCGTATCAACTCAGCCTTTTCTATTTGCAGATTAATTATTATTACAATATTAGTTTAATTATTTTGTATGCAACTCTATGCAATAGTACAATCTGAAATTGAGGTTGTCTATACTACTTGTAACACTCAATCCCAACCCACACACTTCTGTAACACATTGGTTTTAAAAAAGCCTATTTATAAGCAAGCAAAACAGGATTTTAACTAAGCTCGGAGGCTGTAGCGATTGCTCAAATGGGTCACCAGCTAGTGGGATCTGACTCCCAGCTTTGACCTGGATGTAGCCCCAGCCATGGCAGATTGGAGAGAACCATGAAGCAGAGTGCAGACTGTTCTCTCTCGCTCTTTCTCTCTCATATATATTTATGTATATGAATGATTATATATAAGAAAAACTAAAAGCATCAGACAGATCAGAAATTAGGTTATCACATTGTTCCTTTCATATTCTCGCTAGACAGAATTTCATTTCACTTAATGGGCATTCTCAGAGCTGCCAACTCCTATTAGTTTTATTATAAATATGTATTTGATTTGCTGTCCATTTTTAATAAAATCTAGAAGACTAAGAGATTCTTCTACTATCTCCTTTGAAATTTTGTTGGCGTTTTCTAGGGCATAGTGAAAAATGAGTCTGTTACTATCTCAGCCTGTTTATGCCTTCAAAAAAACAAAAGACTAAGTAATTCACAGGCCATAGAAATACATTTTTCATACTTCTAGAGCATCAAAAGTCCAAGATTTACGTAATATGCAGTAAGTCCACACTTTCTATTGCCTATCCATACTTCTCACTGCTTTCAAGTCTCTTCTTCCCCAAATCCTCCATTCTTAATCCATAGCCTACAACAACAACGGCTAACTCATTTCTATATGTGGATCCAGTCACGCACGGGTCTTAGGTCATTTTCCCCTCTTCAGCATTCAAATGAGGTAAAAGTTGCTATCATGCTCACATTGCCAATTAATCTAAAAGAGATCTAGGAAATTGTTTAAGGCCACATAACTACTGGATGTCGGCTCTGGGTCTTGAATTCAATGTTGCCTCCCATGTTGTGCTCCACCGTCTTTGGAGCGAACATTAAGTGTCTTAATCTGCCATTCAGTTCTTGCCTATGCTACAACTTGATGGCGTCTAGCCAGCTGTATCTATTGTCAACACTCCTGTAGAATATAGAAACATGGACCATCACCTGTGAACACGCCTGGGGACCTGATTACTTCTGTGTTCTGTTTGTGCTGTTTTCTCACCTCTCATGGCATTCCCCTACAGACGGATGTTCAAATAGCCCCTAGCTCTCGGATGTCAACACTCCCATTACATTCTTTGTAATTTTCTAATTAAAATGAAGCTCTCCCTCTTCCACATTTTAAGAGCACCTTGTTTGTTGCTGCAGCCGCGGTTGTAATTGCAAGTGGACTTGTCATGTAACTTTCTTGCAATCACAGGGCTAAATTAAGACCTGAGGAGCAGAATGGAATGCAAATATTTCCTCATCCCTCTTTAAATTTCTTACTCCCAAGATGAAGAGACGTAGTTAAACAGTAGGAACAACATTTTTTATGTCATTCACTTTGCATGTATAAGTTAGCAAGTGAAAATTACATGTAGTATTATTAACATCTCTTGGGGGGTCTTTAAAGCAACACAAACAAAAATGACACTTGATTGACTTGATAATATTTGTTCTTTAGAAACTGTGAAATGTTACTAAAACAAACGTCCCCTTACAGTGAAGAAATGTGTTTTCTCTGTTCCTTCCTCTTCGGCCACGAGAATGGAACACAAATGTCCACGTGCAGACGCTAAAGTATGTACCTACGAAGCATCCTCATATGTGGCACATGACGGTAGACCAGTACCATGAGCCCTTTTTTTGTTCTTTATAACTTTATAAAACCTAGTCAAAGCTCTAGTTACTTTTGATTTACAACAGAGACAAGGTCATCCTTATAATAAAAGGAAATAAAAGAAGGAAAACAAGGTCTATATTTTCAAACCCTGAGATTCAATTTGTCATGAAGATCAATGATAGCTTTATTCTCTAGAGAGATGAGCCATCCTTTTTGCTGTGAAATTATCACTCCTTTTCAGATCTTGATGTTGTTGCTAAAGAATTGTAAGGCTGAGGCTGTAAGGGGATGCTTTAACAATACCAACGTGTTACATTTGAACCTTCACTTGTGAGACTGTCTTCTCTTTCCAGACAAAGGAAAAAAATATGATATGAATCCACTACTTGAACTGGGAAGCAGGCAAAAGACCTAGAAGATGGGATGTTTTCTGAGAGCCATCTTGGGAATGAGAAAGCAAGACATAAGACCAGCAATATTTGAAGGTCAGTTCAGGAGGGAAAGACAGATGAAATTAAGAAGAGAAATCCTTACTGACTCAAAGATATTATAGAGCAAAACAAAAGGAAATCAGAAATTGAAGCTCCGGTGGGGAGATGCTAAGTGATCCAAACTGAAGAGTTTGCAGTCTAGTTGTGAAATTTAACATACAACCGTTCTGTCTCTCATGCACTAAGTTCCCCAGAAATGACTGAATGCCTGTGTGGTATCTGCCAGGGCACTGGGAAAGCAAAAACACACATCCGTCCTTGCCTAATTTCTCATCTAAGGCAGTGGGCATGTGCTATCTGTATATCCTCTGTAATAATAACAAAGAGTTGGATGATTGCTGCAAAGGTTAAGACACTGCTTAAGATGCCCACACTTCAGACTAAAGCACTTGTTCTCCAGCACTACCTCTAGGTCCAGCTTCCTCTTAACCCATCCCATGAAGCAGTGGGTGCTAACTTAAGTCCCTACCATCCACATGGAAGATCCAAATTGAGTCCCGGCTTCTGGCTTTGGCTGCGTGTAGACCTGGTTGTTGCAAGCATCTGCAGAAAGAACCAGTGGATGAGTCTCTCTTTCACCATCTCTCTTCCTTCTGAATACATAAAGTAAATAAAGTTTAAAAAATAATAGTAACAAAAGTTAACCATCCTGTTCCCATCCAATAGCTTGAGCTCTCATTGCCATAGAGCACATGCTCAGATGTGGAGGAGTTTCATAGGTAATATCAGAAATGTATGTGTGACTTAGCTTTATCCAAAGGTCACCACTAGCATGATGTGTTTCTGACAATGTCAGAGGTTACAACACAGTTTCTTAAAGCTGAAAAACCACTGGTGGTAATACTTGACGCCCCAGAACCTGGATAGTGTTTCTTCTGCCCCTCCTGCTCTATCTCCTGATGTCACAGGCAGTGAAATTACACTCAAAAAAGGGTATTCATTGCCAGATGGTCTACCTCTTCTTCTAAGACTTAATTTGAATTGTTTATGTATGATTTATTGTCATTTGAAAGATGGGCTAGAGAAAAGGGTGGGGAGGAAGAAGCTTCCATCCACTGCTTTAGTCCATAAACACAACAGAAAATGGGTGTGCGGAACTTGAGTTCATCATCTGCTGCCTCCTCAGCAGTTAAAAAGGCAGGCTGCTCAGAAGCAGAGGCAGAACTTCATTTCCACTCTTGGATCCAGGATTCAGACATCCCAAACAGGTGCTTAACTCACTGCACCACAACTCTGAGCCTATTGAAAATTTCAGTGTTACTTTTTAGCATCATCCTCACTGTAGACTATAGACTAGCATACCTGGAAATGAAGATACCTTGCAGCATGCCTCTCTACTTCTGAATGAAAAGAGGACTTCCCAACAAAACTGTCAAGTATACCTCGACAACAGGATACCAGATTTTCTGCCATTGTCTGTATCTACAATGCCGTGACAGCAGAATGTTGAGCTTATAACTGTTGCTTAAGGACTATACAATTGTAATAATATAGGAAAAAGAGGGAGTGAAAAGGATGGGAGAAGGGAGGGGAGATCCCTAAACCTGCAAAACTGTGTCGTGGAAAATAACCATAATAACAAAGATGCCAAAAAAAGAACAAAGGAGAGGCTAGCACTCCTCTTGACAAAGATGGAAGAGGCCCTTTGGATTCTGAAGAATACATTATGTTCTCAATGAGGTTTAGTCTGAAGACACAAATAATTTCAATTTTTCCCATGTATTTTTCTCCCCAGACTAATACCTCAGTTTTCACAATCATATGGAAAGTTCCCTGGATATCACTTTGTAAGTCAATCCTAAAACCCAAATAGAAAGTTGTCACTTATGTATCGTACCTCAGCCTTCATACTGTATGCCAGTCGATGCCTAATGTTTGTTTTTATTTACTGCGTATTGGATTATACTTAATCAAACTCTGGCAACACTAAAGAGGAAGTGAGGACGCAGTCTGTCATTCTTGTTTGTTTCTACCTTGATTCTTTTTTCTCCTGTGTCAAGAGCTTTAGCTAATCCCTCTCCAATTTATCCTCAAATAACATAAACATGTACAAGAAAACCGTAAGTCAGCTTCCCAACAACTTTCCTGTGAACTCCCTTTTCTAGAAGGGGGACTGTGGAAAAGCGGTGTTATCACTTCTGACTTGGAAAAAAAAATAGACTTCCTAAACACGATGCATGTGGGTTTGTAGGGCTTAATAATTCTTAACATTATTATTATGGGTAGGGTGTTTTCACTTCGTTATATCCTCTGTCACATTCTTTATTCTATGTCAACTTTGACAGTTATGAACGTGGAAGGTAATAATTACTATAGATTCTGTATTCAGAAAAAAAAAAGAATTATGGAACAATCTCTGATCAAACAGCAACACGTCTCTTTGTATGGGAGCGTTTGGGGGCACTTAAGTCCACTAATTCATGTTTCCTAATACCATGACTAGGAATTGTGTTTTGAGGGCCTCTTTATATGTCCCAGTTGTTAGATAATGGCCAGAAAGTTCTCAGTGGATCTCATCATTCAGTATGAATGTCTCATGGATTCTTTGATTAACCTTGCCACAAGAGGTCTCCCCATTCCTCAGGGCTGTGACTCCACTCAGCCCGTGACGTCAGTACCCAAGTGCCTCTCACCATGGGTCTGTAAAAGTGTGGTAACACATCTCTTTCTGACTGTAGGCTCTTTGTACAGTTACGACTCATTCCAAGAGCACTATTAAAAAGGAGGAAAAGAATGGATAGCACAATGAGGGGAGGGGTGCATGAGACTGCATATAGTCAAGGACAAAGCATACTGTGCAGACTCTTGATCTCTTTGATTCTCTGCTACATCTTCACCAAAAGAGCTCTATTTTCTAACCCTACCAGTTACATCAGTGTCCTCCAAACAAGGCATCATTGTCTTACTAAGAGGACAGAGGGGTAGATACGGGAAGAAGAGAGATGAAGGATATGAATGACAGAGTTGTCTCTCTATTTCTCTCCTGACTGATCCTAAACCTTTTTTAAAGACCTCTAATAAGTGTTCATTAGATTCAGTCAAACCAGAACACCAACTATGAAGATGATACAAACACACACACACACATACACATATATATACATACAAACATGTTTCGAGTTTCAATTCTTCCATAGGATAAAAATAAGGCAAAAGGGAATAAAGCAATTTGAGTGATGCAGCCAATTCCACACACTCTTAACTGAGGCAACATGAGACACCAGTATAACTGCTCTCCCCCGAGTGTTTCAGCCCCGTGGGAACACACGATATGATAACAGCACCATGTTAAGTGTGTGCCTTGGGATTCGCAGTGTTCAGACAACATGGGTGCTCAAGAGGAGGCAGCTGTATGATCTTCTGTTGGTGCTGTATCTTGAGCTGGAGCAAAACTAGCTTGGATGCTAAGCTAGTTACCAGTATGACCACAGCAAACACAGCCTTCCCAAATCTTACACCTGTACTTTCAAGAAAAGATAGCCCGGAGATTCCTCAATGAGATACCAAAACCACTCTTGAGGACAGTGATGAGAAATCAGGTGCAAAGCAACGACATCTGACCTTCTATGACTTTCACCCTACCCAATGTCTTCAGACTATAACACCCAAGAAAAACCCTACTCAATTGTATTTGTAATATTATTTTAAATCTGAGCTCTGCTAATTTATACTGCTTTATATATGCCTTCTTATTTTCATTGTAATTGAATTTTAAATACATATAGCATAGCTGGGTAACCTTGAACTAGTCACTTCAGTTCTTATCTGCAAAACCAAAAGACTGGACTTTGAGATCACTTAGTTCCCTTCCAGTGGTATCATTCTCATTCTGAATAATTAAATTGCACTCTGTATGCAGTATAATCTAATTGGGAAATGATGGGGTTGAAGCTTCATTATGAAAAGCAAAACGAGGAAGCCATTTTTGAGACATAGAGAATAGGAGACAGAAGTGGGCATGTGAGCTTGCTGTGTGAATTATTAAGATTAATACTAATGAGATTCTATTTTTATGACTTATCCCTTGACAGCAATTCTTAAACAAAAAGATAGGACTAACATCCAAGGCACATTTCACTGCACAGTTGGCAAATAAAGAAATACCTTTATTAAATTACCCTTGAGTCAGAAGGCTGTTGTCAGTGAGATTAGCCCTTATAACCATTTTTAATAAAATAAAAAAAGCAGCTGCCATTTAGGGACAAGAGTTTAATTTGAGGACATCTCAGAAAAATAATTGTTTAAAACAGTTTCTTCCATTTAAAAAATGTATCAGTCATATGTGAAATCCCTTTCATAATAAACACGAAGGGGAAATAAGGTATGATTTTAATTATTCTCTATTGCAAAATGATGAAATCTTTTTTAAGATTTTTTTAATTATTTGAAAAGTAGAGTGCCAGAGAGAAGAGAAACAGAGAGAGAGAGAAGGGATCATTTCAACAGGAAGATGTGACTCTACTAAATTTACATACACACTCAGTGCTGAATATGTGACTATTTAAAGCAAATGTTTCGTCCATGGACAAATCAATTAGACAAAATGTTAACAACAAAACAACAATGCTAACTCACACCATTGAGCAAATTAATCTAATTGTATCTATGAAACATTTCATCTCAGAATACACATTCTTTTCATCAGTGTATAAACTAGAATAAACCACATGCCAGGCCCATAAAACAAGTCTCAACAAATTTTAAGAGACTGAAATTATATCGTGTATGTTTCCTGATAAAAACTGAGTGAAGCTGGAAAAGCATTTCATCACAAACTCCAGGAAATAATCAAATATGTGAAAAGCAAACACTATCCTTAGATGGAGTGAAATGTGTGTGAAGATTTTCAGCTTCAAAGTGGTTGGATCATAGAGGGAGAAAGAAAGAGCACACTGAAGAAGAAGAAGAAACGAAGCTCAGAAACTGTGTGCACACAGATTTTAGAGCCACAGATCCCTGGAGGAAAGTGGGTATAAGTCCTTTAAAAAAATGGCCACAGAAAGTCACGCCCTGCAGTCTAACATCTGCAAAGTTAAATCCCCTCGAAATGAATTAGATCCGGAGAAACCACTAAAAGACCCGGATGGCAGAGAGCAGACGGGACCATTCTCTGCCTGTGTAAGTGAACATTTCTTCAGAACCTTTGATTCCATTGGAGATGCTTTGTGCTGACTTTCCATAAGGGTAAAAGTGCACGTATTCTTTGATTGTTGCTTTCTTCGTGGTCAATCCACAAAAATTAACCTGGACATCTTTTGGGAGCGGTGGTCATTGGTTGAGATAAACAGAAGAAACTGGAGTTGTCCTCAACACCTCAACAAAAATAGAGATGCTTTTTAAATGAAGAATGATTTAGGGTGCAAAACTTCTTTAATAGAAATGTCAATTCATTCTGTCTTCCCTCTGTGATGTTGAAATTTGAGGGGCATAAGAAACTTATGTTCGAGCAAGTTAGAACAAACTCTGGGGAAAACCTCATGTTTCTCTCATGAGAGACATTAACCAGGGCAGGACTGAGTGAACTCTACCGACAACTCTGTGAGAAGAGACACCAAATAAGTAACACATGATAGGAACAAGAATCTGCACTTCAAAAATAACTAAAAATAATTAAGCACACTGTACGATATTCTCTAAAAATTGCTAAACCAGAAGGCAGGTTGAATTGAAATCCCAATTCTGAGCATTGCTAACTGGAATTATTGCTTCCCCTCAAGGAAGACAAACAAAAAGAAATTGATATAAGACGCCAGGGCTTGCAAGGTGTTTGCTGTTCTGCATGACTGAACCAACTACTCCACTAAATTGTAAGCCCTCAAGGAAGGTGTGGTGCTTAATTTTGGATGGCAGCTTGAACTCCTGGAGGACTGGCTGCAGAAATGGCTAACCCTTACTCCGGGCATGTCCATGAGGATATTTCCAAGAGAAGTTAGCATGTGAGTCAACCAGCAGGAAAGGATCAGATGATATCCAGTTAGCACAGGGACCAGTGGAAGAGTAAAGCAGAGGAAGAGGATGCACCCTACTTCCCTGGTTCCTGGTAAGCTAGGATTGAAAACAAACATATGGTTCTGAAGGGGAAAAAAATAAAGAAAAAAAAACATGACCACTATATGGAAATAAGAATTAAGAACCTATCGATGTGGTAGACAATGCAAAGAGTCAGGTCATTCCTTGATTAAAAAACAAAAGAACAACTCCACAAATCTCTTTCACAGAGATGCCCAAGGGAAATAACCAAACTCAACATCCCTTGCCCTTATGTTTAGATTGCTGGGGATCTTTTACAAAGAGAACACAGCTGCAGCATGTTTCCTTGTTGGTACAACACGCTTCTTTATACCATCAACGCCACCACCACAGCAGATCACACACCCTTCAGAGCAGTAAAACCACTCAGACCGTGGGCAATTTTAGCAGCCCTAACTCTTTTCCCACATCTCAGCTTTAATTGTCGCTTTGTCACCTTTATCAGAAAAACATTCTATTTTATGAGACAAGCTTTTCTGATTCAATGGGTATGGATCCGCTACACAAACAGAGCTATCAGATAAAACATACTACAAAAGAGTTATTTTCAGAAGTTGCAGAAAATTCCCTTGTACTCAATGGAATTAAAGTTGTTGTGGATATTAATAGGCCTGTTTTGAGTATAATTCAAAAATCAACTGAGATTAGTCAGCTACAGTTCCAGAAAATCCACGGGCAAAAAGGCTATTCAGACACTTAGTCAAAAAGAACTAGAGCAGAACCTCAAAGTGTCCAGACTGATTTTGCCAAAATGTCACTTTAATTTCCTCAATGGTCTATGAAAGCTGATGGTAACAGAGAGCCTCGCCCAGGTGCGTCCCCCCCCCGCCCCCCGCAAGGTCCAATGTACTCAGTGAGAGATACAGTGTTCTCAGTGAGAGATACAGGGATGTGTTGTGCAGGAACACTTAGTTAAGAACCAAAATGTTGCTGCTTTATCATTTTCAATACCCTTGAAAAGGAGGAGAAAATAAGGGGAAACACTGAAACTGAAAGTACCTGAATAGTCCAACTTCCTGGAGGATCACGGGTCATATTTCTAAGTTCTTATGATCCTGCGCCTCGCTCCCTTCTGAATCTCCCAGCTTCTCTCCTCATTGAGGAACCACTGTTTGACACAGGCAGATCACATCATCCACTCTAGATTCCAATCCCATTAACTTGATGCCACTAAAGAGCAAAGAATGAGCTCAATCTAGCAGGTCCTACCACGATTCCCTATTGTGTATTTCACCACCTAATAGCAGTGACTGAGTGTCCTGGAAAACGACCAGAGGAGCCAGTAAGCTGGCAGAACAAACTAATCCTCCAGCCTTTGCCACCAGCATCCCTTTAGGTGGCCTTGACGTCCTGCCAGCTCCACCTCCTGTCCAGCTCTCTGCTTGAGGCCTGAGAAAGCAGTAAAGGATGGCCCAAGTCCTTGGGACCCTGCACCCTCGTGTGAGATCAAGCCATTGAAGGAGTGGACCAACAGGTAGAAGACTTCTCTATCGTTCTTTCTATGTAAAAGTATGCTTTCACATAAATAAGTCTTTCTTAAAAATTAGAGAAAAATGGCATTCATTCGGATTAGCACACATTCCTTGGAACTAGGTTTTGTTATCACCTCAATTTCACAAATGAGAAAGACCTTCGGTTAATTTTTTTTTTTTGTCTGATCTTGTTTGTCTAGTTGGTATTTAAAGTTAAGTTGTCCAAGGAATGTGACAACCTAGATAAATGACGCAGGCAGAAATTTGCCTAAGGATGAGTTAAAACCAGATTTCATTAACCCCGGTTAGCTTTTGAAAAATGGAAATCAGGTATATTTGGTGTTATCTTCCGTAGACAAAGTGCATTTGCCAAAATTGTTCAGTGATGTCACAGGCGCTTCTTTCTCTCTTCCTCCTCGGATGCTGGCACATTGATACATTGGAAAATGTTCTCGACTGCATTTGTTTATCATGTGCGCCACAAGCAGGCATAGCTCTTGGAGACGATGATAAAACAACATGCTATTGAGCTGTCACACAGACACCCGACCGAAAACCAACGTTGGCTTCTGCAAGTGGGGTGATCAGTAGGAGAGGCATGAACGGGTTTTCAGCGTTCAGAGCAGTTCCATCATTTTTTTTTAGTGATAATTACAGTGAAAAATGACTTGACTTCTTGGGTACTCCACAGATGACTGTGACAAAAATCTCGTGCTTCAGGACTTTCTTCCAGCTTTTCCAGTCTGTGAGGCTGACAAAGGTGAAGCCGGCAGATCAATACACGGAGCATCATCTCGCATAGGCAGCACTGCCTAGATCACGCATTTGCTTTCCGTTGTCTCATCAGCACGTAGCGAAAGGAACAGAGCGTGAAATAGCGGCACGCGGGCAATCCGCGGAGCAATGGAAACGATGAGGCTCTCACGGCCTTTTCAATTCCTCTAAAACTATTTGAAGAAGGCAATTTTTGTAGATCCGTATTTTCATTGGCGTATGTTAACGCTCCTGAATATGCTTTGGTTCTGCAATAGACACGACATGCGTTTTTCTGAAGCCCAGGAAATCAGACGCAGGCTCCACGTACTTTTCTCATACGGAAACCTACATTGCCAGCATTTGATTTATTGATCTTTTAAAAGTCCAGAACACCCAAAGATCTGCCAACTGACTTTTATTTATGACCAATTTTCTCTAGTGTGAGCTGAAGTAACTCCATCCGTTATTCCTCACCATGACCGTATTCACTATCATCTGCCTATATTCTTTTTCATTATGTGAAGTATTAATGTTCCTTTCAAATCCCTTTCTGCCCAGCGCTTCTCTTGGTTTTATTTCCCTATCTTTGCCTTTCATTTCCTACGCTAAATTTTTACTTATCTGGTGATTGCTTTCAAACCCTTTTGTGTTAACCTTAGATTTTGAACTTAGTCATAAATACTTTATAGACCCATTTTCATTACAAAAAAAAAAGGCTAGTTGGGCTCAGAAATCCATTTGATTATGAAGCCCAGATATTTGATTTCCAAGTGCATATGCATAATAAAGGAAATATTTCAATCACACAGTATTCCACACCAAGTATCTAGATTTCCTAAGATCAAGTCTCCTTATTCAACAGGCCTTGGCAACTCAGCCACTTTTAATTGAATTCATTAAAGGAATATTTCTGAATGACTTGTGCAAAGGTGCTTCCTTTTGCAAAAAGAAATTTGTATCTTACCCTGAATTTTTGTGAAGCATGAATGATCAAAAATCATGTTCAGTTAAACAGCTTGTTAATGCTGAATGAATTATTTAGCTACTAGCACAACCATGTTGTAAGTTAAGGTGTGACACGAATTTTGTAAGTGATTGAACAAGTGTAAGGGCTGATAGACCTTCGACAAATTTGCAAAGGTACATACGTACACACACTAAAGACGCAGGTGTATGTGGGTTTTTTTTTTTCTGTTTCTTTGGGTTTTTTTTTTCCTACTCATTCTAAAAGTCAATTTTTTTTCTGGTTATTCCAAAATTCTCAAAATTTTCTCAACACAGCTGATAAGAATAACTTCAACTGATTAGATTAATTGCTATGTTGTAGTAGACCGTTACTCTGAAATCCTGATATGAAAATAGCATTTAATACTCTTTACATTCAAAAACCAAGATTAGGGGCTGGCATGATAGCATAGTAGGTTGATCCTCTGCCTGTGGTGCTTGCATCTCATGGAGGCACTGGTTCAGACCCTGGTTGCTCCACTTCTGATCCAGTTCCCTGCTTTTGACCTGGGAAAGTTATGGAGGAAGGATGGCTCAAGTCCTTGGACCCCTGAACCCATGTGGGAGATCCGGAAGAAACCTCTGGCTCCTGGTTTCAGATTGGCTCAACTCTAGCTGGGCAGGGAACCAGCAGTTGCAGAATCTCTTTCCCTCTCCTTCTCTTTCTGTAAAATCTTCCTTTCAAATTAAAATAAAATAATAAAACATTGAACTTTCAATAATCTCATGAACCAAGGAGTTCAAAATATAATCATACTGGTTGCATCTAAGAATACATTTTGTAGCAAAGCACAGAAACTCTACCATATTAGCTTGAAAATATGTTTGGGTATGGAAGCAGATTGGTAATCCAGAGGTAAACTCACCATTGTGAGTACAATACAGTCTTCAGTTGTCCAATGTCTGAACTTGAGGTCTTCAGCTTCCTGTTTTCCTCATGACCACGAGATGGGTGCTGTGTAACTAGCACTCCTGTCTTCAGTCTGAGCAAGAAGCAAAAGGCAATGCAAACAGGTACAAGTTGTTCTTCTTTATTCCTTGATGAGATTTCAACTCAAGTTCAAGAAAGAAGATCCTTCCAAGAAATGTGATGTCATTAGCAACCATTATTTTCAATACACCAAATTCAAAACTCCACAAAGTCAGGAAATTAAATACTTGCCTTCTGTTGTTTTCCTTCCTGTTTGGTCTTCTTATCTAAATACCAGAGGGGAAAAAAGAAAACAGGATTGTGAAAGACTTTGGAATGATCGATAGCCTGTATTCTCAGTTTGCTCCTAATTGGGGATCTGGAAGGCAACCATTAAGATTGCTGAGGATGTCTCTGAAACAGATGAAGAGATGAGAGCAGAGTCATCCTCATCGTGCATGTACCTCTGGGCGCTTGTAAGGGATGAAGCTGATAAAACCATGCTGCGTAGACTGACCCGCTCCTCTCTATTGGACCACGTTAGAATCACTTTTCTTCAAAAATATTAATGGACATTAAATCCAAATTTGTAAAAATAAGGCTCAAACAATTACACTGCAGTTTTTTTCTCCAAGTGATCCTGGTGTTAAGCCAGGGTTGAGAAGTGCCTCCGAAATTTATTGGCGAGAACTGAAGCTTTAGAACAAGCCGCTAAGAGAGCAAACCATTCACAGTTTTACTGAAAACAGAAATATGAAGGAAAATTGCCTGTCAATATAAATGTCCTTTGCAGGAGATTTCAATAAGTATGCCCTTAATGGATGGGACTGAGCACAGAAAGGCATTTGGAGCGTGAACGTCTTTTTAGACATTATTTGTAAAAATATAAAAGTGTATCATTATTTCTAGTTTTAATGCCTTTAATCGTGAAGACCCTAAAAGCCTAAAATATATCATCAGCAATTTTGAATTATAGACTCTAAAGAATTCTCACTAAAAGCCTTACGTGCGTCAAAATATTTTAGATGTTCTGATTCATGCTGGAGAGTCATACTTGTGAATGTCGCAAACTCAATGGATTATGCATTTAAATTTATTGCCCAAATAATACTTCGAAATTGGTTAGAATGGGAACTTATAAAAAACAACTCCACATTTCAGGGACTTAGGAAATAAAGCTTTATTTCACTAAAACATGGCATGACAAATGAACCTGGGAATAGAGAAAGTGGAAAATAGGAGGAGAAGGGCTGGCCTTCGCCCAAATGCCATCATATCCAAAGCCAATCACATGACCCCATCTAACCACAGAGCCTGAAAAATACAGTTATGTCTATGCCCAGAGGGCATTGGAAGCTGAGTGTGGTGAACTATGCATTTGTCTCAGTTACTGAAACGTTCTCAGAGTTTGAACTTTTTGAATAATCTGGAAAGAACCGTGAAACTTCTCCCTAGAGGGGAAAACAACCACATATTCATACTGTAGGTTTAATTTCAGAAACCATGCGGTTATAGCTTAAAAACTATCTAGTTTTGCCTCATCTCTATAACAGAGAAAAATTGTTATTAGACAACTTTAGTGGTCACAAATGTGTTTATACTGTAGCCTGAATCCCATATCCTCCAACCACTGTCTCTTGAAGAGAGAGACCCAAATATCCCACACATCAGCCCTTCATTCTTCCACACATCAGTCCTTCCAATAGCTGAAGGATGTTTCTGTTACTACACGAGAGGCCACCAACTATTGAATGAGTGGATTGGATGTTATACACACGAAACTTTTTTTAGCCCTTCAATGAAGCATTCCGTGCCTCAGTTTCTAGTACCCATTTGGCTTCCTTCATTTGGACTCCTGCCTGGCCCCAGACTGCATTTGAGTTTTTCAACCCTCTGTTCAATAGCATGCATTTTCTGGATACATCAACAGTGATAAATAAGTGTAGCTTGTGTGCCAACTTTGCTTCTCTGAGACTGGCTGCCTGGGGAATTCACTTGTGGAAAATGTCAAAGATAGATTCCGGTTCAGCGGTGAAGAGTCCCGTGAATGAAGAATTGTGTCTGCTGTGAAAGCAGAGGAGGGAAAGGGGATGCATCGAGCCACCACAATTAGTAACGATGTGTTCATTGCTCAATGTTCTTTCAAGGATCTTTTAATTGCTTCCTTTATATAAGCTTTGACTTTTTTTTTATGTTACTCTAATTTATCAGAGAAAGTTTTCAAATATGGTTTCAAGAAAGCAGTCCCATATGTGGTATAAAGGATATATGGAATTAACTGGCACTACGTGACATCTATTGTAGATGTAGATTCGGAGATCAACTGGCAGTCATGTTAGCTTCAATCCAGGGCTAGCCAATGGAACTTACCTTTTTTGGTATCCACGCACTGGTTCATTTGTGCCAGAATTTGGGCCGTTAAATCTGTAAACGTTCACACAAAGCAGAATTATATCTTGAGTTTCTGTCATGTCACATTTACGCAATTTTTAATGTAATGCACATATACATATATATGTTTGCATATACATGTGTGTATATATACACTTACGTGTATTATATACACATATATGCAAAGCCTTTCTACTGTTTACTGAATCTACCCATGTTTATTCAAGCCCATAACCTACCCATTGAAATCTCTTTAAATTTTATCACTTTGATTGCTGCCATTTGTTGTGCCTTTTCTAACTGGATCATTGGCCATGTGGCCATCAGTCATTATCAGTTAAGGCGTTTCAACTACAGGAAGCAGAGGTCTGAGTTAAACTTGTTTAAACAGCAAAGGCTATTATGGTGACAGAGGTATTCATGGCTTGCAAAGCCCGTTTCAGCCATGACTTATGACTCAGTACCTTTCAATCCTTTACTCAGAAACAGTATCAACTTCATCCTGAAGCTGTTCTGACCTTGTGGTTCCATCGCAGCAACTGGGCTACCTGCTTCCACACTCACAGAAAAGACAGTATAACTTCCAGTCTAGTAACCATTTCCAGAATCCCTTCTAAACCGTCCCATTGTCGACCTGGCCCACTTCCTCCCAAAGCCTGGTGTGGGGAAAGTGCCATGAGCTACATGGCTTAAGGCAAGATCCCAAACTAATGATTGGTAAGAATAACAAGACAGTTTTGATGGATTTAACTATGCAAGTCCACCTGCTAGATACATGGTCAGTGTCCAGATCACGCAGTCTTTCACGATGGAGGTGACACGCATTGACTTTAAGGAAGACAACATCAGTATGCACTACATGGGTCTCCGATTTCTATTTAAGGTGTTAATGAGTAGCTGCAAGACTCTATGATTTTCCTTGTCCCTGGAATATTCTTCAGTGAGGCCGCACACTTTGCCATGCACATCCTTACTTTTTAGTTGATTCCGTTTTTATTTACCTTTCAGTTCTCAGGTAAGATACCATCTTCTTCCCTATAAACCTTCCCTAAGCTTCTGTTACTCTTTCTCTTCTGGTCCCCTCTATACAAAATGGGGATTTAATCTTGTCATCGCAAGTTTAGTATAATAGGGTATGACACAGTATTGTGTATGTAGCACAGCATACAGCATATTGATTAGCAAAGTATACTCATATAGAGCTACACACGACGGCTTAATCACTCCCCTACTGCAAGACAGTTCATCTTTCTGAGGTTTCACCCATTAAACTGCAAGTTCCTTAAAGGTCGTATCACATCCTGATACTTATGGCACCCTCAATGCCAAACTCAACAATTTGCACATAATGCTTCCTCAATAAATATTTATTGAATAAAAATATTAAATAACACAAAATGACCTCTAGCAGTTCTGGTGCTCACATCATTAGAATGTATTCAAATCGGCATTCGTCAGTCAATTATTCATATTAAGTAACATAACGTAAATAGCAGCCACATAAATATTGTTTTCCAAACAGGAAACAGTGCACTAATGGCACTGTCACCCGGTCCAAACTCCCCACTGTCAATTTCCTGAAAAGTCAAAACTAAGCTTAAGCCTTCCCTAACTTGCTTTCATTTGACCATATCTCAAGCTTAGCAGAAATCAGCACATGAAATTTATTTCCGGGACTGGTTCTTCGGAAAGCTATTTGGATTTTCTAAGATGACTGATGCTTCTCCTTCTAACTGCCCACAAGTGATGTATTCATTAGCAAACTAAATAGAACAATGAAATGTAATGTCACAGATCTGAGCCCAACATTCCAGCCCTCAGTGGAAGGCAAGGCCAGACGTTAACTCAGAGTGGGTGCGGCTGTTTGTCGTGTTGCCATCTGGGTCTGGACCATGGTTTGTACGTTTCATTAGCGTTATCTTCTCAGTATTGATTATCTCCTCTCTCTCCTCTCAGACTTTTGACATTCCAGCCTGTTGTTACGTGGGGGGAATCCAAAACAGGTAAATCATGTGTGTTTTCCCTTTGCTGCACATCTTTCTGGATCTTTCTCAGAGAGACTAATTTCTTGCGGTATAAATTGAAATTACATATTTCTACAAGACAATGCCGAGTGGAAGAGCAGAAAGCAAGGAAAGCAATGTTTTACACAAAGCCAATAAAAAGCAGACGGATTAGCTCTAAATCAACTTGCTGTGTGTCAGAGAAGTAAATTTAACTGCTCAGAGTCACAGGGGGAGAATCCATCTTTGTCTCGGTGGGTGAAGTAAGATTTTGACAAGAAATTTAATAACTCAAAAGAGTAAGAGTGATCCTATACGCAGTGGTTTATTTCACAAAAGAGGAAGATGAAAAAGCCACAAGATGTAAGTCATTGTTTTCAATCCATTGTTTCTAATTCATTGCATCTGTTCATAAAAACAGCCCTTACTCAGCCTCCACGACTTCGGCATTTGGAAATAAAAACGGAAGGAAAGAAGGAACCCCTGGAGCTTTTGGCTGTCTGAGTATTCGCAGTCATAAACATTAAAACAACACCTTAAAAAAAATACCATGGGGCCCAGCACAATAGTGGAGTGGTTAAAGTCCTCCCCTTAAAGGTGTCTGGATCCCATATGGGTGCTGGTTCTAATCCCGACGGCCTGGCTTCCCATCCAGCTCCCTGCTTGTGGCCCGGGAAAGTACTTGGGACCCTGCACCTGCGTGGGAGACCCGGAAGAGCTCCTGGTTCCTGGCCTCGGATTGGCTCAGCTCGAACCGTTGTGGCTGCTTGGGGAGTGAGTCATCGGATGGAAGATCTTCCTCTCTGTATATCTGCCTTCAATAAGAATAAATATAAATCTTAAAAAAAAATACCATGCCACAAAGTGCGGTACATATTCAGAGACTGAAATTAAAAGTACATTAATTCTGGATTTTCTGATGCTAACATGTTGGATAAATTCATCAGCAGTAAAAATTCTTTACCTGTTCTCTTGGTATTCCTAGGTCTGGTACACACGGCTGCTGATTGTGCCAGCCACATAATGCCACTCTGGAATTTCTATTTGTTCCATTGGGCTCTTACTGTTCTTACTTATTTTTTAGTGAAGGGAACGATGTTAAGACACCACATGTCTTGACCCTCCCAGTGCACTCTGTGCTTCTCACATACATGTTAAAGGACTGACTACCGTACTCTGTGCAAGAATTGTCTCATTTCTGGAGTTTTCATACACTAAGATGATTCCTAAGGAGAATGCAGGCTTGTCAGAGGCTAGGGCAAGATTCGTCTCAATGTCTGCGTTTCTTCGGTGCCCCAGGCAGCATCTGACATTCAGTGGTACTGATGGAACGCTGTGTGAATAACATCAGCGAGAAAAGTCTACGATCTCCAAATTTAGAAGACCTGGGTTCAAATTTTCTCCCACTTATCAGATTAGGGACTACCAGCAATTCCCTTTTGCACTCTAAACCTATAATGAAAACAATCAAGCCAGCTTCAGAGACTTTTTCTCTGAAAACTTGAGATCCTGTGTAAAGGGATGGAGGCTCAACGAGAGCAACTACGTCTGTCATACACTAGCCAAGGTGGGCTCACGTGTAACTCTTACCGCCAATACTCAGAGTGAAGCCTTCTTTAGGGATATAATGTTTACAGAAACAATTCCATTGAAATGAGGTCATGGGAGAGAGTGCATAGGCCAATATGACTTATGCATTTCCTTCTAAGAAGAGAAAGTTTAGACACAGATATTGCACAGGACAACCATGTCAGGAGATGGAGGGTGATGGTTGTCTACTGGGCAGAAGGGAAGCCTGATAAGGGCCCTTCCTTTCAGTCTTGGGAAAAAGCAGATCCTGCTGACACCTTCGTCAGGGACTTCAAGGCTCTGGAACGGAGGCAGTAACTTGCCATTATTGCTTGGTTTATTCAGTGTGTGAGACTTCGCTCATGTACTCCAGCTGACTAGGACACTAAGTTAACACATTTCTTTACAGTGTCTTGGCCCCGTAATTTTGGTCTCACTTTTTGATCAAGGAATTTCCCTTTCTTGTACACTCAGTATTTTTCTCTTTTTGCTATTTCTGTGGGTATCTTCCAGGAAACAGATCGAAATCCCCCCAAAACTTGGCATTACTCTCGGAATCTTTTCACCAGTAAAATTTATTATCGGCATCCCATGAGACGTCCAGATCCTGTATCTCTAGCCATTATGGTATTCCCCCCATCAGCAAAGGAGCAATTCCAAGATGCCCAGTGCCAGCTTGAAAGCGAGGATTTTAGCAAACACCGTCTACATTATCTTTTGTTCTATATATACAGTTTTGTGTGACCTTTGACCTTTTAGGGATTTGCTTTGACATGTCTGAATTGTCAGCATCATCGTTCTTGTGCTTTGGGGTCATTCTTAAGTAAAATAAAGATCACTTGAACACAAACACTGTGGTTTTATGGCAGTGGATCCATAATTCAGACAGCTACTAAATGGCTAGTGGGTGAATGACACACACAGCAAAGAAACACTGTGTAACAGAACTCATGTCCTGGGCAGTGCTGAGCACCAAGGCAGGGGATTTCATTACGACCTAAAAGTGGTACCCAATTTAAAACATATAAATTGTTTACTTACAGAGTGTTTCATTTAATATCTTCACTGAAACCTTAGAAAGTAAAATTGTAAAATGGCGACTCCTAGGAAGTGGCTCAAATGCAGGAAAGAGTGACAGTTAATCGGAAGCAAAGCAATGGCTCTGGTGACCAGAAATAAAAAGGTTTAATATTATCATGATAAAATTAACAATTCATTTTAATTATTTTAATTATTTAATTTTAATTTGCAGCAGTATGGTGCTGCATGTTAATAAAATATCTCTTTTTTGAAAAAATATTCGTTGTATTTTTATTTGAAAGACACAGTGACAGAGAGAGCCAAGAAGTCACACACACACACACACACACTCTTCCATTTGCTAGTTTAGTCGCTCTCAGCAGCCTCAGTAGCCAGGCCTGGGCCAGGCTAAAGCCAAGAGGCGGGATCTCCATCTGGGACTTCCTAATGGGCAGCCAAGTGCCAGGCTCTTCAGCCACCTTCTGCTTATTCTCCTAGGCATGAGAGTGGACAGCTAGAATGGAAGTGAAGCAGCCAGGCTCAAACCAGTGTTCATATGGGATGCAGACATCGCATGGGGTATATTAATTGACCGTGACCTGAATTGACAATGCTGGCCCTTGCAAATACATCTTACTAGCTCTCCAAGAATTAACATTAAGAACTGACTAAGGGTTTAGAGTCTCCTGGATTTTGTGAACTTGCTTCTAGAACCCAAGTGGTAAACCATTCTGTCTTCTATGTTCTTCAATTCTGTTTCTTAGTAAAAAGCTAGAAATGAGTGATGCTCTCAAGTACCGCTCATAGGTGGAAGTAAGAGATGAACCATGCCATAAAGATTCTGCCCCTGCACTCATTTTCTCATTTGTCCACTCTTAATGGACAGAGGATTTAGGCGACCTGAAGTCCCAAACTCCAAGCTGCTCAGACGACACCAAAGTGCATATGCCTAGTATCCTGGAAAAGAAGCAGGTTCCTACCAGGAATTAACTGAAAGATGTCAGTTTCCATTATTTGTATTTGCCTTCTTTGGCTAACTGCATTTTCATTCCCCGGAGGGTTTTACTGCCTTCAATATTTCTTGGCCATGATTAGTTTGATTCCCTGACACTTTGGCAGACTCAGTTCAGGAGACGCATGTAACTAATTCGGTAGATAAAATTCTAATCTTTCCAGTCCTGATTGTCAATTTTTAAGAAGTAATCTAAGATGATGTCTTTATCCCATATTTTGTTGAGATTTGACGAAAGCCAGGTCAGAGTTCATCTGATCAGCTGAAGGCTGAGACCAAAAACACAAGGAAAAAAAAATCTCAAAACATCTTTCGTGTGAAAACGTCAGCCCTAAATTTGCC
This sequence comes from Ochotona curzoniae, assembly GCF_017591425.1. Lineage (NCBI taxonomy): Eukaryota > Metazoa > Chordata > Mammalia > Lagomorpha > Ochotonidae > Ochotona > Ochotona curzoniae. Next base: position 34,747,706 of record NW_024466607.1, on the reverse strand, counting down.
AGTTAAAGTGTTTATGAAGTTGCCAATGAGTGAACTTAGCTTTTTTTTTTTTTTTTCTCTTGAGGTTTGCCTCAGTAAGCTCTCCTCAGCTCCCAGCAGAAAACTCTGTTAGCATATTTATGAAGAACTGGGAAAGATTTTCTTCAGAGAGAATTCCTTGGTTCCAAAGAAAACCACACTTCACCAACTAAACATGATGTCAGCATAAGCAGGTGGCAGACATCAGTATCTAGCAATATGAAATATATTTATTAAATTTAATTTTTAGATCAGGAGGCATCACAAAATGGGTGTGCAGTTTTAAGTCATTAAAATTGCATATGTAACTCTTTTTTCTTCAAAATAAAATTTACGCCCACATTAACACACACATTAGCACACCTCCCTTGAAACTCCCAAACCCTTAAATCCTTTAATCTCTTCATCTTGAAAGACTGTTTACACAAATGAGTTTGGATGTTTTTACATGAATTCTGGGATTTTTATTTAAGCCTATAATGAGCTTAGCCTGTGCATTGCACCCCCAACATCTGTTGACACAGCGTCCCCATGCCCAACAGAGGCAAAGTCTCCTCAACATTCTTAGATTTAACCTTTAATGTAGCATACAGCATCCTGAGACCTGCATACATGATGAATGGAATATCTAGCTTGTCTGAAAACGAGTTTGTGTCTGCAGGAAGATTTACTATCCCCCCTGCACCCTCAAGATAAAAAATCATCTGGGCTTGTGGGAGCAATTTGTCTAAGAAGAGTAATTTCCAAAATTCTTGCATTGACTTTAGAGGGCCTGAATTCATGGTGGTTTGCCCCTTGATTTTATTCTAACCACCTGTTCTCCATGAGCAGGCATAATTCCAAGCCAAGATAATGGGAGCCCACGGATGCACCAAACACACAAAGCCAGCTTTGCTACTTTGCCTGGTTTCTCTCCCTGTATCACAAGCCTGTGTGTGTGATTTGGCAGTATTTTCTAGCACTGACTCCTGCGTTTTCAAAACTACAGTCCCGATTATGATGCTTCCTCAGTGGGCTAAGTCTCCTTGGTAATTTACTAAACAAGAATAGAAAATTGATGGCAGTGGTGAGTTTCCTCCGTGCACAGCTGGTGCAAGCATCTTGCTGGCCCATCTGTGTGTGAGCAGCTCATGCCCCTTCCCCACCACTGCAGGCACATCTTTTGTGCTCACAAGTAAATCTTTTGCCACAAATCCGTTCGTTTTCTCTCCACACCAAATGGCACAGTGTTGATTAACAGCCCCCCTTATTTTTTTTTGTAGGAAGAACCTAACTCTGCAACTCCACATTGTCTCTAAAACTGGCCATGACAGTGGGCCAACGTTGTCTTCGGCCTCCTCTGCTATTTCTCTAAATAGCCCAAAATCTATGAGTGTTTCTTCTCTCTGGTGTGTCCTGCAGCCCTGTGTAAGCTGGCCGATATGAGAGAGAAAGGGAGTGGAGTGGCCAATGGCTCCACATTTGGAGTCATGTAGGGGTAAGTAATTTTGTTGCCAAGTGGATCTTAGGGACATGACACTTACTGTCCGTGAGCAACAGACCACTGATAACACCAGGCATACTCAAGATGTGAGCAGGATAATAACGTAGATTAGAGTTACGCCTCAGTAGTATAGACACCTGCCATTGACCCAGTGACTTAACTAACTGGACAATTAATCCTTCCACATAGACAAGTCCAGGTTGGTGGACGGCTTCATTCAATACGATCTCCCTAAGACCATTCACCACACTGTGTAGCTTTGCCATTTCTTTAAGCTTCATGTTGACCTACAGGGTCCACAGGCTGGGCTCCCATGGATTCCAGTTTGCTGAAAGGGACATTGTACAACAGGGACACCTGCCCTTGGTCTTACAACATAAGCTTTAACTCCACCATGTCTCTTCCACTCACATTCTGTTGGGGTGGATGTGGGCACATGAACATATCCAACAACACGGAAAGCTGAGACACGTAGTTTTGCCCAGGAACATGGAGAAGAATTAAGATGGAGTAAGAGGGATAAGTCTCTACCGGAATGGAAATGGAGCCAAGCCCAAAAGCCACAAGAGATTGAACGAACTAGCACAGATTTGTGCCTGACTTGTAGTTAAGGCTCATTATCTGTAAACCCACATTACTGCTAACAGTAGTGTTTGACAAAGACAAATATTAGCGGGAAAACAAACCACCAGAGGTTCAGCTCCACTTTATTGTCACACTAACAGGAACCATATCTGGCAGGTCACTAGGAGTTACTGTCCCAGCAGAAGAAATGGGGCTTCTCTACACCTATGAGCTTGGCCCTCCAACACAGGAGAGGTGCACACTGCCTGGACCTCTGCTCAAGTTCACAGCCCACCAGAATTGTTTTTTAAGCAAACAATTGCCAATCCCCTCAAACCCTTGCTGTGTTTTCTTCTTCAGAATATCGATCCAGCTTTCTCTAAGACTTATTTGGAGACCTCCTCCTCCTGTGGCCACCAGGACTAGATGGGGAGGAACCCAACAAACAGCTCTTCCATACTCTTGTGCTCTCAGATTGTATTTTTTCCTCTTACTTCAACTGCTTGCTCACTTGACTGCCTTCTGCCCCAAACTGCAAATTTTCCAAAATTTGAAACTAATTGAACTGTGTAATTCTCTTCTCAGTTCTCATCACCACACCCAGAATAAGGTAAGTGCTCAGTAACCAAATGAATGAATAACGAAATTCAAAACATCTTGAAAATGTCTGTAGACATGCAATATTTCCATGACCGGCCAGCACAGCTGAGCGTGAACAAATCAAAGCAGACAAAGAATTTGGTTTAAAAGGTTAATGTACGTTAAGTCCCAGAATTATTGGGAGAGACCAAGTAATCAAGACAATAGCCAGATTTGCACTAGAATCTGATCAGAGGGCAGAACCAGTGATGATGACTAACCTGTATTGCTGCTCCTTCCGTTCTCAGGATTTGATTGTGAAGGGACCATCAAATCATGCATGGTTGATTCTGACAGCTTGAGGCTCTCACAGTCAAGTACCCTCGCTGCCAATGAATGCTCAGTGTCCGTCATGTGATTCACTGTATGAGCCAGCTCCCCCAGTGTCCCCAGAGGAGAAACTCCCTGAAAACACACAGGAAGGCTCTATTGGTCATCATCACATTCTAATATACCTGGTGCTGTTTTCATGCTGTGATTCAATCAAGACGCTGGCCTTAAAGTCAAGAAATTTTCTAAAATCCTGTCTTGTTTTTCTTCTTCTCTCACTTCTACATGCACACACATTTCTGGAATATTTATCAGTTTATTCGCTGTGGTATCAACCATACTTCAACTCTGGAAACAGTGAAGAGTTGAATAATGACTCCTCAAAAGCCACTGCTATAAAAACTCAAATAAAAATGCTTTATTTATGGGTACAGGATCCAGGAAGATGCTACGTGTTAGTATTGAGTCTTTTATCAGAAGACAGAAACATTCTGTTTTTGATGTTGTCCTACAGAGTGCAATATCTACCATGGCAGGGTAAAGGGTGTTTGACTCTGTTTGTCTTCCTGCTGTATCCCATCTCTCAAACACTGCTTCTTCCCATTTTTGACGTCACAGCATCTTCCAGTTGTTGACTTTGGTGAGTCAACGATCTTTGGATCTACTGAGTTTTCTTTTCCTCCTGGAATCTCTCACACATCCACCTTTGGAGCTCTGTGTCACCTGTGACCTTCCCAACTCAGCACCCATGCACTCCATTCCAAATTTTTCTCCTTTCTCCCAAGCCTTCATGTGAGCACATCCTTGAGTTTGGTCAATTACTTTCTCCTCTCCTATGGCTTCCCCGTCCATCCGAACTATTTTCCTGTTTTGTCTGCCCTTTCTGCTGTATTTACTAAATACTTTATAAACCTGCAATAGGTAGTTTATAAAGTCCGTGAGCAAATAAATGAGTGAAGTCAAATCCATACTTTCCTAAATGTATACAGAGCCAGGTTTTATTTATGAAGCATTTCTAATGCCTAGCATAAATCTGTTTTCTTTACATGCCTAATGAATAAATGAATAAATTAATGGTTATTTTTACACAAATGTCCTATTTGCAGGGGAAAATTCAATAAATCCAATACTAAATTTATTTCCCCACCTGCGCTCAGGGCTTCTTCCTATTTCTCCCCTAGCTGTAAGCATCACAATACTGAGAGGTTGCTGTCTCGGGGTCATTTTCTGTACCTGTCTTTGTCTTATAGTTTATCAGTTTACAGAATTCTTTAATTTTACCATCTGTAAAATAAAACACATCTTTTTCCCCAAAATCTCAATTCTAACAATATTGATGCTCAATTTTCAAATTTTTAAAAATCTATTTTGTGCATTTGAAAGGTAGAGTTACAGAGAATGGATGAGAGAGAAAAAAATAAGAGAAAGAAAGAGGGAGTGAAGACCTTTCATTTACTTCACCCTCTAAATGGCCACAATGGCCAGGGCTCAGTTATACCAAAGTCAGGATCCAGAAGCTTCATTCAGCTCTCCCACGTTGGCATAGGAGCCCAAGCATTTAGGTCAAACTCGGTTGTTTTTCCAGGTGCATTAGCAGGGAGCGTGAAGCGACAATTTCATGGATGATGACAGTACATGTAGTGTCTTCACATGCTATACTACAAGCTAACCACTTTTTTCTCTTTTTTCCACTTTCCATCAATTCTAGGCTCATAATGCAAGTTTGAACTTTTACGGCTTCTTCCTGGTCCACTATAATTATTATTGTTGAATGCCAGCTCAGTTTTCCTTAGACATAAAAAGCTGAATTCAGAGCCTAAATCCAGGTCTCCATTGGGGGTGACTGTGATATATTTAAACCATGAATATTGTCTCCCACGATCTGTATTAACAGGAAGCTAGAATCAGCGACAATCAAGGAAGCAACCCAATACTTCAATGAATGATATAGGTGTCTTGATTGCTAGAATAAATGTCCAATCCTATAATTTTCTAAAGATGAAACAGTCAATCAAGCCACCGGAGCAACGATCTTTTGAGTGGGAAATGATGCTGACATGAGAACTGGAATCTGTTGAAATATCAACTACGAAAGGAATCTCATCAGTACTCTTTCTTGACCATTCCTAAGCTGAGTCCAAGTAGAATTCCCCATCATCTCACAACTCTTGTTCCCACTCTGATACCCAATCTTTCTGCCTTAACCCCTCCAGGCTAGATTGGTGAAGTTCCCTAATAACAACATATTTTCTTCCCACATAAGTACATGCTCAAGGTTTTCTTTGTAAAGAGTTGAAAAAACTAATAGGCAGTTGCTAGCTCAGCTCCATGTTGGGATACCAAAAGGGGAGTCCCTTGTAAATCTTTGTTTCTGCCTATAGGTTGCCTTTAGAAAGACAAAATGCCAGGCTGGTGTGATGGCCCAAGTGGTTAAATCTTCGCCTTACAGGCAACTGGGATCCCATAAGGGCACTGGTGTCCCAACTGCTCCACTTTCTATCCAACTCTCTGCTTGTGGCCTAAAAGAGCAGTATGGGATGAACCAAAGTCTTGGGACCCTGCACATATATGGGAGACCTGAAAGAAGCTCCTGGTTCCTGACATCAGATAGGCTCAGTTCCAGCCATTGCAATCACTTGGAGAGTGAACCAGAGGATGAAAGATCTCTGTGTCTCTCCTTCTCTCCAAAAATCTGCCTTTCCAACAAAAACGAATAACAAAATAAATAAATCTTAAAAAAGAAGTCCAAGTGCCCATCCCACTGTAGATCTGCAGTTTTATTTGTATAGAAAATCACTACCTTTGCCTCCCTTTGGAGGGCAGTCTGTTTTCTTAAAAGCAATCTAGACCTCTGATGGATTTTGTCCCCACTCCCTGACTGATTGTTCCTTAACATCACTTGGACCAGATTCTTGGGTCTTCCTCTCTTGCAGTCCCACTCCTGATTACTGGGACAGCAAGTTTCTAACTGAAATAAATCTTGCTTTGCTCACCATCTTTGCATGGAAATTCTTCTACAGGAGACAAGAACAAACCCTTTGTCACCAGCAGTACTCCAGTGGGAAGGCCGTGATTTTGTGAATGGTCATTCCTTTACCTGCCTGTCCAAAGCTTACCCATCACTCAGGGCCCAGCATAAACTCTGTCCCTGTGGAAGACTGCTTGCCCTTCCGACACGATGCTTTAACTCCTTTGCTGATCTCCCCATAAAGTTCGATGTGTACTTAATCCTTTAATTTACTTTTCACTTTGCATTATTATTATTTTAGGATGTGTTAAGGAGTCCTTATTAACCAAGCATGGCAATGGCAGTGTCCACTAGAAAATAGGAACAAATGGTCATTACCGTGAAAGCTGTCTGTTAATCTAAGCAACATAAATTATCCTGAGGCACGCAGCAAACAAAACTACAAACATTCATCTTTCCCTGGATTCTCTGTCCATATTCCATTACTGCTAGGCCTCCCTTCTCCTGAAACTCTTGAAAACACCCAAATTAGAAATGTAAAGCACTTTAGCGTTAGCATCCTCACTGACTTGCCCAAGCAGTGAACGGAGGGTGAGGAAAAAAGATATATGGTGACCATGTGCAGGAACTACCTGTCCTCGGAGTCTGTCCATGGGAAGCCAGAGAGCAAGCAGATACCGGGGAGGCCAAGAGTTGCTGTGTGTAAGCAACTGAGACAGAGAGAGAGAGAGACCCTCGCTGTTATGGGCCTTTATAGGGGCTTATGAGAAGAGTGGTTACACAACAATTCAATACCACCCCCTCCTTCGGTTCTAGGTGATGATTTTTTTTTTATCAATTTGTGTACATTAAATCCCTTAGTAGACTGAAGTTATATGAAGATTTTCATGATTTACATATCTTATCCATGCAGCTTAAGAGGATGCTTTGCCTAAAGAAATCTTCATAGATCATGAAGGAGCAGGGATGAAGCATACCAATGTTGCACTGTGTGATAAGACTAGAAATTTGTGACACAAAATACACCGCACTGCAAGTTTTGTAAAGATGGTGTCGTTTGCATCATCACTCATCACTTCTCCTTTTCAAATTCTAACTCAGAAAATCATCCTAGAAATGGAGACTGAGGGAAGTCATCTTTATTTGTGGAAAAACTAGACTGTAAAGGGTCATTTGGATGTAAGTCCAGAACAGGGCTTTCTTCACGTGGCCTCTGAAAGGGACATAGCAACTGCAGGTGGTTAGACTTTAGTGACAGAGAAGGCACCTGGGTCTGGTGTGACTATAAACATCCAGGTTGACAACAAAAGTGTCCAACACTTGCAATGAATTTGAGCAAGAGAAGAGCAAAGACCGTCACCCAGAGTTACGGATGTGGTTTAAATATTTCTCATCCCACCCCCTACACCACCCCAAATCAACAATCCTTCCAAAAGTTTCTATATTGGAAATCTAATCTCTAAATTTACATGGCATGTGATTTGGAGGCGGGACCTTTGGGAGCTCATTTGGGAATAGATGAGGCATGAGAATGGGTTTGCACGATGCTACAAGGAGAGGAAGAGACACTCGAGCTGGCCACTTGCGTGCTCTCTCTTTCTCTCGTCATGCAACGTCCCCACCTGCTACAGCACAGAGAGAAGGGCAGAGACTGGCATCAAGTCTTTGAAGTTCTCAGCCTCCAGAGCCTTAAGTCAAATAAATTATCTTTTGTAAATTATCCAGCTGCAGGTGTTTGTTTGTACCACAGAAAATAGACGAAGGTCTTCACCCAAACAAGATAGGAATCAGGATCAAAAAGAAATATTTTCTATCTGAGAGGGCCAGGAAGAAACAAAAGGAAATGAGAAGGATTTCTCCCAAAAGGAGATATTAAAAGCCAAGGTCAGAAACTGAAACCAAATTGTGTGATTCCAAGAGACAGGAGTGTGCAGAGAATACACACTGTTCTCCTAAACTCCAATGGCATTTCAAGTGTCAGATTCTTAAGGAAAGGGAGGTTTTATATCATGTTTGAAGAATCGTGTGCCTGATCTCTCCAAAGGAAATTTTGGTTTTTTTTTTTTTTTAAAGATGTATGTATTTGGGTTGGCCCCTGCATCAGGCATGGCCAGGGACCTCTCCCCGCCCTTCAGATGGCTGCCGTGGGTGCCGATGACACCAGGTGAAGCCCTCAGGTCACCCAGTAGCATGCTCTGGGGACTTGGGGGTATGGGCTAAAAGGGGTTTGGGAAATGGTACAGGTAGAGGCAAGTGGGTACCTGAGGGATCATGTCCAAGTGAGGAATTACAACTGAGGGACTTCCACACACAAGGCCGCTGAACGTGCAGGTAAGTAAGGTAGCTGAGACTGAGCAGTTTGAAGGGGGGCTGGAAGGGTCTTTAAGGGTCAGGCCAAAGCACCAGCGCATGTAGGAGACCCGAGCTGGGGTAGTCAGCATCAGCCACCACCCAATACCACTCACTGACACACACTGAAGTTAGGGCTGAGGGCCTAGCTGGCAGGGCCAGATCACAGCACCCACCAGTGAGTTGGAACAAGGAATGAGTAATGTTAGGCTGGGCCAAGACTCTCATCACCATGTGAGAGAATCAGGCCTGAGAGCAGAATCTGGGCTCATCCCTTTGGAACTGCAATCTCCACTGGCATGCGTAAGAGCCGTGGCTGGAAACAGGCCTCATCATGGAGCTAAGAAGATGCTCCAGCTGGATTCAGGTTCCCACTGGGAAACACCAGAGCTGGAATGGGGGCAGCGATGGTCTGGGCTGGACTTGGTTGCAGTCTCCTTCAGCATGGGTATGGACTGGGTCTGGGGTGCTCCAGATTGGGCTAGACTTCAGTACCCACTTGTATACATAAGAGTCAAGGTGGCTATAAAATGGGCTGGGCTAGGTCTTAGCTTCCACTGAACCATGTGAGAGCTGTGTCTGGGTATGGACCAGGTGTGGCTCTCCTGTAACACCAAACAGTAAGAACCAGAATAGGAGTGGGCCAGTGAGGCAAGGACGCTGCTCCTGTCAGGACAAAAAGTCGACTAAGTCAATCTGGGCCAAGGACTCATCGGTGTGTGCGAGATCTGCCATGGGAAGGAGATCTGATAGAGGAGCTTGGGAAATTCCCTTGTCGGGATGCAATCCCTGCAGGTGAACACAAGAACTAAGTCAAGGATCAGCATAGACAGGCAGATTACTTTACCCGCTGGCATACATGCAGATCTGAGAATCAGGAAAGAGTGCATGAGGGGCTGGGTTAGGCCACAGCACCAGCTAGTGCACCTTAGGGCCAGGACTGTAGACAGGTTGTACTGGGCTAGGCTGTAGCATACATCAGCAGGAGCTTGAACTGAGGTCAGGCCAGACCAAGACAGGCTTCAGCACAAACTGGTGGATGCTGAGGTGAGGCAAGCCATGCCAGTCTGGGTACCAGGTCCATAAGTCCTAGGGGTGGGGGTACCAGGAGGGCCCACGTCTTTGGGTCCACCTGTGCAATGAGTGCCAGGTCCATGAGCCCCAGGGATGAATTACCAGCAGGGTCCTAGTCACCTGACCAAGTCCTTGGGCCCTCCTGCAAGAACAGGTCCTCCACAATGGAAAAGATAGAGCAGTGGACAGCAGCCCCTGATGTACATGGAAGATATTAACAGCACATTATGGCATGCAGGGGACATCTGGTGCCATAGAACAGAACAAATTGCTCGACTACCCCAGCTAAATGACAAAAGCAAAAATTTAGGTGAATGGAGACTCCAAAGTGTACTGAGACAATCAATAGACGCTGAAAGAATTTCCTCATCCTTGGATTGGTGCAATCGACAGCATTTCAGAACTACTCAAACCACTTGGGCAGAACCCTTGCAGGTTGTACACAATTGGGACCATGGATTGATATCGGGTGGCTCTTCCCCATCCCTGGGCACTGGGCAGTTGGGAGACTGGGTATGACTCCTCCCCATCATCTCCCCAATTCCCCCAGAAACTGGAAGAAATAGAAAACTTGGACACAACGATCATACCCACATTTCCATAACCCTAGGTCCTTCCCACACTCATCAATTTTGTAAACATCACCAAAAATAAAAATACAAAGTAAAAAAAAAAAAAGATTTATGTGTTTGTTTATTTGAAAGGCAGAGAGTCAGAGACAGAGAGGAAGAGATGAATCTTTTTCCGCTGCATCTGCCGGTGCACTCCTCTGAATGGCTGTGACAGCCAGATCTGAGCCAGCTCTGGGCCAGGCCAAGGCCAGGAGGCCAGAACTCCATCCTGATCTCTCAAGAAGATGGCAGGAGCACTTCCACTGCTTTCCCAGGCACCTGAGCAGGCAGCTGAATCATAAACAGAACAGCCAGAATTCCAAACAGCACCCCACTATGGGATGTTGTCATGGCAGACAACAGCTTAACTCTCTAGCTGCAATGCCAACCCCCAAACCAAATTTTTAAAAGCATATACTATTCAGCTGCTCACTTACGTAAGTAAAATATTTGCACTTTAATTAAATAATGGTGTTAGCTGGATTAGGCTGTGCAGAAATAGGCCCTACTGTTTCTAACTGTCCAACTGGTCCCAGAGCATCATCCTGGAATTCACATCATCACCTGCTCACAGGTAAAATGTACAACATACTCACTTCTGATGCTATTATCCCCTGCCTCCGCCCCCCACCCCTGAACCTGACCTAGAAACATAAAGATCCAACTTGGTAAAGGAAGCTCCACAGAGACAGCAATTCAGGAAGCAGGTGGTTTCTCTGGTGGGAAAATATCCCACGGCTCTCAGTAGATTTCCCTCCTTTCTGACTTAAAAACAGGATGAAAGTGCATGTTTTGCTGCTGTTGTCCTGGATTTTGTCTATTCTGTGCCCTTGTGATGCAATTTTTCCTTGGTAGGTCACTTTCCAAAGAGTTGGTAAATCATTAAACAGCCATTGTTCCTACAGTGACAAGAAGGAGTAAGAACGTCTCTCCTCCTCTCCACAGTCCTCTGCCCTCCCCAAATATCAGCTCCTGAATCAGCCATGCTGTGCCTTTATCAAAAGCTCTTGGAAGCCTGAGAAAAACAGGTAAGACAGAACTAAGAAAAATGGATGTACCCCACTGACCCTGAGCATGGAAGAGAAATGTGAAGAATGCGTGAATTATTAGCACAAGAGAAAAATATTTTATTTAGAAACCACATCCTCACAGCTCTGCCTGAAGGGTTTCACTCAAGCAGCAAAAGAGAATAAAATAAAATCAAACACATATACACATAGCTCAGGATATCCAGGAATCCATAAAGTTGTTTGTAGGAGACTCACACAGTGGGAGACCCAACTGGTAATCCATTAAACTTCCAGGCATGCATCACACTTTATCCCAAGGGCCAAAAGAGGAATTTCAAAAGACTCCCTCCCAACTCTGTAGATGGAGTGTATCCTTCAAATTAAAAAATAAAAGTTTATCTTTTAAAGAATCAAGTTTGGAATTTTGTTCTGTTTTGCATTTATCATCAACAACAAATGAAATGCATTTACACTTCAGGTCTTCAAAATAAAAGGTTGCCAGGAACCCAATTGTCTATTGTTATACTAACACAAAGGAAAAAGGGAGGAAGGAAGGAAGGAAGGAAGGAAGGAAGGAAGGAAGGAAGGAAGGAAGGAAGGAAGGAAGGAAGGAAGAAAGGAAGGAAGGATGGAAGGAAGGAAGGAAGGAAGGATGGATGGAAGGAAGGAAGGAAGGATGGAAGGAAGGAAGGAAGGAAGGACAAAAAAGGAGAAAAAAGGGAAAGGAATGCTATGTTTTGACCCTTAGCTTGAGTAACAGACAATTCATGTATCATCAGGCTAAGAGATGTGTCTAAAAAGTGGAGTATGAACCACTGCTCACCACGGAGCACTTGCTTTGCTCTGAGTCAGTGACCAGGAAAGAGTGACTCTGTAGCTATTTACTTCATCTGTACTACTGGGTGTTCCACAGGAAAGGAACTGAGGTTAACAGAGAGGTGAAACATCTGCCAGAGACCACAGGGCTGTTCAGTGGCAGAGTGGGCGTTGGTGACCCACTTTCAACTAACCCTAAAAACACACTTTTCTTTTCAACCTCAGCATAGCTGTCCTTTGTGGCTGGATATTTCTTTGTAGTGAAGGACAGACAATACATATGGGACGCTCAGCTGCACTCACTAGATGCCAGTACCAACCCCACTTGGTTTGACACTGTCAAATGTCCCCGGTGATACACAATTGCATGTGGTTGAGGACCACTGTCCTCAACCAGCAGCATTAAACATACAGACAGTGTGAGCGATCAGTCTGCAAAAATATGGATCTTGTGTCTGAATGCAAAACAACCATATCAATAAGACAACTATTTACACTCAATGGCTTTTGTTTGCAAAAGCAAGATTTTTTCCAGGGAAGGAAATAATACCTGAGCTTTCACTCCGGTCAAGCTTTTTCAATAAACTTGTCTTTTTATTCCATTTTCAGATGAGCATTCAGAAAATATTTATTTCTTCATGCTCATCCCCTTGAAAGGTAGACAGAGGCGAGAGGAAAAAAAAAATCTTCCATTCTTTGTTTCACTTCCCAAATGTCCAAAAGCTAAAGTCAGAGGCAACAAATCCATCCGGGTCTTCCAGAAGGGTAACAGGGATTCAAGAACCTGGGACATCATCTCTTGCTCCCAGGATGCATTAGCAGGGAGCTTGATTAGAGGAGGAGAAGCCAAGGCATACATCAGCACTCTGGGATGTGACTATGCTGAACAGTTGCTTCATCTGCTGCACCACAGCATGTAGCCCTGAGGCAAGCTGTTGATCTCACTGAAGAGCCGCACTTTGGATGGAGTGGCTGTGAATTACCGCAGTGCATTCCCTTGCTGAAATGTTGATATCCAGGGAGGATTTAGTAGGTCATTGCTTCCAAAGTTGCGTTTTCCACGTAAGCCTTATTTGACAGTCTATTATTCTGGTGAAACATCTCTCTTCCAGGACAGAAAATCATGGTCAAGCTGAGTTTAATAAACAGGTTGAGTAGGAAGGATGGATTGTATTGCCCGCTCCATGACCTTCAAGTTCACAGGTAATATTCTTGTTTGGAAAAACTGAGTGTCCAGGTAGACAGCTTGCCCCATGTCACTATGAAAAGGTCTAACACAACTCAAGTCTAGTGTAGCCATGGTGATGCACAGGGCATGGTACCACTCTGGAATAGCCGTTCCTCACTGTTGCTTCTCTATATCCTGACACTCTATTCCTTCCACCAACACAGCAGTCTGCTGATCTTTAACATTTCAAATCCAAGCATCCCTGCCTACTGAGAAGTGAACTCATATTGGCAGCAACACTACTCAACAGTAATCGACTGCTTCGTCATCCACAAGGCATTCATCCAGATTCTCATTTGCATTAGTTCGGATGGGTTTTGCAAAAGCTCCCTAAGGTGGGCATTCTTTTCTTGTATTGATTTAAAAGGCAGACAGACAGTGAGAAAGAGGGCCAGAGTCCCATTCACCGGTCCACAAATACCAACGATGGCCAGGAAAGGGCCAAACTGAAGCCAGGAACCAGGACCTCAATTTAGGTCCTATGCAAGTTGACAAGACCCGGAGTACTTAAACCATGACATACTGCTCTGCCAAGTCCACATTCACAGGAAGCTGGAGTCAGGAGTAGGACCAGAACTTGAGCCCAGGAATTCTGATATGGTTGTGTATTTCTAATGAACAGCAAGCTTGAAAACGGAGGAGCGAACAAATATATCTCAGATTTGCTAAATATGCTTATTCTGATTGAAAGAAAATCTAACTTAAAACTCTCAGAGAGAAAGAAACTGGAAGTAGGAATGCCAGGCAAATAACTAGACACAAGTTATTGTGGAGAACCAGTCACTTTTCTGCTCAACTTGTGGTTAAAGTGTGTTAGTACAGGGACCAGTGCTTGCAATGTTGGCATCCCACACTGGCACCAGATTTGTCCCAGACACTCCACACCCAATCCAGTTTTCTGCTAGCAGTCAGAAAAACATCTGAAGATTGTGCAAGTGATTGGGCCCTGATGCCTATGTGAAAGATTTGGAAAACATTCCTGGCTCCTGGGTTCAGCCTGGCCCCGTCCCAGCTTCTGTGGTTATCTGGGGAGTGGAGCAGCAGGTAGAATATTTCTCCCCTTTTCTATAACTGACTTTCACACAAATAAACAAAGCTCTTAAAAATGATTTGTCCATTTTTTTTTTATTGGAAAGGCAAATTTATAGCAAGAAGGAGAGACAGAAAGAGTTTTCATCTGCTAGTCTACTCCACCAGATGGCTGCAATGGCCAGAGCTGAGCTGCCAGGATGCAGGAGCTTCTTTTGGGTCTCCCACGCCGGTACAGTGTCCCAAGGCTTTGGGCCATCCTCTACTACTTTACCAGGCCCCAAGCAGGGAGCTGGATGGGAAGTGGAGCAGCTGGGGCACAAACCAGTGGCCAAATAAAATCTCAGGGCTGCAAGATGGAGAATCAGCCAACTGAGCCACAATTTTTTTTTAAGTTACCTGATAAAATGAGAGCTCAAACTAGAAAAGTCCAGTGTGTAACCTCCTGTGCAGAGAGCCCAAAGTTATGCAACTCCCAATTGTCAATCACAAATGCCAATCATCAGTGTCACCACACCACCTCTAGTCAATGCCCTTCATTCTTTAGAGATAAAAGCTGAAACCAGGGAGAAAGGTGGCTGCATGCTCTCTTCCCTGGCCTATTCCTCCCCCTGTAGCACCCTTCTAAACTTGTGCTTTACTGTCCCTGCTTTCATCTCTGGGAACTATAATTCATTCTCCATCAGTGAAAAAGAATTAAGGCAAGCAGGCTACCACGGGTGACAGGAAAAGCAGTGGCAGTCTTTTTTTATTAAACATGTCTGTACCCGGCACTGCATTGGCACTAATTATTGGACATGATTCATTTAATAGCAAAGCATTCCTGAGAAGCAATTGAGAGAAGACAGATATTTCTTTGCTTGAAGACCAAATTCTTGCTTGGAGAGCCAAAGACACTTCTTATCTAGGTAGATATAAAGTTATTCAAGAAAAACTTACCAAATGGCACATAGGGACACCTGTCATTTCATCCATCTTTGTTTTCCGTCTTCAACCTCCTCTGCCGAATTTTCCAAAAATGTAGAGGAGTCAAATGATCCTAGTGTGTGTGCAGTTTCACTCTGAATTCTACACGGTTTCAGATCAGAGTGCTCAGTGCAAACCAGCAACTAGCAAGAAGATGGGAACCTGAGCGTCGTGAACAGAAGAACCGTAATTGTAATACAGGGAGATAAGCAGGTTAAGAAATGGGGAAGGCTGCGGAATAAGATGAGGGGAAAAAAGCAAAAAAGCAGACCTGTATAACTTGAACTTCAAAGAGGAGTTGGCAAGGCTTACTTCTCTACAGCAGCGCCAAGAGAATAGATTCCTCCAGTTCAAAGTGAGGTTCTGAGACCTCACACAGTTTGCCTCACACGTGTGATTTTTCCTTAATTCAGTCAGTTTAACCTCCATCACTTTGGGTAGCAAAAAAGTACAGGCAGGCAACCCACGAAGAGCAAAGGGGGTGATGTGATTATTTCTGTAAGGACATCGCAAGACATTGAATGACACAATTGGGTGCAAAAATCGGGTTAGGTTGTCTGGGATGAGATAGGGTGAGGATTGTCTATTGAAATAACTCATTTCCGATCTCTCAGAGTCACAGTAGAGATAATATTAAGTAGTATGAAGGTAACATTTTAAACATGAACTTCAATATTTATGCTTGATATAGTCATTCCTTCTATACCACTAAATTCATCGCTTTCAGTGCATAATTCCTCTTTTCTCCTCTCGGGATAAAGAACCACTGCTGGATGCTTTAAGACAAATATTCTCCCTTCATTTCTTTTGCAGGTACCCTGGCTGTGCTGATATGAACTGAACTAAAATTATGGATTCCAGAGATGGGCATAAAATGTTGTGATTTCCAATTATTTTAAGAAATTGGTCTTTGAAATTCTGAATTATGGAAGGATAAAGCCACTCCAATTTAATCTGTGAAACAGGACTCTATTTAGAATCTGGTCAAGTTCCCAGGGGGAAAAAAAAAAACTTCAGCTGGAAATAGTAGCTGGTGCATAGTATTGTGAACTGGTGCCCTCCAGTGGCAAAACGTGATGTAATTTTTAACCAAGAAAAATCCACTGTCTTTCATTTTGCCTTAGGTTTTCTGAGCAATAGAGCCCCATTTTGAAAGCCCAGGGGGTAAAGAACAAAACTAAAAAATTTCAACTTGTACTTTGCTTTATACTTCTCTTAACCTGAAAATTAAATAGGGAAGTGGGTCGAGAACAAGAGTGAGGAAAAAAAGAGAAATACAGAGAAAACTTTCATCCACTGATTCGCTTCCCAAATGTCCACAGCTGGGATGCTGGGACTCAGCTGGGGCTGAAATCAGTAGCCACAATGATCTACAGATCTCCTACATGAGGGGAAGGGGGCTGGCTGTTTGAACCTTTACTGGTGCCTCCCAGGGTCTTACATTGGCGCCTTTGGGTACCAGAGATGGGAATTGAACCTAGACACCTCTGGGTTACAGTTAGTAACCACTAGGCTACATGCCTACCTGTTGTTTGCTTGACTTTGATCTCATGGTGCAGAAAGACTGAGAGCCCCTTGTTATTGAATTGACACATCAATTCAATAGCAGGGGGTCCATGCAAAGTCCCCAGGCTTTGCGGCACCTCCGCTGATTACACTCCATTATACGATTTCCCTGTTAGCTGGTAGGAATAGCACCTCCCTGGATGAACAGCTTCTCGTGTGGAGGTGCAAAGCTTTTGCTTCCCATTACAGGCACTGACCATCCTGCCCGCTGCTAGGGGAGCATCATGAGGAGTCATCTGACAAGTGTCCTGCGCTGAGTATCCTGGTGACATCCTGCATCCTTGGTTTTCTTGATTTCAATCTTCATCGCAGCCTCCTTAGGATGTCCCCAGGTCCTCTCCATTTCCTTCTCGGACCTCCCCTGTTCTTCACCTGATTCCAGGATCTTTGCTTCCTTGTGACTCGGAAAGAACCCTAGGACACCTCTCTAGAGGATCTTGATATCTCACGACACAAAGGAATGTCAAGATGGAAGGAGAAGATGGTGGCATATTCTAATGTTTTCAAAATGGGAAGCTTTTTTTCCTGTGGATAATTTTACCCCAAACACAGTATCATTGTCTTGTGTCATAAAGACAGGTGCACAGCTCTGAGTGCATACTAACAGGATGCTCAGGTTTAAGGTCACTAATGCAAAACCATGGGATGGACACCATTCTCCCTCGGTGCAGTTGGTGCCTCTCCATGACGATGGATGTAAATCTGTTGAGACAATATGTCAAAGCTTTACCACTCTATGAAAGCAGAAGTCTAAGCCACCCGTGGATGTGAGATGTGGTCAGGATGGAGAGTCAGGAATGCAGGAAGTAAGTTTGGGCAGCACAAAAGCCTATCAGCATCAAAGAAAATATTTAGAACAGAGAGTTAAATATATCACTTAAACTAGATTCAAAGCATAAGAATTTTAACTACATGGGAAGAACATGAGGCCATTACCCCCACTGTCCATAATAATAATATGGACAGGGAGCACGTCTCAGCATTGATAATGACCACCCTAAAATGGGGGGCTGATGGATGAGAACCGCTCCTTTTGAATAGCTGTATCCACCAGAAGCAGTTCATAATTCAATGATTTTATACACTCTTTCTAATATTTGGTAACTTCTGCAGGCAATAGGAATAGCTAATTATAGTTTACTTTCACTATCCGTATCATCATAGTTTGAGATTCTCCGATCTGTGTTTGCAGATACATACAAGCAGTTAAGCAGAATGTCAAGTATGAATCAGAAAAGCTCTGTTTAAAATCAGCTATTTTTTTTTTGAAAGGCAGAGTGACAGAGAGAAGATAAAAGAGAGGAGAGACCTTCCATGCTCTGAGTCACTCATGAAATGGTTACAACAGCCTGGTGTGCAGCAGGCTGAGGCGAGAGTTCCAGCCTGCTTTCCTACAAGGGCGCAGGGCACCATGCAATCAATGCATTATCTACTGCCTTCACAGGTGCGTTAACCAAGAGCTGGATTTAGAAGCAAAAGTGCCAGTACTCGAACCAGTATTCCAATATGGGGTGCGGGTGTGGCAAACCGGACAACCACTTTAAGGAGAAAATAACCTCACATTTCTGTGTCCGTTCTCTCCTTCTCTTCCCAAGAAAGTTTTGAGGTTAAGGGCTCAGCCCCATTCAGCAGACACGACATAGATGCTTAGACACTTCTCTGACAACTTGTGAGTTCAATAAGAAGGATTCCCCTGCTGTTCATTTATTACATCTAATCTTCATGGCTATAATATTTTGACTGGAATCTGCTCCTCTAGGGATGTTCTTGCTATATGGTGTTAGATGTGAAATGTTCAAACTCTGCCCTCCAACACTAAGGAAAGCAATAGAGCAATTGAAGATGAATAAAGTATTTAAGTTCATCGCGGGGACTAATTTCAGTCTGAAAGGACATTGCTAAAAGTTTGCATGCCATTAGTGTGAATGTATTTTAATTGCATCCTTCAACATCTCTAACTATTAAATCCGTGAATTTCACCTGTCACAGACACTTTCAGGAGCTGTAGCGCCTCTTCTGTCCCCTTCACGTAAGCACACAGGTGCCTGATTCTGTGTTCAGTACCAGGGTTTCACTGCCTTGGGGTAGAATGCTTCTTCTGGGTGGTAGTTTTCAACTGGGAGAATTTGGTCCTTCAGGGCCCATTTAGCAAAGTGTGAAGATGTTCTTGATTGTTGCAACTGCGGAGGCGAGGCGTCTGGCGTCTAGTGAATGTGGGGCAAGGGATGTGTGTTCCACAGCTTCTCATGAACCTGCAGCCCCACAACTAAATGTGTTCCTGTTGACGTGCCAATAGCGTTGTTTGAGGGAAAACTTGTATTGGCTCTAATTCTCATTGTGCAACACAGTATCTGACATGGCTACTGAGCTCTGGAAAGGTGAACTGAACAGATATGATAGAAGCACAAAATGCAAGCCTGGCTACAAAAGCTTCCTGCACAAGGAAAAACATCTCTTAAATACTTCAGATGCTGAAATAATATTTTTGGTCTAGTTAACCAAACAAATTGTGTCATGAAAGTGGATTCTGCTTGTTTTGTTGTTGTTGTTGTTTGCTTTTTGTAAATATGGCTACCAGAAAATTTAAAGTTGCATGTTTTGCCCATGTCTGGAGATACACTTTCTCTGTATGGAGTTGCTCTGCATGAATCATTCAAAAGGAATACATTTCTGATTCAAAAGCAGGGGTCGAAACTCTGGAGTCTACATAATTAATCAAGTCCACCACTGCCTTTGTAATAGAGTTCTGCAGGAGCCTAGTCCCATCCATTTGATTGGCTATTTTAGCATCTGCTTTCACACCCCCCAGTAATGGAGTCGAGTAGTTGAGACATGTGTGGCCAACAAATCCTAAAATATTTATTGTCTGGCTCTTTACAGAAAGTTTGTCAACTCCAGATCTGAAGGTACGTCCACTACATGGGTGGAAGAGAAATGTTGCCATCCTGGCAGTAGTCATGTTTTCATAATTACAGTAAGCAAATCTGGAATATTTGAAGAAGAGGTGGCTTAACAGATGGAACACAGATAGAACAGAACACACTAATTGGCTGTGCTGCCCTCGTATGCACACACATTACATTCCTATAGAACTGGAATATGGCGCTGTACAAAGGAACATAAATAAGAGAGCATCTTGTGTTAGAAAAGGATCTGTTTGATCCACCAACAGGTGTTTACGAATTACCTACTATCTTCCAGGCACTGTTCTGAGAGCTGGAGACGCAGCCACGAGGAGGAATAATGATCTTACAATGATGAGAATTAGAGTCAATACGGAAAAAGAAGAGAATATAAAGGATGACATTCTGGAAGAACCCCGGTCTTGCTACATCAACAAAACAAAGAACAAATGAGTGAAGCTTTGAGTGCGGGTGATGCAATTTTATTACAAATGATATGGTAATGGAAAGCTGCTCTGAGTGGGAGACATTGGAGGATGTGGAAAATAGAACTATAGGCTTAAGCTGGGGTTAGTTTGCTAATATGTTTGAATTTTAAGCATGACTTAATTTATCCTACCTCCACTCTCTTAACCTAAATAATTATCAGAATAAGTGTGCCAAGATATGTGTGCAGGAGTGTCCCCTACAGCATTTTCCTCATGATTAAAAAATGAAATCTACTTTAGCATTTAATTTAAACTACTATTAGCCATGTTTGTAACATAATAAGTTCTGTGAGGCACGAAAAAAAAAACCTAGTATAATCCAAGTTTTATAAAAATGTTACCATTTCATAGAAAAAGTTTCAGTGTTAGCACAAGTGGCAGGACATGTAAAAGGTAGAATTTTAAGTGTCTCTTATATGCTTTTCTCTGCTTCTCTGCGGCATATCATTTAAAAGTAACCAATAAACAAATACATTACAAAAAGAGATGACACAACCCCCAATAATTCACAAAGGAGTCCCAGTGGTATTCACCTAAGTATGATAACCTTCTACTGAACCTTGTTAGTTGTGCGTGTGTATACAACTCACTGAGTTGACCGCCGGAGAAAAAAATAGTTAACTCACTAAATAGGATGGGAGGTGACATTGTACCCCAACAGGTTAAGACACTTCTTGGGATGTCAGCCTCACATTTCCGAGTGCCACTGGAGTCCCCTGATGCTCCCCTTCTGTTTCAGGTATCTGCTAATGGGTCTAGGAAGGCAGCAGAAGGCGGCCCTGGCACTCACATCCCTACCAGAGAGTCGGAGAATCAGGATGGAGTTCCAGGCTCCTGTCTTTAGCCTGTCCTAGTCCAACATTGGTCCATTTGACGAGTGAACTGGCAGATTGAAGATCTCTTTCTCTGACACTCTTTGTCATTCTGTCTTTCAAATAAATAAAAACTATTAAAAAAAAAAAAGAACAAATTGCCTTTCTACAAAAATCCAGTAGACCTTGAGACCCTGTCAGAAAACTAAGATGAACCTAGCCAATTCTCTAGAGCAGGGCCACGCTGAGATAGCTGTAACCATCATGGCAAACCGCAGAGGGAACAGAGATCAAGGCCAATGCAGGTGGCAGGCATAGAGCTATCCCAGCCAGGAGAACGCCTGGTTCCCAGTGCATGTTGAGGTTGACACAGGGACATCCTCTGACACTGGTGGTGGTGGTGACTAGGAGCTCTCTTTCCAATTCAGGGTCTTGAGATGACTGGGGATATTAGTGGACCACAGGGGGCCCCTGCCAATCAGGAAGGGGGAGCTATATTTGCACATTTCAGTAGTTCCCTAATGTGAACTGATCTTCACCACTGGTTACACTCAGTAGAGAAAAGAAATCACTTCCAAAGATCAGGAGAAACTTAGAATTGACCAGATCCCTTGGGAGCAGAAAGGCAAATTGGGACTTGTCCAGTTGTCAGTTGGTTATGGGCAGAAGGCATCTTAATGTATACATGTTCGAACTTCAATTCTCCTTATAGGACCAAGTGAAGCAAGATTGCTTTGTCCTACATTTGAACATTGCTGGTACTTCTCTTCTGAAAGTTCACATCAGCCAAATTTTCCATTCTATGAAACGGTTTTAGGATCAGGCATATTTTCTTATGTGTATACTAAAGAATACTAAGAACAAGCAAAAATAAGTAACTTCCAATTTCTAGAAGACAATATTTACTTCTAGAAGCTAGAATTTACTTCTAACTAAGAGACCTTTTTTTTTGGTCAAGAATTGACTAAGAGTTAATTTAGAGCCAGTGTTGTGCCCATTTTAAAGATACCTATTGGGGTGCCTGTATTCCGTAACACAGTACCTGGATCTGAGTCCTGGCCCCACTCCCAACTCCCTTTTCCTGCTAATGCAGACCCTAGGGGTGAGGCAGTAGTGATGGCCCAAGAGTTTTGTTTTCTGTCACCTGTATTGGAGATGTGTATTATCCTCCTGGTTTCCCGGTTCAGCTCCAACAGGCATTTGGAAAGTGGGCCAGGAGACGGAAGTTTCTCTCTCTCTCTGCGTGCTTGCGTGTGTGTGCGCGCGCGTGCGCACACACACACACACACTCACACGCACGAGAAAAAACAAAACTTAAAAAAAAAATTCAGGACCTTCTTCTTCTTTTTGTACCTGCCCATATAATCCAAAAGGTCATAAAATATTCCCAATCTCAACTATCGCCCTTCTAACGACCCCTCAAGAGCATCCAAAAAAACTAATGAATGTTCCTTTCTAAAGCCTAATATCCCATACATACCCTTCCCTAAATCTCCCAATGTATAACATGCCTAGGATTTCGCCACAATATGAAGGTCAACCTGCATGATTCCACTTGATACAGGCGAACACATCCCAGGGATCTCGTGGGCAACTCCTGTACATGATTCATAAAAGATTCTGTTTTCCAGCTTTACTATTTCCCTTTCAAGAAGAGCATCGCCTGCTCTTATCCCCGACTAGCGCTTTGCACAGACATCTCCACCCAAGCTTGTATTTATCAAAGAAGTACCCGGATGAAAAGCTAAGAACAAAAAGGAAAGGAAATAGATCTGTGGAAGATGGAGTCGCTAAGGTTCTCCCCTAATTTAAATTCTGGAGTTGCCAGTGAGCAGCAGCAGCTGAGTTTCACCTTCTATTAACTTTCCTGGCAAAAATAAAAAAAGCTGCGTTCCTGATGCTTGGGAGTGAGAGCAAAAAGCCACACTCAGTGGAGATGCAAGGAGAACACAAAAGAGGCAAATCAGCACAAATGTGCACGTTAACTATGGGGCCCTGGAGGTGAGATGCACCAACACAAATGTGACTCCCCGACATGCTGCCAGGACAGTTTGCGCTTCTCAATGTGCCCCCACTATCAGTGTCCTCACCTTTCAAGTGGAAAAGAACAGCCATGCGGTGGTGAGGATGCCAAAGCTTACACATGGACTCCAAAAACGGTAGCTATCATTTTATTTTTATACAAACCTCAATGTGATATTTGATTGTCAGTCTCTTGTTCACCCTGTGTCCTTGGGCAATGAAGTGGTCAATTTTTAAATGATTCCTCAATTAACTTTTCACATGTTACAATCCCTTGCTGGGTTCTGAACATTGGTGCCCCTTCAAAATGCTTATGTTGGAAGCTGACCCACAGTGTAATGATCTTAGGCGGTGGAAGTTGGTTAGGTCAGAAGGACTGAGACCTCCCAAGTGGGATGTGTGTCCTAATGGGAGAATCTTTAAGAGCTGCCGTGTCCCTTCTCATGTACGAGGACACAATGAGAACGGCCATCCAGGTTAGAGCATTTTGTTACATCAACCAAGACTAAGACATCCCTTAATAAGAAGTAATATAATATTATTTACAATATTGATCATCCCCGTGTATTCAATCAGCTCATGTCTGGAGTCACACAATTTGCAAGTAAAATTCCCATTTATGCTGTCCGATGTCTTGCTCAAGGTACCTGGTTTTTCCATGCTTACCTTGTGAAATGTTGCCTGTGTTAGATTTCCCTCTGAACCAAAGATCTTTGAAATCATGTCTGTGGGACTCACAATTCAAGTAAAGCAAGACTTCTCTCCCTTCATTTCTGCAAGGTGCCGGCTATACATGATGCGATATTTGAAACGCAAAGAAATCCCTGCAGGCGGGAGATACCTAATGAGGTTCCTTCTCCTTTGTGCTTTTCCATCTTTGTCTAAAGGATTGTAAGAATAGTGATCTGGGGCCCAGCACAGTAGCCTTGTAGCTAAAGTCCTCACCTTGCAGGTCCAGGGATCCCATATGAGCGCTGGTTCTAATCCCAGCAGCCCCACTTCGCATCCAGCTCCCTGCTTGTGGACTGGAAGGGCAGTCAGTGATGGGAGACCCAGAAGAGCTTTCCAGGCTCCTGGCTTCAGATCAGTGCAGCTCTGGCTGTTGCAGTCGCTTGTGCAATGAATCCATGGATGGAAGATCTTCCTCTCTGTATACCTGACTTTCAAATAAATAAATAAATAAAATTTTTAAAAAAGAATAGTGATTTGATGTGAAACTCTTCCATGACTAAAAATTGTAACATTGGAAGTATGTCAGGAAAAAGATCTCTCCGTGTCATCTGAAGACATTCGGGGGCAATCCACTAGAAAATGGTTGCATTGTTTCATTTCTCCAGGAGCAAGCAAGAAAATACCAAGCATCTGGCTCTGGGAGATGCCATTTCATGAGCAGTGAAGCAATGATGAATGGTAAAGACGGGATTTCAAGAATCATCTTTAAGAGGAAAACGCAGCAGTAAAGGTTTTCAGTTCAAGACACTAACATAAGATTCCTTCGTTTCAGCTCATTCTTCCCACTGCCCATCTGCCAATATGGTTAATAAATATTTATTTAGTGACTCAGGCACAATCATATTGGAAAGAATATATAGCAAGTTCGCCCAGGTTTAGGAAGATGATCTCCTAGAACAGTGTTTATTCAAGTCGAGAAGTGTTGCCCAGGAGGTGTTAGACAGCTCTGGAACCTGGCCTCGGGGCGTGATGCAGGATGCTGGAAGAATGGTACCAAGGATGAACAGAAGGGAACATGCCTGTGGTATGCCTGCTGGACTCCTGAATTAGATAATATGATACAAAAGTGATGAAAGCTTTCACCTATTCAGGTCACATCTGGGTCCAAAGACTTTGCTCGCGATCATGACAGTTGTGATTCTTTCAAAAAATCTTAGAGGGCTACCGTTTGTGGCAGGAAGGCTTCTTAGAATCACTGCAGGCTCATTAGAACCCAGGGCCATCCTGTCTTGCTCTCTCCCATCTCCCAGTGTCCGCTCTACTCTTGGTGTCCCACCATGGACAAACGAATGTACATGTGGACGAACAAAATGATTAGAGTAACAGGTGCATGAACTGCAAGCAGTTAACACAATGAGGGAAACACATGGCATGTTTGTCTGATGGAGAAGAATCTAAGATGCTCAATAAAAGGTTAAAAAAAAAAAACACCCAGCTTTCCACTCTGCCAGCTTTGACATCAGTGAGTTGCTGACCTACTTGGATTTGTAGCTCAAGGTACAACGGCAAGTTGAATCTGTACGCTCCCCTTCCTACGGAGGTGAGAAGAGGATAAGTTGACTGTTACTGCTCCAGCCTGGGCTGTTTTCAGGACTCAGTTCTGTGCTATGACCACAGCTCTCTTGTGATCTGCATACCTGCCTGTGCTTTGAGTGTGCACAATCGCATCCCATACCAAGCCACACGCCTCTCCCTCCTCCCTGTGAGCTAACACGAGGCACACAAGAGACATGAGCTCCTCTGCTCCTCCCCCCACAGCCCTCCATGCCACCCTGACAGAGGACAGGAAGGTCACAGAACACTGTTCACTGCGCAACCCTACCTGGGTCACCAAAGCATGAAGGCCACTGCCACGTGCAGCAAAATTATAGAAAGAGCAGGCCTAAATGATAATGACTGATATTTCTGGAATAGAAGGATGACAGATGGAGATTTTCTGGCATTTTACTTCTGCTTCTTGATTTTTTTTTTCTATCACTAAACTATATGAGGGATGTTTAAAATTTCATGGAAAATGTGTGTTATAAAAAATCTATATGCATAAGCTTCAATATTTTGAAGCACAAAAATAAACTGATCTTTCAATTCCATGATATTTTTGAAGTATTCTTGTACTTCGGGAAAAATAAAGCCAATGGAAAACGTACAATAAAAGTTCCGGATTCAAGGCGAGAATTGTGACTGCTCTGACTTTATCCCGTCCATTTGTTCCCTGGTATCCGTCGGGGATTGGTAACAGGACTTTAAATCTTCTCTAGATTGTTTATAATACCTAGTTTATGTAAACCCTGTGAATGCAGTTGTTACTGTGTATTATTTTGGAAATAAAGAAAAGATGTCTAAGTGTCCAGTACAGATGTAAATGTTCCCCATGTATTTCTGACTGATGGTTTATTGAGTCAGAGATGTAGCGCATGTAGACATGTAAGGCCCACAGCCCTGCACTTGCAATCCACAGGTCGTACCTTGGTGTCAGAGCAGGTGGTGCCCTCATCTGCCACTTTCCTTGTCTTCAGCAAAGGACTGTGCAGCACAGGAGCTAGAGCAAACGAATGAACCCTCAGTTTGTGTTTACAATACAAACACTCATGCTAAGGTACAGATGAGACACGGTCATTCTGAGGAGATGGACATGCTGACTGCCCTGATGGGATCACTGCATATTATATACATGTATTGAAATATCACACTGTGCCTGAGAAATACCACAAATACCCACAGTGTACGCATATACTGAAATGTTACACCCTCCCCTCAAAATACGGATGCTTATACGCAATGTATACAGGTATCAAAATAGCACAGAAACAAATACAATTTGAAATGCTCTGCCCTCAGTAATATGTACAAATATGCACATTATTTGCATACACTCAAACATCGCACTGTGCCCAAGAAATATACACAATTAATAGGTGTCAATAAAAAAAATCTTAAATACCTAAGAAAGTGATAATATTCACCACCCTGATTTGGTCTTTACATACTAAATATGATATATGATAATCAGATACTGTATTCTATCTTTTACACAGTATAATGCTTGGAAATACCACTATGAACCCCGAAAATGCAATCAAAGGGAGAGAAAGCATAGCTTTGGAATTTTCTAATCTTCATTTAAGTTTTGGAGAAAGCCTCAAGGGATATGTCTGTACTTAGGAATTTTCAGTCTTCGGCTTGAGGTCAAAAAGAAGATAAAGAAAAGTAAATACTAAATCCGTTATGCAATGGTGCTCATTGATTCAGGCTGGCTTGTCAGGGCAACAAGCCCGTCTCCATTTTTCTTCCCCATCCCCTTAACCCGTTATTTTCCATTGCAAGCAACCCTGCCCTTATGTTGTCCTTTAGCGGAAGCCTTTAGTGGAACGCACACAAGCTGTGCGTTCAGAAAGGGACGAGAAAGACAATGCTTAATTTATTCCATCTCTCCTGGAAGAGGACAATTGTGCAGAGCCAAGCAAACACACAGGGTCCTACTCAGAGCTGTACTAGAGCTGTCATTTTTTTCCCCCGAGCTTCCAGCAGACCTGTTGAGTGTTGACCTCAAACTAGGGTCAAGTTAAATCATTAACACTCAAGAGAGGACAGGACCAGAAAAGCATCTCTGGGCTGAGCATTGATTTATTCCCCAAGGATTGGAGCTATGTGCATGATTTCCTAATGAAATCAGTTGAGATTCCTCACACAACATGGAAAGAAACTTCAGCAGAGCAGGTGCACAGAGCTAACAGCACAAGTTTTGTAGTCTGGCTAAAATGAACTCAATGTCAGGTTCTAATGGTGTAGATCAATATTTCCTAACCTCACTTCCCTTGTCTATAAAACGATGATGAGGTTGGAACCTCTTTCACATGGAATGTGCATTTCACATAGCACAGGGCTAGCATGTGCCTAAAAGATGCTTTCATTATTATGAGCACACATAGAAAGGCAATGTGGGGTATCTGGGCAACAGAAAACACAGGACTGCAACTACAGGAAGATTTTGGGTCCAATCTCTATTCCACCACTAACCAGTGCTGTCTAATTCCCACTTCTCAACTTCCTCCTCGCTAAAATAAGCTGAACTGGGTTTATGGATGCAACCTGGTAGCTCACAGACATGCCTAATATGACCTCGTAAGAAGCTCAAAAACTGAGGAAAAGTTTCCAAAACATCTGTGTCTAGCAAAATTAATAGAATCCAGGCAGCATTCTCCTATGACTGTAACTGAACAGCCGAAAACTTCCAGGCATTAATGCTCCAATTCTCAGAAGCCCTAAGTGGATCCTGTTGTCTTAAACCTAGACCATATAATCTGCACTGATTTCCTAGCTCTTATGACACTCAAGTTTGCAATCCCTGGATTCAAGCAGTGGTTCTTAATCTAGGTGCTTGGAAGCATACCTAAAGAATATTTTAAAATCATAGTTGACGTATTACATCAGCAGATACACGTTATTTATTTGTAATTTTTAAGTGTATTTGCTTGAAAAACAAAGACACAGACAGAAAGGCAGGCAGGTGAATACTGAAGCTGTCAACACTACCTCTTAGGATCTGTGCTGGCAAAAAGCTGGCACCAAGCACAGAGCTTGAATGCAAACACACCGATGTGGGCATCTCGGTCGCCATGCAGAACGTTTCCCTCTGTAATTTCAAAAAGTTCTTCTGGACAGCAAAAGCTACAACCAAGGATAAGAGACACTGGGCAGGGACTGACTGTGTTGCAGCAGGATATGCTCCCAAATTTGCATATCACGCTGGAGCTCGAGTCCAAGCCGTGGTTACTCTTTTTTTCTGAACCTGCGTACTGTTCCTGTTGCTGGGAAGACTTCACAAGAGCATCCAGCTACTTGGAACCTTGCTCTCCATGGGCTCAGATGTGGCTGTTGCAGTCCTATGGGTAATAAGCCATTGAATTGATCTTTCTTCTTACTATCTCTGTCTCTCCCTCTCTCTCTCCTGTCTCTTTCATTTGGTTTTCAAATAAATACATAAGTAAAACTCACAACAAAGAAAATGGTGGGCAAGGTGTCCTGAATGCATCTGTCAATGTGATGGTGCCTGGATCCCATCATCAGTCACTTTTAAGCTGCCAGAACCCCAATACAGAGACAGCTCCTTTGGAAAATTACAGCGTGGGAAGCAGTAGCTCTACTTTACGCATTGAAACATGTCAAAACACAGCAAATAAAAATCTAAACTATTTGCTTTTGTGTCTTCTTTTTTAAATAGCCATAGGAACTTGGAGATGAGTTTTGTTTTGCTTATTCCAAAAATAATCATCTTAAAAGACAAAATATATATAGCCTCTGTCAGTTTTATGTTTCCATTTTGCTTCTTATTAGTTACCAGTTCCTTTACCAAGCTTTAAAATGTGTCTAGAAGTTGTCTGTAGAAGTTCCTTTGTAATTACTTCAGGCAAAGAAGAAAACATGTGCTATTACATCCCTCATACTTTATCAACACCAAAGAACATTAAACATAATCTTTAATTTCTTTTGAGAAGGATATAAGCCCCCCGTTTTAAAAGGTTTTCTATGCAATTCATTTTTTTTTTCTTTCCAGCTCCTCTGTTCAGGGATCTTTTTAATAAGTGAGAACATCCACTTACAACTTTTGAAAAGTTCATTTTAATGCTCTTAAACTTTTAATTAAAAAAGGAACATGTCTGGTTTCATTATTTTAATTCCTTTATTTTACAGTTCCTCCCCACCCCCCACATCAGCTGTGCTGTTTAGAAAGGTTGCAGTGAAAAATTAAGAAACAAAATAAGGGTTGGTGTAAAACAATGACTCTCACTGTGGGGAGATGGTGGCCTTAGGGCACAAGTGGGAGTGACTGGAAATGTTTCTGGTTGTCATGATGGAGTGTGTTGTTATTTGGTGGGTGAGGATAGGACTAACACAAAACACCATGCAAGGTATAAGTCTCCACGATTACAAAGTGTCAGCTGGCCCCCAACACAGCAGTGCATAGGACATTTCTGTTCCACATGAATAACTCGGTTGTTGTTTTCAATCCTAGACCATAGGAAAATTATCGAGGATAGACTTTTCACTTCAAAGCATAGACTATGATTTCTCTTCTTTCAAAATACTTTTCTGAAACTAAGAAGTAATTACATGCAAATTCTGTCCAACTGGCCTGTAGTTTACTTAAGAGCAGGAAAAGAACAAGGTGCGGCAAGGACCCAGGAAAGAAGACAACCAAAAACATGCATGTCATTCTATCGCTGCCTATCCTTCCAGGCTGGGACTTTTCATAAACACAGGCAAGCCTTTCCTCAGGGGATAGGAACTTACCATTATCCCCTACTGACACCGTTACAGACCTTGTGCTGGTAAATGTACGCCATCCACCAATGACCAGCAGCCCATATAGTGTCCATTTCCACAACTAGAACTCCGTTTCTTTAGATGGCCTTGTGCTGTCATATGTGCCTTGGGTGTGGAACTCTCACTGACCAGTTGTACAAGATTCATGGCTGTTAAAAAAAAAACCAGGGTGCAGGGTAGGTGTGTCTTGGGGGATGGCATTTGGCACAGTGATGAGGACATCGCTCTGATGCCACATCCTATAGAGCAAAGTGTTTTGATTTTATTCCCTCTTCTGCTTCGGTTCCAGCTTTCTGCTAACACACATTCCAGAAAGCAATAAGCCACAGCCCAAGTACCTGAGTCCCTGTCACCTACTTGGTGACACCTGATGGTGTTCTGGGGTCCTCACTGTGATGTGACCAGCCTTGACTATTTGGGGCGTTTGGTGGGTAAATCAGTGGATGGGAGAGCTCTTTCTCTCTCTTCTCTCTCTTATAGAATGAAAAATAAAAATTGCATTTATAATTTTGAAAAGAATTTAAACAAAAATGTAAAACCAACATCACATTTTCTTCCGTCAGGACTTGGCTTGATGATCGTTTGGGAAAGAGCTCTTTCTGTCTCCTGGCACCAGCCAAGCATTTCACAAAGCTCAGAGGAAGGAACTATACACCAGAGCCTGCACTACGCCAAAGGCTGAAAGACAAGAGACTGCATAAGACGCCTGGGAAATGAGAGCAAACCGGACATACCTTTGGACCGTGTTGGTCCCAAAGGTGACTGAAGCTGACGTACAGATAAACTCTACAGTCTCCTTTCATCCAAAAATTCCATAGTTTGCCTTTTACATGATAGGCATGTTTTGCAAATGCAGTCATTCCCCTCTATGTCCTTTTCGTGCTCTAAAACCCACAGAGATTCCCTACCAAGTTTCCAAATATAGAGAGTTTTTGCCAGAACCTTCTGATTAGTATTCACTTTGGGATCTGAGAAATTATGTCTCCCAGCTTCAGCTTTAGTTCACACTTTGCAGCCCAGAGTCTCTGTCCCTATTTCCTTTTTAAAGCTTTTCATATCCCGGCTTACACAAACCTGCCAACCTGCAATGCTTTCTTTAAAATATATAGAGAATGACACAGGGAGGGAAAAAAGGAGACATGTAAACCTTTCGTTTGGTGTGTTACTCCTTCCAAATGAATTTAACATCCAGGGCTGGGCCATGCCAAGGCAGGACCTAGGAACACCATGCAAGTCCCGGGATCCCATATGGACATTGGTTTGTGTTCCAGCTGCTCCACTCCCCATCCAGCTCCCTGCTTGTGGCCTGGGAAAACAATAGAGGAAGGCCCAAACCTTGGTACCCTAAACCAATGTGGGAGACCCAAAAGAAGCTCCTGGCTCCTGGGTTCAGATCAGCTCAGTTTCAGCCATTGCAAGCCATCGAAGAAGTGGTCCAGTGGAAGGAATATCTTTCTCTGTCTCCTCTCAGTGTGTTTGCTCTTCCAATAAGAATAAGATAAATCTTGAAGGGAAAAAAGACAGGAAGGAAGGAAGGGAGGGAGGGAGGCAGGGAGGGAGAGAGAGAGAGAGAGAGAAAGAAAGAAAGAAAGAAAGAAAGAAAGAAAGAAAGAAAGAAAGAAAGAAAGAAAGAAAGAAAGAAAGAGAGAGAGAGAGAGAGAGAAAGAAAGAAAGAAAGAAAGAAAGAAAGAAAGAAAGAAAGAAAGAAAGAAAGAAAGAAAGAAAGAAAGAGAAGGAAGGAAGGAATGGATGGAAGAAGGAAATGAACCGGCATTTTTAAAATAACAAACAAAAACAACAACAACAACAAAATTCAAATGGATAATAGATATATGAAACCATGCTCAGGCTCCCAATGAAATTGTTAAATATATCTTTGATATGATACTAGATTTTCTACCATTGCCTCTGCCTACAATGCCATTCCACACTTAAATAGTAGAATGTTGGACTTGTGACTGTTGCTGAAGGACTATACTATTATAATAATATGGGGGAGAATAGCAGGAGGGATAGAATGGGGAAGGAGGTAGGGGAGGTGGAGGAGGTTGTCCCTATACTTATAAAACCATGTCACGGAAAATAAAAGCAATTTGAAAAAAAAAAAACTCACTACCACCAGATGGGGTAGAATGAGATGTTTGTTTCACTTCTTGAATGAGCAAACTGAAATTCAGGAACATTAGGAAGTGTCCTCCAGTCCCCTGGTCAGCGCATCAGGGTGACAGTGGGTTCTGACTTCTGGAGCCGTGGCTCTCCATGCCTTCTTTCAGAAGTACGCACATCTCCATCAGCGGCTTTGCTGTTGCCCTTTAACCTGCAGGGGTTGGGCAACCAGGCGGGCGAGCGGTTTTGTGGCATGGGGATTTTTTCCTAGTGTGACGACCTTCATGCTTGTCGCCAGCTTCCCATATATACTCACAGCATGCCTTGACCCTTACTAAGACATTGTTTAGCCAGAAATTAAAAAGCCTAAATAAATAATAATAAGTCTGGAATCCCTACCCAACTAAAGACCAGAACTTGATGCAAGTGCATGACAGAGTGTAGGACAGTAGGATAGCAGGACTAGCCTATTTTACAACAGTGGTCCACATGTGTTGGTATTTTTGCTGATTTTTATTGGTTTGTATTTATTATTTTCCATGATACAGTTTATAGGTATAGGGTTTCATCTCTCTCTCCATCCTTCCTCCCTCCCCATTAAGCCTTCACACTATGTGTCCCCATATTATCATGAAAGCATAGTCCATCAGTTCAAAATTAGAAGCTCAACTTTCTCAACTTTCTGATAAGTACAGGAACGGGTAGAAAACATAGTATTGTAATGTTAAAGAACATTTATAAATTTCATTGGAAGTCCTACTATTATTGGGGAGTAAAGACACATACTGTATAGTACCTTTAGTTTCCAGGATGCTAAACTCCCTTGTGCAGTTCATACACAGGTATATATAAACACTATCATGGGATGTATCTTTTCACTTTTTTAAAAGATATTTTATTTAAGGGGCAGAGTTACAGAGAGAAGGAGTGACAGATAAAGAGAGAGATTTTCCGTCTGCTGGTCCACTTCCAAAAAGCCACAATGGTCAAGGTTAAGCCAGTCCAAAGCCAGGAGCCTGGAGCTTCTTCCAGGTCTCCTGTGCTGGTGCAGGGGCCCAAGGACTTGAGACACCTTCCTTTGCTTTCTTGAGCCATAAGCAGGGAGCTGGATCAGAAGTGGAGCAGCCGGGACAGGAACCAGCATCCATATGAGAAGCTCAGTCTACTATACCACAGCATAGATCCCTTGTGCTTTTAACTTAAAGATTTCCAGTTGGAGTCGTCCCAAGCCAGGTGTGGGAATAAAGTTCTAGTTACTATAAATGCTTAGTTTAGTCTACTGAATGTCTTTTATGTTGGAGAAGGAGAAAGTAGTCTAGTCTACACATGCTTGATTTTAAAGTTTTAGTAGACTTAGTAGTCTTTTTACCAAAAAAAAAAAAAAATCTAACTCTGAAACTGGACAGAAAGTATGGAAGCCTTTATGTTTTGCATACATGAAAGCAACTATGCATGCATTTCAACACTCTTCATGCCAAAATAATCTCATCGTTTCATTCCACTTTT
The DNA here is from genome assembly GCF_017591425.1 of Ochotona curzoniae. Lineage (NCBI taxonomy): Eukaryota > Metazoa > Chordata > Mammalia > Lagomorpha > Ochotonidae > Ochotona > Ochotona curzoniae. Next base: position 34,714,222 of record NW_024466607.1, on the reverse strand, counting down.
CCATAAACTCTAATGTATCCCCGTATTTTTCCGTTTGTTCATCCATGAGCGAGGGAATAGGGGAGGGCTTTTCTCGCTGACCCCGTGACTCCCTCTACTCCTCTCAGTGCCACAGGCTTTGTCTTTAACACTCACCTCCACCCACAGGAAACACAGCATCTGGACAGCTTAGAGCCGTGCACGTACCAAGTACACTGCAAGCCTGCTCAGATCCCTGATCCCAGCCCCTGAGCTACCGACTCCTGGGTCTGGGACCGGCCCAAGCATCTGCTGCTCTCACACAATCCAGGAATGGCTGTGGATCCGGGAGTAGCATCCTGGAAAGCACTCATTGAGATAATCACACACACACAGAGAGAGAGCTAAACTTACATGCCTTTTCTGAAATCAGCACAGAGTGATTCATAAATGACTTTGTAATATCTACGGAAGTGCTTTTGAGGAACATTGCTGAATAGGCATTAATTAGCAAGAAGCGGTTACTGAGCCCTTCTGAACTCTGAGCAAGAGCCTCTCTAAATCAAGACACTTGTATCTCAATGTTTTGGGGAAAATCGCAGCAGCCCTGAGTTACCTGCAGGTGGCAGAATATTCTAGCATAAATGTCATCAACTCTGCTTCTCTTATAAAAACAATTGACAATTTCCAGGATTTATTGAAGTCACTGCCTGGACAGAAAAAGAAAGCGAGGGAAAGAGAGAGAGAAAAAGAGAGATGTTTAAGTGTAATGCATACAATCTATTCAAGAAAAAGCAATGTTGTTGGTGATTCGGCTCGTTTATTTGTCAGGCCTTTAAAAAGTAACATTTTTTTAAAAAGATTTATTTTATTTTTATTGGAAAGGCGGATATACAGAGAGGAGAGACAGAGAGGAAGATCTCCGTCTGATGATTCACTCCCCAAATGAGCACAACGGCCGGTGCTATGCCGATCCCAAGCCAAGAGCTTCTTCCTGGTCTCCCAGACGGGTGCAGGGTCCCAGAGCTTTGGGCCGTCCTCAACTGCTTTCCCGGGGCCACAGGCAGGGAGCTGGATGGGAAGCGGGGCCTTTGGGATTAGAACCGGTGCCCATATGGGATCCTGGGGGGTGCAAGAGGAGGACCTTAACCACTGCACCATCGCACCGGGCCCCCCAAAAAAGTAACATTTTTAATGATACTTTCTACTATTTAGATGCAGCTATTAAACACTGCATCTCACAGAGGCTGTGTTAACCCAGGCTTTACATAGGGTTTTGTCTGTCTAAATTTTGTAAGTTGCCTTTTTTTTTCCATGTATTTGAAAGTCAGACCAGACAACAAATATCAGACAAATATCAAAAGAGAACTGATTGATAGACTCATTCTCTAAATACCCGTAAGAGCCAGGGCAGGGCCAGGCCAAAGCCAGCAGCCTGGAACTCAATCTAGTCTTCCAGGTGGAGGCAGGGACTCAGCAGAGCCATCACCTGCTGCCTTCCACGGTGTCCAGTAACAGGAAACTAGAGTCAGGAGTGGAGCTGACTTGAACCAAACACTCTGTTTGGGATGCAGGCATTCAAGCTACATCCTAACTGCTGCGCCAACTGCCTAGTCTAGGTCGGCTCCTCATTCTCAAGTCACCTTCTAATGTGAATTATTATCCCTGTTAAACAAGAGCGAAATCCAAGGTTCAGCCTCCACCCACTTCAGCATTCCTATCAAAGGGCTGACTCGCTCTGGGAAGGCTGCCTCGGTGGCCTCAGATATCCTCTCCTCCTCATTCATATTCTTCGTTGAACACTTGTATTTGCATACTCTTAGTCTTCCCTCACAAGAACAATCTGAGAATAAAAACTTTCCAAAAAAGAATGCAGATGAGACTGGATCTTCAAAACAAATTTCGTATTTCAAACATGTACTGTCCAATGGGTTGAACCGAAAGAGAAGTTCACACTCACAAGTTCTGTGACCTTATTTGGAAAAAAAAAGATCTTCGCAAGCATAATGAGGTTAAGGATCTGAAGATGAGATCACCTTGGAGCATCCCGCAGGTCTGGAAACCAACAACCCCTGAGAGACACATGGCAGACACTTCAAAGAGAAGAGGTGGGGCAGGATGCGACCGTAGAGGCCCAAACTGGCCCCAAGTGGAAGCCGCTGAGTGCCTAAAGGCACCAGATGCCAAGAGGCAAGAAAACGGGCTACCCAGGGATCTTTGGCAAAAAGAGCTCTGCTAACACCTTGATGTCGGCCTCTTGGAAAAGGAATTCTGAATCTGTCCCTGCTGTTCTAAGGCACAAAGTTCACGGTCATTTGTAATAGAAGTCCTAGCAAATTAATTTAAATTGCCATAGAAATAAAGGGTAAGATTTCCTGAGAACCTGGTAGATGTGTCCGTTCTCTGTACATCCATTGTCTTGGTTTATCTTCACCGCCAGAACTTTCACTGAATTGGTAGGACCCTGCCGCACAAAGCTGAAAACCAAAGGTGTACAACGGTTAGGTGACTTGCCTGGGTCACGAAGCCCTGGCTCCACACCCCAGTTTAATAACTTCAAGCCCTCTCAAGTGGGTAGGATAAAGAAAATGAGACACCCTTCCTTTGGCTGATTCATGCTTTTAAACCTTTTTAATTAAGGAGAATTTAACAAATTCAGAAAGAATTTTTTTCTTAGAAAAAAAAATCTTAATGGCAGAATTACAAACTTATAGCATCGATAAAATGTGATGTAATACACAAAAAATACACCACACAGCAGAGCCTTAAACCGGACCCAGTGCCCAGGATGTGGGGAGAAATCAGGAGATTTGGGGAAGTTCACAGCAATTATAGTCTGAAAGAACACATTCAAAATTATGATGCTGGGCTGGCATGGTGACTCCACAGGCTAATCCTCCACCTACAAGAGCGTGTCCAAACAGCCCCGCTTCACATCCAGCTCCCTGCTTATCGGTTAGAAAAACAGTGGAGGAACCCACGTCCTTGGCACCCTGCACCCACATGGGTGTGCTGGAGGAGTCTCCTGGCCCCTGGCTTCAGCTTGGCTCATCTCTGATTGTTATAGCCATGTGAGAATTGAACCAACAGATGGAAGAGCTTTCTCTCCATTTCTCCTCTCTCTGTAAAGTCTGCCTTTGCAATAAAAATAAATAAATCCTCAAAAATTATGATGCTGTATGGTTTAGGTATAAGAGATACATTTAAGAAATATGGAAGGTAGACATTTAGCCTATCGGTAGGGATGCCCATGTGTCTCAGAAGAATACCTGGGTTTGAAATCCAGCTCCACTCCTGGTTCTGGCTTCCTGCGGCTGCAGCCCCTGCAAAGCAGCGAGTGGCAGTTGGAATAGTTGGTTCCTGTGACCCAGCTGCATTGTAAGCTGCATGAGTTGTGAAGTAGTGAATAGGGGATTTCACTTTCATCTTTATCAGTCTCTGTCCCTCTCTTGGTTACTCTGGCTGCCCAGCTGCCCCAATACACAAACTCCAAGACAGCTTCATCTGCCATAAAATTCCAAGACAAATAATATGGTCAACAAGCATGAAATAAAAAGCGACAAATTGCCTTCTGATTTCCTCCTTGATGTTAATGAACTTCAAACTCTAGCATTTTATCCTGTGGAACAGATTCACTGGAGAGCTTACTCAAGCCCCCACCATACCATACCGTGCTCGCATGCATGTTTCTCTAACAAGCTTCCAGGCTGTATCACACAGATGGCACCAGCAACAGAGGATCTCATACAAGACACAGAGAAGGTTCAAAGTCACCCTTCCTAATCCAGGCCATTTGAATTCTCTCCAACTCATCACATTGAGTTGGATATCCTTTTCATAGGTGTGGTGAAAACAAGGGGTAAAATACATGTTTAAGGTCAGAACAAAAATCGAAATTCAGTTATACTTTAAATTATTCTTAAAATTATTTTCCCACTCTATTCCTTCAAGTATGGATGTGTGTGTGTGTTTCTGTCTGTCTGTCTGTGTCTGTGTTGGTGTCTGTGTGTTGTGGGGGCAGGTGGGGATGCATCCTTAAACACATAAGTCTCAGGGCCCAGCATGAGAGCCTCATGGCTAAATCCTAGCTTCATATGTGCTGGGATCCCATGTGGGAGCTGCTTCATGTCCAGGCTGCCCCGCTTCCCTTCCATCTCCCTGCCTGTGGCCTGGCAATCAAGGATGGCCCAAAACCTTGGGACCCTGCACCCGTGTTTCCAGGCTCCTGGTTCTGGATTGGCTCAGCATGGGCCATTGCAATCACAGCCACTTGAGGATGAACCAGCGGACTGAAGATGTTTCCCTCTTTCTCTTCTCTCTGTACATCTGCCTTTCCAATAAAAATCTTAAAAAAATAAAAAAGAAGAAGAAGAAGTCGAGTCTCACCAGAGGTTTAGAAGACCCTCCACGCCCACCCTAGCCCCTCGACACTAACTCCAGAGTGTGAGTAGTTCTACAGGGTGTGAAGTAAAGCTGCTTGAATTTGAACCATTGTTGCTTCCCCTCCTTCTCTCTCTCCCGTTCCCTTACTTTGCCAACAATTCTATTTCAACCAAAACCATTTTTTATGTTAGAGGCAAGCATTATGGCACAGCAAGTAAAGCTGCTGCTTGAGGCTCCTACATCCCTGAGTGCCAGTTTGAGTTTCCACTACTCTGTTTGCAGTGCAGCTCCCTGCATATGAGCCTGGGAGGCAGCAGGGGGTGACTTGTACCCAAGTCCCTACCATGCACCTAGATGGAGTTCCCATGCACCTACATGACCTAGATGGAGTTCCCGGCCCACTTGATTTGGGCCTAGCCAGCTCTAGTTTTATTGGCCATTTGTGGAATGAACCAATGAATCAAAGACCTCTCTCTCTCTTCTCTCTGCCTTTCTCTCTTCTCTCTCTTTTCTTCTTTCCCTCTCTTTCAAATAAATAAATAAACAAGTCTTTACAAATTACATTAATGATGGTATTCTAGTCTTTTCCTATGGAAAATAAATATCATACTTCAATGTTATATCCCCACTATCAGTGTGTGAGTATTTGGGGAAATATGTTACACCTGCTTTCATGACAAGGCCATCAACTGGGGCTCTGACAACACCCCTGCACTGCAACCCTGCTGTCCAAGAGACAGGAAACACTGGATAACTGAAGGAATTATGTGGTAGACATTAAAACGCTTGTATCATAAGTTTGTGTTTATTTCAAGAGTTTATTTTTTCTCCTCCTAATATCATAAGTCCCAACAAAAAACATCTTTGAAGATGCTTACCAGACCAGCCGTCTCCTGAAATGCTGATTTGCTTCTCATGGGCCATTAACCCAACTAGATATTTCTAATTGCCCAGATCAGAAGAACAAAAACAATCCTAGTTTCTGACTGCTCACGGTTTAAGATGCTTCAGAAATAAAAAAAGGAATGATGTGAAATGTCTGTGCCTCGTGATGCTCTTAGACTTGGTCCCATATGAACCCTTGCTGGGGAGCACCACACTGGAAGCCCTGGTACCCACTAGCACATCGAAACAAGCCAATTTAAAGTGCAGTTTCTGCTTTGAGGCTCTGACTTTGGAATATAAGATACCCTCCCCCACTTCCCACTTAAAAACAGGAAAGAGGGGTCAGTGATATAGCAAAAGTGAGATAAGCTGCAGTACTAACATATCTTTGAGTGCCAGCTGGTTATTCCACTTCCAATCCAGCTCCCGTAGCTGAGCTGACCTAAAGCCAGACACCAGAAGCTTCCTCCAGGCCTCCCACATGGGTGGAATGTCCAAAGCCTTGGACCATCCTCTGCTGCTTTCACAGGACGTTAAGTAGGGAGCTGGATTACCAGTGCAGAAGCCAGGACATTAACTGGAACCCAGCTGGGAGGCTGGTGCCACAGGCTGAGGATTAACCTGATATGCCACCATGCTGGTCCTTGAAGGCATCTTCATTAAAAAAAAAAAAACCTGCAAAGAAATTCAGAGATATAAGAAGTGCAGAGTGTATCAAGAACCATTAGTCTCTTCATTTCTCTTCTTTCATTGTTATTTTACCTCCTGATATTCCCCAGTTTATGAAATTATTTTAGTCAAAAGTTGTCTCAAAAAAAATCAAAAGATCTATAGGAAAGGCAATAAAACAAAAAGGTGAAAAACATTCAAATAAGCTCCCAAATGACAAAAGGCAAGGGTGAGGGCAGATATGGAGACCTCATTCTGTAGAGGACCCAAAGGGAAGGCTTTTGAATGGTTTCATTTATTTCTCTTTATTTTTACTGAGACACGTGTTTGTTTTCCTTTCATTAATGTATTTTCCTGTGTGGATTATCTCATATGCTGTTTCAGAATTAGCAATGCTTTAGATTGGTTTGTTATTGCTACAATTTTATTGTGATGCTTCAATATCTTACACAAATACAAAATGAGTCATTTTTTAAATGAATGTGATCCAAACCAATGTGAAACATACAGACAAAGAGAAAAAGAGAGGTTTCACCAACTTATTCCCCCAGTGCCCATAATATTCAGGACCAGGCCAGGCCAAAAATGGATGACAGCAGCTCAATCGAGACCTCGCCTGAGAGAGTCAGGAACCCAACTCCCTGAGCCTTCACAGGGTCTACATCAGCAGGTTGTTGAAATTGTGAACAAAGGTGGGACTCAAACCTGGGCATGTTAACATGGGGCATAAGACCATCCCCAACTATTGTACGCAAAACAGGTAAACCCATGAACCTTGTGATAGGATCAAGAAATAAGACATTCGGAGTACCCTAAAAGACTCTGACCTCTGCCACCAGTGAGTCCAAATGCAAGATACAGCCACCACCCATTCTGAACATGCCTTATATAGACTTGCACAATCTGTGTCAGTTTGTGTCAGACTTGTTTTGCTCAATATTCTGCTTGCCAGATCTTCCCATGTCATTACGTTTGTTTGTTCTCATTGCTTTCCAGGACTCCACTGCACGGCTATACTTTTCATCCATTTTTACTGTGGAAAGACGTCTGGATTGAATCCAGTTTGAGGTTATTATAATTAGCGGTGTTCTGAATACCCCAGTATAAGGTTTCTGAGGCACAAGTTTGGGCATTTATATTGGCTGCTCACCTAGGAGTGATATCATGAGGTTACAGGGTAAGCATAAAGTGGTCACAATTTGCACTCTCAGCAGGAGTATATAAATCTTCTATTTGTTCTATAGCCTTACCAACACTTGGTATTATCTATGTTCTCATGCTAGCCCTTCTGGAGATATGAAATGATATATCATTGATGTTCATTTACATTTCTTTGATGATTTTTAGAAGTCAAAAAATCTGAGCCCAGCACGGTAGTCTAGTGGCTGAAGTCCTCATCTTACATGCCCTGGGATCCTCTATGGGCACCGGTTCATGTCCCAGATATCCAGCTTCCCATCCAGCTCCCTGCTTGTGGCCTGGGAAAGCAGTCAAGGATGGTCCAAAGCCTTGGGACCCTGCACCTACGTGGGAGACCTGGAAGAGACTCCAGGCTCCTGGCTTTGGATAGGCACAGCTCCATGGCAGCCACTTGGGGAGTGAATCAATGGACAAAAGATCTTCCTCTCTGTCTTTCCTCCTCTCTGTTTATCTGGCTTTCCAATAAAAATAAATAAGTCTTTAAAAAAAAAAACTCAAAAATCTTTGCTTACTCACAATTAATGGCCTATTCTTAATTATTTGTATAGCTCTCTCTTTTTGTGTGTGTGTGTGTGTCTGTGGCTTGTTCATGCCCTTTGCCTGGTGGGCTGCCTGCATCTTCCTCTTTACTAATTTATGAAGACTTGTATATTCAGATTCCTAGTCCCTGCTCTCATTGATGCTCTCTAAAGGTCTTACTTGACTTTGTCATCCTTTAAATGACATATTTGTCATCCACCCGGAATAGCCGTAAGTGTTGTCTATTTGAACTTCAAGTCAAGAAGGAAATGGCAAGTGCAGGGGGAAATAATAGCTATTGGAGTTGGGAATGTGACTTAGCATAAAGAACCAGAAAGTTTTTGGAAGTGCTCTTTACCATTTTTCAGAATTCAAGTGATCTAAACTTGATTTAAAATGAAAGTGAAGGTCAAGTGCCCACACCATCTGCTGATGGTGCAGCTTTGTATCTGTACCCATAAATTTTTACTGCAAAGTTTAACTTCCCAGGCAGGAGGGGAAAAAGCTGAGGACAGAATAAGCAACATTTCCAGTCTGTTTTGGCTGTGGGAAGATAAACGCAGCAAAATTTGATCTGGTCTCTCTGTTGGAATCATGGAAGTCTCTTATTGAATCTCAGTCACTGAGTTATCACAAATGGCTGGGCTTCCCCCTGCCGCAGTAAGTCCTTTAGCTGTTCTTTCTAAAAACATAAAGTCGCAAAAATTTACCTTTTGGAAGCCTTATTGATGAAAAGGTTATTGTAAACATTACTAGCAGGGACATTCATTCAGAAGCTGCTTGGACTCTTGCGTGTCCCTCACGTGTCCACCTTTGGCTTTGCAGTTGGTGACCTCCTCTGATTTTTGGTGACCTTTCTCTTTGACGATTATACCGCCCCCTGTAACATCACAGCTTGCTGGCCATTTGTGCAAGCCGAAAAGACGCTTTCACGAATACGAGTTACTCATTTTGGGAAGCAGGTTTTGGCTGTGACGGCAGCTTCAGGGGATCCTCACGACCTGCGGATGTCAAGGGGCGCTGTCCATCAGACAGAGCAGTGCAAGCTCCCCTCCTCTAGATGGGGGTTTAAGGCACCCCAGCAGCAGCAGCCTGCTTTCCCTGTAGTATCTCCAGCGTCTGAGTCAGCAGAGCAGCAGCTGCTTAGTGTAGCACAACTGTCACCCGGGGGCATTAGGAAAAGCGATTTCCTTTCAGAACAAAGACCAGAAGAACAAAGCAACTCTGAGCAAGCATGCCCCGAGGTTTCCAGGGGTCCCTTTCCCATTGATTTCCCTGCACCTTCCCCACTGTGCTGGCTACTTTCACACTTGGTGCGGATTCTCAGGGCCTAGTGTGAACAGAAATACTGCTTTACACTTTGGCAACCAAATTCAGCCATGGGTGGGGAACCTCCAGCCTGTGGGCCATGAAGGCCTGTGACATTTTCTGAACTATCCCTGTTAGACTCAAGATTCACTCGGGCTACAGGATGTGAATTTCTAAGTTGATCATTTTGTATGACCTGCTAATAATATTATAAGCACCCAGATGACCCTTGGCACAACAACCCTTCCTTCCCCAAACCTGAACAGGGAAACTTCTGGTCTTGAGACGGCACTGAAATCACGGGAACCGCCTTGCTCACAGCCCTCCTTTCCAAATGAAAGCAAACCTTCCTGAAAACACCACAAACAAAATTCCTGAAAACGTGGCGTATTTGGTTTCTTCCGGATGCTAGGGAGCTTGATTACCTCCAAATAACGTTGTTGTTGTGAGATATTCCCAACACACAGCAAAGATAAACACACGTCTACCAGTCAACAGTCAAGTTCTTTTCATTTCCTCATGAAGGAATCACGGGAAACCTGACTGAACCCCTTCCGAGATCCATGCATGACTTCACAATGTTACTAAATATTTTATATACACCCTATACTATTCCAATATGTTGAGCCCTTTTGTTTTCTATTTAAGCAAATGGTTTAGTCATACTATTGCTGCTAGGGGATTATGCTAATCCACAATGCATTACACACAGATTTCCAATTACTTGTTCTCATAGGAGTGAGTGAAAGAGAAACGATGAGATTGCTCTGTGGCTGTGTATGGACGCCTTCAACTTGAGAAGCAATGCCAAATTAGAGACACTGCTGACCAGTGGGATTGTATCAATTTCTTCTTTTCGGGGTGCCACTAATTTTAATACTACAGAAAAATGAAATTTACACCCTTGAATTTTTTTAAATATTTACTTAAATTTTTTTTTTTCATGATACAGTTCCTTAAGCTCAGGGACTTCCCCCTTCCACCCTCTCCACATCCCCTCCCTCCACTGTTTTCCTGCATGTTATTACAATGGTGTAGTCCTTCAACAATAGACACAAGTCCACCATTCTTTCATTTAAGTGTATCATGACATTGTAGGTATCGACAATGGTAGAAAGTGCACCATTCTGTTATCAAGGTATATTTAACTATTTCACTGGGACTCCATCTTTCATTCAGAAGCAGAGATGCGAAAGAATCAAGAGGGAAGAATAGCATAAGACACATTTAACCAGACAATCAAGCCAGGATGAAGCAGAGAGAACACATTCCAGGAACTACAAGAGGACTGGCAGAGAGCAGAGGGGCACCCAGAAACTGACAGACACGGGAAAGCAGTGGAGACCATGGTGTGGTGGTGCAGTGACCAGATACCCCAGTGGCAATCAGCAAGTGATCTCAGCTCCACTGAGAGACACAGCTCCACCAGCAGCTACGAGGGAAGGAAGGTTCACTGTGAGCTCAACAGGTGAACCCAGGCAAAGACCTACCCATCCTGCTGGTTTATTTGATTTGACCAAACAGGTGATGCAGGAACAGGGTGTATTTCTAAGGAGCCTGAGCATTTTTTCTTATGTTTATTAGCCATTTGGATTTATTGTTTTGAAAAACGCCTGTTCATTGCCTTCACCCATTTCTTCACAGGGTTGTTTCTTTTGCTGTTGTTGGGTTTCTGAAGCTCTTTGTAAATCCGGAATATCAGTTGTGTGGTGTACAACGATTGCTCTTCACTTTATTGATCATTTCTTTTGCTTCTTAGTTTGGTGTAATCTCATTTGCTTATTTTGGTTTTGACTGTTATTTCTTAAAGATTCCATAGCTTCTGTGGAAAAGCTGTTTAGTTGGTTTTTTTGTGCTGAAAGAATTCTCTCTTTTTTTCTGGGTGCTTTTGGTTTTCCCTTTTCCTCTGATTTTTCGTAATTTGGAGCTAGTAAGGTCCCAGTGGGGTTATCTACACAAGGACTTCTTTAAAAGTCCTTGGCAATGTGTGGGTCTTGTTTTGTAGCACAGAAGATGAAAACCCTACCTGTGCTGCTGGCATCCTATGTAGACACAAGTGGTGTCCCCACTGCTCCCTTCCTATCCAGATTCCTGCTAATGTGTCAGGGAAGGCAACAAAAGATGACCCAAATATACAGATCCCTGCTACCCACTTAGAAAACCCTAATGTAGTTCCAGGCTCGTGGATTCAGTCTGGCACAGCCAGCCAGGCTTGGCAGTTGGAGCCATCTCAGGAGTAAACCACGACTCTCTCTCTTTCTCTCTGTTTTACCATCTTTCTTCTCTCTGACTCTTCTCTTCCTCTTTCTCTTGCCCATTCTGTAACTTGCCTTTCGAATGAACGAATGAATTAATTAACCTGCCTTTACATTTCTTTGGCCTGGGGATCTGATGAGTTGAGGTCTTTGGCAAGTTTTGAACAGTTCCGTCATTATCTCTTCGGCTTTTATTTTGGACCCAATTTCTCATTTCCCGCTAATATTTTGAATAAATATTCACTTGGTCTATTGATTGTTTCCTTCATATCGCTTATATTCTTCGTCTTTAAATTCTCTTCCATGTGCTTCAGTTTACCTAGGACCCAGTGACCTGTTTTAAACGAACTGTTCTGATCTCTTAGAAGTCTCTATACTTCCCTTAAATCTACGCAACATATGCATAATTTGGGGCCTTTTCTTTGTAGGATACTGCATGATTTTTGTAAACGCACATTTTCCCTGCCTGAAGGCTTCCCTTTCTTTCTATTGGGACACGTTCCTCTGCCTACCTTTGATTCTCTGCCAAAGGCCATGGTGGTGGCTGACCACCCCACTCTAGTAGATTGGAAAGAATCGTTTCCTTGTTCTAATTCAGTCAGCCTTTGCTCATTTCCACAACATTCAAACACAAAATCTTGTTTTGATTTTATCTTAATGGGATTTGCCCATGTATTAAATGTGGGCTTTGTGGTGTCATGCGCCATGGCTTGTCTCATGCAGGGTACCACACAGGCTCCTACCTTCAGCAACACCAAAGCATTCCAAAGTAAAACTCAGCTCAGTGAGCACACAAGCCTGGAGGGAATTAAATGTTCAAAAATCTCTAAAAGTGAAGGAGGACTCACTCCACCCTACCAATCCTGACCAACTCAAAGAAGACAACTAATCTGTAACATAAGGAAGATGTCTTATTTGAAATGTTTCTCCAGTTCAACACATTTTTAAAGATCTATTAGGATACAGATAACAGGTTTCAATGATCTCATTGATGCGATTCTAAGCTAACTACACTTTCTGCTCCCTCCCTCAGGCTTTCCTCCTGCCTTCTTTTCAGCTTTTGCTTAAATTTTTGAAATAACATCATTTCAGTTTACCTTATGGTCATAGGGTTAATGCACCACTCGCCATGATGTTCAACAAACAAAAGAAAGAAAAAACACTGTTTCAAGGACATGTGGACAAGGGCCACAAACACACGACAAGATGTCAGCTTCTTGCACCATTTTCTTTATTTTATATTAGCTGTGATATGTCAGAGAAGCTATTTGGGGATAAGTTATACACGCTAGCCAACCACTGGCCTCCTGACATCACCACAAATAGCTAACCCACTTTCTGTATCTTCTTACGACTCAGAAACCCCAAATGTCAGAAATCGCCAAAGCCACCACAAATAATGTGATCATTCAAAAATAATGTAAGGATATGCCAAACTATTCTTTAATAATGGATTCCTTTAGCCTACTAGTGAATTTCAACTCTTGCTTTTGCTTGGATAGTTACTTCTGTTTCTTTATGCTACAGCTAAGATCTCTTCCAGAGGGTTATCTGGTATAGGGGGATGGGCACATGGGCACCAACCATACCAGGAAGCTTGGAGGAGAACTGCTCTCTAACTTGTTTTTGTAAGTGCATTCTGACAACAACAGCCCCAGGCTACAGAACTAAATTGCTTTGTTCATTTATGAGCATCTGTGTCTCTTGGTATCCTTAACTCCCACAGGGAGACAATGAAGCCAGAAATAGCAATCACCTAATTAATCTGGAGAACCTTGTCATTGTGTAGAGTGAGACACTGATTTCATACAGTAGGATATTTTATATCGGTATGGAAAAAGAAAGACAGCAAGATCTAATTTTGTGCCACCTGCAGCCTCATGTGCCTACCACAGGACTGCCAGTAACCTGAGGTGCCAGTTCACAGTACCTTCCTTACTTTCTTCGGTTATAAGTGTGAGCCCCCAGGAGGACACTCTGCTTCCTCCCCCCCAAATCTCCCATTTCCTTTGTTCTCTGATCTTGCGGTACCATCAGCCTCTTTCTTCCATAGAGTTTCACTTTGGGCTTTCCTGATAGAATTGTCTCTTCAACATTTGTTTCCCTATTAGGATTATGTTCCATCATGGGAAAGCACCAACGCAATTTTTTTTTTCTTGTTTTTCTGTAGTGCTGGGTTCTTATAAGGAATGAGCATATTTCTTGAGTGGGTATTTTTATATTAATGACATGACTGGGAATGTGAGACAAAGAGGACTAAAATCTTCCACTCTGAAAAGCAACAACTGGAGTTGATGCAGCCAGGAAAAGCAAGGGGGCGTGGTACATGAGCAATGAACTCAAGTGACAACTGTGTCAAGTGGCCACTGACGTGGAGAGACACCTGGAGGCATGGTGGGAGTTGAAGCCCCTGATGTGACAGAAGTAGTGAAGGCTTAATTTTCAGACTTTTTATTAACTGTGGATGGAGGACGGCCCCCTTCTGTACACACTGGAGTCACATATACCCAATGGGAATGAAAAACACACAGTCCCATCAGAGTTAACGATCAACCTTACCAACAAACCTTCTTCACTTGAAGAAAGGCATCCAGGGCTTATGCTAAACCAGGAAGCACAGGATATATGATAAAAGATACACCATTTGTTAAAATGTAGAAACACTTGTTGGCATTCAGAGAGGCTATGTCACCGGCCCCTTTATCAGGATGTCTTGGGGTGGTCGGATCCTTCCTGTTGTGGCTGTCACAAGATAATGTGGGTACAATAGGAGGCCTCCAGGCAAGCTATCCCATTCTCTCTGATCCGAGTCCAAGCCATACGGCTGTTATATAATCTGGATGGTTGCCTTAGGAGGGAAGAGAAAGCTGCTGATTTAGATTTTACTCCAAGTGTAAACCTCAATGCTTCAATAACAAAATGCCCACAAGGTTTTGCAGGCTCTCCACACAGTTTGCCTTTCTAGAAACATCATCGTATTGCACACGGGTGAGAAGGCACACACCGTGCTCACACCCATGGTGGAAAGGAGCGCGTTTCTGCTCATATTTAGCACGATGGTCACCATGAACCTGACCGTGAATGTTCAGAACAGCCTGATACACAATGGGCTGAAACTAGAAATGATCCAAAGACTCGTCTACAAGGGCATATGTGAGATACGTATACGTGAGATCTTTGAAAGAACCTGCCAGATGTTTAAAGTGTGTCTTGGTGACTCATCCCATACATCCTTGAGTGTTTGAGGTTTACACCTGGTGTGAACACTAGGTACAGCAGTGAAGACATTTCTTGGGATGCCCTTGTGTTTCAAGGTGGCTTGGATTGAGTTCTGGCTCCACTTCTAACTCAAGCTTCCTGCTCATGCACACACTGGGAGACAGCAGGTGAGGTGGGGACTCATACATCGGAGGCCCTCCCACACAAGTGAAAGATCTGGATCAAGGTCTTGGGTTCCTGGCCTTGCACAGCCTCAGCAGTTGGGGATATTAGGGAAGTGACCAGAAGCTGAAAGGTCCCTCTCCATCTCTCCTACTCTGTCTCTCTACCTGTTAAGTAAAACTAACTAAATCAATAAGAACTGTGTCTTTAAAAGGGCACGTCTGTAAGAGATTTTTAAAACCTTTTCCAAACTAACAGTATCACTCATACTCCCATTATATATATACACGTATATATGGGGGTTCTAATAACTCAGTGTCATGGATAACAGTTAGTGATACTGGGCTTTAATTTTAACCATTTTGTTGGGTGTGAGGTAAAGCTTCACTGTGGTTTTCATTTTCACTTTGCATAACTAAAAAATGAGAGTGAAACTTATTCATGAGTCTGTTGGTTATTCATGAGTCTGTTGGTTATTCATGAGTCTGTTAGTTATTTGTGTATTTGTTGCATATTTTCCTCATTTCTGCAGGTTGGTTTGCCTTTGTCATGGAGTTACAGCATTTCATGCCTTTATGCATTCTGAGTATAAACCTTTTGTTGGGTATCACATTGGTAATACTTTGTTCTCCTAGGATTTCCCTTTCCGCTTTACTGAAGCACAATTTATCTCTTTTTTTTTTATTATTATTCTACAGTTCTCAACATTGGAGATTGACTTACTGCTGCTGCACCTGTTGCCCTCAGAGACTGTTGTAAAACACTGACCCTAATTTCATTCTAAAAACATCAGCTCACAAGTCCCATAAGTCAGTTTCTATTACTTTAATGAAAATACCCAGAAGAAGCTTCTTGTGAAGGGAAAGGTTTATTTCAGCTTGCCATTTTGAGGCTTCACAGTGCAAGAAGAGTGAGGCGCTGAGTCTGGTGTCTGGTGGAGGCTGGCAGTGGAGGGGTGGGTGGCTATGAATGGTCGTAAGCGGAACCAGGAAACTGGGAGAGAGGCTAGGCTGAACTTACATCGGAGTGATCACCTGTCGAGAATCACTCCCAAGGTCGCTACCCGTGACCCAAAGACCCCCAAACCCACTTCTCAGACAGCGCAGTCAGACCAAGCCAGGCTTCACCCAGCAATGCTCACAATTAAGACAGCGGAGTTGATCATCTGCCTGAGTTGGGAAAGTCAATTCCTCCACAGTCCACAGCACTTGGTGATTTTCATGCGGAACAAAGAAAACCACAGTGGGACAAACTACTGCCAAAGAGTTGAAAAGGAAAAGCAAAGAACAGGACACCTCAAAGCCTTTCAGAGAAAAAGATTAAGTTCTCAAAGGAGGAACAGGAAATCTAATAACTGAATCTTAAACAGCAACTAAGGAGTCATGAAGAAAAAGGGGTGGCATCTTTAGCAAGTTGAAGAGAAAAAAGAAACTAATTCAGAGTTTCATATTTAAAAAAAAAAACCTCCACTTTTTATATGTTATTATCAAACCAAGACATTTGAGGACCGATAACAACTCTAGGAATTCATCTACTGCAGAGTTCCACTCCAAAAAAAAATCAGAAGGGAAGTTCTTTGTCTGAGGGGTGTCATTCCAGAGAACTGCAAACAGGGTGGGAGGATGAGACACCTACAGAGAGGGGGTGGAGGGAGAGAGAAAGCGAGTGAGTGGGGCAACCACCAAGGATTAGCCTGTACAATATTAATGCTCGGAGCATCTTGAGTAACTCATAAGGTATGCTCGGGTGAACTACACAGCTCCCACAACGGCAGAACGAAGCTATGTGCATTCAAACTCTGGATTCCCTTGTTTCATTTGGGAGGTGTTGAGAGTACTGAAAGAAGCAGGCAAGAATCTACAAAATACTCTGCTGTGGCTCAGTGGGTGAAGCCACTAGGACACTGACAGCCCACATCAGATCACAAGTTCAAGTCCCAACTGTCCCACTTCTGATCCAGCTCTCTGCTCGTGGCCAGGGAAAGGTAGCAGAGGTTGTGCCAAGGCCTTGGGACCCTGTGCCTACGTGGGAGATCCGGAAGAAGCTCCCGGTTCCCAGCTTCAGATCAGCTTAGCACTGGATGTTGTCATCATTTAGGTGAGTGACCTGTGAGTGGAAGATCTTATCTCTCTCTGTACAATCTACCTTTCCCTTAAATTAGTAAAATAAAACCTTTTTTAAAAGTACTTCAATGTACCAAAAATTTAAAAAAAGAAGAAGAAGCTAACCATACAAAGCATTCTCAAGTGAATATGAAGTCTTATTCCTTTCTCCCAAAGGATATAGTCAAAGTCCCTAATTCATCATTCATTCGATGGGCTGCATTCACTCCCTGCTAGTAGACCCGTGTTTCTAGTGTGGACACAGGTAAGAGGTCTCCTCTTGGTCAGCCACTCCACCCTGTGCTATATAAGAGGGCATTAAGACTAGTGTAAGCTCTTGAACAAAATTTCCTCCCAGCATTCATTTGTGAAATGTTGGCTACAGATAAAACAGGGAAGAAGGGGATAGAAAAATCACACACCATTCGTGAGTATGTTGTCATTACGAATATGCCATGACTTAGTGGTAGAGAGAAATAGACTCACTTCTCATTCAGGTGACCCGGCAGTGGCAGTTAGCATCCGTTCTTTCTTTGCCTTGTTGTGTTCATTTGTGATCCTCTCTGAAGCAAGAGCTGGTGTTTGTTGCTCCTCTTGCAGTCTCCAAAGTAAAATAACTCACTACTCCTCAAGTGCCATTAGTCAAGGAGTGTCTCATGGCCAAAGCTGATACCCACAATGTCGTAAGTAGCATCGTCCCGAGGGCTAGACCACAGCAGGTGAAAAGCAATGCGAGTACAGTAACCGTTCTGAACAAATACCATGTTCCACTACCTTCATTGGTTTTCCATTTTAACCACTTTCACCTTGTTGCTCCATCTTCCAACCACTCTTCATAAATTGGTTTATCTCTGCTCATATGGAATTATCGGCTTTAATTGTTTGAGGCTAACTTGACACTGTTTCCTGGATGTGTGTTTGTTAATTTGTTTGTTTTGGGTCCTTTTGGAGTGTAATCTGGTTTTATCTACTGTGTCACATTTTCCTACTCCTTATAAATTCTATTTTGTAGAAATATCTAGAATTTTTTTAAAATATAGGAATATGCCTCATACTAGGCATGCATTTTCCCCTAAAAGACATTATTCAGCCAAACATGTTTATCAGTCCACATTACTTTAAAAACAAGATACACTCATCTCATTCATCAGTACTAAATCTTGTACACAGAGCAGATGTATTTTCCTATTTCTACAAAAGCTATTGTTTCTTTACTGTGATTTGTCACAGTTGGTCAGAGCAGAGTTCTCCACATAGTCAATGGATAAATGAAGCAGATTCGAAACATGGACTCTATCATGAAGAAGCACGTTCACAAGCCAGCCTTTACTGAAGGAGTTGCAGACACGTTTCTCCTACAGTAATCTACAATCATGAGCATAAAGAGGGCATTCTAGACTCATGACGTCAAACACCACTGTAGTTCTCTGCTATTTGAGGGAGAGGCAAGTACATGTCAATAACAACAGCAGTACTTATGCCTGGACATTGCTTGGCAGCATACAGTACCGCTTCCTACCTGGCACCTTACTTCAACCTGTACACCAGTTTGTTCTAGAATTCACTGATGTGATTATCCTTATTTTATGTAAGAGGGAAACAAAAAATCTGAAGTATTAGGTGATCATTCCAAGGTCCCACAATGATTCAGACACTGTGATATTGTCGTGCAATAATATACCACATGGTATTGTCTAGAGCTGGGTCTTCAGATTCCTTTGGGGAAACAGCTGGTAAGATTGGAGCCCTAGCCTCAACAGGGTTACCATTTACCCAGGGTCATGCCTTTCTGTACCTCCCCTTATCTATCAGCTCACATTATAGAAAACTATTTGGGCTCATTTTTTGGTCTTCATTTTCTTTGCATTTCATTGTTTCAATGAGGCTTTGCACCTTGACTTGGAAGCCTGCATTTTTTTGGCAGACTAGCACTTCAAAAAGTCTAAGGAAATTCACATTATGAAAAACTTCATGGGTTTCAAAGATTTTAGCATAAAGATAAATTTATATTATTATTAATTTTGTTTTCCACAATTTTTTTTGAAGCACCCTCATATACGTCTAAGCTTGTGAAGGCAAGAATTACATTTTAGAAACAATTTTTGAAAATACTTCAGGCAGGCCCTTATCAAAGGACAGCCTCTTGTGAACAATGACCTGGTAGGGTGTTCACAAACAGAGCAAGGAGCTTTCATGTCGCCATGAATTTAATACCGTCTCCTGTGTTTTCCTTTCCAATCCCTTTGATTGGATTATGTTCAAGGATACACGGGCCTCTTGTCATTTGAGTCATTTGAGAGTTCATTTGCCAGCTTTGACATTCAGCTCAGGCATTTCAACAGCAATTAATCAAAACTATCCCTATCGGAAACGTCGTTAATCTTTACCAGACAGAAGCAGTTATGTTTGCGACTCAACTTCAATGGACTCTTTGGAGTTAGGATTTACCATTTTGCAAATATTTTGAAAGGGAAGACGTAGCTTTGAAGAATGGCAGGAAAACTCGTTTGAAAGAGGTAGAACAAAATCAGAGAGTCATTCAACCTGGCCCCACAGGAAACATTTGTCTCTCCTGCAGATGATAACAGTGGCTTCAAGGCTGAGCAACCCCTCGAGCACGCATTAGGCCACATGGCTATCCATCTTCCAAGCCCAGCTCCAGCCATCTCTACCTGCTCCTCCTGGGTGAGTTCATTCCTTCCTGACTCCAATTATCTCTCCTGTGCCTCAGTGTGGATGAGTCATAGAGTCATTCAGTTCCCCAGCAGATATTGAATTTCCTCTACAATAACAGCCACTCTGCCTTCCATTGGCTGAGTTTCCACTTCTATGAGTTTCTACTATTATGTTGACCACCATGCTTGCATAGAGAGAGCATAGAGCGTGAGAGCTGGAATGACGCATGGTCAGAAGGTCAGCTTGCTTCAATTCTAACAGAGACCCTCTCATTTGCAAGTTTTCCAATCTGTGGCGAGTTATTCAATTTTCTGTAACTCAGCTACGTACCCCCCAACTCACCCTAAATGGGAATGAAAAGAATACCTTTTGTTTGTCCTGTTTCTGTTTTTCAGAAAATGTTTAACATTTCACCTTACTTGCAGCAAACTTTCATTCAACATTGGTTGTAATGACTGCTTGTTATTCATTATTACTGTTATTTTTTAATAATGGAATCATAGTCCGGGGATGTGATTACCTTCTTGTCTGCTTGAAAACATGCCTGTGTTCATAATGAAGGCCTCTCTGAATTATACCCCACGAGAATAAGGCATTGTTAGAACAGATACGGGTCCTTGACTTCAAGTTGCAAGATTGCACAAATAAGAAGAATGAGATAACCATGGCAACACTGACAAGTGCTGTGGGTTTCCTGCTAATACACCTGGGGGGCACCAGAATGGGCTGAGTAATTGGGTCCCCCATGCCGCTCACTTGGGAGACTCAGATGCAGTTGCTGGCTTCAGCCACACCATTGAGGACATTTCAGCAAAATGGAAGATCTCTTTTCTAGCTCTCCTCTCTCTGCCCCTCTGACTCTCAAATAAATAAATCCTCAGGAACAGAAAAGTGATACCAGTGTTCCACTTACAGCCTTGCTCACATCAGCTGCTCAAAGTCACAAAATGTCAGCGACAAAACACATTAAGTACAAAAGCACAGAACTGTGGTCACCATTTAAAAAAAAATCTTCATTTACACACAGGATAGTCATGCCAGAGGAGGTGTCGGATGGCAGTCCTACCGCTTAGGGCCACAGACAGAGATGCAGATTCATCGGACACCTGTGAATGGTGAGTTCCAGGTTCAACCACCAAAGTTATCTTTCGCTTCAAAATGTGACATACCGTTCAGCATGTTTATTTCCTATGTGCTACTATTTTTAAAAGCTACTATTTGGAATATTCCAGGTCACACAGATTCCTCTTTCTCCTACATGTCATGTTGAAATTCATCAAAACAGTCCACAGTGGCACTTTCATTGTCATTAAACAGAGCAGTTGCATGCCTACTCATCTTCAGGGGGATTTGCCGTCTTGCAGGTGTTTTAACAGGCAAGTGATTCTTTCCTGAAGTGCTCATCTACCACCTGGCACCGACAGTTCTTGAACACTCTTCCTGGAAGCAGCCCTTTGTTGCTGCTGCATGATGTGAGGATCTCTTTGCTCTCTTTCTGGTCCATCGGGAGATCCTGATGATTTGTAGCATATTCAGGATGGCAGTGTTTCTGCCACTCTGTTCTAAACCCTGACTGTGTCTCTGTTAGTGTACTGTAAGTGCCTCCTGCCTCGAGTGCTTGGTCTTACTTCACTACCCTGCAGGTCTTCCACACACACACACACAACTCTGCAAAGTGAGGATGTTAGAGCAGAAGTCAGAGGCCAGCGCTTCTGCCTGCAGTGCCTACAGGCCGTGTGGGCGCAGGTTCAAGTCTCAGCTGCTCCACTTCTGATCCATCTCCCTGCTTAAGGTCTGAGAGAGTGGCAGACAATGACTCAAGTCCTTGGGCTTCTGCACCCATGTGAGAAACCTGAATCCTGGCTTCGGATCTGCTTAGCTCTTTCGCTGTCATTTGGGGAGTGAACCAATAGATGGATGATTTTTCTCTATCAGTAAACCTACTGTTTGAATAAAAGTAAATCTTCAATTAAAAAAAAATAAGTCAAATATCCCCCCCCTCTACCCAGAGCCCACCACCACACTGACTCCCCCTTGGACTCATGGGAAAACCATCTTTCCAGTGGTCCACAGCCCTGTGCTCTCTGTTGCCCTGCTCCATTCCTCCTCTCCCAGCTCCAACTGCTTCTGCTTCAGCTGACTGTGTCCCTTGAATTCCTTGGAACCTGAGGCCTTGGACCTGATGAATTTTCCGTCTGGAATAATCCTCATTGAGCTACTCGGCTTAGGGGCAAGAGGCTCTTCAGCTTTTTGCAGGCCTTGCTTGGATGCTCCTGTCTCAATAAGCTTCACTTGAATTAGCATGTCAGGCATCAATGAGCCTTTAGACGTGCGTATACGTGCACATAGGTCCATTTCTGAAAGCCTTTACCTACATTCCCTTTAACGATGGTTATCAATTTATGTGGCGTCTGAACCCAACCAGGCCATGTTTAAGAGTCAAAGGAGACACTGAATAATTAAGTGTAAACTCAGCCTCAGCCTGTTTGGGTCAAACTGGGACATACAGCCACCCACACCTAAACTGCCCTGAGCTTTCTTTCTGTTTAGACACAGTGTAGAATTTACATTTTTATTATGTGCATTAATTTGTCTCTGTATCTCCATCTTAGAACGGAAGCACCAGGAGGGCAAAGCTATCAATTTCACTGTACACGCCTTCTAAGTGCCTAAAACAGTGTCTGGAAGCCTGGCACACAGTAGACTCTCCATAAAAATTTCGTTGAGCTGAATGAACAAATGAGATGGAAAAGTCAAAGATGGTCTCAAATGTTATTTTATACATTAAGCGTGAGATGAAATTTCAGTTCAGTTCTAGCGAAAATGGGGGAAAAACTTAATGAGATGTGCATGCGACATAAAATTTGAATTGGAGCCATAAAATTCAGGATTTTGGATACTGGATCTGGACGACGTCCAATGGATGATCTAATTTTGTCTTCCTTCTTTCAAAAAGGTACATGTTTAAATTAATGCTCCCGCGTTATCTTTCCAGCCTCCATCTTTGCATGAGTCTGACTCAGTCATCTTCTTTCAAAAGCTCAACTGGAAATAACTTTCTTAAAGCCTTTATTTTCTACACATCATGCAGTCCAAGAAAAAGTCACTCACACAAAAGAATGTGGCTTCTTTTCTCATCTGATACTTTTGTACTCTGTACTTGTTTTGGAAATGTGTCTGTCTCACAGCACATATTCTATCATGACACTTTGAGGCTAACTATTCCAAATTTATGCCTGCCAGTGGACTTTAGGTGTTTTAGAGGCAGGAATTCTGCTATGCATTTTTGGTTTCACAGAAATTAGCATTGTATGTAGTACATGGTAGGTACCACATGTATATCGAATAATCTGGAACAAATTGGATTTGAATTAGTGATAACTGTGTCTTTTCATTTCATAAACCTGTCCGCCCACCCAACACAGGTTATGTGATGATCAACTTGCAGTTTATTGTGTTATAAAAGGTATCTTTCATGATGACATTTTCATTGACTAGCATGCAAGGTCTATATCCATGGACTCAACCAACTGCCAATACAAGTCATGTCTGCAGAGAACACATACAGACTTCCTCCTTGCTTCTGTTCCCTAGACAACACAACTGTCTGAATGGAATATACATGGCTTTTGTTAAGTATGTACTGTGAAGGTGACTTAAAATTTATACCAGGGTGTGCATAGGTTATTATTTACAAGCATTTATGTGAGAGACAGCAGATTTTGTTATTTTGGGGGGCTTGGGAACCATTCTTCCTTGCATAATGAGCTGCGAGTTTAGCATCTTAGCCTTAAACTGATGCTACCTCTGACCATAACTGATATTTAAACACAAGTTATCATGTTAAAGAAGCAATTCTTTCTCCTGCAATCCTCAACATAGCCACCTAGACTGGGTCCTTTTACTTGCTGGTGAATGGAAGAATCTTTTAAATGAACTTGAATCTTAATTGTATATGAAATCTTTTGTTTCTGTATTAGTAGTGTAGCCACACAGAAAATAAATTCACATGCCTGTCATTCTTTAAAACTGCAAGGACAGAAAGTACTGAAAATCACCTCCTAATTCTTTTAGATTCTTGTTTTTTGATGATTATTAATCAAGTCCTCGTTGAATATATCACTGAACTATTTGTTCCTGGCTGTTCAGATTCTCAGATTCTGAACTGTTTGCCACATTCCATCCTGAAATGCTTTTCTCATTTGCTTGGTTGTACTCATCTATGAATAATACTCCACTGTATGCATAGCCTGACACTGTCTTTTTTTCATTCTCCAAGCCTATCTTGCAGTTTAACCTTCTTACAACAATAGAAACAAAAGTAGCTGAAATACAATATACCATTTAAGCAAAACCATCCAGAATCTTGTATTTGTGTCCTCTGTAGATCCATGCAAAGAGCCTTCTGCTGTGAAAGCATTCCATTTGAGTCAGTGGTAACTCCCAACACTAAGGTCTCCATCGTAGAATGTCACACATAGCAACTTCTCCCACTGTGTTTCTCCGCGCCCCCCACCCCAAATCAATCTTAGCCGAAATGTCAAGAAGCAATTCTTTCTTTTAAAAAGATTCATTTGTTTTTATCGGAAAGGAAGAGTTAAAGAGGAGAGACAGAGAGAAAGATCTTCCATCCACTGGTTCACTCCCTAAGTGAGTGCAATGGCTGGAGCTGAGCCAATCCAAAGCCAGAGACTTATTCTGGGTCTTCCACACAGGTGCAGGGTCCCAAGACTTTGGGCTACCTTTAACTGCTTTCCCAAGCCACAGGCAGGGAGCTGGATGGGAAGTGGAGCAGCCAAGACACAAACTGGTACCCATATGGAATCTCGATGCATGCAAGGCGAGGACTTTAACCACCGAATCATCCCACTAGGCCCTTGAGCGTGTTTCTTTAGCTCAGACTAGAATCAAGCGATTCATTTGGCAGGTGCATCCAATTTGCAGCACGCTTATTCCCCTCCCCACCTTTCTCTCCCCCGAAAGTCACCACTGCAATGAGAAGTGAGAAGTAGACACACATGACATCCCCACAGCAAGCTCCTCCCCAAGTTCCAGACCTCATGAGATGATCTCCATACAGTCCCAAAGTCACGAAGGGTCCTTTGGAAATAATTGCAAAGGTCAAACTCACCCAAAGGCCAGAAATGCAAGTTGCCGTGTGTGTGTGTGTGTGTGTGTGTGTAAAAGATGGGAAACGCACTGGCTCTCCAGATCACCTCCACACATCCTGTTCACTCTTCACTCAGAGGATATCTGAATCTCAACAAATGTCAGCAAGTCCACGTACTTTGGCAGAACAAATGTTATTTTTCCTTTCATAACTGTTCTAGGAGGAATTGTGCAACCCTTATAGATTACCGTGTGGGGCGCTGGCTGGCACGAGGCCAGGGTAGATGACTCTTCTCCGAAGGAGGCAAATTGTGAGTTAGCTGTTGCCCTGCCGGCAAATTGCTTCTTGTGTTCAGTTTAATTTCGTTCTCCCGATTTTTCCTGAGGGCTCATCCGGCCTTGCTCAACTAACTGGTTTAACAGATGAGTTTAAGTTCAGAAAGCCTTGAACTTTCCAAGATTTCGGTACATCTCGTTTCTTCAGTTCCTGTTTGGGTCAAGCAAAAGCAACAGATGCTCTTCAGGTATGTGATTTTCCGGTACACACATGGGTTAGAAAAGAAAAAAAAAAAAGCTTACCAACATGCTATGGCAGGCACGATTTTACTCAAACTTGAAGTGGAAATAAGGGGGAGGGGAAGGAGGGAGCAGGTTCTTATTTACCATGAAAGTGACATTCTCTGAACAATGACTTTCTTAAAAATATGTTGGAGTATATTGTCCAGTCTGTTCATAGCGATAGGAATGCATCAGAGAAAACCTAAGCTATATATTGAAAACAACACGCTAGGAACCAGAATTCAAAACATCCAGGAACTCCATCTCTGCTCACACTGACCCACTGCAATAGTCATCTGTGAATAAACACAGGATACGAATATGGCTCCACTAATGGATCATCATTAGAAAATGGTGGCTTAAGGATTAGTGATGAATTTGAGGAATACGTTGGTAGCAACTGAGTTCAGTTACATAACATGCACCCATGAGCACACACATAGGCACAAAATAGAAATACAGAAGCTCAAACGAGGCAGAAATTCACATCTTCTATTTAAGATTGATTTATTTGAAAAGCAAGTTATGGAGAAAGCAGTCACAAAATAGAAATTTTCTGTCTGTTGCTTTGCTCCCCAAATGGCTGCAAAGGCCAGGACTGTACCAGGCTAAAGCCCGGAATCAGGAGCTTCGGCAGGGTCTCCTTCGCACGGGAATTTAAACACATGGATCATATCCTGCTGCTTTCTCACATACATAAAACAGGAAGCTGGGTCAGAAGTGGAGCAGCCAGGACTCCAGCCAGTGTTCCCAGGGATGCCAGCTAAGATGATGGCTTATCCCACGATGCCAAAATGTTGTCCCTTTCTTTCTTACATAGAAGAATTATAGAGATAGACAATCCAATATTTAATAGATAATTCCCTACTCCCCAGAACGCCAGGTCCTTTGTCCTTTATTCTACTAACATGCAGGCTTGCCATTCCAAAACGGCCATGGGCGCTCTGGCCTCCGTGTCTGCTTTCTCCAGCACACCTTGGTTGAATAAGCTCTGTGTGAAGCATCTTCCCAGATGAAACACTACTAGTTAAGGCTGACAGCAAGAGACTCTGGCATACAGCATGGAGGCTTGGAGGTGTGGTCTTTTATCTGGATTTTTGACCCAAAACACTAATTGAATTTTCCAGCTTAGCAAAACAAAATGTTGATTCTGTCCTTAAAAATTACAACGAGTTTGGGTATTGATTAAGCAGCATCAGTCTCTTCGCGGACTGAGAAACATTTCTTTGAAACTGGATAGCAGACACGATACAACCTGTTGGTCCCCTTTAGCCGTTATCTAACATCTTCTGTAAACATTTCATAAACGAGTTTCTTAATGCAAACATTTATTTGGTTCTTTTTTTCTTTTATGACAAGACCATCCCACCATGAGATGATGTCATGCCAGATGATGGATTGCTGACTTCTTACAAAATGGCTGGATCCTGAGATGCCTTATTGTCTCAAATCCCCTGCAGTGCATCAGCTGTGCTCTCTATCAGAAAGGCTGCTCCTTTAGCATCAGGATGAGATGAGTAAAAAAACTCCTTCTGAAAATGAGTGTGTGTTGCTTGGCAGGGGTAACCCTTGTACCGTTCAATTTCCATTCAACCATTTCTCTGTATTCTTCATGGAAAGTAGACCACAAAACTTTGAGAAAGTGGAAGCAAGATAGGAACATTTTTAAAAGGTAGTTGTGGCAAAGTCAGCGCTTATTTATTCCTTTAATTGAAAAGCAGAGTTATGGAAAGTAAGGAAGAGACAGAGATCTTCCACCCACTGCTTCCTTCCCCAGGCACACATCATGGGAGGGCTGAGCCAGATAGAAGACAGGTGCCTAGAATTCCATCCAGGTCTCCTACGTGAGTGGGTCATATTACACTGCTTTGCTAGGCGCATTAGCAAGGAGCTCTACCAAAAGTGGAGCAGCTAGCACTCAGACCAGTGCTTCTGGGGAAATGCCAGCACCAGAGACAGCGACTGAACCTGCTGTCCCATGACACTAGCATGAAAGACTTTATTATCAACAGACAGGATACTGGCTAATGTGGGTAAAAAAAAAAGTGACTTTGAATGTCTGTGTGACTAGGAAAACAGAGTATGCAATGCATGCTCCATAGCCATCTTTAAATGAATCAGTGAATGAACTAGAATATGTGAGTATCAGCTATATGACTGACTGGTAAGTGCACACTGAATGAGTTTCACGGGTGGAGATTCCTTTGTGTCTTCACACCACTGCTCTAACTGTAAGTTCTTACACTTACCACATTCAGTCTATAAATGAAGATACACCTGTGCTGTGGCAGAGCTGGGCGGCATTGACTGCGGCAAATATTACAGGTCCTGGTTCACTGGTGAGCTGTGGTTCTGAATGGTTTTTCATATTTGTGACTCCAAAGTGTTTGAAACCCCTGAATAGGAAGGGTTTGCAAAACCTTCCTTCATGGAAAATGTATAATCTGAAAAATTACCCAATTTCAAAACACTCTTTACACCAAAATAATCTTACCCTTGAATTCCATGTTTCAAGTCTTCCAAGAAACCATGTGTGTGTGTTGTGTGAAGACACCAAAAAAGAAAAAGAGAGAGAGAGAGAAGGGAGAGAGAAGGAGTTGAGGGCAGAAAAGATACAGGGTGGGAGGAGGATTTAAGGAATTAACTCAAGTGATCATGGGAACCAGCAATTTCAAAGTCTGGAACACAAATGAAGACAACTGAAAGATCACCGAAGAGCTGGGCTATGTGGCAGCCTTGAGCATGAAGGCTGGAAACAGGCAATGTGTTAAGACAGAATTGCTGATTTCTTGGGAAACCTCCAACCTTGCTCCCATGAGCTTCAGTAACTTGTATGGAGCCTGCCCACGCTATGGAGATGAATCTGTTTTCTTAAAGTCACCTGGATTTAAATAATAATCGCATTGCAAAACACAACATATGCATTGGTATTTGATGAGCAGATGTGTTATTCATATAAAGATTCAATCAGTAAGACCTCTTTCCCCATCTGGATTCATTACAAAGAGATCAGACGAGAGTCGGCAAGTTGCAAAAGCCACCTGTAACCCGGATGATGGGTAAAGGTTAAGATGGAAGATGTGGTTTGCACTTGCAAGTAAGTGCGTTCAATGCTCTCAGGCATTTTCATTCTCACATCTCTGCCAGGTAGGTTAGTGCAACCTGACAAAGGAGTGTCGCAAGGTAAGACTTCCAGGGCACAGGAGCTGGAGAGAGCTTGCATTTCTGCTGACAGGTTCACACTTGAAAGATCATAAGGAAAAAAAAAAAACCCAATACATTCTGCAGAAGTTTTCCAACTAGATAAGTAGCCTCCCCATCTCTAGGGCAGAGACATCCGGGGACAGAGCAGTCAATGGGGTTTCTGGCCATCTTCTGTGCTGGATAGGAAAGTGGGATCATAGGATTCAGGGACAATCATTGCCCCAACATTCTCTCTCCATTTGTATCACAGATTGAACAGGAATGTGGATCCTTCATATTTGGGTTCTCAAAGATCCAGACCCACAAACAGTAATGTGGCACAAGTGGTCAAGCCAGCATCTGCAATACTCACAGACCATATCTGAACCTGGGTTCCAGTCCCAGCTGCTTTGCTTCGGATTCAGCCCCCTGCTGCTCTGGAAAAGTAGCTCAGAATGCAGCAGAAGATGGACTGAGTACTTGGGCCCTGGCTACCCATGTGAGAGACACCCGAATGGAGTTCTAGCCTCATGGCTTTGAACCAGCCCAGCTCCAACCATTTGAGGAGTGAACCTGCAGATAGAAGATCCTCTCTCTCTCTGTCTCTCTCTCTCTCTTCCTGCCCCTTCTTTTGCAAATGTGTGCTTTCTATCACTTTACCTTTCATAAGAAATCAAAAAGTCCTTTATAAAAATGCGTACACTGACATTGAAGGTCTGATAGGCTCAGAGGTTCCCAAATACATAAGGCTAACTCCCATGATACTTCCAGGGCCAGTTGTCCTCCTCCAGCCTACTGCTGGCATATTTCTTCTAGACTGGAGCCACCTCATTCTAACCTTCACCCCCCAAAAAAGTTTCCTCTGAGAACTTTAATGCACCGGTTCAGATTTGAGTCTCAGCATTTTCAAGAACAAGTTCCTCGTTGACATAGGAAACTGTTCTGTTTCCAAAAATGCCCTTGGAACTTGTGCTAACAGTGTGAAAGGGCTTGGACCCAGCGTGAGGAAGGGAGTGTGGAGGGACCTATGAGGCTGCCTTAACAATGATGTTCTGTTTTAAAGATCCATTTACTTACTTGGAAATTCAGTTACACAGAGAAAAGGGGACCAATAGAGAGAGCTCTTCCACATTCTGGTTCACTCCCCCAGATGGCCAGAATGGCTAGAGATGGGCCAGTCCGAAGCTAGGATCCAAGAACTTATTCCAGGTTTCCTACATGGGTACAAGGGCCCAAGGACTTGGGAAATCCTCTACTACATCCCCATGTCATAAGCAGAGAGCTAGATCAGGACAGTAAAGCAGCCAGGACACAAACCAGTGTCCATGGGGAATGTCAATGCCAGCAGGCAGAGGATTAGCCTGTTATGCCACTACACAGGCCCCCAAAAAGAATATACTCCTCAGACCAGCACAGTGGCATGGCAGGTATCAACACCATCTAGGACATCAGCTTCTCATATGGGTGCCAGTTTGTATCGAGGACGCCCCATCTCCTACCCAGTGCCATGCTAACGCATGTGGGAAAAGCAAAAGATGGCCCAAGTGCTTGGGACCCAGTACCCGCATAGGAGATCCAGAAGCAGCCCCTGGCTCTTAGCTTCAGCTTGGCCCAATGCTGGCTACTATGGTCATTTGAAGAGTGAACCAACAAGTAGAAGAGCTTTCTGCCTCTCTAACTCTGACTTTCAAAATAAATAAATGTTTTATAAAGGGCTCACTTTCCCTCCATTGCAATGAAGTGCTGCCCTCACACCCATCTCTCTGGCCCAGTCCCCAATGCTGTTCATCTACTGTTCACTTGCAGCAGCCTGCCTGGGCACGACTGGAGGTCACCCTTGTTCCAGTTAGAGCAAAGGAAAACTGCCTGTAAAAAGCAGACGAAACTGGACCCCACACAGTAGCCTAGTGGCGAAAGTCGTCACCTTGCACCCACTGGGATGTCAAATGGGCGTCAGTTCACGTTCCAGCGGCTTCATCGGCTCCTGGCTTCAGCTCTGACTGTTACGGCCACTTGAGGAGTGAATCAATGCATGAAAGTTCTCGTTATCTGTCTCCCCCCCTCTTTGTACATCTCACTTTTCAAAAAAAAAAAAAATCTTTAAAAAAGAGAAAAAGCAGATGAAACTGCCAGGTGACCTTTGGCCATGAAGTTCTTCAAAAATGCTTGTCTACTTGCATGAAGAGGGGAGGGGCGCCCAGCGAGGGACCATCATGCAAGGTCCCACCCCAGGTCCTCTCTAGCAGACACTGGCCAATCTGGGCATTCGTTGTTCCTTCCAAAGTGAGTTGGGGAGGTTCCTGAAGGACTCCCCCAAATTCCTGCCATTTGGATGAGCCTGGAGAAGTCCCAGGAGCCCAGCTTTGGACACTGCTTCGCCTGTGGAATGAATCTGCAAACATGACCGTGGGAGCAGCAGCTCTTTGCTGCCTCGTGGGAATATGCGAGCCCCTCAGACACAGTTGGAAAGATTCTAAAGCTGCCAAGTTGCAGGGAACTTTACCCTGGCAGAAGAAACTTTTTGATATGATATGAAGAACTGAGCAGGTATAATATAAATTTGAGGTCTACCATGTGACTGTTGTGTAACCTTGGATGATTGTTTAACCTCTCTGGGTTTCTTTTTCACCATCTATAAAATGAGAACAAGTAAAATTATGACACAGAATAATGTCAACATAGCTACATAAAATAGAAAATCGGGATCCTACTGGTTTTTCAAAAGTTGTGCTTTCCTGTTCTTGGATATTTTTATTAAAGTCTCTGATACTTGTAGAAGCATCATTCAAGTTTTGGATATAGAAAATCAAAACTGCATTTCTTGATATTTTTTGTCTATGTTTGCTAACATTTCCGCTACTTTGATCCAACATATTGACAAGAAGGCCTATGTCAAAGTACCTTGCTGCCCTTCCTGTAGTCTGCTTGTGGGTTGATCTCTCTCTTTATTTTAAAGATTTATTTATTTTTATTGGAAAGTGAGATATATACAGAGGAGGAGGGTTAGAAAGATCTGTCCACTGCTTCACTCCCCAAGTGACCGCAAAGACTGGAGCTGAGCCAAGCAGAAGCCAGGAGCCCAGAGTTTCTTCTGGGTCTACCCCGTGGATGCAGGATCCTAAGGCTTTGGGCCATCCTCTACTGCTTTTGCAGGCTACAAGCAGGGAGCTGGAAGGGAAGCGGGGCTGCCAGGACACAACCCGGCGCCCATATGGGATCCCGTCACGTGCAATGAGAGAACTTTAGCCATTAGGCTGCCACACTGGGCCCTGTGGGTTGATTTCTTAGAGGAGGATTTAAAGAGAAAAAGACTCGCTTCAGCAGCCATCAACATGACCAGTACCGGCTGGGACTCCCTGGACAGCATTGCACATTTCTGATGGTTACCACAAATGGGTCAGAGAGCAGAAGAGCTGTGAGATTCTCAGGATGAAGTTCACCTTCATCGGGAAACACTTAGGAAACAAGGAATCAGAAAGTGCTTCATAGCCAAGGTCATAAAGCCAGTCCATGTTTTGTCAAAAGCAAATCCAGTAATGGCGATATTGATCATCAGGACAAGACTTGTTACTGATAATTTTTCAATGTTTTATTTAAAATAATAGATCACAGGCATCCTCATACAAATTTATGAACACATTTAGCATTTTAAAGATTTATTAGTTTTTATTGCAAAGTCAGTTATATATAGGGAGAAGGAGAGACAGAGAGGAAGATCTTCCATCCAATGATTCACTCCCCAAGTGAATGCATCGGTCGGAGCTGCGCTGATCTGAAGTCAGGAACCAGGAGCTTCCTCTGGGTCTCCCATGTGAGTGCAGGGTCCCAAGGCCTTGGGCTGTCCTCAGTTGCTTTCCCAGGCCACAAACAGGGAGTTGGATAGGAAACAGGATTGCCAGGATTAGAACCCGTGCCCATATGGCATCCTGGCGTGTTTAAGACGAGGACTCCAAATCCATATGTTGAAACCTTAATCCCAGTGAAATGCTGTGAGGAGGTGGGTTTTTGGGACATCAGTGAGTCAGGGGATGGAACCTTCATGAATAGGACACAGAACTGTTCACGGTTCTTTCTGCCATATAAGAAAACGGCAAGAATTGGAGCTCTACAACTCAATATAGACGAGGGCCCTCACAGAATGACATCGTACTGACACCTCAACCAGAACCGTGGGAAGTAACTTCCTGTTGGCTAAACGCTACTGGCTTGATGCCACATTGTGGTAGATGCCAGAACCAAACAAGTAAGAGGATATCCTGGCCGTGTGTTATGAATGGGGGAACTGAGGTTCATATGGACCTCTTGTACAGCATCATGAACTTGAAGCCAAAGAAGTATCCTGGGTCTCCTACTGATTTTTCTGTTTCTGTGTTCCTCATACATGAAATTCTTTGTAGGCCTGGAAAAGACATCTATGAACAACTTTGAGCAATGATACACTAGCAGGAGCTCCATAGCACTGCTCACCATGCAGTTCCCACAGATTGGTGCAAAGCATCACGGATGACAAGTGTTTCTCAGCCTCCTTACTCTGTTTTCTGTTGCTGTAACTGAGTACCACAAACAGCACAGTGTGTAAAGAGCATGAAACCACCAGCCACGCAGGCTCTTTTCAGAATCCAAAGCAGCACAAGGCAAACCTGCCTGCTCAGTCTCTCTTGCTCGTCTTAAAAAGCCATTCATGCAGTCTTGAGGGCCCCACAACCATGACCTCATCTAACTAGAGTCATCTCCCAAACCATTGATACCAGTTAGATGATGAAGTTTCCAAAGTACAAATGATGAGGGGCGCACTCAAACTCTGACATCTTCTGCACATGAAATAGTATTACACCTCCCATTCGTTGACCTGGGGGAGGCCAGGTGAGCAACCGTGACTAAGGAGCTGTAAGCACTTGCAACATGTGTCACTGTCAAGACAAATGATTGGCCTGGCAGTGTGAGACTTTCTAGAGCTCTTGGCGGCAGCTGCTCTATCAACCAGGAACTCCAACAAGAGTGACTCCAACAGCAGAGTCCAGCCCTGCTACACTTGGATACACTGCTGTCTTAAGCCATCATGATTTGGCATTCTTCAATACATAAATCACAACCTTGGCCTAACCTGACTGACACAGAACCACATTTAAAGAAGATGATTTTGTTCATCCCCCAAGGAACTTAGCAGATGGTAGGACTCTGTGCACCCAGACTCTTAAAGGACAGGTGATGGAGACTGGGAGATGAGCAGAAAGGGAAGGAATGGAGAAAAATGACAGCAGAACGTGTACAGGACTGGATGAGTTCATGATTCCAACGAGTGTGGGATCCCTGGGCCCCAAATATTGCCATTTTTTTCCAGAAAATCTTCTATATGTGTGACTTTTCCTAATGCAGACAAATCAAAATTGGACTGTGAACTGTACTCACTCTTCATTCTCTTCTCATAATCCCATAAAAATGAGAACCTTCATTCTCATAATTCTTTATAATCCCTGTGTCTCTACTTCAAATTCACAAGCAGGCTCCCATCCGTTAGTCACAGCCCTAAGATGCAGCAAGAGTTCTGTGTGACGTTGGACAGGTTGCCAGGTCCTTAGTATTCTCATTGAATAGTGGGTTACGAAGCAAAAGGCAGATGATTCTTCATCCTTCTCTGGTGTCTTTTTCAAACAAAATCTGGTATGCAGGTATACATACAGACACCATATTTATGCATTATACAGTTTCTAACTAAGTGAGAGCATACGCAGGACTACATTCAGTTTTTTCCCTCTGGCTTGTGAGTGTCTGGGCTCCAATGTAATTCCTATTGTTCTAGTTAGTTATCTTTGGCCTCCTTCAACTATAATCCAAACCATCAAGGCGATGATGCTTTTAAAAAGAGTGCTTGCAGAGTTCATATTCAAATGAACACCCTCTCAATAGAGCTGATGGATGGTTGCCATTGAAAACCTTTAGAATAAATCCTGTTCTCTGGTCACGTTGTCAGTTCTACTATTCCAGAGCTCTGAAGAGTGGTCTGGACTGGTCTTCGGAGGCGACTCTCCCAAAGAGCCATTGTGCTATTTGTGGGGCCCAGAGCGTGAAATTGCTCAAGTAACACAACCAAGTTCTTTTCCAGGTGGACTCTAATCTCTTTCCCACTTTGCTACGGATGCTGTTAATGCTTCCATCAACAGCACTGTTCACTGCCTGTTTTTAATAAAGTGGATCCCCACTCCATTTATCAGAATTCCAAATGTATGAAAGGAAACTGTTCTCTGGGAACCCCTTGATGTGGTTGGAATAAGACGGAAATTTCTATTACACAACCATTCAGCTAAAATAAAACTTACCATAAAAGGCAACTCTAATAAGAAAACTTGATATGTAGCAAGGAGGTCTTAATATGAAACAAACAAAAACTGTAGTATTCAATTATGCCAGGAAACAGGTCCAAGGCCATAGGATGAATTAGTTGCAAATAAAACCTTACAGCCAAGAAGACAAAGCTAAATAGCATATTAAACTTGAGCTAAATTAATTCAAGCAAGGTAGCTACTCCCAATACACCGCGCCTGTTCTGGAGGGAATTTGATTCCTTTCAGCTGTCTTGCCAACTTCGTGTAATCATCCTATCAAGAATCAGTCCTATCTCATTGCTCATGTTCCAGGAATGTGTGTTCAGTTCAACAAACACTTAATGGGCTAATGAGTCTTCCACTTGCAAGGCACCTTACGAAGTCTTGCAGAGATTGCCAAATAAGGCATTCATGATTCAGAACAAGAGTTCCCTAATGCTGATGCATTGGCTGCGAACATCTGAGTCACCTAGAATGCCCTAAAATACATATATTCCCAGGTGACAGCACATGCCAACAAAATAAGAATCTGTAGGGATAGAAGCAAGAATCTGCTATAGAAAGACTTTCAACAGATGAAATTGACACAAACGGGGTTAGGTCCTGCATTGGGGATGACCTCTGTTGCAAGGGACAGATAGTTAACTGTAGCTTTGCTTGCATCCATCAGCTGTGTTTAAAAATTGGCTTCAATTGCAGCTGGATCCAAGGGCTCAAGCAAGGATACTAGAGGTCTGTATCTTCCCCATCTGACCATTGTTAAGATTCCCCATCTGTCCGCTTTAGGATTTATTCTTCCATTTGAAAGGCAGAGTTACTGAGAGAGAAAGGGAGAGAGAAAATGATCTTCCATCCACTGGTTCAGTCCCCAGATGACTTCAGTAGTCTGAACTGAATCAGATTGAAGCCAGAAGCCAGGAGTTTCACCTGTGCCTTCCATGTGGTTGCAGGGACCCACACACTTTGGCCATCTTCCACTGTTTTTCTACTCCTCTAAGGAAATCTAAAACTTAGCCCAACAAAGTTTGTTCCCCAAAAGCCAGGTTTTCACAGGCTTGCTGGGACTGTGAATCAGATACCCACCCACTCCACCCCAGTGCCCCAGTGGGTACAAATATGGGCCAATGCTTACCTCCTCGGTTTCTTCCAGAGGCAAGAGAAATTTTTCACCAGAGGAGGACAAAGCTGGCCCTCTCCTTTTCAGACACTCAATGACAACAACACTCACAGAGATACTTTTATAGCATTGTTTTAAATGTTCACGTCTAATGTAGTGTGAGAAGCAAATGTTCACTAGCATAAACACAGACCCAAGAAAATGCTAGCACCAGCGGAACGGTCAATGTATAATTAACAATTCACAGCCTGGACACCTCATAAATAATGGTGAGGCTCACGATGTGGAAGTGCTGAGAGTGGGAAGCGGATGTCTCCCCGTTTCCCTTCTACAGTTCATCATCTCTTCTTGCCTCGTCCCTCCTCAGCATCCGTACGTCCCCATCGCCATGGAGAGTTAGGGTCTCAGAGCTCTGTTGAGCACTTATTCCTTCTTCCCAGGGATAAGGGAGTTCAAAGAAAGAGAAACACCGTCCTATCTTCATTTTTTATTTTATGTAAACACTACTGCTCCCTGCATGCAAGAGATCCATGCCTTACGTTGGTAACACAGGATGAACTATGTCATTCCCCAAGATGGCCAGCACCATGCACCCTCCCACCCCAGACACCAAAACACAACAGCGAGCCACTTCAAAACTACCACAACTACAGAGTTCCCGAATTTCAGTTAATCATAAGGTTTCTGTCTGACCCAAATCCTCTGAGTACTAGAAAACCTTTGTGTAAAGGAAAAAAAAAATCACATCCGAAATATATATTCTTCCTCTGTGCCTCAAATATAACTTATTTCGAAATACAATATTTGAAGGAAAGAAACATTCAGGCATGCTACTTTGTTCTATTTGGTTTTGGAAACTAGTCATTTCATTCAGGACAAGAGAATGTGTTGAAATTTGCTCATATGAGGACGCTTTAAAAAGTTCATGGAGAACGCAATTTAAAGATGCTTCTCTTCATGAAAAATAAATGTTGAGCTCCATACGAGTGTTTCCCATGACGTGCATTTTCCATTAACATTTTGAGCAAACCTCCCTCTCCCATGTAAGTGGAGTCAGTGACTCTAGGAGAGAGTCTCCCGGGGTGACAGCTGCTGTGTTTGTGGAGAGGGGTGGGTGGAGAGCCAAGACTGAGTGAAGAGTTTCTAAGATTGCTGTTTGGTGGAACTTGGCTACCCAAAAAAAGAGTCTGCATATGCAGGTGCTACTGAAATAATGGATGTTGTCATTGAGAGAGCTTGAAGT
Organism: Ochotona curzoniae; assembly: GCF_017591425.1. Lineage (NCBI taxonomy): Eukaryota > Metazoa > Chordata > Mammalia > Lagomorpha > Ochotonidae > Ochotona > Ochotona curzoniae. The sequence continues at coordinate 34,677,353 of NW_024466607.1, read as the reverse complement.
TCTGATGGCGAAAATGGTTCCCCAGATAAGAACTTACACCGACACTCTGAGGCAAGGGCCCCAAGATAGGATAAGAATCACTTCCTCCAGCTGCTAGCCCACTCTTAACAGCCATGCGGGGGATGCTATTTTTCACCACGATTAAGAAATCTTTTTTTTTTTCTTCCTTCCTGGAACACACTTTGTATATCCTAAATCTGTGTTGTGGCTTTAAGGAGGAAGAAAAGCAAAAACTCACCAACTGATTTTGTTTTTGAAGTTTCCTTATGGGGTCACTTCAAATTGGAAGCATTTCATCTGACTCTTCGCCCTGTGGGCAACTTTAGAAACCTAAAACCCCACCATGTTTCTAGAACTAAGTAACAGATGCTTTTGTTGCGTTGTCCTTTGAATTGTCTGGAAGTGAAATATAGGTATATACATGGCTGTTGAATCTGCTTTCTTCTTACCCCACACAGAAGCCCCCCAAAACTCCTTCACACACAATCATTGCCCCTAACTCCAGACCCTGCCATCCCTGCTGCAGACACAAATTGTGGTGGCCAGGTAGAAAGTGTAAATATTCAGACTTTTCAAAAATGATTTATTAATTTGAATGGCAAAATTATGGGGTGGGGGAGACACACATAGAGACATCTTTCATCTGATGGTTTGTTCCCCCAAATGGCTGCAATGGATGAGGCTGCCCTAGCTGAAGCTCAGATTTGGAACTTCTTTTGGGTCTTCCACATGGGTGCAGAGGCCAAGCACTAGGGCCATCTACTATTTCCCCTGTACATTAGCAGGGACCTGGGTCAGAAGCAGAGCACTTGGACTCAAACTGGAACTCATAGTGGATGCTGTGGTCTCACACAGTGGTTTAACCTACAATAGAGTTTTAAATCCTAATTCAATGTGGCATAGCAGCTAATCCTCAGTCCATAGTGCCAGCATCCCAGATGGGCCCTGACAAGTGCCCCGCTGCTCTACTTTCAATCCAGGTCTTTGCTTATGGCCTAGGATGGCTCGAGTCCTTGGGCCTCTACACCTTCATGGGAGCCTGGAAAGAAGTTCCTGGTTCCTGGCTTCAGATCAACTCAACCCTGGCTGTTGTGATCATTTGGGGAGTAAGCGAATGGAAGATGGTTCTCTCTGCATCTTCTTCTCTCTACAAAGCTGTCTTTCCAATAAAAATAAACAAAACGTTAAATCATAACACTGCCTACTAACAGCTCTATAACATTGTTAAAATTACTTTCTGGGCCTCAGTTTGTTGTCTGGAAAATGGGGATGTTGTTAAGTTTTAAGATGTAAGACTGTAAAGATGTGAACACATTAGTAGTGAAAGGCTTCCTGGGAGACAGGAAGGATATAAATTTGGTGCCCAAACCTAGCCCTTGTCTACATTCAGTTCCTGGTTGCATTTGGACCAAGCCTAGCACCACCAAAGTTGGATCAATGGAAAGAAGAAAAGAAAGAGAGGAATCAGGAAGATGGAGAGAAAGGTCAGAAACCTGCGAACAATCAACATCCCCAATTCTCCCCCACCCTACATTCCCAATAGCAAACAGCCAGGGCAGTAATTAATACCGATAGAGCCCATAGTACATTCCTGGCACTGTGTGCAGTATCTTACTGAACACAAAGAAGTCTATTGTTCATTCATCATCCACTGTATTGGGTGTCTTGGCACTCTTGTACACTGTTCATTTACATTGAGTTTCTTCTCAACGCAAGCCGTTTTGTCTCCTTACTTCTAACACTTGTCTAGTCAGTGTATGCCAGGCCAGAACATGACACTTACCATGGAAGTCTGGCATTGCTCGGTCAGTTTGTCCCTCCGGCATTTTGAACAGCATCTAGAGCCACACACCTTCGTAACTGCCAGCCTCATGCCACTCAGACTGGTCTCAGACATGGCATTGGGAAAGTATAGCCCTATCTCAACCTGTCCTGCCTGGCCCTTGCTTGTGCTGGGAGATGGGCTCTGTTTGGGTCTCCGAAGGAGTCTGGAAGACGTATTCCATGATGCTGTCCAGCTATTGATCGCTTCCTTTCTGCTGGGAAGACCAGATGTGTGTCTCCTGGAAGGTCTTGCAGGCAATGGTATAAGTCAGAGTGTAAGATGTGGGCAAGGGTAAAGCAGAGAAACCCAGGAAGGGAATCAGGTGACCCCACTAGAGCTGATTCTTCAGCAAAAGTTCCAGAAATACCAATTTCACAACACTTTTTTCATCACAAACAAGGAGACCTTCAACCAACGAGAGTGGAATGGAATTCAGAAATTCAGCATTCCAGATCTACGTCAATGTTTAATTTTTATGATGATGGATTCATGTGCAAGATGAATTGCTTGAACAGTGAAAAGAATAATAAAAACACATCCCCTCGGGCCCAGCGCGGTGGCGCAAGTGGTTAAAGGTCCTCACCTAGCACGCCCGGGATCCCATATGGGCGCCGGTTCTAATCCCAAAGGCCCCGCTTCCCTTCCAGCTCCCTGCCTGTGGCCTGGGAGAGCAGACGAGGACAGCCCAAAGCTTTGGGAACCTGCACCCGGATGGGAGACCCGGAAGAGGCTCCTGGCTTCGGATCGGCATAGAATCGGCCCGTTGTGCTCACTTGGGGAGTGAATCATCGGACAGAAGATCTTCCTCTCTGTCTCTCCTCTCTGTATATCCGCCTTTCCAATGAAAAAATAATAAAAATAAATCTTTAAAAAAAAAAACACATCCCCTCGTAAAATGGAGGTTGCTTTTTCTTCTCAGAGATAGCACAAGATTGGTCCAGCTTGAAGGTAACTCTTCTCTAAAAAATTATGCGAACATTGCATTTCCTTCTTTCTTCCCTTGCACTGCTCTGTCATCCCCCAGTGTGTTGCCAACTCACGTGAGTGAAGATTGGGTGTATTACATACCCCACTTCCAGCTCAGGGGTAATGGAATAAAGAGAAAGTTTGCAGGAAACAAAATAGATTTTAGAAGGTGGCTCAGGAGGCATAGCCCATCCATCTGTCTCTGCTCTGCTGGTGATGGCTCAGCCACACAGTCTCACCTAGCTGCTGGAAGCTTCTCAAGCATTTCCAACTGGCACCCGTGTGGTACTAACACTAGGAAAAAAGAAAAATACAACAAAGAACAATTATGATTCCCTTACTTAATCAGTGTGTAAAAAAAGATTGGGAGTCAGGAACATTTTTTTTCCCAGAAACTACATACCCTCCCCCCCCTTCTCTCTCTCGCTCTCTCTCTCACACACACACACACACACACATTCGTACAATCACTACCACAGACAGTGGCACCTACCTAAAATGCCCAAATCCATTGTTTCCTTAGGGTTTTTTTTTTTTTGGTTTTCTGAACCTAATAGCAGCAAACAGTGAAAATATGAGGAATGAGGAAACTGTTTATCAAATGTAGATTAGATTTCACATTTTGGCTTTCGACATCTCTTTCCAGTCCTTGCTTTCATTTATGCTTCTGATGCACATGCAGTGTAATTCTATTAGCATGCAAATTAGACAGCTTCTGACATGTTTTGAGTGGAAGAAATCCCTCTACACCTGTTCAAGTTTTTAAAACACTAAGCCTTAAAAAGATTACAAAATTAAACTTCATGCCTTACACAAAGACGGGTGTCCACATGACAGAGCATCACGTGACAAGCCAAGAGGTAAAGGGAGACTAGGTATAAAAGCTTAGTTCTGGTTTTTAGAATGACTAATGTCCAAAGCTGATCCTCATTGTCTTAAACACTTTCCATTAAACCACGCCCTTAAAGTGTCCACCTGCTCTCAGGACCACCAACCATGCCTATAACACACAGACTTCCTGGGAACATTTAACACCCAAACCGGTACCCACAGCACAGCATCCATCAGCAATGACGAGCGAGACAACTGTAGTTAGCAGGTGATATCTGATCTCTAGTACCCCACATCTTCCAAACGTTCCATAGAGTCACTCCAGGGTCAACTGGCACACATCTTTCATTTTTCAGAATGTTAGAAACCCCTTATAATTAAAATTCCCCCTTAGAACTTTTTTTAAAAGATTTATTTTTATTATTTTTTTTTACTGGAAAGGCGGATATACAGTGAGGAGAGACAGAGAGGAAGATCTTCCGTCCGATGATTCATTCCCCAAGTGAGCGCAATGGCCGATGCTATGCCGATCCAAAGCCAGGAGACTCTTCCAGGTCTCCCACGCGGGTGCAGGGTCCCAAAGCTTTGGGCTGTCCTCTGCTGCTTTCCCGGGCCACAGGCAGGGAGCTGGAAGGGAAGCGGGGCTGCTGGGATAGAACCGGCGCCCATATGGGATCCTGGGCGTGCAAGGTGAGGACTTTAACCACTTGCGCCACCGCGCTGGGCCCAACTTTTTAAGAAAGTTTACATTTAAGGCCAAATTGTATAAATGGCTCAAAGAATATCTTTCTTAGCATTATTCACAAGGAGACAATACAGTCTATATTTTAGGATGCTTTTTTTGTGCCAAGCCAATATATTTTCTTTTTGGAATCTCGGTATGTCAGACAGAATCACTGCTGTTCTGGTTAAAGCAGAGGTTGGAGTGAAAAACTCTAACCACTGGGCATTCCTGCCATCTGTCACTAGTGCCCGACGCCTCTTTGGGAAGTCTGCTGCCACTCTGTGAGCCCTCTGAAAACAACACTCCGTGGATTCTGCTCACCAGTTGCAATGCAGGGGTGCACAAGACCAAGGAAACGGGAGCTTTTTTCTGTAATGCCAAAGCAATGTGCCATTCCCTGAACTCAGCACAGTGTAAGGAATCGAGCCAGATGGAACATGGGAAAAGTTCTTGCAAAACATTTGCACCAATATAAAATGAACCTTTAATTCCATTTCCTAAAACCTTTTTGAAGTTTCCTCATACGGGAAAAGGAGGGAGGTATTGAGAAACTCGTGTGATTTTTTTTTTTTAATTTTTTTAGTGTTTTCCCCAGACTTGTGAAATTTTCGCCACTGCTGGTCTCTGCTGACCTAGGTCTTTTCTTCTACAAGATAGAACAGGTGCTGTGTTGAGGGCCAATAGGATGCTCACCTGCTGTTTAAATAGAGACCTTGGCAAGCCCCCGGAGTTGCCTCTCTCGCCACTCCACGTGGGTTGCACTCAGCACTCCTTCTGTCCTTCCCGCTTCCCTCGTGTGTCTTTATTCATCCAGAGGATGTACCACCACCTGATGCCATACACATGTATCCATCACCTCTGATCAGAATGCAACCTCACAAGGGCAGAGTCTTGGTTTTATTTGGTTTGCCCCCTCTCTACCTGGAGCCCAGGAGAGCTTCTGACATGTAGCAAGCAGGCAATAAAATCAGTTAACCGTTGACTGAATTGTAAGACTGCTGTGAAAAGAAAAGTTACACAAGGTGTTTCCCTTGGTGTCTGGCACATCAAAGGTCCTTGACACATTAGTTATCTGTGTTCTTGTCATCACCTTCCATGAAGAGACTGTCAGAATGTGACCGGCTGAGGGATCTCACCTCTTTACAGCCTGGAAGATCTGCATTCACTCCACAAGTTACAACAGAATGATGTAGGCAAGGGGGATAGCATTCCCACATTCCTGACATAAGCGCATGTGGAAAAGCACATGTGGTTTGAAATATCTTAGTAGAGTCTTCAGGAACACACAACCAAGAACAACAGGCCATGCTTCCTCTACACCCATCCGGGCCAAAGAGTTCCCCCGACGTCGAGAGAGGGTGGTGATTCTTGGGTTGACACCAGGTAGAAGAGCCTGTGTTGTAACAAACGTGCTAGTAATAACTGAACTCTTAGAATGTTTCACACGACTCCATTTGAAAAGTATGAACTGTCTCCGTAGGGTGAGATGTAGCCAAGATGGTTGTGAGAACAAGTTCAGGAGATGAAGGTAATCTTTTGTCTAAGTTGTTCTGGGCCAAAACTGCAGTCAGTGATTCACTTCCATGTTCGTTCTGTCTCTCTCTTTCACTTCTGTTCTGCCATGCGTGTAGGTTCAAGTGGCGTGAGTGGAACATGCATGCCTACAGAGGCGTGTGACGGGATGCTCAGCCCATTCTTCAGTTGGAAGGATCTCCAGCAGATGTTTTACCAATATGTTCATTTTAAATAAATTGCAGAAGAATGTGGAAATAATTTCTCTAAAGATACACAGGTAATGAGCCCCATTTCTGGGACTCACCAAGCCAACATTTCTGCATCTTGCTTAACTCCCTTCTGACACGTAAGACTCTCATTTTCTTTCTCCTGTGTCCTCTCCTACAGCCATTTTTTTAAGGGCAATGCACTTTCTCTGAGCTCAGGATTCAAACATCCTTTGGTGAAGCCTCTGTGTTTCTTCACCCTTTTCTTGCTTCTGTCTCTTCTTTGTCTACTTTCCCAGGAACCAATAGGATTTCTGCAGAGCCTCCCCAAATGGATTCACTTCTCTGTAAGCAGACCAGTTCCCATCTTCTCCACCCTCTGGGCAACATCGCTAAGTGGCTGGTATGGCAATCACAGCAATGCCGCGTGGTGGGGCCTGATATTTTTTTTTTCTTTTCCAGTTATTTGGAGCAGGGAAAAATGTTCTCACACAACAGAATAGGAAAACACATTCAGACAGTGTGAATGGAGAATGCAACGGACTCAGAGACCCCAACAGTACTGACAGAACCTTGGCTTTGAAATACTAAGCATCTGCCTAGAATGCCAGATTGCTGCTGTGGATTCAACTGTGGCTACAGATGACCTCACAACACACTTGGAGCCTGAGAAATGCTTTGAGACGTTGCACAGAGCAAGTTTGTTGCTGGAGAGCCAATGTGGCTGTGGAACTGAATCCTTCTTGTGTATTTTGATGGGAACCAATGTGCTGGTTCCCAAAGTGACTCAGTCACAAATCCACTGCCACCCTCATCACTCCACCTCACTCTCATCTCTCCTCCTATTCACTCCCCACCCTCCCTGCTATGCCACACACACATACATACACACAAATCTTTCCTTTCCAGAGTTTGCCAACAGCTAAAAGCATTTCATTTCCTCCTGCTGCAGATGTGGCCTTTGGAATATTTTCAATGGCTATGACCATGGAGAAAATTACAGAAAATACAGAGGAGGTAGCTTGAAAGGAAAACTAAATTGGAACAGTACTGTCCCTGGACTTCCCCAAGGTCATCTATGGTGCTGGATGTTAACCACCCTGCCCCCTTGTCCTGGTTCTATTTCCTTTTGATTCCATTAGTGATCTTAAGTCTCTCCACATGTTTTACAGACATTGCCCCCCTCGTTCACTGGTATAGTTCTTTAGGCCAGAGACAGGAGGGAGAAGAAGAGGAAAAAATATGTGCAAAGCTTCTGTCTGAATAAGCCAACCATTTGGCTAATGCCTCAGGTGACAACCTAACAGCCTTTGAAGTTGACAGGGAATTTGAGTCTCATTTTGTAGGTGCCTTCCCAGTCTGACTGATGACATGTCAGGTTTGAAAAGACCTTTGCTCCAGAGGTGGCTTCTGCTAACGTTGGAATTGCACTAGCCTAGAGTGCATGCTGACGGGTGGGTAGTCATCTGTGAGGACACAGAAGGCAGCACAGATCAACCAAGGGTGTTATTTTTAGAGCATTCACGTGACATGATTCATCTTCTGAACATTTTAAGGGTGAGGATCCGGGACTATCATCATGATTTACTAAAATCAGGGGGGACACGTGGGACTTTCTTGTTTCCAAGATGACACGATGAGGACACCATCGTTTTGTTTTTTTTTTTCTTTTTCCCTCCTTTTTGTTTCACATAGAATTGTTGGGCCAAAGCACAAGACCAACATAACTTCCCCCAGTACCCTGCTGTTTCTATTCAAAGCCTCTGAGTGTTTGGTGCACATGATCTATGTACCAAGGTGCTATTCGAACAGAGACAAATTATGTTCAAACATCTGAAAGTCATCATTTCTATGCATACGCGGGCATTTTGAGAAAAATCTACAAGAGGATCAAAAACAAGATTAAACCACATCTGCTTGGGTTTAAATGACATTGTCTATGTAGTTCAAAGTTGTTTCCTTTTGTTAAAAAAAATAAATTCCGCACAGCTGTTTTTTATCTTAAATTCTTAGCCTTTATCAAAGAAGTGTTTTCATTGGCTAGCCGGTATTATTTTTTAAGAGTTGAAGTATTTAGGAAAGGGGATTAGGGAAAAAAAAAAAAAAACCTACTTTGTTCTTCTATGTTCTATCCCCAAGCTTTTTCATGGTACCCTCAGAAAATGAATCCAGGGGATTTGTTGATTTCTAAATAGAAAGGCTGAACCTACTGTGTGTCATCACATCGTAAATTAGGTCTTCCATCCTTTCCTATAAGGAATTGATTACAATTGAGATTGATAAGAAACATGAAACACGACCCTAAAAGGCACCTATGAAATAAGAAATGACTGTGTGGCCAGTGGAATATTCTAGAAAACTACATGGAAAGGTGAATGTTTCTGAAAGCCGTTGTCAGCAAGCAGTCTTATTTAGGCAAGACACGGGTGTGGAGTGACATCGTCCTGGCAGCATGCTTCGTTTGAACGACTGACGCATTTAAATATGAAAGTAATCACACCTGATTACAAAGACTTCCTACCTTATGAGGACGATACAAGCAATGCTATAGCTATGAAGGCTTACTAACACGTTTATTAGGATGAAACCTAATAACAACAACAACAACAAAAAAGTCTGAGGACTCTATGCAACTAAACCAAACCATTCTATGGAATTGCTTCATGGCTGTCTGCTTAAATGGTTCTGCATAAGTTTGCAACTGTGTTTGGCATAGTAACTAAGACCATGACACAAACATACCAGCAAGCAGATTTACACGCACACAAACCCACACACATACATCCTCACTGACTCCGTCGTTGTTACCTAGCGTCAACAATCAGCAGGTAATTTTACAGCATGATTACGGTGGAAAGCATACGTTTCCACTGTGACATTGGCAATCATTTCTCAGCTGCAGACAAGTGAGGAAATTCTTTTTCCTCATCAAACATGGACACTTCTAAACTTTTGTACCCAGCCTGTGTCAAAGAAATGGTACCAGTTTCTTCACTCTTGATTGCCATAAAAACATATTTTTGAGAAGCAATAAATAAATAAATATTAGACTCTCAGTTTCCATGTGAATGGCAAGTTCCATAAGCTTTCCTGTCCACTGGGTTTTAGCTCTTTCTCTTTGCTCAATGCATTCAAAATACCCATGCTAGCATCATGTTTGCGCTTTGGAATCAGATTGTCTACTTTGAAATCACTGTAATTTGGGGGTGACATAAGCTCAATTTCTTCTTCTACAAAATAGACCAACTTCGACAGATTTTAGTAAGGGTTTATGTAAGGAAGGCTATGCAAGGCACCTCATCTAATATCTAGCACATAACAATTGCTCAGTAATTCTCCTTCAGACTCTGGTTTAAATGTTCTCTCTACTCTTCACCTTCTTCCCCACCCCTCGCCCCTGCCAGATGCCTGCTGCTATCCCAGGCGATCAACTTATACACCAGATTTCTGATCTGACGGCTAGGGAGTGGACAGTACCTAATGATTTACATCTTACCAGAGCTTACCGGCTACTCTCCTTCTCTTCCTTAGCCTCTATCTCTGAAAAAGTCACCCTCCTCCCTTATAAAACCACTTCATCCATCTCTAAACACAGCTCACAGGTTTTTGCCAAGAAAAGCCAATGGCAATGTGCTTGCTCTGGGTGATTGGCCACGACTGTATGGTGCTATCCACCCTGGTTTGTAAGAAGGAGAGGAACGCAGTGGCTGATGGGTGTGTGGCACAGACCCTGGAGTCCTGGTTCTGATCCTTTCTTGCCTCTCCAGAGTGCATACTCCTTCAGCCATCACCTTTCTCACTTTCCATGCATCTCTCTCAGGGATTATGAAAATCTTGTCTTAATGGACCATCTAACTACTGCCTTTCTTCCTTCTGGTCCCTCTTCAAACTGCTGCCCAATGAATCTCACCCAGCCGTTTCAATCCAGAAATAGCTCATGATCCCTGTTACAGACAGGGAGAAAAAGTCACTCTTCTTGAAGCTGATAGGAAAACCATCAGAACTTTACCTGCCTTCACGGAGAAAAAGAAATCTAAATTGTCTTTTAAAAAGAAGACGTGGGTCACAGCAATGATAGGTCAGTGAATAAGATCCTCGCCTTGCATGCACCTGAATCTAATATGGGCTCTGGTTCTAATCCCAGCGGCCTTGTTTTCCATCCAGCTCCCTGCTTGTGGCCTAAGAAAGCAGTGGAGGATGGCCCAAAGCCTTGGGATCCTGCACCTGCGTGGGACACTTAGAAGAGGCTCCTGGCTCCTTGCTTTGGATCCGCCCAACTCTGGCCGTTGCAGCCACTTGGGGAGTGAATCATCGAACTGAAGATCTTCCTCTCTATCCTCCTCTCTATATATCTGACTTCCCCCCAAAATAAATAAATCTTTAAAAAAAGAAGCAGATAGGAAGCACAGAACATTCTGGGCACCAAACTCAGTGCCAACAGTTTTGCCCATTCTTTCCGTTTTAGTCTTCGCAAGAGTTCTAAGAGGTGGGTCTTACCATTGTCCTCCGTTTGGTGACAGGGAAACGGCACAGCAAGGGCAATCAGGCTCAGGCACCCCTGATTCTGGTGCCTTGCTGATGAATCGTTTTGTGTATGGCCTTCTTGTTTCTGTCACCCCAACCTCTATACACACGTTTTCCCTCTGGATTTGCACCAGGAAATTCATGCCAAGTAAGCACACGGTGGATGGTAAATGCCTTTTGAACCGAATTGGATTACAGGTTTCAAGGAACTCCTTGCGTCAGCACACATCTGCACCATTCCCCAGAAGGGTTCTCCGTAGTCTACAGTACTCTGCACCCTCCAGTTCTCAAAGCATCTCCCCACTTCTCTTCTCTGATCCTCCAGTAAGCCTTGTGATTCGAACCTGAATATTCCCATTTCGTACAGGTGGTAAGCGAAGTGCGAGACAGTGGTGTGGTTGGCTAAAGCCATTCACTAGTCATTTATGGAACGAGAGACGGACCTACACCCTTCCAATCTTCTCTAAACATCTCTTAAACTTAGGCGTTTAGTACATTCCCTAGTTGGCAGCGCAGTGGCTCAATGGCTACAGAAAGTTGGCCAGTTCCATTATTTTTAAGTACAAATAGCCAGGGAAGATCCTAAAAGCTGAGTAGGAGATTGGAGTGTGGGCTCCCAGCACGTGGCTTTTTTGCCCATGTCTGGCCCAGGAGGTGAGTTAAGGACAGAGTCTCCACTTCACAATGAATGTCTTGGTTTTCCTGAATTGATTTACCAACCATCCGGGATATTATTTCAACACAGTTTATCTTTCTGTGCGGTCATACGTCCCTTTATAATTTCAAGACAGATCAACATAAACTGGGGCTTTTGAGGTTTTTGGACAAAGGTGGCCCTGAGCTTTATTCAAGGGATTTGAATTTCAAATGTGCGGAGGAGGGCTTGGCGAAAAGCCTGCCCTGAGGACGTTGGACTGCGATGCCAGGGAAGGAACGTTAATGCCGCTCCTGTGTTTGGCTGATCTGCATCCAGGAAAGAGACAAGAAAGCACAGCTACTTCTCAGAGTGGGAGGAGCTGATCCAACGGTTTGTAAGAGTATTTCAGTTGCTTGGTTTCAGAACGGTTTGTTTAAGTGGATTTTCAAAAAAGTGAAATAATGAAATGGCCACACTCCAGAACCGGCCAGCTCTGGAACAAGCAGGAACTCCATAGGCATTTGGGGGAGGGAAAGATCCTACAGCGATTAATCCACATGCCAGGTTGCCCCTGACTGACAACTGCTTGTTTCCGGCTTGTAACATTGATGTTTGCGATGTGCGTCAGGACAGGTGCACTCCTTTGTCAAGTCCAACACCACTGCCAACCAAGACAAAGCAGAAAACTCAATGGCTCTTGAACCAAAAGCATAGATTTCTGATCCTTAGAAATAAGTGATCTAATTGATAATTTACTATTTTAGCGGCAATGCTCAGCATTGGTTTGGGGGAACCATCCATTTTTATCTACAATGAATAACTGTTTACATTTGTCTTAAAAATAAAAACAAAAAGTGGAACAAAGCTTGGTGCTGCCCCCAGAGGCTCTCATGGCTGCTTCTTTCTACTCTCAGTTATTGTCAAAACGTACCCTTTCCAACATGCATTTCCTCAAACCTGCACTCTAATACAGTGCCGATGATTATCTTGACCTTAGATAGAGTCATGGTGGCGTGGTTTTGTATTTAAAAAATAGTTATAGGGGCTGGCCTTGTATCGTGGTGGCTTAAGCCACCACCGGATGGTAGCATCTCCTAATGAGTCACTAGTTCAAGTACCAGCTGATCCCCTTCTGATCCAGCTCCCTGCTGATGCAAGACGAAGGGCAACCATGTTGTAGCCCTGACTGGAGTTCCAAGCTCCTGTTTTCATCTTGGACCAATCTCAATCATTTGTAGTCCTTTGGGGAATGAAGCACAGAATGGAAAACTTCTCTCTCTCTCTCTCTCTCTCTCTCTTCTCTCTCTCCTCTCTCTCTCTCTTTAACTATGCTTTTTAAATAAAATAAATATATCTTTCAAAAAACATAGCCATGACAGTGTGCCCATGAACATTCCTAAAAGCAAGGATAGTACTGAATTCTGCTAAAAAAAAAACCTGTTTTTTTCTATGCACACTTCCTTATGACAAAGTTCAGTATAAAAGTTTAGTGCAGTAAAGTTAAGAGCAACTAGAAATAAAATGGAAGGGTTGGTGCTCCATGCTGGAATAAAATGACCACATCACTAGGCTGTGTATTGTGATCCGAGGGATAACAGCAGGGGATCAGATAACAGAGACAGTGCCAAGTGCCTAACGGGCAGGTAGTGTGAACAGAGAGGTAGGCTGGACCACAGCATGGTGCACACCCAGGGCGGGATAAATACGATTGGTGGGAGATTTCATCCCATCAGTCAGAACCACACACCATTTAAAACTAACTTCTGGAAATTTTTGTCTAGCGTTTTAGATCATGGTTGACCACAGTACAAAACCATGGGTAAGGAACTGGCTGTATTTATTTTATGGAAATTCTTACTGGAATACATTTAAAAAAAAAAATAACCCGACAGAGCCGGTGTTGGTGTACAGGAAATCAGAGTATCTGGGTTGACATTGTGAAAGGAAGCTGTGACTTCCTAGGAGTTGGGCTTTTCTTCTCCCTTCTCGTTTTCCAGGACAAAGTCAATTCTTAATGATTTGAGGGACCATAAAAAAGCCTCTCCTCACTCATTTGTCCCACTTTCCCCAGAACCCAGCCCCTTCAAATCACCTTGTCACTTTTATCACTTTCCTATCCCCCACCAGAACATAAAACCCTACACAGAGGCCTGATCTGAAATCTGTGGTCTCAGAGACAGCGCGGTGGTGAGCATCAACCTGCCTTTCTGTTGCAGCCTTGTGCCACCCTAGACCTGGCACAAGTTCTGCCCTGCAGGGTCTGTTCTCTCTGCTTCCACATTCAGGCATCCTTCCGATGTCCAGAATAACAGTACCGACCAAATGAGGCCACTCAGAGACTGTGCCACAGAGAAGCACTTTAAAATGGAACTTCTTGGGCTCAGCGTGATAGCCTAGCAGCTCAAGTCCTTACTTTGGATGCACCAGGATCCCATATGGTCACCGGTTCTAATCCCAACAGCCCCACTTCCCATCAGTTCCCTGCTTGTGGCCTGGGAAAGCAGTCGAGCATGGCCCAAAGCCTTGGGACCCTGCACCCAAGTGGGAGACCCAGAAGAGGCTCCAGGCTCCTGGCTTTGTATCAGCTTAACTCCAGCCGTTGCAGCCACTAAGTGAATCATCCAGTAGAGGATCTTCCTCTCTGTCTCTCCTCCTCTCTCTATATCTGACTTTCCAATAAAAGAAATTTCAGCCTTTTCTGCGGTCTGCGTGTTAGTTTTTCTTCACGTGATAATTGGATCAACGACTTGGCTTTACAAATATTACACCTAGAGAATAAATTCTGCTTTTGGTTTTACTGATTCTGACTTTTTCTGTCCATTTCTTCCTGCTGCTTTCTCCAGCAAAATGGAAAAACAGAGTTGGGATGATGACTGAAATGAGATAAATTAAAAACTACTTGAAATCCCATATAAATGCCAAGCCAAATGTTATAGAAATCCAAAATGCATTTGAGATATTCAGCAGTTCTCCTAAGGTCTGATTACAGGCTTGATGGTCTTAATTTTTCTCCAATATATAATTCTCTATGAAATGCTGTAGCATATCATTAATGCTCTCAAAATGTCACAAAAGTGCACCGGGCAGAAAACCTCCCAGCTAGAGAAATTTTACAATCTAAAGATAGAGGCTGTTCACTTTAATCTAGGAGGCTGAAAAATAACCACAAGATGGGTGAGTGTCTTATGTAGAATGTTCCTCCCATTCCTTTTGAAATAAGACACTAAATGTGGGGCCTGACAGTGTTTGGGCTATGGAAAAAAAATATATATATATATATGAAATGTGATCTAGAAGTTGTCATGGTAAAGGGAAGGAGAAACAGGAAGAAGACAAAGCAATGCCGAGCCTAACAGAGCCCCCTGTTGACGCTGACCAAAAGCCAAGTTCAGAAAAACGCATGTCCACACATACATTATGTTGAAAAGCAAACCTAAGTCTGAAGTGATTGGGAAGAAAATAGCATAATAGAAATTGGAGGTGCTGTGTTACTTTGTCAACCGAATGTACTGAAAAAATGCAAATAATTCAAGCTTTAAAAACTTATGATGGGGGTCTAGTACCCTGGCTCAATTTGCTAGTCCTCCTCTTGCAAGTACCAGCATCCTATCTAGGTGTGGGTTCATGCCCTGGATACTCCACTTCCCATCTAGCTCCCTGCTTGTGGCCTGGGAAAGCAGTAGAGGATGTTCCAAAGCCTTGGCACCCTGCACCCGCGTGGGAGACCTGGGAGAAGCTCCTGGCTCCTGACTTGAGATCAGCTCAGTACAGGCTCCAGCTCAGCTCTAGCCGTTGTAAACCATCAGGGGAATGAACCTGTGGGTGGAAGATTTTTCTCTCCCCTGCTTAATAGTCAATGATTTTCCACTAAACTTCAGAGAAGACTCTTCCTTTTCCCTGATTATAAACCCTTCCCAATCTGGCCCCAAGATCCACCATTTCATTTTTTAAATTATTTATTTGAGGAGCAAAGTGACAGAGAGGGAGAGATGACCCTCCATACGATGATTCACTCCCCAAACAGCCAGTGTTGGACTAGGCCAAAGTATCCCAAAATTCCACGAGAGTCGTCCACGTGCGTGGCAAGGGCCAAAGGGCTTACGTCCAGCTTCTGCTACCTTCACAGCAGCATTTGCGGGCAGCTAGATCCGACGCGCAGCAGCCAGGACTCGAACTGGCACTCACATGGGATGCCAGGGTCGTGGCCAGCAATTTATCCTCCTGGGTCACAACCCTGGGTCTCTCCTCACCCTTTTGGCCCCATGCCATACATTATTCTCTAAAAATAGACTTGCTGCAAAACCTTGTAAAAGTCCAACCCTCAGAGGCCTACAATAGCACAGCTCAAGTGTGGCCCAAGGACCCTTAACCTCATCCCAGAGGTGACAGGAGATGCATTGGATAGGGTCCGTCCCTGACTCACCCTCAGTGGGAGTAGAAGGCTGTGTTTCAGCAAGTCCTCCAGGCGACTTTTCTGAGTGCTAACAATAGAGTCACTCCCCGAGGAACTTCTGCTCCCTGACTGAGAATGAGCTGGGATTTCAGCTATAATATTATCAGCAGTCAAAACACAAGTGGTGGGGACGTAGTGATGCGTTTCTTTTCCTTAAAACTGTCTGAGCAGGTAAGCCAGAGCTGGAATGGGATTTCATTTTTCCAACAATTCAGATCCTTGCTGTCTTGCTCCGCTGTTCGTGACAACCATGTTCAAGTTCATATCATGACCCAAAATATCTACTGTGTTTCCGGCTTTCAAGGGCAGAGAAAAGGAAGAGTGTCATCATCTTCTCCTTAAAGACACCTCCCAGAAGTACATCCTACAGACCGGAATGTAGTCACGTGGTCACATCATGCAACAAAGAAAGCTGCCAGTGACAAGTGTTTATTCCAGATGGTCTCTTATCTGAAAGGGAGGAAGGGCAAGGAAGGAATGAGGGGACGAGAGAGACGAGTTTACTCACAGTGAATCTTGGAGTCAGAAAAACAGGAATCAATATCCCGATATATGGCAGCAAATATGTACAGCACAAGCCTAAAACAACGTATGCCACTGAAATTGAAATTTTGATATTATGATTTGCCATTTACTGTTTATTGGATCATTTATTTAGTGGCGAGTTAAGCTCTTGATTGTAAAGAAAATGGAAAGCAGGTCATCGTAGAAATTGAAAGGAAAATAAGAAAGAAGAGACAGGGTGAGAGTGAGGGAGGATGTGGTGGGAAGTACAATTCCGCTCTTAAAACTTACATACAAAATTCATGAGATGTGTTCCCTTCATATAAACACAAAGAGAACACACAACCACACCAATGTAAAGAAAACTCTTACCAAAAGAATGTGAGTACCATGTAGTAGATAAACAACATTAAAAGGATCAGTAAAGATCAATATGGATTTTATATAGTGAACCTGTATGTGCCTAACACAATTTCAGAGTGTATAAGTCAAAAGTGATACAAAACAAAAGAAGAATGATCCGATCTGTGATCATTGAAGACTCACTACGCTTGCCTCAGGAAATTCCCTATCAAGCCTAAACATTAATGAGACTAT
The DNA here is from genome assembly GCF_017591425.1 of Ochotona curzoniae. Classification (NCBI taxonomy): domain Eukaryota; kingdom Metazoa; phylum Chordata; class Mammalia; order Lagomorpha; family Ochotonidae; genus Ochotona; species Ochotona curzoniae. The sequence continues at coordinate 34,660,571 of NW_024466607.1, read as the reverse complement.
TCATACTGGGAGCAAAATTATCAAGAGTAGTCTGCTGTGTGTCTGAAGCCTTGCTTCCAACAATAGAACCCTCTTCAAAAATACATGCAAGTAGAGTGTTTTTAAATTCAGCTTCCATGAGGCAACAAAGGAGTGTCAGCAAATGCCAGAGAAATTGGATCATAAGGACTATGCTATCCGACAAGGGCGTGATAAAATTAGGCCTCAGTGTAAGAGAAGAGTCATCCCTCGGAACATACGCATCTAGAAACTTCAAAAGTCTGCTTCAGTCCTTACAGCAAAAGAGAACAATGGGAGACGATTTACAAGTGACTGACTAAGGAATCCCACTAAGTTCCACATGAAGCAGATTGCATCATCTTAAAATAGCATTTGGCAAATGAAAGTAGGGTGGGCATTTGGCTTGGTGGCTAAGATTCTGCTTGTGACATTGACATCTCCAAATCGAGTGCCCGGGTTTAAATCTCAGCTCCACTCTCAATTCCAACTTCCTGCTGATGCACAGCCAGGCAGACAGTGGTGATGACTTCAGACGTTGAATTCCTGCCATCCATACGGGAGATCTCAATTGAAATCCCAGTGCTTAGCTACAGCCTGGCCCAGACCCAGCCTTCTTGGGGATTAAGGGGAATGAATCAGCAAAGGAAAACTCTCTATTTCTTTCTGTCGCTCTAGTTCGCAAATAAACAAATCAAATAGAAAAGATTTCTTAAACAAAAGAAAAGTTGAAACCAGTGAGCTAAGTGTTCAATCCAAAAAGATGAGATAAAGAATACTGGGGTAAATGTCAATGAACAGTAAGAAGGAAATGATAAAAGTAAAACTTAAAGGAGTTTTTCTTTTTAAGCATAATGAGGATCAACCTAACATGACTTCAACCCCTTGAGAAGCTATTTAAATGGACAAGCTCATGTCAAAGTCTATGATTGTGAAAAGGGGAAACGGTTGCTGCTAAGTGTGGTGAAAGAATGGTTTGGCAACAGGTCACTTTATTTCAGTAAATACACAGGAAAAAAAATAGGATTACGCAGGTGGAAAGCATGGCTTGGTGCTTTCAACTCAGAAGGAACAAAGTAAGCATTGGTCTTCCTTCTCTGAATGAAACAATACATAATTGTATTAAAGGGCAAGAATAGCCCAGTGAAGGGATTTTGAAATGCCCAACCCATCTTTAGATCAAATTGAACTCAGAATCCGAAAGCATGAAAACCGATAATAGCACAATGGCTTTGCAAAAAGTCGGAGGCAGAGGAATTTTTTTTTTCTGTCTCCCAGGAAACACCTGCATATTTCCTGATAACCCTTAGAACTGCAAGACCCAAGGTTCAAAACTAACAATTAGTGTATCTGCTAACTAAACAAATCCTTTCAACAGGGCCACCATGCCCCGAGCCCTCCTGTCTCCAGGATGTCCAAAGGTCTCTGTGAAGAAGAGAATCGCATGGTAGCAACATGCAACAGACTGTTGGGTACCTCTGTTTTAAACTGTCAGAGTCTTCAGGGTTTCCTCATGCGCTAAAGGTGCTTTCACTCTTCATTTGAGGCAAAACACAAGCCTGGCCCTCATCGGTGAAGCCCAGTGTCTCTGCTAGAGCACTTGGATTGCAGGAAGGTAAGACTCAGGCCAGCAGCCATGGAAGCCATTTATTGAAAGAACACTGGGCAACCCACTGATCCTCCATGGAAAGAGGACGCTGAAGACAGCTCCAATGTACACACAGAAGGAATTGAGAGAGTTTAACCACATAGATGCTGCACTGAGCTGAATCCGTTCCTTGTTCTTTCCCAGGAAAGCCTCCTGGATGAGACCAGCATTCTGCCCGATGGCCTTCCCGGCCATAGGACCATTGCTGCGCTCCTCAGGTCCAGCCCTTTGCAGCTGTCTGGGTACTGGCCTGTTTTCCAAGTCCAGTTCACAGCTCCCCAGGAAGTCTGTGAATACTTGCTATTCTCTAGGTCCTTAGGACAATGCAGTCAGTACCTGTGGCTCAGAACCACAGCCTGGCTCTGTGGTTAGTTAGCACCCTTCCCTTCAGGGGACTGTGCGCATTGTGACATCGGTGCCCTAAGCTAGCATCTGACCACTTTCTTGCGGCTTAAGCTTACATCAGCCGGAGTTAAGAGATCAAAGTGCAAGGAACTCTCTAAACCCAGTCGACCTCTGGCAAAACCAAAAGCAAGGCTGTAATCGCTCTCTTGGTTGCCATTGTACTTTTGTAGCTAGACTGTATTCTGAGAGAATGCGGCTTTGTTTGCTTGTCTTTTTCCTTGTTATAAAATCATGAAATTAAAGCAGAAAGGCTGACAGTGATTCTTCGTCCCTGCCAAAGTGAATTTGTCAAAACAATAGACAAAATAAAACTTAATTTGATCATCCCAGGTGGGGAACTTGGGAACATATTGCCAAAAATATTTTGCAGAGCAAGCCTTCAATCAAAATTGCCTTTTATTTGGGGAGACGTGTATAAACTGGCTTTGCAGAAAATGCAGCTCTGTTTTTGCTAGCCTTAAATGTGTGGGAGCCAGACATAAGCCTGCATATGCCCGGATTTTTTATTAGACAATTACTTAAACTCTCAAAGAACATTGTAAATTCATAGCAACACATCCATTGAGAATTTTACCCAGAAATGCATGGGAAATGCCCAGGCAAATGCTCACTAAACAGTATCCTACACACCAGCCAAGGCTTCAGGGGCTTTCCTTCCAGTCTTGCTTGGTTTTCCCCATTTGCTGAATCAACTTCTCATACAGAAAGGTTTGCCCAGGAGAAGCACTCTGTAGGAAAGAACAGAGCCCCACAAATCTAGAACATGTCTACGTTAAAAGAAAGAATGAAAACCATGAAGTTTGAAGAGTTGAAAACCAAGCATCTTTGGAAACCATCTGCATTCGTCCTTAACAAATTTCCCTTGATCCAAATACCAAGATTTGGCCAATTCACAAGCAGGTGCCAATTAACTTATAAAAAAATTGATTCACACCATGAGTTATCAAGGAACTGCAAATTAAAATCGCAGTGGAATAGCAGTAGCAAATAAATGGCTTAAGTTAAAAGCTTCACCGTAACAAATAATACAAAGAATTAGGGAAACTGGAGTTTCCATAAACTATACGAGGAAACCTAAATCAGAACAATTATTTTGGAAAACTGTTAGATACACCTCTTCCATGACCTAGCAATTCCAACGTACGTATTCATTCATACAGACAGCAAGAAACACTTATGGGAATCTCGTTAGCAACAACATTTGTGATTATCCTAATCTGAAAATAACCAAATGTTCATCAGTTATAAAAGAGATAAATAAATCTATGTAATCAATACCATACAATCATGCAAATGACCAAGTTGCATGTAAAATGCAGGAATTTGATCGAATCCACCTAAAAAAAGTCAGACACGTAACAATACTGCCATATTATTCCTTCTATGCAGAGTTCAAAATCAAAGACAGCAAACCTACGGTTCATGAAGTTAGGACTGCAGTTGCTTTTGAGGAGGTGGGAAGAGCTGACGGGCGGACTGCTGCAGCACGTCCTGTGGATTACCCAAAACAACCGATGACCTTCATCTCAGTGGAAGTTAACAGGTGTTCTCATTTTAATTCAATACCTGTACTTTTGGATGCTTTCTATATATACAAACGTCAAAATAAAGAGTTTTCAAAATATAGGTCTGGAGACTCCTGGGATAACTGTATTTCCAGGTCTAGATGAGAAGAGAATCATAATGGCAAAACTCGGGGACTCCACAGTCGTACCTGCACTTGCTTATGATTTCCTCACATTAAAAACAGACCTACTAGGCCCGGTGCTGTGGCCTAGCGGCTAAAGTCCTCATCTTGAAAGTGCCGGGATCCCATATGGGCACCGCTTCTATCCTGGCGGCTCCACTTCCCATCCAGCTGCCTGCCTGTGGCCTGGGAAAGCAGTGGAAGACGGCCCAAGGCCTTGGGACCCTGCACCCACGTGGGAGACCTGGAAGAACTTTGAATCAACACAGTATTGACCATTGCGCTCACTTGGGGAGTGAATCATCCGATGGAAGATCTTCCTCTCTGTCTCTCCTCCTCTCTGTATATCTGACTTTATGATAAAAAAAAAATAATAATAAATAAATAAATCTTAAAAAAAAAAAAAACAGATCTGCCAACTCCCACCCTGCAGGGGGCTGGCGTTGGCTTTCAAATAAGTGTTTCTCTACGCCTGGAAGGCTTTGCCCAATACGTTAACTCAGGGCTTTCTTGTCCTTAGGGCACGAATGTTGATGCCCCTTCTCTCAGAAGGCAGTGACTGCTCCACGCTGATGGCGCCTTCTCCTACCACGTCACATTGTTGCCTCCTAGTTTCAACAACACAAGATCGATGATCAGGCTGATCAAGAATAGGAAGAGTCACGGGTCAGGAATTGTGTTGTAGCAGTTACGACACTGCTTAGGAATGGCTCCGTCTAACAGTGGGAGGCATGCTTCCGGTCTCCACCGTGCCACTGTGCCTCGGATCCGGCTCCCTGCTAATGTACACCTGCAAAACGACAGGGGATGCCTCAAGTGCCCTGGTTGCTGCCCCCTCACGTGTGAGACGAGGTGGAGTTCCAGGGTCCTGACGTCAGCCCGGCCCTGCCTATCACAGTCGTTTGTGGAGTAAAGCGGCAAACCCCTGTTTCCCTTTCTTTCTTCTTCTCTCTCTTTGTTTTTCCACCTTTCAAATAAATAAACAAAACTTCAAATAAAAAAAGAAAAGTGTTACAGGAGTAGTGAGGATCTGAGAAATTTTTTTAAAAAATGACCAGAAAAAAAAAGTCTAAAATCATGGTTCTGAGGAATGTTGATGAGAAAACGGCTACTCTTATAGCTGCCATCAAAGAAACAAAGTGGGCTCTCCCACAGGGCATCAAACCCCACCGAAGCCTAGCAAAGGACTTCCTGGGGAGCAAAACTTACATCATCGGCCAGTAGCATGGTAGCAAGGGCATTTGCTCAAAGATGTTGTTGGCTTTCATAATCGGATCGGTCTTTGCCCAGTCTTATAACTTATAAGGAAAAGAAAAATCTCACTGTAGAGTATAAAATAAAAGTTGAATGGTCGCAAGTAATCCCGAATGTCGGACATAGTCTGTTGTGATTCCCTGTTCACATGCCTAAGAAACAGCGCCATCTGAGACCCAGAATCAAATCTAGCTTGGTACCATTTTACCTTCACAGCGGGCACAAACACAAGAGCAGATGACGGGACGTAGAAAGGTTTGTGAGAGAATTGAGTTACAATAGAAAAGCAAAACAGAAACTTAATTTTCAACCCAAGTCCCATCACAGTCGAGACACTTCTGTAAGCAATGGGACCAACTACTTAGTCCATCCCTGAATAATTCCTGGCCCTGGGAAATCAATCATATCAATGTGTATATTTAAAAAGTAATATTTAGAAGAAATGTAGACATCTATCAAAGATTAAAAAATAAATATGAAAGTCAAAAAGAAGCCAAATCAGCACTGTAAGGTGGATGCCTAATGATTTCCTGGTAAAACTCTGGAGAAATGGGCCCGGTGCGATAGTATAGTGGCTAAAAGTCCTCGCCTTGCACGCGCCTGGATCCCATATGGGTGCCGGTTCTAATCCCGGCAGCCCTGCTTCCCTTCCAGCTCCCTGCCTGTGGCCTGGGAAAGCAGTGGAGGACGGCCCAAAGCTTTGGGAACCTGCACCCACTTGGGAGACCTGGAAGAGTCTCCTGGCTTCGGATCGGCATAGCATCGGCCGCTGCGCTCACTTGGGGAGTGAATCATCGGACGGAAGATCTTCCTCTCTGTCTCTGTTCCTCTCTGTATATCTGATTTTCCAATTTAAAAAAAAAAAAATTCTTGGCACATGTAAGGTGAGGACTTTAGCCACTAGGCTACCACGCCTGGCCCTAATTGCTACAGCTTTTTGGTGTATTGTATGTTGTATATTGTGTGTTGCCTAGGTACTGTGATGGCTTGATTAATACAGTATTAATTTGATTAATACAGTATTGTTTGATTAATACAGTATTAGTTCTTTGAAAAAAATCAACAGAATTAATAAACATTTAAATTTAGTTTTATGAACTACAACATTGAGAATATACTCAAAATACTAAAATTGACATATCATAGATAAAATTTAAAGAAATTAAAGTGATTATAAGAAAATCTCTTGATAATTGTATAAAAAAAAAAAAAACCTCTTGAGAAAAAATCACCCTTGCTTGTTGAGAGAAGTTTTCCCAAGGATTTATCTTGTAAAATTTTGGTGAACTTTCTCCAATAAAAAGACCTAATTAAATAAGCCTATGCGGATTTTTTGGTTATTCAGAAAATAATCAAAAACGTCTTGAATGTTCCAAAAACCTTTTGCCACTACCTTTGCTCACAGTCCGTCTCCTTTTCAGCTTTTGATTAAGCTTCGGATGGCACTGCTAAAGTCACCTTTGCAGCTCTCAGAAGAACTCCAGGCCTCAAGGTCTAGAAGCCTGTTAGGTAAGCTGCCAACCAACCCTCTGTCATCCGCAGCTCGTCGGAGCGTAACCATTTCAGCACTGCTCATGCTCCATTCCACTTGCTCAGGTAGAACTGAGTCAGTCGACCGACGGAGATGTCTTTGGTGTTCCCTACCGTTTCTGTCGTTAATCATAGGTCCGTTTCAATTAGCAGCTGGGCAAGATTATTTTTTTTTTAACCTTGAAAATGGATGTGAATAGTCTGCCCTCGTGTGTTTCATGTTCAACATCATCTTGTCCCTTCTTAAGATGAGTATCTATTTGTAGACATACAACTTCCTGAGAGTGTTGTTGCTATAAAGCCCTTCCCAATGTATGAATGATTGCGCTCCATTTTGCCACCCAGCTTCACCATAGATGCGATGCGTGTCCTTGCTTCCATTCTAGCAGGACACAGACTGTTGTGACAGGGGCTCCGCTCCAACTGATGTCTTATAACTCTAACTCTTCCACGCTACTTCATATTCAGACCTGCCATCACAAATTAGCATGAGTTTGCTTTGATGTAAAAGCAATGAAGATTCGTGTATAATTTTCCAAAATATTTATCTCCCATGTACTCTTTGAAAACACTTGTTAAAATAATAACAAGTCGGGGTCATTTTTCATTCTGCTTTGTGCCCCTAAGAAAGATATTACAGGGTTTGTTTTCAAAACATATTTGCTGAAGAAAACAGTTGAACGAGTATACATCATCGTAATTCATCTCTGGTAGGACAGACCTAAGCAACTGCACAGTTTGAAGACTGACTGGTTGCCTAGATGTTGTGCTAGGTCCTGCAGCCAGTGGGGAGCACCGGAAGGTGAAGATTTTCTGATGACAAGATGGATTTTGGCCAACTATCAGTAAAAGTCTGCGGAAGACTGTCCACACAACCTAGGATGCCAAAACCACAAACAGGCTTCTTTTCTCTTCTTCATCTACTTCTCATCTCGCTTCTCTTCATCCCAGGCAGCTGCAACGAAATTCTGCATGCAAAAGTCACTGAGATCTTTCTATAGGGGCTCCAACGGACAGGATAGCAAACTCCTGTTTCGAAAACTCTTGACTTTGCAAGCTCAGAGCAAACTTCCGATTTCTGACTGATTATCGTGGTTCGTGGATCCAATTGCTTGTGATTGCAAAGTTCTTTCTATACCGAGAATATCTAACTCAAGGAGGTCGGAGAATCTACAAGTTTCGATCAGTTGCCCAGAGATGTAGAAACAGTTTTGATTCATACAAGACTTCAGACCTGATGAGGAGGAGGGTCTCTGGTTGTATGTAGCACATGAGAACACAGCCTGCTACACCCATTTGTCAGAACACAGACAGGGAGGCTGTTTTTAGCAGACAGTCCAGCTAAATGGGGGAGAGGAGGTGAAAAAGTTGAAAAACCCAGATGGTTGCGTATTTACGTTCAAGAAAGAAAATTTTGAAGTATGATAATGTTTTCTTCTTGACTTTGGAATGATTCGGGGACTCTATTTTTATGGGTACAGTTACACAAGGATAAATTAAAGGACCAGAAACCATGATTACACAGTGCTGCTGCACATTTTTGAAATTCCGAAACGCCCTTTAGCTGTGAGGGAACGCCAGGAGATGGCAGCATTTCCTCCACCATGTGAGACTTCATCGGCCAAACTCCGAGACTATCTACATTTCAAAGTTAACCATCGTCAATTGCGGACCAGCTGCCCAATTTGCTAAGTGTAGTAACCTTTCTTTTATAATACACCCCTTCATTCTTTAAAAGCGATCCACTGAGCCAATATTGCCGTTAAATTTCCACACAATAGTAAAACTGCACAAGCAGTGTGCCAACTTTCCCTTCTTTTTTTTTCCCTCTCTTTCTATTGGCTCAGATACAAGGGAGACTTTGCTTGTCTAATTGTATGGAGGCAATTAGCTGTTCTGTAAAACGTGGCCTCCTCCGATCTGCATGTGCAACCACTTACACACAACTTGACTTGCGGGCAGCAAAGCAGGGCCAGTGAAAACACGAGGGACCAGGATTGATTTTCAGCGCATTATCCTATCCTGGCTCCATCACTTCACTTTGCTGAGCTGTGTACTGATGTTTCTTTTCACCATGCTTTGTGTGTAAAGAAATGAGTTGGAGTTTGTGGCAGCTATACTGATTGTCAAACGTACACACAACAGTGCAATGGAGTGAATATTTAGTGAGTCCCTATTATATGTCAGGCTTGTGCCAAACAGGACGCACACATTCCTGGAAGGAGCCACCTAGAAATGTGCTTGACAATAATTACTTGTCACAATTTGCAGCTATTTAAATACCAATTGATGAAATTAAATCATTAAAATCTAAACAAGGGGCTGGGTTTTGGCCCGGTGGGTTAAGCCTCCACCTGGGACACTAATACCAGATCTACCAGAGCAGCTGTTGGAGTCCTGGCTGCCCCAGTTCCTACCCAGCTCCCTGTTGACATGTCTAGGAAACCAGCAGAAGATGGCCCAAGCATTCCCAAGCGAGAGATCTGTATGGAGTCCTCTGGCACTGGTCCAGCCCATCCCCAACTCTTGTGGCCATTTAGGAGGGGAACCAATGGATTAAAGATGAAAGATATCTCTCTCCCTCCCCACCACACACACACACAACCCTGGCCTTTAAAATAAACAAAAATAATACTCTAAAATAATAAAATAAGATGTAAATAAATTTAAATTTTTGTTGCTCAAATGCACTGGCCATTTTCCCAACACTCAATGAGTCACATCTTGGATAATGCACTGACAGGACATTCCCACATCATTACAGAAAGTTCTATGAGATGGCTGGACCCAGAGAAGTGTACGATCAGTTGGAAATGTGCTGAGACAAAAAACGCAAAACATGGAAGTGAAACCAAAAGGAGCCCTGAGTTCATCCCAGCAGTGCCAAAGAAGATACAGGTGTAGATGGACATTTGGTTTAGCAGTCAGTTAAGATGTCTACATCTTGGGTCAGACATAATGGCCTAGAGGTTAAATTCTCTGGTTGTATGTGCCAGGATCCCATATGGGAGCCAGTTCATATTGCAGCTGCTCCACTCCCCTTCCGGCTCCCTGCTTGTGGCCTGGGAAAGCAGTAGAGGATGGCACAAAGCTTTGGTACCCTGAACCTGCCTGGGAGACCCAGAAGAAGCTGATGGCTCCTGGCTTCAGATCAGCACAGCTTTGGCCACTTTGGCCTTCTGGGAAGTGAACCAGCAGGTGGAAGATCTTTGTCTCTTCTTCTTAAATCTCAAAGAAAAAAGGAAAGAAAGAAAGAAAGAAAGAAAGAAAGAAAGAAAGAAAGAAAGAAAGAAAGAAAGAAAGAAAGAAAGAAAGAAAGAAAGAAAGAAAGAAAGAAAGAAAGAAAGAAAGAAATGCCCATATCTTGCACAAAAGGACCTGGATTGAATTCCCGTGTGCACCCTTGAATCCAGCTCCTAATGCAGACCGTGGGACACAGCAGGTGCTCAGATCCCTGGCACCTGCTGGGAAACCCAGCTTGAGTTCCTACCTTCAGGGGTCAACACAGGCGAGCATTAGGCACTGGGAGCATTTAGGGCATGAACTGGTAAATGAAGGAGCATTCTCTCTCACTGTCTCTCTCTCCCCCATCATCCCTATCTCTCCAATAAATAAATAAAGCTGAAAATCACATAGATACAGATGACACATATAAATACATGAACACACTTCATGAAAATTAGGAAAAAATTAGAGTAAAAGATAAGTTTATTTTGCTAAGAAGAAACTCATGTATAGATTTTGCATAATATGCATTTCAATTAATTTTTTTCTTATCTGCATGAATTTCCAAATTTTTTGCACCCAAATAAACTTATATTTTAATTCCATTTTCACAAACTTCTTTCATATATATCTATTTAGAGTCAAATAAAAGATTTATTTATCTGAAAGTCAGAGTGACGTAGACATTTATTCTCTCCTCCGGTTCATTTCCATTTGGTTGCATTGCCCAGGGCTACATCACATGAAAGCCAAGAGTGAGGAAATGCATCTGGATTTCCAGCACGGGCGGCAGGGGACCAAGCATTTGGGCTGTGTTCTGCTGCTTTGCCAGACACATTAGCTGGGAGCTAGAGCAAAAGCAGAATAGCCAGGAGTTGACCCAGCATTCTGAGATGGAATGCTGGTGGCTGAATCTACTGAACTACAACACAGGATCCTCTACAAGCTTTTTGAAACACCCTCACAGATGCATGTTGTTTTAATAGGTGAGGATTACAAAATCTGGTGCTCAAGAAGGAACCCAGGGCTATCAGTGATCTCAAAATAGCTGGAGGAGTGAGGAAGACACAAGGAAGTGGGGAAGAGGCTCATGGACCAAATAAAGAAATACCAGATAACTACAGGAAATTCAGACTCATCTCTGTTGTGGAAGAATTAAGAGTGGGGAGCAAGAAAAATCTGATGAAAGAAGATGAAGGTTAGAGGGAGAGAACCAAGGAGGAGAAGGAGCCTACCTGAACTGTGGCCCTTACAAGGCCAGTGAAATGATCGGATCTGGCCTTGCCCAGACAGCTGCGGACTGGGCTCGAAATTCTATAACTCTACAAGAGACATATTTTTTAGTTGATAATTTTGCAGGACACGTGAATGTTGTTTATAAATATCCAGCTAGTCCCTGGCAGAATAAAAAGGTTCCCAGCCCTCCACATGGGTTAGCTCTTCTTTCTACCACAACAGACAACTCATGGTGACCCATGTTCTGTCTGACGCCAAAAGAGAGGCAGCGGAGTATTCTTTCCACTCAGCCATCTGCACGGAAAATGAAACCAAGGCCCTTGCCAAGCACATCTGGGAACAGGGCTGCTTCTCTCACTCATCCCTCAGACGACAAGAGCCACTCACTAGCCACACCACCGAGACCACCCCCTCCCCAGCCCCCATTGGACAAGCCCTGCCGCCCTCTCACCTCCCACGGTAAAACATAGCCACGTCTCAAGGATCCCAAGCTTTGAACCAATCTCCAACTTTCTGTGGTCAGAGTTCACAGTCAGCTGGCAAAATGTGACTTCCTGGTTCTGAGATTAGAAGACTTGGGAAAGGGGTTGGAGGGGTGGTGGGGAGGGGAAGGAGACTGAGAAAACTGCCTTGCATCCACTGCCCCTTGCAACATCCAGCTTTGATGAGCAAAGTGCAAATGCATCCTAGTCGTCCCAGTTACATTTCTGAAAATGTACACACTTTTGAAATGTCAGGGAAAATGGGTGTGAGGTTTCTCTGGCATCCAGACATTTGAGCAAGAACTGGAGGTGCTGGCTGACTGGAGGCACACAGCTGGGAGGACGAGGGCCTTTCTCTTTGGGAGTTACGGGGTGGGAGAGGAAGGAGGCGAAGAGCGCTGTGTTGTAATGGATGGTCCAAGAATCAAGGGTCTTTCTCAAGAGGAGCGAGTGCGGGGAGGAGCTGGCTGAGCTCTTCATAAGGTTTTATTTAAACTGGAGTGAAGATAATCAGCTCTGCTGTTTATTTCCATACCAAATGTTGAGGGGCCAAAATTCCGTCACATTCCTAAAGCAGATCATTTTAGCAGTCATCGTTCTAAAATGGAAAATGAACCAAAGACACTTCCTGGCGAAAGTCACCACGGGAATCCAGAAGATCCTAGCCTGGGACAAATGAAAAACCATCACCAATCACTGTCTGGGGTGGCCAATACCTCATACTTTCCGTGTGATGCCATTGGACGTAGGAGAAACCAGCCCAGCTAGATCGCAGGCTCACCCACTGGAAACACAACCTCTTTCTCTCTTTATCATCCTGATTAGAACGCTGATCGGAGACGGAAGCTGGCACCCAGAATCACCCCCAAAGGCTTCCTTCAGTGATGATGCAATCAGGTATTTTGCAAAAGGAGGGAAGAGTTGGCGGTGGAGAGTTTGCCTTCATGCCCTAGCTTACAATTTGATTCCTCTTAGTCTCAGTGCCCTCATCTAGGCAAATAGACCTCTCCTTGTGTCTATACCTCCCAGGGTCATTTTGAAATATTGTGAGCTGTACCCATTGGGTGCCAAGCACACTAGCTCTGATCCTTGCTTGCCTAACCCTTCCAAACTGCCCCCAGCAGACACCCTCACTGCCTCACATGGAGTGATAGGATTTGAATGTGTCCCCGCCTGGTGAGAATTGGAAATTTAATCCCCCATGAAAGAGCGTTGGGAAGTGGAGCCTAATGAAAAAGGATTGGGAGGCCCACCTCCCTGAATGCATTAAGCTCTTCTTTGCAGGAGTGGTGGGCTGCTTGCAAGGGGGACTTTGGCTTCTCCCCCGCCTGCTCTTTGCCCTACAGAGAGTAATGTACTCAAAAGACCCCTACCAGATACCAATCCCTCAAACTCCAAATTCACAGCCTCTAGAACCATTAAAAATAAGTTTCTTTTCACTGTGAATTATTCCATCTAATATATCCTGTTACAGAAGGCCTGACAGACTAAGACATAGAGGGGAAGGGAAGAAAGTCTCCCAGGAGATTGAATACGCTTTGCTTTACATTAACTTCGACAAAATACCTATCTATCCATTTGTCTATCATCTCAACCATATCATTTATCTGTCTATCTATCTATCTATCTATCTATCTATCTATCTATCTATCTATATTGCTTCTGATCCTGCTAACACACTTGGGAAGGCAGACGCTGGTCCAAGTACTTGGGGCTTTGCTACCCATCTGGGAGACTAGGATGGAACTCCTGGCTCCTGGCTTCAGCCCGATGCAGCCCTGGCGGATACAGCCATTTAGAAAATGAACCAGGGAATGGAAAGCCTATCTTTCTGTTATTCTGCCTTCCAAATACATAAATAAAAAAAATTAAATGTATAATGCAACTAACTAAGCTGCAGGAAGAACTAACGGCAATGCTCCAGAGTAGGAAACACAAGATTCGAAGTCAGACATAACAGTTCAAATATAGGGATACTGTGGAAAGCCTGTGGGAAATGGAGATGAAAGATCAGATTATCCCGGTGCAAAAACACTTTCACATCCATGCCTAGCTTTTTTAATAATAAATATTTCCCATTAACTTTTTGAAGTACCTTCATGTTGACCTTGACTTTATCTGAAAACTTGGCCAAATTATTCAATTGCTTGAGTCTTTCTATCTTCCCATAAGTAATAAGATGTGAACATCTGGTCCCTGAGGATGTTACACGCTGGAATAAAACATCTAGTAGAGTAGGGCTTCTCAAAGGTTAGCACACGGGAGAATTTTTCTGAAAATCTTGTGAGCACACAGGGTCTGATTCAGTAGGAGTGGGGTTTGAGGGGATGCATTGCTCACATGCTACCAGAGGCGCCAGGGCGCCTTGAGGAGCCAGGTTGTGGAGTGCTTGATCACAATACCTAACAGACACTAGCACCTACTGGAAGGGCATCCACTCCTGAAAAATAGCTTTTCGTGGAAGGCTGAAGCAGATAAAAATAGGTCTTGGCTCACGTATCGCATGTGATTTCTATAAAGTCTAAGCAGGTAGTCCTTTATCCTGGTGACAACAAACTACAAGTCTGGGCCGTGATGACTTTCACATGGAGATCCCAGGATCCATTTCGGCTCCCGGCAGTGGCCACTGGGCTCCTGAACGAGGAAATGAGATGGGAAGAGTTAAATGTGTTGTGCCAAATGATGCTTCTCCAAGTCTCTTCGAACGACCACCACACTCACTGCTTTGTGTTTCCATATGAATCTTTTACTCCACAAATAGCTTAACTATATAAATGTGTTTCAAGTACAGGGATAAACAACATAATAATAAAAAGCACATGGCTTTCCAAAGAATGCATCCCTGCAGTTCTGAGCGAACAGAGACAGCAACTTTCACTTCAGGGGAAGGGGATGAGGACCATGTTTCAAATGCACTGAAGAGACTAAAAGAAAAAAAAGGAGACAGAGCAGGAAGAAGGGAGAGAAATATTGGCTGGTATGACTAAAATATTCCCAGGACTGTGGAGGCATTGAGGAGGAAGAGGGCAGTCTGGCAAGCAAAGATGCGTCTGGTTTTGTGCTGACGTTAGAGACAGGAGGAGGAAAAGCTTGTGTCCAGGAGTGTAAGAAGATGGCTGTTGGATTAAGGCAGAGCCTGATGCGATGCGGCCTCAAGCCTGTTACTCCCGCGCAAACCTCAAAACCAAGTTACCATCTGTGATGTGGTAATTCTCACCTTGCTTGAATCACACTAACACGACACTCAGAACACGTGGGGGACATACTTGGGAAGACTCTAGCTTGAGGCCACCAGTTGAACTGAAGCTCATGCAGTTGTTTTCCACCTGCTTTATCGAATGGACCGAAACCATTGGCCATCCCATATGCAAATTCCCCAGCTTTACCTGAATCTTTAGACATTCTAATCAGTGATTTTCTGCTCCAAGATCACAGCTCCTAGGACATATTCATGGCATTTGTTCCAAATCATCGCTTTGCTTTTCGACACCTCCAAAGCCAGGCAGCCCCTAAGTGGATCCCTTTGTCCACCCGAGCTCGCTTCACATAGCACTTGCTTACCTTAAATCCTAAAGCCATCAAGATGCACCTATGCAGTCCTATGACTGTTATTGACTAGTGAGAGAAACTTAACACATTGTTTAGCTGCCAAGTCCACTTTCTCCCTGTGTTAAATGGGGAGTGATGACCCTGCCTCCTCAATGAGGCTTCAGCCCCGTAGCTGACATATGGAAAGCAGACAGACACACTACTGGTTGCGGTTATTGTTATGACTCACGTTGGACTTTCTTCTTAGTTACAGGTTTAGGAATTTGCATTCTAGGTGAACCAGTGGTGGCGTCAAACCTCACAAGTTACTGGTCCCGTGGGGACAAGGAAGCTTTTAAATGTAGAATAAAAGATGTTCAAGACATCCAAAATAAAACTTGCTGGCTCCAAAGCTCATGGCCTCTACAGAGTAACACAGTACTAGGCACTTACAAAAAGTGGTAAGGGGCACAGGACATGGGTGGCACCCCATATCTTTCCAAGGACTCTGGCATGACAACAGTACGCTAA
The DNA here is from genome assembly GCF_017591425.1 of Ochotona curzoniae. NCBI lineage: Eukaryota > Metazoa > Chordata > Mammalia > Lagomorpha > Ochotonidae > Ochotona > Ochotona curzoniae. The sequence goes on along the minus strand of NW_024466607.1, from coordinate 34,645,048 downwards.
ATGACTTTGGGATGTCACTACTGTGAGAATTCTTCTCCCTGTCCTTTTCCCCCCTTCTCTCCTGAATAACTCCATGTTCTTTCACTTGCAAGCCATCTGACTTTCACTGCTTTGTTGGCTACTCTCCAAAAAGAAGACACGAAAACCCTGTAAGTCAGACAAGATGAAGACTCCTGTGAAGAAAATCACTTCACTCATTTGCTGATGTCCCTGGCTCATCATCATGTCTGCCGAGCTGACATTTCTTCTCCAGCCTTAGGTGTTGACCTGGGTTCTGGCATCTACCTTCTGATTCAGGGAATTGGACTTGATTGAGGCTCATTTCTTTTCATGCTAAGTCCTTGTTGGCTTCAGGTTTTGCCTGCCTTCCTGATTTTTACTCTTTTGGTAGCTCAAATCCCCAAAAGCTCCCTGAATTCATAAAATTGGCTTAGTTTTCCTAGCACCTCATCTTGCTGGCCTTCAGATGGTGGAGTGTCTTGAGTTTCCACTGAACCGCTCTGTCCTCTAGCTGCTTCTCTTGCATGATCTCATCCAGCTTAGGTTTGAATACCTTCCTCCACCACTGTTCCTGCATGCATCTCTCCTCCCCAGACCTCTCCCCAAGCCTGATGCTAATATACCAAAAAGGCCTAGGAAGTCCTACAGGAACAGACCTCCTTTTGATCTCATTGCCTTTCAGTTTCCACCCCACCCACCTCACTTCTCCCTGTTCCGCCAACCCACTTGCTGTTTCCAAATGCACCAAATTTTCCACTCCAATAAAAGGATCCACACTTGCCCTTCCCTCTGCCTAGAGCATTTTGCCAAACATCTTGGTCAATTTTCAGTCACCATAACACAAGAATTTGTAAGGAAAAGAAATGTGTGTATTACAATTAAGAGGGATGAGAAGACCAACATTGAGGGAGTCCCATCTGGTTGGGGCCCTTTTTGCTTTCTTCAGAATCCCGAGGTGACCCGGGGCATCACACGGAGAGACAGAACAAGCAGCCAGGGAGGGCTGCTCCTACTGCAAAACCATTTCCGTGATAACCCATTCATCCATGAGTGGATTAATCCATGTCAAAGGTCCCACCTCCTAACACCATTCTCACGTGACTCCAGGAATCAAGTCTTACTCCTAAAACCTTAAGAGGACACATTAAAGTCAGAGCATCACACATATCTACAAAATTCCTCTCACAGTTCATGCCTCTGCTCATGTCTTGATTTTACCATTAGGGGTCTTTCCTGACCAACAGATCCTCAGTGCCTCCTCACGACTCATCGTGTCACCATTCTCTGGTCCTTACCTGCTGTGTCTGTCCTGGCTGTGTCACAAACAGCCTTCTTGTGCACTAAGAGATTTAATTATCTACCACTTCCCACTACCACCCCAAGCTAGATTCTGCTACACTCTATGAAACGGATGCCTGCCGTTGTACCCTCCAACTCCACAAACATGCCTGACACACGTAATCAATATGTGCTGAATGAATAAGCCTATTGCTATCATTGCTGTTTTTCATCTTGTCACCTAAGCCCAGGGGAACAAAGAGCTAGCTGTGGAATCCCTGCTAATAAACACATCCCAATTATCTTCAAAGGATTCAGCAAGCCAGGAACTTGCACATGGCCTTCTTCCCCTTCCTAATCCTGACTCATCTGAAGCCTGGTTTTATAGGACGCTGGCCCTTACAATGCCTACATCTCTATACCCTCCACTCTGATATGTACTCTCTCTATATGAAAGTATATCTGTATGCATAAATGAAGTTTATACTCTGATTTATTTGATTTGTGAGTTCCAGAAGTGCAACACAAATAAATGTAAAGTTAGAAAAAGAGGAGGAGGAAGATAAAAAGGGATCAAGGGTCTGGGAAAGAGATTATATATGAGTGACTTGGGATGGTAGAAAGCTAACCGCCATGCATGACGCTCTGGGCTCAAACTGGGGAAAGCTCAGGAAGGTTTTCACAGCAAGAACCACTCCAACACGAGTGGGCTGACTGTGGACGAGATTCAAGAGCCTCGTGGAATTGGGGAACTCTTAATTGACAGCGTCTGACCTGGGTGAAGAGGAAAGAATGGCAATCAATCCACACGCTAGTGAACCCTCGAGGCGGGCCTGAGATACACACCAATGTCTCCACGCACCCGCAGAGCAAACGAAGAGCGGGTAAGCACGCCCGTATCTGATGGGCTTTGACTGCATGGTCTGGCTTGAGTTACTGTTAACCACTGGTGGTGCCTTGTCCTGTTTGCTTTTTCAGCATGTGCACAAGTCAATATTGAACCATTCTGTGAGCCTGCACCCAGTTTCCCACTACAAACACACTTCACAAATACGGAGCAGGCTACATTCGTTCTATATCTGGGGTTTGGTTTCTGAGGTTGTGGCAGCAGTTTGGTCCAGATGCTTCAGTCAGCCCCACAGGACACACGGTTCCACGATGGTGGATAATCAACTCCCCTGGCCCCATCTCTCAAAGCCAGTCACTGCAGCTCGGAACCCACGGGGAGGACGGCATAGTGAATCAAATCAGATACACTTTCTCCTGTGTCTTCCTGGAAAAAAACAGCAGCATGTTTGATAAGAAAAAAAAAATGAAAAAAAAAAAAAAGAATTCTGATCAAAAATGTGTTTGAGAACGCCCGTTTGTTTGTTAGACTAAGAAAGACAGCGAATTTTTTAAATTTTTATTTTATTTTGATATGTTTGCTTTACCCCAGAAGTTTGTCTGCAATGATATGATAATGAGAAAGAAGAGCAAGGGATTATTGCCTTAATGTATTAAAAGTTGACTCAGAGCTTAAAATATTTCTCTAGAATGTTGGAGCAATAAGAATGTGTTTCATAAACTTTGGGAGGTCATTTCTTTGAAGCTAATTTTGAATACTCTTTTTTCCTTCCTCTTTCCCTCTTCTCCTATCCTTCCCTCTTTTTTCCTTCCATCCATTTTTTTTTCTACCTCATTGAATTAAAAGCTTGGGAATTGGTTATGGAGTTCACACAATACAGAATAAAAAGCCAAGACCAAAATAAGTTGTGAACATTCCTTGTCTTCTAGAGTTTATTTTTGTCTTTTTTTTTGTTTAGGTTTTTTTTTTCCCCTCCTTGTGGGGACCAGGACTACTCTGAGATCAAAATTTTGCTCAGAAAAATGAACCCTACACTCCCAAAGTCACCAGCGGCCCTCAGGGCCCCCCTGGCTGGCCAAGGTTTGAGTGTTCCCAGTCCACATGTCAAACTCCATCTGCTAAAGGGCAGTGCGAGCCCTGGAGTCAGCAACGAGCCAGCATCACAGGGAGGGAGGTCTCTGGCCATCTGGAGGCTGCACGGCTAAGCCATCTATTTTCTAGCAGATAAGCTGCACAAGGGGTTAATCAGTCACAGCCAGTTCAAACGCAAAGCCTCCTCCCCGAAGCTCACACACCCCACTGCCAGAGCCAGCGGGGCAAGACCCAACATCAAAGCCAGTGTCTCAAAGCAAACATGCCAAAAGCCCAAATGGAAGTGGCTGAATTGGAGAGGCCTGGATGAAGTGTCACTTCATCGCACAGCCCAAGAAGGGGCAGAGGTGACAACGGTCACACCCAGGGCACAATCCAGGCATGACGTGGCCTCAGAGAAGATGAAGGCTTCCCAGCACGACCCCCATCTCCCTTGCAAGCTGTCGCTTTATAAGAACCCACCTTACAAAAATATTGCAAAGACAAATAATCAAAGAGCCATTTCCGCCAGCAAGGCCAGAGCAAGCTTGCCCTTGCACACTCTCACGGACTCGGTGGAAAGGGGCAGACGGCGTGGCTTGCTGCCCCTGCTTCAGCATTGCTCCGAATTGGACACAGATGGTAATTCCTTGACCTTTTGGCAGCCCCCTGAGGAAGGGGGTGCTGCGTCAGCTTGGTTATCTTTCTTGTCCTGGCTCTTTGCCCCTCTGCTAGACGATTTTTCATTATCTTGCAGGGTAATAAATGTGCACTTCATTCTTCCAACTATACCATGTCTCACCAACAGCGCCTTTAAACTCAGATGGGTCTGGATGACTGTATTAGTCCATTTTTCATCACTACAACAAAATACCCAGCAGGCATCTTTCTAAAGGAAGAAAGGTTTCTGGGGCTCATGGTTCTGGGGGCTCAGCATCCACATCTGAGCAGCCGCAGAGGTTGGTTTCCCATTAAGCTTCCCTCCACGCCACGACCCAACACCACCTCTAGGGACCAAACTTTCCATATGTGAATCCTTCTTGGAGGACAGACCACATCTAAGCCACAGGTATAACCACAGACGCTACCGCTGTGTAGCTGTGCACCTGTGGGCTTCATCTTTCTTGAAATTCCTTATTATATTCTGTAGGGTGGAAAGAATAAGCATTTCCAGGGGCTTAGGGTTGTTGAGAGGATGATGAGAGAAGATTGGATTAAAGGTTTGGAGCAAGGCCTGGCAGAAACAACCATTCCCTTCAGAAGGGTTGCAAGGCTCCAAGACTTCCAGCAGATACCTAAAACCAAGGCATCCTGGGATCCCTGCCTGTGCCAGCGTCTTCCTGTGCACACATGATAAAGTTTAGCTCATCCATTAGGCACACCAAGAGATGAACACTAAAATCGAATGGCAAATAATTACATACTGTGTGATAAGAGCTATGAGACTATGATTTTCCATCTCTTAAAATAGATTATGGAACTATAGATCTTAGGAATCTCAGTATCCACTTTTTTCCCGTCCTTATTAGGTTAAGCACCTGTACTTTGTCACATAAAGGAAGCCCCATATGGCTTCTCTTTGACCTATATGAATTTCCAGCATCAGCAGTTTAGTGTTTGGGACAAATATTAGATCAAACAAGAGTTAGTGAATACTACCCCCCTACTGATAATTGTTTTAATTACCAAGAAGGCTAAATCACCATTGGAAGAGTAGCATATACCACAGGCAAATAAACTGGAAAATGAGATAGCTCAGGGATCTGCATTAAGAACGGTACACTGTTAAAACTTATGAATTATTTATTTCTGGAATCTTCCATTTGAATTTTGGGCAACAGTTGGCCTATGGGTAACTGACACACAATTCAAATAACCTGCTTTACATGGCATTGCCTGGATACAATGGGCAGTGGTGACCAAGATGCTGTACAGGGCATTCCCTGGATACAATGGGCAGTGGTGACCAAGATGCTCTACATATACGGGGCATTGTCTGGACAATGGGCAGCGGTGACCAAGGTGCACAGGGACATTGCCTGGATACAATAAGTAGTAGTGACCAAGGTGCTATACAGGATATTGCCTGGACACAGTGGGCATTGGTGACCAAGGTGCTACACAGGGTATTTGCTCCTGCAGAGTTCACATCCAGTCTCCTTGGGGAAAATAGAAGCTAAGCAAGCAAATAAACGCATAAAACAGAATGATGCACATAATGAAACCATAGGGTTCATGCTATAGGGAAAGGCCTGGGATTGGGATGGGGGCTTCGGGACTTGGGGTCCTCATAAGACCTGGACTAAGACTTGAAAGACAAGAAACTCCAAGCAGGGACAAATTACTGCAAAGGGAGGAAAGACGTCCAACGGTTCTGTGTCAGGGCTAAGCATGGCACTTCTGTGGACAAACAGAAAGAAGCCTGCTGGGACCTGGGCACTGACAGGCATGGGCACAGCGGAACAGTGAGCCTGACAAAGTGGCAGCATCATTCCTGTAGGACAGTCTTTACGGGACTCAAAAAGAACTTGGCTTTTCCTTGGCCCACTCTGTTCTTGCATCTGCTGGCCCTTTGCAGGGAATCAAGAAGAAGACATTGACTTTCCCACAGCCTAAAGGCCACCTTTCCTATTCACAAAGGCGCGGAGTACCTAGTGAAGGGACCTTGGGAAATCTCTGGACGAAGTTCACACACATGCTGCACACCAGGAAAGGCAAAACGCCAGAGCTGAAACACATTGTAATTGTAAGAACGTGCAGCACCTGATAACTCAGGTTACTCCTGGTTATTTTTCATGCTGTGGGCAAATGCCTAAAACTATGGTGTGTTGGTTCTTTGTTCAGATACTCTATGTTGAGAGAGAGAGAACGCGCTTGGCATGCAGAATCCTAGTCCGTGATCCACTTCTCAATTCTGCAATCTCATCACAGTGTGATCTAGGTAATGTGTTTGCCTTCTCTGATCAGAATCTCTGCTTATTCATCTGTATACGGGGTTAATGCTATTTCTATATTACTATATGTAAGATGCTACTTATATATAACTACAAATTATAATACATAAATATGTAAGTATGATGTACACTACTATATAAAATACATAATTTAGAATAACGCACACATACATATATTTGTGTTTGTATTTGGACTAGGTAACAGGAGCATCACACACCCTTGAGTAGGCCCGTCAGTGTACAGCAGCATGTGGGTATTAACAATGACACACGCCTGTGGCTCACAAAGCAGCAAATCTCTCATGGGCCTAACCCCCATGGCTGCCTGCTCTTATGAACAAAGATGCGCTGGCTGCCAGCCACATCCCATATTGTCATATTAGCTATGGCTGCTCACAACCCTTTGAGACCAGGAACACTAATGCAGACCTTAGAGCCCACACAGCATATGACCTTAACTCTCTGGCCCTTCCCAAAGTTCTTTTTCCAGTTCTTCAAGTTGCCTGGAATGTCATTCCATACCACCAGCTCCTCTTGGGTTCCCAGCTGTGACTTGCAGACAGTAAGCAGTTACCATGGGCGGTGTAAGTGCATTCAATAGAATGGAGTTGAATGAGCTACAGAGAAAACATGCATTTGATCAGTGAGCAGTGTTGCTCAGGGGTTGATTCTCCCCAAAAAGCCCTTCCCTGGGCTGCAGGTCCACTTTTTCTCAGTGATTGCCAGGGGATTCATCTGTGTGTTGAGGATGCCCCACAGTGCCCTAGCTCTTCACCCTGTCTGTTTTCAGTTCCTCCCACTCTCTCCCTTGCTCTCTGCTTGCTGTGCCTGGAGACCTAGGGGTCCTGGCTCATGCTGATCCTCTGTTGAAGGCCACCTCTCAATAAGCACTGCCCACTGCCCATCCACCAGCCCATGGCCCTGCATGGCCAAGCCTCTGCCACGGTCTGTTCCCCCTGGCATCTACGGCCCCCTTCCATATCTATCCTGTTTAACATAATTGGTTTCCGCCATATGTTCCCTCCGCTACAGGTAAGTTCCACAAGATGAGGACTGGGGGCGTAGTCCAATCAAGCCAAAAACTTAGTTATTTATTTTTCTAACTTAGAAACTTCTTGTGGACCTGATACTCTCTTAACCTGGCCTTCCTTAGTGGTAAGTAGCTGATAAATGTTAGTGCAATGGGTAAAATTGGAACTCTAGCCTGGGTGTGGCTCTGGGCCCAGCGGATTACAATGATAGCCTTCACTCCGACCTGTTCCTGCGTGTGCTCTTAGACAAGTGATCAGCTTCTCTGAACATCCTTTTTGTCCCACTTAGAAAATAAGAATGAGGATTCTCACTTAAATAGGTTATTTTGACTAAGGTGCTGGTATAGTTTTGTTGTATAGGGAAAGACTAACAAAAGCAGCAAAGTAATGCTACAGTATCACAACAGTAGGCAGAGGACCAGGTTGACCGTGCCTCCTTACTGTTCTCCTGACTCTCTTTTACACACAGGAGCCATGCTTAATATGTCCACAAGGTGTGAGTTCTGCAACGCAAAGTAAGTAAAAATTCAAACCAGCTTCCTTGGGCCGAATTCCCTGGAAATTAAGGTAGCAATTATTTCAAAGCATTCAGTTCTGCCACCTTCCTTTTGTATCTTGAAAGAAAACACAAGAATAAATGACTTAAGCAGTAAAAAAGAGGGAGGGGAGGATTTTATTAGTCGTTCCACATCAGTCATATTTCTTGCACACCTAACGTGTGTGTGTGTGTGTGTGTGCGTAAACCTTTTGACCAGCAGCAGGGACACACAGTGATCAGCACAATCAGGGGAACCGCTGTCACTCCGCTCACCCCCATGTGTGATGGGGAAAGTGCAGGACCTGAAAGGCACCAGGATGTTCAATTACTATTATTAAATTTTCTAGCTGTCAAGCACTGGACTAATGATCCCTAGGCATTCATGATTTTGTTATGCTGGTGAGGCAGCTTCTACCACTATGCATTTTTTTTTTTTCTGGAAGAAGACAAAACTTCAAGGCATTGAAATGTCCAAGAACATGGGCAGGAGAAATCCAACCGCAGCCCAGGCTTGTTAGCAGCTGACAGCAGTAGCTCTCCAAGTGATAACTGCTGGGTCCTTACTGAACGAGTTGTCATTTTCAGATTGATTTTGTCATCTGCAGAGATAGGATCTACCATCAAAGATGGGAAGAAAAACTAACAGGTGACAGATGGACAGTAATCAGACGAGACGTAATCCACGCCACTCAGGTGGATGCTAGTTCTTAGATAAATGTATGATGATGGAGCCCTGCTTGGGCATACAGATAGACACATAGGACAAATAAACGCATTAGTGGTGACCGGCATGAATTAGCCACTTACCGTGTGCTAGATGCTGTGTTCTCACGTGGATGAACATGTCAACCCAGCACCAAGGAGTGTGATCAAAGAGACAGAGGAGGGACCCAAGTTACCCAAGGTCACACAAAGCAAACCAAGGCTCCAGTGCTCTGGGTCCAGGGTGTGGCCATAACCACATTGTTGAGTGCCTGCGGGTAACATCACCATTGTTGTGATTCCAACAAGATAAACAAACAATACACCAAAACAAAACCCCTCAGGACCAGTGCAGTGGCACGCAAGCTAATTCTATTCCTACTAGAACCAACATCCCATATGCATGCTGGTTCCTGTCCACTGGGTGCTTCACTTGCAATCCAGTCCTTGGGACCCTGCACCCACGTAGGTGACCCTGAGGGAGCTCTTGGCTCGGGGCTTTGGATCTGCTCAACTCTGGTTATTGTGGAAACTTGGGGAGTGAACCAGCGGATGGAAGATCTTTGTTTCTCTTCCTCTCTCTGTAAAATTTGTCTTTCAGGTAAAAATAAATATTCTTTAACAACTCAACATACTATTAGAATTATATTTATGAATATCATCGAATCTATTCTATTTGCATTAACATTACCCTAACATGAAAAGCGTTAAGAAAAATGAACTCTAAAAATTTAGTGTTTTATTCTCAGAGAATAGTGACATAAAACGTATGCATTAATTTTCTAACGGGGCTTGTTTTTCTTGTGGCACCTATAGCTTGCTATAGCTGGAGAACCCACCTGGATGTTTCCCTTTGTTCGCATCCATCAGAGCCCTTACGATGTCTGTATCTGACTACTTAGAATGTGCACCTGCTTCTCACCTGCCTTGCTCCACATCATCCATTAGTGCCCTGTCAAGGACAGTGAATGCCCACCCTCCACCCCTGTCATGGCCTAGGAGCTTACCTGCCTAACATAATTTGCAATCGAACTCTTGATCACCCCTGGCAAGGAACCCTTGGAATGCCAGCTCTGCCTTGCTTGCCTCGAGTTGCCCACACACTGACATTTCATTTGCCAAAGCTGTGCTGATTTTCTCAGTAACTGTTCAACTCAGTACAGCACAGAGAGAAAACTAGGCAATTCTTTCCACTTGCCCACTGAATTTCCTAAAGGAGATTTCAAGCCAAAGAAAGGGAGCAAAGCAGTCCTTCCTTTGTATTCTTTTCCAAGCTACGAACTTCGCCAGACACCCCACAGTTTGAGTCTGATCTCATCTTGGATGCTGCTTTGGGAAGGAATGGGTTCTTTTTGGGGCAGTGAAATATTTGCTAGCTTCTCCTAATGAATGTGATTTGCAGATGTGATTTCCACAGAGCTATATGGTCAGGGCAGGCGTGGACAGCAACAGGCAAGCCATAAAGCAGGACAGGGCATGCAGAGTTGGGCTGTAAAACTCAGGTCCCGCATGTGTTGTGAGGCTAGACACCATGGCCCTGTGCCCTCGGCCACCTGTGTGCGATTCCAGCCGATTAGATTGTTTCTGTCCAGAGGCCATTTTCTTCTAAGGCTTGGTTGTGAATTTCATTAAGTTTTACAGTCCTCCACACACGTGTATATAACAAGAGCTATCTCCCCTTGTGGGATGACATTTATTTTTATAATACCAAAATGAAATCAAAATCTAAGTCATAAAGGATTTTTTTTTCCTTTTCAAGCGTGTGAAAACCAATAGGCAGAAAATAAATCACCCGGCATAGACCCCTGTGGAATGTCAATCAAGGTCCCTCTGAAGGGGCCTGGAGAGCTATTTTCAGCATTACCCTGAACTGAGTATGACAAGTACCTTGAGACAACATGAGCATAAGCTCAATAAACTATTGAATGCCTGGATATGAATTCTGTTGAGTTGGAAGGCATGCCTTGGGAGGAGAGTGGGAAAATCCACCCAGGCGACAGAAGTGTCATTGCAGAAAGCAGCAGGTCCACAGTGTGCGGGGGGACGTGTCCAGGATCTCTTCATTGGAGTGCCCTGCCTTCGTACCTTCGCAGCCTGGTGAAGACTGAAAGAGGCCCAGGGGTGCCTCACGGGCTGTGCTCACCTCTGTGTCTTGGAGTGCAAAACCCTGGGTTCCACATCGCCTACAGACCCTCAAGAATTCTGGCATTTTAGGTCTGAGTGGCTTGCCTAGTCCAGGGCTTGGTCAACGTTTCTGTGATGGAGATATGGGAAATCTTCAGCTTCGTGGGCCTCCTGACGTCTGTTACAACTTACTTAGTTTTGGAGCACGACAAAAGTCAGAGACAGCAAGTCCGTTGAGGTGCCGCAACAAAGCCTTTTTGGAAAGTTCACACAATTCCCACGTGTCATACACTGCTTTCCCCACCCCGCCACCCCCAACCATTCAAAACCATAAAGCCATCCTTAGCTCACAAGTAGTATGAAAGCAGGGAGTGAGCCAGATTTGGTCACAGCTTGTTAACCTCTGATTTAGTCCAGTTTCAAAGACCCCAGGGCAAGGTAAAGGACTGGTATATGCAACCAGCCTCATTTCTCTCATTTCTTTGTGTGTGGCTACTTCTCAAGTAGGCTGGACTACAGACATCGAAGCAGTTATAGGACAATTTCTTCTTTGACATTCTAATATTTAATAATATACTAGGCAGCCCACTGGGGCCTGTAGAAGACATCTGGTAACATAGTAAAGGAGAACAGAACAAAGTGGACAACAACCCCAGCCGGACAAGAACAGCAAAAATCCAGGAGAATGGAGACTCTAAGGTGGACTATGTCAGCCAACGGACACTGAAAGCTTTCCCTCATCTTTGACCAGCAAGACTAGCACTTCAGAAGTATCAAAACCACCTACGCCGTTCCCCATTTCCGGGTACTGGGGCGGAAGGGAGGCTGGGTGTGGCTTCTCCCCTTACATCCCCCCCCTCCCTTCAGATGCAGGAAGAAGAAATAGAACATTTGGAAACAATAATCATACCCACTTCGCCCTAACCCTTAATCCTTCCCACCCTGATTAACTATGTAAACATCAACTAAAATAACAATCTTTGAAAAAGAAAGGTTTTAAATGTCCTTTCTATGTAAGACAGAAAAATCCTAACTATGCAAGATAATGGGCATGGTAACCAGTCATTCCACAGCGTCAAAATATTCTATAGACACCTCGGGTAAATGCAACTTTTGTCAATCAGGAAGTTATAATGAATGGGTAAAAAGGGCAGTTAATAATTATTACTCTCTGATTTGATCTTTAGCAGGATTGATTTCTCTTTGTGATCCAAAGCCTTAACTTGGCAAATTGAGAAACCATGATCTGCTATAATTCTATAGCATAAGGCAGTAGGTTCAGCTGCTGCCTATGAGGCTGGCATCTTATATCAGCAAAGCCTCAGTCCCAGTTGTTCCACTTGCTGGTCCAGCTCCCTAATAACGTGCCTGGGAAGGCAAAGATGGCCCAAGTATTGGTGCTCCAGCCACACCAGTGTAGGAAACCAGGATGGAGTTCTGGCTCTTTATTTAGCCTGGCCCCATCTCAGCCACTGCAGCCATTTGACTAATATTAGCAGCCTCAGAGAGCAGCAGAGGATGGCTCAAGGCATCGGGATCCTGCATCCAAGTGGGAGAAGAAGCGCCTGGCTCCTGGCTTCAGATCAGCTCAGCTCTGGCCATTGTGAGCGTTTGGAAAGTGAATCAGCAAATAGAAGATTCTCTCTCCTCCCTCCATCTGTTTCTCTCTTTCTCTCACTTCCAGCCTTTCAAGTAAAACGGTCTTTTAAAAAAAAATCATTTTTAAAGCCCACAATTATCATTTTTACCTGAAATTTAAGTCGTGACAAATTCTATGCTTGTTCTCTTCTTACTCCCCTGCAAGGAAGGAATGTCTTCTCCCCACTCTTGCCCCTCTCCCACTTTGGATCTTGCGTACGGCCAGGTGGCCAGATTTGGTGGATGAAGGCAAGCAGGCCAGTGAGGTGACAGGGTGTCTATTCTAGGCAAGGACCTTAAGAGGAGTCCCAAGTTCCTGCTGTCCCTCCAGGAGGCTCTGGCTCCCTCCCTGAGGTGAGTGTAGTCCAGGAATTGCTGCTTCTGCAGACTAGTCCAGCATGAGACACCCAAGAGCAGGACTGACCTTGACACGGGGCCACCATAGCTGACCAAAAGACACAAGGCTGGATCTGCCAAACCACGATCCAATGGCAAGCAGTAACCCACAGAGATCTCAGCTGGTTTGCTTCGCAGCACAACCTCAGCTCACGGAGAAAGAAGGAAGATTGAGTTGTCATAGGATAAGGTGAAGAAGGAGCCCCACTTCTTCGGTGGAACTTCTGAGCTATCCCCAGGTGCCAGCCCTGGTCACCAGCAGCCCACCACATTTTGAACCCATGGTCTCCATTGTTCCTCCTCCTCCTTAAGGCTTGAACATCTTTGCTGTGTTTATTTTCCTTTCATTCTCTCTTTGTTTTTATTCCCAGGAAAACTTGGCATATTGTGAGAGACAAATCTCATTTTGTTTATCTTGAAAATGGATTTGAGAGAAAAGGATCAGGTTTCGTCTAAGTGGAAAAGACAGTGCTGTGAAGACAAGAACAATATGAGTACAAAGAGCTCAGAGAAGAGCTCGAGTGCTTCTGAGAGCTAGAAAGAAACCCAAGGGCAGAGTAAGTTTCCATGGAATTGTGTATGTCTGGAATTTTTTTGAGATCATATCCACATATACCAATTGCAAAGAACCAGCTAGCTTTGTTTGCCGGAACAATCATTATAAATTTGGTGCCAGGCTCTATTTAGCAGTTGGCCTAAGTAGGACTAGTATTTGGCATGCTAACTGTAGGCTTGAGAAGGACAATTCAAAAACAAAAGAGAACCGTGACAGTTGAGCACAGCGATGGCCTACACTGCTGCTGATCCTCTTGCCTGGGCTCAGTGGCTTGTGGGAGAGTCTTGCTAGCAAACTCTGCTGCTTGTCTTCCCCCAAGTCCCTTAGCAATTCAAGCCGCACAAAAATTTCGAAGACCAAGCTTGCTCACTTTATACTGTTACCGGCTTGGTCTTTCTGAGAATGTAGAAACAAACAGAACAACACACAAAAATAAAAGAGCTATGAATCTGGGAATTCTTCCAGACCAAGAAGAAAGAGAAAGAGAAAAACAAAAAAATTCTGCGAAGAAAAGGTAATAACACAGGTTCCGCATTTTCAAAGAGTCAGTCAATGCAGATCAACAATATTACAAAAAAAAAAAATCATCTCTCCTGGACACATAGAGATATTGCCATTATTAACCAAACAATGCAGTCTAGAAATTATAGCCTTTACATTGCACTTGATATGGTAAGTGATCTCAGGATGACCTAGAGACTATTTAAGAATGTACATAGGTGACAAGCAAATGATTTCCTAATTTCATATGAAGGACTTGAGTATTTGTGTTTATGGGCTTAGAATAAGTTCCCCTCAAATAACCAAGGGACATAGCATCATGTAGCTGAACAGCACAAGAAATGAGATGTGAAATAAACTCACTGCTTAATCATAACTAAGGCAAGTCAAATCGATTGAGCTTCCTCGTGGAAATAAGGCATCAGATTGTACAAGGTGATCCCGTTGTCTACAGGATGAAAGCTAACACTAGGTTCCATATCAGATGGAATCCGAGAGGAGGGGTTTTACGTGCCTTGCCTTTTTGCTTTGCCTGTGAAAAGCCAGCATAATGAAGACGAGGACAGCTGCCTAAGAGCTATGACTTACATTCAAACATGCATAAGACAGAGTTGATTGAGCTTGGCACAATGGGGCTCCAGTGGGGCAAGTGAAGCCGTACACTTGAGCCATATACCTGCCCAGGAAGGGCAAGAGAAGGTTACTTTTAACTATTTCACAGAAAACATAGAAGATCTGTGAGCCACGCACCTGCCATAATGGGCACCATCTTCTCACCAAATAGACCAGAAAAAGCTTGAAAATGAAGCAAAGGGGTTGCCTAATATTACACTTGATTCATAAAGGATATTTTTCTTAGATGCCTCCCCTGTGTTTTCAACAAATAGGCACATCAAAAAGTAATAGATGTTTTCATGGAAAGATGTTCTCATTCTGCATTTTGTCCAAGAATATCAATGTTTTATCAAATGACTGATGGCATTCTTGCCATTTGCTCATATCACTGTGCTCCGAGGATGCTATGTTTAGCTGGCAGAGACAGGGTCCAGGATTAGTGATGGAATAAATAGTTCTCTGATGGAACCTCTCTCCCCAGTGTGACTCAGGCCATCTGGTTCCACTGCTGAACTACTCACCTAGTACTGGGGGTGCCTCCTTTCCATCCAACCCAGGGAGGCCTTGGGTCCCGCCTTCCAGATGGACTCAACAGCATAAAATGATATTTCTTGTATGAGTTAAGGATCTAATCAGCTTCACCCAGACTTCTAAAAAGCATATCTGCAATCTAATACTTGGTTATACATTGGAATAGTTCCAAATTCAATGGAGTATTTAAGATGAACATAATTAAATGGTTACATTTCTTCAAAGTAATTTCACTTGAAATAAGGCCTTGGGCCTGGTACAGTAGTCTAGTGGCTAAAGTCCTCATCTTGCATGCCTAGGATCCCATATGGATGCCAGTTCATATCCAGCTGCTCCACTTCCCTCACAGCTCCCTGTGTGTGGCCTAGGAAAGCAGTGTAAAATGCTCCCAAAGCCTTGGGAACCTGCACCCCTGTGGGAGACCTGGAGGAAGCTCCTGGCTCCTGGCTTCATTCAGACTGACTCAGCACCAACTGTTGCGGCTACTTGGGGAGTGAACCAGCGGATGGAAGATCTTTCTCTCTGTTTATCCTTCACTCTATAAATCTGACTTTCCAATAAAATCAAATAAATCTTAAAAAAAAAATAAGGCCTCAAAACTCTATAATCTTTTCTACGCAGGACTTCCTTGTAGCTGCCTGGCTGAATCACACCTCAGGACACCAAGCTTTATTCAGTCCTTTGCTACAGCTTTTCCTCACCTGGCCTCAAGCTTCTGCACCCATTGTTTGCTCCCCTGAGATCGCCTTCCCTTCTCTCTGCTTGGAATTATTTGCTTTGCATCCCCCTTTAGTGAGGTATTCCAGAACTTCGCCAAATTAACCAAATCCCCTGTTGTAGCATTGCAGGAAACGATGCATGTCCTTGGCGTGTTTGTACCACACTCCTGAAAGACACAACCTCAAATCCCATAATCTCAAATCAGAAAATCCCCAAAGCTTAAAATCTCGAGAGATAAAAATCCTGAAATCGCAAGTCTAAAAAAGTTAATTTTGAAAATTCTCAAAATGCACTTTGATTTTTCTACTTACTCTTTTTAAAAAATGTGTATTTATTCATTTGGGATGTTTGTGTACTTTTTAGTTGTTTTTATTTATTTGAAAGATAGACCTACAAAGAGAAGGAGCGACAAAGAGATCTTCATTGGTGAACGCCCCAAATGGCCACAACAGCTGAACTAGACCAGTCCAAAGCCAAGAGCTAGGAAGTTCTTCTGGGTCTCCCATGTGAGCACAGGGGCCCAAGGACTTGAACCATCTCCCATCACCTTTCCAAGCCTTAAGCAGGGAGATGGATCAGAAGTTGAGGAGCCAGGAATATAAACTGGTTCTCATATGGGATGCCAGTGCTGCATGCAAAGGCTTAGCCTATGTACCACAATACTAGCCCCTATTTATTCACTTGAAAGGTAGATCGAGAGATCTTTAGGCAAGGCTAGGTGTTCAATCTTCATTGCCCATGTGGATGTATGTCAGCTGACCAAGCTCTTAAGCCATCTTCCATTGCATTCTCGGACACATTAGCAGGGAACTGAACCAGAAGTGAAGCATCCAGAACTCAAAAAAGCAGTCATATGGGATGCCATGTCACAAGCAGCTGATCCTAAATTGGAAATTATTCAGGTTTATTTCTTTGAAAGGCAGAAAGAGATCTTCTACCTGCTGATTTGCCCCTTAAATAGGTACAACAGACAATGCCGGATTAGGCCAAATTCAAAGGCTAGGCACTCCATCCAAGCGTCCCATGTAGGTGGCAGGACGTCAAGTCCTTGACCCTTGACTGGTTGCTTCCTAACGGCATTAGCAAGAAACTAGATGGGAAGTGGAGCAGTAGGAATTCGAACTGGTTCTGTAGAATAGTTAGTCCACTGCACCACAATGCTGGCACCTATGAATAACACTCTACAGGCAGACAGAGGGCCCTTGTACAGTGCTGAGCAAATGGAAATCATTTAAAAGCAGTGTCCCCTGCATGGATCCCTTTTTATTTTGAGAAAAGTAGACTAGAATGGCACAGATGTACACAAAAATCCAGAACAAGACATCAGCACATCAGCAAAAGCTATCTAGGGCTAATAGGAACCTGGACGGTGTCCTTGCTTCCTTTCTTACACCCATATTTCCTCTTTTTCCCCAAATTAGCACATGTCACTTGTGCATGCCATATGCTGGTTTCCTCCCACAGCGGCACTGTCTGTGACATCCAGTCTAAGGCACCCTATGTCTGCGTGCGTTCTCCAAAAAGCATCCACTTAGACCAGGAGCCGTGGTGAGCAATGCTGAGTCCTGCGGAACTTCCCACGATGGCGAAGTCACGTTCTCATCTCAGAACCCGTGGTGTTGATCGCTAAAAAGTTTCCACGAGACTTTCTCTGATGTTAGGGTTCTTTTCCAAGGAGTCCGTGGCCTCCTTCTCACTCTCCTCTCTTCCCCCCTTGTCCGGCGGCCTTGACCTGACCTCAGCTACTAAGTGATACACTCTTGTAGTCCTTTCTTCTACATGGATCTTGGTGCAGTCCCATGCTTTGTCTGTCCTCGCATCTGGCGGAATGTAACCTCTTTTCAGTCAAGGCCATGTTTCCTCAGTTAAAAATAGTCTCAAGCCAGCTGCGGAAGAGACACAATTTCATCGACATGGCTGCCCAGAAACAATGAAAACCGAATGATGATGCTCTAAAGACGAAGAAGTTCTTGTGTAATGAATCATTCTCTTAGGATAGGCTGTCAATCCCTGCAGTAAAGCATCGCCAGCCTCGAAGGCAGAAACATCTCGACAGAAGTGTGGGTCTGATTTAAGATTCTGCTGATCTTTGGGGAACATTATGCACCGCATATTGCTCTACTGATCAAGTTTCCTATCGTGCCACCAGACTCTGGATACTGGTTTTGAACTTCTTAGGGCTGGTAGAACTCTGAAAACTCAACTCTTGGCAGGATTTGAGGTCATCTTCAAAGGCCTGGCACACACACACAGATAAATCCATCCCCGGGGATCTCATGTCCTTAAGAAGTCCCAACTGTTGGCTGCTGAGACTCTAGCACTTCGCAAGAGCCAAGGGGGAAACCACAGCGCTCGGTAGTCAGGCAGCCATCACATCAAGCAGGGAGGCGGACAACTTCGAAAGTAAATTCCATCAATTCCAATGAACCCCAATTTTCGTCCAGAACTCCCATGTATAACTGAAGCCAGAATTCCTTTCATTTTTGTTAACAATAATGAGGGCTAGCATTTGTTAATGGCACGCCAGGTCCTGGTTGTAAAAAGCACAGCATGAATGATTCCCTCCAACTCCCCCAGCATCCCCATCCTATAGCATGTTCACCCTGCCCAGCCTCCCACCCCACATTTTATTGGAAACCTGCTAAGGAGTCTGTCCTGCATCTCACAAAGGTGCGGTGGCTACAAGGGAACTTACGGCTGACTTCAAGTCCACAAAAAGTTCCCAAAATCTGTGAAATGTCCTGCTACCCCACCCCCATAGAATGGAGTCTTCTCTGCCCTCACTTTAGCATCTAGCTGGAGAGCATTAGATGATATCCTTAGGCCAGATGCACTAATATTATATATTTGCAAAAATGGTTTTCAGTTGTTCTGGCTCAGTCATTTTCTAAAATGACCCCTATTAGCAGTTAAACATCTGTGTTCCCAAATGGCTGGGATAAAAACTGTCACGTGTGTTTCAGCCCTCGGCGTGATAACTACTAGAACAGAAGTAGAGTAAAAGCAAGTTCAAGGACTGCTATTGTGAAATATATTAGTATTATGTCATTCCAGAGTCCTCGTGTTCCGCATCTAAAACTGCTATATTATAACACATCTGGTAGAAATTGGCATACACTTAGACAAAACTGTGATTTAAAAAAAAAAACTATCAGAAACTACATACTAGTATTTTAGCCTTTCTTCATGTTGTAAGTTCAAAGATTTTTAAAAATTATTTGTCCTTTAGAAACTGCTATTTAAAAATATAAAGGAAGAATTTACATTTAGTTCTTGCAGATAAGTTTCTATGAACATAAAATTCTCATACTTCACATAAAGACATAATAATTTTCTTTCAGTTCAATATTATTAACCTTCATCATGTCTTTATTTAAAAACTGTTTATAACTTAGTAGAAAACAAAATGAAGGTCAAATGAAAAGTGGTCAGCTTTATGGTTCTTATAGTTCAAGTACAAATATCAAGGATAGCATTTAAAGTTTTCTATTATTATAAGCTGAAATAAATTATGGAAAAGAGAAATCTCCTCTTGTACCCTAACGGGTCCCTCTGAATTTTATTGTATCTACTTTTAAGTTACCAAAAAGTAGATGTCCTTAAGTACACATTTTTATAAAAAGCCCAGTGTCTTGCATTCTTGCCAACAGGAGGTTTTGCCATCAAACCGATGTGAATTCTACTCTCAGCTCCATGGAAGGCACCATGGCCTAGGGCAAGTACCCATGCTTGTGAAATTGGGACAATTATAAAGTGTGGATTATGTGGAATAGTATCTATAAACAGGCCAAGGTGGCTGCAAGCACACAGTATGTGCTTAATACGTAGTCATTTTCAAAACAATGTTTGACCTTCCACTAATGGCGGGATGGGGAACATTTTTTTTTTCTGCCAAGAGTCATTTGGACACTTAGAACGTCCTTCTGGGGGCGTACAAAATTGTCAGCTTAAAAATTAAGTGGCATAGATTTACTGAATTTCAAGTGCTGACAGGTCCTGGTCAAATGACTCCCCAGGCTTTATAAGGCCCCACGGTTTGATTGTCCCCTCACCTCTGTCCAAAGGTGAATGTAACTTGTTCACGCCAGTTAGCATGCTGTGGTTGTGATGTGCACCAAGTCGTGGTCATTAGTAGCCTCCATCACTTATGTAGTGTTGCTTGGAGAGGCCCCTGGAGTCCTTGACACTCAACGCTTCCTCCAGCCTCTTAATTCATTGAGAGAAAAGTGCCAGTTTAGCAGGATCCATGATACATTGCACATGATGGGAAGCTACCTTAGGACTCGGTTACGCTGAGCCAGTATTCTGGTTACATAGCTCTTATTTTTTTTTATCTTTTTTTTAAGATTTATTTTTTTTTTTTTGTAGGAAAGGCAGATATACAGAGAGAAGGAGAGACAGAAAAATCTCTGCCCACTATTTCAGTCCCTAAGCGGCTACAACAGAGAGAGCCGAGCTGATCTGAAGCCAGGAGCCCGGGGTCGCCTCCAGGTCTCCGTTGTGGGTATAGGGTCCCAAGGCCCTGGGCCTCTGCTGCCTTGCCTTCCCAGACCACAAGCAGGAAGCTGGAAGGGAAGTGGAGCAGCTGGGATATGAACTGGCACCCCCGATGGGATCCTGACCCATGCAAGGTGGGGATTTAGCCACTAAGGCCACTTAGGTGGCAAAGGGTGAGGGAGACAGGGACTGAGCAACATGTAATGCCAAGGGAACAGATGTTGCAGAAAACTGGTGTGCCCAGCATTCTCAGACACAGGAAAGGAGCCATGTCCAGTGTCCCGCCTGGCTCCCAGTTCAATGCTGAGTCCTTTGTACTGAACTCAGTGTCATTTTCCTCAGCACTCCTGCATTTTATGAATAACAACTGCACCTCCCATTATGTCGCCCTGGAGAGTCTTTCTCGTGATCATGGATCTGTCTTTAATGTCACCATGTCCACCTGTCCTCTCCCACAGCTATGCCTCCTACCCACTTCCCAGGGTCTTGACTAAATAAATGGTTGTGTGGCACGTAGATGGACCTGCTCTAATCCAACCACAAAAAATGATTTACTACAGTCAGAAATAGAAGAAAAGGGCAATCCTGGAAACTACAGTGTAACCAAACTACTTTGAAATATGTGCACTGAATAATAAATTAAACCCTCAAAGTGTTGACAAGTTACAACATATAATTTGCATGCTAATTGGTTATAAATTGAGATTTCTGAAGTTCCTAACATTTGAAGTAAATTTATACTTGAAATACTTTTTCTTTTTTAAACTGACAAGTATGTTTATTGAAAATATAGCCCTTGCTCAAAGTAAAAGGAATATCAAATTGGAAGGTATAAAAATAAGAAAAAAATTTATTTTGCATCATGAACATGTTAATTGTAAACAAGTTTTTTAAATTGCACATGTTTGGGCCCAACACAGTAGCCTAGCGGCTAAAGTCTTCACCTTGAATGCACCGGGATCCCAGATGGACACCAGTTCTAATCCCAGAAGCCTTGCTTCCCATCCAGTTCCTTGCTTGTGGCCTGGGAAAGCAGTCGAGGATGGCCCAAAGCCTTGGGACCCTGCACCCACATGGGAGACCCAGAGGAGACTCCGGTCTTCTGGCTTAGGATCAGCTCAGCTCTGAGCATTGCGGCCACTTGTGGAGCTAATCGATGGACGGAAGATCTTCCTCTCTGTCTCTCCTCCTCTCTGTATATCTTACATTCCAATAAAAATAAATAAATCTTTTAAAAAATTGCACATGCTTAAAGAGAGTATTCTTTAGTTCTTTACTTCCTTGTAAAGCCCTTCTCCATCAGCATATTAGAAACTCTATGTAAGACAGCACCTGACTTCAATTAATTGTTAGTATTATTGTCAAATGATGATTTTCTAACTGTATTAGGATGGTATTCTCATACGCAGAAATGTCCCCTTTTCCTAAAGAGGCAATTTATCCATATCCATACGGAATCATGGTTTCCAATTCCGCTACAATCACTCTCCCGGTACTCACATTGTCCGAGATGGGGACACTGCACTACCTTCCACACGGGGAAGCACAGGGTCAAATATTTGTTTGTGTCGTTTTGATATTCAGCCTCAAGGTCGGTAGTGCAAATAAAGAGGTTTGAACGAATACAATTCTGAAGTTTCTCAGGAATTTATGTTTACTTCCTCTGTTCCAGTGTTTGGGAATAAATGTCTGATAGCAATGTACCCCACCTTAATAGAATCATTTTTAAATGGCTGCTAATTGAATTAAGGAGATGGGGCTTCTCAAGTACATTCCTTTTTTCAATCTTTGAAGTTACTGGAGGAAACATGATCACAAGATTCCAAATATGTGCCCTGAATCAGCTTGTATGTGATCAGCATAAGCGGCTCATAATACCTCTGGGACTGTGCTCAAGACTGAGACGCACAAGCCGCAGGTGGTGTCCCTGGAGGGACAAATGAGGGAGTGAGGTGGGATGACCTCCTTGCCGACAAGCAAGACAAGAAGTTCCATGTGTAGGCAAGCAGCCACCTAGGCAGTTCCCCTGCTCTTTCTTGCCACTGCTAAAGCGAGGTGTTTTGCATGATGTATCCTTCCTACCCCCTACCCTGAAAACTTGGTTCATGTGAAATCACAAAATTCAATTATGGGGTGTGAAGCCATGCTCCCTGTGTTGCAATTTGCCACCCTCCCCAGCCCCTGTTGGGCAGGTCTCGTTCGCTGATTCCGGTTTTCAGAGCATACCAATGACATCCAAAGCCGTGGAGCTCTGACAAGCTTGGTCATCAATATTCAATAAGTCCACAGGGGTATGAGAAGTAGCTTCAGAGTTCAGCGAGAACTACACATGCCTGAATGATGTCAGGAACCGTGTGAAACTGAATGAGATTCAAGGAGCTCTTGAATTTGCAGGGATTTTATAGAGACTCTGGCTCTTCAAACAGGAATACAATCCCAGAATAAGCACAAAAACCCAAACCATGGCCCAACCAAAAACTATCTCCTACATCCTTTAATAGGGTAAATTCTGGGGTCTGTATTGTAGCACAAAAGGTTGCGAGCTCTGGTTCACATCTCCTCTGCTCCACTTACAACTCAGCTCATAGCTAGTGCCTCGGAAAAGGCAGCAGAGAAAGTACTTGGGCGGGTCTCCCGCACTCACCTGGGAGACCCTGATGGAGATCCAGGTATATAGCTTCAGCTCATTGTAGCTGTTTGGGGATTGAACAAGTACATGTAATAAGATTCTCTCTCTCAAAATGAAATTGGCTTTAAAAAAACATGAGCTCTATGGTATATGAATTGTGTCTCAATGGAGCAAAACAAAGCAAAACAAAACAACAAAACCATCTACTCCTTCAAGCTGTCACAGCGAGGATGATGCCAAAGGCTGTGAGATAGGACCTCTCATTATTCCCACTTAACACATAAGAAAACTGAGGCAGAGAAAAAAGAAAAGTCTGCCCCCAAACATAGTTAGCACGTGAAAAAAAAAAACCTATGTGTTTTGTTTTGTTTTGTTTTTCTCCCAAACCCAGGCTTTACCCAACACACTAGAGTTGAATAAGAACGCACAATGTACAACCTGAAGTTAGCTCAGCTACCTGTCAATGTAATTTCTCATCAGGAGCAGGTACTCAGCGAGTGGTTACGATGCTTCCTTGCATATTCAAGTGCCTGAGTTTTAGCACTAGCTCTGCTCTCAGTCCCAACATACCCTGGGAGGCAGCCAGCGATAACTCAGGTGCTTGAGGGTCCCTGCTACCCATGTGGGACAATGCATTGAGGTTCCAACTCTTGGCTTTGGCCTGGCAAAGTCCTGGCTGTTACAGCCACTGTGCATATGAACAAGTAGATTGGAGATCTCTCTCTCTCTTTCTCTGTCTCTCTCTCTGTCTCTCTTTCTTGAGCACACCTGTGTATAATATGCATGTGTGTGTGTGTGTGTGTGTATCTGCGCCTTTCAAATTAAATACTTTTTAACCCAGAGTTCCCCATAAGAACGAAGTTGTATAAAAGAAATACTTGGATCACAAAAGCAGGGTTATGTCAGCACTTCAATGAGTAAGAGTCCTGGTTCCTGGTTTGCAAGTTTTGAGAGAGTGCACTTTTGCCCTCACAGGCTGGGCCTCCTATTTGACTAATTATTTCAACCAATAAGTTTTATTTTTAAAGATCTATTCATTTTTATTTGAATGGCAGATTTTACACATTCAAGAGATGGAAAGAGAAGATTTTCTGGTTTACTCCCCAAATAGCTGTATAAACCAGAACTGAGTTGATCCAAAACTAGGAACCCAGAAGTAGCTGGGTCCCTCATGTGGATTCAGGGACCAGAAGACTTGAACCATCCTATACTACTTTCCCAGGCCATAAACAGCTGGATCAGAAGTGGAAGCGTCAGGACATGAACCAGTGCCCAGAGAGGATGCCGGTGCCACAGAGCCGAAGATTGGCTTGACACACCACCTTTCCAGCCCGTCAACTAACAGGTTCTTTACAATAAAATCACAGTCCCTGAAATGAGAGAGAAAATATGAAAGAACAAGAAGTATCTTAAGTTAATCATTTATACTATCTGTAATTGGCTACTATATCTTAGACAGAGAATACTTTCTTTAATTTGTGAAAAACAATGGGTTATACCTGTTTGTTTTATGCATTTGAAAAGAAAAGGTATTTGATGCACTCCCTGGGACACCTGCATCCCACGTCAAAGCAGTGTGGTTTCAGTCTTCATTCTGCATTAGTTTCCTGCAAATGCACGCGCTGAGAAGCAACAGGTTCCAGAGCAAGTACTTGGTTTCCCTCAGCGCAGGTGCGGGGTCTGAATTGAGTTCCTACCTCCTGGTTTCTGTGGGCCAGACCTGATGTTTGCAGTCATTTGAGGAGTGAACCAACACCCCTTTTCTCTCTTCCTCCTTCTTCTTCTTCCTCTCCTTCTGTGTTGCAAACAAAAACAAAATCAAATAAACAAACAAAAACCAAACGCAAGAGGTATCCAAATTGCCGATTTTGGTAAAATACAGCAAAGCTAAAAATAGAGTTGGAAAGTAGGTGCATAGAATTCTATTGTTTATTAAAAAAAAGGGGGGGGGGGCATTGTCCTCTATGCCTTACACTGAACAGGTACTTCTTGAATGGCCAGACACCTGCGAGTTGTGAGTCACCTGCATTGTTCAGTGCAGAAGCAGCCGGCTGACCTCAGGAGGGCTCTGAGTGCCGGTGTTGCTAACCTGCTTCCTCGGATGTTGATGCTTCCGACACGTGCACCACATGGAGCAGCTCCACTAAAGGGTAGCCTACACTTGCCATAATAAAAACCATCCGGAGCTCACGAAGAAAAACCGTGAGAGAGCTCAGCAAAGCCAAATGCAATCAGGAGATGCAGTCACTCCCATCGTCCGCCAGGTGACCATCCCTGGTCTACATCATGCATATGTCCCCACCTCAATACTATTAACATACAGGACACAGCCACCAAATTAAAACAAAAATGCAAGTCCTGGTTGATTGTCAATGCGTTATTTCAATTGATTTATGTTTAGTCATCTATGGGATTAAGATATTCAACATACTGTATGCGTGTTAGGCAGTCTTCATAACCTGAGCTCTGTCTTCCTTTAAGACCCAGCTATAAACTTTGCTAGGGAACAGATTAAGGCTGACAGATATGGTGCTAAGCATGCTTGGTGTTGACATGTTTGTGTTTGCTTGTACAAGAATATTAGTTGGGCCCAGCGCTGTGGCCTAGCGGCTAAAGTCCTCACTTCGCACACACCAGGATCCCATATGGACACCAGTTCTAATCCTGGCAGCCCTGCGTCCCATCCAGCTCCCTGCTTGTGGCCTGGGAAAGCAGTCAAGGATGGCCCAAAATCTTGGGACCCTGCACCCATGTGGGAGACCAGGAAGATGTTCTGGACTCCTGGCTTGGGATTGGCTCAGCTCCAGCCATTGCGCTCACTTGGGGAGTGAATCATCGGACAGAAGATCTCCCTCTCTATATATCTGAATTTCCAATAAAAAAGGAAAGAATATTAGTTGCTCATTGATTAAAAGCTGAAGGGGAGAAAAGGAAATGATAAAGAGGAAAGGCTTAAGACTTGGAAATCAATAAATATTGCCCATATTTGGCTTTAGGGTGTGAAAAAAAAAAGATTTATTTATTTATGTGTTTGTAAAAGAGAGATCTTCCATTGGCTGGTTCAGCCTCCAAATGATCCTAACAGTCAGGGCTGAGTCAGACGGAAGCCATCAACCCGAAACTCCATCGCCGTCTCCTGTCTGGCTGCAGGGACCCAGGGACTTGCAGGCCATCTTCTGTGTTTGCAAGCAGATGAGCAAGGAATCTGGATCAGAAGCGCAACAGCTGAGGACTGGATTTTGTGCTCTGATATGGAATGCCAACCTGGCAAATGGCGGCTTCAACCACTCTGCCGCAACACAGGCCACCCCCCCCCAACCTCCCAAATATTTTTTTAAGCGCAGGTTGTCAGTCCTTTTTGAAATATACCAGACTCTCCTTGTAATTTTCATATGTAAATGCTCCTGTTATAATTAGCAAGCTGATGCACCAAAAAGACGACATTTCAAAAAGTTTGTGGAAAATGGAATTAAAACATGAATTTACTTAAGTGCAAAAAGGTTTTAAAATCCACACATGGGTTTTTTTTTATCACAGTATGCATTTCCCATGAGTTTTTTGAAATTGCATGCATGGATTTCAAAAACGTATCCATCCAAATAAACTAAACTGTTCATCTCACTTTTTCCAGGAACTTTCGAAAATTGCCTTGTGTGTGTGTGTGTGTTTGCATATGTGTGTAAACACACACACATATAATATGCATCGATGTATGCAAACACACACATATGTAATATGCACCAATGCATGCAAACACGCATGCATACATTATGATTGCAAAGAGGGCTCTTGGCTGGACCTTCAGAAAGCATATTGCATAAACTGTGCTTAGAATCTCCTTGCTCCACTTCCACTATACTCCCAGTCCTTATAAAATCGAATTACTGAAATTCATGAAAGTATCTGTCTTTTATCATTTCCATGCTACGTCCACTCTTACTAAGTATCTTCCTCAGCTTTCTGAAACAAGCGAGAAAACGCTTTCTTTTCTGCAAGTTCAAAGAAAAAGACCTCTAGCCAGACCTGAGCAGTTGCCTTGGGAATGCAGATTTATGAAAATTGATAGCCTGGCTTTGTCTGGCAAAACAAAGTGTCTTTCTTTCCCATTTTGTTCTCTGCCTCTGTAACACAGACAAGTTTTTTTTTTTTCCTCCTCTTTTCTTTTTTTGAGTGTGTGGGGCGTGGGTGGGCGGGCTGTGAATTTCTACATTAAACATTCCCTCTCAAGGCCATGGCAAAGAAATACCTCTGGGGTCTCTGCAACTCCTTGGAGCCCCACAGGAAAAGATGTTGACTTCAAGTTCAAGCAAAAATGAAGCCTGAGAGCCAGTACGCTGGGCAAGAAAGAGACAGATGTTCACATCACGTGTTCAACTGATGATAAGTAAACAGCTTATTATAAACAAAGCCAGACGGCTGCATATGGTTAGAGAGTGCTTATATAAAAAAAAAGTAAAATAAATAAGATTAAAATTCTCCTCTAAAAAAAATGAGAATGTAGGAAATGTTGAAATAGTTCTGTTCTATTCCGGTTTGAGGGAGGCAGCATCGAGGATTTACTGGTTTTTCGACTCCACAAATTATGTTTATATGAACACTGAGCTTACCTAGGCTTCATAGCATATGCTAAAAATAATAACATCTTCTCCCCTGGGACCAGATCACATGTCCCTGCAATCATCGCATTTACAGTGTGTGTGTGTGGTGACCAGGGCCATGAAAAAGGTACCAAGCAGCTGAGATAACACCATGAATGTCTAATATCACTTGAACATCCTCTATTTACTAAGGAGACCCAGGGCCTCCGTGGCTCTTTTTTTTTTTTTTCCTTTTGCTGCCCTACAATGTGGAAAGCAACTGCATTTCCTATCACACTTGGGGGAACTTGAACAGCATCCAGACATCTGTGAGATGTGTATTTTTAATCACATCTGATTTTCACGTCCAACTCTTGTATATGAGAAACTATCATGTGGGTACAGCCCGTAAGGTCGCCTACAACCCACCCCCCAACATGGGAGCTTCCTGGAGCATTTGTTCCCAATTTCCCCAACTGAGTCAGTGTGTATGACTCCCCTGAAGTGCTGGAAATCTGATTTGATTTGACAAGGTTCTGCTAGCCACACCTTCCCCAAAGCGTTTGCATCGACACTCTTTCCGAACCCAAGTCAAGTCAACAGACTTTCTTTTATTTGCCCGGAATGATGTAATAACTTTACTACTAAATAAAGACACGTTTCCTAAGCATTTACTAGGTATGAAACATGGCCTTAGCATTGAAGAGAGTGGTAGGATCGGCCAGCACCGAACTTGGTTGAGTGAGAAATTAAAAGCAGATGAGGTCATCAATAGCAATCGAAGACATCAATAACCATCCAGACAGCAACAGATAACAAAGGGTAGCTTTGCAAGGATGAGAACGACTGGAATTCAAAAGAAAGTTTGGCCAGATATATTAATTTGGGTTTGACCAGACAACTGGTCCTTTTAAGTTTCAGAAGTGTCCCAGTGTGTATGAGAGATTGTGAACTCAGAGAACAGAGAGAGAGTAGGAAAGATGTTCCCAAAGGAAGAAAATGGAGACATTAGTAAGAACTAAGAGCCAAAGCAAAGTGTTTAGGGATCTCACAGAAAATGTCGCTAGCCTATATCTTATGTCTGTAACTGCTTCCAATTAGAGAGAATAGTATGTGTATGGCGTTAGGTAAAATACACAGATAACACAGATGATTATAAAAAAAAAATCCAAGATTACCCAAGATTTCTAGCACCTCATGCCCACCATTGTTAGTATTCGAGATGCATGCCAATGATAGCAATTTTTCCCATGCGGATGTAATCTGAAAGTGCTACTTCCTACTTCATCCACACTGTATTTGCTCACTTTCTGTGTCGTGACCATATGTTTCTATCAATAAGCCAGATCTATTTTTTAACCTTTGATTGCTGGTGCATAGAATTCTATTATACAGTGAGCAATGATGCATTGAGCTAGTTCCCAAATTAGATATTTGGGACATTCAGAGGGTAATTTTTGTGCTCTTATGAATAACATTGCAGAGAACATCCTTAGGTCAAATCTGTATTCAGTTGTCCAATGACTTTCAACATCACACATTTCTAGAAGCAATCTTTTCTAAATAGATTCTTTTGTAGAAATTTAAACTTACAATGGAGAAGTTGAGCCATCCAAGCCACTGGTCCATTGTCATTTGTTCCCAGGTGAGCAGAAAGAATAGTTTTAACACACTTCTGATTTCTCCACTTGCTGTTACAGCTCTCTTAGCTTTCTTGAGGGAATGCATCAGCCTCTGGATTCGTCTTTCCCCTACCCAGCTCTGTCCAAAATGCTCTCCACTGCATGAAGACAAGTTATTTTAAAACACCGCCCAGATGATGTCATTTCTCTGCTTGAAACCCTTCAATATGTTCCAGTGAAACTTCAATCAAAACCAAGCTCTCCGGCATGATGCCACAGGATTTAACCAGGACTGCTCCCTGTTACAATTCCTTCCCGTTCCCCACGCCTTCAACACTCCAGCCTCCGTGGCCACTCTTCCATTCCTGGAAGGAGCCCAGTCTGTCCGCTCCTGGGTCTTCCTTCACCTGTCACTCCCAACACACTCATCTTTATAGCTGTGCTCAAACCTCATGAATTAAACCCATATCTAGGGCCCGGCGGTGTGGCCTAGCTGCTAAAGTCCTTGCCTTGAATGTGCCGGGATCCCATATGGGCGCTGGTTCTAATCCTGGCAGCTCAACTTCCCATCCAGCTCCCTGCTTGCAGCCTGGGAAAGCAGTAAAAGCCCAAAGCCTTGGGACCCTGCACCCATGTGAGATACCTGGAAGAAGTTCCTGGTTCCTGGCTTCAGATCGGCATAGCACCAGCGTTACACTCACTTGGGGAGTGAATCATCGGACGGAAGATCTTCCTCTCTGTCTCTCCTCCTCTCTGACTTTGTAATAAAAATAAATAAATCTTTAAAAAAAAACATATCTAATTAGTCCACAATTTAATCTCCCCTATGAGACTGTGCATAGAAAAACAACTTTTTCTCACTCTTAGTTTTTGTTTTGTTTTGTTTTGTTTTTTGGTGCTTCTGAAAAGGGTGCTTGCACATAACAGGTACCCAAGTAAAGGCCAGAGGCAACGAAATGGATGGGATCTAAGAATGTAGCTCAAATAACTCCCCTTAGATTAGAGGCTGCCCTTCATTAATTTAGCCTGATACAGTCTAAGATCAATTAGCCAGGGAAGGCGCACAAGCCTTATTGGCAACCAATGATACGACACCTGGAGACACACTGGTACTACCCACAAAGAACCTGGAACCTGGCCCCTAGATACTCCCTTGTTCCACTCAAGGCTTCCCCTGCTGAAGGCTAACCCCAGGCCAAAACAGGAGCTGGCAGCTGGAATGCTACGCACCTGGCTTTCCAGAGGACAACAGAAGTCACTCCAAGGGTGGGGTGACTGACACTGCACAGCGGCACGAGGGTGACCAGAAGGGTTAGCCAGGTCAAGGCATGAGCCAGCAGGAGCAGCCAGTGCAACAAGCCCCACAGATGGTGAGAAGCGATCGGGTGTCACCTCTGCTCATCTCCATCTGTCTGCCTGTATGACCCTGGCGCTGGCCCCGGCTTTCCTTCTGGATTCAGAGACAGCTGGAACCCGAGGACAATGAGTATCCTGCAAGACTGGTGGGCACCTGTGTGTCCAACATGGGCTCATAAGTCATGAATGCGACTGGTGCACAGTATCAAGTTACGGTCTCTGCTTGTTTCTCTTGCCACAGAGACACAGTCCGGTATAAAAGAGATGGAAGGGAGACTGTGAGGGGACAGAAATCCCCATATGCATCATTTAAGGAATCAGCAAATCAGTGAAAGATAGACAGAGGTCTGTCTTTGGCTGTGGGTTCCCATCAGCTCCTGTACACCAGACTGAAGGAACTTGAACTCAAGGTCAAGGGATTCTAAATGCTCACTTAAAACTAGCATTTGGTTTGACTCTGAAGTTGAACTTTCTTGGGTCTGGAAAAATCATGCTAAAATATATCCTAATGCAAAAAGAAAAAAAAAAAGTCATGCCATAATGCTTAAGAGTCTTGGCACTGCTTAGACCCCATGACATGATGGGTACTGACATTAGAAAGTGGTACTCCTACACAAGTGTTGTGCCCAGGGGCCTCAGACTCCCTATGGAAAACATCATGGCAGTTCATCTGTATAGAGCTTTCAATGGCTTCCCACTGACATCTGCCCAGCTGTGCTCAGGTCCAGCTGTAGGTGACTGCCCCTGGATCTTGCCTGCTTAGCCAATGTGGGAGGTCACAGGCACGTGGTACACCGTGCCCCTGGGGGATCCCGCGACAGTGATTTCAGTTAACTGAAACTTCAACCTGACCTTCTCACTAGTCATTCAGGCAAGGGCTGTGGGTTGTACCCCAGTCTCTCTTCTCTGCCCTTGGATGAGCTATGCTGGGACTTCTTTGATAAGTAACTCTTATAAATCAGGTGTGGTCTGCGCTACCTGCCAGCCTGCCTGGCATAAGTGATCCACAGCCTACCTACCAGCCGTGAGTGTTGGACATGACCCACGACATGATTGGAGGGTCTAGAGAGATAGACGTGCCTTCTAGCCAATGAAAGTGCTGCCGTTGGGAGGGCGGACCATCAGGAGATGTTCCCTTGCCTTTCCCTTTCTTAGTCTAAGTTTGTGCTTGCATGACAACAAACAGACATGCTCAGGCCCGGCACTATAGCATAGTGGTTAAAGTCCTTGCCCTGCACGAGCCAGGATCCCATGTGGGCGCCGGTTCTAATTCCGGCAGCCCTGCTTCCCATGCAGCTCCCTACTTGTGGCCTGGGAAAGCAGTTGAGAACAGCCCAAAATCTTGGGACCCTGCACCTCTGTGGGAGACCTGGAAGAGCTCTTGGCTCCTGGCTTGGGATTGGCTCAGCTCCAGCCATTGCGGCCACTTGGGGAATGAACCATCAGATGGAAAATCTTTCTCTCTGTTGTTCCTCCTCTCTGTATATCTGCCTTTCCGATAAAAATAAATAAATCTTAAAAAAAATAAAATAAATAGACATGCTCAATCAGACTGTCTCTGGTGGTTCGTGCTGTTGAGGAACATCACCACCATTGCCTCACCCCCTTCGTGGACACGGCATCCTGCTGGTTAGGCAGCCCCCGAGATGCAGGTCCCATTCATATAATGTCATATGCAACTTTATGAGAATAACTTCAGAATATTAGATGAGAAACATGGATACAGTCAGAGAGGATTCTGCCACATTACAGAATAACTTGGGTCCTCTTTAGTTCCTAAAGAATTACAAAAGTTGGCAGGAATGTCCTTAAGTGAAACAATTTCTCCATTTATGGAAGACACAAATAAGTATTGAGGTCATTACAGACCGATCGTTGGTTCCATCAGAAAAATGTGTGAATACAGAGGAGACATCTAACCCGCTTTTGTAAGAAACGTATGTGTGCATGTGTGGTTTTCCATTCTTTTTAGCTTACAAAACAGCATCTGAACACCGGTGACTGTTAAACTCTAAAATAAGCTTTATGGGGAGAGTACATGAAGAAGAGGAGGCAAGCTAACCATGAGGAAGGAGCAGATGCAGTAATGAACAGTACGCTCCCACCAGCTGCATGGCTTTGTCACCTAGCTGCACCGGAGAAGCAATGATCTCATCTTCCAACTGAGGTCCCTGGGACGCTGGCTACTCAGCACTGATGCAATGATTACATTGACAAACACCGCTCAGCATCTGCCCATGAAGAATGATTGCTACTTTGTGGTTAACATGAATTCTCCTGTGTGTCTCGATATCTTCAGAAAGGACGCTAGAACCATGGTGACATTTGTCTAATTCTGTATCACATCTGGGATGAGACCATCTCTCAGCTCTCCCCCGGTGTAACACATCATCTGAAGTGTAGTGCTGTGATCGACTGCCAACGGCTGCCCGCAATAGAAAAGAGTGCTATGCCCCTACCCATACCTTACCCAAAAAATCAACCAAAACGCCAGTTCTAATCCCAGCAGCTCCACTTGCCTTCCAGCTCCCTGCCTGTGGCCTGGGAGAGCAGTCGAGGATGGCCCAAAGCTTTGGGACCCTGCACCCGCATGGGAGACATGGAAGAAGTTCCTGGTTCCTGGCTCCAGATCGGCGCAGCACCGACCATTGTGGTCACTTGGGGAGTGAGTCATCGAACGGAAGATCTTCCTCTCTGTATCTCCGCCTCTCGATATATCTGACTTTGTAATAAAAATAAATACATCTTTTAAAAAAATCAACCAAATAAGATGGATAGAGAATCTAAATCTGTGACCTGACACTACGAAATTATTAAAGGAAAACATCAGGGAACCTTTGCAAGACACTCTGCAGGACATCAGCATAGGCAAAGACTTCTTGCAAAAGATGCCAGAAGCACAGGCACATAAAGCAAAGGCACATGAATGCAATTGCATCAAGCCAAGCAGCTTCAGAACCACAAAGGAAACTGCGAATCAAGTGGAGAGGCAACCAACAGAATGCGAGAAAATAGTTGCAAATGATGCAATTTATGGAGGATCAATACCTCGGCTCTATAAAGAGCTCAAGAAACTCAACAACAACAAAATAAATCACGCAACAAAGAGATGCACAAAGGGTATAAGCAGGTGTTTTCCAAATGGACAACAGACACATGAAAAAAAAAAAGTCCACATGTTCACGAGCCATAGGGGAAATGAAAATCAAACCACAACAAGGTTTAACGTCATCCCAGTTAGAATGGTTATTCTTCAGAAATCAGAAATCAATGAAAGCTGCCAAGGATGTGGAGAAAATGGCACCTTAATCCGCTCTTGGTGGAAACGTGAACTAGTACAACCATTCGTGGCAACAGTTTGGAGAATCCTCAGAGATTTAAAATGGATCTACCATATCAACCAGACAGTGCACTCCTGGGAATTTAGCCAAACAAAATGAAATCAGCTTCCAAAAGAGATATTAGAATACCTACATTTATTGTAACTCAATCTATCAAAGCTAAGATGTGGAGTGAATCGATGACTGGATAAAGAAAGTGTGGGATGTACTCACTGTGTAATACTACTGAGCCATAAAAAGGAATGAAATCCTGTCTTTTGCAACACATTGTCTGCAGCTGGAACCCATTATGTTAGTGAAATAACCCAGTCCCAAAAAGATCACCATCATCCATTTCCACGGTCTGTGGTAAGTAACACACAAAGTACAAAACAGGTAATCTGTGTGAATGATGGGGACGAGTTGAGATTTGACAATTGTCCACAGTCTTTGTCTATACTCTTGAAGAATTATAGAGAGGTTTTTTTTTTGCTTTTTTCCTACTTGGTATGACTTGAAATCTTTAGCCAACGGAGTGGTCACAAAGTGAAATGAAAAAAAATATCATTGCAATGAAAAAAAAAAAAGAGTACCAAATAAGGAAAAAGGAGTGTGGATACAGGCAGAGAGGAGACTGGGGTGGAACGTATCACGGTGCTCCTAAGCGTGTATTGTGCAATCCATGAAGTTGCACCTTATGTAGATAAGGCGACAATAAATTAATAATGAATCATAAGGGTCCTTCGGCCATGTCTGTCAGAGGCAAGGGTGAGCGGGAACAGCTGGTACCATTTCTGTCACCAGAATGTGGCCAACAGCTCTTCAGAGAACACCTCTGGACGTGACAGGACACGCGACTCTTTTTCTCACCCTCCCCAACGCCAAGACACATTCCCTGCCATCTTCCAAAAGTGCCCTCATTCTCAGAAAGAAAAAGGCAGAACAGCCATCTGCTACTAACCACGTTTCTCATTTCGCCTCGGCAGCCTCCTGAGTCACTTCTCCTCGCCCACCAGCAATCCCAGCTGAAATGACTGTTTTTCACCACGTGGCAGCTTTTCATAGCCTGAGGACCTGCTTTCTCTCTGCTTGCCTGAGGCCTCTGGGTGTGGGGGCGGGCCCCTGCACATCTTCTCTCCTGCAGGGATTTCCTCTTGAAATCTGTTTTCTCCTCCACATCAAAGCCCACTGGCAAAAGAGAAACCTCAACCCATCAGGGGTTATATACATATATAAATACATCCATCAATTCCTCTAACCCTGGTTTTTATCAAGAGCCATTCCTCTGTGCGGGCACAAAAGTGCGTTTCATGGGCAGTTGACATGATCGATGGCCCAGCGCCCTGGACGGCGACCACAGACGTTTTCCTGCAAACCCCTGCATGAAGTGCATGGTGTCCTTGGTTGTGTACTCAGAGCTGTTGCTCAACGGCATTCAGTTCAAGGAAACCTCACTGCACAGCAAGAAAATCTGTGCACAGCATGATGCAGCCACAGGCTCTGCAGCAAAGGAAATTCCATTGCAGAAGGAACATCAGCCGTCCCCATGAGAGCCAACTCCACCAGCCCTCTGTCAGTCGGTTCTGTGGAAGCTCACAGCAGCTGGGGAAAGTCTGGGTAGTGTTTTCCCTTCCCATTCTTGCATAAGCGGCCCAGAATCTTTGTGTCTAAATCAGAACTCTCCAAGCTTGAATCAAAATCACAGGGGGAAAGACGGGAAAAGAGTCGTGGGGTGGGGGGATGATGCCACATTAGGAATTGGATTTGAGTGTGTCCTCAAAATTCCTGTGTTGGAAGCTTGTCTCATATGGGCATGTTCAGAGACCTGTAAGTGGGGAGAGACGTGGAGAAGGCAGCTCCCAGCAGCCCAACCACATCAGTACCCAGGAATGGGGGATGGCCACCCAATGTCATTCCAGGGTCTCCAATGTGGAGCATCTTCTGAGGGTACTGCTTAAGAGGATTTGATAGTTCTGAGATGCTGGTGATTTCATTGCTCCAAGGTTGAGGAAATCCTTCCAAGGCCCATTTGCTGACATAGTCCACCTTAGAGCCTCAATTCGCTCAGATACACATTGTCAAAGCTTGACTCGGAGAGCTGTCCAATTTGTTCAGCCCTCCACAATACTAGACGTCATCTGCAGGCTTCAGTGAACTGGTTGTCGTGTCCCCCATGAGCATCTGGACATGCCATCTGCTGCACAGGCCTCAGCAACCATAGAGACATAGTTCTGACATATGGACTCCACAGACAACTGTTTCCACGATTTTCACCATGATTAGAGTCCAGTGATTCAGTTTGAGGGTACCTGCCCAAAGAAACCTCACCAGAGGTGAGCCCAGGCCTCGCTCCTGTGTGTGACAGCCAGTGCGGAGTCTGGCTCAGTCCATCAGCCACATCAGCCCACACACGTGTCTCATACACAAACCACAGCCCTACCACAGGCAAACCAGTGGGTGCTGCAGCCCAGCTCAATCCTGCCTACCACACGCTTGGCCCTCACACATCCTGGCGATAACTACAGCCTAGTCAGAATAACCTCCAGTAACCCCCATCAGGCCCACCCCCACCCCTGCTTCTTGTGCATAACAGTATGTACAACAAACCATTCCAGTTCATCCCACATCCCATTCAGCTTTTGTACACATCGATGGATGCTGCAGCCTAGCACAGACACTACTATTCCACCCTCAGAAGGTACCATCGCCTGTCCAGCCACGCCTGCCCCCAGCACCACTTATGCTCACCAGTGAGGGAAGCAGCCCACAGTTTCCCTACTGGGCCCACTCCCAGCCC
This sequence comes from Ochotona curzoniae, assembly GCF_017591425.1. NCBI lineage: Eukaryota > Metazoa > Chordata > Mammalia > Lagomorpha > Ochotonidae > Ochotona > Ochotona curzoniae. Next base: position 34,608,748 of record NW_024466607.1, on the reverse strand, counting down.
CAGATCCTGCACTTTTCAGGTGGTTCTGTAGTCTAACCTGACAGGACTTGCCCCCAGGCCCAGCACCTGCTAGCCGATGCTGTGGCAAAGCCAAACCAGCCTGCATTGCCTCTAGTCATGTACATACTAATAGATACAGTTATTTAGCCCAGGCTGGCTCTCCTCCTAACCCATCTTAAATGCAGGTCAAAAGGCTTTGTAGCCCTGCCCAGACTGGTCTGCCCCCAGTCCCAGCTCTCATACTTACCAGCTGGAGCAGTGTCCCAGCAGGTGAGCCCCCACAGTGACCCAGTCTGACATAACTTGCCTCACCTCAGCACTCATCAGCAGGTGCTGCAGCCTGGCTTGGCCCTGCTTTCCCCCAGTTTCAACTCATGCTGGTGGGTGATGCAGCCTAGCCCAGCCAGAATTGCCCCCAGTCTCAGCCCTAATAGGAACTGGCTGGGATTGTGGGCCAATCCGGCCTGTCCTGCACCCCATCCTGGTTCTCACATCTTCCAGTGGGTGACTTTGAGATGTGTAGGTTTCAGGTGCATGTCTCCTAACTCAGGCCTCCCACATGGGCAAGTGTATTAATTTGACCTCCAAAGATCCTCTGATTTCCCTTCTCTAAACCACCGATCTCAGCCCCCTAGCTTACCTGCAAGTGCAAAAGCCTGATTGGTGGACGTCCTGCAGAAATCACTCCTCACTTGTCACATTCTCTTTCAGCACACTCCTCCCTCCCGCGCATCTCCAGATCTTCTTCCCTGAGCAATCCCAGAGCCCTAGACCCACAGATCCCCAAGCCCGGGCCTCTGGCAGTGTGCTGTGCTAGCCTGGGCCCTTGTCTACCTACCAGGGCCAATACACACTCATGGACCGGTGCCCAGACCCTTACAAAAAAAAAAATAGAATAGGGAACTATGCTGGCACACTGTTACAGTTAACATAAATTTGGCATTAACCAGGCCCAGAATGCCCATCAGCTATAAGCTGCTTTTCTCCCCGTAGTGCGACATTTGTCTAGGTACAATCCAACCTAGGCAGTTGTCTATAACTGGAGAGATTTCTAGGTTCTCACTTAATGGATGCTTATCTTGAAAGGCTAATGAATGCCTGGGAGCCTGCATTTTAAACATAGATTCTTTCTTATTCATCTGGTGTATTAGTCACTATAACCCAATACCTGAAACTGAGTAGTAAATAAATTAAAGAGGTTTACTTAGCACATAAGTCAGAATATCCAAGAGCATGGTATGAGCCTCACCCTGGCAAACACTGAGAATTAATAGGAGATCCTGTTGACTTTTGCCCAGCGTCTTAATCTTCCTCCTAGCTCATAGATTCATGACAGTACTTTTTTTTTTCCATAGCATGTAAAACCTTGTAAAGTCCCCAAGAAAGCCCAGCACAGTTTTCCCTCAATGTGGCTGCATTCTTAGACAATGCATGTGGCAACAGTGCCTGATAGAACAATGCTGTGTGCGTAAATGTCCATCAGGCCTACACAGCGCATGCAGATAAGCATACTAGTTCCACTTGTGGGTCTGGTAGTTGTGCCAAATACTGCAGCTGCTTTAGAGTTCACAACTTCCCCTCGTTTACATATGGAGTTATCATATGACCCAGAAATTCCACTCCACGGCATACCTCCAAGAGAAGCAGGAGCATAAGCACATCAAAAAGGTGGGCATATGTGCCCAAGGCAGCTTTATAGAGAACTGCAAATCGAAAGCAAGTCCAATATCCCTCGATGGATGAATGTTGAATAAAATGTGATGTTTCTAAGCACGTTACACTGAAGAGGAGGAAGCACTCATATCTGTGACCTTGCTAATAGCGCGCTGTGTGAAAGATGCCCACCACCAAGGACAACACATCGTCCCGTCCTATTTGCATCAAAGATTCAGAATAGAGGCAAAAGAGCAAATCAGTCATTTCCTAATGACTGGGGTGGGAGATTAAACAGTTGCTATGGTTATGGTTTTTTGTAAGGAGAAAGGATTAATGAAAATGGTCTAAAAGTCACTAATGGGATAATTTTTATAACTCTCAGAATAACTTAAAAAAATAAATTGAGTACTTCAATTAGATGAGTTCAATGATATGCAAACTGTTTCAATGATGGTATTTTTTTAATCCCTGCAGATCAGAAAACAATATAATAGTGTGTGAGACTATATATTGTAACCCTCTCTATACGTTTTTTGCTTAAGATATTTAGATTCTATTCCACTTGTTATCTCAAACGCAGGACAATAGTAGCAGCCTCTTATATCTTCACACAGTGCTAAGTTCAGACTTACAGAAAACCATGAATCACTGCTCTAAGCCATTTGCATAAAACAATTCTTTCTTGCCATGGATTGGCTCAGACATTCAGAGTTAAGCCAATCAGTAGTTTGGAGACACAGCGGTCATATGACCTGCATTGGCCCAATCACAATAGAAAAACATTCTATCCAGTGCTTTTAAAGAGTCTCTTTTTCTCTCTCCCTCTGGATGTGAACAGAGACACACACCTGCTTTACATCATCTCAGATGCCATTTTGAGCTGCGTGGAACCAGCTGTAGCATGAACCTCGTGCTGCTGGTGAGAAAGAGCTGGAGTTCATGGCTCAACTGCTTCATTGCCCAACTCTTGCTATTCTGTAAAATAACAAGTTCCCTTTCTGTTTTAACCATTTGGAGGTAGATCTTCTATGAAATCAGAACCAAAATGACCAAGAAATGGCGGTGAGATTTGCTGCTACCTTGAGGTCCAAGAACATCTGCGTGTTTCCGGCAAGACTTCCAGCTCTGTCAAGGGAGACAAAGAAGACCAAAGAACATGTTTTAGGCCCTGAACCTCTGGATGAGGGTTCAAGTCGGGCCCTAGACTTCAAGCATGCCGGGACAGGGTGTAATGCACAAGCCGGATCGATTAGACACATAAATGAAGGAATAGCCAAAGGAAAATAATATCTGCATTATCTGTGCCCTTTTAGAGTCTCCTATTTCTTACAGCTCTCTGAAAGTTTCCCTTTTGTTTATGTCAATATTCTAACTCTATTGTTTCATAGATTATTAGTAAGTCTAATATCTGATGTTTTTCCAGTTCATTTTTACTCTGCAGTTTCTGTCAGTTCTTACTCTGAGTACTTCGTTTCCTTGTGTGCATGGTCATATTTAATGGTGCATTAATCAACATTCTTCAGCAGAATTGTGGGGAATTCTGTGTAGCTTAGGCGGAAGACACCTGTGCGGAGATGATCTGAATGGGCCTCTAGCACATGCCTGTGAGCGTAGTCAGTCTAGGGCAATCTCAACGTAAACTCCTGTACTGAGATGATGGTTTTCACGGATTTCAGTGACGGTATCATCCTATCCCTATCAGCACCAAGCACACACTCAGTGCGCTTCATACACAGCACCACACTTGGACGTCACAGGAACCCTAGGATGCGAGTGTCGCAGTTATCCCAACACAGCTGAGAGAAAACTAGGGCACAGGGCGTTACATGATTAACCAATCCTGAGACACACAGCCAATCATTGGCAGAAATACTAAAGCCCTAGAACCTAAAATCCTGTATACTGCAGCCTATTTGCTAAGAAAGTAGGCACTTATTACTCATCAGTGCAAAGCTATTGTTCTTATGGGTTTTAAAAAAAATGGAAACGAACCAACAACAACATCGCTCCGGTTGATTTGAGATGAAGTCCATTAATCTCTAATTGCCTACACACTGCATGGGTGGATCGGATCGAGTATGACTGGTTGTGAAACATCAAACAAGGTTTGAAGATGCTAGGAAGCTAGGTTTAAATCAAACTTAAACACATCAGCAGCAACAACAAAAGCAATAGATCCTTGGGAACCACAAACACCATTAAATTTGTAACTGAACATAAAATTATTTTTCAGGAAGAGAGAAAGTTCTTCAGAGAGTTTGTCAGTCACAAGCTGAATAAATTATTGACAAAACAATTTAGAGGAACTTCTTAGAATTCTCTGTTGACATCAAACCGGAGAGTAAGTATGAATTGAGAGGCCCCAAGTGGCACTTTCTGGAGGTGCTTAGGCCCATGATTCTGCCACACTGATCAGATTTTCATTGTCGATGCTTGGAACCAGGCCGTCAGGTGCTCTGGGTAATGAGGCCAGTGAGCCAGATGAGGGGATGTATTATCATTGCCTTAGGGTAGGCCTTTCTCATTACTCACCTGCACAATTAACATTGATCCTCCAGTGGACTCCAAATGTCCGCTGACTGTGGGGACTGCTGGTCTTTGACTGTCAGCACAGTGAAGTCATATTCACCTCCTTGGTTCAGGCAGCAAGGATTTATTGAACACATGTTCTCTCTAGCCATCGAGGGATTTGTGCTACACAGCCGCCTGTATAGCCCTTGCTCTATTGCGGTGCACGATCTAATGAGGGACTCTGGTGTCACAATAACCAAAGACAAGTGCACAATGACAAATGGATACACTCAGTGAAAGACAGCCACTCTGGATGTTAAGATTGATGCATTCCATGGACCTGGGGGCAGGAGGGTGGGGAGCTCCAGTGAAAAGTAACATTTGAATGCAAAACTGAAGGATATACTTTTATCAGGAGCAAACCATGCATGCCAAAAGACTCATGGTTGCAAAGGTCCTACAACACAGCATGAAATAGTCCATCAACAATGATTAGATTTATGAATGAATGCATGTGTGACTCAGACCAACAACCAACACCACTAATGCTCTTAACCTTGTGCCAGCAGTTACGTTAAGCGTTTCATTTACACCAGCTCATTCAACCTCCACACAACCCTAGGTGGTAGATATTATCATTAGCTCCATTTTTTCAGATGAGAAAACTCAGTTACTAAAAAACCCAAGAACCTGGGTTAAAGAAGAAAACCGGGCTTTTCTGAATCACCTACGCAATCCATGGAGTAAATCATTACACAGGGCGTGGTAGGCTGAAACGGTGAACCCCAGTTATGAAACAAAGCCAGCAAAATCCAGGAGCAACTTTCTTTAAAAGTTGTGAGCTACTCAAAGGAATATTCAGTATAAAGTGGCTTTCAAAAATCTCGTGGCAAATTCAGATCATGAAAAAAAAATGGGGGTGATTTCAATATTTTTCTATATTAATATAAACCTATCACTAATTCCATTCTTCCATAGGTATTTTGAGGTCACGTTGTAAGGACTGTATTGATGTCCTAAAAATTCAAGTGTCATTATTTTTCAAAATGACACTTTAAGTTATACATGTGTAATGAAAAATAGCGGCAGAGAACAGTAAAACAAAACTAGGGTAGAAACTGATGAAAGGAAGACAGCAAAAATATTTGCACAGTGCGTGCTGCTTCTTTTGAGTGTTTTTCTCGTAGAAATTTGAAACAGCAATTTCACTGCATTAAAAATTCTGGACAAACTCTCTTGTATTCTTTCACTATGACTCCAAGTTTTGGAACAAGGTGAAGGTCAACCCAATTTTCTAGGGGCCTTCCTGCTAATCTATCAGCCAATAGAAAGTGTGACGCTGTGGACGTCATGAACCCCGTCTGTTTCCCTGTTTCTGCCATCTCGAAAAGAATGATAGTTATCCCTTTGTCTCCAAGTGCAAGACATATTGAGAGTTAGGAAATTCTGGAAAATCCCTCCTTTCTTCCCAGGGAGGAGCCCTGCTGCGAAACTCATCCTGCTTGTCAGCTAAGACCTTGTTTCCTTTCAGAATTGCATGAATCCCAAATCCAAGTGAAATCCTGGGATGGCGGGGCCAGGCAGGCAGGCAGGCAGGCAGCCAGCAGCCCTGCCAATGCTAGTCAGCCTCAGCCAACCATGGCATCATTCATTAGCCCAGAATCTTCCAAGCAACGCTTACCCTTGAATGTTCTGCTCACGCTTTTATATCAAGTCAAACATTCCAGGGGGACGAAGGGCTGTTAGTTTACTTTAATGGCTCCTTCTCTTTGCTCCGGCCCCTCCCACTTTGTCTCTGTCTTTTTCTATTGTTGTTGGTTTCTCCTTCCATTTTTGTCTTTTTCTCCAGCCACTCCTAGGAGCAAACTCCAGCAGGGGATGGTTCACAGTCGACTATTTTTGCTCTCACTGTGGAGAATATTTACAACATATGGAAACTCCGGCCTGTGGTTTAACATCATGTATATTTTCTGAACAACAACAACAACAACAAAAGGACTGGTTTCCAGATTCAGCAGATAACTTGAAACCCACTGACAGCTTTCTGTATATACCTTGTCCTGGGAATCTGAGCTGACCCTGACAGCTCCGGAGACTGTAAAATCATCCCTACAGGTGTGAGAACTAAGGATGGGGTGGGCTCACGCTTTACAGATACTAACTTTGTGACCAGTGGCTCATTGTTGTGAAAGACGAAATTCAAAACAAGCTACATGCAACAAGAAATATTGTGAGCATCCTGTGTGTGACCTGATTAAATTATTCCTCCTTTTCATCCAACCAAGTTACCCCTAAAATGTTTTTGGATACATGTACTATTCCATTAGAACGCACTTAATCTTGAATACATTTTACCATGAAATATGAACATAGTAATTACAGAATTTTCCATTCAGCATCCCCTATCATATTCCCAGCATATTGGATTCTCTTAGAATAGCATTTAACTGTTTTCATATGGGCTTCAGCAGACATCCTGGAAGATTTGAAATAGCCGATAATTTCACTGCACTAGAACTCCATAAAGACACTCTCCCTTTCTCTCTCTCTCCCTCTCTCACTTTCTTTCTCCCTCCTTTCCTCCTCCTCCTCCCCCCATCTTTTGCTATGATTCCAAGTTTTGAAATAAGATTAAGGTCTACCTAATTTTCTAAGAGCCTCCTGCTGATTCATCAGCTGATAGCCAGTCTGCGGTCTTCAGGCCAATTAAACTGGTTCACAAAGCATTGCTCAGCAGATAAATATGAGGGGGGAATGTGCAGGAGGTCTTCTTTTATCTCTACTTGAAATCAGAAGGAGCCAGGCAGGCTGACTGCTGTGTGTGTCAGGGTGGGCGGGAAGCAACCCACTAGTGTCCACTAAAAACGATGCTGACGGTAGCTTTCTGACAGAGTGGCGCCCAAGCCAGTGGACTCTGCTTTTCTGGCTCATGGGGAGGTTTCTGTGGGAGGTTTCCATCCTCAGGAGGTTTCTACCCTGCATCAAGTCCTTGGGGAGGGAGGGACTTGGATTGTCTCAGCTGTCCTGCTGGCTCACACTGGGCAGCCTCCTCCTGTTTGGATCCTTTCTGAGGTTCTGTGATGTCAGCATCACAGAGCGTGGGCCAGTCCCGGGGGTGAGAGTCTGAGAAAACTGGTTCAACTGGGCTGCGACTTCCTTGGCTTTGGATGGATTTTTTTCTTTTCTCTGTTCTTCTTTCTCGTCTGTATAAGTTCACTCTAGAGAAGTAAAAACTCCAAGAAAACAGAAAATGGCCAACAAGATCTATTTGCACTAGCTCAACAGTCTTATCTTTCACAAAGGCTTTCTGTGTTGTTTCAAGAATGTCCCAGTGGTGCAGCCAGCACTGCAGGATCACTCAAATTGCTTGCTGACTGACTCACTACAAGTTGTTGCACAAACCCCAAAACAAGCCCAACGGGGTTTGTTAGCACAGACCCTCCGGCTGTGCTGCTGCTTATGCAGCACATTCCTGTGGGGTTGGAATTTGTGTCCCTGATAAACCCCAGGTGATGTGATGTTGTTGGTCCCAGGGGTTGGGGAGAGTGGGCATTGTCATGGAGGATGCCTCAAACTGAGTCTCTTCTGGGAGCCAGCAGCCTCAGTCCCGCCTAGGCTGATGCAGCAAGCCCTGTGGCTGTTACACAGTTCCGTCAACTGTATGCATTCATTCAACTCGTACTTACTCCAGCTCTACAATGCAGATGGCAGAAAGTGTTCCAAACACTGAGGACAGCGTAACTAAGAGGAAAGAGTTTCAGTCCTCAGAGAGATTCCATTCCAGTTGTACAATCAGGCAAGAAGCAAGTGCATGCCTTAGGCGCTGCCTGCCAGCAGCAAGTGGTATCAAGAAGACCAAAGCAGAACAAGAGGATCAACAGCAGAGGTGGAGGGAGGCAGCATTAAAAGGGTGCTAAGGAAGGACTGGGCTGCATCCCACCCGACAGGCTCAATCAGAAACGCGACGTAAGCCTTGTCGGCAAGGTGATGCGTTTTCCCTGTAATCACTGTTCTCTTCTGGGAAGGGAAAGGAGCAAACATGAGGCAGACAAAGGGAAGGATTTAAGATACAACCAGGGCTAGGATGTGCAATGCAAGGGGCAAGGAATTGGAGAGTGTGCAAGACAATACTGCTGATCCTAATGTTGGACTTTTACCTTGTGGAGCAGGAGAATGCAAGAGGTTTCTCAAAGAAGACATGGCAGAATCTATGGCTGGAAGCCTTAAAGAAATGGCGGGAGTAATTATGCAAGGGAGTTGAAACTTAGGAGGAGAGAGAATTCTTGAAGATGGTTGCAAATTCTGTGACATGACTCTGGGAGTGGGATGAATGAGATAAAATAGAAGATAAATGCTAAGATTAAAAAAAAAAAAAGTCAAGCATTCTGATTGGACCATAGAACTCGTCATTGGCACCCAAAGAGGCAGAGTACCAAGCAATGAGTAGTTACCAATCCATGGAGAAGCATCAACCACTCAACATTTCAGTGCTGTGTAAGAGAAAAACACAAATGAGAACAATCTTTTAGACTCAAGAATTATGTCAACATCAAGATATAAAAAGTTTGCCATGAAAATATCAACCTGCTCTATAAACAAAACATTGTTGCACAAAACAAAACGTAGCCATCAACTGGAGGAAAATTGGAGGGTTTTATTTTGTTTTATTTATACTTCCAGTCAAAAATAATGCCATACATGTTTTTATGTCTGTGATCCTGACATTCGCAGGATGCACAATGCTGGGGTTTTGGTGGTCCAGAACAAGTCCATGAAGTCAGGTGTTAGGTAAGCCATTGCAGAGGATGGTCCTGTAGACAGCGCAGCAGGATTGGCTGGATAGCTCTGTACATTTTGTTCGCAATCACTTATTCAACCCCATATGCAAAGATAAAGGTCCAGAAATAAATGATATAATGCCAGTCGTGAGATTTCAAAATCTCATGTCTTTTTATCTCTTGTGTGTAATTCTTGTAACCAATTTCATTGTACTTCTTGCTTTGGTTTTTGGATTATCAGAGCTATCTGTATGGTCCACCATTGAAAATGTACAGGACTTCCTGGCAGGTGCTGTGAGGGTTAATTTATTATTTCTTCCCCATGTTCTGTCTTCCCTAACTATTTGCAAACTATTTTAATTTTACACTTGCATATACCCGTGTAAGCCTCTTCAGCTCCTTTGAAATAAGGTTAAAAATAAATAATTAGCATAAGACAAGGTGAGTCAATAGATTGTGATCAGGTTGGTTGTAGTGTAAAAAAAAAACAATAAAAAAGAAAAAGAACATTCTGGTGCACATAGCTGGAACCTACAATGTTGAATTTCAGCAATAATTAGATGTAGACACTTAAAGGACTTTGTCACAAACTGTCTGCCTGTTTCAGCTTTCATCTCAGGAAAGAGCTGAAGGAGCAACACCAGAACCTCCTGGAGTCTTGGCATCAGATATCACCAAATCAAGCCAATGGGTTAATGCTAGGTTAGCGCTCTGTCCTGTTTGGATCAGTCTGGGCCACACAGCCATCCAGTTTAGCCCAGCCAGAACCACATAGATGGTGGGTTGGGAATGGGATAACTTTCACAAAGCTAAAGTTGTGTGTTATGCCAAGCGAGGCAGACTGGATCCATCCTTGGGTGGAAACCACAGACATCACCGCTCCAATCTTATAATCTAGGGAAGATAGGTCCTGGGCACCAGAAATGAAGAGAGACCAAGCACACAGGACATGCACCCAAAGGATGATATTTATCACAGAATGACATGAGGGGGGCAGAGCAGATAATTTGCAAGAGACTTTTCACTCAATAAGAATTTAGTGAGAACCTTTTATGTACCAGGCGCTGTCTTAGGCACTTGAAACACATTCTTTGTACTCCTGTTAATAACATTTCAAACAGTACTTTAGAGATATGAAAATGAAGTGCAGAGGGAGGAACTGGCATTGTGACGCAATGGCTTCAGCCACCATCTGGAGCACCAGCATCTCAAAGACAGTGCCTGCTCCACTTCTGGTCCAGAGCCCTGCTGAACACCTGGGAGAGCAGAGAAGGATGGCTCAAGCAGGTAGGTTCCTCTTCCCATGTGAGAGACACAGATGAAGCTCCTGGATTTTGGGAGACATCAACCACTGGGTGGGAGATTCTCTCTCTTTCTTTCTTTCTGTCTCTCCTTCTCTCTTTATAACTGCCTTTCAAACAAATAAATATTTTTTTAAAGAATGAGTGTAGGGCTTATAAGAAATTAATGGAAATAGGAAAGTAGAGTAAAGAAAGGGAAGTTGGAAATGCTACAAAGCTAAGGTAAACCTCAATGAGAATCTGTGAAGGAGCTCCTTGTGAGAGACAAGGCTATATTTTTTTAAAGATTTATTTTTTAAAAAAATTTCATTGGAAAGGCAGATATACAGAGAGGAGGAGAGACAGAGAGGAAGAGCTTCCGTCCGATGGTTCACAAGAGCTGAAGCTGAGCCTATCTGAAGCCAGGAGCCTCTTCCAGGTCTCCCATGCAGGTATAGAATCCCAAGGCTTTGGGCCATCCTTGACTGTTTTCCCAGGTCACAACCAGGGAGCTGGATGGAATGTGGGGCCGCCAGGATCAGAATCAGCACCCATATGGGATCCTGGTGTGTTCAAGGAGAGGACTTTAGCCACTAGGACACTGCACCAGGTCCTACATGATTGTATTTTGAGTAGAATTACATGACAGAATGTCATGACTTGGGGACATCAACTTGACCCTGAGAAGCACTGGCAGGTGAGGTTCTGCCTCCTGAGATCCTGCTCCCCTACAGGATGCCTTTCAAATAAATACATATATCTTCTTGCGAGAATACATGCTTAAAATATAATGGAAAAACTTATCTTCAAAAGACATCACAAAAGGCAATGTCAATGTTTGATAACTGCCTAGCTTTAAGGAAAGGAATGGGAATGTCAAAGGAATTTTGAATTTTGAATTTTGTCCCCTGGGGATTGTGGTGCGGAGTCCAGAGCTGAGAAATAATACTAAGGAGCTGCCAGTTAGAGTGTGTTTAAATGCATGTGTAAGTTAGATTCACATTATGACTTCTAATTTTGACAGATGTGCAAAGCACTTTCAGATCCGGAATAATAGAAGTATGATGTGAGAACAGAGGACACAGACCAGAGAAAGCAGATTAGGTGTGAACTGCAGAGTGATGCTTGAAGACAAATCAGTGACTAGATTGTTTTAAGAGGTGTCTTGGAAAGGCACGAGGAGATATGGGTGGATGACTAAACGTTGGTGGCTTTTTTGTGTCACAAGGGAAGAACAGAGCTTCTGTGGCATCACAGGAACTGAGAAAAGAGGATTGCAAGGTCAAGTCGGTTTTGATCGATCTTATGTCAGGTCAGGTAGACAGAAGACCAAACCACTGTGGACAGAAACCAGAGGCCAAAGCAAGCAGAAACAGCCAGGTAGAGGCAGAGATGGCTGCTAGGTCTTGAAGCCACATGACCGTCCTCATGAGATCCTGATTCTGAAAATAAACTTGTCAGTCTAATGTTCCTCCGCTCAGGCACTCAACAAATGTGTGGGGGACCACTGGGTGCTTGAACATCACTGTCCATAGAATGCTCCAGTGCTAGAATGTACTGCACACCGACCGCCCTTTGGATGCTCAAAACATTCGTCAACACAGCAAGCTTTGCATTTTTTTTTTTTTTTTGCTGAAACAGATTGAGAAAGCCCTGGCTGAATCAGTAATGATACATTCACTTAACTCAGCTCTAGGAGTGCGGTTTAGATGACAATGACTTACATTATGTGATCCAGGCTTTGAACCTTCGATCCACAGTTCAAACTTCCAGGTGTGACTTGTTTTAATCCCAGGTTTGAGAAAATCCCTCCTTTTGTTCCTTCTAACAAACAATGCCCATGACACTATGCTTAGTCTGGCTGGATTCCCTAATTTCTCATCATGGACCTCATGAGTAATACGCTTTCTTTGAAAAACCTCACTCATAAATTGCTGAGTTTCGCTTTACAAATAAGAATGAGCCAGTATATTAGCACAATTGAAATGTGCTGTTATTTTTTAGAGTTAGACTGGTCATTAAAATTAAGTCCGTGGGACAAAAGTTCTCCCTGATTTGAGTAGAACAAACATAATTTACCTCTCATACTGAAATGACAACGTGTATAAACAGGAGCAAGGAATATTCAACTGTGTAGTCAATCTTGATTTACATGAGCAAGGCATCTACATTAAACTGCAGCTTCAAGGAAAACACCTTGTACATCATGGACCCTCCATAAATGTTAAGTTAAACATCTAGCAATGGAGAAAATCTAAAGATAGTTTATCACTGGCCCACATTTCTCAAAGGTTTTCGACTGTTATTTTATTGTGGCTTTAAAGCTCAATGATAAAGAGCAGACCATGTGAGGTGCTCTTACCAGTCTATAGGAATTCTACCACACTAGAAAACATGAGAAATTGGGAGAGGTGATCCACAAAGGGGAGCTTATCTTCTGGAAATTTCCAAGCAATGTCAGTGGCTACAGACATGCTGGACTCTTTATTCATCATGAAACATCAGTCACTTCATCATACAAGCCTCAGTTTCCCTGCCTGTAACAGAGAAAAAGCACTGCTTATTTGGTAAGTGTGGGTTTTGAGTAATGAGATGATCTCCACCACAATGCCAGTAGGCAGTATGGGAACCTGGCTGAGAAACCCTACAGATCCACCTTGTCTTTTTTAATTATTATTATTTAAGATTTATTTATTTTAATTGGAAAGGCGGATATACAGAGAGGAGGAGAGACAGAGAGAAAGATCTTCCATCTGATGGTTCACTCCCCAAGTGAGAGCAATAGCTGGAGCTGAGCCAATCCAAAGCTAGGAGCCAGGAGCTCCTCCAGGTCTTTCACACAGGTGCAGGGTCCCAAGGCTTTGGGCCATCCTCAACTGCTTTCCCAGGCCACAAGTAGGGAGCTGGATGGGAAGCAAGGCTGCCAGGATTAGAACTGGTGACCATATGGGATCCCAGGAGCTTGCAACGTGAGGACTTTAACCACTATGAGACCACATCAGGCCCGATCTACCTTGTCTTACACATAGAATATTCAATGAGATGTGTAAGGAAATCCTTGGCAGAGGGCTTCTAGGGCTACCTTCTGTTCTTTTGCTCTTCCCCTGCCTGCTGCTCAGGAGGCTGAGCGTTAGAAGCCCAGTGCTACTTTCATGGCCACCTGAAGGAAGTCAGAGGTTCCAGCTCTTAGCTAATACCCAAATAGGCAAAATCGGAGATCTGAATTTCCATTCACTTGCAGGCTGATCCAACAGCGTATAGCTTTGGCTAGTTGGCCTTACTTCTGCATCACTTAGCTCCTAGAGATAAACTGCTGCTTCTCTTCACTTTGTTCTAGAGAGAAGAACGTCCTCCCTACAGGATTTCCCGCTGAACTTGATAGCATCATCGTCCATTTTCCCTTGACCTACACATTTATACATAGAAACATGGGCTCTGATCTTTGCATTGCAAAGGATACGCTAAGTAAAACGATGCATGGAAATTCTAAAACTGTTTCCAATGGTGAAATCAACACTTTGACCACATGGATCTCTAGAACCTTCCAAAATGGTTATTCCTGGGTGAACTGTGTTTTATTAGAAGACCAGACATTCCTTGGTGGTCTCTCTGCAACACAGTAAAAGTCTCTCCTGCAGTCAAGCTCTGAGCCACTGTCTACATCATACCTGGAAAAATAAGAAAAACAGGAGACCCAAGTTCAAGGACACAGGAAGCATGCTGGGGCACTCCAGGGTAAGGTCATAAACTTGAGTTGTTGCCAACTTCGGTCAGCGAGAGTAGGAAAAGAAGTCATATGAACATCTGACACCTAGTTGATTTTCCCACTTTGATAAGAACATGGCTTTGGGGTGATTTCTCCACTCTGAGAGAAACAATGTTACAAGCACAGAAAGACACAGCAGCTGAAGATGTCTCAGGATTAGGGAGAGAAGAACGGATACATTAGCGACCATGACAAGCCAGGGTTTACCTGCTGTCTCCACAGAGGGCCTTTTTCCTTCACTCCAACAATGTGTTTCTACCAGAGCTTCCGATTTTCCAGGAAAAGCCAGAACTCATTGTTTTTGTGTGTGTGTAATCCTCTCATGTTTAGCAGGAAGACTGTGTAAGCCAGCCCGGGACCTACACTTGGGCAAGAGCAGCTAAAAAAAAAAAAAAAAAAAAAAAAAAACAGCAGCAAAGGAAGGGGATTGAAAATGGAATCAGGGGTTATTTCACCTAAAACAAGTCCATTAAAGAGGTCTTTGTATACGCCCAGGCCCACAGAAGGCATTTGATTTGAATGAAATCCGAGACAAGAAGCAGAAGATAGAAAGGGATTGTTAAATGCGACAAAGAAACTTAGAAATCAGATGAACTTTGTTAAGAGGACGTTTCCAAAAGCCCAGGCAAAGACAGAAATAATAAATGAAAGAAGTAAATGGTAGGAATGTTAGCCAACATCCCAAATGGCAGGTGTTTAGCCAGGCTCCAGCGCCCTCGCTCTCTGCTGTGCACATCCTTAGGTCAAGCCATCCTTAAGAAAGTTGGCTGCATAACCAACAGGATATTGCAGTAATATAGGAGAAACAGAGCATGACTGCCAAGGCTAGATCATAGAAGTCATGCTTGCTTCCATCTTTCTCTGAGATCACCGCCTCCAGGGAAGCCAGCTTCCCTCCTGTGAAGATATCCAAGAAGTTCTACACACAGGTTCTCATGGCAAGGACCAAGGCCCCTGACCATGGCCAGCGTGGCAAAGAGACCTCAGGGCAGCACTCATGCAAGACAGGCCCTTGGAGGAAGAGCCAAGGACTTGGTAAGGTTGTAGTTGCTATGGGACAGACCTGGGAATGAGCCTCAGGAGAGACGAGGGTGGACAGCGCCAGCGAAAGCTCTTCTGCACCCAGGAGCCCTGGGCCCTCAGCAACTTCCCAATAAGAAATGTCTGTTGTTTGAATCTATGAGGCTCCTTCATTCCAACAGGAATAGTTCCAGATCTTTGGAAGAACAGAGGCACTGGATATGACTACCAATCCAAATCTTTTAACAAACAAGAGAAAAGAAAGAAACAAAGAAAGTGCAGATGAGTGCTGCTGTAGAGGGTACAGGTTTTCCAAGAAGAATAATGAAAAGCAGTAAGAGCTTTTCAGGTTAAGCAGACGTGAACCCGAAATACCACGATGCCCTGAGCTACGTGACGCCAAACACTTTTCAGTCTCTAAGCTTCAGTCTCTTCTGTTACGCTTGCTCTCAAAATAATAGTAACGCCACACACTTGTGAAAATTAAAAGACAAAATGCACAGGAAAACCTCTGTGTGGCACTATCACTCATGATCATGTCATTGACGGTGGGTATCACACATGTTTGAGATCCTGATTTGCCAATTTTTTTCACTGGGCACGGTGGAGGGGTGATGTCTGTGCAAATGTACCATTCCATCACCTCTCGGCCTTTTGGCTAAAATCAAGCTTGGAAATGTACCACTTCAGTGCTTTTTTCTGTGTGTGTGTGTGTCGGGGGGCGGGTGTGATTTTGAAATAGTCATATACCAGAAAGTTGATGTATTTCTTTTTTGAAAAGATTTACTAATTTATTTAGTTGAAAGGCAGAATGACAAAGACATGGAGAGACAGGAGGTGAGGTGAGCTTGTATCTGCTAGTTCACTTCTCAGATTTCCTCAACGGTCAGGTTCGGTTATGGCTGAAGTTGGAAATCATTCATTTTCCCCTCCTAATCTCCCAGCTCTGGGACTATCTTTTTTTTTTTTCTTTCTAATGATACAGTAGTTGCAGAGACTTTGGGATTTTCGTTCAGATTTCCCCTATGTTGTTACAATAGTATAGCCCTTCATGAACAGTCGTAAGTCCTTCATTCTGCCATTTAAGTGTATCCTGATATTGTAGATTTCAGGTACAGACAATGGCAGAGAGCTCAGCATCCTATTGTCATGACGTATTTAACAGTTTCACTGGAATTCCATCTTTGATTTGGAACCAGTGATGCCTACTGCACTGTATCCTCACATCTGGATATGATAGTCTCTATTGCACAGTTACTTTACCTCCTTTTCAAGGAAAAGTCATAAAACAAAAATCAACAACAGGGAGAAAAATAGAAAATTTACAACAACATTAAGGTACTTTACACAGGAAACTGGGTCGAAAT
This sequence comes from Ochotona curzoniae, assembly GCF_017591425.1. Taxonomy (NCBI): domain Eukaryota; kingdom Metazoa; phylum Chordata; class Mammalia; order Lagomorpha; family Ochotonidae; genus Ochotona; species Ochotona curzoniae. The sequence goes on along the minus strand of NW_024466607.1, from coordinate 34,592,370 downwards.
GGAGCAGACTGGACTGAACTGGCACTCCCATTTGGGATGTAGGCACGGCAATCAGCAATTTAATCCACTGTACCACAATATCAGCCCCTTATTCTCCTTCTTTCCGCTGAATTCTCTTAAACTTGAGTTCTCGGCACCCACAACATCTTCAGGAAGAAAAAGCTCCAAGTGGAGCGTGGAAGTAAGTGTGGCCAAACACACAATAGAAATAGGGATGGCTTGAGGACAATGCTAGCCCTTCGCTTCCCGTTGAACGCTGTCAACCCTGTACTGAGAACACACATTCATTCCAGCTTCCTTTCACAGCAGATGCCTCATTGTTAGTTCCAAGTTACCACTGTGACAACAGTGCATCAAATTTCAATGACGTCATATTTTACTGTTTTGTGGATTACTGAATCATAATCCTAGCACCACCAGCAGCACTTCCACGCCCACACAAGATGGAGGCACTGAGACACGGGCTGTCAGCATGTGCTACTTTCAAGGTCGAATATCCCTTCCTCTCCCATAAGGAATGGATGTGCTCTCCACTGAATGAAAACCACGCCCTGCAGAGTGGCCCAGTAGTTGGTTTGATATCACCCAGCCAACTAATTGCACTAGAACCTTAATTTCTTGTCCTCAAATTGAGAGCTTCCTCTTTTTCATTTTAATGTATTAATTTATCTTATATGAAAGGAAGATAGGGAGTGCTCACAAATGCTGGCAACTCCCCACATGCTGACAACAGCCAAGGATGGATCAAGGCAAAGTCAGGAACCATAAATTCAGTTCGTGTCTCCCACTTGAGTGGCAGGACCTAGGTCTGCATGCCATCACCACTGCCTCCTGGTGACTGGAACAGCAATTGGCAGGTGAAATGAGGATTGGAGCTGGGACCCCCATGCAGGCACTCTTATGTAAGATGTGCTGGGTTAAACACCCACCTTGCACACTTTCCTTAACTTGTATCACTAGACTGTTCCTCCTTTCCTTCCCCTCTTGTCATTCCAGCCCTGCATCATATCACTGCCTTCTTTCAGATCTTGTCCTCATCCCCTTTTACCACCTTTATCGAGCCCACATATCATTATCTTTCTGCTCATATTAAATAACTACAGCAGCCCCCCTCATCTTCAGAGAATTTTCTTCAAGCTCTATAGGGGGTGCCTAACACAGCAGATAGTACCACATATACTCTATAAATGCTATGTTTTTCTTAATCCATATCTGGATCTATGAATAAATGATGCAAGTTGACTTATAAATTGGACACAGTAGGAGTGTAACCATGCAGGCAGGTCTCTAGCCTAGTAGTTAAGATGCAGATTAAAATGGCTAATCCCCCAACGGAATAGCTAGACTTGATTCTCTGCTGCAGCCTCCTACTGATGCATACCCTGGCCATAGTGGCCATCGGAGAGTGAACCAGCACATGCAAGACTGCTCACCCTCTCTCTCTCTTGCTATCACTCTAGCTTGCTACCTTTCAAAAGATTAAATAAATCTGTTTTTAGAATAAAGTCACAAGTTTATCAATTTTAAACAATGCAGGAGAGTATATCCAATAGCTCATGGGAAATGGAATTAAAAGTTAATATCACTTCGGTCCAAAAAATAAATCTATGCACAGGTTTTCATTGTACACATTTCTGTGACCCTTTGAAGAACATTTTAAAGGCTTTATTTTTATGGGAAAGGCAAATTCAGAGAGAAGGAGACAGAGAGGAAGACCTTCCATCCACTGATTTACTCCCCACAACCACTGGAGCTGAGCCAATCCAAAGACAAGAGCCAGGATCTTGTTCCGAGTCTCCCACACAGGTGCAGGGTCCCAAGGCTTTGGGCCGTCCTCTACTACTTTCCCAGGCCACAAGTAGGGAGCTGAATGGGAAGCGGGGCAGCTGGGACACAAACCAGTGCCCATAGGAATTCTGAGGTGCTCAAAGCAAGGATTTAACCTTGAAGAATGTTCATACACATGCATTCACAACATCTTATACCCTAAATTTTTATATCTTCTTCCATGAACTTTTGGAAGCAGCCTCACATTGTTGTAATACCTGTTTTAGTGATCAGTGTTCTTTGTTCACTGATAAATTTATACATAAATTTTGTCACAGGCGTATATCTCCAAAACAAAGCACGGCACGCTTGGGGTTCAGACCCATCCACAGATTCAAGAAAGCACTGAGGCTGTTGAAACATCTCCCTGGCAGCAATAGGAACTGCTGCAATTCGTTATGGCAGCAAATAGCAAATTAAGACTGCACCTTCTGGAAAATGGGCTTCGTGGTCAAGTGAGATTTTGAAATGCCACTGCTATACCTTCTTGCTGGAGATCTTAAAGAAAACCACCATGAGAAGTGTGAATACTAGAGAATCTTTACTAACTTCTTAAAATGTACTCTGCCCCAAGTTTTCCTCTGAGGAAGACCTATAAACATTCTTTGGGCTAATAATAACAGTAATAATAATTATAATGGTAGTTAACATCTATGAAATGCTTACCACATTCCAGACACTGTGTTACATGTTGAAATATTATTTAATTTCCTAATAGCTTAAGAGATGGTTATTATTACGTTCGTTTTATAAGGTGGTAAGTTGATGCTCAGATGGATTAAGTAATTTGGTTCATGGCCATACTACAAGTAAGATTTAAAAGTTTGCTGAAGTTCAACACTCATGACTCCAATCCTCCACTCTAGTTTTAAGAAATGCTTGCTGAAACCCTGAATACACCCGAGCTATTCTACAGCTACAATAAATCATTAGTACATAATGTCCAACATCTCTTGCCATAGTTTAAAAGGTATTATGTAAATCCTTTTGCTAGTAGCAAAGCCAAATGAAGGATAAGAAGGCGGTTATCAACTGGTTTGAAAGCAATTAGCATCCAATTGGAAAGCAATCAACACAGCCACTGGATACTAGGGTACATGCAAGGTGAGGTACCCAGCTGCTCATGAAGAGCCAGTGTTAAGAAGCAAAGTCCCATAAAGCAGAAGTACTGACTGAGCACAAAGAATCAGCACAGTTAAATGAAATTCAGTGCAGAGGCACCAATGAGACATCCCTGGATTACCAACATTTGTCTTGTAGAGAGCTGTGATCCATCCCTACAAATCAACTGTTAGCTAAAACTAGGAGAAAAAAAATGACTAAGAAAAGGATGCTTTGCAGGTAACCTAACCCCATATAGTGGTTGGGAACTTGCAGGGCAGGTAGGGTCGTAGAGCAGAACAGGAAGGATTTTTGTCATCCAAACAAATATCTATCATCCAAAATGCCTTTGGGGAGCATTTCTTTCCTTTTCAATTCATGCTTTAATAAACAAGCACATCACTCTCTGATAGAATATCCTTACTTCTAAACTGCCATGTGCGTCAACTTCTTCACTGACTATTCCCCTCAAAGAAGTATGTACTTACTCTAACAAGTTTTGGTATATATGTACATGGGCTCCCAAATTTTAAGCAAATTTTGGGTCAATTGCTATATTTTTGGACTTTTTTTATGCATGCTAATATAAAAATCAAGCAATTTCAAAATTTATATACTGATAGGGATTTTCAGGAAAAGTGACTATTTAAAAAATATTAGTCATTTGTTCATTTTATCTGAATGCCAGAACAGCAGAGCAGGAGCGCCATTCATTGGTTCACTCTTAAAATGTGCCAAACACCCACCCTTCCTTTAAAAAAAATAATTGACATTTTTGAAAGAGAGAGAGGAGAGAGAGAGAGGAGAGAGAGAGAGGAGAGAAGGATCTCATTGCCTGGTTCACTCCTCAAACACCTGTACTAGCCTGGACTGCGCGGTGCCAAAGTTAGGAGCAGGGAACTCAATGCAGTTGTTATTTCCCTCGCCTACTTCCTGTCTCTTCCATCACACCTACAGGGGTGGCAGAGGCCCAAGGTACTTAAGCCATCATTGCAATTTCCCAGAAACAGCAAAAATCTGGAATGGAGCCCAGAGCTGGAACCCAAAACAAGGTTCTCCTGTGTGGGATGCAGGTGTCCCAGCTGGCACCTCCACAGCTGAACCAACTGCCTGCTCTTGGGATCGTTTCAGACTTTCTGAAAATCACAGAGATGATACAGAATTCCTGTGTACCCTTTACCATACTCCTTTTGATGTTACATATTATTCTACTGTGACAAAACTATCAAATATAGGAAAATGTCTATTAATGAAAAATCAATTGCCTATGTTTAGATATTACATAACTGTTTGCTATCTAACAGGGAAAACAGAAGCAGCGTGCCAAACGGCAAGATGCCCTGATGCTGACACTCCTCGGTGGTAACACTTGTACTGTTTAATCTGATTTTTCTTTTCTTCATTACCATTCTGCTGAAGAGCTGGTTCCTGGACATATCTCCTTCTATAAGGTTCCAGTTAGAAGCAACACAACTGCACAGAACTTGGCACCAGGTCAACATGCATAGGATCGCTTGTGCATTTTGCTCACTTGTCACCGTCTTCCTATTTAGATATCCCATCTTTCCAGGACAGGAACCATATCTGTCTCATCTATTAATGCTACTCAGGTACCAGTCCTAACATGGGGTGGGTACTCAAATGCTATATGGTGCTGGGTATGTTAGCAAGGTGGCATCTGATTGCAGGATATCCTGAAAGGACTAGATGCACCTTTGCAGATACAGGGCAAACGGGGCTCATGTGCATAAATGAAGATTCCAGTGGTCTGAGTCATGAATATGGATGCAAACCTGAATGGGGTCATGAAGTGAAAATTATGTGATTATTCCCTCCTTGGAAAACAAGTAGATAAACAGAGTTTAAAGCAGTTCCCTACACAACAAGGGTGTAGAACAGCACCCCATTAGTCTTCAGCAAGAAGGCTCCACAAATTCATTCATATCTTAAGTGTATTTGAGCTCCAGGTGCTCAATAGTCAGTGAATAGGATAAATAAGAGGGGGCCATGGGTGTGTCACAACAGATTAAGTTGTCACTTCCGGCACCAACACAGGTATATCATATTAGAGACCTGGTTACAACTCCAGCTTCTCTGTTTCCTAGCTTCTTTCTTTCTGGCCCATCTTCTTGCTAACGTTCGTGGGAAGATAGCAAAGGAAGCCCAAAGTACTCTCATATAGGTTACAGAGATGAAGTTCTACCTTCCTGGTTTCAGCCTGGCCCAGCTCAGGCTATTGTACTCAGTTGGGAAGTGAGCCAGCTCATGGGCAATTTGTTTCTTCTTCCTCCTTCTCCTCTTTCTCCTCCTCCTCTTCTTCTTCCTCATCCTCCTCTCTTTTTTAGTCATCCTTTCAAATCAACAAATCTGTTTTAAAAGATAGGAGTTCTGCCTTAAGATGTGATGGAAGAGATAAGAAACAGACGAAGGAAACAACACCTGATGTGCTCAAAGGTTGAACACCCATGCGCCATGCCAAATCCAAGGACAGCAGAAGGAGAGAAAGTCATTGTGGTTTGGGTTTACAAGCCCTGGGAAGCTCTCTGAGTTGAAGGCACTCAGGTTTTGCAAGGAATATTGAGATGATCAATCTACAGCGTTGAAGGTGGTGGTCCAGAAGGCACTCATTCATTCATTTCGCCATTTCTATGCTTATTCACTTGTTATCTTCGCACTGAGTGCCTAGTATGTCCTAGAACCATCCCTGAGAAATAAAGAACATCATTGACAGTCCACAGACTAGATTGGTTCTGGCCAATAAGCTGTAAGTAAAATTGTTACTGGAATTTTCTGCATCAGTTTAGTCTTTCTGCTAAGTAGACACACCCCTCTGCGATGGCCCATCACCTCTTATTTCTTTCCGCATTTACACATGGTACCTGGAACTTCAGCTGTCATCTTGTGATAATGAAGCAATCAGAAGGGGGAAAGAGCGTAAGGGAAACCTCACACAGGCTAGTCCTGAGACTATCAAAACTCATAAACACCCTTTATTCATAAGTCATTTTATAGGTCACCTTAGCAGTGTTCTGTGTTGGTGGCTGAAAACGTTCCTACCAGGATGGATTTGGTGGTCTGCCCACCATGCTCAAAGGATGGAGTTTACCACTTTCCTGAGCTCTTTGGTCATTAGCATCCCCATCGTAGGTAGTCACCACCCAGCATCACCACCGTCATCATCATCAAGACCATCACAATCACTCCTGGTGTTTATGGAGTGTTATCTGATTGTCTATTACCTAGTTCATGCTTTTCAATTATTCTGTAGTTTATTAGGTAATTAGTATCTCATGATCTAGATTGTGGTCTATTATTATCTATGCTTTATTATCTGGCCTTTAGTATCTCTGAGACAGTAGATATTACTAAGGAAACAAGCTAGGCAGTGGATTGCCCAAGGTCACACAGCTGAGCCAGGATTCAGATTCAGATAGTCTGACTCCTGTATCTTCAAACTTGACCCTAAAACTCCTATTCAGATCCCTCATGTGCAAACACACGTTCAAGTTCCAAACTGGAGTCTGCTCTCCCAGGAAGTAGCTTTAGTCACAGGGATCTCTGATTCTCAGATGTATCCTAGAGATAAGCCTCATGAGAAATTAGCAAAGTCAAACAAGCTTGTCACCTCATTTTCTTCCTCTCTTCAGCGCTGGAATCATCACAGTAGGAACACAATTTCACAAAAATTGCCAGTCATCCATTTTTGGCATCTTATTTGCGAAACAACATTATTACTTTTAACAGGAGCGTAATTTCTTGGGCCCAGTTGTTTGCAGAATCGTGTCTCCACCTTTTCACTAATAGAGAGATTATCTCTTTCTTTATTTTTCAAAATCCCTCCTAGATTTTACCCACAGTAATCTTTTAAATTGCTATCGAGAAAAAAAATAAAACCTGAGTTCAATTCTCCTGTGTCTCTATCCCCTTCATTTGAATGCTACCAAGCTGTTCAAGGAGATGGGAAGGAATTGAGAGCCATTAAGAGTCATCTTTCTCATGCATTAAAACATCAGCTCTGTAAACAGTCTGGCAGGTAGCTTAAGCTGAATGCTAATCTTTTGTTTAACTCTTGGCAGATGATTATGTTGTCAGAGAGAGAGAGAGAAATAAAGCTAAAATTATTTTATACAGCATCCACACAGAGCTAGTTCACAGGTGAAGCGATTGCTAAATAAGGAAAAGCAGCTTTAGTTTTCTCTTCCTCATTATCACTACCGCGGCAAGACCTTGTACTAAGAGCCAGGCCATGTCCTAAGGCAGGGGTGGGGAACACCACAGAAGGCCCATGAAATCAATGACTTTGACTCTGCCAAGGCAGTTGCAGTTGGGACTCAAGATTCAATAAATCTATAACACGTTAATTTTTAAATTGGTAATGTGGTCTGGCTTGCAAATTATGTTATAAATGCCGATTAGCAGAAAAAAAAAAGGTACCTCACCCTTACAGCACTCAAGATCAAATAACTTGTTAATTGTGGCAATATAAACACAACATAACATCTACCACCGTCACAATTTCATGCATGGTCTGTGCAGCCATCTCCACCATCCACCTCCACACGCTTTTCACTTTGCAAAACTGAAGCTGTGAGCTCACCAAACGACTCCTTAGTCTCACTGCCTCCAGTCCTTAGTAATCATCATCCCACATTCTCCCTGAATTTGAGTGTGTATTGACTGAATTTCTACATGTGGAAAAGGAATCACACAGGGGGAGGTATAGCAGCCCAACAAGTGAAGCTACTGCTTGAGACAACCACATTTCAGGATGTGCTTGGCTGAGTCTTGACCTCTTTGCTACAAACCCAGCTCCCTGTTAATGTGCCTGAGATGATGGCTCAGATGTCTGGGTCTCTAACAGCTACATGGGAGACCTGGGTGGAGTTCCAGGTTCTTGCCTTCAATGTGATCCAGCCCTGGATATTGCAGCTATTTAGGAAGCGAAATGGTAAATGCAACATAGGTGTTCCTCTCTTTGTCTTTCTCCTCTCACTCTGCTTTTCAAATAAGCAAACCTTTACCTAAAAAAAAAAAAAAATTAAGGCATCATACAATGTCTGTCCTGTGACTGATTTATTTCACTTAGCAGGATATCTTTAACATGATATGTCGTATCATGTTTCCAAATTCTCTCGTTTTTAAAGCTGAATAATATTCCCCCATATTTATGCCATATTTTTCCCACCCATCCATCCTGCAGCAGGCATGTGGCTTGCATTCACTTGTTACCTAATGTGAACGCTGCTGCTAGGAACATAGGGTTAAAGCCATCACTAGCCCTTGGTTTCATTTCTGTTGACATGACCACTGGGTCACCTGGTAATTCTGAGATCTTTCTGAAATGCCACCAGCAGTGCCCAAAGGCTTTCCCAATGCTTGTCACTTTCCGGTTACGTGTGTGAGGTATGAGGATTTCTTTCCAGTTCTATTTGGTGAGGGAGACAATTAAAGCCCAGAGAGGTAAAATAGCCTGTTGAAATATCACATTGTCACTAATCGGCTGCAGACCTGGGTCCAAATCCAAGCGGTGGAGTTCTGAAGTCATGCAATTCTCTGTTGGCTTTTACTGTCAGGGACACATAGCAGAATTGATTTTTAATCCTACAAGACAGTCATTATTACCTCTATTTCTTAATGAGAAAGATAGGAAGAAATTAAGTGTATTGTTCAGGGTTATTTGGCAGGTAAACAACAGAGCTGGGATTCAAATCCTGATCTCTGAATCAGGGGCATGGATAATTCATCTCTACCCCATATTGAATTTGAGATCAATAATCCTCCTATTGAGTTCCTGATCTTTCTTTGTGGTCTCAATACAGACACTTTCCTTTCCCAATAGCTGATCAAAAGTCTTCAAACTGAATTCCATCACGTTCTGCATCTGCTCGTTGTCTCAAGGAAGCTCATGCTCGAATTTGAATGTAATTCTTCAAGGCTTTCCAGTAAGCTAAGTAGGTTGAAACATGTACACCTAATGCAACATTCCTTCCCAGGTAAGAGTGGGTTGGCAGGGCTCACCGTCTCACAGCTGGGCCGTGACTCTTTAAAGAGCACTCCATGTACCTCTTTGCTTTTTCCCAGGTACCTTGTTCTTTCTAGATTTTTCACCAAGACAGAGTGCTGAAAGCAAAAGTGTCTCACTGCCGCTGCTAATAACTCTTTCCTCAACTTACGATTGTATCTTTGGAGAAGCCAAGCAAGTTTACTCCACCCTCTCCTCAGAATCTCCACTAAGCCTCTTAGTTGTGCAGGAGTTTTTTTGCAAACATGAGGTTCCAAGAAATGAGAAAAACCATTCAGAATAGTGGGAAGCAAGCACAGCATCGTGATGGTGAATATAAACCCCAGAGTTCACCAAGCTATCTCCAAGTACTTCGTATAGACATCTCACTTGGGGAGAGCTGTTTCGGCCTCAAGAAGCCTCAGTTTCCCATGCATATACATGGGTTAAAATGATCTGTATTGTGGGGTTTTGAAAGGATCAAATGAGATCATATGTGTTAAAATAATATCATGGTATTTGGCAAAGAGTAAAAACTCCATAAACTCATTGTTCTAGTAAGGCTCACCAGCTGGGTGATAGCATTCCAAGGGTAGTGATTAATCCTTATTGTCATGTCTAGCAGGGAGCCTGAGACACAGTAGGTCAAGAAGAAATTTTTCTAGATGATGATTGCTTATTAGGCACAAGATGTTTTCTACAGTGTGACTACACTCCCAAAGTTTAAAACAAAGGACCAGAAAGGCTATAGCTAAGGAGGGTAGAGAGTTTAGGGAAGCAGGCTTGGAGACAGGCACTCACAGGAATCTCAGAAATCGCCAGGCTGTGAGATCCAGCCTTGAAGATTCTTCAGACTTCAGGCCAGACGAAGTTGGCTGGAGCTTCTGTGCTAGGAGGTGGGGTGTTGAGCAAGGATCGGCATGTCTGGACGGTTCCAGCATCTTGCCCACCACAGGAGCTGTCCCGACACCACTCCCGTCATTCTTCTGCTTTTCCACACCCACACAATAGGAAATTTCTCTTCTTTAGGACACTCTTGGCCAAACCATCTCCAATTGTACCTTTGAATGCAATCAGCCTTGGAAGCATTTTTGCTTGGAATTGGAATGCCATAGTGTTGTACTAGAAAGCCAGCCCAATTCTTACGTCATTGCTGGAAATTAAACCCATTTATTGTTCTAGAACTAAGCTAATACAGTAATCCCTATGCTCATGTGGCTATTTAAATTTAAATTAATTTGTATAAAATGTATATTTATCTCTCCAATTTCATGAGCCATAGTGTAAGTGTACAATAGCCAGTGTATAGGACAAGACAGATGTAGAACATTTCTCTGTCATCACAGAAAGTTCCATTGGGCAGTATCATTCTAGAAAAAAAAAACACAAACAACAGAAAAAAACCAAGTGTAAGCATTGTGGAGCAAGTGATTCACATGACAAAAGCCTCAGAGTTAGATGAAAATCAAGAGGCGATGGGATCCCCTTGCACAATGTGTGATTTTAAACTGTCATACAATCCCTGTCATATCTCTCATACAAGGTGAATTAGATTCGCCTGCTGTTGCATCTTGGCTAAACCTGGCAACTTGCTTCTGGTGAACAGAATGTGATGCAGAAGCTACTTGAGAATTTCTAGGACTGTTAGAAATGGCACCAGAGCTTCTTCCACTTGGCTCTCCCACGCTGCACCTGTGCAAGTGCCAAATGGGTGTCTAGGGGCATCCCATACCACAACATGAGAAACTTCCTAAATGCATCTGATACAATCTACCCCTTGAACCACTCAGATGTGTTTTACCAAGTTCAAACAAGTACATGGTCTCCTTCAAAGGGGTGGTCCTTATACTCTCTGCAAAGACTCAAGAAAAAGGGGCCAATGAACCAGGTTGCCACATCACAGCTGCTACCAGTATGGGACTATCATTGCTACTCCATGATTCTCCTTCTTCCATTAACCACTAGCAGCTAGTGATGGTCAATTTAAGGTTATCAGACTGACTGGATTCAGGGAAACCAGATAGCTGGTATAAAGCATTGCTTCCATGTGTGTTTGTGATGAGATTTCCAAAAGAGATCAGCATGTGACTCAGTGGCCTGCCTAAAGCACCATGCAATCAGCCAAGAGCCAAGAGAGAACAAGAAGACAGAGGAAAGCCAAGGACCTTTGGGCTTTCTTTTGCAGAGCCATTTTCCCATTCCATTTACAGCTATAGGGCACATCCCCACCCTTCTCACACTGGAAGGTGCCATCCAACAGAAGCATGAGCAGCAATTTCTGCCTTCTGTGGCATTTCAAGGTTCTGCTAGACCCAGAGCAAGCCTAGCTTCTGACTATGGGAGAGTTGATGCTCCAGGAGCAGCTCACATTCAAAAGAGAGAATAAAGCCCCTGAGCCTCTCACAGTTCGGGGCAGCACACCATACACTTCTCCGATGTCCCAGCAGGATCTCACCCCCACTTTCCAGAGGGACAACGGGAGCAGTTAACATTGGCTTTTACTCCTCACTTGTTCTACCCTCCCAACTCCCTCCGTCTTGACTTTTTAAATCATCTCCCACATAAGATCTCAAGTAGGCTCCAGAAAAAGAAAATCATCAGGGAGAAATTGAGGCATTTCGTTGTGATAGATCAGTTCTGTAACAAGAGTTAGTATCCCTAACTATGTAGGCCCTAAGGACAGAATGGCAACATGCAAGGCAAGAAGTGAAAGAACTGTGGGAAATACACAGGTGAGGATCAGGCAACTGGCCTAGCAATTAAAAAGGATGTGTAGAGATACTCAAATCCCAATATCCAAGTGCTTGGGTTGGATGGTCACTCCAACTCCCTATTCCAGCTTCCTGTTAATGTGTAAACATCAGAGATGGCTGAAGAAATCATATTGCTGTCACCCAAGAAAAGATATGGTTGAATTTCTGGCTCCTGGCTTTGACCGAGCTTGGCCTCAGCTGCTGCTGCACACAATCGAAAGAGAGAACCATTAGATCAGGACCTTTCTCTTTGTGTCTGTATGACTTACTCTCTCTCAAATGTGCAAAAAAACAAGAAATACAAAGATTAACACTCTAATATAATATAGAATTACAATACTTTCTTTAAGCAATTGACAGGCTAAGCAGGGGAATACTTAAAAGATCAGTACTATCAATTCATTTGATCTGGTTGATGCCTATAGCTCACCCCACAAACAACAGAACATTCTTCTCAAGCTTACCTGAACCAGTTACCATAAAATCACAGCTGTACTTGGACAACTTCAAAAGAAAAGTGATCACCCAAGAACATGCCCTTGGAGACAATGGGATTAAACTGCAAGTCCAGTGACAAGGAGACAGCCAGAAAATTCATAAACACTTGAAAACTGACACATTTCTAAATCACGCATAGTCCAACACCAAACCTTACAAGACATCTAAAAATAATTGAAACGAAATAAAGCTAAAACTGCAGCTGCTCAAGATGGTTGGGGTGACGTATAAGCAATACAAAGAGGAACGATTATAGCATTAAATGCTTATGTTGGAAAAGTAGAATCCTCTAAAGTCAGTCATGTAAGTTTCCATGCTAGGAAACTGGAGGAAGAGAAGCAATTTCATTCTAAGTGAAATAAAAATTACAGTAGAAATTGCTGAAATTGAAAACGGGAAAACAAAAAACTTGTTTCTTTGAAAAGACTGATTAAATTGACAATAACATAACCAAGCTAACCAACAGAAAAATAAATAATAACAAAACCAATTATATAAGAAATGAAAAAGGGTCATCACCACTGATCCCATTAACACTATAAGCATAATTAAAGAGTTATGCTTGTGGTATTTGTGGACATATAATATGTCCACAAATGTGACCCCTGAATGGGATTGTTTGTGAAAAAGAATTAGCTCCCTGAAAACCACAATAATATAAGTCACATAGGAAATAATACAATTCAATAGTCAGCAGTAGATTATCTAAATATGGTTGCGTCGACAATACTCATTGAATCAGCAATTAATAACATTTTAAAAGGGAAAGGCAAGTACAGCTGACTTTACTGGGGCAATCTATGAAATATACAAGGAAGAAATGATGCCAGGTTTTCAAAATATCTTACAGAGAGCGAAAATAGAAGAAATATTCCCTAACTCATTCTGCAAAGGCAGAATTACTCTCATTCCAAAAGGAAGGAGGAGGAGAAGGGACAAAGAGAAGAAAGAGGAGGGGGAGAAGCTGGAGGAGAAGCAAGGGGAAGAGGAGGAGAAGGTGGCAAGTAATTTCCACAAATATTAACCTAACACACAACCATGAGTAAAATAACATAAAATGGCCAGATGGGAGTTATTCCAGGTCCACAAGGTTGGTGTGATGCTCTCCAGTTAATGCACTCCATTGCATCTGTGGACTAAAGAGGAAAAATTATGTGGTTATATTAACTGATACAGAAAAAAAGAAGCGTTGGAAAGAGTCACACATTCCTGGTAAGAGCTCTCAGCAGGTCAAGATCTTTTTATCCTCCTCAAGTATGTAAAGAACATATACAAAAATAAAAAATGAAGAAGTCTATATCATTCTTCATGGACAGAAATGGATCCTTTTACCCTAAGACTGGGGATAAAGGCAAGAATGGCTCTCACCATGCTCCATGACAATTTGTTTTAAAAGAGAAGTTGGTATTGTGGCATGGTGGGTCAAGCTGTGGCTTGCAACACTCATATGGGCTCTAGTCTGCTGTCCTCCGTGCTTCACTTCCCATCCAACTCCCTACTAATGGCCCGGGAAAAGGAGCAGAAGATGGCCCAAGTGTTTGGGCCCTGTCATCTACATGGGAGAGCCAGTTTAGAATTATAGACTCTTGGCTTGGCCTGGCTCAGCCCTGGTCATTATAACCATTTGGTAAGTGAGCCAGTGGACACAGAGCAGAGAAAAATATTTTTTAACACAAATATCTGACACACAACTTGTATTCACAATATACCAAGAATTATTTAAAAATGAACAATAAGAAAGCACGCATCTCAGTTTAAATAAGATTGAAACAGACATCTCACAAAAGATTGGCAATTAAGGTATATGACGATGAGCCTATGCAAAGACGCTTGGTTTCATACTTCATTAGGACATTGCCAATGCAAGCATTTCTCACCTCTCACAATAGATCATTCTTTTTTTTTTTTTTAAATCAGCTGCTGAAAGAATACACAGTAATGAACTCTCATGGGGTACTGGTTGGGAAAACACAGACACTTTGGAAGGCAGTTTGCTACTTCCTCAGAAAGTTGAACGTAATCTTCATATACAATTCGGTGATCATACACCTACCTATTTACCCAACTCTCTTGAAAATTTAAGATCACACGAAGCTTGTTTGTAGTCCCTTTAACCATAATCACCTCAGACTGTAACCAAGTCTCATAGCAAGCCACAGGTAGACAAAGGGTGGCACACCATCAAATAGAATATTATTATTCAGTGATAAAAGAAAATGAGCTACCAACACACACACACACACACACACACACACACACACACACACACACACACCTGTCTAAGTGAAAGAATCCTATGTGGATAGACAATATGCAGTAGGATGCTAATTATAAGACACTCTGGAAGAGGCAACATTGTAGCAAGGGTAAGAAGATTAATGGTTGCCAAGGAGTTTGTAGTGAAGCTAGAATCAAACAGGTGAAACCCCGGGAATGTGTGGGATGGTACAACCATTTTGTGTGATTCTGTAATGACGGGCACGTGCCAGGCAATTTGTCAAAACCCATACGTTATAGCGCATAGAGTAAACCATAATGTACACACATTATAAAAAAGCATTTTCACAGTGTGAGAATCCAGGATGAAAGGCTCGTTGTGACCAAAAAAGTCTGACCGTGGCACAAACATATAAAGCATCTCAGCAAAAGAGACTAGAGAAGCTGCTGAGCTCATTAACTTTGAAAGGCACAAAATCTGCAAGACACAAGTGAAAAATAAGCTGTTGGTAAGCATGTACTCTAGTGATAAAATGATGCTTACAGGAGTAAAAGCTAGAGCCCCAAATGGGTTCTTCCTGGTCCAGGCCCTGCGGTTGCAACATGTGGGGAGTGAGCCAATGTATGAGAATTCGCTTTCTCTCTCTTTTCCATTGTTTTACCTGGGCTCTCTCTCTGCCTGACTCTCTGCCTCTCAAATAGAAATAAGAAGGCTTCAAAAAAAAAAAAATAATAACAGTAGACATCCTGACCAACACCACCTTACCTGGATGCAGAAGTCAAAGTCCTCAGTGATGTTTAGACAACGTTGAGAGTGTGTGCTCTTTAACCCAATGCAGCAAAATGCACTTTACTTCTGTGACTTTACTCCCAGGGACTCCGGGATAATTGTGGGAAACACATCAGATGAACTCAGACTGGGAGAAACTGTATTAAATACGTGATCAGTACCCCCCTTCAAACCAGGAGAAACAAGGAAGAATGGAACATTTGACACACACATCCCTCAGAAAACAAACATCAGGGGCAGGTGTCAGGTTAAGCCACTGCTTGGGACTCCCACATCAGATGGCAGAGCGCTGGCACAAGTCAGGGCCATTCCATGTCTGCTCCGACAGCCTGCTACTGCATCTGGAAAAGCAGTAGACAGTGGTTCCAATACGTGTGGCTCTGCCGTCCATGTGGAAGACCTGGCTAGAGTCCCCAGTTCCTGGCTTACGGTTAGCTGATAAGAACATTTACAGAATGAGCCAATAAATAGGAAATGTCTGTCTCTCTCTCTCTCTCTTAAATGAATAAGTAAATGTTTAACTGATGCTGTGAAAAGGCCAGTAAAGCACCTATCTACCTGGCCGTGTTTGCTGTCCTGCAGGGACGCGAGGCCTATAATAACAGGTGTAGACTCCTGAGATGGTCAGATAGCCAAAGTTTATTGCTAGCTTCAGACTTTCTAAAAGAGGTTGTCACGTAGGCATCACGGGATTTGAGGCATTTGCATTTCAACAGCAAGAGACAGTCCCCTCATATACAATTTGTCTGTCTAGCAGGTCCCTCCTCAGTCTGTTAATCCCTGGTCCCCTGCCTGGAGGAGGAAGCACCCTCTTTGATCTAGCATCTAAACCTGCAGACTGGGGAATTTCTTGTCTGCCAGACTCCGTACTGGCAAAAATGCACAAATATATAGCGTCAATTATAGAACTCACAGAGAACATTCTTCTTGCCCAGGACTCCCTAGTCAGTTCTGTTTCTCTTTACCCCTCACTCAGATCATTTATCTCCATCAGAACTTTGGATAAAAGCACCTCATCCGCTGTTTGTCTCTCCAGGATCTTATAAGGGAAACTAAGAGACACAGATGGATCCATATGCCCCGTGTTCATTGTTTATGATAACAATGTCTTATCCTGAGACACACATAGGCCTGTGCCTACTGAGCAGGTTCAAGTGAAAAAAAAAGCAGTGAAGTTGGGGGTGGGGACGGGAGGAGGTGAGAGAGAACAGCAAACAGTCCCTTTAAATGCCAGGAGTATAAAAAATAAAGCAATTCAACCCAGATAGCATCAGAAAACTTGAGCCCAAGTCAGATCCGGTTGGAGTTCCTGAGTTTCGTTGTTGTTGTTTTACCCTTAAGTTCAGGCCTAACGGCAAGATAACAACTTTAGAATAAGATAAAACTTGAGGAGGATGTCAGATTGCGGAGGAGAAAGCTTTTACTGCAGTTACACGTCTTGGATGCAAAGGGGGACAAAACACAGGGCAGATGTCAATTCTTACTTCACAGCAATCACCTAATTGATAGATTCTTCCTTAAGCACTGAGCGATTTTTTTTTTTTTGAGAGGCAAAAGCAAAGTGTCTGCCTTTTCTGCAAAGGTTTCAAACCAGTCAACTCCTGTGCTTTGAAAGGTGCCAACATTTTAGCAGAAAATTGGGCTTTCCATCTACTGCTTAAGATAAAAGTTTGCATCCTCCACTGAGAAGTCTGTGAAAGTTGTCTGATACATACATATATATACATATATGAACACTTTTACAGTTTTTTAGAGAAATTGTGAGCCTCACGCATTATTTTTTTTTCCCTGAGTAGTTTGCAAGTGATAATGTTCCTTAAATGGCTCTGAATGTTTGGTTGCACTGTCCACGCTGTAAGGTGGTCCCCTGATGCTTTCAGAGTCTGTAAATTAGGCAGAGGAGTCACGTGAACAGCCAATGAACACTCACAGAACTGCTCTGGGACAAGATACCTTAGCCTACTCTTCAGAACAGAGTATGTCTCTTGACTCCTAGGGTTTTTAAGATCAAATTCAGGGGTGAGATGGGTTCCAGGCCACATTCTCACAAGGCATCCAACAAGAAGACGGATTCTGCCGTACCCTATGGCAGCCACTCATCAGATTGGCTAAGGAGAACTACTCACTGGCTGATGATGACATCAGACTCAAGAGATGCCTCCGCTTACCCTTGAGGGCCCTGCTTGGCATAAGGGCTGCCTTGCAGCAAAAGCTTATCATAAATATGACTTGTGAGTGTACAGCTTTGGACATCTGATAAGGCCCAGCTACTCGTGCTAGCCTCATAACCCTTAGCGGGTTACGGAAAGTGAGGCTCAACGCGGCTAAGTGCTGTCCTTGCTTGGTCCCAGGTAGAACAACTGAGTCATTCTGTTGCCGAAAGCCAAGCCACTAGCCACGCTGTAAACTACTGCTTCTACACAAAGCATCATGCTTGTGGGCCTCACAGATGACAGGCTCTTGAGTCAGCCTGGTGTGCCTTTAATCACTCCCTAAGAAGTCAGAGAAGCCAAAGGGAGAGCCAGTCCTAAGGAGGCACCTTCCCTCACCGACTGCTATGTATGTGCCAGGCACAGTACATCGAAGGGTTTCACCTGGTCCTTCTGAGAGTGCTGGCTCTCACAGGGGGATTCCATCAGCTCTCACATCCTTTTCCCAGACGAAAAAAGATTTTGGATCACACGATCTTTAATAGCAGAAGCATGACGCAGAGCATTGGCTGTGAGACCCATCGCCTCTTTATTGCAGCAAGCTGCACGAGACATCACGGGAGTAGAAGCTCAGGCATTTGCTGGGTGTGTTCTGCAAGCTGGAGCCCTCCTCTAACTCGAGTGTGCCATACACGACAAGGTTCTTGGAGCTGTGGCTGGCCCTCTGCCATCCCCAGCCCTTCCCAAACACAGAGAGAACCTTCTAGCTTCCAAGTTCTGGTGACACATCCCCCCACCACCTTTTCTTATTTTTATTTTTAAATTTTTTATTGAGAGCCCATTGCCCTGTTTTGCTTTGCTTTAAAATATGGATTGAAAAAGACAAACCACCTTGTATAGCAAGCATCTGTTTTCCTTCCTCTCTTGTCCCACCATAGTGGGCAATGTCTCATTTTTGTCTTTTCATCATCTTTCCCTCTATTTCTGGTCTGGAGAGCCTGATGCTTATTTACAGACTGGCAACCTTTTCAATCCATGACTCAAAGCAGAACAAAAAAGGAGAAGAAGCAGAAGTGATCTCAGCAAATCCATTTTAGCATTTGGATTTACCCTTGTTTGATGAAATAATTAACTTTATTTGGAGAGCCTGCATTCAATGTCCAGTCTCTGACTGCAGCATTCGCCAATGCAGGAGGCGGAAGGTGATGGAGGCGGAAGGTGATGGAGGTGGAAGGTGATGAATCAGGTAGTTTGGAGCCTTGTCACCTACAAGAGAGACCTGGATTGAGTACCTAGCTCCCTGCCTTCGCCTCGTCCCAGCAACTGTGTGCTATGAAGGGTGAACTAGTGAATGGGAAAGCTCTCCCTGCCTCTCTCCTCTCAATTAAGAAAACGATTTACAGTAAAGGTAGGATGCTACGGTTGTAAGGCCCAATATCACCTCCTTTAAGCCTGTTCGCTACCCATCTAGGAGAAGGCCTCATTTGGTAGCAAACACTTGAAGCTCCCTACTGCTAGAAGGGTCAGACTAAACAGCGTCCCTGCAACCAGCTTCTGAACTCATCCTAGGACCTGACAATGAGGAAGCGCTTACCCTCGCCCCCAAGAGAAGCAGTAAACCCAAAGCTGAAGCCTGGTCCCTGAGTTGAGAATCCCCAGGCCAGCCATCCTGCCTTAGCACAGCTGGACCATCCAGAGGTGGGGACACATATCAGGACAGGGATGATTTCTTCTGAGCCCTCACTTACTCAGCTACATCACCCAGTAACCACAGCTGATTCAGACTCTGGTCACACCCCGTTCTTTTCCACTTGGGGGAAATGTTAGAACAAATGTGTTCAGCTTTGCCTGCCCTGTGACTCACATCTCACAGATTATCTTACGTTTTGTCTTTCTAGTTTTCTTTTCAAGGAGTTGTACAGGTTAGACGCTGCACAACTGTGGGGAGCGCCATTTGTAGAGTCCATGGTGGCTCTCAACAGCTGCTTGGTGCCCTTTAAACTCGAGCCTCTTTTTGTTTTGTTTTGTTTTGTTTTGTTTTGTTTTCCCTTTCATTTGCACATGGGAGATACAACCTGCTTTATTTCCTTCAGTTATTGGAAGGAGGACATAACATAATTGAGACCAACATGCCTCCTGGATTGCATAGTTCATTAAGGAGTGTGTGAACTGTGTTGGAGTGGAGAGAGAGGCTTCTCCAGCTACCCTTACATAAACACAACGGCAGTGTCCTAAATGACTCACTTTATCCAGAGGATGGAATTTGTCAGACATCCCTCCACCTCCTACACGGGAATGTTTATTCAGACTGCAAACAAACCTGAAGAACTGAAACTCTTACACCACCTCCGTGGGGGAAAAAATATACTTGAATAGAATAAAATAAAGTAAAAATAAAATAGCATCAGGTTGTGTTTTTGGTGGTTGCTGTTGGACCAGATGTGGAAGAGGCCAACTCGGAACCCCAAGGTATCTTGGCACAGATAAGTCCGTGTCCTCATAGACTGATACCCAAATTTTAATCAAGAAGATGTCTCCTTCAATCAGACGTTTACAGTGAAATAAATGCTGCTTTCAGAACACATTTGACAGAATGGATATCCTAATCAGCAGAAACATGAAATAGTCAAGCAAATCAGACATTCCATCTGAGCCCTAGCAGGACCAGCCCAGGAGCAACAGTGAAGTCGTGCCAGCAAGCCTGATGTTATCGCCAGGGACACAGGGATTTCTTGAGCTGTGTTTTGACTCTCCTTATGGAAGAGGGAGCAGTGTGCTATACCCTCCTCCAAGGCCTTTGGCCATCTGCCTGATTTTCGAAAGTCAAACTGCTATAAAATTACATAGAGACAATTACATTCGGAGTTGCCTTTGCTGGGTATTTTCAATTAGACCAAGAGTCAGCCATGTCAGGTTCTCCACTCAATAAAAGCAATTCACAGCTACATTATTTTTTAATTGATCTTCATTCATTAGCGCTAAATGAGAGGAATAATTGGTTCTAATTACCCTGGAATCTGAGTAAGCGGTAGTATAATTTTCCATTTGGCTCCACCGTAGTCTCAATAATTAAGTCATGTCTCTATCTAATTTAAGAACCTGAACGAAATGACAGAGTGAAAAAAAATTCAAAAAACTTAATCACAAGCCTTATTGATATGCAGCTTTTTTTTTTCCTATCTGTAGCTTCATTTGGGTTCTAATCAGGACTTGCAGTGGGGTGCCAAGTTCATGGGGGTGATCGGAGCAAATCTCAAACTACGTGCAAGAACGCTGTTCTGTTGCTTATTCGGGATGAGAATTCACTGCTTAAAAATGTTTAATGCTGAGAGGGACAGAAAAATAGATACCATCCCACGGCACGCCTGAGTGCTTTTGTTTTGATTAACATCAACTTGATAGCAATCCAATCCCTTCTGAAACCCGAACACAGATGTAACATGAATAATTAGGATAGGTATTAACTTACATTTATATAACCTTTTATAATTTTCCAAGTATTTTAATGTACATTATCTCATTGGAACCAAAAAGAAGCAAAACGTTGTGTGTAAGATGCCAGCGCTCGGCTGGGGCAGCGTGAGGTCTAATTTAGATCGTACCATTCCCTAGCATACTACCACCCTGGGTAGTCATCTCTCTGCGGCTTGCTTTCTTCATCCGCAAGACAGAGATGGTGTTAGACCCCCTTTCACAGGGTGCCTTCCAAGTCCACATCAGTTATTGGCAGCCACAGTGCTTAGAACATCACCATTGCCCAAGTTCATTTCCCTGGCAGCCAAAGTCAGAGTCCTTCATAAAATTCACCTGCCCAAGGTCAAAGATGTGGTAAGAACAGGCTTGCTCAACAATGGCTCGGGGACTTCATTCTTTGTTTGCTATGGCTCATGAGCATAAGATAGTTTGGCTTTTTTTTTTTTAATGGTTGAGGGAAAATAAGTAAGAGTAACTAGTGGCATATGAAAATGATGTGAAATTCAAATGTCAGTGTCTGTAAATAGATGTTATTCGAACACAGCTGCACCCATTATTTTGTATTGTTTATGCCACATTTATGCTACAATGGCACAACTAAATAGTTATGACGGAGACTGTATGTCCTGAAAAGCCAAAAATATGTACTCGCTGGCCCTTTACAGAAAATTAAAACAGAAAAAAGTTGGTTGTCTCATGGCTTGCTTATTAAAGTCAGGTGCATAGGGAGGGTAAAATCCATGTAGTACAATCAGAAAGGCAAGGGGTTGTTACGAATCTCTAGTGTTAGGGAGGAGGAATGGGGTTAGTGCTGGTGAGACAGACCTGAGCTGAATCCCAGCTCCAACCATCCACATCTTGGACAGCCTTGGGCAAGCTACTCAGCTCTGCTGGTGTCCAGCCCCTTCATCTGAGAAACAGATGATAATACTAACCTCACAGCGTCAGTCTCAGTACGCCTGGCTTCCACATCTGCAAACTCAACCAATGGTAAATAGAAAATAGTTGGGGGAAAATAAAACTGCATCTGTACTGAACATGTACAGACTTCTCGTGATTATCTAAACAATATGGTCTAATAATTGACAGCATTCAAACTGCATTAGCTCATGTATGCAATATAGACATGATTTTGCGCATACAGCAGGCTAGGCACAGGTTATGTGCAAATACTGCACCATTTTATACAAGGGACATAACCATTCAAGATTTGGATATGTTCAGGTGGTCCTGAAATCAATCCTTCTGGAATACTGAGGAATGATGAGGTTCAAAACAGATAATATTCACTAAATACCCAATGGTTATTTAGTAAGTGATCATCAGGTGTAGGTCTTACCAGGCTAAAAAAAAAAAAAAAAAATTAAAGCCTAAGGTTGAAAAAGCACTAGAAGGGTCAGCACCATGGCATGTTGGCTAAGATACTGCCTGTGGAGTCTGCATCCTATGAAGGCCCAGCTGCTCCTCTTCCAATCCAGCTCCTTCACTATGTCCTGGAAATACAATGGAGAAGATGGTCCAAGGTCCTCGGGTCCCTGAACCCACATGGGAGACCCAAATGGAGCCCCTGGCTCCTGGCTTTGGATCCACCTAGGAGCCAGGAGGGTCATAAGCCACAGTTCAGCTCTTGCAGCATTTGGGGAGTGAACCAGTGAATGAAAGACATCTCTCAATCTCTCTCTCTGTCACTCCTTCCCTTTGAAACTCTGCCTTTCAAATCAAAATGAAATTAATCTCTAATTTTAATCAGGAAGGAAGGAAGAAGTACCAGGAAATATAAAGCTGATTTCAAGGACTGGGGTTTCAGAATCAAAGAAGCAAGCACAGGTTTAGGAGAGGGTAAGAGGCACAGGCAGAGCATGCGCTCGAGCTCACAAAGGAGCCTGATTAAGAAGAGAGAATTCTTCCAATGAGAGATGTTCCTTCCAATGAGGCCTCCACCTAATCCTGCAGCGATTTTCCCCACACGGGTGTGACATGTTATTTGTGGACTCAGGTGTCTCTAGGTGTGGTCAAGTGAGGGGCGTGTAGACCAGGATGAAGGAAGTAGGCATGTTCCATCTGAGACCTGTTGGGTTTGAGGTGCCAATGGGCCATTCAAGTACAGATGTACTGCAGCAGCAGGCCTGTAGCTAGAATCCATGGAGGAGGAGTGGGTAAGTCTTCAACGAGGAGATACAAAGGAGGAAAGGAAGATGAGGAAGGTAAAAACAGGACACACATGTGGCCACATGCAAGTCATCGTTGGATCCACTGCTTCCTTCTACCAAAATGTCTAGGACAAATTTTCCCTTAATGGACTGTCTGAAAATATCAAGGTTTTAGGAATTTTTAGGTAACAGAAACCCATTCAAACTAGTTTCAGCTTAAAAAGAATATAAGGATATATCAAAAAGATCATGCAAAAAATTGGACAAGTTTATTTTGAAATTTTGGCACACCATTTTTTTTTAGTGATATGCATTGCCATAAACTTTTGAAGGTTCACTGTCTATTAAAAGAACACAAAACCATTTCAGATAATACAAGGTAAAAAGGAAGTCAGACATTATAATGAATTCTGTGGGGAGGATGCTGTGGCCCCATAAATAGAACTCTTCCTCATATCCTGAGCTCTGACCCCAGTGAGAAATGAGGACAAAGATTTAATAACAAATAGAAGACCAATTTTGAACTCTTATTCACTCCTAGAGTCTCAGAACCTAATGTAGTGGCCAACATTTGGGCAAAATCCAGCAGTTTTTGGGTGAATTCAAATGAATTAATGAATGCAATATTTTTCTTCTCAGGGAAGAAGTACATTTTAATGAAAAATAGTAAGGCCCAAATGATTAAATTTCAGAGACCAGTGACAAATGATGAGCTTCGCAAAATCCATTGTCCACTATATTTTACATCTATAGCAGTAATCACACTGCTTTGGTTGTTGTTGCTGGTGTGTGTGTGTGTGTGTGTGTGTGTGTGTGTGTGTGTGTGTGTGTGTGTTTAATTCATCTAAATAGAGGGAGAAGGAGACAGAGAATGTGTGGAAAGAGCTCCAGTCTGCTGATTAATTCTCCAAATACTTGCAATAGCCATGAAGGGGACAAAGCTGAAGCTGAGAGTCTAAAACTTGTCCCAGTTCTCCCAGTAGAAAAGTATCAGTGCAGTCCCTGGAGCCCTCAGCACTCACTGCTTCCTACAGCCTGCCGGGTCAGGAGCCAGAGCTGAGAATCCAATGCAGGGACATGGATATGTGATATGGAGGTGTTGCGACGGCAATGCCCAACATCCGTCATGATATATCCAAGTCTTGACTCACAAGGTTAGGGACTTCATATGCGAAACAGTTATATCTGGGTTGACCACTGTCCCACAGGGCCAACAAACATTTTTTTTTTTAAGATTTACTTTATTTTTATTGGAAAGTCAGATCTACAGGAAGTAAAGAAAGATCTTTCTTCCACTGGTTCACTCCCCAACTGTCTGCATCGGCCAGAGCTGCAACAATCTGAAGCCAGGAGCCAGGAGCCAGAAGCCAGGAACCAGGAGCCAGGAGCCAGGAGCCAGGATCTTCTTGTGGGTCTCTCAAGCAGGTGCAGGATCCCAAGGCTTTGGGTCATACTCAACTGCTCTCCCAGGCTACAAACAGAGACCATGAACCGGCACCCATAGGGGATCCCTGCATTTGCAAAATGAGGCTTTAGTAACTAGGCTATCACTCCAGACCCAACAAATATTTTCCTTGTGATTGTTTTCATTTTTTGCAAGCTTTATGGCAACTCTCACAACTATTCAATATTACTACTGATGTAGGCCATATTTGTAAAGGGTTCACATAAAATTATGATCTAATAAAACTTTGTTAGCAATGGGAAGTGCAGATGCCATAGTCTGCTGACCCCAATCTAGCAAATAGTTTAGTGTTTAATAAATATTGGATTCTGCATCAACTTGTTGATTTCGCACTGTGCCCCAGTAGACACCATGAGAGGGAACATTGCTTTCCTTCCCTTCTCTACAGAAATCTGGTCTTGAGTAAAAGGCTTTCCAGAGCAGAGCGGAAACAGATAAAAGGAAAACAGTTGTAATTTTAGACAAAACAAGCAGGCACTTGGCACATCTTTGGGATGCCCACATCCGATGAAGGAGTAACTGGATTCCCATCAGCAGCTCCACTTCTGAGTCCAGCTTCTTACTAGCATGTATTCCGGGCGACCCCAGTGGTTTCTCCAGCTCCTAACTGCGCTGTGACCCAGTCCCAGCCCTGCAGGCCTCTGGGGAGTGAACCAGATCAGATCAGAATTCTGTCTGTCGGGCCCGGCGCGGTGGCGCAAGTGGTTAAAGGTCCTCGCCTTGCACGCCCGGGATCCCATATGGGCGCCGGTTCTAATCCCGGCAGCCCTGCTTCCCTTCCAGCTCCCTGCCTGTGGCCTGGGAAAGCAGCAGAGGACGGCCCAAAGCTTTGGGACCCTGCACCCGCGTGGGAGACCCAGAAGAGGCTCCTGGCTTCGGATTGGCATAGTATCGGCCCGTTGCGCTCACTTGGGGAGTGAATCATCGGATGGAAGATCTTCCTCTCTGTCTCTCCTCTCTGTATATCTGCCTTTCCAATAAAAAAAATAATAAAAATAAATCTTTAAAAAAAAAAAAAGAATTCTGTCTGTCATTCCCTGTTTTTCAAGTAAATAAAAACAGTAACAATACACTTCTAAAAAGATAGAAAAATTGCAGGTTATATTTCTAGACTCAGAGCTAAAGGAAGACCATTTTATCTGAGTCAAGGCGACCCACCAATGAAAAGTTTCCACAAGTAAAATTTTTGAGATTGTTTGAGCTTTGAGAGACCCAGAAGGCCTGAGTAATACTGGGCAGGTGACTTTCTGTGTCCTGATCTACAGGTGAAAATAATGGGAACTTCCTTACAGCATGCTTGAGAGGGGTGGGTCATACCTGAATTAAAAGCCAACAAAGAACTCACCAACCAACACATAAAAATATCCCCAACAGATCTTTTTATTTTAGAGCTAGTACAGCTCTTGTTTTCATTTCGTTCTGAAACCCTTTTTTTAAAAAAAATAGATTTGCTCCTCTCCCAAAGATATGTCACGTGCCGTTCGGCCCTACCCAACTTTCATGAAAAATTCAAGACCGTTTCTTCTCTGTACACATTTCCTTTGACATCACTACACAATACAGAACATGTGTGCGGTCACAAAGGAGAAAATAAGGCTTTGTGGCATAAAGTATTGATATGTTTTGGAGCATATGCAAAATGAGACATGGGGGAGGGAAACAGAGTGAGTAAAGAGATGAATTTGAAAGAAACTTGATTTATAAGCACAATTAAATCCCTATGAAATGATCCTAGCTAAACAACCATAATTTAAACAGGCTGACTATAAATTAGGGAAAATTGAATTCACTAAACTTGTTTATTGGCAAGGGTGGATGAGGGTAGTTATCCTAGAGCCTCGTACCTCATGTTACCCTTTGCAAGGCTGACCTTGAACATGAAAACGATGTTGGTATAATTCAGCATGCCATATCGGAGAAGGCAAAGGATATTTGCCTTCTGGGTGTTTTGTAGAAGCAAGCCAAGCTACAAATTGTAAGGAAAGAGCCATCATTTTGTTAATCCCCTTCCCCCTCTGGTGCTCGCATGCACATTTTGTTCTTGTAATTAACAAGTTCTGTTGTTTCCCTGAAGTACCTCAAGCTGGTGAGGTTCTGTGCTTTCACTGGCTCCAGTGGCGAGCATGCTATGTCATTTTCCTAAGAGTTAAGTAGCCCCTCAACCGTGCTCTCACTTCCCTTTCAATTACACATTTCCTCTGTCCTTCAAAGCGGGTCTCAAACCACAGCCACAGAAATGGCTTCTCCCTACGCAGACATTTTTTTTTGAGATCAGGTGAGATTTACCAAAAAAATAAATGAATCTACAAATAAAAATGGAAATATTACTCTCGCAAAATTTGAAATAGGAAGCATTTCAGTTTAAAATTATTTATTTGATTGGCAGAGGGAGAGAGAAAGAGAGATTTTCTATATGCTGGCTCATTCCTCCAACGACTGCAAGAACCAGAACGGGGTGAGGTCAGTTCCAGGAGACTGGAACTCCATTCAGTCTCCCACGGGAGCAGCACGGATCCTTCGCAAGTGCAGTAGCAAGACTGCGCATAGGAAATGAAGTAGCCACGATTAGCACCAGCGTTCCAATAGGGTAACCCAACATCCAATATGGGGAATTACGAGCCCTCTGTGCTTTAATGCCAACTCTTCCTCCTTTTATTTTTAGCTTCCTGTCATAATGGGTATCTGAGTGTCATTATAGTGGCATACTTTTATAATTTCTTAACCTGAAATTACGGAAAAGAAGGTCATTTCCAAAGAGACAAGATATGTGAGGAAACTGACAGAAAAGAACAAAGCCTGATCTCTTTCTTTCTTACAAAATTTCTGTATTTAAAAGGTAAAGTGACAGAGCAAGGGAGAGAGAGAGAGAGAACCTGTTCCCTTGGTTCACTCTGTAAATGGCTGGGCCAAGCTGAAGCTGGGGACCATGCGCTTCTTCCAGGTCTCTCACACTAATTGACAGGAGTCCAAATACTTGGGCCATCCACCTGCTGTTTGCCCAAGCCGTTAGCAGGGAGTCAGATCTGAAGTGCAGTACTTGGGATTCAAACCGAGGTCTGTATCAGAGGCTGGTGTCCCCGGCATTAGTTTTACCTTCTGTGCCACAATGCCGGCAAACTTGGTCTTCTAATCTCTTAATCCCAATTACTCAAAATTGATGTATGATGATGTATAGTCTAGCAACTATTTTGAGGCATACTTAGAAAAAGTATGCCCACTTAGAAAAAGATGTTTCAGGTATATTTTACGTCTCAGAGTTCCCATATATAGCCAACACTTCTTGGCTGTTTTTCTTGCGCTCTCTTACCTAAAGAAATGGGAGGCCAAACTCACATGTCACCAGTATGACAGAATCTAAATGAATAGTAGAGGACAGATACCTTCACATTAAACACAGAGGGCTAGTTCTCCACCAAGGTGCAGCCTCTGAGCTCCGCTTCTGTTGCAAGAGATGGCCATCTGTACTTGCTTTTCATGCTTGTGAGTCATCCACAAAGACAAGCATTTCCTCACCCTACACAAAGCACTTTCACAAGCTCAAGGACAATGACCCTGATATGAGAGAGGCAAAGATGAATAGCAGGTTCTGTGGTGAGCCTGAGAGTCCAGTGGCCTCACCCAGAGAGGTGCAGGCTGCTCAGCAACCCAGTCAATTAGAAAACTGGAAGGTGTGAGCAAGCTCTGACAGATGGCTGGTTCCTTAGTTACACAGACTCTGGCACCAACAAGTGCCATCATTGTTGTTGGTATCATTGTCATTGGTCCCACATGAGCTGCAATGGACATGAGAAGTAGGATTAAATTAGATCAGCAGCAGAATTGATTTCCATTACAGAAGCAGTTGACCATTCAGGGCATGGTTTTTGTTTTTTTGGTTTTTTTTTTTACTTTTTATTCTAATTTCCTGATTTTCTCTCAGGAACATGCCTCCCACCTCCACCATCCTGTTGTCCAGAGGCTAGAACCTATTGTGCTTTTAAGTCTTAACTCTAGAACACAAAGTCTTCCTATGGATTCTTCCTTCTTCCAATGTAGAATCCAAATTCTCATACCCCTATTCTTTTGCTAGGGAGTTCTCGAACAGGCTTGTACCCATTCAAAAGGAGTAAATGTTAACATTTTTTCTAGAGTGTTTAAGCTGGCTGTTAAACACAGCATTATTGAAAAATCAAGGAGCAGGAGTTGAGCCTAGAAGTTGGGATGACTGTAACATGCTCAGGAGTATTGGGGCTCAGTACTTGGCTGTGCTCCTGATTTCAGCTACCTGCTCATGCAGGCACTGAGAAACAACAGGTGACGGCTTAAGTGTTTGGGTCTTTGCCACTCATGTGGGAGACCTGGAATGAGTTTGACCTGGCCCAGTCCTAACTGTTGTGGGCTTCTGGGGGAAGTGATCCAACTAACAAAAACACCTCTTCACTGCTCAGTGTGTATAAGAGTCTGTGCGCCTGCCTTTCATATACAGTACCTATTTCTGCTGATTTGATTTATAAATTTTTGTACTTTTCAATGATATCATATTTCTCAGTTATTTCAACGCAGTTTAGTTACTGCCAATGTTCTTGAGATTACTAGCTGAAGCCTCTACAGGGTAGCAATGCTACATGATGGCAGGCTGCAATTGCCTGTGCTAAACCGTAATCAATGATTTCCAATTGGTAGCTTGAAGTTTGCCTTGTTGGGAATGTGTGGAAATCCACAATCACTACAAATTAAAACTTTTCTTATCACCTCCGACTCAGAACCAGGAGTTAAACATTTACTGGAACAGCATTGCTTTCATTCTTTTGAATGTTAATCTTAAAAAAAAATCTGCACCTCTCAGGATACCACGTTCTCCTTTGTATTACAAATTCTTGGCTATGAATCACATAACTCTTTATAGACTGTATGTTCCTAGAGGGTAGCAAAGTCATCTTATTTGTGTCTTTGTTGTCTAAAGCATCTGGCACAGGATAGATTCAAATAAAATTCGTCGGAAGTCCTAACTCAGTCTTTAAAAAGATAGATTCAAGTCTCACATTTAAATAAAATGAACCACATGGACCAGATGAGGAGAGGGGAAGGTGACTCCAGCAGGTCTGCCCAAGAAGGAAGAGGCAAGGTGAAAGATGGTGTGCTTGTGGACGGAAAAGAGCATTTAAAGCGGATCAAATCCAGGTATCAGAAGCTTGAGAAGAACTGATAAGACAGAAGTCCAGGTTTCTTCTTCTCTCAAAGTGGGATAAGGAATTCTCTTTCACAAATCTCTCTGCTTACTCAGAACATTCTTGCAAATCTTTGAAATGATTCTGTAATTGGTCTATCAGAACAGGAGCCAATTCCTGGTATTTAGATGTCAGCCTCTTCCTGCCTGCCTGCCTGCCCACTCTTTATTTCTAAGAGGAAACCGCCCAAAGTGGAACTCCTACTGCCCATATGGCCATATTTTCTGCCACAAGACCCTGTTTTGATGGCAACTGGCACAGGGATGAGTACCTGATCCACTAGACTAATCTGTGAGTGACGTGTCGAATGTGGGCAAGTTTCACCTAGGAAACACATTGAGCTGGAACCAGTTAGATTTTGGCAAAATGGGTGAGAGGTGGGTACCATGCTGTAGCAGGTCTAGGTCTCTGACCCAGAATTTCACAAGAAATTCTGAAGCAGAAAGTGGCACTTTATAGCTAAGAAAATCTGCAGCAAATAAAGAAAAGCGGGTACTCTGAGCTATGAAATGGAGCTACTTTCGGTTTTGTTTAGCAGTGAGATACCATAATTTTAGACACATATAATGCAAGTAACTTACTCAAGGTCACATACAGTGAGCAGTTAAATTTCTCATTCCCAGATGCATGATATTTTCAAAACAGGCATGTGGAGCATTTGCGACCACCCCCACTCTATTTACTTAGCTTTCAACTCTTTCTGAAGATAAAGTCGAGGTTCCCGAGTTGGCTCACAAGTGTAGGTAGTTATACCCTGGGTTTACATGTGAAGGTACAAGCCATCAAGTTATAATTCTTGACAGATGTGCTCAGCTAGAAATTGCGTTTAACCATAGTAGGAGGGCTAAGTAACACGTTCGAGGGTCCTTTCCAGTTAGGCTGCCATTGGCCAGAGGTGGATCCTTCTCTCCACGTTTTTAACAAAGCAAAATCCCCTGGGAAGGTTAGTTCCTCCTGATTTTTTGGCATCTGGTGCAAGAAGAATTTTGTTGCCATAATCTGTCAGTCTTGTGCACCCATCCTAAATGAATAATATACTTGATTTGATCATGCATATCCAAATTACAGGAGATGCTAGAGGTGAGAAGGGACCTCCTCTGTAACATCTGGAAAGAGTTCGACTGCAAGGTAGCCTCAGATACCTTCCTGAGGAGCGCAATGGGCAAAGCTTAATCTGTGCTTGTCGAAGTTTAACACTGGAAAACAAAATAGCAGCAGAGGACTCGCTTTTACCAAAGTCACACTACATAGGAATGAGCTAAATTTGAAACTTATTTTTTCTATTTGAAACTTTAAAAACTTACTTGTGACCAAGCTAGGTAATTATGAGTGTGGGTTAAAATATACACTTCTTATACTATGAAACAATTCCGATGATTTTGCACTTTTTTCAACATGAATCAATATGCAGAAGGCAATCATTATGGTCATCAGCAATTTGTAAATTGGCTATAAAAACTAGAAGAAAATAATTTAGGAATACTTGGTTGATAATGAAAAGTTCGGAGTTGGTTTTCAACCTATGTCATACTTGTTGGATTGAAGCTAACAAGCTTGAGTTAATACAAACACAGTGATTACTTAATTTGAACATACACAGATATGAAATTGATATCTTTATGCTTCAAACTCAAAACAAGCCTTAAATGAGAGAAAATTCTGTCAACATAGCTGCAGATATTAAAAATGGATTTCAATGTGATTTTGGGGAAACTTTTAAATACATTTGGAAAAACTAGGGCATGTTAGTCTATATTTTCAACTATAAACTTAAAGAAATCTAAATACAAATTAACAATTTACAGCAAAAATACAACTTCCAGAGGCAGATTTAAAGTATACAGCAAATTCCAAAGACTTGGAATAAAAATGATGAAATATCAAATTAATAATTTTATACTGATTAGATGTTCATATCATAAAATAAAGTTATGCATGATTAAATGAAACATATTATTAAAATTAACTTCAGCCATTAAAAAGATTGTAATGGACTGCCGGGAAGTTTGAAATGGTGCATGTGGCTGGCACTGTATTTCCTTGGGACCATGCTATTGTAAAGTTAGAGCAGGGAACTAGTGTCATGACCTAACAATTCAAACCTCTGCCTGTGACACCAACCCTGTCTATGAATGTTGGTCCATTTTCAGCTGCTCTGCTTCCAATCCCATGCCCTGCTACTGTACCTGGAAAAACATAAATAGCTCAAGTACTTGGGTCCCTTCCTGCATGTGGGAGACTCAGACGGCGTTCATAATCCAGGCTCCAGCCTGGCTAAGCCCTGGCTCTTGCAGTGGTTATGGAAATCAACTACACAAAGAAGATCTCTTCCTGTCCATGTTTCTACCCTCTTTCTGTCATTGTACCTTCGAACAAGCAACTCTTGAGAAAGAAAGAAAGAAAGAAAGAAAGAAAGAAAGAAAGAAAGAAAGAAAGAAAGAAAGAAAGAAAGAAAGAAAGAAAGAAAGAAAGAAAGAAAGAAAGAAAGGAAGGAAGAAAGGAGGAAAAAGAGAAAAAGATACATAGCTGTATCTAGAGCTGTTGTGTATTATTTTAAATTTTTTTTCAGTTTCAGTACAAGTGTTAAAATACTCAAAATCTATAACATCAGTCCTACTTTTTGTTAAGGGATCCCACTGAACTTCTAAGATACTAATTATTTCACAACCTGACCGTTAAATCAGCATCCTGGACTAACAATCTGGGGGTAACCATGAGTGAGGAAGGATCTGAATATTTGGAAGGTTGCGTGTGTATGTGAGAGAGAGATTGAGGCAAAACATTTGTAGTCCGAAATTAACCATTATGGCTGTGTTTCAATCCTATGAAATTAAGTCTATCCTCATTGTTGTGCAGCCATCATCAGCTACTATCATCTATGGCAACCAGGATTCTGTACATACCAGACACGCATTCCCTCTCCCAGGCCCTGACAAATGTCCTTTCTGTGGGTGTGGACCAGGGCAGTTTAGGTGTCTCATACTCACATAAGCAGAATCATTGTGTGTCTGTCCAAGTTTTGATCGTGTCTTTCAGTGGTATATTTTGGAATTGATCAAAAATCTCATTTCCAAAGAAATCTTGCTTATTCACAAGTAGCAATCACTATGCTTGATAAATGCTAAACAAGAGTCTGTGTGCCGGCTGGCTCCATGGCCTAGTGATTAAAGTCCTTGCTTTGAAAGCGCCAGGATCCCATATGGGCACCAATTCTAATCCCGGCGGCCCCGCTTCCCATCCAGTCCCCTGCTTGTGGCCAGGAAAAGCAGTCGAGGACAGTCCAAAGCCTTGGGACCCTGCACCCACATGGGAGACCTAGAAGAGTTCCTGGATCCTGGTTTCGGATCACAGTACTGGCTGTTGCGCTATCGGACGGAAAATGTTCCTCTCTGTTTCTCCTTCTCTCTGTATATCTGACTTTGTAATAAAAATAAATAAATCTTTTTTTTTTTAAGAGTCTGTTTGTAAGGCACTTCTTTTGCTTAAGGGGAAAAAAAAACCCAGAGTTAAAGTCAAGAAAAAATTAGCAAATCTATCAGGAAGCATTAGGGTGACATTAGGATATTCTGCAATGAACTTGAAGAAAGTGTTAAAACTTGGGATAACTGTAAATTATACAGCTCACTGGGTCCTTCACAACTGTGTCAATGCTTCACATATGCACGCTGGCTTGACAGGACAGAGTGACATTACTCAGTTGAAGAGATCCTGAATGGCAGTTCAAATCATTCTCAAGACGAACAGATGGAGTCATCAGATTATGCATCCATATTCTCTGCTCACTAAAATGATGTGGAGGGTGGATGGATGGATGGATGGACGGATGGATGAATTAGATCTAACTTTATCTAATATATATCCAGGCTGTGCACTGTTCACATTTCTTCACTTTGGGTTTCTTCTGGGAGAAAAGTGAAATATTTTTCAGTGTATTGATAACCAGCTATTTGTACTTGTTCTTCACTCTACAATAATGATTTAGATAACGTGTGCCTCTACATGCTTAAACATGAGTTTGTATGCATAGAAACAATTAAAACACAGAAGAACAATGGATCGCTATGAGGGAAAAAAAATCAATAAACCTGTAATTAAATCCTTGGGAGAAACATATTGCTCTATCCTGAAGGCTCATCAGAAGAGAAAAGAAAGGTTTTTAAACTGAGAAAGTGGAGTGATACCAGAAGAGTACTGAGCAAAGTTTCAAATTAGTGCCAAGAAATCCCACTGATTCATTGCAAAGGTAGGAACTGAAAGAAGGCATGAATGTGGCTTTTGGTAACAAGAGGTCACAATTCGGACACGTTAAAGATGACACAAAGAGTGGGTGGAGGGTGTCAGGACCACCACAATCGTAGCTGACAGGAGAGTGGAGACCCATGCCAGTCCTACATCTTTCTCGCTCTGTTCACCTTGTATTCAATCTACATCTGATCATGCAAAACAAACGGAGCTTTCATTTATTTTGCCCCCTTTATAAAAGCAGGAAGTATCTGCATTTCCAAGGAAAGCATTTATGTATTTTTAAAGTGGAATCTAAGACCAATTTAACACGCATATAAAAGCAAACAAATATATTTGCCTGCTGGCCAATGTTGTCTGAGATCCTAACTTGTTTTACATGGGAACAAAGACAGAGAAGTTTAATTCAGATGAAGGAAGGCTTTTAAAAAAAATTTTGTTACCTTACTTTTGAGGGAATTTGCTCCACTTGCTTTCTTAAGCGACATTACAGCACGTGCAAAAATACATCATGGCAGAAGGGGTCTGAATACTTTCGAAGTGGGGTTCCAGTTGTTGGTAAACAAAAATGGATGAGTAGGCATTGAGCACTTGGAGGGTTCCATTTTTCATTTTCCACAAGGAATTGTAGACTTGCTAACTGTGAATGCCAGCATGGATTGGGAGAACCGTTTTTCATTTAATAGCTTTCATTTTCCATTTTAACGGAACAACTACAAAAGCCCATCATGGGGCCACTACAGTGGAAGCTCATTATATCTCAGCACCATGTGATACCCTGAGTTCGATAACCAGTAGGTTCAAGAAATTAAATGAAATCTGGTATCCCGGAACACACAAATAAAGTCAGTGCAGGTGGAGATGCAAGCAACTTGAATCAGAGGGGTCTCCCTGTTGGAAAGGAGTGTTGACTTCATGGCTTTAGACACTGTGCCCTGGTGTCTTCCTCCACCGTCATGCTGATTAATTGGCTAATGTAAATTCCAGAGGGTCTTATTAGTTGGATTAAAGAAATAGCAGTAGGTCATGTTAAGTTTAAAATTAATTAAGGAACTTAATCATCAGTAACAACTGTGAAATTCCTCTTTGTGAAATGTTCTAACAGTACAAAGAAGCAAAAGATAATAAAGAAGAAACCGTTATAAATGTGT
The DNA here is from genome assembly GCF_017591425.1 of Ochotona curzoniae. Taxonomy (NCBI): domain Eukaryota; kingdom Metazoa; phylum Chordata; class Mammalia; order Lagomorpha; family Ochotonidae; genus Ochotona; species Ochotona curzoniae. Next base: position 34,557,344 of record NW_024466607.1, on the reverse strand, counting down.
ACGTTTCTAATCTACATAACAGTGGAGATCTTAAAAAAAATATTTAACTGGTGCTTGGGCAATTTTTCCTGCTGTTTTGACAAATCACTATATACATACCTAGTCCAGCAATAGTTTTGTCATTCTGATGTTGTTCTTTGTCATCTGCTGGCCATGAAGTCGGGACAGAGGAAAATCGCAAAAGCAATGGCTGTCATGGTTGCTTTGGGCTACAGCTGTGAATTAGGCTCTTCCTCTGACCTCAGCTACAAAGTACCTGCTGGGGGATCTCAGCCAGCTGAATCCTGCTCAGATGAGCCCTATTGGAACTTTGCTGTAAGATCCAGGCCCCGGAGCTGCCAGTGTCAGTATCAAGAACCGCTCGCAGGATCATGGATCTTTGAGCCATCACCTGGCATGACAAGGTGCCATCTTACAGACGAGGGAGGTTCATCGCATCCACGTTTTCTGTATTAAACTTTAGTTTTGTTGATTCTGCTCAACTCTTCCTTCTGGAGCCCAGAGTATTGTCTTTCCACTCTATGTCCTAACATCTCTCACCTTCCTTGCTGGTCTTCTGCTTACATCTCCATTCTACTGACCCACGATCTAGTTTCTGCCACAAATAGAAGGGAAAAAAAGTTAAAGATCTCTTCAGGTTATGAATCATACATCTGTGTTTAAAACTTTCCAGTAGAGCAGCACTTGGCCATGGGGTTAAGCCATCAGCGAGGACACCTGTGTCCTATATTGCAGTGACTGGCTCAGTTCCCAGGGCTGGCTTAGGATTGCAGCATCCCACTAATGCCAGCCCTGAGAAGTGGCGCTGACAGCTCAAGTCACTGGGTCTGTCCCACACACATTCTCAAGCAGAGATTTGTCCCAACCCTGCTTGTAGCAGGTATGGGAGAAGTGAACCAAAGGATGAGAGTACAGTTTCTCTCCTTCAATCCCTTTCTTATTTTCAGATAAATAAACTAATAAATACCTTTTCAAAATAGGACAAGATGCCAACATGAGAGTATTTTAAAAAAGCACAGAGGCCTTAGAAGTCTGAGTCACAGGTCACACAGCAGCAAAGCCAGCCCTGTCCTCACCAACACCACCCCCGTCACACTGGGGCATTCTCGTAGGTAGTTCATTGAGTCTTGCTTTGTAAAAGGCAGCTGTGCATGAACACCTGCCCCATCATCTTACGGTAACTGTTACAGAGCAGGTCTTCCTGCCACCCTACTTTTGACACACTCCCTATCCTCCAGCCCCTCCTTGGAGTAGTCCAGCACACCTGTGGTATCATCCGTACACACAGGTGAAAATAAAGAATCAGCACCGTAAGGAAATACAATTTGTGTTGATAAAACAAACACAAAGAAAAGAGAGGCCACCACCATGTTGTACTGGGCTGTCCCTGCCTGCAGTACCAGCATTCTATATGAGCACTGGTTCATGCCCCAGCTGGTCCGTTTCCCATCGAGCTCCCTGCTTACTGCCTGGAAAAGCAGTGGAAGATGGCTCAAGTCCTTGGACCGCTGCACCCATGTGGCAGACCAAGAAGAAGCCCCTGACTCCTGGCTTTGGATCAGCCCAGCTCCAGTCATTGCAGCCATTTGAGGAGTGAACCATCAGGTGGAATATCTCTCTCTGTTTCTCACTCTGTTTGTAATTCTGCCTTCAAATGAAAATAAATAAATTTTTAAAAAGGAGCAAAATGCCCCGGAGAGTAAGCATAGAGAAGCTTTAAGGACCACAGCATGGACTGGCCAGCAGAAGTAGCCAACAGCAATCGCCTTAGTTATCCAATGCCCTGTCCTTGTCTCCACCTTACACTTTGCAGGAATTTCCCTTTACTATTTCTTGGACCATAACAATAGTAATACTAATAAATACTGTATCTGCAGCAATAATCACAACCACTGCAATGTTTTGAACTCCTAATATGTATCCAGGCCTGTATGTGGTGTTTGACTTGCACCAATTCACAATTCGGGGGGATGCTTTTACAGACGAGTAAAATAGACAAAGTAGGCTTGAGGGAGTTAAGAATGATCCATGCTGAGTGAGTAGCGATTCACATTTCCCCAAGCCCAGACTCCTAAGCAGGAATTCTCCCTTGTACTGTCCTGTCCCGTGCAAGCCAGTATTTCTGAAAGAATGCTCAAAGGACTCCGAATCACCCAGGTGCTCACTGAAAACAGAGAGCCTCATGCACAACCTGGAGAGCTAGGCTGTCCGTGGTTGTGGTCAAGGATGCTGTGTGTATGTGCCCATGTGTTTTTATCAAGTCCAGGGACTCTTACTTAAAAATGAATCTAAAATGTCTGCTCTGTTTTCTTTCTTTTTAAACGAGTATTTTTTTTTTTAATTTTTGTTTGAACAATAGATTAACAGAGAAAGGTAAGGAGAGAGAGTAAGAGAGAGTACTTCCGTTCACTGGTTCATTCCAGAAATGATCATGATGGTTGGAGCTAAGCCTATTGGAAGCCCGGAGTTGAGAGCTGCTTCCTGGTCTCCCAAGTGAATACAGGGATCCAAGGGCTTGAGCCATTCTCAGCAGCCTTTCCAGGATATAGGCAGGGATCTGGATAGGAAAAGAAACAGCTGGGATGCAAATCTGCAACCCTATGGAATGGCAGAGTTGCCAGTGGAGGATTATCTCACTAAGCCACAATGCCAGCCCCTGTTTTTCCTCTTCACCCATTTGTTTTTCTGTAAAATCTCCCCGCCCATATGTTCCTTTCTGGAGGTCCTTGCATTCCTTGGACCTTCATCCACTTTAGCTAAATGATGGGATAGAGTTTAGCATGATGGAGTACGTGTTTCATGCCAGAAGCCCATGCAATGCAGTCAAACAGAGCTTGCTAGTCTCACCCAATAAAAGTTAAAGTAGATCATTTTCCCATACATGATATGGAACAAGATAGGCCAAACAGGGTCTTTAATGTTGCATTACTCACTTTGCTTCCACCTCCATGTGTGGAAGGTCATTTGTTACAGCTCCTGTGACATCGACATTCCACAGCCCAGCCTAGGGCTCTGAACATCATCAGCTGAGCGGAAGAAAGAACCCCAAGGAATGAAACCAAACAGGCACAGAGATAAAAGCCATCTCTGACCTCTAGCCTGTTCCCAAGATTGCACGATCAGCACACATTCACGGAGTTATGCAGAGCATAAATATATTTTGAGATCTTGCCTCCTGCCACTAATGGAGATTGCAAAGTTTCCCTGTGTAAGCACTCAGCCTACATTTTTCTCCACCTCATTCATACCTTGTCATTAAATTCCCAGCCTGTGTTTACTTTACAAATACCAAGTCGTGATGTCATGTTATTAAAATGACATCTTTTTAAATCATCACACCAGTTCACTTATACATCACTGTCTGTGCTGCCTTGGATCATGTCTTCTAGAGAAATAAGCAGGTTCTGATTGCCTCTGACTGGTAGAAATGTGACAAGGAGGGAGGAGGCCAGTTTCTTGGGGAAAAAAAAAAAATCATCATCTTGCCAGAAAGTCAGAAGAGAAACACGAACTAAGGGGATCTGGCCACAGAGTGCTTGAGAAGTAATTCAGAGGGAACATTAAAACATGGCCCCAGCAAGGAGTCTTACACCCAAATCACGAGCATGGTTTGTAAGGTCAGAATTCATCCAAGCACAAATAATAAATCCATGGGAGAGAAACATGGTGAGGTTTACATTTTCCCATTAGCGTTCAGCACATCAAAGCTTGAGCAAGAGGCAGATTCCTCCCAATGCCTGAGGAGAAGGGGCTCACCTGGAAGCACCCCATCTTTCCCGTTCTGAAAGCCCTTGGTTTAGAAGGCATTTCTCAAAGGTTCAGCAGACCTTGTGATCCTCCTAGGCCCTCTGCTGTAACGTGCATGCTCTATTCTGAAAACGCCTCTTGTCACAACTGCGCTTTTCTTATTTCTAGGAAGACCAGACCCGGAGCTCACTCAAAATGTCTCAGAACTGTGTAGGAACGGCAGAAATTGGCAGTTCATGTTGCAGCTGCTCCACCTCCGATCCAGCTATTGGCCTGGCAAAAGCAGCGGAAGATATGCCAAATCTTTGGCCTCTATCACCCATGTGGAAGATCTAGAAGAATGTCTCTGGCCATGATGAGCCAACAGATGAAAGCCATTCTCTACTCTCTATCTCTCCCTCCATGTCTCTGTGTAACAGTCAAGAGCAAATTTAAAAGCAAACAAATAAAAGCAAAAATTGAGTACTGATCAACATCCAATCCAGGTTTCTACTAACTTTCCTGGGAAGGCAACGAAAGACAGTCCAGGAACTTGGGCTCCTACCAAGGTATCTGTCCCCTTACTTCAGCCTGGTGCAGTCCAGGTTGTTGTGGTCATTTGTGGAATGACCCAGAAGATGGAAGACCTCTATTCTATTTATCTATCATCTATCTATCTATCTATCTATCTATCTATCTATCTATCTATCTATCTATCCATCCATCCATCCATCCACCCCATCCACCCATTCATCCATCTCTCCCCCTGCTCTCCTTTTCAAAATAAGTGAATACATAAATCTTTAAAAATAAATAAAAGAAGAAAACAATACAGAATTTTTGCTTGATCAGAACTCAGAGACAGGGAATTCCCCAAGTGCAGAAGAAGGTGTCTGCTGGCTGATGGTTCTGAATGTGCCCTAGGCATTCCCGCTCACTCTCAGCTGTTCATGCTGCCTTGTCCCCTTGCAGCTCAATGATGGGATGAGCATTTCTTTTAGAAAACAAGAGCTGACTTGGGCTGATGGGCCGGTTAGGAACAATTACCTCTCAAAGGTCTTACCGCACATTTCAAAGATGCCTAGCTTTGGAAAAGCATAAAATATAACCCAATGAGTTTAACAATTTCCAAGAATGTTCTTTTTTGAAATAAGCAAGAAAAGCATATGGGTTCCTCAAATTAAAAAAAAAAAAAAAAAAAGACCTAGCAAATTTCAGAAGCTACGTCAGAAAGATGCAAACCTTTTCAGAGGCATGGGAAGCAAAAACAAAAGACAGTGTTGCCACTATCGGCAAATGTGTGGGTGTCTGAGCTTTTCATCTACTAAGATACACTTGTTTTTGCTTTAATATGGTAAGGAGAATCTGATTCTGATCCGAGAACAGAAGTGCTTATGAGTTTGCTTGATTGACTTTCTGTACAGTGCTGAACCCAGCAGGCATAGATATCAATACATTCACGGATGGAAGTGGCTTCCACAGCAAAAGCCAAAGTTAATGGGAATAACATTGCCCCAAATCCCTTAGCAGAGCTCCCCCTATGAAGTCTCTATTGCAGTTATCTCCATGACCATGACAGTAGAGCATAGAGATAATGCATTGTTGACAATCAGATAATGTAAATTACATTTGCTCTGAAGTAGTACTGCTTATTTCTTTTGAAACCAGACAAGGTCAAGCATACAAGATGCAGAACATACACACATAAAGCATAGGAACATGCAGACCACCTGCTTCGATTCCCTGAAACTACCAAGAATACCAATGTCAACTGTTGTGAAGCAGGCAGGATTGTCCGTCAGGGGAGGGTGTCCGATACTATCACATATTAATCAGAACTAGAAAGCACGGGGATTTGCATGTGCTGCGACAACAAACACTGACTGTACCTCTTATTCGTGTTGCCCTTGTTGGTGGCAAAGGCCTTCACATGCCCTTGCTTTTGTAGTTGCTATTAATCCTCTCATCGTCATGTGCAGGTGACACAAGACCACAACGTCTTGTCATAATACAGAACCTCAATTTCAGGGTATCTGTTAAGGTTTGATGGCGAGGGCCAACCGGCTGTCTTCTATGCCAAGAAAGAGTCAGGAGTGAGCAGAAGCACCTAGGTACAGTAACACTGAGGTCTGGGTTGACAAGAAGCTCAGTTAGAGCTGAACACTAATGTAGCTGGTGAAGCATTCATTGCATCACAGACTCAGATGCTTGTGTCAGAAATGAGGCAGACAGCACCCACTCCGTCACACGCAGAGTATTGAATGCCGTTCTGGGTCTCAGACCTGTCACACATAGGCTTACGATGCTGTGTGAGCATACTAAAACGACCTCTTGACACTCATTCTTCTGTGTAGGCATCAAGATAACCAGTGAGGATACTATACAGCCATAAAAAGCAAAGAAATCTTGTCTTTTGCAACAAAATGGATGAAATCAAAGACTATTATGCTTAGAAAAATATGCCAGTCCCCAAAAGACATGTATCATGATTTCTCTGGTTTGTGATAAATAATATATAAAGAACAAAATAATTCATGTATATGAGTGAAATTGTTTATAGTCTTTACCTATACTCCTGAGGAACAATATCCTTTCTGTTTTCCTAATTGTAGGATTCTTTACTTAGGGTAGAATTCAGCTTTTGATTGCGAAGCAAACTGAAATATTTGGGAGTCAACTTTATGGTATAGCAGACAAAGCCTCTGGTTGCAGTGCTGAAATCCTATACAGGCCCTGATTGGAGTCCTGGCTCCTCCACTTCTAATCCTAGTCTCTACTAACAGCCTGAAAAAGCAGTGGAGGATGGCCCCAGAGCTTAGCCAAAACAAGATCCTGACTCCTGACTGTTGTGATCATTTGGGAAATAAACCAGCAGATAGAAGATCTCTCTCTCTCTCTCTCTCTCTCTCTCTCTCTCTCTCTCTCTCTCTCTCTCTCTCTGGTTTTCCTTATCTCTCCCTAAACCCTTCCTTTCAAAGAACTAAATAAATCGTTATAAAAAGAGAGCTTGTCGTTGCAAAAGTTAGCTAATTACTAAATAGAGAGAGGAAGGAAGGGAGGAAGGAAGGAAGGAAGGGAGGAAGGAGGAATCTGCTTCTTCAGGCAACTCCACCACTGTATACAGTCTTTATGGAGCAGCAATCAAACTCCAAGCTAAATAATAACATGCAGATCAAACCAAACCCTTAGCATTTCCTCTTCCAGAAATGTGAACCATAGATGAATAAGAATCACATAAAATTTAAAAGCAAGCCAACAGTAGCAGTCTGCAAAGATGATCCTACTGTTTGATCCCCAAGCTCTTATCGCTGACTTTTTTCAGGGCTTGCAATTTTTATCTTATTTTATAGCCAATTCCCAAGTTCTTAAGTAACTTCATAGTATTATCATTTAATTTTAGAGGGGCACTATTGCTTATTACTCAATACCAAATGACTTTCATCAAAGTTAATAACTCATCACTGTGGAAACTAGATTCAGACCTTGCCAATTTCAGAACTAACACATTAAACTGCTACACTGTTACAGCACGAATCCCTGTGAGCAAAGAGTGGGAAAACTGAATGAAGGAAGAAACAGGGAGGCAAGAGGACGGGATGCCACTGGCAGATGAGAGAGAGAATAGGTGGTTTTTGCTGCAGAAGGGTCAGCAGGGAGTCACCCCTCAGGTAACTGAAGGGTAGTTGTTCAGAAGAAAGATTAAAGATGATCAATATTCATTGACCCATTGACTCTTTTTGTAACAGTTTTAACTGAGATGTGTCCAGTGCTGAGGTTGCAGAAGCCAATAAACCTGAAATCCTTGTTTCTATGAAGCTTCTACAAGCTAGGGATAAGAGGCTATATAGATATATAAATAATATATACATTATAAACGTTATATATATTATATATGTATATATTATATATACATATATATAATAAAAACGAATCTAAGAAGTATGAGGAGGTGAGAGCCATCCCAGAGATATATTGATTGGTGGCCAGAAAAGGTCTCTCTTGAGGCAGCAACTCTTAACGAGAGAATTGTGTGAAGAGCTTAGAAGCTAGGCCACTAGAAGAAATCTTTCGACACAGAGGAAGCAACAGGTACAAACTTAAGTTTTCCTTTTCTAGAATATGCAGGTGCAGTTAGAAGACAGTGACACAGCAGCAGAACAGGTGCAAGAATGCGCCTATCGTTTCTCACTGTGTGTCCTCACACAGTTACAACATGGGTGGACCAAGACAGTAGCAGGAGAGGACGTGCCTTTCAAACACCTGTTATTTAGAGAAGATGGAGGCAGACAAACACGAAAGCATGAATCCCAGGTAGGAAGCAATGGTGGTCATCCAGACTAGAGAATGACAGCAGTGCAGAGGAGCTTGGCGCATGTCTGCGGGAGCTCTCACGGTTCTGGAGGATGCTGTGCCGAGCAAGTGTAAAAGGCAGACAAGACTACAGAGCAAGTCTCGGATTCTTTCTTTTCCTGAGCAGTTGGGCGAATGGAAATCCCATTTGCTGCCAGGATTTATGGAGTGAAATTAGGACTGATGTAAGATGAATCACAATGTTATGACAGCAAACACATTGCAATAATCATATTTGGAAAAGGAGGGAATGAAGTGACCCTTCATGAAGATGAGAAATCTGCCACCCAGGGAAAGGAAGAACTGAGTCAGCCCAGTAATGTGCAGTGAGATCTTCCTAAAGGGACTCAAGTGCCACTATGACTGAAGGTGAAGAATCTGAAAGGTCTTTCAATAGTGAAATTTTGCCCACTGTTAGACTTACAGTATTGGTCACCCATTATTTGTAAATAATACACACATTGCATTTGACCTGTTTCAAGTTTGTGAACTGAAGACAGGGTATGTTGGTCTAACTCTCCCAAGATATTACACTGTTTTTGAGTTCGGAATAAGACAAGGTGAGACTGTCTTGGGAAAGCAATGAAGTGTGGTTTGCTGTTCTTCTCTCTGTCCTCAATGGGGATTGGGGAAACCCAGTGCATCTGTGCAGTCTGTCGAGGCAGCAGACTGGAAGAACAGCGCTAGCATCTCATTATGTTCCATTCCCTGTGTGCACCGTCCCTGCCAATGGCAAAGATTCTTGAGGGCCTTCCAGACGAGCCAGAGGCAAGAAAGAAGAGCAAGTCTGGGGAGGGTTTTTTTTTTTTTTTCTTTTTCTTATTTCAGGAGAAACGGCCCTTATATAAATTTTACAAATGATCACTTTGTGTTCTGCGGGACATATTTAAAGCTGATTCCTCATGTACAGGGGGTGCAGGCATCCAAAGCCCATTTCCTGTGCATTTGAATGTTTTTTGCCAGTTTCCCTTTCCCTCTCTAGACGTACCAGCTGTCCTGTTCCCCTGCCCAGGGACAGTGCTCAACACAGCTCTCAGAAATTGTCTCCCAACCCTGGATCTCATTCATATCTTGGTGCAGAAGAAATCATGAGGGAAAACCCACTCCCTGACTCAATTCAATCTTCAATCTTCATGGTCACTGATGATTTTTAAGAAAAAAAATCGAAATCACCATCGAAACTGATCTGGGGTGGGGGTGTCTTTGTCCATCTTGGCTTGCTTTTCTATGAGAAATTCCCTCACCCGTCATCCATTCATTCTATCGCCTTCATGTTCCGTTCAGGCTGTTTTTCAAAGTCCATGGAGATGCGTATTATGAAAAAAAATTCTACAAAGATCTGTTACTCCTCACAATGACACTTCTGCTTGTATCACTCTGGAGAAAGGCAGGAAAACAAAGTGGAGATGAGGAAGAGAAATGGCGACAGAGGATGATAACTCCAAAAAGATAGGATCACACACAGGCCGTGCGGTAGCAACAGGAGACCGCAGTGTGGACCGACTCAGCCACCACCCCCCACTCCATACATACACACAGAGAAGCCGATTTCCAAGGGTGATTTCATTATACACAAATGCAAGAAATAATAAGATACTGCTCCTGACCTCCCTAAATAGACTGGCATGCTTCCTTCAGAGGATGCCCTCTCCACGTGACGTCTCCATGAAAAGCGCCTATTCCTTCCCTGCAGCACGAATGTCTATGCATATTTACCACTACACCATTAACACCCCAGGAGTGGGACTATTCAATCATGCAACATCTGCTATTGACCAAAGAGGCAGTATGTGGTAATGCAAGGATAAATAAGACCTAGACTCTGGATTTGTGTTCAGTAAGTTCCCAGTGTGTGAAAACAAAGGATTAGCAGGAGACATACTTGCTCTCCATGTCTTTCTGTGTCTGGAAAAAGACTGTCCCATAATAAATTTATCAAATCGATATCTATGTTGAAAGGAGGGCACAAATTAGGTGATAAACATGCCCAAGAAGAGAAACCATTGGAAAGAAAAAAAGTAACACTGGAATGCCCTCAAATCCTTGTTTGAATGAGGAATCCACCTTAAGTATATTTTACTTTTTATTATCACCACTTTGATATTTCCAGGGAAAAGAATACCCTCATTCCTTCTCAGATGTCACATGGTTTCTAGCTGACTTTTAAAGTTTAAGACAATAATGAAAGTTAAAACCATGGCTGGCACAGTGGTGTAGCAAGCTAATCCTCCATCTGTAAGCACCTGCATCCTATATGCATGTTGGTTTGTGTCTGAGCTCCTCCACTTACAATCCAGTTCCCTGCTTGCGGCCTGGGAGAACAGTGAAGGTTAACCCAAAGTCTTGAGATCCTGTACCCATGTGGGAGGTAGGAAAGAAGCTCCTGGCTCCTGGCTCCTGGCTCCTGGCTCCTGGCTCCTGGCTTTAGTTGCTGGTAATTGGCTCAGCTCTGGTTTTTGCAGGCCAAATCACTGAACATTCCAGCCAGAGGCACTTCTCCTTCCCAGTTATTGTCGTTTTGCTTTTTCTGAACAAATTTTGCTTACATTTTTCTTTTAATCTTGTGATACAATTCCATAGGCTCTTAAGGTTTCTTCCCCTCCTGCTGGCTTTATCCTAAACTTAGGACATGTTTAGAAACTGCAGATCAAATGAATGCATGGTTGGAAAGCAATAAGGAATGCAAGGAAAACATGGCAAATAGCAGAAAATCATTGATGTGGCAATTTAATGACACTAAAAGAAACTAATCAGATGGCTGTAACAGACATGTCCGTCATTGTTGTGATCCTCAGGGAGTCTGCAGATCTAGTTCCATGATGGGAGACCCAGAAGGTTGAAATCAAGTGCAAAAGGAGCACATCAACAAGCATGGTCCAATTCCAAGCCTGGGTTCTTTGTTCTGGAAAAGGGAAGCATGTCTGGTTAATTTATCCAAAGGATAAACATGCTGGAAGGACACCCAGTAGCTCATCAACCCCAAGAAGGCAGAGACACAGCTCAGGCAGGAAGCAGGGAAGGCACGGCCAAGTTTAGCCATGGCAGTGATCTACTTAGAGACTTGTTATCATAACTGCCATGGAAGCCATTGCCATTGGTGTTTTGCTCCATGGCCTCAAGCTCTCAGGGGTGCTACAAATCACCTCCATCTGACCCTACAACTTTGTTTCATTGCACCAAGATGCAGCACCAGATGGACCAGCTGTCATGAGTCCGTTCACCGCAGGGAGCAGGGGTGGGAGCATGCCTCTCACCCTCTTAGCTCTTGGAGCAACACATGTCTTTCTTTGCTCTGTCCTCTGGCTTCCTCAAAGTAGAATATCTAGACATCATCCAGCCACAATGTCAGGATTGGTCTCTGACCAGCAAATCTCAGGAAAGGCAGGTGACCTGAGAAACTTTCTCTAAAGGGAATTCAAAGTGACGTGAACAAGTAGCTAAGAAACGAGAGCAAACAAAAATGGCTTTCACTGAGGGTCGAATGACCAGGAAAGTTTTATTCAAGGACTCACAACACTAAATGGGATGTACTGGTTGATCTGGGTCTAGGAAGAGGCAATCAACCCTCATACACAATGTTTTTTTCTGTTCCTAAATGCTTTCCACAGCATCCTGACATGATGATACTTCCAACAGTTTATGGGACATGGAATAAAAATAAGCTTATCTTTATGCAGATACATATATATATATAAGATAGATACCCCATGCATTTTTTCATGGATGGAAATGTCTCTGTATGTCTCTTGTCACCCTTTAATTCTGACTTCAAAATAACTAAGTAAATCTTTAAGAGTATTTTGCAATAAAATATTTCTCATTCTATGTCTATTTCCATGACATTTTTGAAATACTCTCATTAAAAAGGCAGAGATAAGCTGTCGCCTGTCCCTTTGTCTTCCAGAAACTTCTGCCACCCACCTGTCAACCAATTCCCCTACGTTTGTGTGCCCAAATTGTTAAGATCTACATAATTCATGGCACGAGAATGGATTTTTTTGGTAACTGTTGGATAAACTTTTGTTGCTATGTATACAAACGACATTCAGGTCTGTGTAATGGAAAACACCAAGAGCCCAGGGTCCTGGGTTTCAACATGGGTCAGGGTGTGTTCAGCTCTGTCAGCATCAGCGGCCCTGACGCAGCTCTGGGGAGATGGGTCCTGCACTGTCCTTGGCCTTTCTGCATCTGCCCTGGTCCCTGGATGAGCTGTGTGTCTGCCTTCCTGGGCACTCTTCCAATTCAGACTCATTGAACACTCACAACAGCCAAGGAAGTGAGTATGGTTATAATTTCCCACGTGTTACACACAACGAAACTGAGGCCCAGAAGGGTTAAGTCACATGCTCAAGCTCAGAAGGCTGCTGGGGAAGGAAGCCAGGATTTATACTCAGACAGGTTGGTTCCAGATCCTGGCTCTCTGTGCCATGGTGAAGGGCCTTGTAAGGAGATGAGCAGTACTTGGGCCTTCTAGCTCAGTGATTTCCCCTTTCATCTGTTTCATCAGCATGCCTGAGTCTCCGAGTGAAGGAAGCAACAACCAACACTCCCACAGTACTAAATTCATGCCAGGTGCTGCTGCAAGTGGTACGCAAATAATAAAGTCTAAACAATGAGATGGAGGGTGTCGTTAGACCCATTTTACAGACACAGAAACTGAGGCACTGAGAAGCTTAGTGACGTTCCCAGAGTCAGAAAGTAGAAGATCCATAATCCAAAAATCTATTTTTTAAATTGTATGTAGTTACTTGAGAGAGAGAGACCTGTCCCAACCAACTGCTGGTTCACTTGACTCTAAATCCATAAAATAGCAAGGTCTGGTTGAGTCCAAAAATGAAATCTAAGTTTTCCAGACCTAGACCCTGGAGCTGCCTCCATTGCCTCCAGGGTCCACATCAACAGCAAGCTTTTGTTAGGAACCAGAGGCAGGAATACAACTGAGCCCCTCTGGCTTGCCTGCCAAGCCAAACACTGACTCAGCATGCTTTGCGTCGGGATTACCTAGCTTTAAAAATTTTAGCCCATGTAATATACTTTCCCACTAAGCTAAAAAGAGCCATTATTAGCCCACTATACATATGAAGAAAGTGAGGCTCAGAGAAGCAAATCTCCTGGGGTGCAGACTCAACAAACTTCCTCTATATGGAAGAGTATAAGTATTTTCAGACTCGTTGTCTCTATGCCACTCTGTAACTGTACTATTAAAAATCCACCTAGGAAGAGGCAAAACAAAACTCAATGGGTGGGCCCGGCGGCATGGCCTAGCAACTAAAGGCCTCACCTTGAACACACCAGGATCCCATATGGGCGCCGGTTCTAATCCTGGCAGCTCTACTTCCCATCCAGCTCCCTGCTTGTGGCCTGGGAAAGCAGTTGAGGACAGCCTAAAGCCTTGCATCCGTGTGGGATGCCTGGAAGAAGTTCCTGGATCCTGGCTTCAGATCAGCATAGCATCAGCTGTTGCACTCACTTGGGGAGTGAATCATCGGATGAAAGGTCTTCCTCTCTGTATATCTGACTTTCCAATAAATAAATAAATCTTAAAAAAAAAAACCTCAATGAGTGTGACTTTTTGATAAAAGTTATGTATAGCCACTATAATAATTTGGGAAAAAATATTAAAGGGGGAAAACAGGGAAGGAGAAGGGAGCGAGCAAAGGGAGAAATCCCTACACCTTTAACTGTACATTGTGAAAAATGTCTCATTTTGTTTATGGTTTTTAGAAAGAAAGAAAAGCTTATATATAAATGCTGAAATTTGAATTTCATATAATTTCCACTTGAGGCAGCTTATAATCCTTCTTCTGTTCTGTGCAGCTCTTTGAACATGTGAAAATACATTCTTAGCTTGAGGGCCATGCAGAACCAGGAGAGAGCCAGGATTTCTCTACACACCATAGCTTACAACACTTGGCCTCAATCACAGAGCTGAACTGTGTTCTTGTCTAAGCCAGGGTTCCTTCCTCGGAGCCATGCAGTTCCTCAGCAGAGGAAGGGGGCAAAGAGAAGGGTCTGTCTACACTGGGGCCGGGTCAGAGGCTAGTTTACACACACCACTCCTCGTAAGTTGGGGCGAGTTGCTGAAAATGGAGCATTGGTGGAGGAAGGGAAGAAACAGAAAGGCACACTTGCCCTGCAGAGCAGTGTGTAGTTTCCCTTAGTCATAGCTGATGGTAAAAATATACACTAAGTAACACTTCCGAAGCATGTTTTATAAAACGTCCTCTCCATCACAGAATGGTGGCAAATAGTTTTCCAGGTCATGATAAAATGGATTGTTTTGAACCATAGTCTGTATTTCCCCCTTTCATCCCAGGAATCAGACTGAACGTGCATGCATTGCCCTGAGAGGGCTCCTTGCCCATCCAGCCATGTCCGCTCAGGTCTTGGACTTCTTGAAAAACAGAAATCACTCCTGGTTGTAAAACCAGTGAACCTCTTTCCTTGATTTAACCTCTTGCCCTTGAAAATGTGCTGTTTTATGGTTCGCACGTGATCCCACTAAGCCTGTTCTCAGCCATCCTTGCTCAGGAGTTGTATATAGAGGCACTTCAAAGAGAAATGTGGTGCAACTGCAAGGGGGAGTTGTGTACTCCAATCCCATCCTAATTCATACCACTGAGTTCCACTGCCAAGTACGACAGTCTGGTGCGTAGGAATTCTGTCTGTGTTTCCTCTCCCCTCCATCCCTCTTCCACGATAGTGCACACCGGTCCTTGGAAGACTCTCTGGTTTACCAGCCAGCACCTGGAGTTCTTTGTGGGCAAGTGCAATAGGGCTGCTTCAGAGGGCTACCTGCAGAAGAGCATATGTGTAGGTGCCTCATTCTTGGGGGAAGTTCCCAGCAGAGCCTGAGGGGTTTGAGACTACAACTGTCTCCTCACTCCTGATGAGAATAACTCTGAGATGCGACCCATGAAGTATCTCGAGTAACCCCGCTGCACTGAGTCACCTTCTGCAAACGGTGCAAGATATAAACTCCATGCTTGGCCTTTTGCTCAGCTTGCTTTCATGCCCCCACTCCTGTTGGTCCCCCCCTCCCCCGGCCTCCTTGGAAACACATCAGATTAAATTGCTTTCACACAAAACCTCCTCTAAGACTCCCTGCTTCAATGGACAACCTAAGTCATGGGTCTCCAACAAGCATTCAGAGCTCTGCCTTCATAGTACATTAAAATGAAACCCTATTTCAGAACCCTAAATGCTCCCAGAGTATTGCCCATGGAATCTTCCCGACAAACCACTCCTTTCATTCTATATCAGTGGGAAAACTGGGGCTCAGAGAGAGAGTCACCAACTTGCCCCAGGTCACCCTGGTATGAAGTCATAGCCCCTGGTGATAGCACTAGGGTGACCCAGTGTGACCTGCAGCAGATAATTTGTCTCGTGGACTTTTATTTCCTCCCCAGCTAATAGTGGGGAAAAAAAAAAAAAACAAATACAGGTCATTCTGGTCCGTGCAGGCTATTACAATAGAAATGTTTTTGGCTGAGTGGCTTATAAACAGCAGGAATGTGAGCCTCACAGTTATACAGGCTGGGAACTTCAAGGTCAAGACACTAATAGACTTGGTATCTGCAGCTGGCCACATTCTGATTCACAGATGGTATCTTTGCCCATTTTCTCACCTCAGGCAGTGGATGGCTTGTTCCCTGGATACTTGAGGCACCACCTGCATGACCTAATCACTTCCCAGTGGCCCCTACCTCTTACTGAGATCACCCCAAAGGTTAGGATTTCAACACAACCCAAATGCCTGTCGAAAGAGGAATGGATAAAGAAACTGTGCTGCATCTACCCCACAGAATACTATTCAGCCATTTAAAAGAAGGAAATTCTACCATTTGCATCAAAATGGTCCCAACTGGAGACCATTATGCTTAGTAAAATAAGCCAATCCCAAAAGGACAAATATCATATATTCCTTCTGCTTTAGGCAATATTCATGCAAAATACAAAATAAATATATAGGTAAACATGTATATAGAGATGTCCTCACAGACTGACTGTATGATGGAGATGAGCATCCCAGGAAATGAAGGTATATTTCAGTATGCAGCTCTACTTCCAAATAAAAGGAGGACTCCAAATGAAACTATTAGATATATCTTGACAATATATACTAGAATATCAACGTTGCCTATACCTACACTGCCATGATGGACTACATAACAAAATGTTGTACTTGTGACTGTTGCTGAAGGACAATACTGTTGCAATAATATGGAAGAAAATGTTGGTGAGGGAGAGAAGGAGGAAGGTAGTGGAGGAGGGGATTCCTATATGTACAAAGCTGTATCATGGAAAATAACAATAATTAGAAGAAAAAAAGGGATTTCAACACATGGATTTGGAGGGGAGGACCCAAACATCCAGTCCATCAAACACTTGCAGGCTGCTTGTGAAGTTATAAAACAACGTGTGTACAGGAGGGCCTGGCTCAGTACCTGAAACTCTGATAAGAGAGTCTTGACTTCAGATATAGAATAAATAATGACAAAAGCTGTCAGCACGACTATAGCAGTCATGGTCATGGTCAGTCATTGTTGTGTTGATGTAGAACAATACTATTATTGTGGGCGCAACAGCTTAAGGCCCCTGCGTACACCATTAGCACTAGTGAACAACCATGACCCACATCATACAACGCCATTGTAACCTGTTGGAGGGCAACTTGTGCTTTAGGATGTTTCCAGAACAGCCCTGACCACTAGAAATGCAACATAAGCCACCTAAGCAAGACAGAATTCTCCAGTTGTCATAATTCAAAAAGCAAGCACAGGTGGAATGGATATCAATAACATGTTATTTAATTCATATTAATACCCATAAATAAGATATAGCTGACATATTAGTTGATGCGTTACTAATATGTTAATAATGTAATTATTTACCTTAAAATATTATGATTTTGACATGTAATCAACATAAAAGACATGACCAATGATATATTTTACTTTCTTTTTGTACTAAGTCTCCAAAATGAAGTGGGTCTATTAAACTTAACACATCTAACTGCAGACAAGGCATATTTCAAAGGCTTCCTAATCATATATGATTACCAACTGTTGACGACTATTTGGGCAGCAGAGTTCTAGATAACAACAACCGAGGGCCCACATTGTTGGCACCATGGGTTAAGCCACAGCCTGCAACACCGGCAGCCCTTATTAGCATGCCTGATAGGCTCTTGCCTGCTCTGCTTCTGATCCAGCTCCCTGTAATGTGCCTGGGAAGGCAGCAGAACAGGACCAAGGGCTTGGGCTCTTGTCACCCACATGAAAGACCAGATGGAGTTCCAGGCTCCTGGCTTTGACCTGGCGCACTCTGGGTCTTCCAGCCAACCGACTAGTGAATTCTTTCTTTCTTTTCCTCTCTGTGTCTTGCTCCATCTTTCAATTCCATTAAATAAATATTCAAAATAAAAACTAAAACAATACATTCTGGATGACCAAATAAACCACATTATAGGGTCGCTCATAATGCAGAATTTACATGCTTCCAACTGCACAGAGGGGAAAAAAATCGCACTTACTTGCAATGTAATGAAATGATCAAAAGAATACAAAATTGGCTCTGTGGAGGCTGAACATCAGAAGCAATTCTATATATTCCCTCGCAGTGGAAACATCTGCGTTCCTTTTCTCCATCAAGATATACAAACAAATCAGTAGTTTAAAACTCTTATCCCTTTGATTATAAGTTGGAAATGTGCCTCTTCTCCTCACTTCACTGCAGTCTCCATTCCAATATCACCTTCCCGGAGGAGTGCCATCCACACTTCCATACACACGATTTGTGAGATAAATGTCTCTCCATCATTTGGATGTCATTCTGTGTTTTCCTTATTGGTAAAAGATGTCCACCTGTGAAAAAAATCCACCCCACCCTCTTTTTCTTCTTTCTGGCACTCGATCAGGACACTTGAGATAAACAAGCTGTTAGAAAACTATGTATATTTATAACAAGGAGGGAACAGCATTGTAGAGCATCGTGTGAAGGCGCTGTCTATGATGCCAGCATCCATATGGGTACTTGTTTGACTCCCAGCTTCTCGTTTTCCAATACAACTGCCTAAGAATGTGCTGGGGAAAGCAGCAGAGGACAGCCCAAGTCCTGGAACTTTTGCACCCACATGGGAGACCCAGATGAAGCTCCTAGCTCCTGGCTTCTGCCTGGTCCAGCCCTGGCTGTTGCTGCCTCTTCAAGAATAAGCCAGAGGATGGAAGAATTCTCTTGGTAACTCTGCCTTTCAGATAAACAAAGCAATTTTTAAAAAACAGAAAGGAAGGAAGGAAGAAAGAAAGAAAGAAAGAAAGAAAGAAAGAAAGAAAGAAAGAAAGAAAGAAAGAAAGAAAGAAAGAAAGGAAGGAAGGAAGGAAGGAAGGAAGGAAGGAAGGAAGGAAGGAAGGAAGGAAGGAAGGAAGAAAAAATAGTACTGGCATTGCATGCAGGGCCCTTAGCCCACAGGAAGGAATGAATTCGACACCTAATGTGAAGCAAAGTGCAGAATGTCTGCAGAAATTACGTACATTCCAGAATATTCCAATGGCTAGAATGCAAGGGATAAAGGAGAAGGAGGAGCGATTGCTGTGCCTCCAGTTTGCATCTATAGCAGTGGAATAGATGCAGTGACCCTTACTGACAGGAGAAGGACCGAGGGAAGAATGAAGTTGTGGGGAGAATTTAAGCATTAAGATGCAGTGTGAGAGTTCATTTTAAGAATCAACTTGACTTTGTTGAAGGATTCCCATAGAGCTGCCAAAGTATTGTTTCTGGGTATGCTTGTGAAGATATTTCTGGAAGGGGTCAGCTCTGAATCGGAAGGCTGAGAACAGAAGATCTGAAGAACCGAGTCTAGGGGCCTGCATAGCCTCTAAAGGCAGCAGAGAAGCAAACCTGCACTCTCTCTCCAGAAGCAAAGACGTTCCAACTTCTGCCTTTTGACATCAGATTCTCAGACCTTCCTATTTCAAGACATCAATCCCTATGGCTTCCCAGTTTTGGGGACCTTTAGCCCTGAGTTAAAAACTCTACTGCTGGCTTTCCCAATTCTCCAGCTTGGCAGAAGAAGTTATCATGGGACTTTTGGACCTCTGTCATTGCATGGACCAATTCACATAACCAGTTCTGTCTTACAATCACCAATTTGATGATTTCTGTCTAGTTTTACAATGATGCAATGCCATGTGCATTCGGGAGAAACCATACCTCAGATGCTCAGTCTTGCTGTTTTCCTGGGTCGATCATATTGACTGTGTTTCTGTCTCATGATGTGAGCAAGCAGCAGCCTCGGCCACGGCTCCCAGTCAGCTCCGTGGTGATGAGGGAACACCAGTGCTCCACGGTGCACTGCGTTGCTAAGCTATGGTGCTCGTTAGGTCAGGTGCAGTCAATGCGCTTTTGACTAATGATGCTTTTAACTTGCTATGAGTTTATCAGGACGTAACCCCACCATAAATTAAAAAGCATCTGTATATAGAAACATGTTCCCTATGGTTCAGTTTCTCTGGAGAACCCTTACACAGCTGGTAAACATATTAGGAAGTGAGTCAGTAAAGACTAGAGTCCTAAGGAAAAATCTGGACAGCATACATAAATTTTGGAGCCACTACAATAGAAAGAATATTGGAAGTCGTGTAAGTGAATGAGACAATGTAGAAAAACTGGAAGAACCGAGTCTAGTGGCCCTCAGCCACTTCAAGTCTGTGATTCCTATGTTGAAAAGCAATTAGTAGAGTTATATTCTAATACATATGCACAAACAAAATCAATATATGAATAATGTAGACAATGAATTAGTAGTGCTATATTAACCTTATTGTAATGAGCTCTTGGTAACCCATGAAACAGTCCCAATGAAGTAAGCCAATAAATAAATGATACAAACAGGAATCATTGGTGCCTGGCCCTCTAATCCCTCTTCTGCCTTCATTCCAGACTAGCTCTCTCTACTAGGTGCCCAACAGGAAGAAGCCCACATTCTTCTATTAAACTCACTGTTCAAAAAGATTCTCCAATTGGTTCTTCCAGAATCTCTTCAGAATCTCTTCTCATTACACTCTCTCAGCGCTTGTGTCCACGTTTATATTAATCCTGTGCCCGATATACATTGATTGTTCAGGCTTAGGTCCCACATCCATCATCTTGGAGGAAAAATCAGTGTCTCTCCCAGAGGAAGTGAATATTGGTACCAGGCTAGGAAATACAATAGCCACAGTCACAGATCAGCTTTCTCTCTAACCCATGAATACTATATGTAAGCATTCAAAACCGCTACTGTCCCATCAGTCCAGATGGAGCTTGCCTTACCCGAAGGGAATGCCCATTATGTGTAAACACTGTAGGACTAGAGAGCAGGGATGAAGATTGGGGCTGTCACAGGATGACCCCAAAATTAAGAAGTCAAATGAGGAAAAAGAGTGAGGTTAGGGGGCCAGTGTTGTGGGTAGCGGACTAAGCCACTACCTGTGGTACTGCCATCTCATATGGGTGTCACTTCATGCCATAGCTGCTCCACATCCAATCCAGATCCTTGATAATGGCCTGAGAGAAGCAGTGTATGGTGATCCAAGCGCTTGGGCTGCTTACCACCCATACCTAGAAGAAGCTCCTCAATCCTAATTTCATCCTGGCCCAGAGCAGGCAAATTAACATCCATCTGGGGAAGGAGCCAGTGGTTGGAAACTCTCTTTGTTCCCTCCCCCACCTCATCCCCACCATCTGTAACTCTGACTTTCAAAATAAACAAATGGGTAGACAGAGGGAAAAGCAAAGAAACGGAGATAACTGGGCAGATTTGAGGATTCTAACCAGTGGAGTGGGCAACATCTAGGACATCTAAGTGGGCTTGACGTCTTAAAGTACCTTGAGAGCTTCAGACAGTGGAGAGAATTCTACCAGGTTTAGGAGCCTGGACTCCAGCGAGGGAACTTCAAAGATGAAGGATGATAAGAAACAAGTAGAAACGTTGCAAACTCGTTTCCAAGCTTGTAGGAAAGGGATCCTGAGCAGGGTAAAATCTGGTAGCTTTGCAAAATGGAGCCTGACCCTGCATTTCTGCCTGTGTGGGACAGTAATTGTGTTGATGAATCTTAGCAGGACTCTGCTCTATTCAAAAACCTAAATCCAGCCCAGCCCAGCCCCCTGGAGCCTGTGAGCGGCACATGAAGTCATTAGGCTAATGTTCTCCCTGTTGTCTCTACTCTGAGCCTTCCCATAAAAGCACAAAGCTAGAACCATAGCGGGCTGCAGCCAGGTGCCACATCTACATTGTGAAAACACACACACACACACACACACACACACACACACACACATTATATTTGTTTTCTATTGCACATATATAAATATAATTATTTTTATATTTATCTGAAATGTAGACCGGTAACTAGTTCACTTGCTAAATGCCCACTTCTATTGGGACTGCACTACACCAGGGCCAGAAGCAAAGAAGCCACATTGGTAGTGGGGACCCAGTTACCAGAGCCATCTCCACTGTCTCGTAGAGCGGCCATCAGCAGGAATATAGAACCAGGATACAGCCATTCCAACACAGGAGACACTATCCAAAGCAGCGTGCTAATTCTTGTCCCGAATTAATGCCCATCCATCTTATTTTTGTAATGACTTATTTAGTTGGAAGTCAGAATAATAGAAGGAAGGACAGAGAAATTTCATATATGAATTGACTCCCCAAATGACCATCACAGCCAGGGTGGGGCCAGGTCAAAGCCAGGAGACAGGAATTCTATGTGAATCTCCCATGTGGATGGTAGGAACCCAAGTATTGCAGCCATTGTGTGCTGCCTTGCAGGTGGGTGTGTTAGCAAGCAGCTCGATCAGAAGCTGCATAACCAGCCCTTGAACAACACTCGGATATGGGATGTGTCTCACACCGCAGCTTAACCCACTGTACCTCTGTGTCTACCCCCACACTTTAGTTTTGTATTTCCCTTCCCCTTCTCAAATACAAAGAGCAAAAATTAGAGGATTTGTTTCAAATGCCTGTGAATACATAGCAGACAGCAACTTTGAGAAAGGCTGTCCTCTATCCTTGTGTTTCATGGCTTTGACACACCCAAATATGAATTTCCAAACTTTCATAATATGATGGTTGATGAATAGCTAAAGATGAGCTAGTTTTAAAGCTAAAACAGGCCTCCACCCCTTCCGTGCAGGTTTTGCTTTTTGGTGAGCTGAGAGTGGGGCGGCAGCCAAGGGCACCTTGTGGCTGAAAGAGGAAACCTACATTCTCACCAGCTCTCCCGCACCTTGCAGATATCCGTGGGTCTGGGTTTCAAACCATCTGGGGGACTCATAAAGCCCAGCTGGCCCAGAGAATTGAGTTCTCAACTGAGTTAAGTGCGACTGAAGAAAACACAGAGAAACAATTCCGGGCTAACAAAAGAAGGAGCAAACGACTCGATTTTAAGTGAACACTTCATTCTCTGTCTGCATGATTCGGCTGAGATAATCTAACAAGGGGCAGTGGACCACCACCACCATTCCTGTTCCAGCGGCTCACCAGGCCCAGGAGGCAGCAGGAAGCCAGTGAGGGCCTGTGGATGCAGGCTTGGGAGATGGAAAGGCTGGGAGTATAGCACCGGTGGGCCTGTGTGACGTGGAAGCTCACCTCTAGGCAGGTGGAATGAACCTGGGGATTTCCCCATGTGCTTGGTCCTGGGTGGGGAAAGGGGAGAGGAGAGCCCCAGGTCATCACGCTGCCCTGGTGAGCTGGTGAATCAGGCCTGGAGAACCTCAATGAGTCTAGATCTGGGGTGTGGGGGGGGGAGAAGGTACCAGGCCAGCTCATGTTCCAGGAGCTTGTGACTGTGGTGGGTGGGGAGAGCTTTGGATCAGCACGTCAACTACTGGGCTTCCGAAGGCTGGGCTGAAGAATCCATGCACTCCTGGGCATGAGGATTGTGGATTGAGTAGGGAAAGGAGCTAGGGGATATGGGGTAGGGAAGACTGTCGTGGGAGTATGCAGGTGAGAAACGACTCCCCTCCCAATAAAAAGGCCAATGTACTTTCAGGTAATTTGGGGGGGCGGGGGGGGGACTAAGACCTGGTGCTTTGGAGGAGAGAGACCAGAAGACCAATATGGGTCAGACTGATGACTCAGCCCACATGGGAGACCTGAACTGAGCTTGTTAGCATGGGTGTAAGTAGATGGGTCTCTGCCACCCATGTGGGAGACCCATATCGAGTTTCTGGGTCTTGGCTTCAGTTGTAGGTATTTGTGGAGTGAAACAGTGCGTGGGGGCTTACACTGTCTCTCTCTTAAATAAATAGTTGGATCTGAGGCATCACATGCCACTTTTAGTCACACCTCATTCAGTGAGACTGACTTACACAGGGCACCTCAAAACAGACCGCCCTGAGTGTTGTCCTGGCCTGGCTGGGCATATATTTCACAGCTCTACTGCCATGGAGCACTGCAGCAACTAGTATCTTTCACTTGAGAAATCTCCAGATTTTGCATTACCTGGGCTCCTTGCCACCCACCACATGGCATGGTTTGTTCTCTGACATCAAGGTATATGGGTTTGAAATGCTACTTGAATAGTACACATGTCTGCAGGTCAGGTTGGGCAAGTGTTGACCTCATCTGTCAGGTGCGAACAGCAGTGTAGCTGTGAGGATTGGATGGAATAAGCCGCATCTTCTATGCTGAGCACTGGGAAGAGCAGGGTACACGGTAAACAGCAGCCACCGTGTGCATCGTTCGCCTACCAGGAACAAGAGGCCCGTGTGATGCTCTCTGCTCAGCTTCATGACTGCTGGCTTGACATGCTTCAACACCTGCCTCTTCTTCCTGCCTCCTCAGCTCCACCTTCACTGCCATGTGACTTCACAATCTGTCCATTTCTCTCCTCATTCCAAGGCTGGGCCCACCTTCCATCCACAGTGCCAAATGATTTTAGCAAAGAAGGGGGGGCGGGAGAGGTCTGGCTGTGAAGCTAGGCAAAATGTCCAGAACTTCTGTACGTAATCCACATTGCTTAACATAGCGCGTTCCACAGAGCGTTCAGAAGGCTCCGACTTTGTGAGGAGAGAGACCAAGTTCTGGGAGGTGGGGGTGGTTGTGCACCTGCTGTTTCAACATGATCGGGAGTATTCAGCCAAACTCTGCAGAAATACCAGGACCAGTGTGCGAGGTACTTCTCACCTTAAATGCTTCTGGGATTAGCGAGAGGAAACATTCTTCCTTTTGAGATATCTGCAAGGGGCTCCCTCAAAGGGTCAACCGAGATAAAGGGATGAAGCCACTGATGACCCAGTTAACTGGCTACTCCCCTGACCCTGTTGGCTACCTTAAGAATGGGTCCTGTCTCAGGAAGGGTTAAAGGACCACAGAACTAAGTAATAATCAATCAAACACAAGACATGTAACCTTGAGATAAACATTATTAATCCCACTTGCAAGATAAAGAAATAAAGTTTCAGAGAAATTGTGTATGGTCCACAGGTATCCTAGGAACTAGGTAGAAATAATTCTTAACTGTAATCTGCTTTTTATTGGTCAAATATTTTTATACAACCATTAAACACACACTACACACACAAACACACAAATACAAACATATGTTCTCTAAAGGAGGGCAGAGAACAATGGTCTCAAGGATCTTGAGAAAAAAAGTGTGGCTTTATGGACTCAGAAGATAAAATCTCATGGACTAGAGAGACAGAGGGAAGAACAGAAAGAAATGAAGTAAGCCGCAAGCATCTGTCCTTCCGGCCCTGCGCTGAGCAAGCCCATTTCCTGTCTCTGTGTTTACTCTTTCTGCAGATGATGGAGGAGGTGGGGAAGGCTGCAGCATCCTTATCTGCCTGCACATTTAAAATGTGACCACAGGGGACACGGCTTTGGAGAGGGTGGCACCGGGTTCGTAAATCATATCACATATAACTTAGCCTGCAAAGCACGGGGATGGAAAGCAAACAGTTTCAAAGGCGAAGGCGAAGCACAAATCCATATGTTTCCCCGAAACACAGAAGTGTGCTAACTTTAGCAGATGTTCTAGCTGATGTGGGCAAGGCAGTTCCCTGGGCAAAGGCGAAGTCAGAAAACCCCGTTTCTCTTAGGTTGTTTCTCCTTCGCTCTCTAATCAGCACCACGAACCCCTCTCTCCACTCTCAGGACCACCATGAGCTCCTGGTTTGTGTCTTCTGTCATTAGTATCCGATTTTCTTCTCCAAATTGCAGTCACATCAGTAACCAGGTCACTAACCACGTCTGGGGTTCTTTTAGCAGTCATCATCATAGTTCCGCTACGTAGGCAATTACCAGTCATGGTCCCTGGTGACTCAGTGGGAGGGTCAATGGAGACTGCCAGAGGCGGTGACGCTGACACGGACACACGACCACAAAATGGTAGGAGGGGAAGGATCAGAAAGCCTAGACGTCCAGTGGCTGCAAAGGGGACCTAGAGAGGGGCCTGGCATAGCTGGTTCTAACAGAAGTTCTCAATCTGCTGTGATTCAGCCCCTCTGTAAAGATTCAGCGATGTCTGGAGACATTTATCTTTGTTTTCACAACAAGGGAATGGATGCTGTTGGCATCCAATGGATTAGATGCTAGGGATGCCACATAACTTCATACAGTGCACAGTTTCTTCAAACAAAGAATTATCATCCCTACAAGACTAATTCTGCCACGGATGAAAAGCTGACTCTTCAATACGAGCCCAAATAGAGATCTAACTAAGGTACATCTTAAGACCAGCACAGTGGCACAGCACAAGAATTCTCCACCAACAGCACCAGCATCTCATATGGGCACTGGTTCAAATCCCAGATGCTCTGATTCTGGTCCAGCTTCCTGCTTACAGCCTGGGAAAGCAGCAGAGGTTAGCCCAAATCCTTGAGCCCTGCACCCATGTGGGAGATCTGGAGGAAGCTTCTGGCTTCAGGTCAGCTCAGCTCCAGGTATGGCAGCCATTTGTGGAATGAAGCTCCAGACATAAGGTCTCTCCTCTTTCTCTCAAAATATCTGCCTTTCAAATTTAAAAAAATATATATTATTATTTTTAAAGTAAAGTACATCATTTTTCATGTTTAGCAGCTCAAATGGGCAGATTGACAGACATGACCAATCAGTACCATGAACTCAAGTTCCTTTCATCTTTTGCTATGCATTCCCTACAAATGGGGTTGGAAAATTTTTCCATGAAGGACTAGGTTGAAACGTTTGATTCTGTAGGTCAGAATGGCCTCTGCTGCAGCTTCTCAGCTCTGACTTAATTGCATGGCGGTGACCTGAGTAAATGGATGTGACTACTTGCCAATAACTTTTCTTTCAAATATGACAGGTAGGTTGGTTCTGAACTACAGACTGTGGTTTGGATTCCTTTCTTACTCAGACTGTGCTGGCAAGTAGAACAGCAGAGAACAGATTTGGGAAGTAAGGTGTTTTTTTTTCCTTTTTAAAAAAGATTTATTTTATTTTTATTGGAAAATCAGATACACAGGAGAAGAGACAGAGAGTAAGATCTCCCATCCATTGGTTCGCTTTCCAAGTGGCCACAATGGCAGGAGCTAAGCCAATCCAAAGCCAGGAGCCCAGAGCCTCCTCTGGGTCCTCCACAGGGTCCCAAGGCCTTGGACCATCCTCAACTGCTTCCTCAAGCCACAAGCAGGGAGCTGGATGGGAATTGGGGATGCTGGGATTAGAATCAGCACCCATATGGGATCTCGGAGCATGAAAGGTGAGGACTTTAGCTGCTGGGCTAAGGTGCTGGGCCCAGCCGCTTTCCTTTTAAGGACAAAGGTAGAAGTGGGTAATGGTGCTTTAATACATTCATGGAAAACCGAAATTCATAAAGTTTATTTCACTATAACAATGTTGGTATCCATGCATGTAAAAGATCTCCCAAAAGTTCATACAAAATACATGTTATGAAAAGACTATGCATATTCAATATTTTGGCACTGAAATAGTTCAACTTCTAATTTCATTTTTCCACAAATCTTTTCCAGTGCTCACATGTGTCACTCCTGCTTTTGTTCTCTTGACCACAACTTAGAAAAGCTGAAAATGCATTTCTTAGCAGGATATTATTTTCCCAGGGAAAGCTAAGTTTTTTAAAAAATGATGTAAATAGTAAGGGACAGTGGGGAACAAATGATGGCGTCTTCAATTGCGGGAGTGTGGGATCGGGGAAGATTGAGAACTAAAGCTGGGAAGGCGGTCAGGGTGAGATCACCATGCTTTGTGTTCAAGGTATGAAACAGGATTCCAATTTTTGTCCTACAAGAAATGAAAAGCTCTTGAACAGCTTTAGCAAGGAGGTTCTCGGTCACTTTTCCATTATAAAGGCTCACAGTGCATCAGCCTGTGGAATAAAAAGGGGCCACACTGAGATAGGGGCAGTTGACTTTGGAAACCATCACCCACATCCAAGCAAGACAGATGAAGGCAACGAATGCAGATGGTGGCCGAGAAATGAAGTGAATGGATGGCAGAAAGTCTCCTTTTAGGAATTTGGGAAAAAGAAGCTCCATGAATTACAAATCTTTAAAAACAAATGGAAAGCCCCCTTTCTCATCTTCATCTCTATGGGGAAGCTGATTGGGCCCCTGTGGATGCTTGTCCTACTGTTTGCTTTCTGCACCCCAATGCCCATTGCCCCCATCTCCTAAGGAACACTGTCCTGACTCTCCACTGGACTTATGTGACTCAAGAAGGGATGCAGCCTGCCAGGTCCCAGATGTGACAAGTGGGCAATCCCAGTGCCTAGCAGAAGCAAAGCGCAGAAGTAGGCTTGTTTTTGAGACTGGCTGGCTCCTAGGTAGACAAAAGCCCATGGTATAATTATGCCAAGTATATAATATGATGCAATCTGCTGCTGTCTCCAATATGCCCTGCAGTGCTTGTGAGAGGGCTTTGAATAGCAGAGTGCTTCAGACCCAACAGTCTATGGCCCCTGGAAGCCTGAGAAAGCCACAGCACTTTGTCTTTCTCAGTCAGGGTCGTGCGTCTCACTCGGGCACATACCACAGGCCAGGGATGCACAAGTAAGACAGGAGCATACGAATTTCTCCAATAGCTCTCCGGTTTTTTGCCATTGTTCCCCCCAAGAACAAAAGATGTACAGATCTTTGTTTCCTTTGCTTCAGATGAGCTTCCAGGAGCAAAGGCATTTTGACAACAGCAAACTCGGTTGTTGGGATCCTACGAAGTTCCTTTGGTTTTGTATATAAGGATGGTGGACATGTTTGGCCTCGAAAGACCAGACTGCCCAATAATTCACTTTCCAGAAAAGATATCACAACCTCTGAATCTTCTTCTGTTTTCCATGTTTTCATGCTTACTCTGGGAACTCATCAGCGAATCCACAGAACAGCAAATAATTCCAAGAGAGGAGATTCACATGAAATGCTTCCTTTTCTAGGTGATGCTGGCCCACAAAAATGTCTCCCTGCCCCCTCTTTAAAAATTTATTTGTCATATTGTCCCTCCACTGCTGCATTGCCCACATGACTGCAGTGCTGCCAGAAGCTGGGAGCTAGGAATTCAATGCAGATCTGCTATGTGAATGGCAGGAACATGGCTAATATGCTTATCCCTGCTGACTCTCAGGGGCCGCGTTAGCAGGAGTAGGGAGCTGCTTGTCAAACCCGTGTGCTTGGATATGGGATTTGAGCATCTTCAGCACTCGCCCCAATGTCTACCCCCTGCTTAGCCCCACCAACATAGCCTCAGTGGTTTCCAGGTCAGCAGGGGTCCAGTGCAGACCAACTACTTCGCATGTTTCCTAATGTGTCAGGACACCTCCCCTGTGTGTCTGCACTGTACAGGGTGTGACTGAATCTCTCTCTTACTAAGGAGGAAACCAGAGGGAAATAATGGATCTGTACAGCCAGCGAGTGGTGAATCCTGGATTTGAACACAGATTTTTCTAATTCTCTGCTGTTTTCCTTTGAACAAGCATTTATGGGTTACCTATTAATTACCACAACCATAATATTCTGTGTCATTGCAATGACCTTGATGAGCTCTGTAATGATTTTGTCTCAACAAAAACGTACATTCATGCACATCAGTGTTTGGCAGACTAGGGCCCTTTGGAAAATTAAGTTTTAGTGGGATACGGCCTCGCCCATGCATTTACAGTATTGTCTTGTGCTACTTGTATGCTTGTGTCCGCCAGGGTCCCAGTTGTGAGACTATACAACCCACAAAGATGGAAGTATTGACTGAGCCTGCCAATCCCTGACACAGGGCCCGATCACATGTACTGTCTCCTGGGTGAATATTTTCATATTCAATGACAGTTTAACTATAACAATGCATGTATAGGAGCTGTTTATGTGACATCACTTTTTAAAATTTTTTTTTTTCAGGATTCAGTTTCATCCTACAGCCACCATGTATGATGCTAGCATCCCATGTGATCACAGGTTTAGAGTCCCAGCTGCTCCACTACTGTTCCAGCTCCCTGCTAATGTACCTGGGAAAACATCAGGAGATGACCAGCCTCCTGGCTTGGGCCTGGCCCAGCTCCACTGTGTTGCAACCCTTTGGGAAGTGAATCAGCTAAAGGAAATACTCTGTCTCTCCTCCTCCTTCTCTTCTTCCTGTCTGTAACCCTGCCTTCCAAATCAATAAAATTCTTTAAAAAGAAAGCATCTTCCTATCAGTCCAACTCAGCAGTTGTTTTATCAGATGCAGAGGAGCACCTGTAAATGATTTCTGCAAAGAAAAAAAGGCACCACTCTTGCTGAAATGTGTGCTGGGGAGACTTCCGGGTCTGTGTGGAAGGCTGGTCTGGGGCGTTGTGGGCAATGCTTAGAGCATGCCTGCCCCTGCCCATGCCTCTTTGAGACTTGGCTATCTCTCTCTAGCCAGTTACCACCATTTGGGAGAAAAACTAAACAGCATATGCGACAAAGGTTAGCAACACGCTTGCACTGTCTCTCTAGCCATTTAAAGAACTCTCAGAAACCACTGTAGTTCTAGAATACAGAAAGTGGCGCGAGCCCTCCGTTTCCAGCTTTATCTTCATCTGTGTGCTTACACAACCCACAGATAAATTATAAGTTACTGCAAAGATTCCCACCAATGACAAACTGACTCACTGTCCTCCAAGTCCTTTCATCTTTCTGGATTCCACTTCTAAGGCTCTTTATGCTCTGTCCAGACGGAGTGTGCTATTTGCCAAAATTACAGATGGCATGCCAGCATTTGGACACATTTTCCATTTCACCTGTATACAGATATCACACCACCGCTAACACTTTCCACAGCTGCTTTTTTTTTAAATCCCTGTAGACAACAGTTCCTACACAGTTTTGTGAAATATGCTCTCTGCTCCTGTACAGTAACGAGCGCAGAATGAAAGGTTAACTGCCTTTTTCGTTTGTTCATTACAATATAGCAAACTACTATCCTAGAAACATTCCATGATTGTAGAAGGGTTTTTTTGTTAATGTTTTCTTTTAGCTTCTTTGCCAAGCGTCTGCTTGATCTGGGCACTGAAACCACCCTTGCAGAACACAATTTCAAAGAACAGCGATGTCACATTTCTCCCGTTGGCTGACATCTCAAAGTCGTTCTGCCTGAAGCCATCCCGGAACAGGCATTAATTCATTCATTGTAAAATGATGAAAAGAAAGGAGGGTAAGAAATTAAAAAAAAAAAAAAGAAGGCAAGCTTCTTTTCTGGTACAGCCCAATGATTTGAAGGGCAAGGGATTGTGTGTTATGTACTAAGATGCTCTGAAAAATCATAAGTTTTGAGGGCTGCAGTTCTGTGCTCAGATCTGGATTCGTTGATGCCAAATGGCGAGTATGTTTACATTCTGCTGTTAGGACGCCCTCCTGACAACTGGCCTCATGATTCACATGCCTGTGTTTCATATTGGAGGTGTGGGTTCCACATCGGCTCTGGCTTCTGACTCCAATATCCTGCTAATGTGTGCCCTGGAAGGCGAGCAAGTGATGGCTCAGTAGCTGGATCCCTGCCCCTCAGTGAAGAAACCTAGATTGAGTTTCCAGCTCCGGGATGTTGCTTGTCCAATCAATCAGCATCGCGACTATACATGGAAGTCATGTCTAATTCCATCCCCAAGGAGGAAGAACATCAAGAGTGTGACCGACTAACTTGAAAACAGAAAGTTGTTCACCAGCAGCTTAAAATAATAATACTTAGCACCTGTGTAATGTCTTCACAGGTTTCTGCATATAAAAATTAGTTAATTAGCAATTATTACCATATGCCAGGTAAGCACAGATTATTATTATCCTAATTTTACAGACCGAGTCAATGAGAGTGAAGGTGAAGGTGCCAGGAGAAAAATTAAAATTAATGAGTTCCTAGATCATAGGCTTCAGCTGCAAGCACTTTAAAGAGCTGGTTTATTAAAAAAAAAAAAAAAACACGCCTCAAAGTTTCAAAGTTATACTTAAGTACCAGAAAAGTCAACTTTCCACATTAGAAACGTTCTATTTCTTAATAGAATCTGCACCAGGACAGTGGCATTTATGTCATTGCTTTTTGTGGCTTAGATCTCCCATACATCTATGGTGACTGACTTCTGTATTGCTAATAGAAGAATCCATGTTATTCATAGGTCTTACTCATTGAATCTTGCGGCTTATCTTCTTGACTTGAAGAACATGAGTGTGTCTTTGAGGTTTTAAAAACCTGGAAAAGATGCTTCTGCCAATGGGGACTTGGGGGAATGGCCCAACTAACTGACCTGCTTGCTGAGGGTCCTCTGGGAGCCGAACACAGCCCTGGCCCGGGCTGTGTGATGCAGAGCACACCTGCATGACGGGTGCTTGCTACACTCCACTTTAGACACTGTGCCTATGTGTGTGACTGAGCAGAAGGAAGAGGATCACTGGCTGCATAAAAGTCATTTTGTGGGGTGGGGAGGAAGGACCTGGTATGATGGTTCAACTGGCTAATCCTCTGCCTGTAAGTGCTGGCATCCCATATGGGCTCCACTTCCCATCCAGCTCCCTGCTTGTAGCCTGGAAAAGCAGCCCAGAACCTTGGGACCCTGTGCCGCTCTCTGGACAATTCCTAAGAGGGTATGCTGACTCCTGTCTTAGGATCAGCTCAGCTCTGACCATTGTAGCCATTTAGGGAGTAAACCAGTAGAGCAAAGATCTATTTCTGTGCCTCTTTCTGTAGATCCCACTTTAAAAAAAGAAAGAAATCTTTTTCGAGTCATTTTAGATGTACTTTGAATTTGAGCATATCATAAGTGTTCTTATGGAAAGAGCTCTACATTGATTTACCGACCAAACAGATGATTGTTCAAGGCGGAATGTTACTGATAACCTTTAGGGAGGCCCCCGGCATTCGTGAAACTCATTCTAAGGCAATGGTTGTCCTTATATTTTACAGATAACACTGCCTTAACTCCTTTAAGATTGATAATGACTTCTGCGAGAACACTAGAGGCAACAGGGCCTGCCTGTCTGACTTCGCTTTGTGATACCCCAAGGATTCAGATTCTTTTTTTCAAAAAGCATTACTTATTTACTTATAGCAACAGAGAGAAAAGGGGAAAGAGAGAGAGAGAGAGAGATCTTCTCTCTACTGATTCAAAACAACCACCATGGCTGGGGCTGGACCAGGCAGAAGTCTCTGAAAAGCAAAATAAGTCTTAAGTCACAGAATTTTGAAAAACAAAGTTAGGCATATATAGATAATCAAGATGCCACATTGCTGCTTCCTTGTGACATAACCCTATTAATATTTTAGAATTGCAATAATAGCTGTATAGACACATCATTTATAAGTCATAAAATGTATCTGTTGAGACAACTCAGTGTTCCAGTATATTCTCTGAATTATACAACTGTCAGCACAATCAAGTTTCCCATCACGTATCGCTGTATAAGAAGCCCCTTATACATGAGCAGTCACTCTCATTCTTCCCTGCCCCCAAGCTTCTAGTATTGCTGAATTTCTGTCCTTATTCCATATAAACAGAGTATGTGTGGCTTCTGTATAGCACATAGTATTATACTGCCTAGATATTCTGTGTTTGGCTTGTATTTCATCAGTTGATAGATATCTGAATGGGTCTGTTTATAGCTGTGAGCGTTCATGTACACATTTGGGGATGGACATTCATCTCCGCTCTCTTACGCACACACATAGCAGCAGAATCACTGGACTACATGGTCGCTCGATGTTGACCTTTCCGAGACCCTGTCACATTATCTTCTGAAGCGGGTGTCCTATTTTCCAGTTCCAACACCAGTTGCTTGTGAGTTTCCCTTCTTCACTTCTTTGTCAACACTTGTCATTGTGACTTTCTGACTTCAGGTCTGCTGGGTGTGAGGTGACATCCCCTGGTAAAACTCCATTAGTATTCATAAAGCCATGCTTCTGCGGAAGGAAACAATTTTCACAGATTTTCTTCGCTGAGTGGAGGGCATGCAGCAGGGATGCAAGAGAAAGTGGTCAAGAGGAGATTCCAGCACAGCTCCTTGAAAGGATGACTGAGTGGGGACTATTACATTGGCTTCCATCTCCCTCCCCTATTTTTCCATTCCAATATCTTCTGCTCTCCAACATTGAGCACGGGGCCAATGAAGTGAGCATAGAGGCCAAGCTCTAAGGATGGTAGGGAGAAAGAAAAAAGGAATCCTGAGCCCCTGGGCTGCTCACTAGGCGTTTCTTACTTTTGCTTGAGAAGTAAATTTCTAGCTTATTTATCCAAAGGCTTTTTGGATGTTTTGTTAAACTTGAATCTTTTTTCCTCGTGTGTGTGTGAGAGAGACAGAGAGAGAAAGAGAGAGAGAGTTAGTATACAATTATAAGAGGACTTCAAAAAGTTCATGGAGAATGACACTGAAAGTTAAGTTTCAGGGCCTGGCAGATCAGCTCATACGGCTAAGCCCCCACCTTTAAGTGTCAGCATTCCACATGGACATTGGTCAGTATCCCAGCTGCTTCCCTTTCCATCCAACTCCCTGGGAAAGGAGCTGAAGATGGCCCAAAGTCTTAGGACCTTGCACCTGTGTGGGAGACCAGGACCAGGGAGAAGCTCCTGGCTCCTGGTTCCAGATCGGCTCAGGTCTGGCCCTGGCAGCCATTCGGGATGTGCAGCAGCGGATGGAAGATCTTTCTCTCTATTTGTCCTCCCCTCTGTAAATCTGTCTTCCCAATAAAAGGTTTTTTTTTTAAAGAAAGTTAAATTGGTGCAAACATGTTGAAATGTATACATGTAAATGATCTTCAACAAATTCATGAAAATATGTGTTACGAAAACATTAAGCATGAATTTCAAAAACTGTTGCACCAAAATAAGTGTGTCTCTTGAATCCATTTTAAGGTCCCCTACTGTGTCTACAGATATATATGTGTGAAGTATACACACACACACACACACAAACACATAGAATTTCAGTGTGAAGTCGGCCAGGTCACAACCACCAGATAGTAACCCAGTTGTTTACTTAGGAGTTGCTTGTTCAGAGCTCAAGACAGACTTTGTTGTAAGAGCAGGATTCTAAATGAAGATATGAATTCTGAAGAGTCCACACAGGCCTCTTTAACCCACCCTAGGGTTCACAACTTTCAGGCTGGTAACACCCATGAGAGCTTAAGATCCTAGAAGCGTGGATTCACTCAAGTAGGTGCTTGTTCAACATTTATGAAATGTTGGTCACTATTATACTTGTGGGATGGATGCCCTATTCCATGAGGGCATGAAGAACATGACATGGAAACTAGATATTGACCAAATGTGCCCTCCACTGCCCCAAGCTGTCCACTGCCCCAAGCTGTCCACTGCCCCAAGCCCTCCACTGCCCCAAGCCCTCCACTGCCAGTCTGTACCCTGTCTCCTGTCTACATCTCTACCCTCCTTCGGTTATAGTCTAGCCTTTCTCAGCCTGCCCCAATTCCGAGGCTGGCACAATTGAACTCAAACAAACCAATTTCTTGGCTCCCTCTGGACCTTGGCCCTTCTTGTTCTGTCTGGAACATTCTCCCAGCTGTTGCTGATTCGTTTTCATTCTTCCAGCAACGATCGCATCCTCTCGTCTCAGACTGGCCTGTGTGAAGTAGTAGCCTAGCATATCAGCTTGTTTTATGGTGTTTAAGGTATTATTTTTCAAAAACCTTAAGTGCACACAGGTTACTTTGGAATCCTTTTAACATGCAAATGCTGGTTGGGTAGGACCATAGTGCGGCCAGAGACTGCCAGTGCAGCCAGCCCCTAGATGGTGATACTTTCTCACCCTAGATCACACTCTGTGTAGTGCTGCTTCAGAGAATGCATCGTATTGCATAGTTAGAGCACTTGGGTTTTCCTCTGTTCTACCTCTAGTTATCGTGGCATGGGAATTCCACACAGGCCAGTGACATTGATGCTGACCATCTTTGCTATCTGTACAGGTGAGAACAGCCCCTTTCTAGCATACATTAGCTGCAACAAAAGCCATCACTGACTGAATGAAGACACCCTGAGCCATGGTCAGTGTTACACAAGGGCATGGGAGCTAACTCCATCTGCGGAAACAGGGAAGGATGGCTGATCTCTGGTCCCTGACTTCTACACATACTTGGCAGAAGTACTTTCTAGAATCTTCCTTTTCTTCCACCTAATAACTCATCCTAACTTATCCAAGTTTTCATACATCTCCAGGATTAAAAGCTATCTTACTCTTCTGCTTACCTTCCAATGCAGGGTCCAGAAAACGTCTGAGCCCCCAGGATGGAATACGCTGGGCAGTTTAAAAAGTCATCTATCTCACTGTGACCTCACATTGACAGTAAAGACGCCCTTGCGGCCGTCTGGTGTAAGAGCATGTCTGTTAGTCTAATTGCATGGTGCTCCACAAACACTGGAGCCAGGGGAAGCCACTGGACAAACACCTTGACTTTATTTGTCTTCTCCAGGACTGACCCCCAAATTATGTGGATGCTAGGGGCAGCGAAGGAGCAGATGAGTGAAGAGGGAGGTGTGTGATCAGCTGTTCATTTGTAACCTGAGGTCTCTGTAATTAGGGGTTCTGGAAGAGGCAGCGTACGGCTCATAGAGGTTAAAAGTGAAGGTTCTGGAAGTGTGCTGTCTGCACTTGTGGTTGCCAGATCAGTACTTTACGCAGTCACTCAGGAGCTCAGGCTCTTCATCTGTGAAATGGGACTAACACCATATCTACTTGCCACATGCTGCAGACATGGGTAGGTATGCGCCGAGCACAGGGCTGGTACCTACTCCACACTCCAAACACAGTAGGTATCACCACCACCGTTTGGTGAATCACACCGACAAAAAGGACAATACGAACAGAGATTACAACCAGATGGTGGAGTCACCATTGTGGGTTAAGCTGTGGCTTGCAGTGCCTTCCAGGCCCAGCTATTCCACTTGAATGAGGCAGCAGAAGATGACCCAAATACCTTGGGTCCCTGCCACCCATGTGGGAGCCCAGGGTGGAGTTCCTGACTCCTGGCTTCAGCCTGACCCCGCCTTGACTGTTGAGGCCCATTGGAAGAA
This sequence comes from Ochotona curzoniae, assembly GCF_017591425.1. Lineage (NCBI taxonomy): Eukaryota > Metazoa > Chordata > Mammalia > Lagomorpha > Ochotonidae > Ochotona > Ochotona curzoniae. The sequence continues at coordinate 34,520,790 of NW_024466607.1, read as the reverse complement.
GGAAGCTTCAGATGTCCCCTAAGCCCCAAAGCCCCATCACGTTTCTCTCTGTGTGTCTTGCAAATAAATAATACGGTCATTAAAGATAAATTTAAAAATAAAATTAGGGAGGGATGGTGATGAGAATAGAAGTAGTATTTCTGGGGGTGGTGGGTGTTTGGTGCAATGATTAAGACACTGTTGGCAATGCCTGTATCCCTTACCACAAAGCCTGGGATTAAACGTTGGTTCTGTTTTCAAGTCCTGCTTGCTGCTAGCACACACTCCTGAAAGCAACAGGAGATGATTCAAGTGCGTCCTTCAGCTTTTATTCAGGTATCAATGAATCCATGGGATGTCTCACCTGTCAATCCCCCCTGCCTCTTCTCCTGGGCTACATGCAATTCCAGCTGACGGTCTGCGCGCTCCCAGCATGGGCTGACTCTGACAGTGAGCACAAGCTTCTCTTGAAGCTTGGTTCTGGCTTTGACCCAATTGTGCCTTGGGCAGGGTGGCGTGGGGGACACTGAGCAAGCATGCTGGTCTTTGCTGTGAGCTGAGGTGGGGAGAAGTGAGTTGCTGGCGCTACTGTAGCAAGCAGGTGACAACCAGAGACACTGTGACACAGCACACAGACTACCACACTGAGGACGCCCTGCTGGCAAATAAGCAGCTGAGGTGTCAGCAAGGCCAATGTGGAGACGCTGTGCCTTGAACAGCTGTAGTGCTCTGGGCTTGCAGTTCCCCTCCCCGTCTGATGCAAACTCACAGACTCAATGATAAATGCGTGATCCTGCCAGCTCTGCCATTCTAGGATATTTTGCTGACTTCCAAGAATCCCGATGCTAAAATTAACCAATGAGGAGTGGCTCACACAAACTTTCCTTTTACCCGAGAGGCCCGTCCGCAGTGGCTCCAACTTCTCCGTGGCCTCAGCTGGAGCATTTCATCAACGGCTTCCCCATTGGTCTCCCGGGGGGTGGGACAGGCCAGCTCTGGAGGGCAGCTGACATCTTAAGCCAGTACTCATTTCCCATGCGCTGGGGGCAGTACGGTGGGGGGAGATGTATTACAGAGCTTTCCCTGCATCTGAAAACCAGTTTGGTTTGAAGATTACCCTGTTGACAGTAGCCCACCCCGTGGAGCTGACAAGCCCACACACCTTTGTTGAAAGAATGTGTTTCTTGCCCATGATGAGAGTCCCTATGAGCAAGTTCATAAATATGCTGATAGAGGAGTCCCTGGCACGGGCTTATCTGAACAATGGCCAGCAACATTCCACCCAGGAGGGATCTTATCAAAGAAATGCAAGACCTCATTAAGCCCCAAAGAAACTTTCTGCCACCAGAGCCAAGCGAGGCCACCAACACTGATGAAAGACCACTGTCCAGTGACCTTAGCCATGCACTCCCAAAATCTTGCAAGTGACAACTTTTTTTTTTTTAAAGGCCAGTTGAAAACAAACGCGTCTTGGGATATCAAGGTAATTGTTCCAGTCTGATGAAGCACTTTAATAGTGCAGATCACAGGGCTCTCACAGCCGCAAAAAAGAGAGAAGTCAAAGCCATCAGACAGAGTGCATGCTAAAATCCCACTTTCCAGGCTGAGGAGTGAGCGCCCGCCTTCCGGCTTCCCCTCAGAAAGCAGCAATGTATTCCAAATGAGAATTCCATGGCTTGATGTGCTCACCAACGCTGTCTGTGTCTGTCTCCAGGATTCCTACAGCCTCGGGAGTTAAAGAAAGAAATAGCCCCTCCAAGCCACGGAGGACGCTCCGGAGGCTCCATCTAAGTTCAAACCTCAGAGTACTCTTTCAACACTCCCAGGTGTTGCTGAAGACAAGAACCAGTCAGGCTCGCTGTTCGGCTTGCAAAGCTGTCTTGGAGTAGGAGAAAAAGTCCAGTGGCATGGAGGGCCAGGATTTTCCGGTCAAACGGAAACCGATGGGTTGGCCACACCAGTAGTACACAGGATTACCAGAAAGTTCTTTCCACGCAGAGATCCTCCGTAGCCGGGGTCAGCACAGATAGACCCAGAAAAACACGGAACTACTTTGCAGCAGGATTTTCTTCTTTTTGGGGTGGGGGTGGGGGAAGAACCTTTTCTCGGCCAGGAAAAAGAGACATGACAAAAAGGGTAGCCAGGAAAATGGAAGGAACGCAGCTGAGGTTACAGGGATTTTTCCGAATTCTAGACTTCTGCAGTTCTCGCTGGAGGGCCCGTCAGCTGGGAAAATCGTTTTTCCAATGATCACGAAAAGGTTTAAAGCGGCGCCCAGTACCAGACCAGTCAGGCTGTGTGCAGCTCTGAGGCATCACAGGCACTGGGGCAGAGTGTGTGTGTGTGTGTGTGTGTGTGTGTGTGTGTGTGTGTGTGTGTGTGTGTGTGTGTGTGTGTGTGTGTGTGTCGGGGGCGGGGGTGAAGGAACAACAAACCAAAGCCTCTTCCACCGCCACTGCGGGGCCAGCTGAGCAGCCCCCGACCCAGCAAGTTCACCCTCCGGGCCTTGCAAACGCCTGTCTGCGGGCTAAGCCCCAGAGTTGCCGAGCCTCTCTAGTCGAAACTTAAGTTGCAGCAGCAGCAGCAGCAGCAGCAAGGACAACTGGCAAGCTCTGTAACTTTCCCCGGGATGAAATAAATAAATAAATACAGGCCGTAAGTGCTGAGATAGATGGCCCGGTTGCTTGTGCGCTGCCCCTCTGGAGAAAGCCACAGGCGAAAGGGGAAGAGGAGGAGGGGAGCCTGCGAGGCTTTGCTGCGCTCCGGAAGGGGTCGGTCCAGCCAGAGCTCTGGCGGGCGCCTGGAGGCGGCTCCTGCTCTAAACTCTGGGAGGCCTTCCCTGCTGGCTCAAGAGGCTCCCGTAGTGAAAAGTGCCCGGGAGTGGGACACGAAGCCCGGGAGGGTTCAGACCGGCGACCCGGCCGAGTCAACCCCGCCTCAGCTAGCCTCGGGGTCCACTCCCACCCCCGATCCTCTCCCTGGAAAGGGGGCGGGCGGGCGGGAGGCCGCCGACCAGGGATGCGCGTGCGCTCGCGCAAATACGGTCGGAGGAGTCCTGTTCCTCGGGCATTTTCCGAGGAAGTCTGGAGCAATTAGGCTCAGTCCGGGGAGAGCGAGCGAGCGGGCGGGCGGACGGCGCAGCCGGCGTGTCTGGGCCGCCTCGCAGGGAGGGACGGAGGGAGGGGGCAGCCGCCCGCCCGGCGGCGACCCCCGGGCCGGCCGCCACCATGGGCTTCGAGCTGGACCGCTTCGACGGCGACGTGGACCCGGACCTGAAGTGCGCTCTGTGTCACAAGGTCCTGGAGGACCCTCTGACCACGCCGTGCGGCCACGTCTTCTGCGCCGGCTGCGTGCTACCCTGGGTGGTGCAGGAGGGCAGCTGCCCCGCGCGCTGCCGCGGCCGCCTGTCGGCCAAGGAGCTCAACCACGTCCTGCCCCTCAAGCGCCTCATCCTCAAGCTGGACATCAAGTGCGCGCACGCGGCGCGCGGCTGCGGCCGGGTGGTGCAGCTGCAGCGGCTGCCCGAGCACCTCCAGCACTGCGACTTCGCGCCCGCGCGCTGCCGCCACGCCGGCTGCGGCCAGGTGCTGCTGCGGCGCGACGTGGAGGCGCACATGCGCGACGCGTGCGACGCGCGGCCCGTGGGTCGCTGCCAGGAGGGCTGCGGGCTGCCCCTGACCCGCGGGGAGCAGCGCGCGGGCGGCCACTGCTGCGCGCGGGCCCTGAGGGCGCACAACGGGGCGCTGCAGGCCCGCCTGGGCGCGCTGCACAAGGCGCTCAAGAAGGAGGCGCTGCGCGCGGGCAAGCGCGAGAAGTCGCTGGTGGCACAGCTGGCCGCCGCGCAGCTGGAGCTGCAGATGACCGCGCTGCGCTACCAGAAGAAGTTCACCGAGTACAGCGCGCGTCTCGACTCCCTCAGCCGCTGCGTGGCCGCGCCGCCCGCTGGCAAGGTAAGCGCCCCACCTCCCTGCCTTTGGGTCCCGGGAGTGCCACGAGCTGCCCTGGAGCATCCTAGGCTGCTCCTGTCTGGCCCAAGGCTGGCCAGCCGTGTCGCCACGTGCACGGTGTGCGGGAAAGAGCGGGGGAGGGTCCCCACTGGCCAGACGCCCCCGCGCTGAGGCAGAGCCGCAACAGTTCCAGAGGGTCCAGAAAGCCTAAGGTGCCTACAGCCAAGTGCAGCGGGAGCAAGGAAAGAGGCAACCCAGGGGGGAAGGGGGAGTGAGCGCTGTGTACGGAGGTGATGCTTGTTCCCCAGAGTTCAGGGAGGGAAACCGCCCACCCTCTCAGAAAGGAGGGAAACCGCGGCGCCTGTGACAGCGAGGAGAAAATAGTGACAGACAGGGCGAACCGGAACCACGTCAGCGCTGGGATTCCACAGCCAGGAGAGTCCTAAACTAAAAAAGATGCCAGCGCCAGAGCGAGGTCTCCAGCGTGAAAGCTGGAGCCAGACGTGGGCTCTGCTGCCAGCCAGCCAGCTGGCTGACCTTCAGCGCGCCGCCTAACCCCTCTGCAGTTGGGAAAGGCAGGCCCTGGACACACACACACACACACACACACACACACACACACACACACACACACACACAGAGTGAGGCACAGCCAGCCAGCCAGCCAGCCACCCTGGGAGGTAGCCATCTGGGGGATTCAGAAGGAACCAAAGGGAGCCCTTTCCCTCTCCCCCCTCCCCCACGCCACCCCTCCCTCCTTCCCCCAAGAAGTATAAAGTCATTTTGTGAGTCCCTTCCGAGAGTTTGAGCCGCGTTCCAGTCTGGGCTTTTCGCTCACCTGCTGGGTGACCTCCTGTCCCCACCTCCAGGTGCCTGAATGCAAAGGCTCCTGGCATGGGGCCTGACAGGGAGCAAATGCTCAACAATGCCATGTGGAAGGCGTGTAAACATCTGGTAGTTGGTAGAACAGCCAGCCCTAAGAAAGTACCCAGCCTTGGACCCTGAGCTAAGTTGGGCCACCACCCACCCCACCACCCCAGCTGCCCTTCGTACTCCATCCATTAAGGTAGAAGGAGGCGCGCTTAGGGGCATGTGTGACGTCCCAGAGCTGGGTTTGATCCCATGTGTTATCCTCGCTGCAGCCAACTCTCTTAGCCATCACCGTGTGGCCTTGCCCGGGTGACCACCAGTCCCGGTTAGTGTTTTTGAACGTGCCTGGAACTATGGGGGCCCTTCCCATGCTCTGTTGGGGTGTAGGAACAGGCAGGTTATATAAGCTGTCTGAAGTCCAGCAGTGACGCACGGTGTAGGGTTGCATTCAGATGGTGCCTCTGAGTTCTGTTTGCTGAGGGCGTGCTGACATTTTGGGCAGAGAACTCTTCTTGGTTGTGGAGGCGGTGCTGTTCTGTGCATCCGGGATACTGTGCAGCATCTCTGGCCTCCACCCCGCTCGATGCTGGTAGAACCTTCCCAAAGCAAATGGTGGCCGTCGAAAATGTCTCCAGCTGTTGTCAAGTGTTTGCTAGGAAACACAGTCTCTTCTGCTGAGAACCTCCGGTGTCCTGGACGGCAAAGCTTGATTTTCAGCAGCTGGGTGCTTCTGCTTTCTTGCTAGGGAAGGACACGGGCCATGCTGGTCGTCCAGCTCCGGGTGGCGTGGCAGAGAGGGTCTCCAGGGGCCTGTGGCTGCTCTGCCTCCCCCTGGCCTCTCTCAGGCCCCTTTTTCCATATGTGCACATCAGGCCTGGGAGTTTCCTGACTCCCCCTTTCTCGGCCCCTGGCCTGTCAGTTTCAGCCTCAGCAGCTGGCCGGTTCTAGAGGAAGGGCAAATATTTACAGCTCCACGGCTCACCCGGGAGGACCGCACAGGCGTACAAAAGCCCGGTGTGAGCCGAGAGTCACCAAAGCAGAGAGCTAAACGTGGTCTTCCATTAGGCGCTGGGGTGGGGCCGAGCCGTGTCCCAGTCTCCCGTTGAGACTGTCATCTAGACTTCCTGTGTCCCTTAAAGTGATGCTTATTTATAAATAAGCCATTCACTGCCTTAGAGTTTATACAGCCTTCATTGTGGAGTTGGTTTATTATTCCTTCTTGCCTTTCTGTTTTCTTTCTGGAGTGTTTGGGTAAACGCTCTCTCCAAATCAAAAAATAGGATACTTGAGTCAAAACTGTGGACGTTTTTGAAGCCTGGGCATGTTGAGTGGGTGGGAACGTGGGGGAGATTCAGCAGCGAACAAGATGCTGACTTTGAGCCTACAGAGAAAGTGTGGTTCTGGAGTTGGGGGCCTTGCTTGACATGTCCACAAACCCGGATTCCAGTCTTGAGGATGCCCTGGGCTGGTTGTCTAGAGCGCTGCCCTAGGTGGCCTCTTTGACCTGGGCCGCTCCTGCCCTGAAGTTAACCCTCGGTGGCCCTTGTTGAGAGCTTTTGCTTCTCCTGCGTCAGCCATAAAAACCGCCACTGGAAGTTGTTTAAGAGCTTGTTTATTTCATTGGGTTCACTCACTGCCCCTGCTGGGCACTGCTTGTTCTCTCCTAAAAGGGAGACGGTTTTATATGGGCTGGAAACCTGACGTTTGCGTCAGGGTTACCAGCTGAAACAGTTCGGAAACATTTTGGAGGTGTCGGGCACCAGCTCTGTGCCTAGAGCCTGTTTTGCAGATGACGTTTTCGGAATTAGCTTGGGTTTCCATTCTTGGACACCTGCAGGATGGCGTGCTTAGGGTTCTTGCGTAGATGTAGCTCCTTTTCTTCCCAGTGGGAGCTGCAGCCCTGGTGTGATGGGAGGCACTGTTGGGGTTATCAACACACAGATCTCACTCAGTCTCACCCCTGGGAGTACTGACCCACTGGGTCTGGGGCCCTAGGTTCTGCATTTACAGTGAGATGTCGGGAGACCCCGTCCTTTGTGTCATTAGGCGGAGGTTTATGTGGGGGTGTGGACCACATGTGTACTGGACTTCTCCAAACAGCTGTGATTTCCCTGGTCATTGTCCAAGCAACCCTTCTGAAGCCTGTAAGACCAGGATACTGGTTGATAACTCAGACTGCCTGACAGTGACAGGTGACCGGGGCCCACAAAGGCATTCTGAGGCCATAGATTTGGTCGTGTTACATGGAGTAAGTTAAGGAGTTTGGCGTCCAGCCTCAGCTTCCCACCCTGACTTAGCCACCTGACTCGTAAGAGGAAAAAACCTTCCCGAGTAAATGCTAGTTTCGTTTTCTGGGGAAAGAAAAAAATTCCAGATGTTACTTTTCTTGGGGTTGGTGAGAACCTTAAGACTCCACTGTTATACCCCCTGATCTTTGCACCGCCTCCCTCCATAGCCAATCTGTCATCACCTTGCGGGGGCATTACGTCCTTGATCTGTTCTCAGCTCCCTGACTCATTCCAAGGGTTGCTTTGGTCTATACTAGGGTTTCCTAACTTCAGACTCTGAACATTTTAAAGTGGGTGAGTCTTGGTCACACGTGGTTGTTTTTTAGGATGGAGGGTGTGGCTGTTCTTTGCGTTGTAGGATGTTCCGCACCATCTGCAGCCTCTACCTTCTAGAAGCAAATAGTTCTTCCTAAGTTGCGATCATCAAAAATACCTCCACTCAGTGCCAGATGTCCTCTGGAACATTGATCCCAAGCACCGCCATCCTTCGCCCTCACCACACCTGTTCCATCTGCACATCCGCTTGCTCAATTCGTTCTTTACCTAACAGCAAAAGCAATCTCAGCACGGCAAAGAGACAACACTTTCTTTGTCCTAAAGCCTTGCACCTTCCTGTTTCTTTAGGGTGTTCTGGTCCCTCCCGGCCTGTCTCTTCGCCCCTTTAATTGTCCCCATTGGGTTCACCGGCCTGTGCAGGCTGGCTGGATGACCACCTCCCCCAAACTCCCTCTGTGCGTCTGCACCCCTGCACTGGCTCTGTCGCCAGTTTACCAGTGCTCTTCACTGGCCCACCAGGTGTGCACCCCTCCCACGTGCCCCAGTCTCTCTGTCCATGTGTGTGGTTTTTTTGTCTTCACCGGATAATTCTTTTTCTCCATGCCGTCGCATCCCAAGCCTCGCCACGTCTAGGAAATCAAGCATCTGCCTTTTTGAACGCCTGCTTCTCTGATTCCCTCTTTTTGGTGCCCAGCCCCTGCTGCAAAGCATTTCTCATGGCTGTCACTAATTCATTAGAGGAGGTGTTTTTATTCAGTGCCGTGTCCCAGGCACACGGATCCATTGCCACATGCGCTGTAAGCTCTTGATGCTGTGTTTGCTCAGTGGACGAATTTTAGATCGAAAGGGCTGTCTTGTCAGCCATCAGAGCTTCTCGTGTTGCTCAACCAGAGAAGGCCTGTGCTAAAGAAGCAAGAATTGTGTTTTTTTTTGTTTGTTTTTTTTCTGTGACATCCTCCCACCCCTGCTGCCTGTCTTAACAAAATTGTTTCCAGGTTTTGGGGAAGCAAATTTTATTTTTTTTCTTCTCCCTAGATCCACCCAAATCAAGTTAACATCAAGTCCCAAATCCCAGACACACATTTGCCTACTTTAGCGTTGGAGATAGCCAGTTCTAACAGACAGTCGTATCCCAAGGCTTCCTAGATGTCCCCGGCCCTGACCAGCGTGCAGTGGCTCTACGGAGTGTGCATCCTCAAGGATGTTTGGCTTCTGAGAAACTTCAGCGAACAGCCTCATCTGGTTATTAGAAGTGTTGGCTGTCATTCCTTTTTTGACTTTAGAGACTTATGAAGAATATTGGAATTTGGTTTACAAATACGATCCCAGCTACAGTGGATTAAATGCGCATAACTTGGTGATTTGGACTGGGAATTCTGTTCAGATTTATCTTTATGTGGTTCCTTCTCTGTTCAGAAGCGACTGCCTGGCTCGCTTAAAGAATATTGGCTAAGCAAGAATCCAAAGAGCTTACCAGGAAAGAAAATATTTGTTGAGACCTGCTAGGTGTCGCACCTATGAGGGCGCTTCATGTTTAAACACTGTTTGTCCGCCTTCTCTGTTAAGTAGAACTCTTTGTTACTGCGAGGGACAAAAAAGGCGTTACAGGGGTAGACGTTTCATCTAGGGGTTTTAAGAGCCCAGGTTAACATGGCCAGGCGCTCATGTTCCCTATAGCAGAGCACTGGTTTGAGTGCTGGTTGGTCTGCTTCAGATCCAGCTCCCTGCGGATGCAGTGGGGAGTCGGACGGCAACTGGAGTGGCAGGCTTCGGTCCCTGCCACCCGCAGCGGAGACCAGAGGGGATTCCTGGCTCCTTGCTTTGAATCTCCGCAGCCCCAGCCATTGCAACCATGTAGAGATTAAAGCGTTGGATGGCTGATCTCTCTCTCTCTCCCCATTTCTCCCTCTTCACCAACCCCCACCTGTGTCTGTGTCTGTGATTCTTCCTCTGTGTCCTTACTTTTATCTTTCTGTTCCCCCCCTTTTATTGAGACTTATTTATTTTTTTTGGAAAGTCAGATATACAGAGAGGAGGAGAGACAGAGAAGAAGATCTTCCATCTGCTGACTCACTCCCTAAGTAGCCACAATGTCCGGAGCTGTGTTGATCTGAAGCCAGGAGCCAGAAGCCTCTTTCGGGTCTCCCACATGGGTGCAGGGTCCTAAAGGTTTGGGTCGTCCTTGACTACTTTCCCAGGCCACAAGAAGGGAGCTGGATAGGAAGAGAACTGGTGCCCATTTGGAATCACAGCACATACAAGGCAAGTACTTTAGCCACTAGGCTACCACGCCAGGCCCTCTCTGTTTTTCAAACACATAAAAGAAAGCTTTTGGCAAAAACAAATACTTGCATCCCACATAAGAGTGCTTAGTTAAAATCTCCCTTCCGGATCCTGACTTGAGGTTGCTAGGAGGGCACACGCCTGGCAGGGAGGAGTGTTATGTCGAGCAGTCGGGTCCCTGCCACCCACATTGGAGGCCTGCGTCAAGCTGCCAGCTCCCAGCTTGGGCCTCAGCCCAGCACCCGTGGTTGTGGGCAGGTAGGCAGTGAATCAGTAGATGGGCGCTCACTCCCTCTGTCTCTGCACCTCGGAGATAAGTAAATAATTTAATGAAAACATCATAAAACTGTTAAATGAAGCACGGACGCTGGATTCCAAGTGTGGAGCTGGGCCGTGAACCCCGGCTTCAAGCACACACGCCTGCTATCAACACGAGGCAAGTGCTGTTTCTTGGGCAAGTGACCCTTCTGAAGTCTCATGCCAGCATTCACAGAGCCTCCGTTCCACATTGCAGGTGTGTTTATTTCATCCTCAGATAGGTGGGCACTCCTGCCCATCGCTTGCCACCCTCTGTGCCTCAGATACAAAAGCCGGAAGCTCCAAGGGTCAAACAATTCACCCAGCCTCCTCTTCGGGCTCTGTTTTGAACTTGTCTGTTGACTGCGGGTTCACGGTAATGAAGGATGTTCACCCTGTGTCTTTAAGACGCCCCCTTTAAGGGTCTACTCTATAGTGCATCAAGCAGATCCTAGCCTCAAAGGAGATGCAGATAAAATAAATAAAAACGAATAAAAAAGACATGGCATCTCTCAGATGGACCAGCTCCTCCCGCCTTTAACTTTTATCTTAGCAGTTGGAAGAGAAGTTGGTAGGAGGCGCTGAGGGAGATGGTCCCAGTGCATGGTGGCAGCTGAGTTCCTCGCAGTCACCCCTCCCACGGGCCAGGCACTGTGCTAAGGCACCATTGGATGCAAGTGTGAAGCTGAACAGCTGAGACCCCTGGCCTCAGACACCCGCTCTGCCTTTGAAAGCACAGCACCATCTTTCTGTTCTTTGCTCATCCAAGCTTTGCAGCCACGGGTTAGCCGCCGTCTCCCCTTCTCCCCTAGACTAATGGTGTCTTGATAAAGCGGTTCCAATACGAAGGGGGAAGTGGCGTAACATAATGATTACTCTTATAAAGAAAATAGCTACCAGATGGACCTGTGTGGCCGTCCTTCTCACCCCTTGCTTGTGCATAATTACAGGGACCTGAGCGGGCCAGACATCATGCAGTCTGTGTGTGAGACTGGGCCCTCCAGCAGCCTTACCGCTAGGGAGGGTGGTGTGTGCCGAGTTGAATCCTGGGCACAGAGCTTTCCCCTAGGGCTTTACTCTCTCCTGCTTCCAGGTGCTTGTGTCTCTGTGGATTAAATGGGCCCAGCACAGTAGCCTAGCGGCTAGAGTCCTCACCTCGTATGTACCAGGATCCCATATGGGCAGCTGGTTCTAATCCCAGCTGCCCCGCTTCCCATCCAGCTCCCTGCTTGTGGCCTGGGAAAGCAGTCGAGGACGGCCCAAAGCCTTGGGACCCTGTACCCGCATGGGAGAGCCGGAAGAGGCTCCTGGCTTCAGATTGGCTCAACTCTGGACATTGTTGCCGCTTGGGGAGTGAATCATCAGATGGAAAATCTTCTCTGTCTGTCCTCTCTGCATATCTGACTTTCCAATAAAAATAAAATACATCTTAAAAAAAGAGGGAGAGAAAAAGAGGGGCGGGTGATATGATTAGGCATGGATTAGGGTTGGCTGCAGGAAGAGAGTCACTCGGCAGGCTCCAGGCTCCTGAACAGTGTGATGAATGTGGTTAATATCCAGGCTCTGGAATTCACAATATTGGCTTAGTGTCCTGTTGTGGAGGGAGTTGTTAAAAAGATGTATTTGTATTGATTTACTTATTTATCTGCTTGCTTATTTGAAAGGTAGATTTACAGACAGAGTAATATCTTCAATCCACTGGTTCACTTCCAAATGAGCTTGTGGCCAGGCCTGGGCTGAGCCGAGGCCAGGGGCCTGGACCCTTACCCGCGCTCACGTGGACCCCAGCATCACAGAAGGAGCGTAATGCGCTGTATCGCAATGCTGACTTCTGTTATGGGAGTTTGGTAGGATCTTCATTCTCTAATCCTCAGTTACTGCATCTTTGAAATGAAAGGATGCTCCACCAGCAGGTAGGGGAGTCATTGGGATGAAATGAGAGTATAGATTTACCCAGCGTTTACTGGATATCGATGAAGTGGCGTTTTTAAATAACTTAGGGAAGGAACATCCGAAATTTAAGGTGGTACTCTAGGGTAGGAACTTGTGGCTGCATAGGTGTGTAGTCTTTTCAACTTCATTTCTGGTTTACTTCAGTTTGGATGGTTGGTCGTTTAAATGTCTTTGTTTATTATTTTGCTTTCATTGTATCTGAGAGAGAGAGAGACAGAGAGACAGAGAAAGTTCAAATGTCCACAACGTGCAGAGCTGGGCCAAGCTGAACCCAGATCTCAATCTTGATGTCCCACATGGCTGATGAAGTCCCGCATGTGTAAGCCATCACCTGCCATGTTCCAGGGTGTGTGTTAGCAGGAAGCTGGAACTTGAACCCAGACATTCGGAAATGGGATGTAGGTATCCGAAGCAGTGGCTTAGCTCGGTTCCAAAGCTTGCCTATGGGATGTTTAAATTTTAAAAACTCTAACCACGCTGTCCTAGACCAGTTGGGCAGCCGGTTAATTGGAAATTTATGTGGAGAAAAGCATGAAGCATGGATTATGACAAACTACCCCAGAGAATCGATATTGGTTAATAGTTCCTTCCAATGCGAGAAGTCTCTGTTAAAACAATGTGAACAGTTGGAAGAGCAGCATTGATGCAAGCCTTGGTCATTTTTCCATTTTTCCATTTATTCATTGCTTCGTTGGTGGCATATAATTAAGTAATCACTTGAATGCCCTTGGTCATGGAGAATTTTGAGTCTGGGAACAAGCCAAGTGGCTAAACAGAAATTAATATTAGCAAATGGAAAGTGTTTTTACAACTCTTTCCTTCTGAAAAATTATTAAAAATTAAGCGAAAGCAGTTATAATTGGGAAAAAGTGGGAAGGTAAAGGCACCATGAAACTTGGGATGTTATAAGCAGATTAAGACCTTTGATAATGAGTTGGAAAAGTGCAAAGAGTCGAGCCTATTCTGAACTGTTCTCTTCATTGACCCTTCTGGCCTTCAGTGCTATGATTTTCTGCACATTGTGTTACTAGCGTAAGTCAGCTCTGAAACAGGCCCTGCAGCCCAGAGACAATGGCTAACCCTCCTGGCAGCAGACTAGGAAACCTATTGCCTAACCACCAGCCCATTTTTTTCTTCTCCCAGCAGTTGCATCTGGAAAGGGCACATACGTTTACTGGAGTGTTCTAGAACATTCTTTGCAAGTTGCCATTGGCTGAGGACTGCTGTTTCAGGGATGGCCTCATTTGTCCCTAGGTAGAGTTTGTTGACACCCAGACTGGACTTCAGTGTCCTCATGAGACTGAGTCTTTGGGTTTTGGTTCAGACACTGGTGTCCCGAGTAAGCCATACTTTACTGTGTTCTTTCTTGGAAATTGGGCAACTGGATCACCTTGGTAGGAGCTAAGATGCTACCAGCATCTATGTACGTGCTTCCTATATGCTAAAGGGAAGAGTGTAATGGAGAAATTAAGAGCTAGAATCGAAGGTGTGAGTTTGCATCCCAGCTTGATTTACTGCTCTTTGGTGTGGAATAGTTTCCTTAATTTACACTCCCTCAGAGTTCACACCTGCGTCCCAATATATAGTGATGTATTTGTATAATACAATATAGTGCCCAATTGTAAGATGGATCAGATGAACCAACACATTTAAATACTCGATGTAGTTTCCAGAACAGAGCGAGCAACCAGTAGAAGTTAGTTGTTATTATTGTTAATGAGGAGTCATTAAGAACATTTTTCTGGGCCTAGCGCAATGGCTCAGTGGCTAAATCCTAACTGTGAACGTACCAGGATCCAAATGGGCACCCGTTTGTATTCCCAGCTGCCCTGCTTTCCCTTCCAGCTCCCTGCCTGTGTCCTGGGACAGCAGTCAAGGACAGTCCAGAGCCTTGGGACCCTGTACCCGTGTGGGAGACCCGGAAGAAGCTCCTGGTCCCTGGCTTCAGATCAGCTTAGTTCCAGCCATCATGGCCACTTGGGGAGTGAACCAGAGGATGGAAGATCTTTCTCTCTGTCTCTTCTTTTCTCTGTATATATCTGCCTTTTTGGCAAAAGTAAATAAATATTTAAAAAAAGGAACATTTTGCTTTTTATTTTTTTTTTAACAAGAAGGTATCATGGCAGATTTTAAACTTTGTGTTCATCTGGCTGTGTGCTTTTGTTTCTACATCATTCGAGATGATTAAACTGAGGCCGTCTGCCTTGGGGTACTGTGTAACTGAAGTTTGATGGGTGGTAATTGTATGCTATGTAAGATAACTCGCTCAAATTCCCATGTATGTCCTTCACCCCTCTCAGAGCAAGACAAGAAATGGACTTTACTAAGATCTTCAGGCTCCAAAGCAGAAAGATATAAACTTTCATTTGGATGCGTCATTGTAAAATAATTACTTAGCTTAGTTCTGAAAGTTTCGTTTGGTGGCAGCAATGAAAGTGATTGCCTTTTATAGAAAGTCCTAATGAATTATAAAGTTGATAGCACTGCTGGATGCTAGGGATGATCGTGCCACTTGACGAAAAACATTTTTAAAAGAAGAACCAAAGAAGAGGGGCCTGCCCTGTGGCAGATAGTTTAAGCTGCATCTCCTATCACACCCACATCTCACGTCTGAGCGCTGGTTTGCTGTATCCTCGCTTCCAGTCCAGCTTCCTCGCTAGGGCACCTGGGAAGCAGCCAAAGATGGCGCAGGTACTTGGCCCCTGCCACCCAGCTTGGTAGACACAGGTGGCATTCCTGCCTCCCGGCTTTGGCCTGGCTCGTCCCTGACTATTGTAAGCATCTGTGGAATGAACAAGTGGACAGTAGATCTCTTCTCCTCAATGTCTCTTGCTCCTTTCACTCACTAAGCCTTCCAAATAAATAAATAAATATGTGTATATTTTAATTCCGTACCGTGTTTAAGTTGAACAAATCAGAGAAGTAAATGCACAGTGCATGTGCAGTTTTGTGTGTCATTTTGTAACTGGAAATATTTTGAAGGTGTATCAGTGAGCTCAATGTTTATAGCAGGGAATGTTAAGTGACGTTTTTCCCAGCAGGGTCAAATCTATTTTTATTCCTGTCTTTCTTGAGGTGCCCTGGCGCCTGCACCCCTTCAGATGGTTGAATGTTACGCCTGTGAGACCGCCTGGGTGACTTCTACTTGTTTGATTTAAAGGGTTTCACACTGACCAGCCTTAAACAGAGTGTTTTGTGTCAAACAGCTCTGTGCTTCAGATGGATTGCACAGTAATGACTTTGTGAAAACGTCCCCTCCCCTCCCCCTTTTCAGTACGACTTGGGACTTGCTGTTTTCCCTCCGTGTCTGCATCTCACTTCTCATGCACGATTTTCCCCCTCGAAGCCCTCCCAAACAGAGATGACCATTGATGGGCCTTGCATGCGCTCCAAAGCCTTCCGTGACATGACATGAATGCTGCGGCTGAGAATGGCCCAGCCAGGCAGACGATGACCCTACAGGCAGCTGTGGCACGCAGGGCCAATTGGCAGAAAGACCCCTTGGCAGTCCATGGAGTCACTGATAGAAACTGTCCATTGTGTGTGTGGCCATCTCCAGACTTTCCTACGTGGCCCGTCCAAGGCTGGATGGTGTTTAGAGATGTCTATAACCTTGAATTTCAGACCAGGTCTTCACTATTTCCTTGGCTTAAATTTAGCAAGAACTGGAGCATATGGTGAATGCCATAGTCCCTGAGTGCACTTAGAAAATTCCTCCCATTGATTTCCTCTTTGCAAGTGAACATCTGAGCTCATTTCTTCCCTGACAGGGTGAAGAAACCAAAAGCCTGACACTTGTCCTGCATCGGGACTCCGGCTCCCTGGGATTCAATATCGTCGGTGGCCGGCCGTGTATGGTATGTTCATTGCTAATGTGTATTTTTTCCTTTCATTGGTGTAGCTGTAAGTGAGGCTGAGGTTTTGGGGGTGCGTCAGGATCCCTGGCTGACGTCATTCTGCTGTATGTAATTAGAGAGTCTGTTGTTTATCGGCCATGTTTGCTCTTAGGTTTTTTAGTTTTGACCTCCTGAAACAGCATTATGTTCTAGCTGTGCCGTAGCTAATTCCTGGTGTTGAGCTTTGGGACTGCATTTCTGGCTGTGGAGCAAACGGACGGAGTGAAGGTGTGCACTGTCTGGGCAGTTGGAACAAAGTTCCCAGTCACCCTTGAGCAGGGATGGAGTGGAAGTGGTCTGACCGGAAGTCAAGTCTAGAGGTTCCACTGCCTGTCCCCCATCATCTGTTGGGCGGGGGACGGGGTAAAGGCCTCCTTGGAAGGTCGTGTAGCAGTTTGGCCACCCTGCTCTGCCTCAGTCACATTGATGAGATCACATTGAAATCTGTCAGCTGAGCCGCAAGGACAGTGTAGAAAGGACGGCGCTGCCGTCCAAGGGGATTGTGTCATGTGTGTCATCCCTGGCTTTTCCCTTGTGTTAACCCTGTCGTCGTTTGTTTGAAAGGGAAGCACAGGTCAAGAGGAAAAGAAGATCAATTTTGTTGGCTCAGCAAATGAAAATGTTTGCTAGGAGCTGGGAAATCCAATGGAGGCTAGCGGGGGAAATCCCTGTGGCCCAGGAGGCCATGTCCTTGAGGGGAGGGCACAGCAGACAAGGAAGTAGTCAATGTGTAAGAGAAAGAGTGGCATACGGTGGTGGGGTGGGGGGGGGGGTGAAGAGTGAATGTGGAGAGTCCCAATGGCTAAGGGGACGGGGGAGCGGGGGCAGAGAGGATCTGCTCAGTTGACTCCTAAGGGTGAGGAGGTGCTGACTGGCCAGAGGTGGGTGGTGATTGTCCCTCCTCCAGATCCAGGAAGAACAGCCCTGTCCCCAGTCCCCCGTCCCCAGAGGGCGTGCTGTCTGCCAGGTCCTGGAGAGGAGGCATCTCAGGCAGAGCCACCTCTGAGGTGAGTTCTGGTGGATGCATAACCGTTTGCTGGATTAGAGGACCGTGCAAACACACATGAGGGGCTTCAGGAAGTTCATGGAAAATGTGCGTTATGACGAAACCATGCATTTTAACTTGCGTGTTACAAGAGGATATACTTTTAACTCCATTTTCCATGAACTTTTTGAAAAGACGTGTCTACATATTTATCATTTTAAAACAGGAACATGTTTGGTAAGCTTAGATGATCCGAATCTAGAGCAAATGAACATCATATGCTCTATGAAAGTTACTTGCATAAGGGAGTGCTTTGTACAATGCGTAAAATATTAGAAGTTAAAATAGGACTATCGATCTGTTGTGCTCTTTCAGTATTCCAAAGTATTGATTCACATGTATCCTTTTTTGAAGACAAGTGAGCTAAAGATAGTGGATGTGTGCCCAGGGTGGACCGGGGCACTGCCACAGTTGGAGTTAGGAGTTGGGAGCACTAGGGGGAGTAGCATGTGGACAGAGTTCCAAAGTGGCCAGAGAAAAGACCTGATGCCAGGCGACTAAGCAGTCCTTGGGTTGGAGGTTTCAGTTACCCTGGGGCAGTGTGTGCAGGGAGTGTCCTGGAGGGACACCAGAAGTGTTAGGCCACAATCTCAACAACAGACAAACATTTGGGAAACAGCAACTTAGCTGTAAATGGCAAGTAACCATCAAAACACTGACTGTTGTCTTAAAGAAATTCGTCTTGAAAACAAGTTTCTACCCTGAGGTCCAGACTCATCTTTGTGAATATGAAGGTGACTGGAGGTCATTTCCACTCAGCCAAACTTCTGGGCTGCACTACTCTGCTTCCCCTTCATCGTGTGAGATCTTAAGAAGCAGTGACCTTGGTGTTATCTGCCCCCCACTAGCTCCAATGCATTGAGAACCCAGGCTGCATATCCTCCTGCTGTTCTCATTTTATTCCTGCTCTGGAAAGCAGCAAGGGAGCGACCAGGGACCCACAGATCTCAGCAGCTGACCTCCAGGAGACAGTAGGACAGAGGCTAGAACCCGTGTTTGCCAGTGTGTCACTGAGAACTGATTCAGTCATGCAGTGCTGATGTCATTGCTGGCTTGGTTGACCTTCATAATTATGATTCCTCCCCTGCTACCCAATGATACCTATTATGTTTTTAATTTATGAAAGAATGAATTTCAGAGAGGTGGAGCAAAGAGAGAGAGAGAAAAAATATTCCATCCGCTGATTAACCCCATCCCCTTTATTACCTAACCAGCCAGGGCTGGGTCAGATAGAAGTCAGGAGCCTGGAGCATCTTCTGGGTCTTTCCCAATGGGACCATCCTCTGCTGCTTTTCCAGGTGTATTAGCAGGGAGCTGGATTGGAAGTGGAGCAGCTGGAACTCAAATCGGCCTCCAGATGGGATTCAGATGTTGTGGGTGGTAGCCTAACCTACCATGCCACCATGCTAGCTCCCCCAAGCAGTTTTAGGTAACAACTTCAAATAAACTAAAATTCACTTCACTCTTATGTGTTTCAGAAGATTCTGCAACCCAAGGAGCTCTCTAGCTTGCATATAACCACATGAAGCCTAACATTTAGCAAATGCTTAGTGGGGTGATGGTGGGAACACCTACAGTGTTAAGGTCAGGCCTGGCTCATTTGTAATGCTCCCCAGGAAAAGGAGACATGCCCAGCCTCATGAAAACAGTCCTTCCTTGTGATGTTAGACAACATGATTTAGCTTATCTTATTTTTCCTTGAAAAAGATGATTTAAATGTAGACCGGATATGATTTTGTTGTTTTCATAAATATTCTTAGTTTAAATAGTCTCTCTGTAAGAAATGCATGCCTGGTCTCCCAGAAGAAACTTTGTTTCCAGAGTCATGTATTAGGCCATAACAAAAAAAGTGAAGGAAAGAAAAGAAAGAAAAGAAAAGAAGAAAAGAGAAAGACACAAAGAAAGAAAGAGAAAAGAGGAGAAAGAAAAGAAGAGAGAGACTTGCCTGTTTAGCAGCAACAGCATAATGGAACCTAAATACATTCTCCACTGTTGCTTAGAAAATCTGGCAGGTCATTGAGTACACGCAAGATGAGCAACAATGCACACACATTGTGAGTTACTGGAAGTAGGGCGCAGTACAAATGATGTGTGTGTTTTCCCAGGAACTCCTGCATTAGATGCTTGGTTGGTTTGTGAAATAGCCCAGCTGGGGGACTTGACATCAGGCTTTTCATTGCGTGATGCAGTACATTATGCTCTCAGCAAAATCACATCATTCACTCACTAGTTCTCAGATCCCTAAAGAGACAGCCGCCAGTCCGGTGGAGCAGACTTTTCACTTAAGCCGTTGGCAAGTGTGCTTTGTCGTCAGGTACTCCTGGGATGAGAACAGCCCCTTTCATTTGTCTCTGACTCAAGCCAACAAAACAAAATAAATCCCAAGTCATGTTAGTCCACCTTGATAAATAGCTCTAACTGAAAATGTGTTAGGAGAGGAGCCAAACAAATGCAGAATAAAGAGACCGTAAGAGAAAACTGTAGCGATTCAGAATGGATTTGGCCTGGTTTTCTCTTATTTTGTGTTTTCTTTTTCTTTTTTCCCTGTTGTTTCTTTCTTTCTTTTTGCATTCTATTCGACTCCTATTTTAACTTAAGTCTCAATGTTTGGTTGCAACTATGTTTGACTTTTGCTTGAACTTTCTGGTGTCCCTTTAGTTGAATTACTTATGTACAGGATATTTTGCAAAAACAAACTAAAGCCAAAATCCCATCCCCTAGCTCCCTCTCTCTCTCCAGCCAAGACATGTGAAGTGGTTAAATCAGAATCAACACAGATCTTTTCACATTTGATATATTGGCATCACTCTTAGAAAACAGACTGACTCATAACTCCTTTGTGGTCCACTAAGACACTTCAGGTTCCTCTACTGGAATGTTCCATACCCTAAAATGCTGGGCTTTCAGGGTTTTCTCAGAAGGAGGCACATCAAACACCAGGCATGCTCAAGAGAATCAACTTCATCTCTGTGCGAAACCAAACCATATTGCTCTTCAGCTGCGTGACCATAACACCTTACTTGAACTCGCGTGGCCTCTGTCTTTTTGTCTGTAGAATGGGTAGACATGGCACACACCACTTAGCATTCTAGCGAGGATGAGATGATGCACATTAGAGCAACCTCAGTATCCTTGGTGCCCAGCATGTGTTCGATACATGAAAGTAGTGTGTCCCTTTGTCCTTGCATTTGGGGTGCTCACACAAGGAGCTTTGCACAGACCCCCAGATCAGCACGTTTGGGAGCTGCTCTACTGTGAGAGAGCAGGGAGGCACCTAGATCAGCAGATGGGAAAGAGTTAGCATGCCACAGGCTGGTGCAGAGCGCTGTGATGCTAGGCAGGGATGGCCTGCGAGGATGGCTGATCTAACCCAGCACCCACAACGATGCTGGCCCTGCTCTGGAGCGAGTGCTGATGGAATCCAGATGGCAGTGAGAGACGGATCTTTGTCATGTGGGAATAAATGTTGGGAAAAACACTTAATGCTCTTTTTAGGTTGTGATTTTGATTTCCTTTGATGAATCATGTAGTATTTCAGTGTGTGTCAGGAGGGAGGTAGACGGAGGGAGGGCCAGGAATGTACATTTTTTCCCAACCTCAGTCACTGGGGTTGCATTGGATGGGTGGGCTGTCCCTGCTTCAGAGCTGTGCCTTTCCTTCATGAGAATATAAGGACTTGTTCTGTTTTGACTGTTTGAAGACGAAGATGTTGATTGTGTAGTTGTTTTTTTGAACAATGACATTTTGTATATTTTTATGCTAAGTATCATTGAAGCAGATCTTCCAGGGCGTTATAGCAAGTATTTTACCATGATGATGGAATCTGGAGTTTTGTGGAACATTTTGAATCTACTCCTCAAATGATTTTGTTTGGAAACAACGCATGCTTGTTGCTTTTGATTTATAAATCCGTCTGCTAATCACTGGAAATTTAATCTCCAGACTTGGAGAGACTTCATCGCAGGGCTGCTTGGGAAGAAGTTTATGGACAAGCTGTGAAGGCTTTTTATGAGCCTGTGGGAGCCTTTTGATTTTCAAGAAAGGAAGGCACTGTCTTCTTTTCCAGAAAGTTTCCATCCTGATGTTTGAGGATTCTAGAAGTTTGGAGATCAGAATGTACTAGGACTAGAACCACATGGTGGTGAGCTTTCGTGATGCAAATCTGAGCAAAGACACAAAGACACGTGTTTTTTGGATAAGATGTTTGAATATTGACAAACGTAATAATTCCCAGTGCAAGTCAGGCTAGGGGGAAGCACTTTGGTAAACCATGCGTGCAAACTCTCTCAGCAGGGTGGTCTGTCCTTGTCTGTCAAATGCCTGTATCCTTTGGCCTGTTAGTTCCGTTGATAGGTATTTACCCTAGATGCATAGAGGCAGAGATATTTCGACATACGGGTAAGAGAGAATTATCACACCATTGTCTCTAGAAGCAGCAACTGCAGACAGTAATGGCTCTCTGTAATTGGAGTTACTCTTCAACCTCTTAGAGAAGCGTTGGGATAGACGAGTGATGCTTGCTGGTGGAAGAGTTGCAATCATTTTAGAGTTAAATGAGAGACGAAAGGACCTATGGATGGGGGGTAACATAATCCCATGAATGATCATATAAAAGGAGCAAGTGCAGATTTAGGAAGTTGCTACTTTGGGATATCTTAGGGAGGATGCCTAAATTCCGATGCTACAAGGGAGAAGAAGGCTGCTCGGGTTGGCAACAAAAGGGACTCATAGTTCTTTATCCAATGAAATGGTTTGAAATATTTTATCCTGTGTGTATTAGCTTTTGTTTATAACAAATAGGGAGAAACAGTTACCCTCTTGCCAATTTAGACAGCAAGAGTAAATGCCTGTTTTAAGAGTGCTTTACTCTCAGGCCCAACTTAATGCCTAACGTCTTTTTAACCCAAAGGACACCCAAGATGGATCATCCAGTGAAGGCATCTTTGTGTCCAAAATAGTTGACAGTGGGCCTGCAGCCAAGGAAGGAGGCCTGCAAATTCACGACAGGATTATTGAGGTATGTGAACCCTGGCCAGTGTCTTTTAATAGGTGGCGTGCCATCGTGTCTTGGTCTGGTTAAAAGCTGGATGAGGGATGGGGGAGGGAGGTCTGAAGTGGGAGATGGTTGGGCCAGAGGCTCGCTTCTGCCATTGTATGGGACCAGACTGAGCGCTGACTGCGTTGCTGTTAAGTTTTTGTTAAATATGAAGAAGCAGGGTTATGAGTGGCATGTTCACAATTTGGCTCCTTTCATTGCAGACTTGCATCTGTTTTGTATGCTTCAGTTGTAGCCTTGTGCAAAAACCATCGGAGGGTTGTGTGTTAGAGCCAGACGAGCAATTCCTGTTGTACAAATTGTGACTCTTCATGTTGGTTACCAGGGTGCATGGTGTCAGCTCTGGTGGCGTTGTGTCCCCAGGACTAGCAGCTCACAGTGTCTGCAGACACCTGGTTCTCTCGTCTGTGTGTCCCCTCTGCCACCTGTCGTTTGTACGACTTGGTTGTCCGTGGATGTACAGGCACAGATTGATATTGGGGTTGGCTCACATTGTCACCATCGCTTTTGTTTTCTGTTGTTCACTCATCATTTCAGATTTTTGTATACCAGGTTTCTCAGTGTCTGTGAAGGTGGAGAGAAGTAGATCCTTTTGCCCACCATGCATGCGATACCTTGGGATATGATTATGTCATGCTCTGGATACTCCAGATTGCTGAAAGAGAGAGAATGATTTGTTGTTGCCCTGACTGGGCTTTTATGGCAGAAGTTGATAAAATGTGCTAGTGTTTTTGACTTTTTGGATTGCTTTCCTATGGGTGTATCTGTGGGCTACCTTGGTTGTATTTCCTATGCAGGAAAATGTAAATATGAGAATCCAAAATGACTTGCTGGATCCCACTAGAAACTCACCATAACCCTCATGGAGTGCATTAAATGGGAAAATAGAAAAACAGCACTGTTCCCTGTGGGGGGCTAGTGTTCCACACTTTTGCGTCATGTCAGTGTACTCATGGTCCATTTCAAAACCTGGGACTGAGTGAGAGCCATGGCTGTGCGCTGAGCTGTAAGTGAAGTTCATACCGCCCGTGGAATGTGGCCTGGTGCTTCTCGTAGGAAAAGCAGTTTCAAGAAGGCAGAGAACAGACTAACTTTTCCCAGCCCATGTGGACACATTTTTGCAATGTGCTTCAGGATGATTTATGTCCCCTAAGAAAAAGCGCAGTGAAATCTCCTGGGAAAGCAAACTTTTAGGGTATGTGTTAGGCTATGAGGAATTCTCCTTCGAGGGAGGGGGTGCTGTGGGGTAAATTGTACATTCGAAGGATGCTTGATTTGATTTTTAGAAGTTGATTTAGATATGATTCCACTCCCTTCGACTCTTGAAAGTGTTTTCAAACTTGGAGCTCTTTTTGCTGTTTGCTGTAGGTTCAATTGTTCTACTTCCTGGGCCAGAGGCGTGTATTTTCCCTAGCAGGAATTTTTGTGAGTGAGGGTACTTTCACCAGAGTCCAGATGCATTACTTAACTGTCTTTTTCTCTTTCTCTCTCTCTCTCTGCTTTCTTTTTCTTTCTTTCTTTCTTTTTTTTTTGAGAATGAATACATTTTCTGAGACTATTGTTCGAAAAGATAAGTACAGCTTCTGTTGCCAAGGGTTTGGTTGGAACAGCCAGTTTCTCTAAGTAATGGAATTTCATTGCTCTTATGTTTTGCAAATGAGAAATCTACAGCTGGGCAGGATTTTCTCTTGGCAAAGGATGATCTGTATTTGAAATGTTCAGCCTGGTTTCTGGTAAGTCACATTCCCTTTTTGGACAGTATGTAAAATATTAATCATGTCCCAGTGTTGAGATACGAAGAAGAAGGGTCACAATCAAGAAATGATACCAGGATAATTACACTTGACATCCCATGCCCTTTGCTGTCAGATTCGAATCTTTTCTGATGTGATACAGAGATTCCCAGGACTGAAGATACGTGCTCTGGTTTGGCTCGTCTGTGTCTAAGTTTATTACTGGGAGGCAAGAGTTTGATTATCTTACATGTGTGCGTGCGTATTCCATCACTATCGAGAGGCTGAGGCTTTCTGGTTTTCCGCCAGAAATCTCCCTTTTTAAGGGAGTGAACCAACTACCACTGGATCTTCCATGCAGAACTGCAGTTCTTGCAAAAGGGTCCTTGTGTTAAATCCCGAGAGATATGCACCCTATCTTGTTCACACTCGGCTGATTCTGTTCCGCTGCTCCCTGGTTTTTCTTTAACATTTTTATGATGTTAAGACACAGAAACAGAGAGAGGGCTTCCATGCTCTGGTCTACTCCCCAAATGCCGGTGGTGTCTGGGTGGAAACCAGGAGCCAAGATCCAGATCTCTTGTGGGGATGTCAGGAGCCCAGTTACTTGAACCATCATGGATGCATCCTATGGTCCACATGAGCTAGAATCAGGAACCGGAGCTGGAGGCCAAATCCAGGAACTCTCATTTGGGATGTTGATACCTTAGGTGGGACCAAACACCTGCCCACCCCAGATGCCTGTTTTCTGATAACAGGATAGAGAGTCTCAACCATATCAAAGCCAATGCTACTCTCCCTTTGTCTTTAGTATAAATATTTTGAAATGTCACTGATACTGTTGGAAAATGAAATTCACACATCTTAAGTGAAAATAACCATAGACACTTAACTATAAAAATACATAGACTGTGATGCCGTTGGAAAAAGAAAGGAAGATAACTTACCATAAAATACAAGTCTAAGTGTGTAAATGCTTCTGCACAAAGCCATTGAAAGACTCAGCCACACCCACAGATGCACGGGTGAGGCTGTTGTAACATACACACTGTGAATGCTGCTGAGTGTTGGGAAGGTGCGATGGGATGCTAAGGTGCCATGACTGGCATCGATGTCTGCCAGGCCATTTTCCACACTGGTGAGCAGTCAGGGCTAGATTCAGACACACCAAGGTCTGACCCTGTTTTGATTGGTCCAGAAGTTGCCCTATGGGAGTGTGTGTGCGTGCATGGATCCACCTGGTGACATGGGGTAGACAGCTTGGCATAACACTAAGTGGTGTTACCATTTTCCAGGGGCCTTAGCACGAACTCAGTGGCATGCAGCCACCAGTGCCAGCAGCTCCCAAACTTCTCCACGTCTCCCAATTGAAACAGTACCAGTGAAATGCTGGCTGCTTCTTCACCCCCACTTCTGGCAAGCCACTCTACTTTGTGATTCTATTTTGATGTACATGGTGGGCAGGGCAGGACACCCTGGAAGTTCATGCATGTGACAGCAGTAGCTGCTCCGTCCCTTCTTTGAGGCTGAATGCCATTCCATTGTCTGCATGCACTGCAGTTTCTTTATCTGCTTGTCTGTCCACAGGGTCTTAGCTGTTGTCTTCCTGTTGAAGTGGTGGAGCTGCCACCACAAAATGGGAGGGAAGAAAGGGCATGGAATCATATAGGATTTAAGACTCCAAAGTCAAAATCTAATGGTACTAAAAGGATGGAAATTGTTACTGGAGGGACACATGGATGGCAGGCATGTCTTTAGTTCAGGATGGTGTTAACAAGCTTTGATGAACTCATTCTCTCCACCTACTTCTGGTTTACCATGCTATCCTTCATCCCCTTGGGCTCTGCTATTGCCACCTGCCAGCCTCATAAGAGGCCACACCAATGGTCTTGGCCATCCAAAACCATTAGCCAAGAGGTGTTTTTTTCTTATGAAGTCAGTTGACTCAGGTGTGTCTTTGTAGTAGCAAAATAATATTGGGACCAGTCCTTTTAAGGCCCTTTGCTCTGAAACACTCATGACAAGTGCTTTGATCAATAAGCAAGTTGGTTCTCACCCTGGATTTGACGATGCCAATAGGAGACTTTGTAAACACAGAAATGAGCTTCATGTTAATTCATGCTCAAGTCCAGAAATCACTAAGGGTGAAACTTTATCTGTTCCACATTGGAATTTGGAATGTGGGAACAGTAGCGTGGCAGAGAACAGGTGAAAGTGATTTATCATAAAATACAAAAACAAAGGATATTTTATGCAGCTGTTTTGCAAACATGGACTTGAAGAACAAGTCAGAAACAATAGAAAACCTTGAAGATATTGGGGAACCAGATGAAATATTTCTAGATCCTAATCTCCCGCCTCCTTTTGGCATTTTGGACTTGTACAAATTAGCTTCCTCCAAATCTGAAAAATTAGAAAACTCCAGAAAACTCCATTGAACACTTGATAAGTTGTTTGCTGCAACTGGAAATATCACAGTATACGACTGACCATACCAAAGTGAGACCAAGACCCCATGTTGTACATGCTAACCATCACTGAACAGTATCTTCCTCCAATGCTGCACTGAGGCAAGCCAGAGCCTGAGTCTTTGAGGCTTAAGGCATCCTGTGTAGATAAAAGTTGAGGACAAAGGAAAAAACATTTCTCGTTCACGCAAGGTTGGATAAAATGCTTCCAAATGGAATTTTGGACAATGCTGGGAAGCATAAAGGAAATTCTAGATCAACATCTCTAAAACGTTGATCCACCACAAAGCAGTTGATTGAAACATGGGATGATGCTGAGAAGCCCAAATGTTCCATTTTAAACCCATACCAAGAACTCTCTTCCAAGCCCAGTCATGCCCAAACAGCTCAGCTATTGGTGAAAATGGGCTCAGCGAGGTGTCTGCTACCAGTGGCTCTTTCATAAACTGTTTTGCTTATACCTCCATCTTTTCTTAAAAAAAACAGAGAGGAAAAAATATTAAGGAACCAAGTTTTATTCAGCAGCCTGTTACCTTCCTTTATAGCCAAGGTTAAGTGTTTAGAGTAACTCCTTCCTCTCATACATTCCCATGTGAGTAAATCTATTCCAGGAATCTCAGCCAAAACATGGTTTGTGATTCTAAGCTACAGCTGTAAATACACACACACACACACACACACACACTGGTATCGTATGGAGTGGAACTTGTGAAAATCACTACTGAGAGGCCCTTTTGTAAATCCTTCTTTAATTGACACATTTGACACACTAGGGTTTGTGTGTTTTATTCCAAATACATTTTCTACTGAACGAAACAAACCACTCTATACAAAACATTGACCTTTCATTTTTACGCTATGATTCCCTCATCAATAAATGGCATAATCGGGAAAAATAGTTACATATAAAACAGCTTGTTGGGCAAATGATCTGAATAAAAATCTCTCAAAAAGAATAAAATGGGCAACATAAATGAGTCAAAGAAACGCTCAGTATCATTAAACACAAATCCAAACCACAAGGCATCATGTCCAGTTAGAATGGCCATTAGAAAAAATATAAAAAGTAATGCAGGCAAGGATGGAGAAGAAAGGGAGGGAGTGCAAATTAGTTTGGTCATCTTGGAGAACAGTGCGGTGGTTCCTCCCCAAACTAAAAATAGATCCGACTTGTGGGTGGATAACTGAAGGAATTGAAGTTGATGAAAGAAATACTTGTATTTCCATATTCATCACAGCACCATTCATAATGACCAAGGCAGGTCCATCACTGGATGAATGCATCAAGGAAATGTGATATAAATAAATGATGGAATATTTTTCAACTCTTAAAGAAATTCTGACATCCACAGCTAAGTAGACAGAACTAGGGGTGATTATATTCAGCAAACCAGACACAGAAAGATAAATATCATATGTTCTCTCTCATATGTGCAACTTTAAAAAAAGTTGATCTGAACTTTGCATACCAGAGGCAGAGAAGGGGAAAGACTGGACTGGATAGCTGTTATCAAAGCTGTCAGATGTAATTAGATGTAATATTCCACAGCCCAGTGGGACAAGTGCAGTTCTCAATGTTATTACTAGGCAAAGCTGGGAGACTAGAGTGGGAAGGCTAGAACCATGAAGAAAATGTGAGATCGAGAGGCCCCTTGCCTCCTTTGGTCAGTTCATGCTATACCTACGCATCAAAATACTGCACTGTACTCTGTAAAAATGTAAAAGGATTCCATGTTCATCAAAACTGCTACCAACAATCTCCATGAATCCCCCACTCCTAAAACAAGAATTGCCTAGACCCAAGCAGCTGGAGGTTTGTTGTTTTACCATCATGAGTGTCTGTCTGGGGAGAAGGCTGTGCTGCAAGAGGCATTGTTCTTCATTACAAGTCTTAGGACTTGCCCCCTCGGGTTCGGACCCTAGTCTTGTGACAGTGAAAAATGGCACCAGGGTTCCGAGTACTCCCCTTTGGGGAGTGGCGGGGACACCAAGGAGATTGATCTTATTCCAAGCGCTCCAGTGAACATGGACTTGCTCAGGGACAGAGCCATCGACATTTCTCTCTAACCTACTAGACTGCCAAGAGACGGCCGTCCACTGGGTCCCCTGGTAGGGTGTTCCCAGTCTGATAAGCAGGTCTAAGTTAGCCACTCTGGATCCGTAGCTGGGAATCTCGAGCTTCCTGAGATTAATAGCTTCCTACCCCTCAGGTCCTCCCCTCCAGCTCCCGCTCCAGTCACACAGCTGGAGGATCCGGGTTCTGCACTGGGTTCTAGTGCTCCCATCTGCTTTGGGTCTAGAGGACAAACTCATTAAACCCATCTTACGTCACATCTAATACTGATTTACAAGAGGCTCCCACCTACTCGGCATTTACTGCTTGTGTTTTTGTGTCTTCCTTGTACCTCCCTGCCTGGGAGTTGCTCTAGGCCCCTCCTACAACTTCTGACCGTACTTTTTAATGGAATGTACACAGTTGCTCTTGGAAAAACCTCACCTTCACTTCTCCGGAGCACCTGTTAGGACTCCTTCTCAGCGCATGTCTCTAAACTTGCTTCCTAAACTACCTTTTAAAGCCAGTGCAAGGCTCCTACACCTTGACACTACCTGACTGCTGAAACACACACTGCTTTTGTTCTTTTGGGCAGTTGTCAGTCTTTGCAAGAATCTCTGAGTGCTCACAGAGTGATGGTTAATGGACTTAGCAGATTGGTTTGACAAATATGGCAGTGTTATCTGAGAGTTCCAGCATCTAGTCTAGACCACAGAAATCCTGCCAATATCTGTTATAAATTATTTAGAATTAAAAATCACATGAAGTTAATACCAACCTCAAAAATCAGTCAAGAAGGTGCCCTTTAGTGACATACTGTCTCTGTTAGTCCAGGCATCTGGTTGCACTCGACATTGCATCACCTCACTGCTCCCTCAGTTAAGCACCATAGGGTGCTTTGATCTGGTACTGCGAATGCATCATTTGATAAAATGCTCACCTAAAGAAAACCACAGGGAAACAAAGGTCTGATAAGAACCCAGTAAGTTCATGTTTAGAAGTGTGCTATCCAGCCTGTTACTTCTCTCTAAGTCAGCCTTTTGTTTGGCATGGCTTGCATGTAGTTTAAATGGCCACGTGATATAACTCCCCTGAAAAGCCCAAAGTCATATAGAAGACACATTTGTATGTTTTGCAAATTTGAAGCCACAGAGGCTGGAGAACCAAGTTCAGTTGTATCCGGTTGTATCGTACAAGGCTCGTGTTTGTTAGTAAAGGAGTCTATAGTCACTGAGTTAAATGTTATTGCGCTTTCAGATAACAAACTGGATTCTCTGGGTGTAGTGAAAGTAAGACTTTAGCTCTCTCTTCCCAGTAACAGTCATCTTGTACAACTGTCTGTAAATACACAAATAAACCTTCCACTCACAAGTGTTAGGACTGGAAGACTTGAGGATATGGTCACAGAAGCCGTGGAACCTTGGGGGTTTTGTGTAAACCAGGTATTCTCTCTCTTTGTTTGCTCTTGGTTTAGTTGGTCTGTCATTGCCAACAGGTTGGGTTACAGGTTGACTCCAAGGATTAGGAGTGCCTTGCCTCCTGGAGAGTTAAGCTACTTGTTAGACAGAAGTGAGATTCCACACTTGTTATGATTGACGATCATGTCCCGAGGCGTGCAGAATGGCCTGTGAACCAACCTGATGGAGCAACGTTACTGTTAAAAGAAATGCTGGATTCCTTGGTTTTTCCTCGTAACTTTTAATTTTGACATGATTTCAGATTTATAGAGATGAATTTTTATGAGCGATTTACCCATATAATAACATCTACCACATTATTTTTTTTACTCATTTTTTCGCCCTCCTCCTTATCCCTAGATACATGAATATGTAAATAGTCTCAGCATAGGATACTTCCTAACATTGCTAGAGTACAGTTTTCTAAATGAGAACATCAACATAGGTATAATGCTATTGTCTGTAGAACGTACTCAGATTTTACCAGTTGCTTCTATCATATATTTTATAGCAAAAGAAAATCCCCTGTCAGGCTTCATTTTTCTTCCCTTTGCTCTACAATTCCTTAGCTTATCTTGTGTGCCACTATTTTGAATGAACGTAAAGTCATCTGTAGAAAGTTTCTCAGTGAACATTTGTTTGATTTCCCTTATGGGTGCATCCAACTTGCACATTTTGAGGCAGAAATGATAAGAAATGACCTTCTTGGTGTAGAAGGTCAGAACTTGTGATGTTGAGTATATTCCTGTGTGGGAGATGTTAGCATGAGCCCCTCGGTTAAAGCCATATCTGTTCCTTTACAATAAAGTTGCTATTTTCTCCTTAATATGTGCACATCGCCCGGAGCTCCTTGAATGGTCTTACACTGGTGTTAGCGTACTTTGATGGTTTCCAGTTTGGTCTATTATTTTGTGTCAGTTAGCTTAATGTGCTTAAAAAAATTCTCCTCTCCTTATATATTTTGACTTTACTGTCCACTGTTAGAAGAGATGTTCCTTTGCCACCTCTGTTTAATAGACCTTGTTGCCTTCTCGTCCGTCAATATGGCTGCTGCTTGCCCAGCTTCAGCTGCAGCGCACTGTCCAGCTTTCAAACCTGACCTTTGGATATGCTGCTACTTTCTGGCATATCACAAGATTCCAAGTCCATATTCTACTCTCCTTGTGCCACTTCTGGAATCATCCATATTTTCCAAGGAGCTGTAGCTCGGCTTAGTGGAGCATGGTGGGTTTATGAAATCAAAACACGGATGCCAGGGCACCGACGATAGTTTGGGCTGCATGCTTCTAGGCACCCTCAGCAGAGTGCTGGAACATGCAAAGATGTGCCCATGTAATTGCACATGCGCACTAGTGAACCACACGTACTGCTCCATTTCTGGCCACCCATCTCCGTACCTGCCATCTCAGCCCAAGCCTCCTCTGTGACGTTTCTCACTTCTCCGTGTTGGTTTATCAGCCCTAGTAGAGTCCTTTTGCAATAATCATCAGTGTCCTTCTATCCTCTACACTGAGTCTCTAAGCTTTACTTAAATGTTATCAATGGGTTAAAAATTACTGATGAAAAAATTTGAAGGAATGCCACATATGTTTTGATTTGATTTTGAGAAAAGAAATAGACTCTCCACGAAGTGATTTTCTAATTAATGTTTTTCTTTTCATGGGGGCCATGAGAAAGAGTCGAGTTTGTCTTGTATCACTTTTTCCAGGAAACTTAGTACTGAACAGGCATAGATATGCATAATTCATTTTTCATTGGTGTTGAAAGTCAACACAGGAGGCTGTTCCCTCGGCAGTGACCGACCCCACAGACCACATTCAACCGGAGAGTGTGAAGAACTCAGTGTCAATTACCCACTTGTTTGTGTTCATTTGCAAACAGTTTCTCAAATGTTCTGCTGTGATGAAAGAGATGTGGTATAGTTCAAACCGGTTTGAGAAGAGTCTTTGTTGCCATAAATTAGCAGATTTTATAGACGCTACTCTCCTATATCCAGAGGCAGAGACTGGAATTTCATCCTCCATGGAAATTTTAGTTTGTCTCAGTTGGCAGTGACATCAGTCTGCATTGTGGTGAGCGAGGATTCTGAGGCCGTGCCTGGACTGAGTGGGGGTGAATACAGCACTAGCCAGTAATGTTTTTATGTGCACACTTGAACACAGGGGTGACTCTTGGGATGTACTCCTCTGCTCACTCTACCATGACCAGTGTGAAATGAACAGGGTTAGGGGGGCGGGTGATGTGCAATTGAGAAAACAAGAAAAGAGATGGATACAAGATAATGACCGAAAGCAAACAGCCAGACGGAATCCCCTTCTGAACTGGCACAGATCTAGAAGGCTCGAGAAGGCTCACTGCCTCGTTCTTATGTCGAATTGCTTGCAGAGCCAAATTACAGGATTTGACATGACACCAATATGAATAGCTACGTGCAGTGTGGATGTTATAACAACATTTGATGATACAGAAGCAACAGTGTGACCCATGTACAGAAATCAGTATGTGACTGTCTCAGGATATTTTCAAACACACAGATTTAAGGCCTTGGACCACTGCCCACTGCAGACCCTTGCCCACACGCCTTGCCATTGGTCTTGGACTTTGGCCCACTCACAGATGACTACGTGCAGTTTGAGCTCCGTCTCCGGCACCAGTGGTCTGTGAAGGCAAGATTGCAGACACAGTCTGTCCTGTTCTTCTTTACCAAATCACCCTATTATTTTTTACAAACTGCCTACAGCAGATTCCAGACCAATAAAAACTCGGGAAATTATGTACTTGACATCTAATTTTACTCATACCACCCACTTGTGCCCTTTAAATAATAGATCTCAATGAATGAAGGACTAATCAGCCCATGATCACACCTAACTATAGGGTCACACATTTTATATTTTTTAATTTAGGGATGCTGTGACACAACATGGCTCTCAAGGCCTTAACAGTCAATTTCCCAGTATATGAGCTCTAAGTGAAATTTGATTATTCACGTATCCACCATGAGGTGACTCAATTATGCTTGATGGACGCAACAAGCCCGCATATGCACTTACCATGCCACATGCATCATTTACTCCATCGTCTCTCCCAATGCTTACACTTTAACCTATATAAAAATTTGTGCATACATACTAATATGTGATCTTTTATTCCATGCTAAATCTCTAAAACGAAAAGCCACCATACTGTTCATAATTAACTTGAACTGTGAATTCACTTGTACCTTCGTCTGGAAACAAGCTTTTGACTGTTTCCCAAATTGAAATTAATTTTTAAAGAAAAATTTTAATATGTAAAAGCAAAGATGTAGAGAAACACCAAGCTGGATTCACTTCCTCCAAAACCACAATAACTAGAGCTGGGCCAGGTCAAAGCCCAGAGTCTAGAACTCAGCCTGCGACTTCCATGTGAGCCACAGGAACCCAAGTACTTGAGCCATCACCGGCTGCTTCCCAGGGAATGCTTCATCAGGAAGCTCCAATGGAAGTGGAATAACAGGGCCTGAACCAGTTACTCCAGTTTGTATTGACAGCATCCCAAGGGACACCTAAACTTTTTTGCCACATACCTGCCCTGATACAAATTTTTAACCTAAATAGTTCACTGTGTTTCACTTTTCTGAACTACAACTTGCTTTCTTACTGAAGTTATTAAAAAGACCCTGATGCTAGCACACCACTTAGACCTTTTGTTTTTTCCTTAGAGGACACCACCAAGTTAATACGACTTAATTTTAACCCTGGGTAGCACCATGTACTCTCCTCCTCTGGAGCAATAGGCTTCATTGCAGCTGATGTCTTTAGAAGGAATGCATTGGTCTCGTGAAAGACCTGGAATTCAGATTCAGAGACCCAGGGTGAAGACCACACCCAGCTGCTCCTTTTGTAGTCTTAGTATCCTAAATAGCAAGCCTCCATTTCCTCATCTGTTCAGTGGGGAAGTTGTTGTTCTTCCTGTCTTTCTTACCTGCCATCCTCTGTGGGTAGACCAAAGAATGTTTGAATAGATGTGAAGACCCATTCGTTCAAGTTCATCTCTTAGTCCAGGGCACATTAGTGTCACATTGGAGCTAAGTAAAGACATGGGCAACGTGTTTCTGACAACTGTCTTTTTTCTTGCTATGTGTTCCAGCAGGAATGTGTTGCTGCTGCTGCTGCTGCTGTGGGGTTATTAAGAAAGTTAAACTATTTGGAGAGACTTTCCAGAATTAACTATGTGACCAATTAAAAGCAAAGATTCTTTCATGACTTCATGGCTGCCTTTTAAATGGCATTGGGCATTTCTTTCTAATCTCTTATTAATTTCTAATTCCTTTCCAAGGATGGTGCATAGCCTGTTGTAGTGCTGATTAGATTTGATTATGTTTATTTTGATTATTTAGATGGCACTTATGATTATCAACTTAATTTCTATTTTGCTATCAAAATTAGAATCTCAGTGAACAAATTTGTAATGTCAGCTCTTCTATACCACTCAAACATAAAACAAGTAAATAATAGAACACAGGTCAACATACGGCTCAACAGGTTAACCCACTGCTTGCAACTATGACATCTCATGTGGGAGTAAAGGTTCAAGTCCCCGCTACTGTCTTTCCAATCTAGCTTGCTGCTAATGCATCTGAGAAGGCTGTAGATGAAGGCCCAAGTACCTGGACCTGGCCACATATGTGGGAAAGCTGGAAGGAGTTCCTGGGTTCTAACTTTACTCTCAGCTGTTGTAGATGCTTGGAGAGTGGAAAACGTCTGTGTGTGTGTGTGTGTGTGTGTGTGTGTGTGTGTGTGTGTGTGTGTGTGTGTGTGTGTGTGTGTTTGTCTGATTCTTTCACTGTGCCTTCCAAATAAATAATAAGAAAACTCTTAACAACAAAAGATTGCACTGATAACATTATGCAGCCTTGTTTGCAAGGCATATTTACTATGTATGTTAGTTTGTATGTAAGAAAAAATTCTGAGCTACTAAACACCTTACGTTTAATTATTCTTAGAGATTATGGAGAACTGTAAATATGTGAAGGCACACTTCTGTCGTGCAGGATTTTCTCCAAGTAGAGATGAGAATAGTGGTACATCTCCCCCTTAATATTAGATGTAAAAGAGCTAACTGCTGCTTGGATATTTGCTTTTAAAATTATGCCTAATTTCCAAAAACGTAGGTGCAGCACATGGCCCAGGTGTGGCTTGCAGAAGTATCTGGCCCTGACACTTGGTGCTCTGGGCTCCTCTCCTCGGCAGGGCCTCTCTCCCAGGCTTTGCTCGCGTTGAACCACAATTCACTTCATCTAGATACTTTGTACTTGGGGAGCTGTTTGTATTCCACCAAAGTTGTTGGTTTTGTTTTATGTTTTAAAATTTGTTTGTCTGAGCGAGCTTCCATTGGGCCATTCACTCACCAGATGATGCCAACAGTCACAGCTGGATCTAGTCAAAGCTAGGAATTCAGAACTCCCTCTGGGTTTCTCAGATGGGTTGCAGAGACTCAACTAGTTGAGCCATCATTTGCTGCC
Organism: Ochotona curzoniae; assembly: GCF_017591425.1. Classification (NCBI taxonomy): domain Eukaryota; kingdom Metazoa; phylum Chordata; class Mammalia; order Lagomorpha; family Ochotonidae; genus Ochotona; species Ochotona curzoniae. The sequence goes on along the minus strand of NW_024466607.1, from coordinate 34,485,683 downwards.
TCCCAGAGTGTGCAGTAGCAGGCAGGTGGGATTAGAAGTGGAGCTGGGGGTTGAACCCAAGCACTCCCAGTATAGGATACTGGTGCCCTGGAGGTATCTTTTGTATTACGAGATTTCTTTCTTCTTTGTGAAAGTGAACATTACAGAGAAGAGAAGGAGAGACAGAGATCTTCTATCCACTTCTTTATGCTCTAGATGGTTGCAAAGCTTGGGCTGGGCCAGACCAAAACCTGGTTTCCCTCAAGAGTAGCAAAGGCCCAATGGCTTGGTCCATCTTTGGCTGCTTTTCCTAGCAAGGACTTCACTGGGTGCCCAATATGGGATGACAACGCCGCAAGCCATAGCTTAACTCACTGTACAACAATGTCATCATCTAACATAACATCTTATCCACTGCTCCTCCATTAACAGTTTGTTTCTTTCCTTCGTAGTCATCCCTTAATAACCAAATTTAATTAGATCAATCTCAAAAAATTTTAACATGAAAAAATATATACCTAAATCAGAAGTATCTGGCATCCCTGTTAATGTTTTTAAGATTAGATTAGAAAAAATCTGACCTAATTTCCCAAGCAGCGAAACAACACAACAAACCCTTGACAAAAGTAGAGGTAAAATGCATTTTTTATTAAGTTATCTTTTTATATAACTAGAGACTTATCTTTAAGCATGGGCATTTTCAGAACAAAGAGTCCCCTCTTTTTAAGAAATTATTTTTTTGTTGCTATACTATGCAAGACAATAAAAACAAGATGCATTTTCGGAACATTAAATTGGGAAGGTGTGTTTGAGATGGTCTGATTTAAACAACAAACTGGGAAGCCATGTGAAACATTAGGTTGATGCAGTGCTGGGGGCGTCCTTCAACAGCCCTCGTTTGGGGAGCTAATCAGAAATTGTCAGTGGGAATTGCGAATAGGAGAGCTCAGCAGTAACTTCCCTGGGAACTCGGAGAGCCCAAGTGCCTGCAGCACAGCTTCTCCTAATGAATCTTAATGAGTCCCCTGAGTCACCTTGTCTGGCAGTTTTGTGGCATTTCTCTGCCACACTGCTCCTTGGAGCCCAACTGACTTTTACCCTGCTGAGGTCTGTGTTGATGGTCACTTGAATCGCAGAGGGTCCGGGACATTCTATAACCTTTCTTGGGGTTGTGGCACCTCTTGATGCCTTTCTGGCTCTTTGGGGGTTTTGTTTTATTTTCATAATGAACCCTCTGGGGCCCTCTTGGTGCTCAGGAGAATTTAAATCCTGAGAGTGGTTTCCCAGCCAAGTCCCTTATTCTCCCAAAAAAAAGTTCCAATCTATTCAACGGTAAGTGCAAAGTTTGTACACACACACACACACACACACACACACACACACACACACTCCAGTATTTGGAGAGGTATTTGATGGGATCAAATAGATAATTATGGGAATCACTCATCAGAGAATTTTTTTTGTTCATTTCCTGAAATATTTGTTAGGAGATATGAATACAGACGTGATGATGTGAGAATTCAATACCCAGATTCCATGCACCCATCTCCAAAGAAATGTTGATTTGAGAACGTGAAAGAGGTATGAATTCTATATAGATAACTTGGACTGTGGCTTGTTGAAAACTCCTCCTATGGTGTGAGTCCTTAAGATACCAACAGGAAAGAAACAACAAACACATTCATTGGGATGTACCTGGGATTACTCTGCACCGTAGGATGAATCAGAATGACATCTATAGCTCCTATGAAGGCTTGCGTGAGGCTTGTGAGACTCTGCCTGGAGGAGCGTGAGGGGATTAGTGTAATTTCAAGGGCAGTTAGTATGTAGGTACATTGAGTGATTTCTGAAATTGAAGACACTTTTTTAAAAACAAAAATTTATTCATTTTATTACAAAGTCAGATATACAGAGAGGAAGATCTTCTGTCGAAGCCAGGATCCAGGAACTTCTTCCAGGTCTCCCACGCGGTTTCAGGGTCCCAAAGCTTTGGGCCGTCCTCGACTGCTTTCCCAGGCCATAGGCAGGGAGCTGGATGGGAAGTGGAGCTGCCGGGACCAGAACCGGTGGCCATGTGGGATCCCTGGGGCGTTCAAGGTGAGGACTTTAGTTGCTGGGCCACGCCGCCGGGCCCGAAGACACATTTCAATTCTTCTCTTAGTTTCACCACCTGGAGCTAGCTCCTATCATCACTTAGCAATGCTTTCTCCTATAAAACACAGGTCAGGGTTACTGTAAGGTTGCCATCATCAAGAGGAGGCTGCATGTGCTGGAATACTGTGGATTTGGCCACAGAGTAAACGCTCACCAGGTGCTTAGCTCTGCTGTTTCCTGTAGGGGCTTTGAGATGCAGCTGGCGGAGCTTCCTGCACACAGGGGCCCTGCTGACGGCTCCATGGCATGGTTTCATGAACCTGAAATTACAGTTGTGAATGGACTGTTTCCATTTGTTTTTGACTGCTTTTTGAAATCAGTGACCCTTTGAATCTGGATTGGGTGAGAGCCGCCACTTCCTAAAGCCCTATAAATCACAGTAATTGATCAATCAGAAGTAATTCTTAATTTATGTCTTAGTGTGAACAGTGTAGTAATTCATTGCACATGTGCTGACTTAAGTGTTCTAAAAATAAAGTAAAACAATTGTACATTCAATATCAGCTATTTTTAAAGTGCCACGACAGATTAAGAGTTCTCTTGTTACATCCAGTCACGAGTACTGGAATTTTCTCACAACTGTGCAAAGTTTGTCTTCCTTTGACAAAGTCTTCCTTTAGGATTGCAAATCATGCTTGATTTCTTTCTTATCGTAACGTTTTTGTACCTTGAGATTAGTGCGTTGCACTGATGTCAAAATTTCTTAAAATACCGTGAAGCCCAAAGATGAAAAATGAAAGCCCTCACTAAGCATTGTCTCAATGAAAAACTGAATCGGTTTGATCATTCAGGAACGGATGCAAGGGCTTACGTGCCCAAGTCTGATGGGATACGGAAATTGCAGATGGAAGACATAATATTTTGATTACTTGTTCTGAACTCTAGCTTAAGTGAAAGGGAGAAGTTCAAGTACAATAGGATTAAGTCCGATTTTGTCAAAGCATTGCTACAGGTTTTCTAATGCTTTGTATCATTCTTTGAACCATCTGAATGAGTCAGTGTGTTTGTAAGGAGCTGGGGTGGATAAGATTAACTTGTGTGGATACTTGGAAAAGAACTGCTGGTGTTAAAGCAAATGTGGGGAGAGAAGCAATTAAGTGAGAACAAGAAAATTCATTGTATGTTTGTAGAAATCTCCCAACTTCCTAATACTCTGATTGACACGACCTCTTAATTTTCTTTCATTGCCAAAAAATCAGGTTTTGAAACCTAAAGAGACCTCCCCCTTTTGTTTTAAAGGACTAGCACCAGTGGAGTGGTTGACGTTGCCTAAGTGTGTAATCAATCACTCAGCACCCGGATACCTGGAGGGAGGTGAGAGAGTAGAGGTTTTCAGGACCCAGCGGAGAAGGGCACCGGATTTGCTGGAATCCCTTTCAACGAATGATGACTTTGCAGCGTGCTCACCTTCATGAAGGCAAATTCTAGTTTCTGTCCAGGTCTATAGCACACCTAGCAGCTTTATGAGCCACAGCGCTTTAAGTTATTGTGCATTGGCAAATAAAATTTCTCTTTTTTTTTTAGATTACTTAAAGAGTTTGTCAACCTAAGTGTATATGCAGCTCTGTATTGAAAAAAAAAATGACTGCGTGGAGGGTGCGCTTAAACAAACATTCATGAAAATGCATTGAATACTGCGTCAGAGCTATGCATGGGTTTCAAAAAGGTTTTGCACCAAAATGATCTCATCCCTGAGAGCCGTTTTGCACGCACATTTTGAAGTCCCCTCGTGTATAATCTCCGAAGGACTGTGTTGCCCGAATGCATTGTTTTTGGGTGGACTTCGCGTGTGCAGACTGTGAGATTTCGCCTTTATTTTTTAGTTCATTGCTGGAAACCCACAGCAGATTGGGTGATGTTTTCACTTGTTTCGGGTACACTCTGTGCTTCTGGGTTTATGCTTCGTCATCAATGAAAGGAGAATCATGTGGACAGTGGAAATCAACCTTTGTTTAGACAGTGAGGTTTAATTACCCACGGATTAGCTTAATGGCTTCATAAAGTGAACTTTACCAGTGGAATGCCCAGGGTGTCACCGGCTCCATTGAACAGATCATAGAGAAAATAAGAAACTGCTATTTCTATTGGAATAATAACTTTCCTTTCCTGTGTCAGTTTGCTTGAAACTTAGGTCCATAGCAAGTGTTGGCTCTGTGTGTGTGTGTGTGTGTGTGTGTGTGTGTGTGTGTGTTTGGCCACAATTAGAATATTAAAGGCATCCAGTCATAGGCGCTGTCTTCAGCCTTTTGTTATAATTGATCACTGTTCTAAGTAATCTTTTAAAACTTAATAGGCATCAGATGTGATTTTTCTGGTTCTACATCAGCTGTTTGCCATCTTGATTAACATGCTGTGTCTGAGAACCACAACCAGAGGATGTAAAAATAGTTTGAGGTCAGATCCAGGGAGGACAGACCATTAAACTGTGTGAAGGCTGCTGGGTGAGGCAGAAGATGAGTCCTTCCACGTTGTTGGGCAGGGGAAGGGAACCTGCTCCCCTACGGCGAACATCACAGTGAGGGAGGGTACGTTATGCATCTTTTGAAGTCGGCCCCGATCATCACACCCAAGCAAGTATATCTCACACTTCAGTCAGTCTCGTACCACCTGCTCCGTTTTTTCCCCTAAATGTGCCACCTGGTTTGCAAGATTCTTAACATTATTCTTATAGTAACATTCTTTCGTTCTACTGAATGTTAAAAGGAAGCTGGATGTGATGCCTTTGAGTGGAAAGCCGCTTTCACATGCTATTGATAGAAACCAATGGTCAAAATAAATACGATGAAAATACAGAGTTCACAGGGTTTAAGCTAAATAGTCTACTTGCTATAGACTGTGCTTCAGGATGGGCTGCTTTCTTTCTAAGGGTGACATGAATCTATGGGATGAGAAATTAGGATGCTAACTGGGAGGGGCCAGAAGGCTTTTAAAAATCAGGTCCCTCTCTGTTGATTTTTCGAAAAGTGCTTTGCAAGTGTGTGGATACTGTAGAAACGCATCAAATTCTACAGTCACAAGAAGCTTACTGCCAAGGACGCGTTGCGAGAGCTGCCTTGTCATCTGAGTTCACTGCTGTGTGGATATGAGAGTATATGCTGAGGTCCACCTACGGAGTAGAGACCAGTCACGCTATGTGACACCTTGTAACCACCGAGAGGTGTCATGGGCGCGAGATGTATAAGGCTGTTGCCCGTGCCATGTTCTGCATCATTCGCCTAAGTCATGATTCTGGTATAAGGGAATTCTGACTCAGTGGCACGGTTGTTGGTTACTATGCAGTATTTCGTGCTGTACATAATAAGCACACTTGCTGCGCTTTCATACAGTGGTAGCCCAGTGAGTTTGTATACAGCAGCATGGATTGCAAACATGCATGTAATGTGTTGCACTACAGTGTCCGTAAGCAATAGGAATTTTCTTCTCTGTCATAATTTTATGGGACTCATGTCATATAGGCGCCCTGTGAGATGTCTTGTGTCTGTGGGATGTCCCTGTGTGGCACGTGGCTTACAGTAAGTTCACTTTCTGTGTATTGCGCATACAGTATATTTTTGTTTAAATGGCGTCCTGACTATTCAGTCCCCCAATGAGTCTCTGTTCTAAATATAATCAGGTGGCCTGGAGCTTGCCAGTGAGCTAACTCTTCCTGCCAGTGAGGGATTTTAACAGCACGGATTTTAGTAGCTGTAAAGAGCTACCTAAACTGATGTCACACGGGAGCCCCCCCAGAAGGGTGGCGAGTGCTCCCCTTGTTTCCCCTTGCTGCCCCAGGCTCAACTGAACACCATGTCACTGCTTCGATTTGGTTGGTGAGAACAGAAGGAGCCCTTAGAGGTTAGAATCCACTAACAGAGCAGAGGAATTCCGTCACTGTTCAAGAATTCCAAAGGCAAAAAGGTAAATATTAGTGTCCCAGGCCAGGAACCCAGAAATTGGGGGAAATTCCTCCTTGATAAACAAAGTTTTATTGTTTATTTGTGTAAGTTTTGGGAAAGGCATCCTATCCGATACATCCCAGTTGTAAGCATTTACTGTGTGGATGTTTGTTAATGGGCACAGCCAAAACATAGATTGAAAGTGTGTTCAGACAATTTCCCATGCAGGGGCTCTTTGAAAAAGTATTTTGCAACTCTCTTTGGACTAAAGTAAGAAATATGTCTTATGGGCAATCCAGTGTAGCATATATGCGTAAGGGGATGAGAGTGCGATGTATATTAGAATGGGGTCAAATTTCATGAGGAACTTTTATCCTTCCTGCACGACCACAGCTGGGTATTTCTGTTTTATTCTTTTTCTTTTAATGCTGGCTGCCACCCATCAAGTAGGTGTGGCCTACTGTCAAGGCAATGGGCCATAGTTTGAAAACATTGCACTTTGGATGACAGAACTGTATCATCCGTGTTGCCAAGTAACGCCTTTTTCTGATATCCCACCCTAGCATCTGCTAGAAGTTTAAGACTGTTGCCAAAAAAATGGAGTCAGCTTTGATAACTAGAATATAAATCTAACCAAGTATTTGCCAACAATGAACTCCTCTTCCTGTCCACTCATCCACTAATGAACTTCTTCCCTAAAGCCAAGTGCATGAGCTCTGTACGTCAGCAGCAGATGGCTGATACTGATCTGTGGTCACTGGTCACTTGGGTCAGGGTGGACTTCCCACAGAGGAACCTAGATGCTCGATTGGGAAGGCTGTGTTGTGTGTACATGTGGAACTTTGGCGTAAAGGGTGCTTTCTAACCTCCTCGAGCAGTTTGGGACCAGCCTAGGGGTTGGTAGGGATGCTGTCATGTTTCGTTTGGAAGTTGCCGAGCAAGGTGCGTCTTTGGATCCCATGACACAGTTTCTTCCTGAAGGATCTAATAACGCAGGCTCGAACAGCTGCTCCTGAGAGTGGAAGCCACATCGATTGAGCTGTGTAACTGCTGAATTCCTAGCTCCTAGAACTACTGTTAAGTGTCGGGCCTCCACTCTGTGAATACCTGTCTCATGATCCAGGAATAGCTTCCCAAGCCACCTGATCGTCTTCAGAGGGTAGAACTATAGGCAGTCTAATGTTAGAAGTGTACAAGGCAGGTGACGGTATATCATGGGGCCTTGGGACATTTGATACTTCAACAACACCTCCTGCAGACAGGTGGACTCGGCCAGCTGTCTATACAGGAATAGCAACGGGTTAAAATAGATCTCTTTCCCTGGGCCAGGAGGAATTCACACGTAGGGAGTTCCTTTATTTGGAAGCAAGGGGGTGAATGGGTTTGCCAGAGAGAGAAATCATGAAGAAACCCTAATTTACTTGTTGTACAAATTTAAAAAAATAAATAAACATAATGGCATCCTCTGAGAACCAGGAATTCAGTTTTTCAGTAGACCATATTGGATTTTAAACCTACACTTTAAAAAACTGCTGCATTTATGCATTCCAACCTTTCTATCTGAAGTAAGCCTTTTGCTTGGTCCTGTTCAACAGCAAGTTTAGGTAACTGTTTTATCTGTCATTAACTTAGCTCATGTGAGGCTGAGCGCCTGTTTCCTTTAGCTGTTGTGCTGGTTGCTTCTGAAGCTGGGGACTTTGCCACCATTTTGGAAAATATTTAACACTGGTCACATTTGTCCTGCCTTTCCTGATTGATTTGAGTCGTGTCTTCCTGTCCGAACTGGTGTTGGCAAGATAAATGCAGTAGCAACTGCATATGCAAAGATGCCTACACTCACACCTATTTTGAGCATGCCAGTTTTGTTCTAGGGAATTTGGCCACTCTTGTGGCCACAGAATTTTCACACATGTTCCAGGAAATAATTGCTTGGCCATGGTTGCTTAATTAAACCAAGTTCTCAGTGGAGCGATAAACCACGGTGGAACTTTCTGAAAGCTTCTCTGGGGGGTGGGGCGGGATGCAAATCAAAGTGTTAGTGGCCTTGGGAAAGGTCTTGGTGGATTCCTCCCAGCAGACTGCAGCCCAGTGGGCATTGGACGAGCAAGATGGCATTCAGTACCTGGCCTGGGAAGGAGTTGCATTTTAGCTTTTTAACTATCTGCCACAGTGTTTTGAGATCTGTATTCTCCGCTGAACTAGTGGGAGAAATAGACGAGGTGAAAGTAGGTGAATGTCCTTGTAGAATGAGTGTTAAGGCAGACAAGAGGGTCATCCTCCTATAAATGAAGTCATCAAAAGCATGTTTCCTAATAGACATTTCCTGACATGTTTTCTCATAATAATACTTTCCAATAGAAGCTGCGAAATCTGAATTCCCAAATTTTGGAACATTAAGAGTCATGCAGAGCAGCAGTTCTCTTCATTTTTCCGTTGAACAGCTGAAAAAGGCAGCGCACTTCTTTAGAGATGGCAGAACATCCTAAAGCCATCTTAAACATTCACATGTTCTATCTGGAATCGCAACCAAATAGTGTCTTAAAAAAAAAATCATTTGGTTGAAGACTGAAAGACGATCAAGTAAAAACGTTGCGATTTCTCCTTCCCCTGGCAAAATTCAGGCAGATAGACTTTTGCTGAGTGGTGTCTCAATTAGAAAAGACAATGAAAGATAACCTGTCTGGCAATTAGCTACTTCTGGTAGCCTGTAGGAGAGGTCGTCAAAACATTCAAGTGATGACGTGCATAACAGAAAAATTATGCATGGCTTTTAAAACAGTAATGCATCAAACTAAGCATCCTTGAATCCGATTTCCTTGAACTTTCTAACAGCACCTTGGTGTCATTAATTGTGAGTCCCTTTAATTCAGCATATTTTCAGCTTCGTAACCTAACAAGAAGGAACATATAGTTAGAATGCAACGTAGTTTCTGCATTTGTTTGAGATAAATGGCAATGAAACACTGTTGGTTAAGGTCATCCTACTAGGTACATTAAACTAATGCTGGGGGTCGGGGATCAAAATAATTTTTACAGCTGACCTTAACACACAGAAAAAAATAAGTGATTTTTGTTAGTGTTACATTGCTTCCTAAATCAGCTTTCATTTATTTTCCTTTAAGCAATAACGTATTTCAACTCGTGTACCATTAGTGTGGGAAATGAGAGAGATCGTGCCGGACACAAGCATTGGACAGGCCAAGGAGTCTTTATTAGCCAAGCTTGCTGATGGCAGCACCTGCCTGTGGGCACTAAGCTGGTCGCCGGAGTCCCACCAGCTGAGTTTCATGGGGGACAATGTACTCTGTGATAAATCGGGGCGGTCATCATGATGGTGACCGAGTACAGGGCAGTGGTCTCAGGTGAGGACAGACTGGACACCACCCTGTTCCCCCGTCCCACTTTACTGGTGGGGTTTTCTCACTTCCTGTGGTTAGATTTGGTTTGGGGTGCTATAGTTGCCCTGAGGAAGGAGAAGCCCTCAGAGCTGAGGAGTGTCTTTTGCAGAGGACAATTGGATGACACACAGGTAGAGGGGCTCAGAGCGTTCAACGGCACAGGGGGCTCGCGTGGGGGCATTCAATGAATCCATCCACATTTGCCAGGGTGCAGAGGTGTGCAAAGCAGTGGGGAGAGTTGCTCCTGCTAGCCTGAGGCTGTTGTAGCTCGTGCGGTTAATCTGTTACTCCGTGGTGCCCAGGAGTGCTCATGGAGGAAGAACTTAACTCTGTACAAGCCTTCCACCGTCCCAGTTTTGAGCAGTGGTGTATCATGTGGACAAGGGTGAGCTAGCTGCGTGGGTTTGATGTCATTAGCTTGGTAGTCTTGGCAAGAAATTTGCAAAGAATATATTCTACATGTTTCATACTCCTGAATAGAAGGACTCCCAATGAAACTTACACCTAAACCTTTACATTATGATACTAGGTCCTCTATATGTATCATGCCATGATTCACTTACACATCAGAAAGTACGCTTGTAAAAAGTGACTATACTATTATGATAATACCGAGACAAGTGGAGGAAGGGGAAAGGGGGGACAGAGGAAGGGGAGAGGGCAGGAGAAACCCTTATGGCTACAAAAGTGTATCATAGAAAACAATACACAAAAAATGAAATTTTAACAAATGAAACACCTGTGACTAGATGAGAAGACACTGATATCTAACACACAGATATAATCACATCGATTCCAAAGCTCTCCCCTGGAAGGTGTGTCTTCTGAAAGCAGGGGCCACACTTACTGAAAGACTAACATAACGTTGCTGGGTGATGTGGTGTTCTAACCTTTAAGAAAATGTGGTCACAGCATGGAGAGCGTTCAGTGTGTTTGTTTTAAAATGTGGGGAGCCCTGGAAAACGCGCTGGGAAAACCATCCATTCCCTTTGCCGATTCAGCAGACAGGGAAGGCAACCCACACGGAGTTCTTTCTCCCCAAGGGTCCCAGAGGTGCGGGGCTTACTGCGTAGACAGGCTGTTCTGTCCAGAGAACGTTGTCTGAACCTTGGAAATGTATACTTGAATAAACTGAAAACCCCAAAATATGATCCTACTCCCCCAAGAGCATTTTGTTTTTCTGAAATGAAACTTGCTGCTTGGTGATTTATGCTCAGTTACATCCAAGTGTTGACGGAGATGCTGTCAGGGTCACCGTATTGTGTTTCACAATGGGTTTGAGGGGGATTTTATTTGTATAATGCAAGATGCAGTCCAAGCCACAACTCTGGAACAATCACAGCAGTAACCAACCAGTCTTTTCTGGAGACCCACCCAGTCACAGGTGTTTAAAGAGTTCAGTAAACTCATTTTCCTAAACGAACTGAAGTCAAGGTTAAACAAAAACCTGATGTTGAGTCTTAGGTGAGATGGTAAAAGCTGCTTGATAGGCTAAACAGCCACAGGACAGGCCTTGTTGTCACCAGGTAATGGGGGAGTGGAGAGAGAGAGAGAGAGAGAGAATCTTTCATTGGCTGGTTTTCTTCCCCAAATGTCTGTAGCATCCAGGACTGGACCAGGCTGAAGCCAGGAGCCAGGAGCCTCATCAGGGTCTCTAACATGGGTAGCAAGAACCCCAGATACTTGGGCCGTATTCCATTGCTGCTTTCCCAGACATGAGCTGGAGCAGCCGGGACTCAAACCTACACTCACGGGTGATGTGGGCATGGCAGGCAGGGGTCCTTTGGAGGGAGGTTTCCATGACAGCAGTTGCCAAGGGGAACCACCCCCGTCAAAAAAAAAAAAAAATTGGAGCTGAGGCCTCACTTTTCTTCCCTTGCTGAACTCAGTGAAAGGCAAAAGAACAAGGGAATCCCATGGACTCTGTGCCCTGTGGATACCCTCCCTGGGGACAGAGAGCAGGGTAGAAGAGGGAAGCAAAGCGCTAAAGGGGATGTAGCTTACAACGCACCTAGCATGGGTACCCCCACTCTCCCAGCCCCCATGGCCAGGCTAAGCACGCCGTGACCACTTCATCCTGTTGTCTCGTTCCTAATCCCGGGGACCATAAACATCGGCATGTGTGATTACACACAGGGTTTATGTGCATATTTTCAGTTGAGAATCCGAAGAGTAAATAAGGAAAGGAAGCTTGAGTGGAATTTTCCACAGAGACCACTTGCTGCGGAGGACATTCATCGCATCTCAGTCTCTCCTCCCCCCGGGGTTGCTGGCTGCCTTTGCCTCTGGAAGTGCGTTTTGCTGTCTGAGATCTCGAGTGGGGCTTGAAAGCAGGGAAAGCCTCTTCGGGAGAATGAGTGAGTGAAAATTGCACTGTATTCATCAGCTATGCATGAGCAAGGGACTCCACGGAGAAAAGAAGCAACCCGGACACAGTCCGGAACGTCACATCACATTGCTGAGTGATGTCCACGAACACCGGTCTGCTGATGGCCTTGCAGTTCCCACTCGAGGGGCGTGGAAGCCAGCTGTCTTGAGAAAGTGTGTTGTGCCTGGCTTAGTCTGAATTTTCTTGGTGTTCTTATATTTTGATTTCTTGATTTCTCCAGAGATTATCGTTTATCTCCAGGACTTTGATTTCTTTATTTACACCTCTCAGAGCTGTCACTCTAAATATATAACTTAGTGCTAACAAGATGACAGTTCCGACAGTTCTGTGGAAGCCTACGTTTGTAGGTTACAGGATGAGTTAGTTGTTGGTTTCTGTTGGACAGTGTATTTAGTCTATGAGTTCAACCAAGCACAATTTAAAAGGGCTAAAGTTTCAATAGGTATGTTGAGAAATTTGTTAGCATCTTCATATTGACTTTCTACCTCTTTTCCTCCTAAAGTTGATATGCTTCCATGGGTACTTTATGTTTTTTAATATTTCTTTAAGATTTATTTTTTTTATTGAAAGGCAGATTTACAGAGAGAAGGAAAGAAAGAGAAAAAGATCTTTTGTCTGCTAATTCATTCCCCAAATGATAACAACAGCCAGAGCTGAGTCCCATCCAAAGCCAGGAGCCAGGAGCCTCTTCGGGGTCTCCCTTGCAAGTTCAGGATCCTAAGGCCTTGAGCCATTCTCGACCACCTTCCCAGACCACAAGCAGGGAGCTGAATGGGAAGTGGGGCAGCTGGAATATGAACTGGCACCAATATAGGATCCCAGAGCATGCAAGGCAAGGACTTTAGCCACTAGGCTACTGTGCTAAAAAAATGAGTCTTTTAAAAAAAAAAAAGATTAATTCTGATAACCCACCACTCTGCTTTAACCCAGTCAGCACAACTAACTCCCCCCAACTGTATAGCACCCCACGCACAAACCAAAATGCTGCTGCTCTCTTGTCTTGAGAGGCAGCCTTATCACTTGGCTCAGACCACTGGCAATGAGTCTCTTGTGTGGTCCTTGGTGAGTTGGTATGGTTTGTGTTGCCACCACTTCAATGTGGTGCCATGACTCAGATAGGCTGTCCCATTGTACTACTCTCCACTCCAGGGAGCTGCCATGGGATCCTATTCTTTCTTGGCTGCAAACCTTCCACCCAGTGAGTTTACCTTTCATCTCATCAAACACTCCTTCTCGCATCCATCACTGGCCAAGTCAGTAAGTCCTTCTTTTGGTTGGAAGACCCAATGTGGCCAAAGTGGATTAAGTTGAGCCCTGTGAACTCTAGGCTAGAGGTTCCTCTATGAGAGCCCTGTTCTTTCGGCTACTAAGTGATATCAGGCACTGTGCCCAGCCCTGACCTAGTGATGTCTCCCAGTGTGGGAGGGAATCTGCCCAGGGACAATGGGAAAATGCTCCTGCTTCTCTGGTCAGCCTCTCCACTCCCTCATCTTGGGTACAGCACCTCTACCATTCCTGCACAAACTCCCCTGAGGTGCGTTCTGAACAAGCCAGTTGCACTCCCACTCACCCTCGATCTAAAGCCTCCGTAACTCACCTGACTCTATAATACAGAGTGGCCTCAATAGTCCCGAGATAATGCTTCCAAACAGCCACTCCGTGGCATCTTTGATCTATAACTTGAGCGAGCACTCGGGGAAATGGAGAGCTCCCCTATGTCCAAGCTTTCTTTAATCTTCACTCCATGCCATCTATCTCTCTGTTCTGGGTGCTGCCCAACTCAAATAGTCCCTGCTCTCAGAAACTCCTCAACCCCTTCTATCCCGTCCTCATTCCCTCCCCTCACTTCATCCACTGACTTTGATCTCCTTATCACAGCCTGCACAGCCCGCAGCACCCTCACTCCCCCAGCTTAGCCTTAGCCTGCCAGTTACATGCTCCCGTGCTACTCAGCCCACTCAACCCGTCCCCATAATCCCTCTTCAGGAAGTAGCAGATGCCAAAGGCATAGTCCGAGTCCACATCCCATTCTTCTTTGGTGACCTTTTTCAAATTAAAAAGACACTAGGCTCTTTCACCTCTCTAAAATTTCCATTTCTAACCCAACCCTACAACATGACCTTCTGTGACGTCCACACCATTATTACCACTACTCTACCTTCTGAGGAGCACAGCTAAGTTCCAGAACAGGCTAGAAGTGATGAGGTTCATCAGATTACCCCCAGTCATCATGCCCTAGGGGCAGATACGCTCCCTGAACACAGATCCAACTGGGACTCTAATTCTGATGAGGTAATCCTTAGTAAGGACCATTTTGTCACCTGCGTTTTAGCCCAACTTTAAAAATGTGCCCAAAAGGGCATTGATTATAACAAACTCCAGGAGATTATCCAAGAGAAGGCTGAAAACCCATCTGCCTTTCTAAATTGCCTCACAAGGGCTCTGCTGCAACATCCAGATCCCAGGACCCCAGATCCCAAGACCCCAGATTACTGGGTTTTTTTTTTTTTAAAAGATTTGTTTTATTTTTTTTTTATTGGAAAGGCAGATATACAGAGAGGAGAGACAGAGAGGAAGATCTTCCGTCCGATGATTCACTCCCCAAGTGAGCGCAACGGGTCAATGCTATGCCGATCCGAAGCCAGGAGCCTCTTCCAGGTCTCCCACGCGGGTGCAGGGTCCCAAGGCTTTGGGCCGTCCTCGACTGCTTTCCCAGGCCACAGGCAGGGAGCTGGATGGGAAGTGGGGCCACCGCGATTAGAACCAGCGCCCATATGGGATCCAGGCGCGTGCAAGGCGAGGACCTTAACCACTTGTGCCACTGCGCCGGGCCCCAGACTACTGGTTATTAAGAAAAGGTGCAGTCCTTCAGAGTTTGAGATTTTCTGCTAGATTCGCTTGTTCACGTTTTCTTAAGAAACAAAGCAGCATGGCTTTCTTGTGCCATGTTTCTGAAACTCACCTTTTGACAGCGTGCCCCAGGAGCGCTCTACTGTAAATGAAGTGATGGTTCAGCACACAACCCAAGTGCCCAAGATGAGTGGGTGGCAGTGCGGGTAGAGAGGTGGGATTTCGTCTGTTTTCAAAATCACCTTTATCATTTTGGGGGTTGAGTCAGTCTTAGGTTCCACTTTTGGGCTGTTTCACAGTAATAAATTTGCTAGTTGGAGTGAACTCACTGATTTCATTTCCGTTTGGAAAGATGTGCGATGGGGTGGGTGTCTGAAAAGGACGGGGCGACTCTGCAGGCCTGCTCTGCACCGCTGCGCACAGCCAAGTCCTCGGGCTGGCTCAGAGGCTTCATGCAGTGCGAGCTCTCCAAGTGCCCCTGTCCCACACAGTCCCTCGATAGTGAGATTAGCACTCAAGAGGCTGGAGCGAGGGGGTTAGAGTGTACTCAGAGGGCAGCCTGGAGCCTCCAAAGGGAATGGATGTTTGATGTTCATTTCCCTTTGGAGGCTGAGTGTCAAATAGCGGACAGGGCTAGCGCCCGCTCATTAATCCTAACAACTGCTTCTCTGTGATGCTAGAATAAAGGGTCTTGGCCCTTTGCATTTCAGATCTCCTTGCTTCCCGCAAGCCACTCATGTCTTGAGGATGTACTAAGAGTCTAGCTACACACGCTGCCGGGCTGCCACAGGCTTATGCCTGTAGTGGGGCTGAAGTGGGCAGCTTATATCTTGAGTGGGATGGACGAGTCCTTCTATCTTTGCTGTGAACACGTTTCTTAAAGTATTACCACCTGGTTGGCTGTGTAGATCCCCGTGTCTAGTGAACCCTACTAGTGGGTAGTCAATACATATATGTATTGTTAGCTATTTTTTAAGCCTTGCAAAGTATTTTTGACAGTCTTCTGTGGTTTTGGAAGAATGAATTTCATCTATGATGCTTATATTGTGGAGTTAGTTCGATAGGTCAACGGTTGGCAGATTTCATGGAAAGGGCCACAGGTGCTTTTGGCTTTGGGAACCAGATAGAAACTACCCCGTTTGACAGCTGTAGGCTGGAAGCACCCATAGATAGTAAATGGGTGAACAAATGGGTGAACATGGGTATGTTCTAATAAACCTTTATTTTTAAAGTGTCTGATCAAGATAAACATAGCCAAGTTCCAATAAAACTTTACTTAATGAAAAGTGGCTGGATGAGATGAGCATGGCCATTTTCCAACAAAGATTTTATTGAAAAAAAAAATAGGATAATTGGTTGGAATTGGCCTGTATAGGCAGACATTTGTTACTCTCTGCTTGGTTATTCTCCTAACTTTGTCTTTGTAGCTGTATTTCCTTTTGAAACTGAATCTCTCATTTTCCCTCCTCATCATCCCGGACACCCTACCATCCAGGTTGTCACTTGCTGGTGTGTCCCAGGATGCAAGCATGTCATGTCAGGTGCTTTGTGCACATCTGCTCCACCCCTCCCTGCATACCTTACCCGGTTAGGACCTGTGCAGAGGTCTTGTCGTGCCCAAGGAGTCACCCTGGGACTTCAGGGAGGTCTGTGGGAGGCCTAAGATTCTGTAAGCCACCACAGGGTTCCCACCATCAACCATCAACAATTCACCTGTGGATCTTGCCCTGGGCTCTGAGATAAGGCGTTGTGGACAGGGAATGCTGTGGAACACAAAAGAAGAGTTCCAGACCTCTGGTTACTGATAGTTGTGAGCTGTCTTCTCATTTTCTCTCAAGTCTCCAGCCCTAAGACCCCAGGGGTTATCTCTCCAAAACTCTGGAAGTTTTCACAAGGTTGCCATTAAGCATTAAAATCCAGATGATCTCTACGCCCAGGTTTCCCAAATGCAGGATGAACTCAGAGTTTTTCATTAAAGAACCAAAAAGGGAAGCACTCTTGTAAGCAAAACTTCCCACCTCGTTGCCCAATCCCACTTGGGTGGTTAGGACTGTTTCTTTTGCTACCAGGTGGGTTGCTTGTTTGAGGCTAATGCTGCCCCTGTGAGAAGCTGCAGTCCACACCTGCAGTGGCCGAGGTGTGCTTAGAAAGCAGGACACAGCCAACTGGTTGAGCTGTAATGTACTTTGACAGCTGGAATGTACCATGTGATTTATGGAAGTCTCGCAGAGATCGGCAGATAGCTTGGTGCTCCGTTTTCTGACACCCAGGCAAGGGTTTGAGGCCCAAATCAAAAGAATGCTCTCAAAGGAACCACTGGGAGCTCATGGGATTTCTCAGTGTTGTGATGGAATTTATCCAGGACTCAGCTAGAGTTTACCAGAAAAAAAAAAACAGCATTAAATTTCCATGCAGCTCAGTTATCAACTAGCAGTTCAACCACATGTATATTGAAACTTGGGAGGACTTATTAAAATCTGAAACAAGGATAAGAGATGGAGGAAGAAAATGAAGTGAGAATGCTTTAAGTGGACTGAACTTGGGAAAATACATAGCACCGAGCATATAGACTTGAGACGTCAGTTTTTGAAAGGCAGCTTTTTCAGAGACACAAAGAGGTCTTCCATCCACTGGCCCACTCTTCAAACAGTTGAAATAGCCAGAGCTGAACTGATCAGAAGCTGGAAGACAGAAGTTTGTTTCCCTGGCCTCCCACATGGGTACAGACCCCCAAGACCCTGGGCCATCCTTTGCTGCTCTCCCAGGTCATAAGAAGGGAACTGAATCAAAAGTGGAGCAGCAGGGACGTGAGCCAGCACCCCACATGGGACACTAGCGCGAAGGCAGAGGATCAGCCTGCAGTGTCATGACACCAACCCCCTGAGGCTTTATTTCTATGATTTTGAAGAATAGAGAATGCCTTTGGTCACCTTGATTCTTGTTCTCCATTTGTGTGTGTGTGTGTGTAAGTAAAAGGTTACATGAAGTGATTTTTAAGATCCTCTGCATATGCATTGGAAAACTTGTTAGGAAGGGAGTTTGGGGCCCTGCATGAAGCCACTGCTTGCAATGCCCCTGACCCGTGTTGGAGTACTGATTGCAGCCCCAGCTGCTCTGCCTCTGATCCAGCTTCCTGTTAATGCTCCCTGGGAGACAGTAGGTAAATGTTCCAGTGCTTGAGCCACGCACTTGGGAGACCAGGTAGAGTTCCAGGCTCCCTGGTTGCAGTCTGAACTAGCCTTGACTCTTAAAGACAAAGGGAAGATTGATCTCTCTCTTTCTCCTTCTCTCTCTCTCTCTTTTTTTCTCTCTTTCTCTGTTACTGTGTCTCCCCCGTGTGTGTGCAACTACCTCACAAGTAAATGAAAAGAAATGAATATTGTCTTCAAAGAACAAAAGAGATTGGAACCTGTGTTTAAGAAATAAACACAGCACAAAGCTAGTGAAATTCTGTCAGCACAAAGCTAGTGAATTTCCTGAACACCATCGCCTTGTCCCTTAACTCCAGTGAAACGCAGAATTGCCTAGGAAGCCCTCCCCTCTCCCCGCTGTAATCCCACCTCCACCTTTGTACTCTACTCTGCCCTGCCCCAGCTTGAAAATCCCGGGGATGGAGAAGGTTCCGTCCTGACTTTTCTGAACAGGACAACTGCTCTGTGGGTTCTGAGCAGTTGGCACAGATGTCCTGGGGTCACGAGGGCCCCCTCCACAGGTGCGATGAAGGCGGAGGGCCCCAGGGCTCCTCTGCCTGGGCAGGACCCTCACTGGGCAGCTGTGGCTTTGATTGAAAAGGTGTTGTGGTCCTCCAGAGGCTGCTTCAAACCAGATGGCTTTGGTCTGTGAAATGTGCATTTTATCCCAGCCGCCCCCCGCCCATGGGAAGCGTTTATTCAAGGATTTTGCCCTTGCTTTAGAAGTGAGAATGTGACTACAGCCAGATTGCTGTCTCCAAAGGTATTTGCTACATATGTGTCTTCCGCTAATATGTTTAAGGATTTGTAATGAAAACAGTCATTCTGAAGTAAGAGGACATGGACATAAAAAGCAGTAATGGTTGATGCTATCTACTTTTTTAAAGATAAGGGTTTTGTCACAAAGGCACGATTTATGGTGGGAAGGCTGCATAGCGGCCCCATGGCAGGTAATAAATCATTTTTTTTCACCACTGGATATTGAAAAAAAGAAAGAAATACAAAGACATTTTACAAATAGGCAAAATAAGAACACTTCGGAGTATTTGGCTTGTGGAAGACAAAGTGTACAAAATTTACAGTGGCTAAGCCTGAGCATATATTATTGAGCGAGAAGAACCGTAGTTTAAATTTACTTTCATAAAACTGAATTTTGAAACTCTGTATTAGGCAGCAGGTAATTTTGGATTTTTAAAAATTTATTTATTTTACTTGAAAGTCAGAGTTATAGAGAGAGGGAGAAACAGAGTCACATCTTCCGTCTGCTGCTTCACTCCCCAGATGGTTGCAGTGGCCAGAGCTGGGCTGATCTGAAGGATGCTGGGAGCCAAGTTTCTTCTGGGTCTCCTATGTGGTTGCAGGATCCCAAGGTTTTGGGCCATCTTTCACTACCTTTACAGGTCATAAGCAGGGAACCAGAGCAGAAGTATGGAGCAGCTGAGACTTGAACCGGCATCCATATGGGATGCAGGTTGCACAGGTTCCATAATGATGGTTTTGATTTCTGATTTTTTTTTACCAGGAGTAATTATGGTAATAATAGAAAGCAGAGTCTTGTTCTTCTGGCCACAGTTAGGCAAATAGAATGAAGCGAATCCTATTTGTATGTGAGAATAAAGCTAGTACCCTAAAGGACTTGATGGAAACCTCACAGAATGCAAGAACCTAGGAAGGGATGGGACACGGGTCCTTCTCTCCTGGGCACCCTTTTTCCTCTTCCTCTTGCTCCTCCTCCTCCTCCTTCTGTACTTTCAGTCCTCATGGAAACCTGATCCCAGGCTCTGCTGGTATCCATGGGCAGTAGGAAGTCTCTGTCCTCAGATCTATGTAAGGAAACCCAAATGTAGGTAGCAAGTCAATTGATTGGGGTGCTAGATTTCTAATAGATGCATGAAGGCCCCAAGAGATCTGATTAAGAAGAAAGATGGATTGAACGGGGTTAACCAGGGTCCACAGTGTGATGAAGAAAAAGGGCCTGTAGTTTGTAATCAGATGAGCTTGATCCCAGTTTAGCTGTGGCTGCAGCAGATGGACTGGACACGCTGTGTCATAGGAGCTCAGTTGTTTTTGTTTGTTTTAATCAGAAAATGGGAATAAATGACATCTCTGCCCTGAGAAGACAGGAGTGAATACAAGTTCCAGGAGAGCTTATAATTTCAGTTATTCATATACGGTGAATCTCCTTTTTTAAATTTCGTTTTTATTTATTTTTATAAATTTATGAATTTGTTTTTATTTTTCATCAGTTCTGTAGTTTGCCCACTATCTTTAATAAGACTTACCTTTTTTTATTAGAAAGTGGCATGACAGAGAAGAGAGAGGAGAGAGACATCTTCCATTCCTTGACTGATTCCTCAAATGACCAATGGCCAGGACTGGGCCCAGGCTAAAGCCAATTCAGTCCCCCATGTGAGCAGCAGGGATCCAACTTACATGGATCATCTTCTGCTTTCCCAGGCAGTGGAAGGCCCAGAGAGCTGGCTCAGAAAGAGCAACCAGGACTTGACACAGCTCTCCACGATGGAATAGCAGCATCTCTAATAAACTTGACCCATTGTCACTTGCGGCATCTTAACCCATGGCACCACAACGCTGACCCCAGCAAATCTCTTTCGGAAACTGTAGGTCTGTCTGATTCAGCCTAAGCAAACAGGAACTCTTTCAGCATGAACTTGGGCCTTTGTCTTGTCCCCAAACATACTTGTTACTTGTTTGAATCACAGGATTTTAATGTCCTTTCAGTGCCATGGCCAGTGAGTTAGCTTGTATGTAACTGTAGCAAATATTGGAAGCATCAGTGGTGAGGGCTATAAAAAGAGTGTGCCACAAACAGGGTTCCATCCCCTGCCAACAGATGCCTTTGCTCTCATGTGCTTCAGTATCAGGTGAGTTGCCAAGAATCCCCAAACTGCCCTTGGCCTCTCTTGGTTCGTTGGGAGGTGGTCCGTTGGTATCACTGTGTTGATCCCCATGGTTTTGTAGGGGAGGGACTCAGCCTGGCCGTAAGACCCAGCCCTTTGAGTCCCAGGTATCTCAAAGGCTATAAAACTTGTCAAGTTGAAGCTGGGTTGGATTTTCCTGTTTTAGCGATGCACTAGGGAACATAAGACAGCAGCTTGCATCTATTTTTGGAGCAACCAAAGCCTCCTGCTTTTGCAAGGGAAGATAAATAATGACGACATGTAGCCATGGGCAGGGCGTGTAACCTTGAGGTAACCTTGCCGGCATTCCTAGCCTTTGTTCTAACTAGCTTGGGGGAGGCAGGCAGGGTGCTGACAGTCTACACTATTTTATAAGCGCAGTCACCGAGGTGGTTTGTGGGTTTGGCACCAACTGCTGCTGCTTCTTCACCTGCCGTCCTTATGTGTATTCTCCCTGGGATCCTGTAGCTAAAGATTATCTGAGAGGTCCTGCCTAGTTTCTCTCCTGTGAGATCAAAGGCCTTGCACCTGTTGTCCCAACTAGCCTGTACTGATTTCTTAATTCACATTAGCCTTTCATTGTGTTTCTTACTGTTTAAGTAATTCTTAGTATTTCATTTTATGACTTAGTCCTAGCTATTAATTTTGTCTTTTTTTAACGTGTTGGATTTTCAATCGGTAGTTATGATTTGGTGTTCTTGATTAGTCTGTTCCATCACTGGAACATAAACGCCAGCATTCAGTGAAGGCCAGGACCTGACCCCATCGTCTTTGGAGCTCAGCCATCCTGGTACTATGTGTGACCCAGCAGAGGTCACGTGATGCTGTGGGGGTGGAAAGGAGTGGCTGAAGTGTAAAAGGCTGGTTAGGAACAGTTGTTTGTCCCAGTGGTTAAGATGCCCATGTCCTAGCTCAGAGTACCGGAGTTCAGTTCCCAGCTGTGGATCCTGACTCCATCTTCCTGTTCATGTGCAGCGGGTGCTGGCTCAAGGAGTTGGATCCCATCCACCATGTGGAAGAGTGTGAATGACTTGAGTTGAGTTCTCGGTTGCTGGCTCTGCTGTAGCCTAGCTATGGGAACACTCGCCCACGTGTGCCTTGGAGGACTTTTTTCTATATTCAGTGGACTTTGAATTCAAAGCAGTTTCAATGCTTGTTCTGCTTGAGAAGAATTGATAAAATCTGTTAGCCATCAATTTTGCTTTAAATCCCTGAGAAATTTTTTTTAACTTTAGGAACCCAAGCCATAATCTCAAACTTTTCTTCCTAATTACAATTGTGTTCTTCCTGAATCCCCATTACGCAGATCAGAAAGTCAGAAACAAGGAAGCATTAGGCATTGCATACCTCATTATGAAAGTGTCCAGGTAGAGCCAGGAAAACTTCCTTCTCAGTGACAGGTCTACATTGCACCTAAACTACCAGATTCTTAAAACTTGTTTCTTTTATACATTTTTTTTAAAGATTTATTTTTATTATTTTTTCATTGGAAAGGCGGATATACAGAGAGGAGAGACAGAGAGGAAGATCTTCCATCCGATGATTCACTCCCCAAGTGAGCGCAACGGGACGATACTATGCCGATCCGAAGCCAGGAGCCTCTTCCGGGTCTCCCACAGGGTGCAGGTTCCCAAAGTTTTGGGCCGTCCTCTGCTGCTTTCCCAGGCCACAGGAAGGGAGCTGGAAGGGAAGCAGGGCTGCCGGGATTAGAACCGGCGCCCATCTGGGATCCCGGGCGTGCAAGGCGAGGACCTTTAACCACTTGCGCCACCGCGCCGGGCCCAAAACTTGTTTCTTTTAAGATTTGTCTTAGGGGCTGAGCCAGAACGGTCTGGTTCTAAAGGTCCTTTGTGAGAGTATGAATAGTGAACAACTAGATTTTTCGCTTCTGCTTTTCGATGGGGTCCCATCCTGTTTCTTCAGACATTCAAGGTTATAAACAATAGAACTCCTGAACAACTTAAGCATGTTATTTTAGGTCCACGGACTGGGTGGTGCCCAGGCTGGTGAATGGGGTAGTTCAGTGGACACATCAAGGAGCTAAGCGAGTACTGTGCTTGGGTAACTTTGCTGTTGTAAAAAGAGCTGCCCAGCCTTTATTGAACACTGACTGTATGCAGGGCAGAAAGATGGGAGCACTAAAGAAAGGGAAGTGTATAAGTTAAACTTGCAGGTACTAAGTATCAGAACCAGGCCTCCCATCCGTCTTTGCTGGTTTTCAGAACCTGGGGCTATAAACTCCAAAACTTAGCCCTCTTTATGGTCAGGAGACAGAGTGGTCATTAGGATACTGAGGTTGCAAAGTTCTGAGTGGAATCAAACATGATCTGGAAGGCCCCCCCCCCCAAAAAAAAATCCCTAGGAGGGATGGGTCATTTAGTGTGCATAGAGCAGTGTTTCAGGTGAAAATGAAAACGATTTTTTCTACCCATCTGATACAGGGCAGGGCAGAGGGGGGACGTCAGGGAGCAGTGCAAGCCCTGAAATGAGAAGTCAGCTGCAGGTGCTCGGGAGAGATGATGGACTGCAGTTGGGACTGGTTCAGCTTCTGACTCACCGTGTGGCATGGCCCAAACTGTGGTCATGTAACCAACCGAGAGAGCAATCCCACTTGCTGGCTGGCTTCTGTGAGACAGAAACCCACGGATGACCAGAAAGGAGAAACACCAACAGCTAAATGCCAAATAGTACTGCAAGGCAGGCAGCTGGTTGCCAGAACCATACAAAATGACTTTCACATGGGAAGAAAGATTAGACAGGTTTGTTAAAATGGCAACTCAAAATCTTGGCACTGTCACTGAGCTAGGATTTTTAGGCCCAACATGGGCCTAAATATGTGGAATATGTGAAACACTCAGTGTTGGAAAGTGGTGCCAAGGCATAGGGGCTGATGGGCTTGGAGGCAGCAGAGCCTGTAAACCAATACAGTACGCAGGCTCTCTGTAGCCCAGATGTCCAAACAAGCATGGGTTCAGGGTAGTGCATGCTGATGGCTATAATTACAGTAATACCTGTAACAGGTTACAGGGTGGTTAGGCACCTGGGTGCTGAGGCCAGTCTGACTTAGACCCCTGCCCCTGCATACCAGCTAGCTGTCCGTCACTGGGCCCCAGTTGTACTTACATAAAGTTGGAATAATAGTTAGACCTAATAATATCTTATAAGAGCTCAGCAAGTATTTAGAGCAAGAGTTGGGACCCTTTTCTTCTCTGTTTATTTTTAAAGATTTTATCTATTTGAAAGAGTAAGAGATGCATTGAAGGTGAAGAGAGGCCGAGAGAGAGAATTTCGATCTACTGGTTGGCTTCCCAAATGTCTGTAGTGGTCAAGGCAGGGCCAGGTGGAAGCCAGGAGCCAAGAACTCCATCCAGGTCTCTCATATGCACGGCAAAGGCCAAAGTACTTGGGCCCTTTTCTACTGCCTTTCCGGGAAACATTAGCAGGGAAATGGGTTGATGTGGAACAGCCAGGACTCAGACTGAAACTCATATGGGATGCTGGCATTGCAAGAAGCGACTTGACCTATTGCAACACAGGACCGACCCAGAATCCTTTTCAATTGAGGATCTAGTAGTGCATATTTTGGGCGTTGAATCATGTGTCTTCTCAGAACCACTTAACTGCTAACTTGGTGGAAAATTCAGGCATTTGAAAAATCTCATTTGTCCTGGGAAGTGTACCCACAGCAGGAAAAGTCACCTAACTTATAAGTACTACCATAAAGCTGAGACTCCAGACGCTACGTGATCAAGGCAGCCAGGTGCAGTAGCAGGTGACATACTTTAACACAGCTTTAGTGTGTACATGTGTCATTAGGGATGTTTGTTCTTTGTATGAATCTTCTGGACTTTTCTGCTAAGTATTGCGTTTGATTGATAGGCCCGCTTTTTTTTTTTTTAAATAAAAAATATAATTTGGCAAACTGCAGGAGGTGGTTGGGTAATTACACCAGACAGTCTGGACACCTGTATTTCGCTTATTGAAAAAAAGGATTAAGTTGACTTAGAACCCTCAGCTGTTGACGCATCCTTTAGAGATGATGTGCTTTGTTCTTCCAGTGAGGCGCAGCAGAGAGATGTACCTTGGAATCTTTGTGACTAAGGAATTCTCATCTTCTCTGCCCAAATTAAAAAGAAAAAAAAAGAGGGAAAAAATAGATCCTGTCTGGCCGGGCTTTGATTTGGAAGCAAGGATATATGCATGTATTATTCTGCCAGTCCCTGGGAGCATAAGAAGCAGTTACACAAAATGAAAATGCAGACAGCATGCCTGACACAGGACTGGCCTTTAAAAAGAAACACAGTTTGTGGCCTCAAAACATGATTTCCTAACACGGGTTCACCAAGATCAAATTGAAGAGGCCTTAGTAATGATACGTTTGGGTCAGTAGCATTCAGAGAATGGGGCCTTTTTGCTTATTTGTTTTTCTTCAGAAGGACTCTGCAAACTGTGTCTTGCTGCAATCTAGGGAAACACCTCCTGGCAGCGGGGGTCTGTGGGATCAGTTGTTCTGATGGGGAGGTACCTGTGAGCCCCCCCTTCTGCAGGGTCTCCTGGGGCCCTCCCTCTCCTTTGCAGCTCCTGTCTAGATGTCCTCTGCTCGTTACAACTCTGGTGATTATCGTCAGGTCGTCATGATTCCAGTGTGTCTGATGTGAGTGTGCTGAGCACCTGTTAGCACCTCCTAGACAGAAGCAGGGAGGAGCACGGAGGTGACCCTGTACACATCTCCATGAACTTGGATGTCCTGACACCTTGAGAGAATAGAAATGCACTTGCGATAGTTTCTTTTGACCAGAATTCTTTAAAGTTCAAGTGCCTGAACAGATCATTCTTCTTGAAATTCAGCAGGTGCTTATACTTGATGTACAGCAAGCCACAGCTCTTCCAGTGCAAAAGATGACTCGTGTCTCTCTCTCTCTCTCTGGGATGGCCCTCCTTCTAGGTTGTGTTTGTTTATTTCAAATCACAAGAAGAAGTGAGGAAAGAGAATTTTTTTTTCAAGCGCACTGGTCCGAAGAATGAAAACACAGCTGAAACTTCCTGAGTGTCGGCCCCAAAAAACCAGGATGCAGTGATACAGGCATCTGCCTAGGGTTGAACATGGCTTCCTGTCCTGTGTGCCCTGTGGGCAACTTACTGTTTTACGGCAGGTGCTGAGCTCAGTATTTTTCAGTTAACACCTGTATGCCAGTGAGGAATAGTCCAGGCAATGTCAAGTGCTAAGATAAAGCATTCACACACTGGCATCCAAGGATTTAGGTTGTACTTTGGGTGTGTCCATCAGTGAACAGAAACAAAATTCCCTGCGTGGCAAGTTCTAGAGCTCCACACAGTGGCTCTAGAGCCTTGCATACACTGGCTCTGGGGCCCCAAACAGAAGCAGGATGCATGAATCTAAAGCCAGGATGGAAAGGCCTTGAGCCAGGGTTTAGGTCTAAAGCCAGAGTACGGAGTTCTAGAGCCTCTCGTTCCCATCCTATTGGGCCTGCACAAACTGGCTGTACCCACTGAGTGCAGCAGTCTTTCTCAGAACTAGAACACTCGGTGTCAAGGGAGCTGCTGGGTAAAAATGTCAAGTCGATCACAGCAGTCATAAAAGGAAGAAAATCCACAGCCTAGGAGCTTGCCTCGTGGGGTGAGCACTGTAGATTGGAAGGTTGACAGCCTTCGTCGTGTTTACCACTGTTAAAAGCAGCTCCACAAGGCAGTTTGGTAAATGTAAAGGCCATGATTATTTGTTTGCAGAGCTCGAGTTTCAGATCCCAATCAAATCTCTGATTGAATACATGCTTTTCTTCTGCCAGCCAGTAGAAGAGTGAGCAATCCAGTTCCTAACTCCAGACGAGAAAGCCAGTGTGTGCCTTGATGTATCTTACACGGTGATGCTATGCCAATATGTATACACAATGGGGGATGTTCACTTACTCTTCACCGGATTGGTCATGCTATTTACATAGTTTGTAAACTGGCTTGTCCCCTTCCATTCACTGCTGCCCCGTCCATTTCTCTAGCAAGCAGTATGAGGACATAGCAAATAGATTCGAGTATACAGATGGCCCAAACCCTCTGCATACCTATGAGCATGATCTGTGTTGGCTGTCACCAGGAGCTTTCATGATTAAAGAGTCTCGGTCTTAATGGAGATCATGGTCTGTGGGCCGTGAGGCCACACAATTAATCTGATGCAAAGTGAGGCATCCCCCCCAGGGCTATGAGAAGTGGGTCAGAGACAGCCGAGAGGATTCCCAAAGGTGAATTGGCACTCCTGTGAATGACTTGCAGGTGAAGAACAAAACATGTCTGACCTGCCATTGGCCAGATAGCTTTATACATTCTCACACTTCTTTCCCCACATTTCCAGGGGTGCAGGATTTCTTGGGGGTAACATCCTGTTTTCCATTGAGGTATTCCAACTGGGCTCCAGAGTTTAGTGTTGCCAAACACAGTCATGGAAAGGGGATGTACGTGTGGCAAGGAAGAAGTCAGACCCCAGGTTGAATTTGTCACTTTATTTCACTCCGTTTTTTTCTATGGCTTCCGTTTACTGCACCGTACAACAGGGACAGTATTGACACTTAAGTGAGAGGAGGTGGGGAGAGAGATTGTGGGATTTGACTTACCCTTCTCCTGCCACACAAAAGGAGCTTTGCAATTTCATTTAATTTTTCTCTTCAGGTTTCAGGGGGGTGGGGAAAGAGGGGGGACTTGTGGGAAATATTGTTCTGCCTTCTTGGGTTAAAGTCTTATGAATCCCAGTAGGTTATCAGAGCCCAAGTTCCCTGACCAGCAGAGGGAAGCTGGGGCGGGTGGGGAGGTGACAGCAGCAGGGTCTGCGAGTATACACACCTGTGTCAGAGTGGCTGGGTGGCTGGTGAGGGATGAATCCCTGCTCCTGTTTCTCTGTTTTGATGGAGTGCATCCTCTAGCATTTAATCTATAGGATAGTAAACATAATCGGAGCATCTTAGATTAAGCAAAGTTCATTTGCAGAGTTTTTCGAACCATGCAACTGAGGTTTTAGTAGGAACTACCACGTTGTACAGAAATTAGGACATTTGAAATAATAGTTCATATTAGTTCTTTTTGAAAATTTCAGTTATCTTGCTGATGGCTTTCCAGACCGTTTCTTGAGATTTTTTGCTCTGACATACCCAAGAGGATTCCCCATCCTATAGTATATTGCTGGTCAAGAATTCTTTTTTTTTATTATTATTATGTGAACATAACTGATAACACTACAAAGAGCTATTTTTGAAAATATGATTCTTATATTTGTTATTTTTAAAACATATTAAATTTATAGACTTTCTGTAATTATAGAACTAATGCATTTCTGTTGCATTAAATATGTGGCAATGAGAAATCTTGTATCTCAACATAATTGCTTGTGTTTCACTGTTATGCATAGAAGGAAAATTGAATTTATATTGTTTAACTTGTTCTGTTTTCATTTTTGCATCTCTCTTTGTGTGTGGAAGACACAAGATGACCTAAATGGTATTTTTTAAAGGTTTATTTAATTTGTTTGTAAGGCTGGGTGACAGGGAGAGCTGGAGGAAAAAAAAATTCTTTGATTTGCTGACTCCACTCAAATGCCCAAGGGCCAGGTGAGGCTAAAGCCGGGAGCAGCCAGCTGCATCCGGGTATCCTGCATGTCCTCCACTGCCTTCCCAGGAGCCTTAGCAAGTATGTGCATGAGGATCAAAGCAGCCAGGATCGTTGCTCTGAGATGGGATGGGGACGTGGAGGCAGTGGCTTCATGCACGGTGCCGCAGCACTAGTTTCATAAGCAGTATTTAGTATCAAACTTACTGATTGAAGAGTTAATGAAATGATTTGAAATGGTGCTTTAAAACTTTAATTGTGTGTCTTTTTGAAACATTGTAATGTCGTCTCCCGTATATTTAAATGTGCTTCAGAAACATAATGTTACTCCTTAGACATTTAAATACTAAGTGGAAGAAATAACCAGTGAGATTCATTGGTTAAAAATGCCAAGAACATTCCACACTTGTCATTACTTCTGTGTTATTTACAACCATTAGTTTGATTACGTAGTTTGTCATATGAGGCCTTGAATTTAAAGCGTATGATTATTAACCTAAGTTGGGAATAAAGAAAAACCATACACTCCATTTTATTACCACCACAAGACAGAAGAATGCAAATCTGAGGATGAGAAACAGTCACAGAAATTCAGCTTCATAACTTAAAACCCAGTGATCAGGTTCCAAGCCAAGATAATTCAGATTTTATTAACTCGAAGCAGCTGTTGTCCCTAATACGGTGCATTGTTTACCCCCGGAAATGGAAAAGATCTTACAAAATAAGAATACTCGTGCTGTTGCTTCCTTCCTTCTTCCTTCCTTTCTTTTTTCTTTTCTTTTTTTAACAGCAGCTGGCTTCCCATGCTTGAAATGTTTTTCAGTCTGAGAGCCTCAGCTCTGGCTGTTGGCGTGGTGAAAGGCAAGGTTTACTGATACTCTTGGCGTATTGCTTGTGAGTGGCTGGGGGGGCAGGGACAGGAGCTGGCACAGGCTGTGGTCAGCTGTGCACAGGACAGGTCCTCCCCTCAGTTGCAGAGAGCAGCCCTGGGTCTGGGGTCTCCACCAAGGGGCAGCCACGGTCATGGGAGGAGCCGGGCAGGGGCCAATGCCATGGCCACTGGAAGGCGATGAGAAGAGGAGCTGGGAGGATTACAGTCTGCAGAGGAGGAGGGGAAAGGCTGCTTCTCAGGTGCTCACAACTCAGGGTTCACCTGTGGGATTCCAGTGGGGGCCCTGAAACTGCTGCCCCCAGCATTCAAACAAGTGGGCAAGACTCTGGGACTGGTAGAGGCCTGAGCATCTCCCTCACTCTTTTTAGTTGTTGAAATGTATTGTACCATTCTACATAGTCTGGGATTCCCCCTGCCATTTTCTGCCCCCCATTTGATTTTTCCCATAATGTCACACTCTCACTCTTCATAAGGAGATACAGTTCCATCAGTCTGCTATTTAAGTATGCCCCGATAATACTGGTACAATGTCAGACAGTCCATCATCCCGTTTTCTAGATATGTCCAACACCACCGTTTGTAGTTCATCTTTTGTTTGGAAGCAGAGATGCATGTTACATCATGTCTTTGCTTCTAGATACGGTAGCCTTCGTTATTCCACCACTACACATTCCAATTTGCATGATAGATTCCTTATATTAGAGAAAACATATTATGTTTCTTTTTTCGTGATTGTCATTGGTGCCCTTCAAAGAGCTCATCGGATTTCACTTTTTCAGGGCATGGAGTCGTCTCCAAGCCCTGGGTTGTTGTCATGACCATGGCCATCCAACAGGACATCTGTGGTCTTGCTTTCTGCTGTTTCCCTTATCTGCTGTCTACTGCATGCCAACAGTGCGAAATGTGAAAACTCCACAAGTAAACAATTCATGACATTTAAAGTGCGCATACTTTTCTGAACAGCCTAATGGAATCTTACGCTGTTTATACAGTGTTGTCCAGCCTGGCACGTGAATCAACCAACCCTTGGGCATAACCACTTCGCATATACTAGACCTCGGCTAGTCACATGGCAGGTGGCTAGGTTAACAAATCCGCTGTTGCAGTACTGCAGTGTTGTTGTCAAGTGAGCCTTGGCTTACCTAATGATAGTCCCAGGACACAGGAATAGTGATGCAGGAAATTTGGGCATGCTCAAGAGAAGTCATAAGGGACTTTGTTTACATGAAAAGGAGAGAATGTAAGATATTTCGAGAAAGAAGTCAGAGTAACATAAATTTTTGTAGTATAAATTGTTATTATTCCTACTGTTAATCTCTTACCGTGCTTAATTTATACATTAAACATTACCCTAGGAATGTGTGCATAGGAAAGAACACAGCACGTAGAGGGTTTGGTGTTATCTGTGGTTTCAGGCAGGCACTAGGAAGTCTTGGAAAGCATCTCATGTGGGTATATAGGGTATCTTCACGGATATCGGGAGAGGGGTGTACTTATACAATTATTAGATTAATGTGAGATTAATGTGTTTTGCCTGCTGATCTGTTCATCATTTTAGCCTTAACACCAAGCACCATGTCTGCATCGCAAAGCCCTCACTAAAGAGCAACGATGTAAAACAGTGGGATAGCAGCAGCTCGCAGTGCTCACATCCACATGGAGCACCAGTGGCAATCCCAGCTGCTCTGTTTCCAGGCCGACTTCCTGCCAGTGTACCTGGGGAGGCAGTGATGGGTGGCTCTCGTTCTTCTGGGAGTTCTAGGTGGCGTTTCGGGCTGCAGGCTTCATCCTGGCCCAGAACCGATTGATGTTGTCACTTGGGGAGTAAAACCGCACATGGAAGATCTATTTCTGTCTCTTTATCTATCAGTATCACTCTACCTGTCAAAGCAAACCTTTAAAAAACAAGACTGATCCAAAGGAAAAAAAAAATGCTTTTACTCAGAGAATATCACTTTCTGAAAACATTTATGTTGAGTATTTTGGTAGCTCTATCATTGTGAGAAATTGCATTTTATTTGCACAGGAAAAGGACAAAATTATAAATCTATAATATTCTTGATTAGTTTATATTTATTATGCTCTAATGTATTTCTTTTATTAGAAAAATCATACTGTGCTGTTTAGCGTCTGCTTTATATTATTAGTTCCAAACCGTTTTTGCCAAGTTAACTTTTTGTGCAGATATTTTCTTAAACGATAGTTTCATGGGTCATGAGTTCTGCTTATTATATTGGACATTTCCTTCATGTTTAATCCACTCTGAAGATTTCAGAGAGAAAAGTGTGAACGTGTGGCCATTTTTCCCATTTTGGAGATGAGGGCACTGGAAAGGAAGAGGATTTCTGTCAGTGGTGGATTTAGAGAAGAAGATGAGGGGGTGGGAATCATTTCTGGAAGTTTCCTTTCATCACGTCTTGCGCATCTTTTGTAACCATTGCTTGTTTCAGAATCACTTTCTTCAATGACTAGCACAGCCCCTGCAAGCATTAAGTACTGAACACGTGTTTGAATTTTTGTGTGAATTAGCTATGACTGGGGATGTGGAAGGAAGACTTAAATCCACCTGCTGACAGCCTTGAATTGAAGCCTATTCTTTTTATCTTGATACAGGTTAAACAATAGTTGCTTTCAATTCAGAAATGGAAAGCCAAGATTACCATGAACCCTTCCCTTTCATCCTGTGAGCTTTTCCTGGCCTCCCCCATCTCCTGCCTGCTAAATCCTCATTGCTATTTGCTGTCAATTTTATCCTTCCCAAAAGTCGGACCGGGCAGACGCTGTTGATTCAGACTCATGCAGTGTGGACTTACGGGCTGTCACCCTGGAGCAAGGCTGAGGACAGCCCTTATTTTTTTCAGAAGGAAAGGCTGTGCCAGGAAGAACAATGCTTTTCACAAAATCTCAGCAGGAACGTTTTAATTACTTTAGAGAATTGGACTCTTTCTAAACATCCTGGACTGTAGAAGCCTCTGCAAATTTGGGTTCTCCCAGTGGGTTTGTGGATTCAGAGTCTGGCTCTGCAGCTCCACAGCCATGGCAGCTGTTTCATGTCCTCATGTTCCTGGAGAATCACCCCGGGACCTCACACTCCAGTCTTCCCTGGCGTCCCTAGTGACCCAGCTGAGTTTGAATAACTGAGCCTTCTAGGGAAAGAAAGTGGTGGCTCCAAAATGCTTCTTAAAAGTATCAATGGTTATGTTATGATCTTCCTTGAGTAAAAAAAAAAATAATAATAATGACTGGCTCTGATTCAAAAAATAACAGCATGTTGGTTATAAATCCCTAATTGCCTCTGGAAAGCAAAAACAGACATGTTTAATTTCTCTTTTCCCTCTGCAGCTTCAATGCTTTGTCTGGCAATTTAAACAGGCGACAGCCAGTCAGCACGCTGGAATCTGGTCCCTTCTCTGCCACGCAGGGGTTTGGCTGAGGCCTCGCACATGCGTGGGCCTTGCAGAATGCATCTGGCTAGTGTGCTGCCCTCCCTGCCATGCAAGGGTCTGCCCACTCGTCCAGCCATGTTAATAAGGCCCTGACAGCGTTTATATGAAAGGCAGCACTTACCACCATGCGTGTGGATGGGAATTCTCAAATGTGTCTTACCCCTTTCTCTTACCTTTACATCTTTGAATTCCTCTGTTGCTATAATAGAATCCTGCAGAGTGGGCAAACCAAAAAAAAGAAAGTTTTGTTTCTCAAAAAAGGCAGGGGAGAGGAAGGAGAGAGATTGAGGGAGGGAGGGAGGGAAGTATGGCCACCTTCTTGGAATTGTACCTATACAATATAAGAATTTTTTTGTATTAATAATTTTTAAAAGTTGTCTTTCTCACCAAAAGGCAATGGCAGCAGGCAAGGGCCTTCATGCCGTGTAATAATGCTTCTGAGGGGGACATGAGCCCAAAGGGCACAGAAATTGGATGAACTCATGGTTTTGTCAAGAGCTAACTCCCAAGACGGTTGACTCACCCCGCTCCTTCAACAGTGGTCTTCATTGCGCTGGTGCCCACTTGTCCTAAGCACCTCCCCCAAGGCCCTGCCTTTGAATGTGGCTACTGTGACATCCGAATGGTACCCTGAGTTTTAAAGTGGACGACTCTTCCAAGTTGGCATATATGAAGCTGTACCCCAATGTTTTTAAATGAATCCGTGATAATTGATGACACAGATGTTTATCTAGTCATTTTCCCGTGAGTGCAAGCTCACTGCTCATTGTTCACGATTTCAAATGATGCTACAGTAGTAATGATGGCAGCAAAACAGTAACACACACTCACCAAATGCTGTGTGCCTAGCATAGCTCTCATCACTGTGTGTGTGTTTGCGCACATGCACATGCGTATGTGTTACTCCTCACTGGGGAATCTTGGTGGTAAAGCCTCTGCTTAGGAAACCCACATCCTACAAAAAAGAGACTGGTTTAAGTCCTGGCTACTCCACCCTTCCAATCTAGCTTCCTGCCAAATTGCCTGGGAGACAACAGATGATATTTGGGGTCCTGTTTACCCTTGCGTGTTCCTGGTTCCTGACTTTGCCCTGGACTAGCTTTGACTGTGATAGACATTTAGGGGATGGGACAGCAGATGGAATCTCTCTCCATCTTAATAAATAGATCTTAAAAAAAAAAGAAAGAAACATCAGTCTTGAGCTTGGCATTGTTATATAGCTTCTTATGCTTGTATTATATTATATTGGAGTCAAATGAGGCACAGGGAAGTTTTGCTATTTGACCAATGTATTAGAGGTAGTAGGTTTCCCAGCTGGGATCTGAGTGCAGGTAGAACTCTTTACGTACGTATACATGTTAAAATAAATGTACCTCCTCACCAGTACTCACCCCGCCCCCCAGCAGCTATGGAGCGGCCATTCCCCACATGCAGCCCTTGGCAGTCAATTCGTCCATCCCAAAAATGCAGTCAGCAACTGTCTGTTGGCGAGCCCCAGATTGCCAAGCTTCCCTGGCCTCTGCCTTGCACCTGCAGCTGCCAGCAAAACATTTGCATGCAGTAGCGGGTTCTTTGCTACTCATCCACATTCTTTTCTCATTCTTGTTGTCCTGGAGTCTTGCTGTCATCGGGATTAGCTGTCTGGCCATGTATGTGTTGTACACATTTCAGCGTCTTTCCTCACCCCTGCCCTTACCCTCCTCACCTGCCCAAATCGTTTGCCTGTGACAGGACCCAGGAATTTGCCAACCACGCCAGCCCGCAGTGATATCACCCTTTATGTTCTGAAATTGCACACTGGCATGCGGGAAAATGTGAAGCACAGATGCCCAGGACCTCAGTTCAAACCCTGGGTCTGAATCACTCCAGCTGGCTGCACTTCAGCTTTCTTATCTGTGAAATGAGGACAGCAGTTCTGACCTCACTGAGTTACAGCAGTGACGTGGTTGTGTCCACTCTCTGATACTTTTTAAAACACTCCCTTTCTGATAGTCTTTGCTGGAGCCCTATTTTATTCTATTCCATTTGCTCATTAATTTGTTTGGCCTCGCAGTTAAGATGCCAGTTAAGATACTCACAACCCACATTGAAGGGGCTGGGTTTGGTCCTCAGCTCCAGCTTCTGGCTTCAACTTTGTACTAATCTAAATTTCTGGAGTCCATAATGATTGAAGTGGCCGGAGCACTGAGAAACCCAAGTTGAGTTCCTGGCTGCTCACTCTGGCCCTGCTCGCTGTTAGCCATTACTGGCATTTGAGAGTGATGCCAGTCTAGACACAGTCTAGACACCAGCATCTAGAGTGATGCTAGTCGATGACGCTGCTGCTTGTCCATCTATCCCTACCTCTCAGATGATTTTTAAAATTTTGGACATGGAATCAGCTGATGTTTCTCGGACTATGAGAGAACCAAGCCACAGTGATGATCACATAATAGGTAGGTCTTGCTGATGATCCTGCGGTTCGCAGTAGGTCTCTGGAGGCTGTGCACACGCGGATCATCCTGCTGAACAACCATGCTGTTCTGCATTGTGCATTATTCATCCTCTAAGAGAAGCATTGGCCTCCTTTGGAGATCTGTTGTCCTTGTGCCTAACTTGACTGTTTCATATTCTAAACAGTTTATTCATCCTCTTTCCTCTGAGCCGTAGCACCCATCACCCCTGGGCAGAGAATCCATAAGCCGATGTCTGCACGGGTCAAGCTGAGGCCCACTGCGTGATGTCTGACCAGTGATGTTCTGCATCGTCTTGTTCGTATCCAGAGCTCCACTTGCAAAGTATGAACGTTCTTTTGAACACCGTGAGGCACGCTCTCAACACACATCATAGATTTATAGAGTCACAAAGACTAAAAATGGGAACATTGTGTCAGCTCCTCAGCGAATTTGTTTCCCAGTTCCAGTCATTGTCCAGTTAAAGCCAGACATTAAGATGCTTCCTGAGGGGAAAGTTGTGAGTGGTGAGAAAGTTACTAGGGCATAAAACTGTGGTAGTGATTAATGTGACACATCTTCCCAGAGGCTTCTTAAAGACAGGCAGGTAGGTATGTAAGGTAAATATGAGGGTGAGTTTGTGAAAAATTGAATTAAAGGATTTGTTTATTTTTTAAAAAAAAAAAGTTTTGAAACCTTTGCCTGTAAGCTGCTCTTCAGGAAGTTTGTAACATGAAAAAGCGTAAGCTTATATTTTAAATTCCATTTTTGTGCGCACTGTTGAAAGCCCCTGCTACACGCACTCACCCCTTTTCATTCACAACAGAAATCCAAGAGGCAACTTGGAGGTAGGCAGCTGAGGCCCTGAGGAGTAGAGGACTGGGGGCACAGAAGAGAGACCTAAAGAAGGCAGTGGGGAGGCGTGGGCTGTCCCCAGGGAGGGTTACACCGGGACCAGCAAGGGCTTCAGAGCACCTGCACAAGGACTGCTCGTTGAGCTGAGCCATGACCTAGCCTTGTGCCTTGAGAGTTTTCTGACCTCCTTTGACCTGGAGTTACTCACCGGCACAATAGCGACACGGTGGAGGTCTGTGTTGTTAGGATGGAGTCCTATGCATCAGCCAGGCTTAGTCCGCTGCTTACAAGGTGGAACTACTTTCAGGATTTTTACTGTGGGCCGCAGACACTGCAAGTGGGGCGATAAGGATGTTCTCAGGTTTCAAATGTCTGCAGTGGAAAGTGGACCAGTCCTGCCTCTGGCTTCATGGAAACATTTCAAAGCACTTCTCTGAGACAGTGTGTCCTTTTACCCTCCCTACTGTAGTTTCCATCTCTCAGTAATTACAAACATGTCCCTCGGTCGCCACAATACAAGTGACAAAATTAAACCTCAACCGAAAAGACCAGTCTTTTGGGGAAAAAAATCATTAAATACCAAGTTTGATTTTGTGTTAATTTTTGTCTGAGGGATTCATGTCTACAGGTTATGTCTACTGTGTGCTTGATTTCTTTGTATTTATTTATTTTGTATCTGACATTTTCAGTATACTCAAGCTCAATAAATAGTATCTGAAGCATAGATGCAGATGTTTTGTGAAAACTGTTGTGATGCAGAAGTATAGTAAGGTTGTAAGTTCTATAGAGGACAATAACCCCCCACGTCTAGTTGTGGCCCAACCCATTGCCAGATCTGAGATTGGAGCATAGCTTCCCATGATGATGGTGCATTTTAAAGCCATTTCAGGGGCCAGCATTATGGTATATCAAATTAAGCTGTCATTGATGGTATTGGCAACCCACAAGGGCACTGGATCAAATCCCAGTAGCTCCACTTCCACTCCCGCTCCCTGCTAATGGCCTGGGAAAGCAGCAGAAGACGGCTCAAGTACATGGGCCCCTGCACCCACATGGAAGACCTGGATGAAGCTCCTAACTCCTGGTTTTGGGAAATGAACCAGCAGGCGGAAGATGTCTTTCTATCTCTGTAATCTGGGGTTGGACCAGGCTGAATCCAAGATCCAGGAACTCCATCAAAGTCTTCCACATGGGAGTACTTGGGCCGTCTTTTGCTGCCTGCAAGGCACATTAGCAAAAAGCTGTATCCGAAGTAGTGCATCTGGGACATAAACCAGCCCTCTGATGTGGGATGCCAGCAATGCAAAGAGTGTCTTAACTTGCTGTGCCCCATGCCAGCCTCCTTGGAATTGAAGTGGATGTGAGGTAGACATCCCTGCTCACAGGTGTGAAGGCAGAGCCCAGAGTATAGCATTTCTTAGTGGCAACTGGCATTCCTGACCTACGGATCCA
This sequence comes from Ochotona curzoniae, assembly GCF_017591425.1. Lineage (NCBI taxonomy): Eukaryota > Metazoa > Chordata > Mammalia > Lagomorpha > Ochotonidae > Ochotona > Ochotona curzoniae. The sequence goes on along the minus strand of NW_024466607.1, from coordinate 34,448,241 downwards.
GGGTATTCTACTATGCACAGCTGGCAAGAAGATGAGATTGAACCCTCGTTGTACTCAAGTGCCCAAGACCCTGCTGGCCAAATGCAGCCATTCATGATGTAGTAGCCATGTGAGTCCTAAACACAGGACTGTAGGACTGGCTTGCTGTGCTATTAGTTGCACTTGAATCAAGTAACTGTTTCCATCATGAATGGTTGCTGGAAGGCATCTGGGGCTGTCTTCTGTTATCCTCTGTTTTACCTGGTGTTCTTTCTACAGTGTTATCGGGCTTACAGATGAGAGCACCACGCACTGCTCTGCCTTCCACAAGACAGGAACACTTAAGAGTGTTGCTATCTCTTGACCTAACAAACCTGCTGAAACAGACCCAGTTATTTTCTGGTTTTTGTTTTGTTTTGTTTTTCAGCATCAGTTGATCTATTCTTTCCATGCCATGATCGGTTGGCATTTGTCTCTCTTTGTAATCTCCAAACCTGACTTTAGACCAGGGTCTCCTTGGGTGGATGCAGTAGTGCCCAGGTAAACATTGATTCCTAAAAAACAACAACCATTGCTCCAGGCCTACCGGGAAGGATTTGACTCGAAATCACACTGGGAAGGTTGACTTGTCAACAGCATCGAGGTTTTCACTTTTGACCTTGCAGTAGAATGGATTGGGGAACTTTGAAGTCAAGATCAAGGCATGAGTCCTGTCGGGTTTCTGGTCTCTTTTGTGGAGACTGGCATCCGGTACTGGTTGTTCTGAGAACTCTCTGGATGGAGTTGGTTGCTTGCGACTGGCTTTGAGAGCCAGGGACCCACACATTCATTTTCAAACCTCACCATGTCATCCCTTAAGAACTGCTTAAAATACAGACTTCCTTTCAAAATAGGAATTCGTGCGAGGGTCCATTAAGCTATTCCCAAGGCCGACAAGTTACTTCTGGACACTGCAGCCACCACTGAGAGGTGCTGTTTGGGATGGGATGATTGGAGCATGCATGTATAAGGCTCTGGACACTGTGAACTATGCCAACCTGGCAACTTGTGCCCAAAGAGAGCAGTTTTATTACAGAATGTGCCACCTAAGCTAGACACTGTTCTATTTAAATGGACGCCCCAAATCTCCAGTTTTTCAACTCTTGGGACTTCCGATCCCATTCTCTTCTCCAAACACATTCACCATGCATTGTCACCCATTTGCCCTCCCCTGGTCTTTCTGCAAGGGTATGCCTGCTGATCTGTGTCCAGGGACCTGAACTTTGGACTTGGGGGTTGGACATTAAACCTGAGTCTCCAGCAGCCAGGACTGTTTCCTTGCTCTCCTGCCTGCTGTGCCCTTTGCTGGCTCACAGAGAAGAAAGGAGCCCATTCTGTCCATTGGACGGGCCCCTAATTAACAGTAATCGTGAAAATTGAAGTTGTGCACTGCCATTGCATTCACCATTGTCATATGAGCAGTTCTTGGGCTTCACAAACAGAGGACCCCTTATTCTGCAATTAAATGAAAGATAATGGTCTCCCTTTGGCTTTTCAGGAAGGAAGTGTTTAAGTGCGTGATTAAGCTTCACATCATTATAAACAGAAAGTGATTGTGGTTGTGTTCAGAGGCGAGAAGAGATATGCCACCAACGTGTGACCCATCAAAAGACAAGGGCTCTTGTGAGGGCTGATGCTCCTGAGACTGCCGGCCTTGTGCTGTGTTCAAGGCAGGTGCCAGTTCCCACATCATTTTCTCTCTTTTCATCAGCTATCATCGCTGCCTCTGCCTTTGGCATCCACCCCATATTCCATAACCCCTGAAGTCATCCTTACTAGCACCCACATCCTGCCTCTTGGCTGTCTTTCTTCTTTGGGAGACGCTCTTCTTAAACATGCCAATGTCTAGAGTGTTCAAGTGAGGAGACACAGGAGTTCTTGCAAGTGTTTTGCAATTGACCCTCTTGGGTGACTCACTCCCGAAATCTCATACACTCTCAGTTTCTCTGTCTTCCTCACACTTCATCAGATTAGTAGATCACATCTGTGAGAAGGTAGAGGCCAACGTCTGAATTGTGATGTTGTGAGTTAAGCCACCTACTGTGATGCCAACAACCCACGTGGGCACCCTTTGTAGTTCTGGCTGTTCTACTTATCATCCAGCTCCCTACTAATGCACCTGGGAAAGCAGCAGAGTGCTTGGGTCCCTGCAACCACCTAGGAGACTGGATGAAACTCCTGGCTCCTGGCTTCTGCCCAGCCCAGCTCTAACCAGTGCAACCTTTTATGGAATGAACCAACCAATGGAAGATCTTTTTCTTCCTGTCTCACCTTCTCTTTGTAACTCTGCCTTTTGAATAAATAAAATAAATCTTTTTTTTAAAAAAAAAAAAAGCTAGAAGCCAAGTTGCACAGCATCAGCCACAGCTCAGGCCATGAATGAGGATGACCTGCTTTGGGGAGCGTCCAGACTCCAGGGTAAAGGTCAGGAGACCCACAGATTGTGGGTGCTCAGAGGCCATGGCCATTCTTTACTTTGGCATAGTCATTACCTATCAGCATTCCCATGAGTGGAGTTTTGGAGATGTAAAAAAAATTATGTATTCTGCTACATGATTCCAGCAGTCAACAAAAGCTCTAACGCTTGGTTACAGAGAGTTCCAGAGTCCCCAGCACCAACAGAGAAAGCCATGGTCCCCACAGTGCTTGTCAGGCTTGACCACACAGTCACTTTTGTGCTCACCCACATTTACAGTTAGTTGCTGGACATGGAAGGCTCACAGAGAAAGGGAGGTGGGATGTTGTCTCAGCCTTCATGTAGGTTTAGCAAACGTCTGATGCTTCCCTAGTTTTCACATCTTCCTCTTCAGCGTCCATGGCCTCACCTCCTGGTTCCAAAACCCCTGTGTATTAGGAAGGAAATGAGAGCCACATGTTCCTCATTCATTTACATACAGCTCATCAAAATCTAGTTTTGAAAGAGCTCTTTGGTGTCCAAGAAAGGCTTTGGAACCTTTTTTTATGAGACTTTTAACTCCTTCGTTTCTTCTTCCCCCCACTTAGAACCAGGAAGCTGAGACTTGCCAAGAGTAAACAGAATCAAGCTCCAGGGCTGGCTGTGGCCCCAGTCTGACCCAGTCTGGTCTGCGTCTGCCATGGGCTCATGGCTTTGGCGGCCGCAGCAAACCGCTCTTTGCCCCTTTTATGGTGCCAGGGAAGTAGGTACCACCCCCCCTGGAAGCCCCCGGGACACTGCATTTGGTCTCAATTTTAGCCTCTCTTTGAGATGTCCAGCTGCTTCCACGGGACAGTTGCCCAGTGCAGCCTCCTTCCTCTGGCCTGTGAACAGAGAGCAGGTGGAGTCCTGTGGCTGGAACAGAAGTTCAGACAAGTCCCTTAGAGCAAGTCCCTCCCTCTGCCCACTCACTGGTCACTAAACTGAAAGTGAAGACTTCTGAAAGCTAGCTCATGGAAAATGTGATTAGAAGATAAGTTTCTTGGGGGGCCAGAAGGTTTTGAAATCCATGCAGGGAGGGAGGGGGTCTTCCAAAAGTTTATAGAACCTTCCCGTTATGAGAAGAAACTATACTTGCATTTCAAAGAACTTTTGCACTCAAGCCAAGCTGTTTCCCGTGGGCTTTCTGAAGTTCTCTCATATCTCTGAGATTTTTCAGGTCTCAGATTCTGACCAAGGGTTTTCCCTGCCACCTGAGACTTTCGTCCTTCCTTTGGGATGGTGTTTGAGGCACCCACGTGCTGCTATTGTGGACACCACCATCATTTAATGACATGGTTGAGCATCTCATTTTTCTTTAGCAAGAAAGGCTGGTAAGCTTTAAGGGTGTGGGGGTGAAAAAAAAAATTACTGCCATCAAGTCTGTGAGCAAATGAAATGAGTCGAGTTCAGTTAGGGAGAGGTTGTGAGGGCCATTTCTCCTCTATTCTAGAATGATGAGTTGTGGAAGCAGGACCTGAGGACTCCTTAGTTGGGGGCGGAAGGAATTCAACCGTTCTCTTTCATTTCGGACTCAATTCCTTGATTCAGGATGGGGTTGTGCCCTTCCAATGCTAACACGTGGGTGGCATGGAAGCCCAAAGATCTCCAGCAGAGAACAGAGGCAATCTGGAAACGCTGAGCCCATCCCCCAGCTCTGGACGCTGGCTCTTTTCGGAACATGTGCTATCTCTTGGTGTGCACGCATAATGTCATAAAAATTCATCCACTCATTCAGAAATTGTAACAACTGCAAGTGTGCGTCTGCAGAGGTGTGCTTTACTTTCTCATCTATGGAGTTTGGAAAGTCATTGGTCAGTTTCATCATTAAAAAAACGCCACATTTAAATATTCCGTGTACTCCCTTTGTATGTGAGCCAATGGGAGAACCTTTCTGAGCAGAAATTTGGGCCTATTCCACAGCAACCAGAAAATGCAGAAGAGATGGTGAGCAGACTGAATGACATCTTTTGAAACTCCGAAACAGGCTTTGCTAAAATTCTACGGCCTTGTCCATGAGGACAAAGAAAGCTGTTTCCTCACTAGGGAACGGATATTGCACAAGTACAAACTTGGGTTTATTTGGTTATAGTCACTTGCCAAAATGAATAAGCCAGTATTTCCATGATCTGAGGACAGACATCTGTTGGCCATTGAAAAAAAATGCCTTCAAATGATTTGAAGTTTGCTTTATAGATTAATAATCAGCATTGGGTGCAATCATGAAGGTGACATATTCTTCCTTTCTCCTGCCTACAGGTGGTCCCTACAACAGTGTTATTGGTGTGAGACCACTGCCCCTCCCCAGCCTCAGCCTGTGGGTGGAGTCCCATCTGGTGATGCAAAGAGTGAACTGGTTTTTCAGTGTTAGCTTCAGGCTTTCTTTAAAAAGCTAGTCACTTCCCTTCCTTTTGCAAGACCACCTTAGCTCAGCACAGGCATTTCACTATGGTGTGCAAACAACACTGCCCCTGTGCTCAGCAGAATGCACACACTCCATGCTTAGGAAGGAAAGGCGTCTTTATCTGACAGTGACTGTAGCCAACGCATAGAGATCAAAGGAGTTGATCCGACACGTTCTAAGCATGTTCTAATCGATGGTGTAAGACAGACTGGCACAGCCTAAGTGTTCTGTGAGATCCGCTTTTTCTTGTGAGTCAGAATGGTCAAATATTGACACTTCATCTGTTGACAGCATTTCCTTTCTCGTTGTAGCTGGTGCATAGTAAGTGCTTAATAAATGCACACAGAACTCCTCTTTGTGTCCAAGGTACTCAGACATTTCTGAGCAGTACAAAAACAGTTGTCTTTGATCATTTTAAAAATCTTTTCTCATAGTGGCTTCAATTGTAGAGCATTTAATTAAAACTTCGTTTTCATGGCCCGCATCACAATAGCGACTAGGACTCATCTTCCCCTGGATGGTTCTCTCGCAGGATCTTCAGCCCTCTGATCCTCAGATTATGACTTTTGTCTTGAGATTATTATCTCTTGGGACTTTAGGTCTCTGAATGTATGGGGGTTTTGTCCACTTCACTCCAGGCCCTGTTGGAAAAATACTAGGTGTTTAGCAGCAATGGGGAGGGTTGGCGGGTTGTGTCAGGAAACATTGGCAGTTTCAAAATTATTACCATTACATGCCAGTATAGGTAACTATACAGTAAGACAAATGAGGCAACATAAATAGGCCTTTTATCTTTACAAATTTTTTTCCCAATAATGATTTTATCTTATTGGAGAAGTAGGGAGTCAGACAGATGTCCCATTTCCTGACTCGCTCCCCAAGTGGTTCCAATGACCAGGGCTGGACCTGTCTACCTCTTGGATGGGAGACCCAAGTCCTTGAACCATCACTTGCTGCCTTTCTGGACCTTCCTTGTAGGAAGCTGTAGTCCAGAGCAGAGCTAGAATTCAAGCACAGGCACCACATAACTCTTGTCATGACCTCCAGGTCAAACACCCACTCTTGGGTCATTCTTTGCTGGGTTGGTACTGTGTGTGTGTGTGTGTGTGTGTGTGTGTGTGTGTGCGCATGGACTTGTTTTACAGCATGTGGATGTGATGCAGAGGCACAATGGGGCATTCAGTTATCCTATCAGATCTCGTGCATGTTCTGAAGTCAGCAAGGAAACATGCCGCCAGCTGATACCTGACACATGATGGGCTCCACAAATGATGCTGTTATAAACTATCGCCATCAACAGAAGTTCCTTCCTATCAAAAGAAAAAAAAAAAAAGGAGGCACCTGACTTACAGCATTTTTTTTACAGTCTTTCTGAATACCAAGATCTTAATCAAATCTCAGTCTTGTCAGTTGAAGAATAAAAAAAAGTAAGTGGAAACTCAGGGCAGTCAGTGGGGAAAGTCTTGGCACCCTGGAGGGATGGTGTCTTTCTCTTGATAGCTCTGAACATTCACGCTGAAATAGACACTTCAGAATGAAAGCAGCCGTAGGAGGTGAAGGATGTGTATGCAATGCTTTCGACTGCAGTGCTTTCATAGGGCAGATTCGTACAATCGCATCAAGGGATACACCTAAATATAGCCAATCACCACTCTCAGTGATACTTCCATAAAACTAAAAATGTGCAAGTCAAAATGCTCTGTAAGGAGCAAGATAAAATATTGTGCAAAGCGATTGTAATTCACAAGAGTATAGATAGTGCGTCGAATAACAGTTGGAAGATTTCCAACTCAGTTTTAAAATGTTTTATGAATTGCTTGATTGATCTGAAAGGTAGACAGAGAGAAGCAGGGGAGAAAGAGAGAAAGACTGTTTCCATTTACTTGGTCACTATCCAAATATGCACAACAGCCAGAGCTGGGCCAAGCTGAAACCAGAAGCCAGAATCTTTTTTTAAAAAAAAAAGATTTATTTGTTTGTTTTTTATTGCAAAGTCAGATATACAGAGAGGAGGAGAGACAGAGAGGAATATCTTCCGTCCGATGATTCACTCCCTAAGTGGACACAATGGCCGGTGCTGCGCCGATCCGAAGCCAGGAGCAAGGAACTTTTTCCATGTCTCCCACACTGGTGCAGGGTCCCAAGGCTTTGGGCCGTCCTCGACTGCTTTCCCAGGCCACAAGCAGGGAGCTGGATGGGAAGCAGGGCTGCCGGGATTAGAACTGGCACCCATATGGGATCCTGGCGCATCCAAGGTGAGGACTTCAGGTGCGTCCAAGACAAGGACTTTGGCCACTAGGCCACCGCGCTGGGCCCCAGAAACCAGAATCTTAATCCAGGTCTCCTACATGGGTGTCAGGGATCCAGATACTTGAGCCATCCACTGCTGCCTCCCAGGGCACGCACTATCAGGAATGAAGAGCAGAGCTGGGCCTCAACAACCCTGGTCCTCCACTATGGGACACAGGCACCCCAGGTGGTGTCTTTGCCATCTTCCCTCCCTGAAATTTGTGAACTCTCAGCTGCTATTTGGGGCTTAGACAGGCACAGGAAACCTGAACTTGGTGGTTTTGTGTGTTTGTATAATTGATTGTGGCGAAGGTGGACACTGTGGACTCTGACCTGGGTAGGCAGCATGTTTACCAGATTCTGGCGGGTTGGAGCATCTGTTTCCGATGTGAACCTCTCGGCCACCCTGTGTTGTAGTCCCAAGGACTGACTTTACTGAGCCTGTCTTCTGCAGTGTCTGCCTCATTCCTGCATTTCATAGTTGATCTGATTGTATAAGATGTTACAAGGGCATCTCACAGTGTCAGCTATATCCAGCAATGTCCCTAGAAATTGACCTGTGGGAGAAGCAAAAGTCTAAAGGAAATGCCGAATCATGTATCTGTTAGAAACATCGGTTCACATTGAAATATATGAGCATATACAAAAGAGATCTTCAGATTCATAGGAAATTACCCTTATGGATGGAGCTAAGAGAAAAGTACTGTGGCACTAAAGTGAGATTGTCTTTTGATTCCGTTTCCACAGATTTTGGGAAGTATCCTTCCATTAAGGCATGCAGAGCATTGAAAGCATGAAAAATAAACTCTTCCACTGTCAGCATGTAGGAATGTACAAGGTCTGCATGAGATACTCTTTTTGTTTTTAATGCAATACAACATCTTGCCTAATTCATAAGAGAGGGAGCCCACATCTCACTACAGAAGCTGCCCTTTTGGTCCAGTGAAGGAGACTGGCCAGTAAAATGTACATGAAGCAGAGTGAGGGCTTGGTCTAGCAGTTAAGATGCGCTGTTCCCACATGGAGTGCCTCTGGTACCCACCTCCAGCTCCTAACTCCAGCTCCCTGCTAATGCACATGTTGGAAGGCAACAGTGATGGGTCAAGTCATTGTGTTCCCATTTGGGAGATCCGGATTGAGTTCCCAATTCCCGACTTTGAGCCAGGCCCAAACAGTAATGGTATTTGAGGAATAAACAGCTCTTTGGAGCTCTCTTTCTCATTGTGTGTTTCTCACCTGCTCAAGTACATTTTGAAAAGCTCTGAGCATGAGCAGGACTTTTGCTCATCTTGTATCAGAGTTCCTTGTCTTGATTGCAGCTTCTTGCCAATGGGTGCTCTGGGAATCAGAATAATGACTCAAGAAGCTTGGTTCTTACCACACACATGGGATACCAAGACTGAGTTCCTGGCTCCTGGCTTCAGCCAATCCGGTCCTGGATGCTACAGACATTTGGGGAGTGAACCAGTTGATGAGAGCTAACTCCTCTCTCATAAAGACAGATCACAGTTTTGAAAATGTGCAGTTCTCCATGGCTGATGGAAGATGCCGTGGCCACATGGTGGCCTTAGCAATGCAGGGTTCTGCACTTGCCTGCCTGATGAAATTGGGGCCTCTCTGTGCCAGATGCTGTTTATCTTGGCATGCCACTACTGGTGATCCTTGGAAACAGAAAACAATAGAACTCAGATTTCTCCATTGCTGTCATTGTTATACTCTAAAAGCTCTCTGGGAATGTAAGTGCAAGTGTTCACAGTGATCGGAGTGACATGGAAAGCCCAGCGTAGAGCTCAGAGTGCCTGAAAGGGAGATAGGGCAGGACCAGGCTGTCATATGCCCCAAGGCACACGAGAATGAGGGCAGGCCGGGTATGGTGACGTGGTCATAAGGGGCCCCATGAATCACATGAGTACCTCAGTATATCAGGATCCCCTGTATCTTGGAACATCCCATGGGTGTGTGGTCCAACCGCAATGCACGATTTGCAGGACCTAGCCACCCCTGTTGCTGGCTACAGAGAAAAGAGACAGGGCATACCCAGGTCTTCATGAAAAACAATATAACCAGATCCTCCAATCCAACAGAAGACTGCAAACACCTGTTTAAAGAATGGAAAGAAAGGCAGGTGGCACAATACTTCAGGGCAACTTCTATGAAAAGAACCTGGGCCGGTGGACACTCTGAGGCAGAAATGGACAGCCAGTGAGCCTTGGAATTTATACAGAGAGTGAGAACGAGCCCCTGTGAGGACGGATGAATGATTCCACTCTTACACAATGACCACTCACTCCTAGGAGATGCCCGTGCTGTACGACGGAGGTCCCCGAGGCAGCCTCAAGAGACCATCTGCATTTCCTGCCACTAGTGTAGTCTGACAACAAGCCCTGGGGCACCCTTATTCCCCTCCATTGCCCCCCACAGTGGACGCTTCTTGACCCTCTCCATCGCTGTCACAGGCCCACATATATATGCAATCCTCATTTCCTTACCTCCACAATGAACATTAAAAATAGAGGGTTTTAAAAAAAAATTGACTGTTGTTACTCCTAAAAGAAACTTGGTAATCTTTTAAAAATGAGAGTGTGCGCCATTTAAGGCAGCTGGAAATAATTAATAATTTACAAACTAATGATATAAAAACCTAAGGAAATTATCGAAAACTTTTAACTAACACTACTTTGTTTCGAATTGTGTAATTTGAGAAAACATACTCACTTTAAAATGTTACCTGTTTCTTTGTATAGAAGCTCTGCGTCGTGATTGGGTTTTTGAAACTGAGCATGTGAAATTTCGCAAATTACCCCGGAATTCTAAGTAATTCGGAAAGTAGGTCACAATGTCTCAATCAAGGCAGTATCGCATCAACTCATTCTGTGAACACGTGGGTTATGGATGTGACATTTCAAGCTTGTACAATATTTGTCAGCCACCTTTTCAAAATAGCCCATTAAATAATTGTCATTAATGAAAACCATGGAGTAAGTAGTGCCATGTGGCTGTGTTTTTCTTTATTTCCATTTAGCAAACCAATTTTCTTTAGTTTATGCACTCAGCTAAAAGTTGTAGGGCCGTCCAATCAAATACTTTTATAGTTTCTCACTCATTTCAAATAAGCAATTATTCACCAACTTTCTGGAACTCATTTTACCAAGATTATAGGAAAAGTCAAAGAAAGGTTCAAATGGATGGAATAAGCCAGCATTTTCAGGTAAAATAATTGGATCTATAAAAGAAAACAAATGGTCATTAGTATTTGAACCCTCCAAAGTATCCAGTTTAACTGTCATTTGTGCATTTCTGTGAGTCAGTCAAATAAAAGCAGGAGGTTAAAATTTGCATTTCCATATACCTCCCAATAGGAAATAGAAAACAGTTAATTAAAGTTAATTTGAATGCAATATAGAAACAGTCTTAATAGGGCTTTCTTGTAAATAAATGGTACCTTTAGAACACTCACTTGTCATTATATTCTTGTCACTCACACTTTTGTACAAAGCAGCCAAATTCAAGAGACAAAATGGATTTTCATACATAGTGCATTGTTTTCTTGGTCTCATTTGAAATAATCGGTGTACTTTGGAACATGAACTAAAGTTTGATTTTGTATTTGCAAATAAAAATAACAACATCAAAGAAAAAAATTATAAAAGTTAGAAAATGCATGAATGAAGCAGGTGACAGAAGAAAAGAGATCCCACCTTGTAAGGTCAACGTAGGCATCCTCAGGAATCTTCCTCATTGTAATAGGAAGGAAGAGCAAAAGGGGACAGGAATTCAGAGTGCTTGGCTTCTGTGATATAAAGCTTCCATCACTGGATTCCTACTATTCTGGCAGTCCGCGCATCAGCTCAGAGTGTGAGGAATGTGGGTGAGTTCAGGAGAGAGAGAAAGGCAGGGCAAATGAGCTGCACCAAAGCAGAGTTTGTCTCCTCCGTGGTGTGTGTGAAAATGCATGCCGTGCAACAGTATCCCCAGGAGTGGATGCACTGGGGTGGTCCATCGCCAATAACCCTGGAAGGATAGTCTCAGCCTTGGAGCAACGAAACCAACAGTGACCTCAGAACTATCAAAACTACTCAAGCAATACCTACAGGACATTCTTTTCTATGGCGGGAATTCTAAGATGACGTCAAGTGGACATCCCCCTTGTTCAGGTAGTGATATGGTTTGGCAGACGGGAGCATTGCCCTTCTCCCCTATATATAGGAGAATAGGAGGGAAAGGGAAAACTGGGAGCGTTTGTCCCACCCACCTTCCACCATTCTCTGACACTCCCGCCCTAATCAGTGGTTTTCATGGTCAATGGTTTCATCCTTCTCAGCTATGTAAACATCAAAAATAAGAAATTGCAAAAACAACATGTATTACCAGTCTAGTAAATGAATTGTCTTTTGGAAGAATTGACAATCATATATAGATGCTGAGTTAATATTGATAAACAAAAGAAAACCAGAAGATAGAAAAAAAATATTGATAAACAATGTGTTGATTTGTGTACTTTTTGTCCATGGTAAGTGTAGAAAAAGCAGAGTTGGATTTTAAACAGACAACAAGAGGAAGAAAGATTGAGATGGGCTAATTGGAGTGACACTATGTAGGTTTGTGGTTAAAGGTGGGGAATAATGTATTCCCTGGAGAGATTATGAAAACAAAAAGTGTGATGTTTGGATGCAAAGAGAATGTTTTTAGATCTTTAGTTATATGAGGCATTGATATAGGCTAGAAGGATGCAGAGTTCAATGCCAACCTCGGTCCTTTAGAATGCAGAGGTGTTCCCTGTGACAGATTCTTAGATGTGAAAGAAAATGAACTTGAACAGAAGGACTCTGAAGGGACAGACAGAGGCCGCATTATTGGATGATGTACACCTGTGGATGTGGGGCCCTCCAAATACTTCTCTCCCAAGAACCAGCACATCTCCTTCCGCTCCTGGTCCCCACAGAATGAGCATTTCCCCCAGGACTGTAAGCTCCAGTCAGTGACATCACCCTGGACAGGAAGGCAGAAATGGGCAGTGGGTGACACAGAGAAGGAAAATGGCAGCACACGTTAGGGTTTTCTGGTAACTTTCACTCGGCATTTCCTCACATTCTGGATGCATCACCTCCTTCGTTCTCTAGGTGACTTACTCCACTCTCAGTGTCTGTCCAGGCTGGCTCTCCCAGAAAGCCTCATTTCAAGTACAATGTCTAATTCAGGCTTGGGTTAAAAAAAAAAAAAATTCAGTTCTGGGCCATAGTAGTTGGATGGAAAGGAATAGGTTGACTCCTCAACTGAGAACAACAAATAGGAATGGGGAATCTGAGAGAACCCTGGAAAAGACAACCCATTTTCCACTGCACTTGAGGGGTGGACAAGACAGACATGAATTTGATGGACAAAATAGCCTGCAATGAGTCTATCCCAGAATGCACAAGCCACAGGCAGCGTCAGTTGAGCCTCCCCATTCTGTGTAATGCCTTAGCCCAGTTTTTCTCATGTCTTTTGAGGGCTCTCAAGCAACTCCTTGTGTTGTTGCTGTGTTTAATTCATTTGAATTGCACTTGCTGCTATTATCGTCCAAATTGTTCCATAAAATATAAGCTGCCTCCTCATCAATGCTGGCCAACTAGGAGTCTATAATTACTCTTACCAGAGTTTCCCTTCCAGAAAGGCTTCAAAACATTATTAGGATTGAGCAGGCTAATAAGCATAAAAACAAATTTATTTCACAAATAATTTCATTTTAATGGTCAATATGTAATTCAATGGTTTAGGTTAAACTGGACTCAATGCCACCATATCTAAAGGTGGAAGGCTATCCAACAATATTGCTTCCTGAGGGTCTTTTAAGCCTACACCATTTGGTATATGTTGGACAATGAACTAATTTGAGATGCAGCTGAGATGTCACTGGGGCTTGAAGCTCATTCATTATAGAAAACTTTTTAAAAGGCGTTATTTATTTATGAAAGAGAAGGGGATCTTCTTCTGCTGATCCACTCCCCAAATACCTGCAGTAGTCAGGAGCCAAAACCTCCATACGGGTGACTGGGAGTCCAATGTTTGCTCCGTTCCCTGTGCTTCCCAAGGTGCTCATTAGTGGGGAACTAGACCAGAAACAGAGGCAAGACTCTACCCCACGCACTCCTGGATGGGATGCAGGTGTTCCACACAGGAACTTAACCCTCTCTGCCACAGTGTCTGCCCCCCTCCTTGCATGTATGTAAGCTGTTAGTGCCTTCTTGTATATACATGTCACAAGAAGCTTTGTTATGGAGCCTTAATTTTGCATCCACGTGACATTTCCATATTTTTTCTGTCTCTCCCGTAAATGTGCATTTGTGCTAACTATGATGATCCACTTACTGAATACTTGAAAAAGTAATCCTTAAAGGACTTATTTCTAGGGTTAGTTAACTCATGGGACCCTATGGATATTCCCCACAGGAATAAATACCATGTTTGCGATCATTTTCCTTTGTTTTCAATTATCACTGCTAGGCAAAAGAAAAAAAAAATCATCCCCAAATTAATGGTTTATTTTTGCTCATGGCTAGTCTTACTGGAACTCACTCCCATAGCAGCGTTAGTGGGTTGCGCAGGATGGCTTCACTTGTGTGGTTGCAGGTAGATGGTGACTGGGTTTCTGTCTCTGCCCTTTCCTACTCCAAAGGGTTCCTAAGGGGCTTCTTCTGATGGTCTGAGGGCAACAAGAGGGCAATTGCAGCTATGCAATGTTGAGACCTCACTCAGAAGTGCCCACTTGTCCCATTTCTTGTTTCCTATTGGTCAGTTTTCTATAGGGCTGCATTAGTTGTGAGGTTGGCCTGGGTTAGAGGTGAGGAATAACCTCTACTGTTACAGGCCCAGCAAAGGATTTGTGGTCATTTTAAACTCACTGTCACCTCACGTTTGACAGGTGCTCTCCAGTGATTTCTGCAAGTACCCAGAACTTGCCTTCTTTGAAAATATGTTGAGCTCATGTGTCCTCCCTAAACAACATTCTGTTCTGCGAAACCAAGTCATTGAGCTGATGTCATGGTTGTGGTGGGGTTCTCTTTCATATAGGACACCGGTTCAGATGCTAGCTACTCTTCTTCCTGTCCAGCTCCTTGCTAATGAGCCTGCGAGGTGGCAGGAGGTAGTTAAGTCATGTGGGTCCCTGCCACCCATTCAGGAGACTTGGACAACTCATGTGGCCATTGGGGGAGTGGCCACAAGATGCAAAGTCATTCCTCTGTCATTTCCCTCGTGGTTAACAGGTACTTGAGCTGTCACCAGGGCCCCCCAAGGGGCACATTAGCAGGAAGCTAGAGGCTGGAGCAGAGTGAGGACCTGACCCCAGGGACTCTGATATGGGATCTGGGCATCCTAAGCAATGTCTCACATCTTAGGTTATAGATGTGAAGGCAGTGGAGCAGACAAGGGCTTGTCACACTGATGGACAAGGCAGGTCTGGTTGGGCCACATTTAAGTGGGACGAGGATGGATCCTGCTCATGTTCAAGCCTGGTTGTCTGCTTTGTATGTTTCTTGGAGGGATGTGCTTTGCTACAACTTTGGCACGTGTACCTCTTCTGTAAGCATCTAGATGACAGAACAAAGAGATACCTAGAGACCCCCATGGACCCTTGGAGGAGGAGGGTCCTATATTCACTGATGGGCAGACATCCTCTGTCATTCATTGGGCTGCCATGAGAGTGTAATTGTCAGGCCTCAGAATTTTCCTCTACCTACATGCTGGTGTAACTATTAAAACCAGATGAAAAACCAAACATTGTCTGCAGGAGAAAAGTGGAAACAGCCAATCAAATCCCGTGGAGCTTGAAGTGCTCCGTATGGCTGAGGGTTGACTTCATTGCCTCGTGGAAGGAAAGGCCAGGAAACTGCTTTGAAGGAGGAGTCTCTTCAAGAAACCACAACAGAAAGAGCTTGACATAATAAATACATTTAAAAAAATGCACAGTACCCAGCTTAAAAGGCAGTCTGCAATTTTTGAATTATGTGTACTATAAAAGTACATCAGGTAAATACATGTAATTGGAGTCCCCGGTGCTCTGGCTAAACTCACTTTGCCAACCTTCAAAAAATATTTTTTTAAAAAAACCTACATTTCCTTTCTTAGGGGTATTATTTTGATTTGAAAAGGCTCTTCTTTGTCAGTGGTGGGAGGAGGGAAAGTACAGTATTTACAGAAAATGAGACAGCCGCATCATACTTGCAGCATGTATAATGTGTGCATGTTCTCTGCAAGAAAATTGAAAGTCTCTGTTTTTCATTCAGAAGCAATTAGAGGAGTCTTGGGTGGCTGCTGGGAGCCAGATGTGAGACTCCAGGAAGTCTGACACAAAACACAAAGGTGGGAGGTTCAAGTGGCTTGCCTGGGCTCTTCAGCTAGTGCTCCAGAGGACATTTCCAGGTGCAAGTGTGCTCACAGACAGGCCCCCTTGAGATCTGACAGAACACTAAAGTCACGCTACTCCAGGGACATGGGTGGTCATGCAGCTGATTAAGCTGCAGCCCACAATGCCGACATCGCATGTGTGTGCCAGTGCAAGTCCTGGCTGTTCCACTTCGCATCTAGCTCCCTACTAATGCACCAGGAAAAACAGCAAATGATGACCTGGGTACTTGGGTCCCTGCCACCCAACTGGAGACCCAGATGGAGTTCTAGACTTCTGGTTTCAGCCTGGTCCAGCTCCAGCTGTTGTGGCCATTTTGGGGAGTGAGCCAGTGGATGGAAAATCTCATTTTCTCTCTCTAACTGTGCCTTTCAAATAAGTAGGTGAACTTTTTTTTTTAAATGGAAAGGCAGATCAGATTTATGGAGAGAAGGTGAGACAAAGAGCAAGATCTTCCACCCACTGTTTTACTTCTCAAGTTACCACAATGCCGGAGCTGAGCTCATCCAAAGCCAGGATCCAGGAGCTTCTTCCAGGTCTCCCATGCAGATGCAGGGTCCCATGGCTTTGGGGGCATTCTCTACTGCTTGCCCAGTCCACAAGCAGGGAGCTGGATGGGAAGTGGAGCAGCAAGAACATGAACTGGAGTCCATATGGGATCCCAGCACGTGCTAAGTAAGGATTTAGTAATTGAGCCATCACACTGGGCCCAATAAATAAATCTGAAAAAATTATGTTGGTCCACAGATCCCTGCTAGAACAAATACCTGAATGCTAATCATGACCATGGCACCTGGAAGAATGGCCGGTGCTGTGTCTCAGCAGACTAATCCTTCTGCAAGCATCCCATCCCATGTGGACACTGGTTCACACCCTGGATACCATCCAGTTCTCTTCTTATTGTCTGAGAGAGCAACACAGAATGACCCAAAGCCTTGGGACTCTGCACCCATGTGGAAGACCCTCGGGGGCTCCTGGCTTCTGATTGGCTCAACTCCGACTATTATAGCCATTTGAGGAGTGAAACAGAGGATGGAAGATCTTTGTCTCTCCTTCTTTCTGTAAAATCTTCTTTTTGGGTGTAACTAAATAAATAGGAATCGCCTCTCACTTATTGCTTAGAGGAGAAACCTGAGACTTGCTTGCCATTGGCTAGTACTTTCTGAGCTCAGTTCCACAGAAAGTAGGCTATTGAGGCTGTTGCCTTGGGTTTGTTGATGCAACATGTTTCCAAATAAGACGTAGTTGAGCATCACGGGGTTAAGCCAGCTGGTCAAACAGAGCAAATTTGTGCCTGTGTTAGAGTGTGCTAACTGTTGCACCAGCAACACTGACACTTCAGAGACTTCACACAATCTGGTTTTACTCCTTGGTCAAGCCAAGTGTCAAAAGACTGGGGGCTATATTTTTTGCAGCCATTCAGAAATGTGGGTTTCTTCCATCTTACAGTCCCACCTTCTCTGTGGTTCCCCAACCTGGCTTGTTAGAAAATAGGTGAGGGTCCATCAGGGGGTGTTTCAAGGGACAAATCTCCAAAATGGGGCATGGTATGCTGTGCTCATTTTGGCACAGTGGGCACAGAGCCGGGGCAGAGCATCCTGAGCTGGGGCAGGCCCCACCCTTGCTGGCAGAGGTGAGCACCCTGGAACTCTGGCTCAGTGCTTTCGGTCTAATCACCAGGCACGGGGGACGGGGGTGGTGGGGGGGCTTCCAATGGCCGCTGGTGCTACCTTCTCTGCCAACAGACCCCGCCCCTGCGGGAGAACCACATGGCCATTCCTCCTTTGGGGTCCCTTCCCTTCTTGTCACTGATGCAAGGGTTGCTGCCTGTGGAAAACCTGTTCTCCTTGTGTAGGAACCTGTCACCCCAGGGGACGCAAGGACAAAAACAGCTGAAGAACACGTGTGGCCGTTGAGACACGAGGTTCTCCTTCCAGTCTCTAAATTATGGATATTGGGTTAAAGAAGGCTTTGTCTCAAAACAAGCTCCTGGTGCTCAGGATTAGAAGCAGCTGGGACTCATTGCAGAAATATCTGATGTGCCTCTGTTGTTTTTTTTTTTTTCCTAGTAGTGAAACAGATGCTACAAAATGTCACACATACCTGTCATACCAGTAAAGCCACATCCTCAGGGTGTCTGTCCTGGCAGAAGGGATGCAGGCCCTGAACCACCACAGGGACTTACTGTGGGGGAACTCACTTCATGGGAACCTCGCCTCCACTCATGACCTGTCTGCTTGCCTGGCAGGCAGCAGGCCAAGTGTGGAATGGGGCATTAGGACCACAATACAGAACACTCTTGATGTGTTTGATTCGTTGGTTCCACTATGCAAAACTTTCAGTGTCTCTGGGATACAGAGTGGATGGGCTCCATCAGCGGCGGCACACACACCACGATGTGTTAGCAGTGCCTTGCTGGACAGGGCTGAGCAGACCCCACTGTTTATCTTCAGGGGAAGTCAGGGTCTGAAGAAAGAAATTAAAACTCTGTTCCTTGGGATTTTTGATGGCTGTTATTGCGCCTCCATCGCATTTATTAAATGCACTGACTGAGGGTGTCTGATTGGATTGTATGTTCCTTTTATAGTGAAGTTGCATCATATATAATTATGGAGAAACCCCAGCTTCGTATCCTTGTAAATGCGCCCCCTACCTGCAGTTAAACCCTAGGCTCCGTGCTTTCAGGCCACACTGAGTCTGTTCGGCTTGTTTGTACAGGGACCCACACATGTGGGTGCGTAATAAATACTATTCGGCAGTCACCGACAGGGTGCACATTATGGGCCGTGTCTACACCTTGTGTAACAACAGAGAACTGGAGAATGACAGTTTAGGAAACGCAGGTGGTAAGCATGCAATTACCCTAATTACGGACCTATTTGGGACCCGACTTGTTTTCATGCTGCAGTCAGCCCCATGTGAATTGTCAGGTGAAACTTTCACAGGACACTCTTGCCCCAGAAAGCCACCTCCGTGGAGAGGCGCCTGTTTCTGTTTTTTTTTTTTTCCTGGTACTTGGCTCTTCAAACTTCCTTTGAGCCTGGGGAGTGGGGCTGAAGAGCGCAGGTGCTTCATGGCGTGGCTGGACCACCTTGGCCTTCGCAGTCACTGAGCATCTCTGTTACCATTGCTTCAGTTCATCTTCCCTTCACACACAGGGTGCGGGAAGGAAACCTTGGGTAAGACTTTACAGAACACTCATTTGCATGTGTGGATAAGGGATTGGAACGTACAGCAACGCAAAGAAGTGTGGATCAGTGCCTGGTGCTGCAGTTAACAAACACCTTTTAAAAACGTCACGTGGTTGCAGCAGGCGTGTTTATTTCTTGTTCTATGTGTAGTTCCATCCTAGGTCGGCTCTGCTGCCTGTCAGCAGCAACCAGGGGTCACTGGTTGCCTCGAGATATGGAAGGCAGTCTGTTGTGGCGCAGTGGGTTAAGTTGCCCCTTGCAATGCATTCTACATCAGAATGTCATTCAATTCTGAGATGGTCTACTTCTGGCCGATCGCCTTGCTAGTGCAACTGGGAAAGCAGCAGATGATGGCTCAATTGTTTGGGCCCCCGCCACCAGCTTGGGAGACACAAATGAAATTCCTGATGCCTCGCTTCCCAGCCTAACCCCAGCTGCTGCACGTATTTGGGGAACAAATCAGGAAATGGAAGATCTCTTTTGGTCTCTCCCCCTTTCTCTGTTGTCTTGTTTTCTCATCAATGGATCTCCCCTTTTTTCAATGATTCAGTCTTGACCTGTGGCTTGCTGACTGTCCCGAGCTTTCTCTGTGTTTTCCCTTGGCTCCCATCCATGTCTTCCTTTCTCCAAACATCCAATCACAGGAAGCAACTGAAGTGATGCTACTCCTCTCAAGAATGAAAGCGGATGAAAGCAGCACGTTACGCTGGGCATCGCTAGCGGCAGAGGTCACCTCTCAGAGCATGATGGTGTCCCAGGTCCTAAAGAGGAGAGGCCACCCTCCATCAGAACCGTTTTAAAAATTTGTAATGACAGATAGTATCGTATCCGTAAATGGGATCCAGGAGAATGTTTTGACATATGTGTACAACATAGCAGTGATCAGATGAAGCTAATTAAAAAAGAAAAAGATAAAACCCAGCTCACAGGGAGCCACTGTTTGAGTGGATGAAGAAAAAAAAAAAAAAGTGAACCCAGAAGTCCACATGTAAGATGTAGGCAGTGTCAAGGGCTAGGACAGAAAATCCAGGTGAGTGGGAGTAAAGGGCGTTTGCAGGGGAAGCATCTGGTGCTCCACTTGGGACAGACTGGTCGTGGAGATGCCAAACCTGTTCATCTTGTCCGCCTGAAACTCCTTGAAGAGGAGACCTGCACACAGAAGAGAGGAAGATGAGGATGCTCTTCGGGGGTGAAGCAACCAAAGAGCCGAGAACACCCAGTGGTACCTGCCGTAGCCGATTTCTCTGGCTTCTTCCATCCTGGCCTTCTCGTTGCAGAGAATGGCAGGTGGACATTTCCCGTAGACCATGTCAGGGACATGGGATGGCAGTCCACATAGTACCAAGCTTAGCGTCTGCTTTGTTTTGTTTTTGAGTCAAAGAAATCTCCTTTTACGGTGCCAAGGTGCCTTGGTTCGATGTTTTCACCGTTGCTGCATTTGGAGTTGAAAATAAGGATTACTTTGGTATGTGATCAAAATCTGCAGTGGTTCTGTGGCTCTGTAGATCTGGTTGGATTTCTGCAAACGGTGGGTAAGAGCAGGTCATGGGAAAGTTAGCACATTCACAGGGCTTGACTGTCATGTGAAAGAAAGGCGAGCAAATACTGTGAACGGCTGGACCATTTGGGATCTGGCTTCTTTCGTCTGAGTTTTTGCCAAATCGAAGCATTAGGAAATATGGAAATTTGATTAAGTTAATGAAGAGGGCTTGCTAGGTTTGGTTATTGAACTTCTCTCCAAGGCCTCCCAGCTGACTCATTTGATGTTGAATCTTTCCCCCCCCCCTCACTTTGATGTTGAAGTAATCAGATTAAAATTAACTTTTTAAAAATCTGAAGCCCATGGACATAAGGAGAATCCACGAAGTTAAATTCTTCTATGAAAGAGTCTCTGCTTGTGCTTTTATGAATTCTAATTAGAGGGCGGGTTTGCTTGCCAAGTGCGTTTAGTGCCCAGATTTCTGGATTCTTCTGCTCAGTAGCCCATCGGCCGGCAGGCATCACATGAAGGGCCCAGTCATACCTCTGAAATGTGGTCGGATATCTAATTATTTCTCACGTTTCCAGAATGTGATTTGTCTGAAAAGCAAAGAGAGACAAAAAGAGAGAGTTCTTCCATTCACTTGTTCACTACTCAAATAACCTTCCCCAGCTGTGGCTGGACCAGACCAGGCCCACATAGAGAGCTGAGAATGCAAAGACAGGAGCTGGGCCAGATCCAAGCTGCGAGCTATTACTCCTGCCTCCCACAGTATGTGTTAGCAGGCAGGTGGAACCCAGAACCGAGTTGGCACTAGAGTCCGGGTATGTGATACATACAGTATGTGGGCATCACAAATGGTGTTGTAACCTCTGCACCAAATACTCACCCCTGTTTCTCACATTTTGGGTTTGAATGTTAGACCACGTACTCTTAAGAAAAAGGGCCCAACACAGTCCCCTAGCAGCGAAAGTCCTGATCTTTGCATGCATTGGGATCCCATATGGGCACTGGTCCTAACCCCAGCTTCACCACTTCCCATCGAGCTCCATGCTTGTGGCCTGGGCAAGCAGTTGAAGATGGCGCAAAACCTTGGGACCCTGCACCCACATGGGGGACCTGGAGGAAGCTCCTGACTCCTGGCTTCGGATTGGCTCAGCTCTGGCTGTTGCTGCCACTTGGGGAATTAATCAATTGACAGGAGACCTCCCCCCCCACCTGTATATCTGGCTTTCTAATTAAAATAAGGAAATAATATTATAATAAAGTAGTATTATAATAAAGTGTTGTATTATAAAAAAGTGTAGTATTATATACTCTGTCAAAATCTCAGGAGTCCATGGTGCTACCTCATTATCTCCCCCAAGAACCATCCAGCTCTTCCTATGGGATCTGCTTGGGGGTTTTTCATTTGCAGACACAAGCCATGTGCTTTAGGGGAAAGCAATGTTTGAAGTCACACAGACCCAAGTTTAAATGCTGCAACTGCCTGGCAGTGACAACAGAGAGAAAGGGGCTTTCCTCATGTGGCGACAGGTGTGTGAGATGCAGCCCATTGAGGGGACGTGCGCGAAGCAGTTAGCACAGTGCCTGGCGTACAGTCGGCGCCGTTCCTGGTTTGTCTTTTGCAAAGTTGTAATAATGGAGTTATTATTCATACTCCCTGGCCTTTGTAGAGAGTCCTCCATACAGCCAGCAGCCTGTGGGCTGCATGTGGCCCAGGAGAAGTTTATTATTGGATTAGCACTGTGTTTTAAAAATGCCTGGAATTTGTTGCCAACATTTCAAAATCAGGAGGTTTTTACATAAGGTCTGGGTTCTGTCTTTATTTGAAAGTTGAGACTGTCTGGAAATACTGCACCCGTCCGCTTCCCACAATTCAGCAGTTAGCTGCTTCTCCGGGGTAGTGATATGAGCATTGGTCTTCCCTCCATCTTTCATAGCTCTGTTATGTACCGAGGGCATCTGAAGTGTCAAAGCCAGCACTTTGATGTTAGGCTGATGCGATTCCGTGTGACCCAATGCGTGCTGTGTTCTGTGTGGCGTTGAGAACTTGGGAAGCTGTACGCTGGTCCTGAGATGTGCTTGATTCTCATCCAGGAAGATATTCTTTTGCACAGTGAATGAAGAAGTGTGTGGAGCAAGGCTATTCTTGAGAATGCAGCTCTGGCCACTGCTAGACCCGGGAAGAGCACTGAGGCAGGCAGGCAGGAAGATCCACGCCCTCCAACCAGCCTAGAGCAGTGACAGGTTCACCTCTGAGTCACCCTCAAGTGCATGACCAGGTAAGCCTGGTCGTGACAGAGATTGTGCATGGGGAAAATTCCAGGAATGGAATTCAAGGAAAAACCAAGAGAGTAGACGTGGCTCAGCCGAAGCAAAACAGACAGGGTAGCTCGCTACCAAACACTGTTAAGCACAGAATCCGTTTTCTCAAAACTGTGTAAAAATGTCAGCCCACTAATAATCTTTCCAAGTCCTGGCTTCCTTTTCTGTTGATAGGATGCTCGAATGGATGCATTGCTGATGTCTCTTCCTCAATATTCCAAGTTTTGATTGATGGTATTTTAAAGTCTATAAGAAATGACTCTTAACTCGGATTTCCCCTCCTCCTCTCCCTAACCAATAAATTCAAGACTTCTGGTTTCAATTAGCTTTGAAAAAAAAAAAAAAAGAATAACATTTGATCTATATTGTTCTCACCACAATTTAAGAGACTACATTCAGCTATGAATGACATTTGCAATTTTACAGCCTGGTTCTTATACTTGACCCCGCTTTAGCATTAACCAGGTACATGAAGAGTTTTCACAAGACCATCTTCATGGCTACTTTGATTTTCCTTCTTAATTTCCAGGATAGCAAAAACTGCCTTGGTTTTCATAAAATCTGAGTGTGTCGTCATCGATGGGAAAGTTACGCTTGTTGAAGACTTGCTCCAAACGAACATGGCTTCTCTGAAGGGTTTTGTTGTGAAGCCGTATATAGTCGTGGTTTTGTCATTGGGTAGGAGTGGTCTTATGTAACCACTTAATTTTTATTGCCTGAGTGTTAAATCATAAAAAGTGTCTACACTGTGCTCAGTAAAAGAATCGGAGTCTTTTAGACATCTTTGTGGTCGTTGTTCTGGCATGCCAGTGTTAAGTTCAGGCTGAGGGAGAATTTGGTTTGCCGGGAGCCCTGCAGCAAGACCAAAATTTGACCCCCGGAGTAAAAGGGAATCCGTGTTATGTGGCTTCGCCTTTGGGTTTGGAGGTGGTTATCAGAAGTTTAAGGAATTATGACTAAGTAAATGGTTAAGGAGAGAATTCATGTTGCTCCTGCTGATGATGATGGTGACAGCTAACATTTATGGAGTTGCTTCAGCATCCCAGGCGCTGTTCCAAGAGCTTGCTCTGCATTAATGCATATGATTTTTCCAGAAGTCTCACAAGGATGGTGCGGCTACTCTCCTCTCTGCTCTTTAGGAAACTGAGGTATAGATTGCCTAAGATATTTGCCCAGTTTAGTGAAGTGATAGGAGCTGGACTTTAACCTGACCTGGCTCATGATTGAAGCTCCTATATTGCCTTTTAGGAGTACCTGGTTAAAACACACACACACAATTTTTTTCATTATTTTTTGATAGGCAGAGAGACACAGAGCTTCCTTCCCGTGGTTCATCTGCTGCGAAGGCTGGGAGGGGCCAGATGCAAGCCAACAGCTGAGAGCTCATTCCAGGTCTCCTACATGGGTGGCAGGAACTCAGCTACTTGCATCACGGTCTTCACTGCCTCCCAGGATGTACGTTTGCAGGAATCAGGAAACAAGCGCAAGCTTTTATTGTCACCTGCCAGTTAACTCACTGAGTGCCTTGGACAGTTGTTCAGATAGTATAGCAGCTCCTACTTTGAGCTGTAAGCAGTCATTAAAACCTCTTTCTGTGTGACCACTAACAGCTTAGGGAACTTTCTGGAATGCTTTATGATTTCCTGTGTTGATACGGGGCAGATAGCGCGTGTGACCTGAGTATCCTTAGGTCACACTGAACCCCCCGGGAAAGACAGCGGCCTCCTGCTCTTCTGGAAGAGTTATTGCGATGTAGTGTTCACACATGGTTTTGGTTTCAGATATTTTTTTTTCTCTTTTTCCATACAGATAGGATATTAGCTCCTGTTGGAATTTTAGTACAAATCAAATTCCCTTCAACTTGCCAGTTAAGATTGTCCCTGGTTGTGGTTGAGCTCTGCATCTGTGAATGTGAGCAATTCCCAATGGCAAGTATTTTCTAGAACATGATACCAGCATTGATGCGTGTACCATACAGATAAACCTACTAGGGTTGTGTGTGTGCTGAATTGCACAAACAGTTTGTTGTCTTTATTCCACAAACAATGCCTTTTACCAACTGTGTACATAGCATTTACGTTGTCTTAGGTGTTGTATATCTAGAAATGAAGTAAAATATATGGGAAGATGTGTGTAGCTCTATTAGGTTTTTTTAAATCCTTACAAGGGGGCCCGGCGCGGTGGCGCAAGTGGTTAAAGGTCCTCGCCTAGCACGCCCGGGATCCCATACGGGCGCCGGTTCTAATCCCGGCAGCCCCGCTTCCCTTCCAGCTCCCTGCCTGTGGCCCGGGAAAGCAGTCGAGGACGGCCCAAAGCTTTGGGACCCTGCACCCGCGTGGGAGACCCGGAAGAGGCTCCTGGCTTCGGATCGGCATAGTATCGGCCCGTTGCGCTCACTTGGGGAGTGAATCATCGGACGGAAGATCTTCCTCTCTGTCTCTCCTCTCTGTATATCCGCCTTTCCAATAAAAAATAATAAAAATAAATCTTTAAAAAAAAAAATCCTTACAAGGAAATTCCTAAGGGAGGCCAATGTTATAAAGAAAGGAGAGGAGATGGGTTTTGCTCACAATTTGGAGATTTTAAGTACAGAGAACATAACAGACGCACTGGCGGGGCCCTGAAAGCAGGGAAGCACTGAGCCCCTACCTCTTCAAGTACCTGCCTCGCGGTGCTACCGGGACGCCAAGCCTCCAACACACAGCGCGTTGCTCCCAGATCCAAGCCACAGCAACAGGTTATGACAAACTCTGTGCCGTGTTATGAAGTGACAAAGGACTTGCTGCGGCCTCAGGAGATCTTGGATTCTACCCCTTCCCCTTAGGAGGAGTGACGATCCTTGGATCTTG
Organism: Ochotona curzoniae; assembly: GCF_017591425.1. Lineage (NCBI taxonomy): Eukaryota > Metazoa > Chordata > Mammalia > Lagomorpha > Ochotonidae > Ochotona > Ochotona curzoniae. Next base: position 34,422,865 of record NW_024466607.1, on the reverse strand, counting down.
AATCTACTGCCAGCTGGGAAAGCAGATGACTTGCTTTGCCCGAAGAATAATCACCAGCAAATAGCTCGAGTTCCCTAAGCAAAGGGGAAGCCAGGTCCTACTTAGGTATCTCTGTGCATTTCTTACTTTCTCCATCCCCCGTTGTATCGTTGTGATATTTGGGTTTTGCTTGCTTGAGGGAATGAATGAGTTAAGTCGATCAAGATGTAGTTGGAGCTGGGCATTTTGACAAAGATATCTTCTTCTTCTTATTTTTTTTTTCATTCAACTGTTTGCCTTCCCTTTGGGATGAATTCCATCTCTTTCTGTTTCTTCCTATCCCCGCAGGCTCCTTTGTTGACTAAAGTGCTTTGCGGGTGATGGAAAGTTCGAATTTGCTGGCTTGAATTGGGAATGGAGTTGCTGGACCCCGCTGGGGACCCATGAGGCAGAGGCAGCCCCAGAGGTGGCCTCAAATGTCCCCCCTTGTGTCAGGTGTGGGAATCCTTGGGGAGAAGAGCGATGGCGCAACGCACAACACAGGCATCCGCTCTGCCTGCTGGCAGCCGTGCCGAGGAGCCCAGCCGAGCCCTGGTCTGCGCTCTGAGTGCCCTAAGCGACACCGGGATATGTGAAGGGCAGGCTCATAATTCCAAGGTGCTGTGAGAGAGGCCAGATCTCCAAGCTCTTGAGGTTTCCTAGTCTGCACTGAGAAAGTCCACGAATAAAACTGACTCCTGTGGAAGGGCACTGGGTAAAACCCCTTGCTACAGGGATTTCCCACACGTGCAAACCCCGGTCCCAGTCTTTGCTTCCACTGCCCTAACCGTGGAGACATAATACAGAGCAAAGCCTCTTAACTGTTTATCAGGATTGTTTCATCTCAGCCAGGTTGTACTAGGAAACATCTTAGGGGATCAGCAAGTGGTATCTTCGTTTGCATCAAGTGTTCTTAAGGACAATGTCATCTAGGTCTCCCTCCCTCCTCATCCCTGGTTAGTTTCTTCTAGCCCTTCCCTTTTTTGCTCCTCCCCAAAAGGCACTGATGCACCAATCTCTTGTCTGATTGTGGGCAAGCTACTGCATCTTTTTCAACACATTTAGAATGACTACAGCATGCTGCTTAACCAGCCTATTAAAAGTGGCTTGTTAGTACTTTTGCTGTCTTCGTTCCATAGACCTCTTATTCCATGAGTGTCATTAAGAATGCACCCAGAAGTAGAGAGGAGAGGTGACGCAGCATTTCAAGTAGTGTTCTGCTTTCTGAGACACTTGTGGATTGCCAGTTTGACAGTCTTTGCTCTTCCGTGGGTTAAGATTGGGCTGCATGCTCTTGCCTCATTGCTCAGCTACCCTGAGTGTAGCACTGCTGTTTCTCCATGTCTGATATCCTGACAATGGCGGCCTTCTCCCCCCGGGGTCACTGTTTCCACTGGAGGTGTTTCTCTTCTCAGTGGCAGCCAGCTAACTCCTTTGTGGAACTGGCCTTGGAAATGGAAACAACGTGACGAGGCCCCCCTGGCACAGTGGATAAAGTAAGATGGAGGCACTAGGAGGCCTCATCAGTGGGGTGTTGAGACAAGCTGCTCCAATTGCATTTCTCCAGCCAGTCCATTAGGGACCTCAGACAGCCGTGATGTTTGCAAAGCATGATCTGGCCCTCAGCCTCTTGAGCATATGGTGGGCAGCTCTTGACCTCCCAACCTGCTGCCCTCTGACCTTGACCTTCCAGCCGGGAGTGTCAGGAGGAGTGAGTTGCCTAGGTTTATGGTGTGTGAACACAGCTTCTGGCAGAGGTGGCAGGAAGACCTCATGAATAGAGCCTTCCACATCTGTGCATCATGGGAGAGGAATTCTCCATTGTCTGTGTGTTGCCCAATCGTAGGAAAGGGGGGTTTGTTTCCGTCACTTGGTTTGTAGGTCAAGTGGTCATCCTGGGTGGTCTGAGACTTGACATGGAAAGGGATAATTTAGGATTCCCCCTGCGCTGCTCACAGCCCCGCTGAGGCCCGGTTAACTTTAGGAGTGCTGGCAAGTGAATCTTTCTCCTTGGAGGAGTGGGCAGATGCTTTTCATAACTAGACCACTTTAAATAGCTCGAAGAAAGCTTCTTTCCCTGAAACAACTTTCTTCATGGACCTGAGAAATCTAAGAATGGCTCAGAAGCTATGTAGCTTTTTTTTTTTTTTCTTTCTCCTGACCTAGATTTAAGATTGGAAGTAGCCAGGCAGACAGAAAAATACCAGTACAGGTGCAGTAGGCAATTCCTCAGATGGGGTCAGGAGACAATAAGAAAACTTTTAGAATGGCATCTGCCATGTGAGATAATGCAAGGATTTCAGCATTCTCATGGCCCTGTGCCAGAGAGCAAAAGAACTATTTCTTATAGGTTTTCCATTTCTTCCTCTGCCCTCTCCTCTCCTCTCCTCTCCTCTCCTCTCCTCTCCTCTCCTCTCCTCTCCTCTCCTCTCCTCTCCTCTCCCCTCCTCTCCTCTCCTCCCCTCCCCTCTCCTCCTCTCCTCTCCTCTCCTCTGCCCTCCTCTCCTCCTTTTTCCCCCCTTTCTTTCCCTCCTTGTCTCTTTCCTTTCCTTCCCTACCACCTGCCTGATGCCAATCTCTGGAAACTGCTTTTCCCCACATCACCTCCTTCCATGCTCACTGCAATTCCTCAGCATCACTTCTTTTATTCCTGTTTCACAGATGAGAAAATTGGCGATCCCAAGGTTTTAGCACACAAGACTGGAGGACTTAAGGTGCCCGCTGTCCACACTGTGTCAGCTGTAGGCTGTCCAATGAGCATCACCTCATGGCTACTCCAGCTTTGTTCTTAGGAGAGCCTGCAATGTTGAAGTGAGAACCTGCCAGGAGAGGGGTCAGCAAAGAGTGTCCTCCCTGGATGCTGGGTGGCTGTGCCCAGTGAGGTGCCACGTAGAAGAAGTCAGTAGTCACCTGCCTGTTCCTTCGTGTGTGCATTTAGGGGTTCAGTCCTTTGGTCCACTTCTGTTCCAACACAGTGACTTGCACACACATGCTGATTCTGCACAGGGCTGGCATCAGCATCAGAGATAAACAGTGGTGGGATAATAGCCATGCTCCTGGATGAAACACTCCCTGAATATTAAGGAACACATCCAGTGCTCTAGCTGCGCTACTAAATATGATAGCATTTATTAATTTTTTAATTTGCTTGAGACAAAATGACAGACCAACAGACACAAAGATAGAGTATCCTGCCAGTTTATTCTATGAGGATCTTTAATGGCCAAGACTGGGCTGGGCTGGCCAAAGCCAGGAACTCAATCTAGGCCTCCTATGGAGGTAACAGGGAGTCAGTTCCTTGAGTCATCGCTGTTGCCTCCCCAAGTCTGCATTAGTAGGAAGCTGAACAGAAGAGCAGGAATCAGGTGTCAAACCCATTTTCTCTGATCTTGTGGTTGTCTGCACGTTAACCAGCACCCACTCTGCATTTGATTTTTAACATGAAAAAAACTGGATAATATCAATCTAACCAGCACATAAAATGAAATTACAGGAACTTGCTGCTGTCCTGTGGTAAAGCTGAGAGAGAGACCCAGCAGTCCACTGGGTCTTCACCATGATGCCGTCATGTCCCTGCCCTCAGGAAACTGCTAGTCCAGAGAAGGAAGGGCAGAGGTAAAGCAAACCAAAGCCAAGGCCCAGAGCTAAGCACAGTGAAGGATCAGGCCAGGATGCTCTGGCGGATGGCAGGGCCATGATCTCCAAGACACCTGCAGCAGGGACAGCCCTGCGTGTAAGGTGAGATCTGAACATGGACTCAGAGAGGTGCTGCTCAGCACAGGGAGACACAGGTCAGAGGAAGGGTGCTCTGAGCCCCATAAATATGGAGGTGGACTCTGCACCTTAACCTGCTGCACTAGGATGCTGACCCACAGCTGCTGCTTTAAATGCCGCTCGCTAGGGTGGAATCAACAGATGGTGACTTCTCTCCATTCACACGTACAGCCAGTTTTATCAATGTGAAAGAGACAAGGCCGTTTCAAGAGTTCCCATAACTGGTTCCATGTCACAAACTTCTCCCCTGTCCCAGGTTGGGGTGAATAGAAGTCAAGAGAAATTCAGGAGCCTTGCCTGCAAACATTCCTGGATGGTCTTTGTTGGGCCGCGGCTCTTCTGAGACCCTGATCTGCTTCTGAGACAAGAAGTTCCTCTGGCTTTACAGAAAGATTTAACAGCGTCAAAGCTTGGAGCAAGGAAGATTCCACTGTTCTAAATGCTTAAACACGCTATGCATAAAATGAATGAGGGCTGATTTATTTTGTCCTGCTTTTAACCAATAAAGATTATGCAGACTTCCCCCCAAAAATGATTTCTTGAAATATCTTTCTGCCAGCACTGATGCATTCCAGTTGATCCCACCTTAGGAAGCAGCATTTAAAGACAAGCAGCATCCTAGAGCAGCATGTTAAGCTGCCTTCTGCCAAGGCTGGCATTGCTTATGGGCACTGGTTTGAGTTCCAGTTGCTCCACTTCCAGCCCTGCTCCCTTGAATGCACCGGGGAAAGCAATGAACGATGGCCCAAGTGCCTGGGTGCCTGTCACTCTCATGGGAGATCCGGGTGGTATTCCAGGCCTAGGTTCAGCCTGGCTCAACCTGGCCATTGCAGCCTGTGGGGGAGAAAGTGAAGGAAGATCTTAACTCTGCCTTTCAAATAGATAAACACGTAAGCCTTTTAGGAACAAAAAGGGAAACTCCGTTTTCCGTCTCTCACCCTTCTGTGGCATGTCTCACTCCCTAAGACCTTCTGGAAACTTTTCCAAAGTGTAAAGCAGGATTATGTTCATTTTTAATTTGCATTCCTGGGTGACAGTGTCACTAACCTTTGCTGTTCAGTTGTAAATTAAAATTAATTAAACTGGAGCTTACCAGCGAACACATACCCCGCTAAATATAGATTTTTGTTCTATAGCCCTGTCTAGGAAAAAATATATATATATCTTTGTATTAGAAATTGCTGACCTCACATGAAAACAACAAGAGAAGACCAAGTTCTCTTTCATTTTTAATAAAGGGCTGGTCTGCTCTCCAAGGGCACACCTGACCACACTGCTCGTGGCACAAGCAGTCCAGAATGAGTGGCTCAGAGGCCAAAGCCCACTTTCAGAGGTCACTGCTTTTTCTGAACTTGATCTGTGTAGTTGGGCTAATTTGTTCATCAGAGTCACTACCATTTTGAAGCTTTTAAAAACCCTGACTTTTTAAATGTCCCTAGGAAAAGTTAATTTTGCACTTCCTACCTGACCTAAATTCAATGTCTAACGTGTTCTTTGAGGTCTGCCCACTAGATCTGCTAGTCTCCCACATTCCTGGGTATACTTGCCATCTTGACTGCCAAGAACAGTAGCAGTTCGCCATGTCTTTCTTCGTGCAAGATTGCACTTCGAAGTGGAAGTGGGCCTGTCAAGGCCAAGTGTTTTCCATGTACACAGAGTTCAAGTGCCTGGTGAAAGGAGAGATTCCACAGAGGGGGAAGCAGCAAGCCTTCTCTCGGGAACTAGCGAACAAGAAGTAGCTCACCCTCCTTGTTTGTAGCTCCCACCCCAGGGCTGCCCACCCCTGCTGTGTAAACCCCCTCACTTCACTCCAGGCCTCAGTGTCCTTTGGCAGAACACATTGGGCCCTCTGTGTTGGTTGCAAGAAATGTGGCCTCCACTTGGCCGTCTCCTGTTGCCTTCTGCTTCCTCTCTATGCTTGTGTCTGTTCATTCCTGAAAGAAGGAAGCGTCCAGGAAGCTCTAGCTGACATTGGAGCCGTGGGGAGGACAGGGTGCTGTCCCACCGGGCAGCGCTGGCATGAGGGTTGTTCCAAGCCCTTGCATCTCCTTAGTCAGTTTTACCCAGTTTCCTGATTTTGTGGTTATGGTTTTTCACTTACTTGAAATGCTGTGATCCACACTGTTCGGTAACACTTCTTATGTCCCTCCTGGCAGATCATTTCTTTTGCACAGAATCACTGCACACACCTTGTCTGTTTCACACTGTATGTGTGTGAGGGTATGTGTATGTATGAAGACCATGAAACCTCAGCAAATTCATGGGAAAGAGAATTAAAGAATGATACGCATCTTCATGAAACTTTAGAAATACTTCTGTGTACAAACTTGCGTGCTTACATATTTAATTATTGTAATTGGCAATTATGTCAGTAAACATATACTAAGATACTTTGAGGTGATTACTGTGTCATTTGTAATTAAATGGCAATTGTTTCCCATTCAAACGTTGCTACCTTTTATTGTTTTATTTTCTTGTTCTATTTTACTGGCAGAAATCTTGCCTTATTGGAAGGTTCTCACTTTTCACTTAGATGCACAGCTCTGATGTCTGAGCAAATTCAGACTTACACATTATAGCCTAGGGGTAGCAACACGTATTTTACCTTTAAACATAAAACATACAACCTGAGGGAAGCAATTAATTTTAGATGCAAGTATCACTGGACATTCCCTTGCTCAAGTGACATGCCCCTGCAAAAACAATGAAGAAAATTAACAACAAGTGCTTGCAAAGTGTCAGATGCCAGGTTAAAGAGGTAAAATGTTGCTGACAAGCAATCTTTTCATGTGCTCCTCTTCTTGCTAAGAAGAGTGAGGCTTGGAAAGTCATGTGGCTTGTGAGATATTCCTGCAGCATGGTGATCATCTCAGATGCTTAGAATCAGGCCGTTGGCTCCCTGTGATGGTTTGATGTTGATGCTCCAAGATGAGTCCAACTATCACTGTTAGAATTCATCCTGTCTTCGTGTCAACGACTGGGAATTAGAGCCTCTTCTGAAACACAACTCTTGCACATCTCAGCTTGAAGGATGATACATCAAGGAGTGGGAGTGTGACATCCAGTGGTGATCTTAGTTCAAATGATGATCTTAGATTTAATTTGGGGGGGAGTGTGGAATCACACTCATTTCATCTTCTATTTTTGATATTGCTTGCTCTGACACAAATGGTAGACTTGTAGTTGCTGATCTCTATAATATTCCACATCCAAGAAGCACCTCCACATATGTATGCCAACTCAGCTGTCTTTGTCTTAACCGATTTATACTTTTGATGCTGGTAAATGTTATAGTTCACACAAGTGAGACCCGACAGACTCGACAACATCTTGCTTGTGAAATAGGAAGTCATTTTCGAAGCAGGTGCATAAATTACAGATAGGAATTCAATTAAATAACACATTGGATATTTTGACTGCCCTAACCACAGAGTCTGCAAATATTTTCTGGCTTTCTCCTCCTTGTTTTACAAATATCCTATTCTGTAAATTCCTTACTTATCTAGCCCTTTAGAGAGTTTTCTGGAATCCTTTTGATATGAAACCTAGCTGTGATATTGAAGGATTTGGATTATTTATCTAAGATCCATTTTTCTAAAAGTGAATGCAAGGTACCCGGACTGTTAATAAGCATTTTATTCCATCTGCTAGTTAAGAGATCTTTTCATGTAGAGAGAAAATCCTTGGCAAGCCAGGATTATCAGTTCAAAGGAAATATTAATTTGTTTGGAATTAGAACTTCTCAAAAGTTAGTCACATGTGAATCATTGTGCCTAGTCATGGCAAGTTCCACTTATTTCATACTTCCTGTAACCCAAGCAATTACTCTTTGGATCTGCATGTTTGCTGTCACTGCTTTCAGTAATCCTGAAAGATAGTGCAATTCTCAGCTTCATTTTCCAGGGAGGGAAAGTAGGATTCAGAAAATGTAACCAGCTAGGTCAAACCCACCCCCCGTAGTGTCCCACCCTGTCACAGTTTCCATGCCCCCATATGTGGCCACCTGGGACACACACACAATTCAGATGTGTGGCGGCCTTATGCACACTCTTGGTGACAGCCCAGGCAGAGTTCTCCATTTTAAAGTCAGGTAGGTGCTTTATCTTGCCCCCGTGGTGATGGCATTTTCTGAACCAGGCCTACCACTGGAGCCAGAGGAACTCCATTTCAACTGGGGTAACAGCTTAGCACCACAACTTGAACACGTTGCCTACTGTAATGTGGTGTTCAATGTGACCTGACCAAATCCCCAGCGCCCTACTCTGCAGGCAGAGGAACACGGCCAACAACCAGATCCAGACCATAAATGGATTTGTAGAGTTCTGCTCTGGAAGGATTGGGCAGGTATCCAGAACTCTTTGTCCTGTAACAAGTGTAGACCTTTTCTGGAGTGTTTGTTTTAAATGTCAGAACTTGAGGGTAATTTTGGCCGTGGTTGCTTTTACGTTTTTTTATGGGTGCCTATTTATTTCGTATCTATTTTGTATCCAGCCCAGAGCCATAAAGACTTGATCATTTTGACAATGCAAAATGTAAAACTTAGATATAGCAAAAACGATATAGAATTGAAAAATGACTTAACAAAGTCAGACCGAGGGTGGATTTTCTGCTTTCCCAACGGGCTCCTACATGTCAGGAAAAAGACAAGCTGCACGATAGAAAAGTGAGCCAAAAATATGATCAATAGACGCATGAAAAGGTGCTCATCTTCAGTCATAATTAAGAAAACGCAGGAAAGAATGATGTTGGCGAGCATGTAACAGTCTGACAATATGCAACATTGATGAGTGTGTTGACATAAACGCGTTCATAGACTGTAGGTGGGAGTTTCAACTGGTGCAGCTTTTGGCAACGTCTATTAACATTAAAATGCACATCTGTCTGACTCATAAATTTCAGAATGTACATCATGGATGTAATCGCAAAAGATGATGCCAAGATGTACGTATTACATACATATGCATACACGGAGGCATGGATGCAGACAGTCCTTGTAGCATTGTGCGCTGGGAAACAATACTAGAACAAGCTCCCAATCATGAAGCAAAGCCAAATAGCAAATAAGTGGGATGCAGCCCTACCAAACAAGGTTCAAGGGGACAAGGGTTCAGTGGGACAGACTTGAAGCTTCATTCCAAGTATTCGGGTGAGTTTGTTGGCCAAGTGCTGCACATGTACTGGCATCCGCTTGAGTCCACAGGGATATGTGATAAAGCAACACCGGTTAATGCTTTGGAACATTTTTAGGGCTGTACATTGGCTTTTCTCAATTTACATCTGTTTTTCAAAACTGTCCCCTCCTACATTCTCTGTGTCAGAAAAACTAATAGTTGATTGAAAGATACATGAAAGTGTTTCTCCCGCTTAGAGCTAACTCCCTTTCACTTTATCGTCCTGGTTGAAAAGACTTTGAAAAGACAGCTGGTGCAACGGGCGTCCAGAGCTGTGTTCTTGGAAAGAGAAGATCCGGGATGACTCGCTTTGGAGCTGGGAGATGGTTTCCCAAGTAGACCGTGATTTGGATACGCCCTGTGGAAATCCGTCTTTAATGAGTGTTGGGTGGGGTGGCTCTTTCAAACGGAGATTCTGTAACACCTGGTGAGGTCCCTGGCTTGTGGGGATGTTGTGGAAAGAAGAGGAAAGCTCATAAATTTCCTGGTGCTTCAGCAGAGGTCAGTTCTGGTGGGAAAGAAGGCTCAGCCAGTAACCTGGCCAGAAAAGAACATCTGGATTCAGATCCTCGGAGCCCCTCAATGCTCAGAGTAAGTTTTGTGTATGTGTGTGTGTGTGTGTGTGTGTGTGTGTGTGTGTAGGGGTGACTCTCATTATTCTCCTTGGAAGATGGCATAAGGTGGCTCTTGCTCTGCACTCAGATCTCCTAGATCTAGACAGAGCATCTGGTGCTTTCTCAGTTTCTGATCTACTTGATCTGTTTTCCTCATCTGCGAAATGGGTTTATGAGTAATATCTCCCGTGCAGGGTAACAGATCCAGGGTTCAAGGAGGTCATGCTGGTGAAATATTTATCTTCGTTGCCTGGAATGTGACCAGCCTTTGACGACACTTGTCCCTCTTGGTGGGTCACAACTGTATAACCTTAGCTAAGGAGCTGCCAGGATGGACACCCAGCAAGCAGGAACAGGCCATTGCCTGGGATTCGCTTAGTTCTGGAACCAGCAGCAGTCATCAGGCACCCATGTGGGATTAGGCTCCCATGCCATCTACTTACTAAAAAGACCTAGAAGTCAGGTGTGTTTATGGAAAAGCCAGAGGATTTGTCTAAGTACGAGCTGAATCAACCATAAACATGAAAATCCTTCTCCCAGCTGGTCCTCTGACCTGGCGCATTGGTTGGTATGTTTCTTCAGTCCAGATCTTACTTCTGCTGTAACCCACACACTGTCCATTGTCTTGCATAGACCATCTGCCTCAGCTGTGACCCGAAGAAAGAGTGGTTGAAGATCACCCCAAACCTTTAGCGCATTCATTCCGACTGGAACTAAGTAAAATGAACAGAACCCCAGCCTCCGACCCATGGAGACTCAGCTTTTCAATCTTCTTAAAATCTGCCTCTCAGCACGATCAAAGCCTTGTTCCTTAATCCTGCAGACAACACCAGCACTTCTAAGTGTCCTTTGTACGTCTTGCTTATCCCAGCAAAGGTGATTGGACGTTTGCCTTACTAATCACCCTCCTCAAATGCTTTGTTCCTAAATGTTAGAACAGATACCCCAGACTGGTCCTTAAATATCGGGTCAGCCTGCTTGTGAGCGTACCATCCGGAAGGTCACAAAAGGTTTGTCTGTAGGAAACACACGAAGATTTCTCTCTTCACTAATGTCATTCGAATATATTCTCATCGGCAGGCATAAACGTTGTATGCGTCTGTTTTCAGGAGCAATGAAGATTCATTCAAGAGCCACACGCTAAACTATTACTCAGTGCCGTCCAACTACAGGTCCGTGTCTTTGAGTCTAGTGGGGGTGGAGGTGGGCCCTCTCTCTTTGGTTGAGTGTTTTCAGGAGATTTGAGAATGCTAGCAAATTGCACCAGCCTCACCCGTGGGTCTTAGTTCAGAACCTCGATGTCAAAAGTCCTGGTTTGTGGCAGGGAAAGGTGACAAGTTATTGCAGTTCAGTTTGTGTAGAGGGGCACAAAACGGTGGCTATGGTTATGGATGTGTGAATGTTAACAGGTTTGCTTCTCGGGAGTTCTGGTTAAACAACTTCACTGGCCAGAGTCCAGCGCGTTAATCGTTAACCCGGGCTGAGCATCTGCTGCCCTCTGTAATTCAGAATTAGTTTATCGTTACCTCCAACTACTGCCTTTTATGATTCCGAAGCACTACTATGAAATCTCTTATCACCGCCCAGCCCCAGCTTCATTAACCGATATCTTAGAGTTGGACTTAAGTCAGTGGTTTAGGGTCAGTTGAAGAGTCTTGCCTTCTGACTCTTAGGAAAAAGAAGACAAACAGGCAACTCACTCTGCAGTTCTCACGTGGTGGATGGCACCTGGAGGTTCACATTCTTGTGGTCCACGTACCCATGTAGCTCCGGGCCACCCTGCGTTGCTCGGTGTTCTGGCCTCAAAGGTTGGCGGGGCAGGATTGGGGCACGCTGACAAGCAGCTGGATGGAGGCCCCGGCCATCACCCGCCGCCAGGTGCCCGAGCTCAGAGCCTGAGAATGGCAGAGCTGATTATAGGACTCTCAGTTTCTTAAATGTCCCCGTAGGTGTTCTGAGCAGGATCCAGCTTTTTTTATCTTCTTCCTCCTCCTCCTCCTCTCTCCTGGTCTGCAGATCAGGTGTCCGCGGGCATCACCGACAACCTGGGTGACGCTAGAACGTGGAAGAAAAAAGTTCTTTGAAAAAGCTTAAGCTTAACACATACTGATTTCTTTTCTTTTCTGGTCCAAAAGCTGCCAAACATTTTCAAGGGATCGACAAGTTCAAATGGGACGGAATGTGTATTTAAAAGGCAATCCATTTGACTGTGCCCTATAGGTACAGGCTTTTAAAAATCAATGATCTTAAAGCTTTTCTAAGCCTCCAGTAGGATTTGCCTGCACCTTACTACAGTAGGCAAGTTAGGAAACTTTGAGTTAATTTCTATTTGAATTCTGGTGTTTCAAAACCAAAAAAAAAAAAAAAGCCAAGTGTGATTTTGGCTTTAGTTATGGAAGGAACAAGTTGTCCGCCCCCTCCACCTCACCCTCAAGTTGAAATTCCCTTATGATGCTATTAACCGCCTGCCTTTGGGTTTTATGTTTCCAGGATATTGTCCACATAAATATATGCAATGTGCAAAGAATGTGCACGACTAGTAGCGTGTACGTTTTCGCCTTCTGAACCGAGGGTTTATGAAACTGGCTGAAGAGTGTTTTATTGAAGCAAGACAAATATTTATGAACGATTCAGAATCATCTGTTTTGAAATGTAAAGTGCGTTCCGCGTGGGACACGGGGTTCCAGGTGTTTCCTGTCTGAATTTGGAAGGGGTCTCTCTGCGAGGGGCTGACAGCGTCTTTGCTTTCCTGGCGTTTAATAAAGACACTGAAAGCTGCCCGGCCTCCCCACTAGGTCCTGATGGTCAGAAGCACTCACAGGCTTATGCTTGATTTAATGAGTAGAAAGCCGTCCTGAGATGTGAGTGAGTGAGTGAGTGAGTGTGTGTGTGTGTGTGTGTGTGTGTGTGTGTGTGTGTGTGTGTGTGTGTATTATATTTGTTCATGAAAAGGCACAACAGAACAGCCCGTGCGCAGAGGGAGCGTGTTAACTCCTGCAGGTCTGGAAGCTCTGCCTCTCTCACACTGGTTCCGATCGCTTTTAAGGGGCTGACTTCCTGGGGGCCCCCCAGCATCGATGCTGTTACCAGCCACGGTCTCTGAGATGGAGACGCATTAGGTATTCACCCAGGACCCTTGGAAGCCATTGGTGTGTGCAAATATGGACCCTTGGACTTTGCTGTCAGCCCCGAAAGCTCCCCAGTACAATGAGGTGTCTGTTTTAGATGCGGCCGCTGAGTTTCGGTCCCAAAAGGTGGATTTGTTTCTCTGCCCAGCGGCAGGACTACTTCTCCCAGCATTCTCCCTTGGTCGGCCTGGAGGGAGTGGATGGCAACTCGGGGCAGCCGCTGTTTCTGCTCCTGCTCAGGCCAGCTGGCCGGAATGTGATTTTTGGGGGATGTGGTGGAGGAGGCTTGTGCAATAGTCAGTGGAAAATTAAAGTTTGCCCTCCCGGAGAGTGGCTGCAAGCACAAGCAAGGCCAAGTGTGGGACCTTGGCTGAGTCCATGACCCAGAACCCAGCCCAGACATATGCACTGTGTCTGTCTGACCTCTGGCTGAGGAAAGAGAGCCAGGGCCACTCAGGACTGGACAGGACTGGGCTCAGCCCAGCATGAGGCTTGCTTCTGACCCCGGTGGTTCTTCAGTGCATTGCATCTGAAGCTGGTTCAAGTGCTTGGGCCCCTGGTACCCACATGGAAAACCCAGGTGGGATTCCTGGCCGCTGGCTTCAGCCTGACCCCGTCCTCTATGTTGTAGCTACTTGGGGATGAGCCCGAAGATGGGGGAATTCTCTCTCTCTCTCTCTCTCTCTCTGCCTTTCAAATGAATAGATTTTTAAGGTGGAGGGGGAGGAAGCCAAGTTTTAATGCAATTATTTTTAAAGCCCATGCATAACAGGGTTTTTAAAAAATTGCATGGGACATAGCCTATTACGCAAACACATCATGTATAAACATTTTTTCTCATCTTAGTGCTTGCATAATGGACTATTACATATATAAACTAAAGCTCTTAGGCTGTTTCCCCACAAATTGGGCTTCTTCCTACTGCACAGGTGAATCTTTACCATGAACTTGATATCTGTTCTTTCCCTCTTAGCTAACAGTTTTTGTTGATTTATTCCAGAGGTGGACCAACAGAAAGGACCCATCCATTGGTTCACTCCCCACATGTCTTGACGGCCAGGACTGAATCAAGGTCCAAGCTGTGGCTAGAGTCTCAATCCACATCTCCCACATGAGTGGCTGGGGGCAAAAATCTCTGAGTAATCCCCGCTGTCCCCAGGGTCTGCCATGGCAGGAAGCTGGAGTTAGCAGCAGAGCTGGGGACAGAACCCAGGAACTCACCTGCAGGGTATAGGCATTCCAGCTGGAGTCTCAGTGCTGGGCCAAGGTGCTTCGTTTTACCCATAGAAGGCCTTTTCCATCCATCTTTGCTGGCATGGGTTTCCTTGCCCATATTCCCTGTGCACCTGGGGTAGGTAGGGACCTGGGAATGGACAGGCAGGTGCCTGGGTGAGACAGAATTTGACATCACCCCAGGCAGGGAACACCAGCCTTGCACATCTCGGAAATCTGGTTTCTACCGCTCCACTATGGCTGTTTCTGGCCTGGGGGGTTTCATGGACAGGAAAGTAAACGCAGTCTGAAAGAGTGCAGGAGGGCCAAGTTGGATTCTGCTGCTAAGCCAGTTACTGTGCTGGTTGCAAATCTATCAAAATACTAGCCTTTGATAGGAAACATTTGTCTGTGGGCCTCTCCCCCCCCCCCCCCCCAGTGTACAACAAATGAATCAGTCATGGTAGGAGCAAAAAACAAAAGGCTTTTGTAGGTGCTGCTTCTTTAAAGATAACCTACTGATTTCAAAACACTTGCAGCCATGGCTTTCAAGGAAAAGATGGTGGGAGGCCCTGGCTCCTGGTTTCCCCAGTGAGGAACGTTTGTGGCACTTCCAAGGGGCATGATGCACCAGCACTCAAGGCGGGAAGCTGGGTATTCACTCAGGCATCTGCTGGCAAAGACGGAACCTTCCATCAGAGCAGAGAAAGTCATCGCTTTACAATCACTTCAACGGGAAGGGCCGACATCGGGCCAGACATGTCAAAGCCTGACTCCTTGGGTTAAAACTAAATCGTGGCGTGACCCTCGTGGGCTGCACGTCCAGGGCCACCCTCTCAGGACGCAGGCCACATGCTGTGTCCCACAGCATCCAGCTGTGTGTGCAGTGATGGTGTGATGGGTGAATGGGGCCCAGCTCATCCCTTCCCCGGGGGTGGCTGGTTTCCAAGGTGAAGGTACAGGCCAAGTTGTTGCCCCAAGGGGGTCCTGGGAAATGAGAAAGCAAAAGCTGAAAGCAGGAGGAAGTCTCTGTGTTCCCAGCTGGATTCCAATTATTATTTGTATCTTGCCACCTTCCACAAAGGATTGCGGCAGCTTAGAGGGCGGGGGGGGGGGGGTAGATACGTTCATACCACGGCGTCCGCTGTCCACCACAGACACACAGGGACCCTCCAGCGGACACTGGCCACATTGTGGTCTGGGATTTATTTTTCTTTCCTCCTCTCCCCCAACCCCCACACGCAAAGGAGGTGGCTCTGGTCCCTGTGCTAGGAGAGCAAATAGGGACAGAAAATAGAGAATATTTTTTCTAAGTTACCAAGTTCGTGTGCCACACACACAAATCTCACATAGAAGTCCCTTTGTGCTGACAGTTCCAGAGAAACAGGAAGGAAAGCTCCTGTTTCTATTTATAGTTTAACGTCTCCACGAGGCCTTACCTGGGAGTGGGCAACCTCCAGGGAAAGTTGGAACTTGCTGGTGCAGGATGGAGACCCGGTCGCTCCTAGATCGCCCCCTTGTGGCCCCTCAGGTCACCAAGTGCCTTCATGAAGCATCTCCAGCTCATGGGGCAGGAGAGGTCTCCTGAAGCAAGCTTCTAGCCTGTGCCATGTCTGCAGTGAGGGCTAGGGGACCCGGGCTGTGTCGCAGGCACGGGGTTATTGTTACAAGCTCTGACCCCTGATGACTGGTATTCTTTAGCCAAAAATGTGATCACCAGCGGGGACTGCCCCTGTGAGTTATCCTAATTAGACCCCATGTGATCAGACCTCGAAACTTCTCTGAGTTATTCAACTAATACAAGCCCATCTCTAGAAGCTCTGGGACTCCCAGAGTGACAGGAAATGGACGTCACCTCCATAAGAGACGCGTTGCCTACGTGTCGCTTTTTGGGCAGCGGCTGGCATTAAGGAAAAGGAGAGGAAGCATGAGTTTATCCACACATGAACATGCTGGGGGAGCCCATCTTTTCCTGGGGGCACGGTAGCCCGTTTTCACTCAATACTGTCCATAATCAGTATCTTTTGTCTTTAGATAGCATCTGGTTTTAGGTCTTGCTTTGGCTGAACAATTCAACACATAACATGATAGTTTTTCAACAGCTAATACTGTTGTCGTGTTTCCCATGGGCAGCAATGCTGTGTTCTAGAGCCTTCGATGTCTGTCCTCTGTCCGTGTCTGCAGTTTCCCCATGCACCGTTTCTACCATGGAAGAGTTTGTGCTGTTGACAGGGACGTCTTGCTGGGAGAGTGGTGGCTGTTGTTTATACACAAGGAATGTCTGAGCAGGTCTTTGCCTTGCTCCTTCACAATTGCAAGACTGCTTCAATTCTTATGTCATAGAGAATCTCCACACACTGGTTCATTCACCCCAAGCACTTGCCATGGTCAGGACGGGGTTGAACCCAGAAGCTGAACACTCAATCCAGGTCTGCCGTGTGGGTGGTAGGATCCCAGCCTCTTTAGCCATCACAGCTTCCCTGCAGGGTTTGCCATAGTTCAACACCAGAAGCTAGGAGGCTGAAACCCCATCAGGATCTCCCACACGAGTGGCGGGGGCGGGCATTGCACGTGGTTTTGTTTTGTTTTGTTTTGTTTTGTTTTGTTTTGTTTTGTTTTGTTTTGAAGAGCTATCTCCCGCCTCTCCCCCTGGTGCTGATTGGGGTGGACTTGAACCTGAGCTCACGTGGGATGCTGTATGCTAACCCACTGCACCACCAAGCTGGCCCCAACATGAAAGCCTTTTATACAAGAGGCTGGATTTCCCACAGCCTGTTCCTGTGAGAGGTGAATTTCTCTCCTTTCTAGCTCACCCAGTTCTTGATTCTATGAATATTGGGGTTTCTAGTTGGCCTGCATCTTTATGTAGGTTTGATCTCAATGGAAAGGTGCTGGATAGCATGGATAAAATCACTCATCTTGCGTGTCTCAATTATCACTTCCTGCTATCACCCATGGTTTATCCCCATGAGAGTTTGTGGTGGTCTTGGGGTGCCCCCTTGTGCAGGAGAGGGCTGCGTGCCGCCCATGCAACCAGGCTGAGCAGGCAGATGAAAGCTTGTTCTGGAGGGGGTCGGCGTCAAGTCTGACAGGAGCACTTCCCTTACTGCTGGTCACCTTTATGTCTTGCCTCTAATTTGTAAATGGAGAGGCTGATGTCACGTTGCAGTGTGTTAAGCTATTTCTTGCTGTGCCAGTGTCTCCCATGGGGGTGCCCATTCAAGTCCAGCTACTCCATTTCCCATCTGGTTTCCTGCTGACGCACCTTTGAAGGCAGTAGGTGATGGCCAACGTGCTTGGCACTTGCCAACCAGGAAGGAGGCCAGGATGACATTCCTGGCTCCTAGCATCAGACTGACCTAGTGCCAGCTATAGTGGCCAGCTTAGCCACTGAAGCAGCAAGTTAAAGATCTGTCTCTCTTTGTCTCCCTTCCTCTCTATCCCTGTTGCTTTGTCTTTTAAATAAATACATCTTTAAAAAAAAAAAACTTTGCAAGTGGAATGTATTTTTCCTCCTACTGATTTTACCTCCTGTTTTGAAAGGCATATGTAAAAAACCACCTATAAACTTTCAAAATTTGAAAATGTATCTATCTCCTCCTGATACTCAGTAAGTTTTTGATCATGAAAACACATTTATTTAGCAAAATATTTAATAACATATACAGTGGTTAAATAAAATGAATATAATGTTTTATGCTGCTTTTCACAAGATGGGCAGTTTGAAAATCTTGATTTTCCTGACTGATGGGTTTGCTGGTTTGTGAAATAGAATATGTTGTTTTCTTACTGTATTAGGGGACCAGAACGGTGGCACTGCGCGATGGTCCTCTGCCTGTGGCGCCAGCATCTCATTTTGGTGTCAGTTAGCATCTCTCAGCTCCCTGCTCCCTGCTTCTGACCTGGGAAAGCAGCAGAGAACGTCGCAAACACTTGGGCCCTGTACCCACTTGGGAGACCTGGAGTAAGCTCCCCGCACCTGGTTTCAGATTGACCCAACTCCAGCTATCGTGGCCACTTGAAGCATGGAAAATCTGTCTAGCTCACCTTCTGACTCTGTAAAATCTTCCTTCAAATACAATAAGGTTTTTTTTTTAAAAAAAAAAGAATATATCATTTTCCTACTTTGGTTAGTCTGCGATTTGTGTTTGGGATTTGTTTCATGGTGTTATTATTTCTACAAAATGAATGATAATTTGGTTCTGTAGCTACCACAACAGACTGAACACCGTGAAGTAAATTACATGAGCAAACCTCTGTGCTTTGAATCCCAAATCACTCCAAGGGTCACTCCAAAGCACTGAATGTAGGAGTTATGGGGGGCGGGGCTTCACATCTCCCGTGCCCAAAGGAGGAGGCGAGGAAACACCAGAAGGCGATCTTAGCTCTGAATTGCAAAAACAAAACCCCCGCCTTCAGAGCTGTGATCTGGCTCTCTTCAATTCTGGAGTCCTCCCTTGAGTGTCAGGCTATCCTGGACAAGGAATTGGGATTTGGCTTTAAGTCAAGAACGTGACAGAATATCGTTTCCAACGCGCCCGGAGCCCTCGTTGGCGTCACTGCAAGAAGTTTCCTCTTCACATCCCAAGCACATTCCTGGAAGGACGTGTTGGGTTTTCTTCCTTCCGCTCTTTTTCTAGGAGAACTTCCCAGGCAGTTCTTCGATGTGTCTCCCACCAGCTCCATCAATCATGTTGCTAATTAATACCATGAAAAAACTGAATTCTCTGCGTGTACTGAAGTGACTTGGAAACCACAGGCCTTGTATGCACGTGTCTTTCTCACCGAAACAAAAAAAGAAAGAAAGAAGGAAGGAAGGAAGGAAGGAAGGAAGGAAGGAAGGAAGGAAGGAAGGAAGGAAAGAAAGAAAGAAAGAAAAGAAAAGAAAAGAAAAGAAAAGAAAAGAAAAGAAAAGAAAAGAAAAGAAAAGAAATATATATATTTCTAGTGGGGCCAGGATTGTGACATAGCAAGTAAAACCTATGCCTGCAAAGCCAGCATCCTGCATGGGTACTAGTTCGTGTCCCAGCTGCTCCGCTTCTGATCCATCTCCCTGCTAGTGTTCTGGGGAAAGCATTGGAAAACGGCGCAAGTGCTTGGGTCACTGCCACCATGAGGGCAATCCCAATGGACTTCCTGTGTGCTGGCTTCAGCCTGACGCAGCTCTGGCTGGTGTGGCTATCTGGGGGAGTAAACGAGATGACAAAATAACTATTTGTCTCCACCCTCCTCCAACACACACACACACACACACACACACACACACACACACACACACACACACACACTCTGTAACTCTATATTTCAAATACATAACTCTTAAGATTTTTTTTTTTAAAAAAAGTGGTGTACTGCAGAGGTGGGAGGGTGTGGTTTGGAGCGCCAGTGGCTTGTTGAGTCAGGGCATTACTGCATTTCTGGAAAATGCGGCCCACAGAAGATGGAGTCATTGCGAAGTATACCAGCCCTGTAATCGTCCACCAATACTGGCTTGGCAGAGGCAGTGCCGCTTGGTGAAGGCTGTCTGGAGACAGGCTGGCAGGAAGGCATGGCAGGCCCCAATTGGAGAGTGCCGCGGTAGCTGAGTCGTGGACTCCAGAAAAATAACAGGCCCTGTTGGAAACCAGAAAGGTTGTCATGGAGATGAAAATCTTCCTGGTACCACCACGGCCCGCCTGTCATTCGCGGGGAGCCCCTTTTATTTGCACAGGTGGTTCTCCTAGCTGAGAGGGAAAAGTGTCAAAACAAAGCCCTGCCTCTATGCGTCCCTAAGAGTCCGTTTCCTTTCTTTAACCCTTCAGTCGTTGACCCATTCTCAGTGGATTCATTCACATGTAAATCTTGGGCAGGGTCATTGGTCACACCACCTATGCTAACTAACCTGTCTGTATTTCTAAGAGCCCAAGGCTGTTTTAGCATGGATAATGCAGTGGGTTAGGGCATCATCCAGCCAGAGGGGGGGGAAAAAAAAGACTTCTGCAAGGCCCAGGGAAGCACGTGAATGTTCCTTTCCTGGAGGGACTGCTGGCTGAGGGGCCCACGCCCTCACCTTTGCAGCTTTGAGGAGCTGCCTTGGCACCTGCAGTTCACTGAAAAGAAACCCCACGGCTGGGATGTGTGTTTCACTGAGGTGTCTTTCAAACCCGGAGGCTTTCCAGGGGACGTAGTACAAAAACACATCTATGCGAGCTCTCCCTACTCCCTGGCTTCCCAGCCCCTGTGTCAGGGAGCGGAACTTGATCTTCGTATAAGTTTTGGTTAATAAAAAAAAAGAAAGAAAGAAAAGAAAAGAAACTTTCATGGTAGGGTTTTTCTTTCAGTCTGCGATGCCTTTCTGCCCCAAGGAAGTTCAAAGCTCTTACCAGGTTTCTCGAGACACAGTCAAGGTCACGTGGAAAGAGCTGAGTTCATACACAATACGTGCTGTGTTCTATTTTGGGGAAGGACCTTGCGTTCTGTCATTTAAGACTTTTGCAAAGCACTCGGGGAAAAAAAGCATTTGATGATGTTCTCTGTAATCAGAAACTACCAAACGAGCAAAGGAGGGATTTTTCATGGTTCGTTGGAGAAAGCTGCGGAGACAGCAGTGGGAGTAATATTTTGACTAAAGCATTACGGAGATAATGAATTGGTTTCAAAGAAGGAGACTGCTTTTATGAAAACTGGTATTTAAAGAATGAAATCCTACTTCCTTGAGGTTTAAAAATCAGGAAACGCACGTGTTTAATGTCAAACGGAGGCTGCGCGTTCCCAGATGTCTGACCCACCCGTCGCCTGTAAGTGGAACTCACATCAGATTTCCCACCTCAGTAGCATCTTCAGATAAGTGAAGGACCGCTTACACATTTCCCCCTAAAGGTAGTGCCCAATAAAAATTAATTTTTTTTAAGGAACCACTAAAGCATGTCTAATATTTAGCTTGCAAAGAAAATCCAGGTACCTAAAACTCATTTAGTTTCTTTTAAAAACACTGAAGTACTGAAGTTCTTCTTAATGGTATTTCACAGTTATCATAAAAATGCTCAGATTTTGAGCCTGAGATCAAGAAAGCACTGACGTAATTTCTCTTTATTAACAAATAAGTTTGGCCTGGCCATTTTATTCTGACGAGTTGTATCCATGGGTGACGCATGACCACACTGTATTTTGACGCCTGTCACTTTTGCACGGAGTAGTCATCGCATTCTGATTTCTGTAAACGGGTTCCAAATCACTTCTGTAGGAAGCAGTTGTATGTGAAACGTTGGCATAGCTGGGCCAGAAGATGGCGCTCTAATACCACATGATGGGATGTTTTTATGTGTTTTGTTTTGTTTTTCTCCTGGGAAGACCTGGGCTATTCTCTCATCATTGTACTGTCCCCCTGTCTAAGGCTTTCTTTAACACATTTCACAGCGGATAGCTGCCAGTCCCTGAGAAATCTGCTTTCCCTCTGACAGCCTCGTGTCCACTGTACCACCTGCTCTATGGCTGCACATTGGAATGTGTCATTTCTTTTTTTTTTTTTAAGATGTATTTAATTTTTTTAATTGGAAAGTCAGATGTACATAGAGAAGGAGAGACAGAGAGGAAGATTTTCCATCCGCTGATTCACAGCCCAAGCGGCCTCAATGGCTGGAGCTGAGCCGATCCAAAGCTAGGAGCCAGGAGCCTCTTCTGGGTCTCCCACGCAAGTGCAGGGTCCCAAGGCTTTGGGCCGTCCTCGACTGCTTTCCCAGGCCACATGCGGGGAGCTGGATGGGAAGCAGGACTGCCGGGATTAGAACCGGGACCCATATGGGATCCTGGTGTGAGCAAGGGAGGACTTTGGCCACTAAGCTACCGCATCAGACCTGGAATGCGTCCTTTCTTACAGTTGCTTGGTTCCACGATGCTGGTTCCGAACACAACATACCCCCCTCCCCCAACAGAACTCTGCTTAGGTAGGCTCGCTTGTGTGGCAGTGATGTCAATCATAGGAAAAAAAAATTCAGAAAGGTAGAACTCATGGGTATTGGGGAAATTGATTGATTGCTTAGTTACCATCACTTAAGGAGAATGCAGAGTCCTCTCCGAGACCTGACAGCTCCCCCCTTGTTGAAACGTCAGCTTCACACCACCGAGCCCCACCACGCGAACGGAGTCTTGTAGATCTACAGAAAGACCTATCCTTTAGGCTACAACCAACTTACAATTTTGACTGAAAACCGAACAGTTGTCTCAGCCTGGAGTGTCTCACACTTGATTCTGTGCCACCGGTCTTCACTTGATTCTTCGTGCTGAGCCGGCTACTTGTCCTTTCTGTGCTAACACCATAGCTCTCAGGGAGCCAGGGGCCGTCTCCCTCTTCCCGAGGGCACGGAATGGAAGGCAGAAGTGCTGCCCTCTCTCCCACCTTGCCCCTCCTGCCCCATCCACTCCTCAACCTGCTGCTCATTTTTAAATACGCTTCAAATCATGGGACCCTGCGTGGAAGGCATCAGGTCCATGGCCAGGCTTGGGCGGAAGCCCTTGGGCCTGTGAAGAGGCACGCTGTTCTGGTCAGAGGTGGAGAGCGGCTGGAGACGTTGGCTCACTTTCCTGAGCAAACCAGGGCATCTGCGGTTTTGTGTTTAATTTGGCACTTTAATCGCGTTCCTGAGGTCATAGCCCAACTTCAGCAGGAGTTTACAGTGATCACCTGTCCAGATCATCCAAAGATTACAGGTCATTATGGGGCCCGCTTACCTGAGCCTTGGTCAGGAAAGAGAAGAGTAGGTGGAATACAAAAGGAATGTGTGATCTAATGCTTGGTCTTGAGAAATTGTCTGTCTAGGCAGAGCAGGATTTTATAGGCCAGGGAAAACGCAAGCAGAAAGAAATGATTTCACACAAAAGGAGGAGAGGGGCTGATTGTCAGATGCGCAAGGGTTGATGGAGCTCAACCTGGACCCATAAACGTCATGACGTAGGCAAGCCGAGGAAGAAATCAAAGGCGCGGATAGAAATCGATTGGGCATCTGGGGTCAAGGGCCTGAGATGCTTAGAAAGCTTGCCCTGTGCCCGACAAAGGTACAAATGGCCTGGGATGTCAGGCTGTGTAAAGGGGCTGATTCCGTGCGGCTGGAGGCTGGTGCTGGCAGGTGCGCTAGGCTGGGATGCTACGAAGCACCGGCTCTCACGCCACCCTCCAGCAAGGCGCTGCTGGGAAGGGAGGGGGTGTGGTGTGTTCCAGGGGATTCATCTGGCAGCGACACTGGAGCAGACTGGGGCCATGGTGGTCACCATCTGGCGGTGCCAATAATTCAGTTTAGAGATCTGCAGAGCCCTGGGAGAAATGTGCCATACCTTACAGGGACATGAGGGAGGTACCCAAGAGAAGTGTTGGAAACCCGGCTGGTTCCATCTTAAAAGCAGATATCTGTCTCGACCCAGATGTTTTGAAGAATTGAACCTGCAGTATTTTTAACATATTGTTTACTCAAGACTATGTCAATTAATTCCATAACGTTGTATATTGATGCTGATGTTTTGTTGGGGCTTTTAACTGACCGGGACTTTACTCTGTTAGCTCTACCTTCAGACCAGAGAAGGTCTCCCCAAGAGGCCACTGAACTTATCTGGACAATAAGATGCTGGACTTTATGCTAGGTATATGCTTGCAATGAAGGAATCGCAACTGAACTTGAACTGAGGTTATGCAGCAAGGTGGAGGAATCCACTATGGGGGGAGGGGAGGGGGGAATCCCCAGTGCCTATAAAACTGTATCACATAATACAATGTTAATAACAAAAAAAAGTAAAAAAATATGAAAAAAAAAAGCAGATATCTGCCCCTGCCATTCCTGATAACGCCCATTCTCATGGTGATTAGGTTTTGCACACATGAAAAGAAATCATCTTAGACACTCAACCACAAGCACTGGGTCGCGGCAGCTAAGGGTCGTGGCAGCTGAGCCTCGCTGTGTAGCTGCTTGGTCCAGAGGTGTACTGTCTCGTTGTCACAGTGGAAGAGAGGTGGTGCTGCTCTGATCATGGTTTCTCAGGTGAGAAAGCATGTTGTCATGTTTGTTGTTGATGTCCCTGCACTGGGCACCGGGCATTTTACGGAAGGCCATTTGTATGCTGCTGTGTCAGAGTGCTAACAGTTTCTCACCATCCAGTGAGTGACTGGGATGGGATTCAAGAGATTTCAGTAAATCGAGAACTTGCCATCGCCAGTATCTGGGAGAGCGGGGATTCGTGGCTCAAGGCCGTATGCGTCCACAGTGTCAGCTGGGGCCAGCCAGGGCTCTGTAGGTTCCAGAATTGGGCCCGGATGAGCCCTTGTCACATTGTATAGATCTCAGATGCACACATGCTTGTGAGCTCAGGACTTGCTGCTTCAGAGTCTGGGCACAGAGCTGGGCACCTGCTGCGTGCTGACGGGCACAAGGAAGACAGCACGTCGTGGGCAGGGTGCTAACGGGATCTTGGGCTCAACCTGAGTCTTACACATAAATACATCTCATTGCCACAGGACCCGAGCGGGGCTCCCTCAGTCGCAATGCTGGCTGGGGGCTCCTGTGTGGTGTACAACGTTGACCTGTAAGTGGTTGAGGGTCCTGGGTATCCCATTCTCTCCCTTTCTACTCCTGTTCCCGAGTGAGCATGCAGTTCAGTTGGGAATCCAGTGTTGTAGATAGAGCAATCAGGAAGAAATGAGCGAACATCCACTTCATTGTTTTTCAAGTATCTTTGGAAACATTCTTTGTTTGAAAGGCAGGAAGAGAGACAGAGAAAGCGAGTTTCCGCCCTCTGGTTTATTCCACAATGTCTGCAGTAGCTAGGGCTGACCCCAGCTGAAGCCAGGAACCAGGAGCTCCATCTGGGTCTCCTACATGGGTGGCCGGGGCTCCTGCTTGTCCAGGTGCGTTAGCAGGAAACCAGATCAGAATCAGAGCCGGCATCTGACCTAACCCACTGTTCCAGATGCAGTGGATCTGGAAGCCACACCTTAATCTTTTGTCTTTTCATGCCTGCTGGCTGCGAACGGATCAAACACACTGTCCCCACCCACGGCACATTCCCTGGGGACCCTAAAGAGTGATGACAGGAGGGTGGATTCTTTGAGTGCTTAGCCAGCTGCTGCATCTGGAGGGAGATAAGTGGCTGCTTTGTGTGTCCATGACCGCGCTGAAGCAACTTACGAAGCACCAGGTCTCTGCGAGCAGAAGAGAGAAGACGGGGAACCTTGCAGTCTCAGTGCCTTCCAGAATCTGCTCCCTCCAGGTCAGCCCTCCACAGACCATGCATTCCTTGAACTCAAAGCGGTCACACGTTGACGTGCGTGGCTTTGAGATGCTCCTGTAATATCGTGGCGATAATGAGGCAGTGGCTTTAGAGAAGCAGCGGCATTTCCAAGAGTCTCGTGGATTTCCTGGCTGTTGATGCCTGCGCCAAGAGAGGCATGGCCAAGCCCCCCCAGCTCTCCCCTGTGCCCAGGAGTCTCATCACTCGCCTGCCAGCCTGCCTGTCATACACACATGTACAACTCCCTTACACATACAGACACACACACACACACACACACACACACACAGTGTTTTCTGAGTATGGAAAGCAAACGAAACAGAGAAGCCAGCATTCCTGTGTGGCCACATTGAAATGAATCTTGTGCTTCCTGAAAGAAAGGAAAATAAACAAGCACCAAACCCAAACACTCTTGTGTTTACTCAGTTACTTCTAAGCAGAGGCAAGTAAGACCGAGAACTGTGCGTGCGTCATGTCGTAACCCAGGAGTCTCCTCGTTTGCTTTGGTCACTCACTGCCTGGCTGCGCTCCATCCCCTCAAGGACTCTGCTGCACACCCAGGCAGACTCGCGGGACCAGAAACAAAGAGCCATGACCGTGATCCACTTCCAGGAACAGACACTTCGTGTTTCGGGAGCTCTGGATTCCATAGCAAAGCCTCAGTATTCAATGTGAAAGTGGGGCAAGGTTGGCCGTTTGGTGAAACTAAAAGAATTTTTTTTTAAGGTTTTTTTTTTTAATTGGAAAGTCGGATATGCCGAGAGGAGGAAAGACAGAGAGGAAGATCTTCCGTCCGATGATTAACTCCCTAAGTGGACACAATGGCCAGCGCTGAGCTGACCTGAAGTCAGGAGCCAGGAGCCTCTTCCAGGTCTCCCACGCAGGTACAGGGTCCCAAGGCTTTAGACCATGCTCGACTGCTTTCCCAGGCCACAAGCAGGGAGCTGGATGGGAAGTGGAGTGGGGCTGCCAGGATTAGACCCAGCATCCATAAGGAATCCTGGCACAAGCAAGGTGAGGACTTTAGCCACTAGGCTACTGCGCTAGACCCAAGAGAATTTTTTAAGAACCCATAAAGTGGGGTATTTGGTACATTGTCTAGATCCCAGTGGAATGTCTCCTAATTTTTTTTTTTTAGATCCACTGTAAAAGGGTATTGTTGATTGCTGCGAAAATTTGAATACGGGTGGATGACTAGTGAACTGAAGGCATTGTTGTTTGCTATGTGCTCTGGGTGCTAACAGCATGTCAGAGGCGGTGCTGGTGCCTGGGAGTCCACTCAGTTATTCTTGTTCTTTTCATGGGTGGAAGTTTCCACAGTGAAATGGTAGGAGATCAAAGAGAAAATGAACATACGCATCAAACTAATGTGTATCCCAAAGAAGAAGGAGAGCGCGGTGATTGGCTTGGAGCCCTCAGTGGGCGGGAACAGTTTGGAGAAGGCTCGGAAGCTGATTGGTGCGTGCTGGACATTTGTTCTGTATGTGCATTATTTAAGATAATCAGACCTGGCATGATAGCCTAGTGGCTAAAGTCCTCACCTTGCACATGCCAGGATCCCATATGGACACTGGTTCTAAACCCGGCAGCCCCGCTTCCCATCCAGCTCCCTGCTTGTGACCTGGGAAAGCAGTCGAGGACGGCCCAAAGCTTTGGGACCCTGCACCCATGTGGGAGACCTGGAAGAGGCTCCTGGCTTCTGGCTTCAGATCGGCTCAGCTCTGGTCATCATGGCCACTTGGGGAGTGAATCAGCGATCTTCCTCTCTGTCTCTGTTCCTCTCTTTATATCTGACTTTCCAATAAATAATTAAATCTTTTTAAAAAAAATGATAATCATACCAGACTTGTAACTTTAAGAATCAATACAGTTGAGGCCGGACTGTGGCATAGTCAGAGAAGTTATCCATCTAAAACACTGGCATGCATGTGGGCATGGGCTTGAGTCCTGGTTACTCCACTTCGGATCCAACTTCCAAAGAATGCACCTGGGAAAGCAGCAGACAATGACCCAAAGGGCTGTTTCCCTGCATCCGTGTGGGAGACGCGGATCAAATTCCTGGTCCCCAGCACCTGCCTATCCTGTCCTCGGTCACTGGAACTACTTGGGGGTTGAGCCAATGGATAAGAGGTGTGTGGTGTGTGTGTGTGTGTGTGTGTGTGTGTGTGTGTGTGTGTGTGTGTGTGTGTGTGTGTGGACATGTTTTGACTGTGACTTAGTGATGAACTGTGCTTCAGGAATGCATGGGCAGTCAGTGCAGTTCCAGGTAAGAGGGAGGAGCACCTGTCAGGGTCGGGAGTTCAGGAATCAGCGCTGTAACAATGTAAAGCTCACAATAGCTGAGTCGCTTTTAAATACCTCGTTTGATTTAATCACTGCCACATAACATACAGCAAAACACCTCACTGTTTTCTGTACAACTATTGATTTGCCAGTCAAAAAGTAATTTTTTAAAAAATGATAAAGGAGCAGCTATAAGTTAGTGCGATTCTGGGCAGGGGGTTAGGGAGTGGTGGGAGATGGGAAGAAATTGGACACGGGTCACAGAAAAATCACCGTTGACTGTCAGCTGTGAATTCTGCCCTAACTAGGCAGCCTTCTTGGAAGCAGTTCTTGGAAGATCTGTTCCTTCTAATGTGGAGGAAACGGCTTCAGTTGATAGAATCTCCCCCGGAGCTGCGTGGTTGCTGGTTGCCGGCAGCTTCTAAGTTTGCTTTAGAGCCCAGGTCTCTGTCCGTGAGAGCCAGCAGACGCGGGCCAAGAGACGCTTCTGCCTTCTGGATGTGCAGGGGCTGACTCCTAGGTGCTCCCTGCCGCATTGCTGGTCACAGGGGAAAAGAATCAGAGACATCAGAAATGTCTACCAACAACAGAATGGTTAAGACAAAATCTGGAATTGAAAGACGTGACGTAGGTATACTAACTGGAAAAGATCTGTAAGACCTCAAGTGGCAGACCCGGCGCGGTAGTCTAGCGGCTAAAGTCCTCACTTTGTATATGCTCGGGTCCCATATGAGTGCTGGTTCGAATCTCGGCAGCCCCACTTCCCATCCAGCTCCCTGCTTGCGGCCTGGGAAAGCATTCAAGGACAGCCCAAAGCTTTGGGACCGGGCACCTGCATGGGAGACCTGGAAGAGGCTCTGGGTTCCTGGCTTCGGATCGGCACAGCTCCATGGCGGCTGCTTGGGGAGTGAATCAGTGGACAAAATATCT
This sequence comes from Ochotona curzoniae, assembly GCF_017591425.1. NCBI lineage: Eukaryota > Metazoa > Chordata > Mammalia > Lagomorpha > Ochotonidae > Ochotona > Ochotona curzoniae. The sequence goes on along the minus strand of NW_024466607.1, from coordinate 34,394,485 downwards.
TCCTCTCTGTCTCTCCTTCTCTCTGTATCTGTGACTTTCCAATGAAAAAAAAAATACATTATAAATGAATAAGTGATAAAATATTTAAATTTTAAAGATTTATTTTTATTATTTTTTTCATTGGAAAGGCAGATATGCAGAGAGGAGAGACAGAGAGGAAGATCTTCCGTCCGATGATTCACTCCCCAAGTGAGCACAACGGGCCGATACTATGCCGATCCGAAGCCAGGAGCCTCTTCCGGGTCTCCCACGCGGGTGCAGGGTCCCAAAGCTTTGGGCCATCCTCCACTGCTTTCCTGGGCCACAGGCAGGGAGCTGGAAGGGAAGCGGGGCTGCCGGGATTAGAACCAGCGCCCATATGGGATCCCGGGCGTGCAAGGCGAGGACCTTTAACCACTTGCGCCACCGCGCCGGGCCCAATATTTAAATTTTAAAAAGACATCAAGTGGTACGTGATGTCCCATGGTATTGATACACAGCTGACATTATGAAAATGATTGGTTACACCCTGGATGGGTTCTTGGGGTTTCTGCTTGGGAGGACAGAAGGCCAAATGGAGTTTTAGGTGTTTCAGGCATTTGTTTCTTTCTTTAATGTTTTTAATAAGCCAAATATATTCTTGAGGATCAGCATTGCGTTGTGGCACAGCAGGTTAACGTTACTGCTTGCAATAACGGCAGGCTCCTGTCCAGGATTCAGCAGTGCCAGTCCCCTTGCTGATGCTGCAGAAGACAGCCCCGTGTCTGGGCACCTGCACCCCATGGGAGTCCTGGATGGAGGTCCAGGTTCCTGGCTTTGGGCCTGATCCATTTCCTGCCATGAAGTCATTTGGGCAGTGAAGTAGTAATTTGAAGATCTCCCTTGGTCTCTTGCCTCCCCCTCTCTCCGTATCACTCTTTCAATTAAATAAATGCTTCAAAATAATTTTAAGGAGCCAGTATTGGCATGTAGTGGGTAAAGCAGGTGCTGCAGGCCATCCCATACAGGTGCTGGTTCAAGTTCTGACTGCTTCATTAATCCGGCTTCCTGCTACTGGCCTGGAAAAGCAGCAGATCATTGTCCAAGAACATGGGCCTCTGCATCCAATGGGAGACCCAGAAGAAGGCTCTGGCTCCTGGCTTCAGATCAGTTCAGTTCCTGTCATTGTCCCCGTTTGAGGATGGAAGACCTCTCTCTCTTTCCTTTTCTCTGTGTAACTCTGCTTTTCAAAAGAAAATTAACAGATCATTTTCTTAAAAAAAAAAAAAAGTTTTTGTGTATTACCTTTGTAATAAAAAAAAATGTTCTAAAAGGTAAGCTGTTAGTTAAGTGATTTTTGTTATTAAAAGGAATTTCTTAGCAAATCATTTAGTAAAGCGATTGCTTTTGTTAAAATTTTACCTCTTTTGTAATACTAGACTTTTTGTTCTGTTTGGTTTTTGAAAAGCAAGCTCTATCTTATATACTGGGGGGTGAGTCATGTCATCTATTTTTAAAATTTAGCTGTTCCGTAGGTGTTATATTTTGGCATTGAATGGTACAAAGGGACTAAATACAGAAGTGAGGCTACAAAAATATCCTTGAAATACTGCAGAGAAAAAGAGCCTAGGCAGACAAAAATGACTTTGTAAAACATGCTGCTCAAAGAAATGAAAGAATTGTATCCAAAGCCAGCAACTCTATTATATTTCAATAAAAACAATTCGTAAGTATTTGCCACAAAACATTTTTTTTTTGCAAATGCTATTCTATGGCTTAAAAAACATTACCCTTCATAGATGCTATACGAGGTATTTGAGTGCCTTGACTAGCATTTGAGATGACAGCAAATGACCTAACATAAAGCAGACGTAGAGTTTATTCACACCATGTCCCAGGAGTAGCATTATGTAAATGTGCCTTGAACTTCACAGTTAACCAAGGAAAGTGAGTTATTACGGGGAATGGTTAGACTTGGACATCTGGCTTACATCAATTTTCTAATGAGTGGTGTTAAAGATGTGTAAATACTAACATAAAGATAATGAAATTAGCCTTTTACTTTTTAGTTCTCTTATTTCGCTCTTTCTGGATTTGTTAAGAAAATAAAAAGCCCTACTATGAATTCGAGGTATACAACTAATTTAAAGTACAGTAGTGGTCCCTGAAGGCCAGAAGTCTCTGGAAGGTATATAGCAAAACTTTGACCCAAATTTGCAAACAAAACAAAATAGAAAACAAAACAAAAATAAATGACAACATCACTGGCCTCTGGTAATGGAAAAATACCAATACATCCTGCTTTAGGCTCGGCTAGATCTAAGTATTCAAACTGTGTCATCTGACATTGGTCTCTTGCCGTTGGCTCAACACCGTTGGGTTTATTCTGGAGTGTGTTCTTTCTCCCAAGTGGCTCCAGCATCTCCAAGCTCGATTCTAGTATACTGTCATCTCAGAAGTGAAAGGCAAGATCTTCTCTTGGTAATCTGAGCAGAAATCTTAATGAGGTTGCCCATTGGCCCAGTTTAGATGCTATGCCATCCCTTAGAAATCACTACTGCCAAAAGTTTGCAGAGATTTGATTGGCCAGATCTGAGACCCAGTACTGCTTATCACTAAAATTAGTCTGAGTGAATCTAGTCCAGCTGAACCATGTGTTAAGAAGACCTAAGGGGATTGAAATGATCTGTTACCGAGGCACAAGTAAGACAAGTGCATTACGCGATTAGCAGGTGTTGGGAGTCTGCTGTGATCTTCCTTGCGTGCCCATCTTTGTGTGGGTGGGTGCTGAATCGCCCTGGTTTGGAGTTGCTTCTGGGATGACACATGATCTCCTTCCAGCTTCAGGGTCCCATGCTCCCCGTAGGTCAGGTCCCAAGCCTTCTGCCTTCCTAGTCATTCCCTTCAATCAGCTACAAAGGAATTATCTTTCCCGTTGCCTGTCACGCCTGCCCATCCTTTGTCATGGGACTCTCAGAAGAACAGGTGGAGTGTGGGTGTGTAGAGGGAGGCGTCAGTGTGGACATTAGAAAGCCTTGGGCTCCAGCAGGCTCCTCTGGCCTCAGAGAAGGTATGGGGTAAAAAAAAAACAGAAGCCAGAGAGGTGGGGCTGTGACTATACTCTCCACCTGCCATCTTAGCTTTCATTTTTTTTTTTTAAAGAAATTTCTGCTTATTTATTCAAGAAGCAGATACAGAGTTCCCATCTTCTGGTCCACTTCCAAAATGCCCCAAATGGCTATGTATGCCCTAGGCTATGGCCAAGGCCAAATTCAGGAACCAGGAATTCATCCCAGGTCTCCTTATGTGAGTCAGAGACCTGACCACTTCCTTCCTGGGTTTGCATTGGCAGCAGTGCTGCAGTTGGGAGTTGGAGCCATGTATCAAACCCAGTTGCTCCATGCAGGCATGTGCAGTTTTTGAATGCTGTATTTTATTTAGTTAAAAGGTAGACTGACAAGCGATTTTCCATCTACTAGTTCATTCTCCAAATGACCACAAACCAGGATCCAAGAACTCCATGTGGGTCTCCCGCCTGAGTGGTGGTGGTGGGGGGGGCAAAGGCATGAGGGCCATGTTTTCTCAGGTGTGTTTGAGGGGACCTGAATGGACGTGGAGCAGCCAGGACTAGTACTGCCATTCCCATAGGAGATTCCAGCATGGCAGGTGATGGCTCAGCCGGCTTGGCCTAATACTGGCCTGGATACAGGTGTCTCAACAAGCATATTCAGCCACTAGACTAGATGCCTGTCTATACAAATGGCTATTTTAAATAGGACCAGGACATCCACCAGATACTCGAAACCAGTGCCACTGTGCCTTCTAGAGCACCACACCACCTCCTTGTAACAGCTTGCTTCTAAGGGTGCCCCATCTGCCCGTACCCCAAAAGCCCTAGGAAGAGACACAGCGCAGTTCTAGCTCGTTAAGTCAAATCTTACACTTTAGATAACTGGGAAATCCCATATTTCCCTGAGCATATTTGGGCCGACCATCATAAACTCAAGTGGCACATAGCAGGTGGGGATTTGTGGTCCACTCCGGCCACAAAGCCCAGCCCATGACATAAACCACTACTAGAAGTCAGCTGGTTATGGCCAGGAAGAAATCTTAACCTGTGACTACCTAAGCTTTGTACACATTTGTGTACAGAGAGACGGAAGTTTGAGCTTGAATGTGAAATACTCTGATTATTTAATGTCGGAAACCAACTTCAGCAATGTCCCCCCTGACCTTGGCATGGGTGCTTGCTACAGCACAGGCAGAGCGGTGGATTTTAAGAGAGGAGAACAGGACAAGCCTGGAGAAGGATCTTTGGAAACACTCTTGCCAATGGTGCACCTGTTTTTTGGAGATGGAGAGGGGTCTTGAGCTTATATTGAATGTGGAGTGCTCCCCAGGCATTTGCTGCTGGTGCTGCAGGGCCTGTCAACTGACAGTGTCAGCTAGACTTCTGTCTAACCTAAGGCAACCCCCTCCCCCTGACCTTGCACTCTCAGCCTGAAATCTGTTCTGGAGCAGTGGGTGCAAACCCCACCCAACACCGTGAATTTGAACATTTGAATCCTAACAAATGGACCCTAAGGAGTGCATCTGTAGCAGGTTGAAGTGCTGGAAAAAAAAAAAAAAGTGGGGCGGGGGAGGGCGGTGTCGGTGTAGCCTAGTGGCTAAAAGTCCTCACCTTGAACACACCGCAATCCTATATGGGTGCCGATCCTAATCCTGGCCTTGGGACCCTGCATCCTCGTGGGAGACCCGGAAGAGGCTCCTGGCTTCAGATTGGCTGAGCTCTGGTCTTGGTGGCTTGAATCAATGGATGGAAAGATCTTCCTCTCTGTCTCTCCTCCTCTCTATATATCTGACTTTCTAGTAAAGTTAAAATAAATCTTTTTTAAAAAAGTGTCCAGGCATCCAACAGAATGTTCTTCCTGGCTGCTTGTTCCTGGGGGAAGGCTGAGCCAAGAGGCCCTGGAGGGAGACGGAGTCACTTATACACTAATCTTAGTGCAGTCCCTGGAGGGGGGAGGGAAGAGCATGGGCTGCAGGAATTTCATCTCCTGCTCAGCGCCCTGCAGAGAAGCTCGCCAATTTAAAATATGAGTTTCTGAAACCTGAGCAGGAGCCTGGGGGAGTGGGGTGCAGGGAAGTGGGGGTGGGGGGGGGGCAGGGAACAGAAGGGGAAGCCTGCTGCTCGCCTGCCAGGAGGCCAGAGGGTCACACTTGTGAGCCCAGCAAATGGGACTGTGGAGAATCCAAGCCATGTCCCAGAGCTCTGCTGGCCTGGAGCTAGCTGAACTGACCCTGAACTTGGAAGGTTTGCCTGAGAGGTTTTTGCTGGCTGCTGATATTGCGGTTTCAGCCTGAAAAGAGTGGGAAAGAAAGGCCTTGTGTGCGTTTAAGGATTGCTGTGTGTGCACTCACCTCCAGCCAGGGAGTCCCTGGATGCATGCTCTCTCTCTCTCTCTCTCTCTCTCTCTCTCTCTCTCTCTCTCTCTCTCTCTCTGTTTGGCAGTCAGCTGGGCCTGGTGACTTGGATTCCTTTGAAGTCCAGGGGCAGAGGGTAACTCTGACTCCAGAACAGCAGGCCCGATGTCTGCAGCGGCTTACCTGCCAAAAGAACCAGACTACCAGACCCTCATTGGCAAGGTCATTTTCACGTGCCTGTTCCTTAACAGCCCCAGCCATTCCTTTGTAAGTGCAAATTCATGCTGATTGAGCAGGAAAGAACGGTAAGCCCCAGACCCCAGATTTTCCATGAACTTGGCTCGCAGTGGAACCTGGAACTGGAGGACTGGGGAAACAAAAGACCTTTGTGGGGGCCCATGGGTACAAAGTTCACCACCAGAATTCTGCCACATGCATCCCACTGTGGGGGAAGCGAGCAGGCCTGTTGGAGTGGGCACTGAGAGGGGCTGGGGGCCTTTCTCAGCCTGATGGGTGCAGTGTGAAGCTGAACACCCCCCGCCCCCAGTTGTACGTGAGCAACAAGACTCCTAGTAGGAGCGTGCTGTTTTGTTTCTCCGCACTTTGGACTAGAGGGGGCTCAGTGTACGCATGCCACGGTGCGAGTGAGTCCCTGAAATGGAGCAGCTGGGATTATTTCAGCTGTGCTTTCCCAAGGTAAGTGGACTCCGTGCCAGTGAGCTGCAGGCCCATGAAGCCTCTGGCACGAAACACTGAGCCCATGAGGGCAGCAGGTGTGGCCGGGCCTGAACGTGAAATGAGCCCTTTGGAGAAATATACTGGCTTCCTGACTGCAGGCCAGACAGAGCCACTGAAAGTCAGCTCACCCGCGGGACTTGAGTTAATGCGTACATTTGTCCATGGAGAATGGGATTACGGTAAATGGCTGATTCTACCAGAATCCGATTCTAACTCTGGCACTGTGTCTGAGAGCCCAGGAATCCGAAAAGCATGCTGAATGGCTGCCACCTTGGGTGACTGAGGGGATGTGGGCGAGTGTGCATAGATCCTGCTGGGACAGACTCAGCATTGGGCCTAGGTCCGCATCCACTAGTCCTCCTCCTACTTCTATGGCCCCGAATTCATCCTGACTGATGGTGAGCTGGGAGAGAATCAGTGGGAGGGAATTGGTGGGGGGCATCTACCCAGCGCTGGTTGCCCAGAAATAAGGTTGATGGGATTGCCCAGGTGATTTGCAGGGAACAGGACAAAATGAAATTATAGGATTCATCAATCAAAATGGTGGGAGTGGCAGCGCTATAGCCTAATAGCTGAAGTCCACGCCTTGCACACGCCAGGATCCTATATGGGTGCCAGTTTGTATCCCAGTGGCCCCGTTTCCCATCCAGCTCCCTGCTTGTGGCCTGGGAAGGCAGTTGAGATGGCCCAAAGCCTTGGGACCCTGTACCCATGTAGGACACCTGGAAGCGGCTCCGGGCTCCTGGCTTTGGATCAGCACAGCTTCAGCCGTTGTGGCCATTTGGGGAGTGAATCAGCAGATGGAAGATCTTTCTTTCTGTCTCTCCTCCTCTTTGGGCCACCTTCCGCTGATTTGCATGGTCCCTCAGTAGGGAGTGTATTGGAAGTGGAGCAACCGGAGCAGAAAACAGCACCCATGCGGGATGCCAGTTCATACAGGCAGGGATACCATCCACTCCACCATTCTGCCAGCCTTGGCCAAGACTATTTGTCAGATTGATTTACGCATATCTTTCCAATCCCTTGAAAGTATGAGATGAAACATATGCCCTTTGACACATCTGGTGTTAGTGTCTAGATGTTATCCATGCCAGTCTTCTGTTGGCAGCTGCGCAAATAATCACAAAAATTATTTTCTAGCTCTGGCTCTTGGCTTATCCAATACTATATTAAGAGAAATGTCATGAACCTTACAAATGTAAGGTATGGCATTTAAAAATTTTTTAATTACAGTAGGATATACTATCTTGATTTTTAACCATTTTTGAATCTACATTTCAATATCCTTAATTCCATTTACACTGTTGTATTATGAAAACCTCTTGATTACCCCAATCAGAATCTATAGCCATTAAGCAGATAGATGGCTCTTTTTGTTCATTCTATTGGTAGAATGGGGCTGTTTTGGAAGGCAGTAGAAGATTGCTCAAGGGTTGGCACAATGGCTCAATAGGCTCATCTTCCACAGCAAGCCAGGGGATCCCATAAGGGCATTGGTTTTATGTCATGGCTGCTCCACTTCCCATCCAACTCCCTGTGTATGGCCTGGGAAAGCAGTAGAGGATGGCCCAATATCTTGGAACTCTACACCCATGTGGGAGATCCAAAAGAAATTCCTGGCTCCTGGCTTAGGTGGCTTCAGCTGTGGCTGTTTTGGCCATTTGGCGAGTGAACCAGTGTATGGAAGACCGTTCTCTCTGTAAATCTGCCTTTCAATGAAAATAATTTTTTTTTTAATGGCTTAGTCCTTGTTGTACCCAGGGGTGAACCAAAATGAGTTCTGTACTGCTGGCCCATGTGTTCAACCCAGCCCTTCCCTGAATGTTGAGGGTATTTGGGAAGTAGATGGAAGATATTTTCTCTCTTTCTTCCTCCCTCACCCTCTCTGTCTCTTCCTCACTTTGCATTTCAAGTAAATAACAACACTTAATGAAAATAAATACACTTTGAAAATCCCAGTGGTTTGGGAGGCTGTTTTCCTTCTGCCTCGCACTGTCTGCAAACTGTGAATGCCCTGCCTAACTCTGCAAATTCCCAGCCGAGTGCTTGTATCTGGCTGGAATCCCACCCCTCCCAGTCACAGGCTCTTCCGTAAGCCCTAGAACTTGGAGTGATTGCCCACCAGAGTGAGATTCAAAGCCATTGACCCGAGCCATCCCTGGCACGGCATCTCCCAGCCCTGTCTGGTGATACACTCAGTCTTTTTCAGAATCCTTTACCACACTGAGCAGCCTGTCCTGGCTGCATGCCTTCTACCAGCATCCTGTCAGCCTGATCCACTTACTTCCTCTGATGAAGATAAAGTTTTCTTTGCACGGGAGCTGCTCAGCCACATCCCTTGCTGTATGCTGGCCAGAGCATTGATAATAGCTTTACAATTCACTTAAAGAAATTGGAAACAGCGAGTCACGTGCAATTATTGCCAGACATGTTGTTAATTACTTGATGGGGATGCTACAGGGACTGCCTTTTGGTTGTAATTATAGGTTTTTCTCATCCTGTTCTTGACTGGAAGTTTCTCCGGATTTCTTCTTGCACCTTCCAAGTAGAGGCAGGTCGGCTAACAATATGAGATTACCTAACAGTTTCCCTGAGACTGACTTACTGTATCTAATTTTTATCCATTGGGTGTCACCTACCTTTCATTTTTCATGGTTTTATGGTTTAACTTCCTGCTAGCAGGAAGCTTGGACTTGACTAAGGTCTCGTTCAGGAAGTTTCGATGGATTAAGATACTATCATCTCTCCTAAAATTACAACTTGATTCTCTGTGATGCTGTGTAGCTATGTTTGACTTTGAAGCTGTTCTAGTGAACAAATCGTGCTACGAAAACTACTTCCACCAAAGAGAGAGCCTGTTAGGAACAATATCTGGACGTTGGAAAACTCCTTCCATCTTTGAATTCCGTTTTCTTACTCTACAAGGAAACGTAGTTTGAGGAAAGTGTTTCTTATTCTCACTGATGATGACTCTATTAGAATGTCAGTCAGATTTCTCAGGGTGCTGCCCATGCGTTCAGCCTTTCCTGTACACCTGTACACCTCTAGAGCAGTATGTTCTTCGTTCTCTTAGTTTTCCAAGTCAGGGAACTGGGACCCACAGTATGTTTCTGTTTTTACCCACTGGGATAAAGGCAGAAGGTTGGACTGTCCTTGCTTCCTGACTTGCCTCTGCGAGCTTGACCAGCCACCCCCTTTCCCTAGGAGGCACCCTGTGGCCTCACCTCCATGCACACTCTGGGCAGTCTCCTGACTTTTGCAACTCCCATGACTCGCTTGCCCCTGCTCCAGAACCCAGTGTGTGTTGCCACCTATCCCCAGGACATATCTGCTCAGGTAGCAACATTCCCCAAGCTCAAGGCAGAGAAATCTGACCCCTCCAGCTCAATCCCTCTTCCTCTCAACAACTCTCCCCTCACCCCCTACACCCAACACCCACTCCCAGGAAGGAACCTTTCCAGCCCTGCTTTATGTGATGTTCCTTGGAGATGTTCTGGACTCTGTTTCTTATCCACCTGTCCCCCTGCTCAAAGTCCATCACAACCCCCAACCCTGACTTGTTCTACACAACCCAAACTTGTGAGCCTCCTGACCGCACTGTCTGCCTGTACATCCGGGAATGTCCTTCCTCTGTGCCTTTGTGTTCATCCGTCCTTCCCTCCCTCTATCAACGAAACTCATCACATCTTTGCACCGATTGGGTTGCACACTCCATTTCTACAGAAGGGTCTAAGAGAACCGACTTTTCTATGCATCCTCCACAACCATACTAGGGAAAAGCAAGAGCAGGGAGTGTTAACTGCAAACCCCGGAGCTTGGCACAGGTCACACATGGGTCACTGATATCACTGGTGGCCAACTTGTTCATCAGACACTTCTTAGGCCATCGTCCCCAGAGTGTGCAGGAAGGGAAGGCACAGTTATGTTAGCAGCTTCATCCTCAAAGCTCCCACACTATCTGCAACTATCTGTAAAGCTACATGGTGTTTACAATTTGGTCAGCCAGCTTCTTTAGTTCACTTTATAGCCTATGTAAGTGATCTTTTTTTTTTTTTCAGCATTCTGTCTTTGACAATCTAGGTTATAGGAGGTGAATCAAAAAGTTTGCAGACCTGAAATTAAACGGTGTTCATTTGAGGGCAAAATATTTTGAAATGTATGCATCGTTTTTCAAAAAACATGCTATTCATGACCTTTTCAAAGATCCTACTTCCATGGCAGCTACTTTTCCCCAGACGAGAGAGAGAGAGAGAGAGAGAGAGAGAGAGAGGCAGGAAACTTGAAATACCATTATGATAGCTGACATGATAGCAAGGATTGCGTCTGGTGAACGCGAAAATAAATTCCCCTTCCTCTGTAAACACTTGAGTGTTCGTGAAGCCAGGGTGCATTTCTTCCCCAGGACAAAGGACGCGGTTGACAGAGCATCCTGCCTGCAAACACGGCTCCCGTCACATGCCTTATGGCCACCGCTCGCTCTCGCTTCTCCCTGATGTTGACTTTACAAATGGGGAAGAAGCGAGTTCAAGAGGGAACATGTTTGTAGCTTCTCTTAGATTGCTTTAAAATGAGGCTCTTGCCTTAATGCGCCTAGATTTGTCTTGGTAGCATTCTCCCTTCTGCTTTGATCATCGCTTCGGTTGCCTGGCAGCTCAGTGACAATCACAGCTGTCTTTTCTTCTTTAATTGACCTCTGCCTCGGAAGTCGAGAGAACATTCCACCTTCTACTCTGGAGCACTAGGCGAAAGCAAGGCTTGTTTGTTTGTTCTCTCCTGCTCTCTGATGCACTCGAGTTTTCATTAACTTTAAAATAAGTACCATCAAGAGCGATTCCTTAAGCCAGTTGGTGTCCAAAGAAAAACCATCCGTGTGTAATGATAGAAGTCAGAGAGCCATGCTTGTGAGGATTGGACCAGGGTGTGTGGGAAAGCCACTGAATGTGCCTTGCAGGAAGGCACACTGCGTAGATGCCAACTCAGTCCAAGAGCCCAGCAGTACAGCGTGGCTGGGGAATGGTGTCTTATGACAGCCCAGCATCCTTTATCTTTATGGCTGAGAGCTTCCCAACCGGTCCCGGGGGTGTCCTAGTGTACTGTCTGGTCCTAGGTGGGTTTAAGTAGTAAATTGTGCTTACCTAGGGAGATCCCAGAGAGGGGAGAGTGCTATGCCTTAGTAACATTCTACGGGCACTAAATGGAGGCTCGTGATGTTTTCAAAGTCAGCTGGGGTCAGTGTTGTGGTGTCATTGTGTTAAACCATTACCTGAATAATGCTGACATCCCACATGGCTGCCGCTTCAAATCCCAGTCACTCCAGTTTCAATCCGGCTTCTTACCAGCACTCCTGGGAGAGCAGCAGAAGGTGGCACAAGTACTGGGACTCTGCTCCTCACGTGAAATACCTGGGTGCTTTTCCAGACTCCTTCCTGCCCTTGGCCTGGTCCAGCCATTTGAGGAGTGAAACAGTGAAGATCTCTTTATGGATAGATAGATAGATAGATAGATAGATAGATAGATAGATAAGAAAATCAGTATTTTTTAAAAACTCAGGTGGAAGATTGTTTGCAATTAGAAAAAGAAAAAGCCTTGCATGCTTTAAGGAACCAGGCAGTAAATTTGTAATCTGGCCATTTTAGAACAGCTTGTATGAGTGAGGTCACAGGGCAAAGGGCAAGGTTGTGTCCCTCTAATGTACTACACTGGTTTTTAACCTATTTAAAGAGACTAGAGATGTAAGACTGTAGGTTGTGTTCCAGCTACAGTCTTTCCTTCTCACATGACTTTTCTTCAGTGGATTGGGGTAAGGTTCTAGGGTTCTGGCTTATATACTGTAATGTGTTTTCCCTTTAAAACAAGGACTTGTTAGGACACTAGTATAATTGCTTTTGACATAAAGTGTGGAAGAATTCAACAGACACATTCTGTGAAAAATAATCTTGGAAAAGGAGCGGGCAGCACTCATGCTTCCGTTCTGTACCTGCAATAGACATGTCTAATCAATCATGACCATCTTATCCTCAAGAACCCACCCATGACATCATAGTATGATGTATCACTCCAGGCAGCCACTGCTACTCAATTCAAGATTCCGTTGGTGTTGAAGACCGTTTGCCACAAATGCTGGTTGGAAGGGATGCCATGCTGGGATTCAGGACACCTGACTTTAGATCTGATGCCACCACTAGCTGCCTGTGTATATGTGTGTGATACAAGTGGTAACAAGGAAAGGACCTGGGGTTTAGGATTTTGCTTGTTTGCTTTTGATCTTTTACCCTTTGGGGACCTGTTTGTTCTTCCCTATAAAATAATTGATGATAACCAATGTCCCTTATACTTTTAAATTTATACTCTAAAGTTTTATGGTGAAAAAAAAAACCTCTTCATTAATTTAAGTGTTTTTCTTTCATTGCTTCAGGGGTAAGAACTAAGCTCCAAGGTTTGCATCTTTTGACCTTTTAAGTTGTCTCTGCAACCAAGTCCCCATCTTATGTGTAAAAACAGCCTGTGGTCAAACCTTTTTATGAAGTGTAATAAAGTATGTTCTCTTTATTCTCAACTTCAAAGTGAGGGGAGAAGATTCCCCCCTCAAAACTACTGTGCCATGGACCCAGCGTGATGGCTCAGTGGCTAAATCCTCACCTTGCAGTCGTTGCTGGGATCCCATATGCATACAGCATAATGTTCATCCAGCTCCCTGCTTATGGCCTGGGAAGCAGTCAAGGACAGACCAAAGCCTTGGGACCATGAGCCCACATGAGCCTGGAAGAAGCTCCTGGCTCCTGGCTTCTGATCAGCTTAGCTCTGGCTGGTGCAACCACTTGGGGGGGTGGGCGGGGACTTTCTTGCTATCTCCTTTTCTTTGTAAAATCTGCCTTTCAATAAAAATAAATAAATCTTTAAAAAAAGTTCTGTGCCATGTATTAGTCTGCTGTGCTCTTAGACAAACCACTTACCCCCAGGCCCAATTTCCTGGCTTAACATCAAGAATTATATGAACATCAGCTTTTTAGGATGATGAGAGTTAAATTGAGATGATATTTGCAAAGAAGCTGTCAGTGACCCCAAGCAAGAGAAGCACAGAGCTGATTGACTTCTCATTGTAATGGGACAGAAAATGTTTTGGAACACGTCCTCTCTGACATAAAGCAACGTTCATGCAAAATACAAGATAAATAGATATATGGGTAACTATGTACATACATATATTCTCACAGATGAACTGTATAATGGAGACTAGCATTTCAGATAATGAAGATATATTGTAGAAGGAATCTCTGTTCTCGAATAAAAGGAAGACTGCCAGTGAAGCTGTTAAATATACCTGGACAACATGATACTGGATTTTCTAACTTTGTTTATACCTACAATGTCATGATGCACTTAAATAGCAGATTGTTGGACTTGGACTATTGCTGAAGGCCTATACTGTTGCATCAATATCGGAGACAACTGAGTCAGGGGAGAAAGGGGAGGGAGGAAGTAGAAATGGAGAGGGATCCCTATGCCTATAAAAGCATATCATGAAAAATAACATAGATAAAAAAAGAAAACAGTATGGGCACAAAAGTCACTTGTCTAACCTACACGTATACTGAACTGAGAGCCATCATAGGAGGCAGGACAGCGTTTCTTTGGACTGATGCCTTCCCTGACAAGCTATCGTCCTGGAGTACCAGGGATGTAGAGGATTAAGAAATCTCCACTGTTCAGGAGCACATGATGTCGAGAACAAGGGGTGAATATCAGCTGTCATTCTTCACAGCGAGTCAAATGCAGTTTCTGAAACAAGCAAGGACCACGAGTAACAGAATAGGAAGGAGGGCTGGGGAGATGTGTCTAAAGCAGTGTCTTGATGGGCGTGTGCCCAGGAAAGCAGGAGGTGGAGTGCGCATTCAGCCAAGTATAAAAGAGACAGGGACAGGGCTGTTAGACTAATGCTGGGAGGGAGGCTCCCACGCAGAGATCTACCGGATGCAGGGGAGCCAAGGTCTGGGTCTGCTTGTCTTGTCTTGAACTGACACTGTCTCAAAGCGACATAATACAAGGGTCAAATGCGGCAGTAGTATCCAGTGTCCCGACTGCCAAGCCCTCATAGTCATGAAGGCTTTCAGACAGGAGAGCTTGTTGGCCCCAGTTGCGACAGCAGTGATTTCTGCCTGCCTGGCCTTCACGCCCCAGTGCTTTTAGAATCAGGACTCTAAAATGAGAAGTAGCCGCAATGGCCAAGAGCAGACATTGTTTGTCTAGTAAGGAGGAGTATTAATGCAGTTATTAATAGTGAGGCCCTGGCCTCAGGTCTTACCCCAAGGATGAGGGTTTTGAACTTCATAATTGGATTGCCTCCAATAAAATCACATTATCAACAGAAGAGTTTATTGGAACACCTGGTGCCTGCATCTATATTAGAATTATATCCCAATGCACTACAGTGTCCCCTGCACCTAACTTAATTTCCTTTCTTCACCATCCTCTACCCATCACACTCCGTTACACCTCTAACTTTGCCAAATCATACTCCCTGGAGCCGTATACGAATCCTGTGTTCTTTGTTGCTGTTGTTGCTGTTGGATGCATGAAGTAGACTGGGTTGAACTTCTATAAGGATTGTGCTGTGGGGAGGGAGAACGGTGTGGGCCTATTGTTCATTGTGACTGTTACAAAGATCATTTTGAGTCTTTCCCAATGGGCCCACAAACTGTGGTCACCTCCCGGAGTGGGCACATGTAGGGAACAATTGATTAGTTTTGATCAATTTCCAGTAAGTGCTGTCCAGGGTTCGTGCAGAGGAGTGGATGGTTCTCCCTAAGTGTTCTGGAGGATAGGTTGGAAGTGCCAAGTAGTGGGGTACCACTGGGCAAGGAATCCTCTTGATCAACTTTCAACAAGTGTATACTGGCTGAATGAGAGAGAGCAAGCCTTAAGATCAGGTTCTTCTCCCTTCACAGCTTGAAAACTCTGATGAGCAAAAGCAATACAACATTTCGTCTTTGAATGCCAAAAAAGCACAGATGCTCACTGTGGCTATTTTATTTGCAGGTGCTGGGTTATGCTGATATAGACTAATAGTTATCATGAAGAAGCAAGCTCTTAAAAGGCAAGACCTTGGTCAAGCTGCCCAAATTCACAAGTGCTCATGAGAAGTCTTAGTCTCATTGGCAAACAGGTGTTCACTGAGCGATGAGTCATTTAGTACCTACGATTCTGCTCCCAGGTTAAAAGCTGTGTGTCAGCTCATCAATTCTGTAAGACCAGCACACAGTTTCTGTTAATCCCTTTTAACGGGAAGTTCCAAGGGTCGGAGGGTTAGACCTTTCCTTCATCTGCTTACACCTCCTACTATGCCCAGTAGCAAGAACTCTTGAAGTTTCCATATCTGTGCAGGTTAGAATTCAGCCAGACTAATATGCATTTGCCTTCTGTGCTTTGATTCCAAGTCAAAGGTAGTAGTCCCATGGTAGCACCTAGCCAACTCTCATTGATGTTCAAGATATTTCTACAGCAAAGAAAAACCTTGATATGTTTGAGGGTTTTTTGCTGAAAGTTCCGATTCACGGTCTCTCCTGAGGTTCTGGGGAAGATGTGAACTGGAATTCCAGAAGCTCAGTGGAAAGATCATCTTCCCTGGTGATTCCCTCACAAGTTGGCCCTGGCTGCTGGCGGGAGAGGGAGACCTCAGCTACTGCCCCATGGGCCCCTCTAAAAGAATGGGCAGAGCCTTGCCAGCTGGCTTCCCCCGGAGCAGATGGTCAGAGACAACGGGGGAAACAGAAGACGCAAGCTTGCAGATCTCATGTCCTAACTTGGAAGTGACAAACCATCCCTCCTGCTACAGTGGAGGAGGGGTGGAGAGAGGCAAAGAAGAGCCTAGGCACAGTGTGAGGGGAGGGAATTACTCGCGTGGGTCAGTACCTGTTGGCAGGGTTCACTTTGAACAGTATCCCTAAAAGGTCAGATGGCGTACTAACCATGAAGCCAACTGGAGACCATCAGGAAAGCTTCCTTGGGGTTGATGATTTCCGATCTGAAGTTGGCGTGTGTTTTCTGTGGCTTTGAATACCCGCAGACAGTCTCAGCCATATGTATTCACCACTGTGCCCCCTCTCCCTGCTGTATATTCACCTGGGCTTTTATTATGATATTCAGGGACACAATGTTTGATTTCTCTGCACTGTGGGCCTGGCTCATCTCCTAGTTTGTTTCAAAAATGTAAAGCAACCCCTTGCTAAAGGTTCGTTTCATAACAAACCAGCTGAAGCCAGTGACATTCTAGTCAGTCACCCGTCAGAGTGGTTCTCCCCACCCCCACCCCCAGTTTTCTGGGGATGGATTCACCACAGTATTCCCTTAAATGGATTTTTTGGCCTTTCTCTCAGACCCGCATTTGACATTTTCTCAAGAATGTTTATGTTTTAATTTACAACTTTGAGAGGTTTATTTTATGAGATGGGTTTTATGCAACAAACTATAATGGGTTCAGAGAGGGGGGTAACCCTGTGAATTCTGAATTGATGGCCACAAGAAGGGATTATTCATTTCATTTGTGGGAGAAAAAAAAATGACAGCCTACATGAAGGGAGAAAGGTTTCAGGTCTCCATTCACTGATGGAACCTATCGCCCTCCCGAAGTCAGCGCGCTCTGAGGTTTGTGTTTGCTGTAGATTGCCATTTGTGAGGCTTCTAGAAGGACGTGATTGGGGTGTGATCGCTGGGGAGGGAGGGTTGTTTTGCAGAGTCCGCTTGGTTGAAGGGCCCTTTTGAATTAAAACAAAAGAAAATGAAGGCTTTGGCCTCGTCAGAGCTGAGAATCCGCGGGCATGGTTTTTTATCTTCCCTCCAGGGTGAGGGGTCTCTTCTGTTTTTCCAACAGAAGATGCTTCAATTCTTGATGCCTGTGCTCACACGTTCTAATAAGATAATGGTAACATATTAACTTATCCAAGTGCTGGGAACCTTAATAACCATTCTCCCTGGCTCTTTGAGCAGAAAGGACTGTAGAAGCACCACTCTGCTCCCGTTTTCACCCCGGCACCCCACACCACTCCATTCATTTCCAGACATCACCCTTCATTAGCAAGCCCATGGCTGAAGGAGTGCGTGATGAGGCTGCGGGGTCATGAACCGCACCGTCTACCCCTGGGTTCACTTCACAGCTTGCTCCTGTCTTAATACCTCATGGCTCATTTTCCCCCCTTCACTTGGGGAGCGAGACCTTTCCCAGGGCCTGGGATAGATGGGGCTCCTGCTGGTCGTCTTTTGTTTAGTGCCTTCCTGTTCTCTGGTCTTCAGAGTAGACTCCGTCACTGAGTTCCCAGCACCATTTGCCCCACGCCCTTGGCGTAAATGCTGCTGGGAATGCAAGGGAACTGTGGACCTGCAGTGCCTGCTGCAGGCCTCCTCCTTACCAAGTCAGCTTCTAAATGAAGATGGAATACACGAGGATAATCGTATTATTCAGTAAAATTACTCTAATACATAAACCCCATGGTGGAAGATGGTATTTGGTGAATTTAATCTGCTGCACCTTTTTTAATAAATGAGGTCATTATGAGCTGTGATTGTATTTGCTCACGGAACGCCATGGAGAGCAGTTTGCTTTAGAAATACTGCGTGTGTAAAATAAACCTTCTCCACTGATAGCAGCAAGGATGAAGGGCGCACCTGCTGGGCACTGGGATTTCTCCCATCTGTCTGCGTTACCTTTGACCTTTTCCTTTGATGACTGATAGGCTGGTGGAAACCCCTAGTTGCTTCTGCAAGGGTCTACCAAGGTGACAGTGAGAGCAGGATTAAATTCTCCCTTCACATAAGTACTAGATATGGAAAAGAGTGAGAAAGGTTACAACAGGATAAACTCCTGGTTCCAAATACACTGGGTTGCAGCCAGCCTCTGCTGCTCAGTAGACATGGAATTAGCACAGGGTTTGCCTGTTTCTGCATAATTCTTTGCCCTGACACCTCATGGCAGGCCGTGCAGTTGGTGGCTGGGTATCATGCATGAGGCGTGGCTTCACCCCAAGTATGTCTGGGTCAGGGGTTCTTGGAGGCTGCCCTCAGGCATGACTCCAGTGAGCCATCGCCTGCCAGCCACGGAAGCCCAAGCATCTGCCCTAGGGTTCACCCTTGTGGATGTTGGAGTCCTCGACAGATGGGCTGTGTGGTGACGTTGCAGAGCAAACGCGCGCCTGACTTCCCAGCCTTCATTTTGTCATCAGTAAAATGAGGGACATAATCCTACTTGGAAGGATATAGTGAAGATAGAATTTTAATGAAGATGCTTAGCACATCTTCTGACTCTTGATAAACTCTCACTTTGCATTTTTATTGTCAACATCCCTGCCGTGCTCATCGATCTGGCGTGTCTCAGCGTTTCAATGGGCCCGCTCTATCTCCTGATTTTAAACTCTTCTGATGCATATGGGAGGCAGAGAGATAGAAAGATAGAAAGATCTTCTGTTCACTTAATCCCCGAATTCCTGCAAGAGCCAGGGCTGAATCAGCTTAAAGCTGCGAGCTCTGAGCTCAAACCTGCTTACGCTCTTTGCCACCAACCATCTCCCCATTTCCTTGGTGCTTTCCCGACTGCCCACAGTCAGAGCTGTCAGATGTCTGTAACTAGATGCGGCTTGGGACTCTTGCATCCTGTGTTGGAGTGCCTGGATTTCAGTCCAGGCTGTACACCCAGATCCAGCTTCCTGTCCATGTGCAGTCTGGGAAACATTAGGTTATGTGTCAAGTGCCTGGATCCCTGCCAGGCCTGTGAGAGACCTAGGTTAAATTCTGGGCTCCTAGCTTTAGCCTCTCCCAGTTCCAGCTGCTGTAAACATCTGGGGAGTCAACAGGCAGATGGAGTGCCTTCAGCTCTCTGTAAAATTTAAAACTTTGAAAATCAATACCAATGCCGATGCACAAAGAAAAATAGGAGACTTGACCAAATCCCAATTTGCTACCAGAAAGTTAAGGATATGGTCAACAGCGGGGTTGTAGAGAGCCCGCACAAACTATGTCATTAAAATAGGCAATGAGTTCTTAATCAGGGCTGATGCTACAATTGGAATAACAGAAACCATGGGCATGGGGAAGATATGATAGTGGAAGGTGCAGAACTTCTCTTGGTAGGCAGAGAGTGTCTCTGCCCATTGCCACTCCTGTGGAAGTAGGATGGGATGCAGGAACTCTCCTCCTTGGAATAAGGCTCCTGGGCTCATATCCAAGTTTGGCTCAAGTAGAGACATCCACAGGTCCCATTCATCCACTCTGGGCTAGTTAACTCTATCTGCACGCAGACATCAAGAACGTAGTAAAGATCAACCTACAGAGTCTTTCTCACAAAGTGACCTGCAACTGGATGTTCCTTTCCATGCATCAAATACCCACACATATTAGACTCTTGAGTATTTGTGACTTTCCTTGCTACTTTGGCTATCTGAATGATACCAGCTATCCATAATTTGTTTTTCTCAACCATGATGTAATCATGAAGTTGCCTTAATGAAGATTGAAGGTTTAATAATGGAAAGTGTTACAAATTTCAATTTAATCATTCCTAAATTGATTAGCAACTTTCCCCAAATGCCTGGCAGTGGAAAACCAGAGGGCTAAGAGAGACAAAGTGCTGCGGTCCGAGTTTGATAAATGGAGCTTTGGAGCAGCTGTAATTGAGTTATTGAATTTACTCATCTTCCAGATGATGTTTGCATTGTCTCAGCCATATGTGTTGAGGGCCAGAGAAAGGTCATTAGAAGCTTCAGACCGAGGGCACAGGCAGGTTACAGGGCTTTGGAGAGTAGTCAATTAAAAGTAACATCTAGCAAGGTGTCCGGAAGCTTCCTGCTGCAGGATGGTCAGTAGTGAAATCCCAGAGGCCTATTTAAAGGAGTCTGAGGATTCTGTAAGTAAGTGTCTACTCTTGGCCTCAGGCCGTTTAGCCCCTGACAAATGACAGGGATGAGCCCCTTTGGGCGGATTTGCAGGGGAGGACACCTGTAAACAACTGTGGTCCTGGCAGCTTTAACAAAGCCAGGATTGAAAGAACCTGCTCACAGCCACCGCCTCCCCAAGCAAGGAGGAGAGCTAGCTGCCCCCCTTGGATTCAGCATTGCCCTTACTAATGCCAGATTTGAACTTTTTAACTTTTCCCATCAATTTTCTTCCTCCGCAGCAGCTTCACCATAGCAAGCTGGCATGACACTTCCCCTGTGGACAACTTGGAGAACAGGCATCCTTGTCCAGCTTTGCTGCCACAGCCACCTAAACCACCCCAGTCTGCCTGCAGTCCACATGGGTTCACACCCATCAGGGCCACTTCAGGGTTCAGTGGCTCTCTGAGCCTGTTCATGAAGCTGTCATGTGACAATGCTGTGATCTAAGGCGCGATTCCTGTGAACCTGTTAGAATTCATAGGAACTGACATTCTAAACCTACGGGGTTAATGCCGTTTGGCCTGGGACCGAGAAGACAGGATGCTGGCAGGCATAGCAAGAAGTAGGAGGAGCCAGTGACGGACAGTAAGGGAGTCCCCTTCTCCCCCCGGAGGGGAAAGCCATTGGGTAACATTGGCAGAGGCCCAGCTGCCAGGAGGTGTCAGGGAGGCCTCTGTGACTGTGTGGCCGTGAGCCCAACCCTGCGTATGACACGCACATCCCATTGACAGGTCTTCTTAGAAAATTCCATTTGCTTTACACTGACAAATGTTACAGGCAAGAGTCTTCTCTAATGCACGAGACATATATTTCAAGGTCTTTGGTGGATGTTTGAAACTGGAGATAGCACCCCCAAGCCCCTCAAATATCATGGTACAAAAAAAATACATCTCTTTTTTTTTTTTTTTTGTCTGAACCAAACACTTAGCACACACTATGGTCATAACTTTTGCAATTTAAGGTGTGATGAAAAATTAGCATGGGCTCTTATTGAATGCATCATTTCCCAAGTAGAAGATCCATTTTTTCAAAGATATTAGAGGTGTCAGCATGTGAGTGTTTTTCTTTCCTTATTAAGTAAGGATATTCCACATTTTCATATATATGTATATATGTTTCAAATGCAAAGAAAGATCTTCCAACTGCTGGTTCACTTCCCAAATGGCTGCAACAGCTGGAGCTAGGCTCATCTAAAACCAGGAGCCAAGAGTGGCTTCTGGGTCTCACAGCAGGTCCCAGAGGTCCGTTGACTCGAGCCATCTTCCATTGCTATCCCGGGCACATTAGCTGGTTTGGAAGTGGAGCAGCTGGGACATGAATCAGCACCCACAGGTAGTTCCAGCATCTCAGGCATCAGCTGTGTTGCAACACACAAGCAGCCTCAAGTGTTTCACTTGAGAAAGCACTTTGTGGGGGAGTACTATTTGGTAGAGGGCTGGGCTACAGCTTATGATGCTGGCATCCCGTTGCAGAGATTGGTTTGAGGCCTGGCTGCTTTGCTTCCCATCCAGTGTCCTGCTATTGTGCCTAGAAAGGCAGTGAAGATGGTCTGATCACCCCCGTGAGAGACCTGGTTGGAGTTCTTGACCTCTGGGTCCCAGTTTCCGGCTTTGGCCTGGCCATCCCATAGCTGCTACAGCAGGAAGGTCGCTCGCTTGCTCGCTCTAGCTCTTGTTCTCGCTCCCTCTCACTCTCTGTTTCTCTTTCTCTCTGTCATTCTGCCTTCCAAACAAATCTTTAAAAGGAAAACATCAGGCGGAAACTCAGTCAAGATGGCTTGACGAAAAGCACTTGGCACACGTCACAGTTCCTTCTCCCAGCATTCATTCTTTATATAGTCCCAGATCATGCTGGTATCGTTTTAATAATCATTAACACTACACAGTTTACAAAGCACTTTCACTTATTATTACAGTTAGTTTATATCTATTGATTGAGGGACACCTTTAAAATTACAGAAATGCTTCTTTTGAATTACTCACCACCTCTAGGTTGTCATCACTATGATGCTTGCTGTGTTCAATATTTCAATTATTATGATTATTAGCCAACAGCCACAGTCTGTGATCTCAGAGCTGTTATGAAACCCCAACGTAGTGGTTCTCACTTGAAAGTGATTTTTACTCCCCGAGGACATTCAACGGTGTCTGGAGACATTTTTCAGTGTCATGCTTGAAGGGATTGGAAGCTCCCGCTGGCAACCAGTGGTGGATGAGCTAGGCAGCCTACGGTGCACACAGCACCACGCTCTCTCCCCTGACCTCAGATGATGTGGCTGTAGATGTCAACAACTCTATAGAGTGGAGAGCCTCTGCCCGAAGCTACCCAAGTATTTTCATGAGTAAGTGCTCCCCTTGAATCAGTGCATCCAATCTGAAAACGGGTGTCCTAGCAACGGTGCTGGGTTGTTTTGTTTTCTTCATTCCACACTACCAAGAAAACTACTGAAAAAGCCCACAGTTGAAGTCAGTATACACTTGATAAGTCTATAACCATGAGACGCTGCGTGAAACTGTGGCCAATCCTGGCTTGGAGAGCAGGTTTGGAACTGGGAGGGATGGCACAGTGAGGGAGCTCAGAGCACAGGTGATTTCCATTCCAAGCAGGCCAAGGACTAATGCTGCTAGCTCCAAGAGCCCACTTCCCCCAGCCTGCTAGGTTCTTGAAGCCACCCGCTCTCTATTAAAGGCCATCTTCAGAACATCAGAAGGCTGACTGCATGGCATCAATCATTTCCCAACTCAGAATACAGGATGAAATCCCATTGTTTAAAGGAAAATAGTTCGGGCCCGGCGCGGTGGCGCAAGTGGTTAAGGTCCTCGCCTTGCACGCCCAGGATCTCATATGGGCGCCGGTTCTAATCCCGGCAGCCCTGCTTCCCTTCCAGCTCCCTGCCTGTGGCCTGGGAAAGCAGTCAAGGACGGCCCAAAGCTTTGGGACCCTGCACCCACGTGGGAGACCCAGAAGAGGCTCCTGGCTTCAGATCGGCATAGCATCGGCCGTTGTGCTCACTTGGGGAGTGAATCATCGGACGGAAGATCTTCCTCTCTGTCTCTCCTCTCTGTATATCTGCCTTTCCAATGAAAAAATAATAAAAATAAATCTTTTTTTAAAAAAAGGAAAATAGTTCTATAGTAAAATCAAAATGCCAAGGAATCATAGAACCAGCATCATCCTAGGAGACAGTATTACTTCAGCGCTTCATAGCACCACCCTGAGTCAAAAGTTGGCATGCATCTTTATGCCCAAGTCTCAGGATGGCTCTGTGGAGTGGGTGGTGCAAATTGTCCCATTCCACAGATGCAGAAGCAGAGGCTCTGAGGTCAGGTGACAAGCCCAAGTTTATTGAGCTGGTCCATGGGAGAACCCGTATTAAATCTGGGCTTGCCAGCTCTGAATACCTAGTGGCACTTCCCCTGCACAACAGAGGGGTTTGGGGCAAATGAAAATGAAAGGTGCTGACTAGGGTAGAGTTTATGTCAGGTGTGTTGAATACTTGTTCAGTCCGTCCCTGTGGTCCTGATGCCACTGAGGTAGTCCCAGAAAATGCAGCTTGCCTTCTTGCCCACAGAAGGTGTGTGTTCGTCACCTGACAGGTGCCCCAGGCCTGGTTCACGTTGTTTCTCTAGCCTGGAACTGTAGCACTGTCATCTCCAGGTATGTTTCAACTGATCCGAAGAAACATTAAGTAACTGCATTATGCCAGCAGGTAGGCGAAAAGGGGAGGTGCTGTGAACAGCACAGACTTCTCTGAGAGTTCTGCAAAGCCAGAAGTGCAGCGTGTTTAACCATAGCAAACCTGAGGCATCAGCGGGGCTGTATTCCCTTCTGTAGGCGAGTCTTTCCCAACTTCTAGAGGGGGCTCACTTCCCTTGCTTCTAGCCTGGAGTCTCTTCCAGTTTTCCCATATAAGTGCAGGGTCCTAAGATTTTGGGCTATCTTTCAATGTTTTCCCAGGCCATAAGCAGTGAGTTGGATCAGAAGTGGAGCTGTTGCGATGCAAACGAATATCCTTATGGGATTCCAGCAACCAAGGCAACAGTTTAAAGTGTTACGCCCACAAACCTGCCCCGCGCCCCATCTTCAAAGCCAGAAGTGTACATCCTCCTGCCTGGCTTCCTTATTCTCAGCTTCGTCTGCCTCCCTCTCCTGCCTTTCCCATGAAAATGTGCAGCGTGCAAGCTGCCATCTGAGCTGGGTTTAATGGTACAATTGAGTAGAGTTCATGACATTACTGAGCAATCCCCAGCACTTTGTCATCTTCATTCCTGAAGCATGCCTTCTAAGACGGTGACCCCACAGCTGGCACCTCATCCTGAAAATCCACGCACTATGCTTTTTCCTATCTGTACTAATATATACTTATGGTAACATCTAATTTGCAAGTTAAGTACAGTAAGAGATTAACAGCAATAACTAATAAAAATAGGATGCTTACAACAGTGTGCAGTAATGAAAATTATTTACAACTTACCATTGTTTATTTTTGAAATTTTGTACTTCATGTTTCTGGCCTCTGTTTCTGACCTATAAGGGAGGATTCCTGGGCCTGATAAATAATGACTCCTCATTGCTTCCTCCCCACTGAGCCCAGCGGCATCCACTTGACTTCCTGGTGCTGTGAATTTGACTGTTATGGGTGCCTCATAGGAGAGAAATCACACAGAAATTGCTATTTTACTTGTTCGGAGATAAATGTTCTTTCTTCTCAGATTAAGAAAAACACAGCAATGCTTGTCATGAGTCAGGGGAGTATCCAGTAAGACAAACACAAAGAAGCCCATGATGTGCTGCTAGCTGGTTCCACTCTCTGACTTTTGCGCTGAGATCAGCAAGGTGCACAAGACAGAGCAGCGTGAAACGGAGGCCCGTATCTGCAGGGAAGCAAGACCTGGAAGAAGCCGTGCTCTCTGGCCATGGGATTCAGGGCCACTTCTAGGCCCATCTGTCCCTGGATTACTTAGAAACATCTCAGGAGATGACGGGGAGGGTGCTGGACAGAAAAACCAGGCAGGAAAGCAGTGGGCAGGAACTGTGAATGAGAAAATCATCTAAGAGAATAAGCAGATATGTTCCTGAAGAGATAGACAGTCTAAGAGTATCTGAATCAAAAGTTGGCCCCGCCAGCCTTGTGGCATATCATGTTAAGCCACTGCCTGTGCCGCTGGCATCTTGTATCAGGATTCCAGTTGGAGTCCTGACTGCCAATCCAGCTCCTTGGGAAAAGCAGAGGAAGATGACCCTTGCCACTCACGTGAGCGATCTGGGAAAAGCTCCTGGCTTCAGCCTGGCCCAACTCTGGCGATTGTGACCATTTGGAGAATGTGCCAGCAGAGGGCAAATATCTCTCTCTTGCCTCCTTCTCTCTCTCCCTCTTTCTTTTTCTCTTCCTCCTTCCATCTCTCCTTATCATGTTATTTGGTGCTGTAGTTTGTTAATTTTTTAAAAATGGCCCTCCTGTCCTACATCTGCTGTCACCTGGCACATTTTAGTTGCTTGTGAATTACATGCCACCAGGTGGTTTCCAAAGCAGTTTAATTCCCCATGAAAATGAGGACTTAGGCTGCCTCTGCTTTGCAGCCAGTACCTGGTGCTTGGAAGCTGCTCATGAATCCCTTCGTGCAATGCCCTTAAGATCACCAGACTTCAGTTGAGTCTTGGTTTCCTGCACCATCTCAGCAGCTGCGGTCAGGAGCATGTGCAAAAGTCAGAGGCCATCGCTGAATGATGAGAGGCAGGAAACCCTGGGAATCTAGGCAGAAGATCCAGGCAGACTTCCTGGGGACCCACTTTTGTCCTTCTCTGAAATGTTCCCAAATGCATATCATGAAAAAATGAAATGATGCATCATTTGATATGCCCATGCATTCCTGCCTAGTTCTTAGGGTCCAGAATAGTCTTCTTTTGTTGTTGTTTTGTTACTTTAAGTGGAATCCGGAGTCTCATTGGGGTGGATGGCTTTGAATAAGAATTGTGATGAAGCAGCCACTTTCAGATTCACATCAGAGCAACTGGACCCTCCACCCTGGAGTTTCTCTGATTTAGGGAGTGAGTGGTTGTAAGCCCAAACCATAGCTAGACCCTCTGTATCGATTGTGGTTCCACCACTAGCTCACTCCATGTCCAAGCCCCACCCTAACCCTACCGTGGACTCCCCATGTCATCTCTCCTGGGCCCTGGCTGTGATTGGCTGTCACGGTCTCCCAGGTGAGGTTTTGGTTATCATTTCATCACCCAGTGTCTCGGAGACACATTCACCCTGTGTGTTTTAGCTTTTGTTGTCCTCGGGCTTTGTGTTAGGAGCAGGAACACCGCCCCTAACAGAACTCAGGGAGAGTTTTTATTTTCTTTGATCCTTCTGGGTAGCCTTACCCAGCAATCACCATGCCGAGCTAGGGAGAGCAGAAACTTTTTGGTTGGTCATTTCAGAGAGGACACCATATGTCAAATTTGTAAAATCTTGTTAACATTGTGTTTTCTTCACTGGAGAATTACCCACTAGTAGGGAGAAATGGAACTGCCAATTACAGCAGCCTCCTGCTGTGAATAAACTGGTGTTCTATTCCCAGACATCAGGCTGTGCGACGAGAGGGCCCCCAATCGCCTTCTCCTTTCTTGCCTGATAGGATAGGCAGCGCCTTCGAGTAAGGCATAATTAGCTTGACTGACAATCAGGAGAATACAGTCTTCAGGATCTGTTTTTTTTATTTTAAGGCCTTCTTGTTTTTGGAAACGTATTCCAAAGCCATCTTGCAATTCAATCCTCATTGGAAAATCCAATCAATTGGAGGGCCAGAATTTGCTTAAAATGTTTAGTGCACGTTTCAAAAGAAAAGATAAATGAATCCTGTCTAGTGACCAGAGAAACGTATGGCATAGCAGACCGTAACTATTAAAAAAGAAACCATAAATCCCTGTGGCAGGAAAACCAATAAATTTTTTTAAGCTGCCTCCTTGGGAGGGAATTTGGATCGTACACTAAGTTCTTAATTGTATTGGGGCAGAGATATTACAGAAAAGAGAACTGTGTCTCCATCACTAAGCACAAATAATGTGCAACAAGAAATCGTGGCTGTTGCCTCAGACCCCGTTAGCTCTGCCGTTCTATTCAGGTAAGGCTTTGTGCATCAGCTTCTGTCTCTTCAGTAATTTGTCTTGTGAAGGAAGAGAGATTTTCAGAAAAGGAGAGGCTGAAATTTGAATCGCAGAAACTAAAGAACACCCGAGAAGGAACTCTTCATCATCTAAGATTCCATGCACCTGCTAGATGGCAGACACTGGACAGGGCTCCATGCACCTGTTAGATGGCAGACACTGAACTGGGCTCCATGCACCTGCTAGATGGCAGACACTGGACTGGGCTCCATGCACCTGCTAGATGGCAGACACCAGACTGGGCTCCATGCACCTGCTAGATGGCAGACACTGGACTGGGCTCCAGGGGCCTAGTGATGACTACCACACCAACTCTGCCCGTACCTGCATCCTAACAAGATGAAGAGAGGATGCTGACTCCATTCCAGTATCAGTCACACACATCGCATCGCAATTAATCCACAGCTTAGCAATTGAAACTCACGACTCAGGGTCTCCTAAAATTTAGCAAAGCAGCATTTGGGTTCTGGTTAGAAAACAAGGCACCCTTTCCGAAGTTATAAATTCCCTTAATGGTAAATGGGTGCCATGAAGTTTCCAAATAGTAGGGATTTGTCACAATAAGTAGTGCTGTATACGTGACAAGGAAGCTCCTGGTGGTCCTCGTGTCTTAGATCATTTAAGGGCCTCATCCCTCAGTGTCTCCCAAACACCCTCACTTGAGATTCATCCTCTTCTGCCCCAGAGAGTGACTGCTCTGCTTCATGCTTTCAGCATTTCTTTCCTTTCCCAGTCCTGCAGAAAAAGAGACTAAAGCTGCCAAGGTCGCATTGCACAGAGCCCAGGCATGCAGGAACTCCCTCCACCCGCCTCTGCTCGCAGCTTGTCTTCACTTCTCACGTGACTGCCAGGCTCCCTTTCCGTGTGTACACTTTGTCCTGGAAACTCTCCTTCCTCTTCCTTTGGATCAGTGGTGGTCCTGACAGTCGGGAGTCATAAAACAAGCAGGGTAGTGAAAGCAGGTAGTGCATTTTGGTGGTCAAGTGCACAAGGTTGCAAGCAAGATGGTCCTAGGCATGAATCTTGACTTTGGGCCTAAGAATTAATTCCACTAAGGTTGCTTTTCACATTTTTTTTTTAAAGTGTGGCTGATCGTATCCAAAGAACTGTTGAGAAGGTTGAATGGTACAGTGTGTGCACAGTATTTAACAGAGTAAGGACCTGGGGTCTGTCTGGTGACCACTTAATCAGCCTTGCTAGCATAGAGAGAGGATCACTCCATTACAAAGCCAGCAGACAGATGATGAGTGTAAGCAGAAGGTCTTGGTTTCTTCCTGACATGCCATCCTATTTTAACTGAAATATTTCAGAATTACTTCCTGCCACCTTAGACCCTGGAAGGGAAATGTCTCAACCTTAAATAGAGTCCGTTTCTTGCTTTTTTTTTTTTAATGTATTTTATATGAGAAACAGAGAGAGCTCCTGTTCTTTGGTTCACTCTTCAATGGCTGAAACTGGACTGGACCAAAGTCAGGAGCCAGGACACAGTGCAGGTCTCCCAGGTACTCCCAGGTAGGTGACAGAGAACCCAGGGACCCCAGTGTTG
Source organism: Ochotona curzoniae (assembly GCF_017591425.1). Classification (NCBI taxonomy): domain Eukaryota; kingdom Metazoa; phylum Chordata; class Mammalia; order Lagomorpha; family Ochotonidae; genus Ochotona; species Ochotona curzoniae. The sequence continues at coordinate 34,365,745 of NW_024466607.1, read as the reverse complement.
GAGGTGTCTAAACCAAATGCCTCCCCTTCAAGTTCCCTTTTGATGTTAAAATAGGGATCTTTATGCATCTGGAGCAAAATCACCCTTCATGTGGTTCCAAGAATACTCCTTCTTACCTTCTAACCGCAAACCTTCATCATCACAGATATGCAAACATAAAGAACAGAGCTCTTGCGAGCACTTAAAGTACTGGACATTTTGCTTTTTGTATAATTGAAAGAAAATAATATGCCAATTTACACTCAAGGAAAAAAATGATATATGGCATCGATGCAAAACATGAAAGATGAACTCTTTTTTTTCTCATTAATGAATATTGAGCAAATAAATAGAGCATTTCAAGATCGAGGACTAGTATATGAGATCCTGTGTATTTATTTTGTTCATTACTCTGGGCACAATGTCACCCAAGAGTATCTGGGAGATGACAACCCAGCAATTAAAGACAGCTGTGTCCAAGCCCTGGCCCCTCCAGAGTGAATCATGGCTCTCTCTCTGGCCACCCCATGGCTGAACCCCTGTCCTTGGGGAACCTTGGGTTGCGGCTGACTTGGTAGTTGCTGTGACATGTACTTTTTCACATCCGAGTGACATGCGTCTGATTTGATGCACCTGCTACCCGCAGAACCATCCCAATGACTTAATACTATCTGCAGATCTCCCTTTGAGAAAAAAAAATCAATAACTTACATGCAAAGTTTTCTGTTTCACATTCAGATTATTGTAAGAACTCTGCTGTTGGAGAGTGAGCTGGGAAATGGTGTCCCTAAACCAATAAGCATTCATTTGTAACATTAATACACTGATACATTCATAAGCTGGGTTCCCAAACATGGATCCCTCTGGGCTGAGTTAACCAGAAGTAACAAGTCATTCTTGATACAGTTTCTGGGACTGGCATTCACAAACCCCTGCTCCCCATCCTGGTTGTGTGTAGCTTTCTGAGTTACCTGCAAGTGCGTGGCTGTGAAATGTTCAAAATAAAAGAATGGGCCTGATTAATAGCTCTTTTTAGGCATAGCTCTGTTCCCTGAAATAAATGACAGGGTTTAGATTCTTAGCCATCTCTTTCTACGCTACGATGATACTCCACAATTCATTCACTCTGAGACCAACTGATACCTTTCTGGTGAGTAAAAAAACCAAGGTAAAGTGAATCATTATGTCTGTGCCTAATCAGAGACCAGGCTGAGTTAAATTCATTTAACAGATGAAAAACAAGTGCTGTGAATTTGTTTTCTTCAACCTTCGTCGGTTGACTTTTAAAAAAAAAAAGATGTGTTTATTTATTTGAAAGGCAAAGTTTGTGTGTGTGAGAGAAACAGAGGGAGAGATCTTCGATCCACTTATCCACTCCCCAGATGACTGCAATGCCTAGGACTGTGCCAGGCCAAAGCCAGGAGCCTGGGGCTTCTCTCGGGTCTCCTACACGGGTTGGGTTCTGGGTTTAGGAACCCAAAGACTTGAGGGCCATCCTCCACTGCTTTCCGAGGCACATTAATAGGGAGCTGGATTAGAAGTGAGATAGCCGGGACACAAACCCATGCCTCCATAGGATGCCAGCACTTCAAGCAGTCAGATTTCCTGCTGTGCCGTGGTACCACCACCACCCTGACCCCCCCGCCCCATCAGTTTCTTATGTAGGAATCTGACTAGGAGTGTGATCCAATCATGATTGCAGAACACATGTTTGCAGGAGGATCTTCCTTCCTGAACTCATAAGAAACCTACTTTCCAATGGATTGTTGGGATGGGTCCGCCACTGAGCCCTCAGATTGTTGGCCCCATGTATTCAGGTCTTAAAAACTACTCGAGTCACCAGTGGGCTGGGTGGGTACCTCCAGCCAATGCAATGCACTCACCACCCCAGGAGCACAGGAGAGATGTCAGCTCAGGCACGACCTGCTCACTCAGTGGCCTCTCATCTACTGGGATTCTTTCAGGGACAGGATTCTTTCTTTTAATTTTTTTAGGATTTATTTCTTTTTATTAGAAAGGCAGATTTACATGGAAAAGGAGAGAAAAGTCTACCATCCACTGGTTCACTCCCCAAGTGGCTGCAATAGCTGGAGCTGAGCCAATCTGAAGCCAGAAGTTTCTTCCAGGTCTCCCAGGCAGGTTCAGGGTCTCAAGGCTTTGGGCCATCCTCTACTTGTTTTCCCAGGCCAGAAGCAAGGTGCTGGAAGGGGAGTGGCACAGCAGGGACATGAACTAATATGGGATCCCAGTGCATACAAGACAAGGATTTAGCCACTAGGTCATTGCACCAGGCACAGGATTCTTGTGTGCTTAATTGGTGAGATCTTGTAGGTAAAGTTTCCAGCATGACACGTAGCCACAAATGTGCTTCAGAAGAAGTTGGTAGAAAATGCATTTGTCTTGGTGCAAAGAAAATTTGTTTCAGATTTATTTATTTCAAAGGCACAGATATAGAAGACTATGAAAAGTATCTTCTTTCTGCTAGTTCACTCTCCCAACAGTTGCAGGGCCAGGGCTGGGCCACACCAAAGCCAGGAGTCTAGATCTCCACCCAGAGCCCCAAGGACTTGGGCCATCTCCTGCTGCTTTCTCAGAAGCATTGGTAGGGAGCAAAGTGGAGAAACCGGGACTCGAACCAGTGGCCATAAGGGATTCCTATATTGCAGGCTGTGGCTGAATCTGGCGTGCTACAACATGATCAATGCAGAAAAAAAGTTTGAAATCCATGTATACTAGGGGTCTTCAATAAATTAAGAAAAATGTACATTATGAAAACACTAGGCATGGATTTCAAGGGTTTTAGCAGCCAACAAATGTATTTTAAATTGTATTTTCTCACAAACTTGCTTAGCATACCCTCATAGAGTGTTCAATAAGTATTTAGTCTGCCATTAAAACTTCAAATAAGCACAAAATGTTGGAGAAAATTATTTTAAATGAAAAACAAGCAAAGTTACTTGCACTGAGGCATAGGACCTGCTTGTAGGAGTAAGCTGACCCTGTAAGACCAATCCATTTGATTTTCTTCGAAGCAGTAGAGGAAACCAAATCTCAGAAGTGAGCAGTCTCCAAAAGACGGCTATTGACATTAGGCTTGCGAATAGTCACTTAGCAGCTCTGATTGGCACCTGCTGTTTCACCAGAGCAGAATCTGCCCACAAGGAACCATTCTGCTGCCTGCTGTTTTCAGGTCACGTGGATGAAAAAACAAATGGCGAGCGCTGCCTGTGGAGGATCCACTGTGTTCAGAGTCCTTCAAGGAAGAGCATAGCTAGGGGGTCCCTCTCCCCCATGTACACATAACCAAAGCCCTGTCTCTGAACCCAACATGCCTCTTCTGTCCCCACAGCATGAGCAATGCTGACTCTACCGTTCCAGGTCTATCATTACCCATTTAGCTACTGTAAGGGAAGTTTAGGATCATGGTGCTGTCATATTGTCTGGGGAGGTTCTGCCTCCTGGTTCATAGATAACTCCCTCTTGCTATGTCCTCTCATGGTAGAAGAGGTTGAGAGAGCTCTCTGAGGCTTCTCTTCTCCTACCAACACAGGTGATTTTTTTTAAAGATTTTGTTTACTTTTGGGGAAGGCAGGGTTGAACAGAGAAAGATGGAAACAGAGAGAGGGTTCTTCCATCTGCTGGTTCGCTCCCTAAATGGCTGCAGTGGGCCAGCCTAAAGCCAGGAACCTGAAACTCCACCTGGGTCTCCCATGTAAACACTGGTGCCCAATGGTTTGGGCCATTCTCTACAAGTGCCTTAGCATGGACTTGGATCCGAAGTGGAGCAGCCAGGATTCAAATCAGCACCCTTATGAGATGCCGCAGTTGCAATTAACTTGCTGCATCATGGGACTCATCTCAATACATATGCTGTTTCCACACATACATTACTTTTTGAAAGCAAGTATTTTGTCCTAACATACTGTCAAGATACATGGCCCTATGTCTTAAATACCATGATTTGCTTTTGTTGTCACTTGACGTCGCAGAGACTTAGCAGAAAAAATACACAGTCCAGAAAATATGTCCTTTGTGTTATTGCTTATCAACTTGGCTAAGCTGTACATGATGCTGAGCAGTAGCGATGCTTTTGCTGTGATTATAGCTACCTTTTAAACAGTTGGCCTAGTCTTGAATGTTGATCTGTGTAATGGAAGTTTTCGACCCCAAATATATTGCCTCACCTATTCGTGAATGGATATAAATGGCTGTTCTTTATCTTAATGTGCATTTACACATGACAGTGTTATTTCATGGGGAGGCATATATCTGTGCCCTGTCTTAATACTCATTTATTCTTCAAGGAAAAATGAATTGAACACCATCTGGCTTCAAATTCAAAAGCCAGTGACCATTTCTTTAAAGTGTTAACAGTCCAGTACTTAAGGCAGATAGTCTTTTAAAAAGAGTGATTTTTATTTCTTTCGCTTGGTACCAGTAGGCATTACATTGTTTCTCTTCTATCAAATCTTTATTCAACCATAAACACAAATCTTGATTGCATCTTAGTGGAGTAAGATTGGCTCACTTGGGAATTTGTTAAGATGAAAACAGCTAAAAAGAAAGCTCTTCTGATTTGAGGACGAGCAAGTGTGGGCCAACTCTTGGCCAGTCACACCATCTGACCTTAATTACTTCACCAGTAAGGGGGGTGTCTTCATGAAAACAAAAGGACACACACACACACACACCTCTTCCTTCTTAACACTCCAGAACTCTACATTTGTACATAGACCAGCATGAACAATGTAGATTTCTATGTTCACACCATTCCAAGAGAGCAAAGCCCATCTTGTTTTTTTTTGTCCCCACTCCTGTTGGGTTTTTTTTTTTTTTGAGACACTCAGAAGAAAGTTATTATTTATGCAGGGTTTGTGCTCCCTCTGCTGGTTCTGTAATTAACTAATAAGTCTAATTCCCATAACTATGCTGATGTCATTGATTATTTTTGTGCATGGACATGGAATTACCCAAATCAGCATGTTCTGTTCAAACATCATCAGGAAAATTAGCAGGAGGTCAGAGGAGGACATTTGGTCTCGTGAAGAAAATGTACATTTGGACATGGCTGAATCTGTGTTTGAAAACCTGAAGTACGGTTTTAGGCCTTTGTTTGCTTGGTGTTAGAGCGAAACAATCCATCACTGTTTAAATTGGCGTGTTACTCCTACCCTCTCAGAGAGTTGAGGAAACAAATATTTTTCATCCTGAGAACAAGATTTATTCAAATTTTTGTTTTGTAGGTGAGGAAAACAGAAGCTAAGACATTGCATGTGTCTTGCTGCTCAGAGCCTCCATAGACTAAATGAAGTAGAATCTATAGGCTGGCTGGTAACTTAACTTCGTGGGTCTGAAATATCCTTCTTTATAAGTGTGGCTGTTTTGCTGTGTCCATTTCTCAATATCTGCATGGCACCATGCCAGTCGTCAAAAGCACAACCTTATGGTTGGGTTGACTGAGCCAGTACTGGTTCCAGTACTTCCTCTGTGTTCCTGGGTAGGCTCCCTTACCCATGCCATCCCCATTTTTCTTGCCCACAAGCTGAAAATAACATGATGGCCAAGAGTTATGGAATTATTATAAAAATCAAATGAAATAATGCATGGTACAGAGCACTCAACACAAATAGGGAATGATCTGAAAGAGTCCTTGGTTATAACTCATGGCAGTCCTCTTTTGCAACATATAACAGTTTTCTTATCCTGGTAATACAAATTGAAACCTGTGAAAACGGTGAGAGCAACTCTCAAATGTGAAGGGTTCAGTTTGTCAAGAAAATGTAGATACCATGAAAAATGCTTGAATTAGGAGGTGAGGAACTGGAAGGAATTGCAGGAGAGATTAGCCCCCCAAAAAAGTGTGTGTAGACATTCAAGATGTGTCCTAGAGATACCAATCGTATCAACACGTTAATGCCAAAAAATGATATCCTAATAGTAAAGAAGAGGTGGGAAATGGTTTAATACTCCAATATGCAGAGAAAAGACTGGAGCAAACACCTTCTAGAGGTTCTGCATGAATTTATTTATGCTTTCCTAAAACCCACCTAACTTGTTGTCTATACATACTGCACACTTTTGTTCTAGAACCCGCTTTTTCTCAGTCAACCCCACAATCTGGCTGTTCTTCCATGGTTATGGTCAGTATTGTTCTTGGCCTGTATGATTCTGTCACCCTTAGCATTTATACATAGATACTACTACACTTGGTGCAGTGAATGTGGTCTTAGATGATGCAGTTCATTTCAGCAACAACCTGGGCCAAGCGGGCAGAGAGGTTAATCTGAAGTCAGGGTAGGCTACGTGTTAGCTGGCCTTCCCCAACACGGGTGTCAGTATCTCTTGGATAAATCATGCCAGCCCCCTCTCCACGGGATCTGTTGCTGGGGAACTCTGGAAAGGGAAAGCGAAGGGACAGCTTGGACCAGCTATGTCTTTCTGGCCTGTTCAGTGTCCTGGCTCTTGTGGGTCTGGCGGAAGTTCCTTGAGCTTGTGTACATGTTGGTCATTTCAGCCTTGTGCACAAAACTCTTGTGAAACTGGCCTCCTTGCTAAAACAGGGCAGGCTCACTGCCCTGCCCAGGGAGCACTGTCATCTGTGTTTGTTTTCCAGCTGGTTTTAAAACAGGCACTCTTGTGGTGGAGTCCCCTGATGGGATCTGGTTATTTAACTGTAATTTTTTTACCTGTACTTTTCACAAGCTTGCCCTCTGCCATGAAAACGTTTGGAATTTATAACTGAAACAGTGGAGGCCAATTTGGTTGTTGATTTTAAACATGCTAGAGGTTTCATAATGGTTATTAATGTTGTCCAGCACTGACCCCTGTGCAAATGACCTGTTGATGTTGGCCAAGGATGAGAGGCACTGAATACAATGCAGGAAATGGAAGGAGATCAGAAAGGAAGAGTTTGTTAACTTAGGAACAGTGCTTCATGGCTTAACATGGAAATCAATTGTCTGTGCTTTGGAGCTTTCCAGAATCTCATTATTTAGCCAACTTGTGGGAATTAGGCATTCTTTTAAGGGAAATCTCACAGAACCTTCAAGCTGTGTTTTACATTACAATAGCAACATTGTTGATGTTATAAAATCGCCCTAGATCATATAAAGTTATATATACATGTGTATGGACTTACAGCATGAAGAAATGATTGGGTTTTCTTAGAAGAAGTGTAGTGGTCATTGTGTGAGCTGGTGAAACTGGAAAGTTCATTTCTGAAGACTGTTCAAAAATTGGCAAAGTTCTGCCTGCTGTGAAAAAGGAAGCCAGCATACTTCCTGGATTGTTTTTTTCTTCTCATCATTACATTCCCTTTCTTTCATTTATTCAGTGACCAAGTGTCAGTTTGTTCATAGCCTGTTTCCTATGTCACTTATCAGTGTATAAGTGGCAGATATGAGACAGCAGAACACACATGTTTGACAGCTGCCCCATAAATTATGCAGAAGAACAAGTTAAGGACAACTGCAGTGGACTTTTGAAAAAGCAGATCCGTGGCTGGGGTAAAGAATTTCCTTTGGAAAGCTTGCTTGTTTTGTTGGCACCTGCCACTGCTTCATGAATATCTTATCAAATAAAATTATTCAACTGTATCCATTTAGTGAAGTGTCAGCATGGTTTTGGGGATCATATCAGAGTAACTCAAAAATTGGAGCTGAGTAAAATTTTGGGTTCTGCAAAAAGAGCTAAAAGGAAACACCTGTTCTTTGGAATTCCAATGATTAAACCAGTGCGTGGACAACACCAGTTGTGATGCTAGGAAGATGATTCTAGAAGATTAGCCCAACTGGAATTTGTCTGGTTCTGCATTGTGTTCTTTGTGAACATCAAGTTTTTTAGCATGTGCCTCTGCGTTCAGTGAAATTACCTTTACAAAATTAACATATATTCCCACGCCAGGTTTAGAGAATGACAAATGGCAGCTACATTATGGTTTCCTGGAGAAAGTAACAAAGGACTCACATTGGTGAGAGAGCAAAGAAGTGCATCCGTGACCAAAATCCGAGACTTTTTTGCCACATCCACTTCAGCATAGGACTTGCTCTGCTAACCTACCATGAGGGCTCTTTGCTTGGACCTGTCTGCTCCTCATCCTATCTGAGAGTGTGTATTTGTGGGAGGATGGCTGAAAATGAAGAAGTCACTGGAGCCTTTTGACTGTTTGTCCTCCTCCCATGGACATCAGACTCATTGTTATGATCTGTGCTACGTACCAAGTTAACTAGTCCTAAAAACATGGCGTATTATTTCTCACATATGCTGCTGATGGACTGGAGCCCTCTGGCTCGCCCTGGTTTCTATGTCCAGTGTTCACTCTAGCAGTGGCTTGCTGCTGCTGCAGAGAGCTGAGTTTCCAGGAAATAACATGAGCACGTTGATCTTTAAATCTCTGCTTATAGGGTTGTGTGCTGTGTTTGTATATAGATGATGAGCAGCTTGAGTCTGTGGAATTCAATAAAAAGAAAGCTGATGACCTCACACATAATATTAAGCGATTATAGTACAAGTGCTGGTTACCTGGTACCAGCAACCTGGTAGTTATTCTCAGAAAAGGGAAACAACGCTTGAACACAAGGAGGCAGATGTGCTTTGGAAGGAAACTAGTTTGCCTAATCAAGTAGCATTTAGATGGGTAGTTGGCAGCACAACCCTTCTTTGAAACCAATTTTGCTTTGATATTTTTCTCCCATTTATTTACAGTCTTTAGTGACTCTGCTTGGCTCCTCGTTGCACCATGACCGAAGTGACAGACTTTGGTCTCTGTTGGATTAATCAGTGTGCTCTTTGATCCGTGGCACGTGCTCCCCCTAGACATTTAAAGTCAACATATTCAGCATTTGTGGTCTGGCAGCTCAGAGTTGTTAACGGGGCTGATAGGCTGTTCTGAGCGTTTGCATCCCAAACACTGTCTCCTCCTCTCCCCCTCATTCGTACATCCACACATCCACGCCCAACAACACAAATATTGACTGTCTCAATCAGTCATTAGCAGTTCAAAAAAAAAATGAGAGCAATTATTTTTTTTAACTATGCTCGCCCTAAAGATACCGTTAATTACCTGATGGCTGGTGGAATGGAGCCAGTTTCAATGTTCCAGAAGTCTGTACCCCACCCAGAGGTATCCTTGCAGCTCCTAGGAGCATGATTTGGGCTGTCTTCTGGGCAAGCCATGCACTGGCACTGCCTCCTGAAGTGAGATGTCAAAACCTCACCTCCTCCTGACTTGGAGCGGGTAGGTCTTGATTGGCCTGCCATGGTAGTGTTCTCCTTGGGGGCCTCAACTAACTCCAAGTAAACAGTGGAAGAATATGAAATTTGGACTGTGTTACCTTCTCTTCTTTTCCTGAAAGCATGGGGCATGTTCCAGATCATCCTAAGGGTGATTATCAGAAAAAAGAGCATTTCTGGTGATGGATCCAGATGCTGTCAGCTAAGAGACAGAAAGACTCCCAGGTCCTGATAGAAACCCCCCTCTGTTCTGGCTCCCTGTGGCTTGCTGTGCAGATCTTCCACAGGTGTGCATGACCCCAGGGAGTAGGATGGGCAGCAGCTGCCAGCTGGCTTTCCTCTTGCTCCAACTCGAGCTAGCAGGAATCTGTGAAAGGACCTGAATGGTATACTGGAGGTGGGCCATTCCTTTGTCTAGAAAGGACTGATTCTGTGTGTGGCATGTCATTCCCCACTCTCCACCCCCAAAAGAGAAAACGAACGTGTGAGTTACTAATGCGTTGGTTACCACGGGCCTCCATCTCTGTGATCAAGTCCCCTGCGCCTCACCATTCTGCCTTGGTACCCGTGAGGTTGATGCTCGCATCTCCATCTCTCTTAGCAGTGTTGCCATTTTTAATGTAAGTTGGAAGAACGTCATAGTAAGTTTGACAAAGGCTTAAAAACTTTTAATAAGCTCTCTGGGACAAAGAAAAATTGCTTCTGGGAAGGCTTCTAGGGCATATGGCTTGTCCAATTAGGACAGAGGAATGTGGCATAATAGACTTAAACTGTGAGAGCTAAGACTCTCTTACATGAAATCGAAAACTTTTAGAAAATCTTTCCTGGGAGTCAAGGGTATTAATACCTCAGTGGCATTGGACTGATTTTCTCCCTCCAAAGATCACTGAGTCCTAAAGAGTGAGCTCTGAGTGAAGGAGAGAACATGGTCCCCTCCCTGCCTCTTGAGGCCCATCCTGTTGTCACCACCCTCCCAAGGATGCTCAGGGTCTGTCCCATGCAGCTGTTGGCAGCTGGAGTGTCTCAAATACAGTGGAGGGGCTGGTTTTGTTTTCAAAAACCACCTGCCTGGGAAGCATTTTTGTTTGTTCAATGTACATCAGCGTAAGGAAAGGACTAGATTCCTTTATAGCCTGGGCTCCATGAAGAAAAGTCCAGGTGGCCCCATTATCACAGTTTAGCTAAATGACTGATTCTAGCCTGTTTTGATTAAATTACATATTCAATTATTTTTGTTTGAAATTAAAGGCTTGCATCTATCACCAAACGCTATGTAATTTTACCCATGTCGTTCACTTAGTGAACAATGCGCCATACCGCATGATTAACAGTGTGGCTGCCAGGAGAAAGGAGAAAAATAATCATTTTTTCAATATACAAGTCCTCATCATGATTCAGAAATCAATATGCATCCATGGAGGGTTTGCACTCCCTGTGGATTTGGGACTTCGGGTGGCCTTCCCTCATTTCCCTATGAATGGGAAATCCCGAAGACTTTGGTTTGCCAGGCTGGTTTTTATTTATCTCCCTCGTTCTTTAAAGACTGATGTTTAACTGCAACCACTGGGACCTAAATCAGAGAATCTAGTGCCCAAATATGAATATTAATCAGACGCCAGGCCATGGAGTTCCTCAGCGAGTTTGACAGTTTAAAGGATCAGTTAGTTAATTAGAACATGACACGGCACACGGGGTCCCAAGGCTCTGCCCTGCCTTCTGTCTTCTCTTTTCATTTTCCTTTTTGACAAGTTGGATTACATCATTACTTATAGTTTCACTTGTTAGCCCCACCATGAAATGATAATATGTTAAGCTTTAATTATCAGTGATGTCTCTGCCCATCTCTGCAACGACCAGGCGAAAATGAAGCTCAAAGACACAGAGAGGAGCCGGAGGTTCAAAGGCCCACGGAAGCTGGCCTTGTGGCTTCCCCCACACTGCTTTGCCATGTGTAGGGGAAGCCCTTGAATAGCATTGGAAGCTGAGCTGCACAGACGTGGTGAAAGCCTTAAAGATAATAGCACCTGTTCTCACTTGGGTACCTGGGTGTGGACATATCACACCAGGTGTTTCTGAGATTTCTGTGGTTTGCAGTGTTAGGGAGTTGTGCAAGTCCGTAGAGGGGGTCCAGAGATGACAAGGCTGGCATCCAATAGGAACTGCTTGGGATGCAGCAGCTTAACATGGTATGTGGCAGGGCCAGTCCCATCAGATTACATGTCTAATGAGTTGCACTGCTGTGCGTGGTACACAGAGAAGGGAGGCCAGAAGAAGAAAACTGACATCCCTGCTAGGTACTGTGCTGTGTACCAAAGGGCCTTGTTAATCAGGATGGATCTACCTGCATGTAGAAGTCTAGAGGAGGGAAAGACGCAACGGCAGAGGTGAGGCGTACAAGCCAAGGTGACCGGCGAGCAGCTAAGAAGCAGTGGGTCCTGGGAAGGTGCAGCTGTTGCAGCGGAAAAATCGAAGCAGATGCTGACATTGAGAATGAGTAACATCAACCTAGCGGCCAGAAGGCCATGCCTCAAGTCTGTCACGAGACTTCTGGGCTACTCAGCCACACCAGGCTCCTAACCTTTACAGACACTGCATCATTATCTCCAAAGTGATTGGATGGTTAGAGTGCCCTCGTTTCTCTTGCCTAGATAGTTGGCTCGTAGACCTTTCAGCAGGCTCTTGCTTGCGATGCCCAAGAGATTCTCGGGACCCTACCGGGTTTAGTTTCTGCACGGTGTGTTTGGCTACTGGAGGTGGGGCAAACCAAACCACACGGGCGGAAGAGGAAGAGATGCTGAGTGTAGACGTCTCCATCAGGAAGCATGGCAGTGGAGGAAGAATGGAGGGGTGGATTTGGAGAGGCAGATTCGACAGTCTGTAGAATGTCTCTAGAATCACCTGCAAGTGTTCTCCCGGGAAGGGGGCACAGCAGCAGGTGGTTTCCACAGGCTGCACCAGAGGAGGGCAGCTGGCAGGGAGCACATGGACTTGAGCAACGTCCTCTGACTTTTGTGGAGTGAAGGGAGCCAGGCAATGGAAAGTTGGAGAGGGCAAGCTTTGACTGGGCAAGAAGGGCACCAAGTTTGTTTCTTGCATCGGTGCAAGTCATCTGGGGAGAGCAGTTAGCAAAGAGACCAGTGTGTGGGTTGCAATATTATTTAAATATTTTCAAGAGGTTGTGAAGGAGCAGAAAAGAGGCAACTCCTATTGATTTGACCTGGTCAGGATTCCTTCCTTGCTGTTCTGTCACTGTCAACCAATGAGAGCAGGCAGGCTCTGGGACCAACCCATCTGGCACTGCTGACATCCCTGACATGGGAAACACAAGTCAGAAGGGTAGCTAAGGGATGGTGTTCAGTGTAGGTGTCAGACTCACAGCTTAGATAAGAGAGCTGGATCTCCATACCTGGCTCTGGCTCCTCCCTGGGAGGTAGCAGCTGACACTTTGTGTATTTCAGACCCTGCTGCTCACATAGGAGACCAGGAGCAAATTCCCAGTTTTCAACCCCAGCCGTTGTGGGCATCTGGGGAGTGAACCACTGGATGGGAGCTCTCTCTGTCTCTCTTTTCACTCTCTCTTCCTCCTCCTCTTTCTCCTTCTCCTCCTTCTTCTCTCTCCCTCTGAAATACATACTTTTGAAACAAAGAATGCAGCTGACATTCAGTGCAAACCTGCCTGCTCAGCATGGTACAGTTCGATAGTAACAGCTTTAGTAGGAAAGTGGTCAGTTTTTTGGCTCTTGTGTGTATTCAAGTGGTAGAAGATACACATCACCCAAAAGATCTTTCCTAGCTTTGTGGAGCCGTGTTGCTGTTTGTATCTGTAGTGGCCAAATGCATACAGATTCACACGAAAACAAGAAGGCATTGCGTACGTGAAATACAAGTGTTGCCTTACAAATACATTACATGTAAATTCATGTTACAGATATTATCAAATATAGACTTATCATCTTTGAAAATCCATAGATGATGCCCAGTAATACTTTAAGTGTTTTTTCCCAGTGAAGCTACTAGGAAGTTATTTTTTAAAAAAAATCCTTATAAAACAAAGTGTGTGTTTGGCCGTTCAGTTGGGCCTCCATATTTTGCCTCTTTAGTGTCACCAGTATGGAAGATGCACATGGTGTGTGGCTCACTTGTTGACAACCAGTAGATGAGGTGGATGAGCGGAGTTAAGCTGTGGCTTGGTACAGCACAGCATTGAAAGAACACTCACTCTACCTCCTCCTGTGTCTTGCTTCCTTTCCTTGTAATTCAGAGCTTGGTCCTAGGTGGGTCATGGCAGGTGGGCCATAGATGAGGTGGGCAGAGCTCAGTGCACTGATAGGGACACCTCTCCCATACAAGTGTAGAGAAGAGGCTGTTCATGGTCCTCAAATGCATCATGGGACAGAAGTGATGCTTCAGGAAGAGCCGTGTGAGCAGTGTGGACAATGGAGGGTGCAAAATCTAGGTGGCATTTTCAGAGTACCTGATTGGCAACCTGCCAGCTGGTATTAGACAACACACCTGCCTACCCCAAGGGCAGATCACCTGGAAGATGTCGAGGTCAAGGCCGCCGAACCTTAACACACATGTTAATGGGTTTCACACCTTTGTATCTCTCTGATATTATTGTTTCACTTCAGCAGGCCCACTAATGTCAGATATATCCTATCAGGGACTATTTTAAATCACCTCAATATTTTCTGCCCCTGGGCTGAGGCCATAAGACCAGAATCCCAAGCAAGTGTGTAGCTTGTGATATAGTGCCTTGCTTTCCCCCCATTATAGTGGAGGGGACTTTATTAGCTTTTGGACACACGTGTATCAGTTTTAAAGATTAAGTACAATGTCAATAGTTGTTCCTCGCCTCTCAAGTAGATTGAGTTGTTATGCTTTCCCAGAGAATGTTAAAAAAAAAAAATAGTATTGCCATTTGTGGCAGCATTTTTCTCTTAAAATAAACCATTGGTCATAACAGCATTTACTTACTTGTTCTCTGAAGTGCTGCTTCATATAGAAAGTAAATCCAGGATATAAGCCGGGTAAGATAGTTTCAGATTGGACAGCACATGAACCTTACAGATACAAGGGAATTATGAGCCCTTGCTTTGCAATGCTCCTTCCTTTCCCCCAAAATCTCTTCTTTGCAATTACTTTGTCTTTTGATGATTTTAAAATATTGAACCACCTGCCCTTTGATGCTGCCATCATCCAGCTGGCTCATGCTTCCCCTATCTTTCTTATTCCCCCAGACGTGGATAATCGAGTAACTCATGGCTCAGTTATAAGCCACAACAAGGGCATGTCCTGAATCCCAGAGTCTGGCCAACAATGAAAAAGGAAAGCTGCCAAGAACCATATGTCAGGCTCTGGTCCAACCAAAGAAAACGCCAAGCGCTTTGTCAGTGGGGACGCCCAGCTCTCCCTGTCTGTATCGTTGTGCTGTGCGCTCACCCGTGACCCTCCCCTCCCTCCCTCCAGTGTCACACCAGTCACAGGTCTCTTCCTGGAGAGTCACTTCTGCCCATCCCTCATCGGCATGTACGACCACAGCCCGAGCCTGTAGCATCTTCTCTTAGCCAGAAAGGTGTGCCCTGCAGCTCCAGCTTGGCTTCCTTTTGTCTCTCTCCCAATCCCACATCATGCCTACTCCACCAAGATGGTAGAACTGTTACAAACCCAAACCCATGACCCCACGGAGCTCTGTTGCAACGCTCTCGCTAGGCAGAGGAAGGACTGTTTCTCACCTCCTCCACCTCCACTCCATGCAGCCATGACTTCTCCTCACCCTCTTCTGCTGGAGTCCCGTTTTCCAGAAGTCATCGGAAGCCCCTTGAACTCAGGTCTCACCAGTTAGCAGGATGTAACAGAGCTGCTCCATTAACCCTGCTCATTCATCAGTCACTGATGTGGAACTCCAGCTATAGGTCCTAGAACGTGGTGCATATTCTGTCAGTAGGAGTTAGAAGGGTGGAGTAGCTGGGCTTTGGTCATCCTTCTGCCGCAGTCCCTTAGCATAATGTTGGCCTTCTTGGAGTAAATGGGTGGAAGGACAGATGGACATGTCCTCAAGGAGTTGGCAGGATGCAGAGAACAGCAGACACTCAGGCAGAGCACCTGCGAGCTAGCAGTCAATGGCGAGGGTTAAAAACTGGGGCTGGCTGTACAATGGATGGGATGGGAAGGATGGGATTCCAATTCAGGCAACAAGGCTGTGTGGCAATGAGATTCCAGTTAGGGCTAGCAGGGTGGATTAAAGGGGTGGGGTTTTTGCATCCAAAAAGTGGACCCAAGCACAGGAGACTTTAAGGGAGGCAGAAGGGGAAGGCTAGTGAAGCAGGTGGGAGAGCTAGTGGAAAGGCTGAGTGGCAGTGCCAAGTGGATGTTTATTGCAAACGTGCTACACATGGAGAATTATGTGTTTATAAGGATGGAATCTTCTATTTTGAGATCCATGTGGCTGTCTTTGTAGTCTATAGGGATTTGGTTTTATATCAAAAACATGCTTCAGTGAAACCAAGTAATTCACCTGCAAGAAAAATATCAAGTTTGAGTCATTCAATCCCCCTAGCTGGACATGAATGAGTTTGTTCCTGTGGAGAGTTGGAAATGCACAAAAGCAGATACCTGAAGGCCTCGGGGACAGATTGCTGCCAAAACTGAAAACGTCACCCAGGCCCAGGGCTAGCGAGCTGCTGGTGTTTGGAAGCTATGGGTCAGGCTAGCCAGGGCAGCTGCTGTGGGCCTGTGGTGGCCACCCAGGAGGGCAGCCATTGCTGTGCCTTGTTGATCAGTAAACAGAGACATGGCTGGCTCAGAGTGATGACTAATGTTGAGGTTGGAGCAAACAGGTGGAAGGCGTGAGACTATAAGCGTTGCCACCTCCTGCTGCTGTCCCGCCACCTCCCAGACAGGAGCCTGGCACAGGGCAGGCCTGGGAGCAGCCAAGATTCCCACGCCGTCTGCAGAAGTGAGCTCACCTTCTTTCAGTAGGAAGAGGAGGGTGGGAAGGAGTGAGGTTGGCCCTGCAGTCTGGGCCTCAGGCTCCTGTTGGGTCTTACCCCAGGATGCTGATCCTTTACAACTCCAAGGTGGTGTCTGGTTCCACTGGCCAGGGAGGGAGCCTGAGAGAGAGGAGTAGGGAGGAATGGAGACCACAGGCTGGTGTATATATGTGTGTGTGTGTGTGTGTGTGTGTATATAAAAGCAACAGCTGCTGGTTTCTATATTTTTTTCCCCCTCATCTCTGAGTTACTTACCCTCACAGGCTGGTTTTTCAGTGCTCCTGCTTTTTTGGAGTTCACACTGAATTTAGAAGTAGGAAGAGGCTGTGCCAGCCCAGCAGCTGTATGCAGACTCTAACAGCTCATTCTTAAGGACGTGAAGGTCACATCTTCCCTTCTGTCCCTCCAGCTCCTGTAATCGGCAGTGACCCCCACAGTGTTTATTTCCAAGTATGCTATTCTAGCTGCTTATCTGGATCAATGATAAGATCCACAGGTCTGCACAGCTCCAGCTTTGAGTTTTATCATGTCACCCTCTCTACTTCTCTGCCCTCTCACAGCTAAGCTATGTGGGGCTTAAAGAATATTTATTTGAAAGAGAGAATGAAAGACCATCCGTTGGTCCCACTCTCCAGATGCCTCCAATAGCTGGAGCTGGGCTTAAGTTGGGACCCTGGAACCCACTCCAGGGCTTCCCCATGGATGACCAGAAAGCAACTACTTAAGCCGTCACCACTGCCTCCCAGTGTCTGTATTCGCAGGAAACAGAGCCAGGAACCTAACCCAAGCATTCTGATGTGGGACACTGAAGTGCTAAACCCTGGGCCCAACACCCACACTCCCCCCGCCATCCCTGCATGTTACCCATCCTGACACCTACTGTGGCAGCCTCCTGATCCAACCACCTCCCAGTGCGTAGACTTCCTCTCTTCCAACCTTTCCCAGCCTGGACTTCTGGATTTTCCTTCTCCTTTCCTGCTTCCAAGTGAATCCTCACTGCTTGCTGGTGGGAGCAGCTGGGTGAAGTTCCCTCAGGCCTGTGATATGTCACAGAGTCGCCTGCAGAGCCAGAGTCCCAGAGCCACCAAGCCCTGCTCCTCATCCACACAGCAAGTTGGAGGAGCACAGAGACCAGAGCGGGGGAGTGGGACTCTCTCCATCCTCCAAGGACTGTGAGTCGGGTCTTTGGATGGCAATGAACAATAAAGGGAAAACCAAACCCAAGCAGAGCTCGGCACTGCCCACCTCGGGTGGCACATTCTCTTCTTCATCACTCCCTTCCTTCTCCAGCAAGAAGCCAGCTTGTGCAGGCGGCCTGCGGACACAGAACTGCAGCTGAAGCTGCCTGGCCTAACTTGGCTTTGGGAGAGTCCACAGTCAGAAGTCCCATCTCATCCCAGCCTGCTGGTTACAGGCTGGGTGCTCTCAGGCAAGTGACTCTGCCTGCCTGTTCCTCAGCTTCCTCCCCTATAAAAGCTGCAGAGGGTGGTCACTCATCATCTGAGAGAGGCAGAGACCCCTCTGCTCAGTCTTGCATAGACCCACTGGCGAGTGAACCTGATGCGCAGGCCCAGTCCAGCACACAGCCCACTCCGTGTGACTTGCACATGTCATGTGTTAAGTTTCACAGGAGCTGCCATGTGAAGAACCTTTGGGTCAGGTTCAGCTTTGCCTCTCCTCGCACAAGGTGTAAGACATTGACCGTCTGGTGCCTTATGGAAAAGGCTGCTAATTCCTGTACTAGGATATTCTGGAGTTGCCCTTGAGTTTGTGCATTTGCCTTTGGTGCATTGCACACCTGTCAACTGTGTTCCAAGCACAACCACAGGCCTTCTCTCTTTTGCTGAGCCCTCTCTCCGGACCCCTGGATTGGAGGGGTGGGGACTGAAACGTGAGGGGACCATGTTCCTAAGCAACTGCTCACATGCTCTATGGCTGTTCGGGGGCACTGGGTTCAGTTGAACAGTGACAGCGACAGCAGCACCTCCTGGCCCCAGGCAGATTCCTGTGCCACAGCCTAGTCATGCTCATTAACCTCACAAGGTTCCCGAGGCCCTTTTGAGGGCTGGAGCTGTGCTCGGCGTTCCAGAAGCCACAGCCTTCACTTCCTCGGGAACTCTGCTTCCAGCTGAAGTCACGGATGTGAAACTTCCCGGTGTTCATCACAAGGCATCACCAGAAACCTTCACATCCCACACTGAGTGCAGGCGTGAGTACTGGATGCTCAATGTCCAATCCAGCTCCCTGCTGACGTACCTAGAGAAGGCAGCAGACGGTGGACCAAGGACTCAGGTGCCTGCCACTCACAGGTGACACTCAGAGGGATTTCCTGGTTCGTGGCTTGAGTCTGGCTCAGCCCTGGCTGTTGCAATCATTTGGGGAATGGACCAGCAGCTAGAAGGTGTGTATGTGTGTGTCCCTTTCTCTCTGGTTCTGCCCCTCAAATAAATAAAAAATCAATATTTTTTAAATTCCTTTATTTACCTGAGAGACACAGAGAGAGAGAGAAAGAGAACTTCCACTCATTACTTTGGTCTGCAGGTGCTCACAATGGCCAGGGCTGGCCACGCTAGGGCCGGAAACAGCTCAGGTCTGTAATGTGAGTGGCAAGGACCCAGCTACTCCACCCATCGCCACTGCTTCCCAGAGTCTGCAATAGCAGGAAGGTAGACTCCAGAACTGGATCTGGGGCTTGAATCCAAGAATTCCAATATAGGATGCTGGAGCTGATACTTCAGGAGCGTGTTGAAGGCGGAGGATTTGGGCGCTCCGGGCCTTGGCCACAGCACATGCTCAACCACAGAGGCGTCCATGAGCCTGCTACCAGGTTCTGCTGGTAGCGTGTGCTAATCTACAGGACACATTAAAGAGGGCAGGTGCAGGGCACACTCATGGGGTTGGCGTATGTCTAAAGGAAGTGAGTTTATCTACTGTACGTTCAGGGTTATTCTGGCTATGGTGTTACGTAGGAAGCTGAGGCAGAATGAGGCTGGATCCTGAAAGAAGACAAGCCGGTGCTGCTAGGCGATCCAGGAGGGGAGAGAAAGGACCAGAGGGAAGGCAGGACCGCAGGTGGAGCTCCAAGGTTTGGGGGAAGGCACCCTCGGTCCCGGGACTAACTGGTGCCTGTGCCGGGTTGCCACTGTTGCGCAGGGGTCTGGGCCCCT
This sequence comes from Ochotona curzoniae, assembly GCF_017591425.1. NCBI lineage: Eukaryota > Metazoa > Chordata > Mammalia > Lagomorpha > Ochotonidae > Ochotona > Ochotona curzoniae. The sequence goes on along the minus strand of NW_024466607.1, from coordinate 34,346,376 downwards.
CCTTGGACCCACTTCTTGGATCCCCCCAACTCCATCTTAGCTGATCAGAAGTCTGTAGACCCGTGCTCAGCCAATGACACTGGGGCACACAAGCAGATCCTGTTTCAGGTGTCAGGCACAGGGATGTGCCAGGCAAACCACAAGTCAGACAAAGCTCCAGATGAGAGCTCACCCAGCAGTCAGGCAGGGGCAAATTCATGTCAATGTCTGCTGACGGCTCACAGCAACCCTGACAACATGTGGAGTCCAAGAATGCTGACGAAGCTTGCTCTCTGGGCAAGCCCTTTGTTTGAGTGCCACTTCCATCTGCCTGTCGACCTGAGGGTCCTTGGGTGTCCCTTCTTTGCACTTGACTTTTCCTTGGCAGAAAAAGGCAGGGGCCTAAGGGTCCTGAGCTCCCAGGAAGGGTGCCCTGGGCTCTGGGGAGCCTTTGGGAGCACTTTCTCTGAAGATGTGATTACCAGTTTGGGAAAGATGTGAATTGAAGCCTATTGACCAAACAATGTGTGCCTTGTGTGGTCAGGGCTTGTTCGTCTGCCCAGGGACAGCTGCTGTGTGAGACACAGTGCTGTTGTCAACAGCTTCCTGTCCCTGGAAGAAGTCCCAAATGGCATGGTTTGTGTCCTGCTGCAGGTGAACCCTTTTGCTCCCAGGCACCTGTCTCAAACATGCTGCCCTCTGAGTGTGTCAGGTCATTTCCACAGATAAAAGGCACTTCTCGTTTCCAGCATTCCTTTGGGAAGACTAGTGATGGGCATAATGGGTGTGTGTGTGTGTGTGTGTGTGTGTGTGTGTGTGTGTGTGTGTGTGTGTTTGCATCTGGATTCCCACAAACTCAGATGAACAACTAGCGTGGAGCACCAGCCGTGAGTTGAATGTATCTTAGGGTCCCCTCCACTATTCTTCCCCTGCACCCCCAGCAACGAGGCTTTGGGCACTGCACTCATTGAGGTGCCTCCTGGTGCATACAGCAACTGGCAAAATGTGGCCCAGGCACCCATAGGGGTTTGTGGAGGTTTGATTCCAAAAAATATGCAGGACCCAAACCATTTTCATAACAACATCAAGATGTCCTTTTTCCTGTTGCACTGTCATGCTTTGAGCTGTAGACGGAACGGTGGCAATTCCAGGAGCAGACATGACCCCGTCATTGAATGTATGCAGAAGCAGCTATTAAACATTCTGCTGCCTTTAATTCCACTAGACCTTAAAGAGCTTTGGGAAGCTGTCAAATGAGGTCCTTGTCAAAGCATTGTTTTAGAAAAAATAGCAATTCCATACACATGCTGCTGGTGTGAATACTACCGGATTGGCCGATGCTATCGTAAAAGGAATTCTTGAAATCATATTTTTAAAATTTGGAATCATTTCTAACCTGGTAGGTAAGTGGTCAATATTCACAGATGTAGGCCGTATAAATAACAGCCCGTTGATGTTCTCAGTAACCACTGTTTCGAGAATATATAGGATCCGTAAGCCCAGGAAACTGAAGAGCTACTGATGTGAAAGGTAACAGGCAGTAGTAAAAGGGCTGTAGAGAATTGTTCATGGAAAATGAAATCCAAAAATTAATTATTTTGCTGCAAAAAAACCAAAACTTGAAATCAAGGGATCCCTAAAACAAGGATGAGAAGGCACTAACTTGTAGTTACAAAGAGTGAGAAACTTTGGGGTTCTGCTGCAAAGGGGGGGTGCCTGTAGTTATTGATATATCTCCATATTTATAGATATATGGAAGATTTTGAATATTGTTACCATAAGACATTATTAAATATTGGAAGAGATAGATCTATTGTGGGGTATGTTTGGACCTAATGTTTCCTTCCCAGACTCCTGCCACTTACTTGAAAACTACAACACAGAAAAAGCTTTTGAAGAGATCGAGTTTTTTGGGAGGGTGAGGACAGCGCAGGTACGTGTGGGCCATGTTCCAGGACAGAGTGGGCCAAGACGGGAGAGGTGGGAGACAGGTTTCTATGGACCTCAGGAAGAGAGCTGGCCGCTGCTCAGCGTGGGCTCTGATGGGGCTCGAAAGGGAACAGGCTACATGGCACCGCCCACGTCAGGTCCCAGGTAGGGACAAAGGAGTCTTGTCACTGACAGGTGTGATTCCCAGGGCGTGACCCTAAGCTGCTGTCTATCCTGCCCAGGTCAGCTCTGTCCATCCCACTGGACGTCCTATAGTGTCCAATTGCAAACGCATCTATTTCTATAGAGAGAAATAGTACCTCATAAATAATATGTAAAACTTGTATGTCCATTACAAAGTTTTAAAGTAATAACATGCTGCATGCTCCAGCCTTTCTGCCTGTGGCACCGTGGCATTCTGAAAACCATTTACCATGAACTTTTGAAAATGCCTCTCTGAGTTTGTTCCTGAGATTTGAAATTCTCAAAGAGCGAAAGGAGCCACATGTGGGCTCGTTTCTGTGTGGATCTGCGGGCATACAAGCGAAAGGTGCACAGCACACAGGCGCAGCCATCTGTGCGGGGAGGGCATTCGTGGCCTGGCACTCCGTCCTTCCCGGATGGTGCTTGCCAGCCTGTACCGTACCCGACGGACATCCCACTCAGGAATGTCTGCTCACCACCTGCCGAGGGCGCAGGCAGCCACAGCTGCAGATTTAGAGTCCCTGCCCAGGTGCTGGGACAAGGACACTAGCCCAGGGAGGGCCCAGGCACAGGGCCACAACTTCTGTGCAGAGCTATGGGAAGGAGCAGCCCTCCTCCAGGACATATGGGTTAGGTGGGTCAGGAAGGAAGTTCACCCAGAAAACTTGCATGGGCTTCTCTCAGCAAGGCTGCCTTGGATGGAGTTGGAGGAGGGAAAGGAGAGGGGCCTTGGAGCAAAGGAGAAGGCATGGTGTGGCGGCCAGCAGGACCAGCTGGGAGGTGAGCTGCCCAGTGTTGGGGATCCATGAGCAAGGACTGCATGAGGCATCCATCGAGGGCACTGCTGTAGGATCCAGTGGAGTGCTCAAAGGATGCCTCCTAGAGACCAGCATGGTGGCTGCTACAGGTAAACAGGAAAGAAGCAGAGAAGGCAGCAGGGATGCAGGTGCCCTCGTGGTGAGGGCTGCTGATGAGGGCGGGCAGTGGGGCGTGGGCGTGGGCTGCTAATGACTGGGTCTTCCTAGTGTCCCCGCAGTCAGCAGTGGCCTCCTCGCCAATGGAGTGCTGCAACTCCCCTACTCTCCCATCTCAGCAAATTCAGGCTATTAGCTGCCCCCTGCCGCCGCCGCCACCACCACCACACACACACACACGCCCATGCCCATCTCCTGGGGCTGAGAAATGGGCATGTGCTGGCCACAAACCCAGGCCGGATTTTATTGGGGCTGGTTCACTCAGGTGTGTCTCAGCACTGAGAGAAAGGGAGCCTTCTTCTCCGAGCCCCATGACACTTCCTGCCAGGGGGACGTGGGAGTCTTTCCCCAGACAGTTAAACATGTATGGACTGAAGGAGGTAGGAAGGCTTCCGGAGGTGATGTGAGAACTTTCAACATCGCCCATTTGGGTGGGAAGAAAAAGGGGGGCCCTCACATGTTTTGAGGGTGACAGGGCGACCCTTCACAAGCACCAAGGCTTGCTACAGAGCAGGCCCGTGTCTTTGGGGGGGGGGGGAAGGGCGGGTGGGTTGGGGTGATGGAGACTGCAAGCAGGGCACTTGGTTGCTCGCTGCCCGTGGGTCATGTCACGGCTCCCTGCCCTCCCGCTGCCCGTGGGTCATGTCACGGCTCCCTGCCCTCCCACGATGTAGCACAAGCCAGGTGCAGATCTGCAACACCTGTGTGTGTGTGTGTGTGTGTGTGTGTGTGTGTGTGTGCGCGTGCGCGTGTACATGGTTCAAACCTGTCCACTTCACTTCCTTGCAGTTAGCCAGGCAGTCCTTTGAGAAGTATTCTGCTTTGGGAATCAGAAGATGAGTTTTTGTGGAGGTGATCTGCAGGCTCACCTGGAAGGCAGCCTCATTCCTTACAACCGCCCACTCCTTTGCCTAATCAAGGCTCTGTTGTGCAATTTAAATTTTTTTTTGCCTATTGCTTTCCTATGTGGGGTACCACTCCAATATGCAACTTTGTATGAAGTGCTATATATTATAACAGCATTATTCAAAACATGTCCTGTCCATAAAATCCGTTTATGTGCCATCATTATCTACAGCATTAAATATATTTCATATCATCAGACATTTTATGATATATTTAAAAATGAATCTCAACTTAGCTGAAATGCATTAGAAATTATCCGGAGAGACCTGGCTGAAAATGCAGCCCTGTTTATTTATAAGTGCCAGAAAATGGCTTGCAAAAATTGTGACTGTCTTTTATTATCCCCTACCACTGGAGCACTTGCTTGTTAATTAGAGAAATTTCAACTGTCATAGTGGGCAATTAGAGCTCCTGTATCATTGTCTGTTATGAATAGTCAATGAGGGCTGATTAATATGCATGAGCAGCAGTATATATAGCGTGCGCATTGGACCACAATCCAGCTGCCAGAATCCCTCGGAGGAGGGAGCGGGGTGTGCGCGTGTGCGCGTGTGTGTGCCTGCGTCTGCATGCTGCCCGGGAAGGAAGGGAAGTGGGGAAGGGAGAGAGAGAGAGAGAGAGAGAGTTGTTTTGCAGCCGGGGAGAGCGTCGCCCATGAGCTCTCCAAGGGCGCCTTGCATCGCTGCCCGGTGACGGGGCTGCTTTTCCCGGCTGCTGGAGAATCCTGGAGCCTTGCTTGGCCGTTGCTCGAAACATGGGATGCAGCCTGTGCAGCCTACAGAAGCAAGAGGAACAGTACAAATTACTCTATGAAGTTTGTCAGGTAATGCGTGGTGTTTTACGTCGTCAGACAGGGGAGGCACGCACCTGCCCGCGTCCCGTTTCTAGGGGAGGGATTTGGGGAGGTGGGGGAGGTTTTGCGTGTGTATCTTGGGTTCTGAGGCTGCCTGCCTGACTTTTCTGTTGGATCCCTGGCCAGTGGCACTCGGTGCTCGCTCGTGTAACAGTGTTTGAAGCAGTCATGTCACGGAACTCCTTGACAAACTGACCTGTCTGCCCAGGGCGGGCCTGGAGGGGTCAGCAAGTGGTCAAGCACGCGTTGAAGGAGCGTTGGGGGAGATGCGAGTGGTGATTAATGCCTGCGGGGTTGATGTCCCCTGTGAGTGTAAAGAGTTAAAAGGCACTCCTAGCTAGTAGAAGTGCAAGCCCTCTGCCGGCTTGGGCTTGGTGCTTTTAGCAACTTGTGGGGACCGGCCGTGTGGTGCGTGCTTGGGCTGCACACCAGCCGATTCTGTACCCGTCTCTGTGGAGAAGTGACAGACGGCAGGAGCCAGGGACTGGATGCTGGGTGCTGTCATCCACAGCAGGTGTTTCTTGTGTTTCTACATCTCCGTGAACAACGCACAATTGCAGTTGAGATGAAAGGGGCTATTTACTACACAACCCAGATAACTTATCTGACACCAGCATTGAGTGTTTTCTTTGGCGATTTAGATACTGCCGTTGATAACCTCTTATTTCCTTCTAACTCCTTTAAATGTTTCTTCAGTCATCAAAGGCACAATCCCAACAAGAAGGTTGGTGTTTTGTTGATAAAATAAGCGTAGAAAACAAAAGATCTGTGTTTCCTGATTGAAAAACAATAAGTGGCAGGTGAATATCTATTTTTGAAAAAGCCAGATTTCAAAGTGCAGAATGTGGTTGGCTGTTGGATGTACTTTTTGCGTGAGCCACCAGAGGGCGCGAACCATCAACGCGAGCCTGCGAGGCAGAGCTGTTAACAGTGAGTCCGCTGCCTCTGTGGACAAAACCCGATATCAAGCATGGGAAAGTCAAAACAAAAATGTTGACGCCTGCGTCCCCCTGTGTGCCAAAGGCACGTGTTTTACAAAATCATAAGTCTTAAAAATCTGACCACTGCAATGTCGGAGTCAGGACTCTGATGAATCTGTCTCCTTTCTTTTTATTTTTCCTTTTTTAAATACAAAATATTTTGTTAGAGAGATCTAAGAGAAAGAGAGAGAGAGAGAGAGCCCCATCTGTTGGTTTACTACCCAAATGGTCAGGACTGGCTGAAGCTAGTTAGGATTCCTGAAGCATGGAGTCAGGAGCGCGTGCCTGGTCTCCCAGGAGAAAGGAAGGGACCCACAGGTCCGAGCCATCACCTACTCTCTCGCAGGGTACACAGTGGCAGGAGGGTGGATGGGAAGCAGAGCTGGGACTTGAACCCCGGCACTTGGATACGAGACACACACATGTCAAGTGGCGTCTTCACCCGCGTGCACGTGTTCTCTTCAGAGCAGCCTGGAGCAGTATGGAGGCTGGGACAAAAGTGCCGCTGCCACTGGGCCGTCCAGCCTGGGTCCCTCGAGTGGGACCGTGCAGCGTGCTGGCATCCTGGGTTTGCCAGGTCACCCTGTGTGTCCACAGGGAGACCAGCTGGCGGGCCACCTTCACTGGTCAAGGTGTTTGTGCTCCGTCTTACTCCTCCGCCTGTGCAACAGCGAAACACGGTGTGGGCTAAAGGCGACTTGGGGAAAACTCACTTTGGGTGCTTTCATTTGTTTTTTGACACCGGGGCAGTCATGGGGGTGGCTGCATTTGTCACACTGGCACCTCCTCAATAGAACTCAATAGAACTCCACCACCCCGGGGACAGTAGAACACAGTGTCTGTCATCCGTGGGCCCTCCTCTCCCTCCCACGACTGCCCCCTCACGAGGGAGCCTGGATTCTGTCTGTGTGTTTTTCACTAGGTGGATTTACGTGCAAATATTTCTGGCCGAAGCCTTATGTAGTAAATTGCTGATAACTGACTCCCATCTGGAGTAAACTTCATCAGCAATTTCGGAAGCCACACAGATTTATTTTCAGGAAACTCAAACTAGTTTTCGTACCCATCGCCCTCGTGCCAACTGAGGGGGAAAAAAGTATCTCCCCTTCTCTCTTCTATGCTTTGGGTGTCCTGAACCGTAGCGTAAAGGAATTCACGAAACACATGCAAGAAGTAATAATTGCATTCTCGCCCTGATTATGCAAAGCTTTGTTAGAGCAGAGAAATGAAGGGTTCCTTTCCGTAAATGACGGTTGCAACGGGTCCGGCGTGTCTGGCTTCAGCAAGCCCTGGTAAGGACGGCACAAAGAGGATCAAATATTGCAGGCTTCACACTTGATCCTTTCCTCATCCAGAGATAATTCAAAGAGATGCTCTTCATTAGGGCCGCTGGTGAGCAGCCTGCGGTTTCTTTTGGGGGGCTGCTGCGAGCCTAATGATGCAAAACAATGGCTTTGCCTCAGGTCGCTCACATACCTCATTGTACCTTTAATCACATTAGAAAAACATCGGCAACTCATGAAGTTGCCTCGCTGTGAAAGGGCCTTGCAAACAGTGCAGGTGCACCAGGCGTCAGAGGATGCAGCGATGCTCTTGGGGACCATTGGCACACTACCCAAGCAAGGACAAGACAGGTCTCCCGCTGACCCTCCCGGGAGGGGCGAGTTACCAGGTCAAGTGAAGGACAGTGGTTCTTTGTGCTGTTTCTGACAAAACGTGCTGTTGCATCGGGACAGGACCTGTGCCCATCAGGGAGAAAATAAATAAATAAACGATGACAGTATTGGTTGGCAGCTGCATTGTGCTTTGACCGCAAGGTGGGTAACCCAGGAGGCTGACTTAAGGTTACCAAAAGGGCACAGCCTTCTACTTGGATACATTAGTTGAACACCAGGGTTGTTGTGTTCTGGGGGTAAGAGACAAAGGAGCCTCCAGCTAAGGGTGGTCACTAGGGGACCAGGGTGGGTGAGGACGAAGCCCTAGAGGATCAGGGAGGTGTGTGGCCCTGGGCTTGGTCCCTATTGACTGCACTGCAGACCCAGCTCCAACCCGCCTGTGACCTCTCAGGACACGGGGCAGGGCCGGGCACGGTCTGTAGTTGGAGGCAGTTAGCACAGCAAGCAATAGCGGCTGCTCTCTGCAGAGTGAGGGCCTCTGCCCGTTGGATCAGGCTACAGGGAAGTGATTCTGGTGGAACCTCAGGCTTTTGTCCGGAAACTGAGGCTCCTACGCTTCCCTCCGGCCTGTTCAGGATGACAGGGACAGCTCAGAACATCACAGTCACACTGCTGAAGCAGTCTCCGTGCTAAGCATGGACCGCGCATTCTGCCGGCAGGTGCATGCGATGGCGGGAAGAGAGGAGCATGATGGTCACATTTCGGAAGTGACGACACTGACCCGTGCGGAACTTAAAGAGCACTACAATTCCCAAGTCCGTGAGTTCTTTTCAGTGGTGTCAACGAAGGGTGCCCAGCATGCCAGGGAAATCTTGGTGTGTTTGTTTTTCAAAGCGCTTTCCTCTGTAACACTCAAGACCCCCAGGGTCTCTCAGAACTCCCTGTGCCGCTTCTGTCCTCCTAATGAGGATGTGTGTGGGCCTCTGATCCCTTGTGTCGGGAGAACATTGTCAAGTGTCAAGGGAAACGAACTTGAGACCAGCACAGAGTTTCATTAACTTCCTGGCAACCTGAATGGCTGATGTGACACAAGTCCTTTGGCCTCTGCATAATCACAAGGAATACAGGAGTTTGGGTCTCTGAGGCCGCATCGACTGGCTGGTTTTGGAGAGCAAAAACGTGGGCCGAGCGCTGTGTCTCGCCCAAGAACTGTTGGAGGACTGCAGGGATAAGTTTGTGACCCTTTCGACATCAATCTGTTAGCCAACTGGCTAGAAAAACACAAAGAGTTGCACGGCAAATACTAATTAGAATCCACAGGTTTATGGCGCAGTCTGGCAACTTGACTGTACACAATCCTATTTTCATATTTAATGAGCTGCACGCACTACGCAATTAGCTGAGTTTACTGCAGCAGAGCCAAGCAGCCGAGAGTCTACGGACAATCCGCCATGGCCTGGGATGATTAAGTAACGGGCAGAATCCATGGCCGTTAATTGGATGAACATCAACTTGACTTCCACGCGGCCGTGTTGACCCTGGCAGAGTCTTCCTGCGAGGAGGAGTGAATTTGCCTCCATGACCTATCAATCCCAAAGGCTTTGCTCTAAGAGGCCTTTTGCTGTAGGGAGAGCAGGAAGGAGACAGTGAAGCCCTTGAGCAGCCTGGGACCCTTTCTGTGAAGCTGGAGGATGGGAATAGAGCCTGCCTGTGGCTGACAAAGGAAGTTTTTATTTTGTTTGTTTTTTTTTTAATTTGTTCATCATGCCTGCCCTGTGACTTAGTGAGTTAAGCCACTGCCTACAATTGCCAGCATCCCGTACAATACCGCCAAGCGGCCACAGCATTCTCTTGCCTCTCCAGTAAACTTCCCACCTCATTTCGCCTGCTCTGGTTCTGCAGAGCCCCTTCCCAGTCCCAGAACCCCACCTTGCTCCTTGCCTCCCAAGACATGGGAACAGGCCGGGTTTTGATTGCCTTTGGTGACTCAGCTCCGATGGCCCTTTCCCCAGTGACCCCCCACCCCCGACCTCAGAAAGCCCAGAAGCCACAGGCTGATGTCTCTGTGTCCCGAGCACTTCACACCTCTCCCACTCACACACCTGCTAACCAACACACCTTTGACCTGCACCCTCCACCCACCAACAGAACAGGCATCACCCGCCTGAAGGAGGTGCCCTGGGTCCCGCCACTCACAATACACTTATCAGGTTAACTTCTGAATAAAAATGCATCCACCGAGTCCTGCTTCGGTCTGGGCCGCTTTGTAGCAATGACAAATGAGTCTGTGTCCCCAGACGCTGATGACCTCCCTGGACCCAGCTGCATATGCCCTGAGGCAGGTGGTACAAGGTCACAGGAGAGATGACTCTCTCTCTCTCTCTCTCTTTCTCGCTCTCTCTCTCTGCATTGCTGTCACCCACCAGCCACGGCATTGCAAGGGAACATGGAACAATGAAAGCATGCAGTTTTAATAAATGAGTTTTCTGTGTCCATCAATAATGCAGCTAGAGATCATGGTTAAGAGGGGGTAGGGATAGGTACCAAGGGCACGGTCAGCAACTGGGGAAAGGCACAGCCCCACCAACTCACCCCCTCCCAGTCCCCGTCACTGGTGAATGCCAGTCTCAGGTGTCACAGGATTGGTGAGATACAGGCAGGCCAGGCTGTCCTGAGGCACGTCCGGGATCGACACATCCTACCTAGACTGACCTGCTTATCTCCTCCTTCACCAAGGACACACTGACTCACGTGTCCATTGGTGATCTTGGGGAAAGGGGTGCCTGTTTCTGTCTAATGGTCGCCCACCACCAGCATCACGTGGTTTTCAAATGCATCAGATTTTGCTCACAAGCTTGTGGCATGCAAAAGCTGAGATCATGCAGAGTGGAAAAAAAAAAACAAAAGGTTCAGTTGTGCTGTGCGCTAGGCTTGACAAGAGCAGGGATGGCTTCTCTCTCTGCAGAGCCTCCAGGAGTTTCTTCTAAGCCTTTTGTTCTCAAAGTATGTGGCTGGAACTTGTCAGAAATGCAGGCACTTGAGATGAGTGTTTGGGGTGCAAGGGATTAAGTCATTGCTTGGAGTGCCTGCCCGGAGATCCTGGTTCAGGCCCCAATGACTCGCTGCACTTTGCATTCCGTTTGCTGCTGATACCAACTGGGGGGCAGAAGATACTGGTCCAAGTACTTGGGTACATGCTACCCGTGTGGGAGACATAGGAGGGGGGACAGGCGAAGTGCCTGAGCCTTGCCCAGCCAGCCTCAACTGGTGTGAACATCTGAGTCTCTCTCTCTTTCTCTCTCTCTCTCCCTCTCTCTCCTCCTGGAGGGGTCTCTCAGCAAGTGGGGCTCAGCAGTCTGCATCTCACAGGCCCAGCAGGGTCACTTAGGGTGAATTTGCTATTTGGGAGCCTCTGATTTTCTTAACGTTATTGAATGCATTGAGTTGAATGAACAGGCAGCAAAGAGGTTGTATCCCAGACACACCTACGCAGATTGACACACCTACGCAGATTGACAACTTAATTTTCTGTTGGTTAATACCAAAGAGCTATTTTATTTTGCTTGGTAACTTTTTTTTTCAAGTTGTTCGGTACTATCTAGCTTACAATTGAAGGTTATTAAAGTTGTGTGTGTAAGTGTCACACGTATGTGTGTGTGTGTATTTCACATTGTCCTCTCCAAATCACCCCAAGGCTCCAGAGTTACCCCTTTCTTTCTCCACCACACATTGTCCTTCTCCTGCAAACACTGCCTTCCCGGGAGTAAATAGGAAAGTAATCTAATTAAAGCAATTTCCAATAATGTGAATGATGACATACAGAATTCCCCTGCCAGAAGGGAACATATTTTTGGACAGAACCTTGTTACCCAAATGAATCCTAATTTGCAGACTCCTGGGGGAAATAAACTGGGGCAGAGACCTCCTTCCAAAGATGAGAGTCAGAAGTGACAGGGCATAGCTGACAGGTTCCACTTCTAGGGCGCTTTCAGGTTACGGTCCAACCGTGTCCATCCACAGAACAGCAGCGGCCACTTGACCTTTCAGAGGTCTAGAAGTAGGTGGGAGTGTGTCACAGGGGCATGGTTACAACTCCTCCTGGTTGTCGCCAGCTTGTTCCAAAGGAGGTTCTCTGTGCAATGACCCCTCCTTGCCCCCAGTGTCTGATGGTCCATCTCGCTCACAGTCCATACAAAGCTATTCCCTCACTTTCTTTTCCCTTCCTGCCTGTTTGACGTTCAGCCTGCTGAGGAGACACGTTCGTTGGCGAATGGAATCTCACTCTTGCATTCTTACAACCCCTCTCAAACTATGCTAATGCCTTTGGGACGAGGGTCCTCAAACCTGAACTCGCATCAGAATCACCTGACTTGTGGGTTGAGGCGGGGAAGGGTGTTCCTTCAAGCCCCGAGTGCTGTGCTCCATTCTTGAATGTTGCTGCTGTGGGTCCAGGGACTGCCCTTTGAGAACCACTGCTCCAGGGACAGCTGGGTCACCGTGCGGAAGTTGATGGGTGAGTGAAGCAGCGTGGCAGGGAGGGAGGCCGCTGAGAGCTCACTCCTCCCCAGTTTCGCTAGTGTCAACTTGTCTTCCGCTTTCCAGGCGGAGGCGTTCTTTCTGCTCTGTATCCCTGCCAACACTTGGTATTGTCCCAGGTCTTAATGTTTCCTGTATTGCAAATAGGAAGAGGCATCACACGGTGGCCTGAGTTTGCTTTGCCCTTGCTTATTAATGAAATTGAGTATTTTTAATTTTACTTGTGGACATTGGGTCATTTTTGTTTGGGGCTTGTGTGTGTGTGTGTGTGTGTGTGTGTGTGTGTGTGTGAAATGCTTGGACTTTTCATCTTCTTCTCTTGAAGAATATTGAAAGCACACCAGGATGTGAAGCCATGATGTATAAATGTTTCAGTGTCTCCCAGTTGATGTCCTCGCAGTTTCTTCATGAACTTTCAATGGACCGAATCTCTTACTCTGTTATAGTAGAATCTCTCTTCTCTCGTGGTTTGTCTCTTTTGTCTGTTAAGAAATGTATTCTCGGGCCTGGCGCAGTGGCGCAGTGGTTAAGGTCCTCGCCTTGCACGCCCGGGATCCCATATGGGCGCCGGTTCTAATCCTGGCAGCCCCGCTTCCCATCCAGCTCCCTGCCTGCGGCCCGGGAAAGCAGTCGAGGACGGCCCAAAGCTTTGGGACCCTGCATCCACGTGGGAGACCCGGAAGAGGCTCCTGGCTCCGGATCGGCATAGCATTGGCCGTTGCGCTCACTTGGGGAGTGAATCATCGGACGGAAGATCTTCCTCTCTGTCTCTCCTCTCTGTATATCCACCTTTCCAATAAAAAAATAACAAAAATAAATCTTTAAAAAAAATGTATTCTCTACAGACAGGAAGATATCTCCTATATTTTCTTCTGCAAGTTCTATATATTTTTTTAAAGATTTATTGGAAAGTCAGATTTACAGAGAGAAGGAGAAACAGAGAGAAAGCTCTTCTATCTATTGGTTCATTCCCTAAGTAGCTGCAACAGCCAAAGCTGAGCTGATCTGAAGCCAGGAGTTTCTTCTGGGTCTCCCACATAGGTGCAGGGTCCCAAGGCTTTGGGCCATCCTTGACTGCTTCACCAGGCCACAAGCAGGGAGCTGGATGGGAAGTGGAGCAGCCAGGATACAAACTGGTGTCCATATGGGATCCCGGCACATGCAGTACAAGGACTTTAGCCACTAGGCTACTGTGCCTAGATCCAAATTCTATATGTTGTTTTTCCTTCACAGTTTTTTTTTTTCTTTCAAAGAGTACAATGGTGGCGTCCAGCTTCATTTTTTTATGTATGTGGATATCTCAATATCACTTAGAGGCAATCCCAGCAAAGGGAAATGCTCATTTTCTTGCGCAGTTGACACTGTTTCTTGACCTTCCGTTCAGTCCCATTGTTCAGAGATTCTCCTATTCTAATATGGCACATAGGATGGCTGTTAGATCATCCTGCCTTTGGACAATCATTCTGGTGTCTGGCAGAGCAGGTGGACAGAGTACAGGCACAGTGCCTCCTTGCTGCTGATGTCTTGGCTGGTCTTGGTGCATTTGCTCTTCAGGTTGCCAGGGTGAAATATCAGCACTGTGCCTTTCGAAGTGCACGGCAGGGGTACAGCTACTTGTGGTGCATTCTTTATCATGACACAAGACACCTTAGAACTTTTTGAATAAGTATTTTCTTAGAAATAAAACTTCCTTGGAACTTTGTAAATATTTCAAACATTTCCCAAAGGAGAAATATTAGGCGGCACCCAGAAAGAAATTTATTATGTCTTTTCCACCCCATGTTCTCAGGGAAAGTAAATCAGAAATAGCAAGAACAGGGGCAGATGGAGTCAGCTGGTTATAAAGATCATCACAAAGCAAAAATCTTGCTTTGCCTTTTTTTTTCCCCTTAATACAAGGCATTCCATAAAATCCTGTGAAGTTGTCTTGTCAATGAATTCTTTCAAACTGTAGCATTTGATGTAATAGCAGAGAAAAACCATCTGTACAGCTACAGTTAAAGACCATTGCCTAAGTTTTCATATCTCTAGCTAAAGAAGTCTTTAACAAAAGATTTGTTTCTTAGGAGAGAAACAGCACATGAAGCCAACAGTACAAGTACTATTCACCACATTAATCCAATGAAAGCAAAGTTCATTTCTCAGACACCTGGGAGAACAATAATTTTATTTTGCTACTCTGGACAAATAATTACCCCTCTCCCCTTGCCCAAAAGTGTCAGTGGGCCTACCCCATTGCGAGTGGCTCACTGAACATGAACCACTTTCTCTTACTGAGCACTTGTTTTCTCTTTGAGAAGATTCAAAACCAGAGAGAAGTGACCGGTCCTTCCCAGCAGCGCTTCTATTGGCATTAGGAGAAAGAGAACCAGATATTCCCCCCTGAGAATCACACATGTATTTCTCATCTGGGGTTGGTTCTTTCTTATCTCCTGACTGCTTGTCTGCCACAAATAGCTTGTAATGTTCATGCTGTATACCTTACATACCAGATATTCCCATTTTATGCTCAACCATGTACATTTATGTGTTCCCATCTGGAGTAATTCCCCACCAAGAGGGATATCCTTTGCTCGCCATTTTTCTCTTTTTAAAATTTCTCTCTGTGACAAATTCCTAAATCTAAGTTTGGGAGTAATGGAGGTATCTGAAAAACCTTCCAGTATTTTCTAAATGCATAGAACAATATGTCTGTGTAATTTCTTCCTCCCCAATTCTATTAACACGAACTCTTCATTCAAGTCCATCTATGAATGGATATGAGAGGAAGTAGCTGCTCCCCTAGGAGTGAAGGGAGGGTGGGAGCCCCCAGCAAGTCATTAATACAATTGTCCATGAAGTTTCGGAAGCAGCCCTACCCCGTGTCCAACCATGGTCCATTAAGACATAGCGGATTTTACATCCTGAAGTTAACAGAGAAACCCCTCAACGGAGAGGTCAATGGTTGCGTTTGTTATTTCTGTAAGAACAACGATGATCATTCGTGAGGGTTTTTGGGCAGGTGCAGCTTTCTATCCATGAGTTATACACAGAATCTTATCATCTTCCCACAACTCTTAAGGTAGAGTTACTCAAAAGAGTCATTTTATTTATTTGAAAGACAGAGCTACATAGAGCAGAAGAAAGACAGAGAGGAGGAAGAGAGAGATCCTCCCAGAACGGCCACGATGTCAAAGGGCTGAGCCGGCCCAAAGCCTGGAGTCTAAAAATCCATCTGCGTCTCCCAGGCATTGTCTGCTGCTTTCTCAGATGTACTAACAAGGAGCGGGTGGGTGGTAGAGCAGCCACGACTTAGTCAGTGACCATATGGGAGGCTGGCATCACAGGTGGTGGCTCAACCTGTTGTGCCACAAAACCAGCCTCAAGGAGAGGCACTGTTCACCTTGGCACTTTTCAGATGGGACATCAGAGGGTTAAAGACATTGGCTAACCTATCTGGGATCGCACAGATGGTTGGTGACAAAGATGGAATCAGCACTGGCCTGGGAGACCCAAGGCAGACCTGACCATGAGCAGGTTTCTTCAGGCAGTTTGCCTTCTATTGGGTTCTGCCATGAGAAGGAACATCCCTGCCCCTGCCATGTGGTCTACAATCAGCAGAATTCAGAAATTCAGTGTTTTCATCTTGGGCATGTAATTGCTGTGGGAGTGGCGACCTCCAAAGGCATATGGCTCTACCCTCAGAAACACCATGGTATGAACCAAACAGGAAACTGCTCGATTTTCTCCTCTGCAAAAGGAGGGTAATTCTGCAGTCTCAGGAGCTGAATGAAGCCTCAGTGTGATGCCTGGCTCCTGTAAGGATGCCCTGTGGGTTTTGTTAAAGCAGAAGGGGGATTCCACGCACAGGTTGTTGCAGTCTGGCTTTACCAGCTTGTGACTCTGAGTGCCTACTGCGCTCTCCAGGCCGTGAGCTGGGCGAGGGCCTCACAGCAGCTACCTGCCCTCAGCACTCTTGGCCGTCCCCTGGATCTCACTCAATAAGGGAGGAGTCGGAGTCTAGGCTGTACCACTGAATGGCTGTGTTAAGGTCTCAGCCTCTCTGACACTTGGTCTTGCTCTAAAGCATCCAACTACAGGCTCTCCCTCTTAGGCACTGCAGAAAAAACTCATGGCAGATGGAATTTAAAAATACCTTGATTTTGGAGCAAGCAGATGTTTTGAAATCTAGGCATACTTTTTTTGTATGTGAACTGTGTGGAGAGTTCATATACATCAATGTCAACATCTATCACACCAATTGAAGCAGGTGTTTGCATTCCATTTGCCATGACACTGTTCAGAGTGTCCTTGTGCGTACTGTCCCTGGAAGTTCATCTCATGCCTTAGCTCCAAGCACCCGTGTGTGTTTATCACCAAAAACAACCTCAGGGCACTAGGGAAGGGAGGAGGAAGCCAGGGTATATGGAAGAGGTTGGGGGCAGAAACAGGTTAAAAGTTATGGGTCAAGGGTGTGTCCCTCCCCCGCCCTGGGAACAGGTGCAGTGATGGAAATGGGTTCAGAAAGGCCAGCTTATGTGGGGATCCTTGGCCACTGCTGGTGCTTGCCACTGCTTTTAAGGGAACAGCAGAGAGCAGGGCTTTTAGAGCAGCTTCTTGCCAATCACATGCGGGGGTAGAAACAGCGACTGCATTTAGAGAAAAAACTCAAACGCACTCATGTGGTTGTCGGGAGGTTGACCAAGTGCTGTGGTGTGCCTGGTGACACCACCATGGCTGCACAACCAGCAGAGCCATTGTCCCCTGAGCACTTACCACCCAGAGAGAAAGAACGACACCTACAGGTTGCCCTGCAGATCAACGTGCACCGAGGGTGGCTCACACTGAGTGCTGGGGACACCAGAGCAGAGCAGGGTCACAGTGCTGGAGCCAGGCTGCATTTCCTGAGCATTAAGAATGTGGAGCGATAGGTGTCAACCAGGCGGAGGACCAAGGCAGGAGGAGCTGTGGGAGAATGAATAACATTTTTCCATGCTTCTGTCTCATGTGTCATTTCCTATTCAGATAGCACTTGGCTGCCTAAATTGGACACACACTCTCGTGTCTACACTAATGAAAACACTTAGCCAAGTAGGTAGACGCTGCTAGACAGTGCTGGATGGTTCTACTGTGCACTGGATGGCACCACCTTGTGACCCACAGCTCCATTGTCAAGCCTGATGAGATGGGTCATTCCAAGAGCTTCACGCTGTTGGCTTCAAAGGTGACTAAGAAAAGACAGGAAGAATCTAGACCTGCACAAAAATGGGGGTGGGGCAATGGGGAGACTCACCGTTGCCTACAGCAACCAAGAAATCTCCCGCGTGGCCCCACAGCTGGCTGCTCTCCACCAGGCCGCGGGAGGGAGGCCCGGGTTGTTGCTGCCAGCAATCTCTTCTCTCAGACCTGCATGGCATTTTGCTGAAGCAAAACTGGAAGTGCCTTTCCACCCAGCTGCTCACACACTCAGCTAGGCGCTCTAAATGTCACCCCTGCTGTCTGCTCTCACCCTCGGATAAATTTACTCTTTCAAAAAATTTGTTATGTGCTTGGTCCAACCAGCATCAAGAAGGACATTACCAGAACTGTGTATTATGTATAATTCATTCTCTTCCTCTCTCTCTCTCTCTCTCTCTCCCTCTCTCCCTCTCTCTCCCTCTCTCCCTCTCTCCCCTCGTCTTTCTCACTGAAAACCCCCTCACTGCCTCATATTCTAATTGCATTATCAAGTGTTTTGTTTGGTTCATTAATTCCTTCCCAGATGATTTGCCCCTGGTAGGTTTCTAGCAAATTCTAGCCATGTCTAATAAATCATATTAGAAAATGCTGCAGGTTTTTCTCTGGATCCACCCGCTGTTTCTTCTGGCCCTGCAAGTAGGTTTAGTCTCCTCCAGTTCAGAAAAGCAGCTCTCTTAGTGTCAAAGTTAAAACTCGGGCAGTTGAGCCACAGAGCAGAGATTTCTAAATTGCGCTTTGGTTGGCCAGGTCAGCAAAGTTGCTCCCCCATTTGCTGTGCATCAATACACCAAGGATGTTTGCTCATTCAGGTACCCCGTCTGCAGGCAACCACAAGCCAGGTGTTGTCTTACCCTTGTCCCTTGCTCTAGGACTTGAAATCAGCGAGGTGGCCTGAGTTCTAAGAAAATAACCATTCCCTCCTCCCTCAACCCTTCTCCTCCCTTTTTTTTTTTTTTTTTACTTTTAATTCTTGCAATAACATTCTTTCATAATCAAAGCATAGGACACCACTGACCATAATGTTCAAGAAGTAAAAAGTAGAAAGACTGTGTACCCAAATACTAGTAACGCTCCAATTTACAGATATGGAAATGGAGGCTTGGAAGGAATGAGTGCTTTCTTTACATAAGTAAATAGTATATTCTTGTTTGGCTCCCAGCATTTATAATTGATTCACCTGCACTTTCCCGTTCAGACTTTTCATACATATCATTTTTTTAATCTCTGTTCAATTCAACAAATTTATCAGGGACCTGCTATATGCCAGGTATCTACTGCACCTAAAATATAAATTTATTCCACCATCTTTACTTTCCAGAATTTAATCACAAGAAAGCAAAGATCAATTATTATAATGTGGTCATATTTTAGTGCCTGTGAAGCCGAATGGATGAGTCCTTTTATTTCCTGTTTTACAGGTGATAAATATCCAAGAATGTCATCATTATTCTTTTTGTGTCATTTGTAAATCACATGTATAAATCCTGAAGGAGGAAGTACAGAGTTAACTTACTTTTGATTTGTGAGTACACTGAATCTCCCTAGCATCTCTGTCTTTCCACTTGGATGCTTCCAGGGTTTGTTAGCCATTCATTTTCCTTCGTTCTTCTTGCAAGACCCATATTTCCAAAATTCTGCATTAGCTTCCTACCGCAACCACTACTAGACCTAACCACTTCTACAGCTGACTGCAAGTTCTACAGTGGAAGTTCTCCATGTCACAGAAAGAATCTCAGCCACCTGCACCTGTGCCCATTTTGGACATAGGGTCACCCAGCTCCGTTCAAGCATGGAAGCAGGCCAGATGGGATGTTCATGCAAGTTACAAATGAGATGAGCTGGTGAGGTGGAGGTAGGTTGTTCAAAGTTAGAAAAATGCCTCAACGCAATAAAAAGAAGGCACGTGTTTTCTCCACTAGTCTAAGCTTCCCCATATTAAGCAATCATTTATAATTAAAAATACAAAATTTTACTAAAGTTCAGGATATACACAGACTAAGTTTTTGTGCTCTAATTTTGTATGTCGGCAAGATAAGCAATGAAATGCTGCCCACGCACTTCCAGCACCACTGTCCAAAGTCACTTTATTCTAGGTGTCAGGAGGATAACTCAAAGACCCATGTTGTCGTTCTGGACCACAGGCAGTCCCGGTAACCACAGGCTTCCATTTTTTTTTCTCATAGGGAGAAATCAGTGGAAATAGATTATGAAAATTTTCATAATGAAAATGCTGACAGTTTCTCAGCATCAAGCACTGAAAGGTTGATATCCAATGAAGATCAAATTTTTTAAAAACCAGGGGTTTTATGAATGGCTGAGGTTTTCCACTGATTCTAAAGCAGCAACTAGGTGGGACAGTTTATGTAAGGAAGAATTTTAAGAGCCAGTGGTTAGAGCTTCCCTTCCTGCCTGCCGCTGGGGAATGTGTATCCAAGTTTGGACAGACTTGTTGAGTGGTTTTTCTGAGCAGTCTGCAGAATAGCTTGGCTCCTTATAATCTACTCTTACGATGGATGACAAAGATGTATGATTCTAGATTCTTGGGGAGCAAAGTTGTCAGCAACACATCCTACCTTAGGAAAGAACATTTTCCTAGCGAATGAGATGCTGGCTGAGATGCCCATATACCATACTGGGGTAAAGTTTGAACATAGGATTGCAGTTTATAACCATGCTCAAGAAATAGGGGAGGGCTGGGTCTACAGCAGGTAAGCCACCACCTGTTATGCCAACATCCTATATTGAAGCACCCTGTTTGCGTCCTGTCTGCTCTGCTTCTAATCCAGCTCCCTGCTAATGCACCTTAGAAAGCAACAGGTGATGGTTCAGATACTTGAGCCCCTGCCACTCACAAGGAAGACCAGCATGGAGTTCCTGGCTTTTGGCTTCTACCTGGCCCAGTCTACACCACAATGGCCATGTGGGGAATAAAGCAGTGGATGGGAGATCACTCTCCCTTTTGAATGGATATATCAGTCTGTTTTAAAAGAAAGAAATGGAGTAGATGGACAAAGCTAGCAGTTAAGATGGGCACATGACACATCAGGGTGCTTGGGTTTGGTTCCTGATTTTTCAACTTGAGTACAGTACTGGCTCAGGGACCTGAGTTCTTGACACCCCTGAGGTCTGGATTGAGTTCCCATATCACAGCCCTTTCTGGGCTTACAGGAATTGAGGGGAGTGACCTGTGAGTAGGAACTCATTATCTACCTCTCAAGTTGTTTTTTTTTTTTAATAAACAGTTCCTTAGGTTGGTACAGTGACAGCAGGTGGTATTGCGGTATCCCCTCAGAGACACACCAAGCTTGTGTACTTGTTAGAACATTCCCCAAAGAGGAGCACGGACTTGGGACCCAGACACCATTGCAGAGAATGTCTCTTAGGCTGTAGTAGCTGAACAGTGAAACTTCTCAGGAAGTCCAGGGTCTACCCAGGTCCTTCATTCAAGTTTCTGAACTTTGATGGTCTGCTCTTGTTTTGCCTGGGTGTTCACACTGCTATTAGAGAGTACCGTACTGGGAGTTAAGAGACCACCTTCTGGCTCCCCACACTACTACTGTCTAATTAGCAAGTCACTCACCCTTTGGAGTCGCAGCTACCTGTACAAAGGGGAACCTCAATGATGATTAGGAGGGACCCACTTTCTCAGCATCCCTGCTACAGCTGAGCCAGGCCTGCCATCCCAGCAGTGTGCAGCCCTCTCTTTGTGCAGTCTGCGAAGATCATGAGCCTGTTTCTGAGCTACAGACCTGAGCGTACATGTCCTCTTAGTGCTGCATCTCCATCCTCCCATTCAACCATCTCAAAATCAGCCTTTTTCACAGGCTTGATTGGTAACAAGAGTCTCCAAAAATCTACCCTTGAGATATTTCCATCATACAATAGGATGCTATTAGCCATAATTAATTTTAAACGAGAATAAAAGAAAGGTGACTTATTAACTGCCTTGACTGTAGTAATCATTTTGTTTCATTTATATATCAAAACATCATGTGTACATCTTAAGCATATGTAATAAATAAATAAATGAAAAGACAGAAGTCCTAATTGTAGGTCAGCCTGATCTCCCGCTGTCCACCGTCCAGTTTCAGCATCAGCCCAGCCATCCTGACTGGCAGGTGCATCTACTCTACGACCTGTGCATGCCCTTCCCTTTTTTGATAATACCTTCTTCTCTCTTGCCCCCTACACTGAAATCCTGCCTGTCCTTCCACTCAAGGCTCAGATACAGCACTTGGCTTGCCCTCAGTGTGAAACTTTCAAAAATGGTATTTAAGACATTGGAGGTCTTAAGACGATCTGTCATCATGTATCTGGAGTGTTGCTAACGAATGTGTGTTGTAATAGGAGCACAAAAGAAAAATGAACCTGTTTTTTCAGCATTCATAGAAGTCTTATTTCCAAACTAGCCATAGTTCTTTTCAACTGAATCAGGTCTGTGTGTGTGTAAGCCTCTAAAACCATAGTCTGATGCTGAAACATTTTCTCAAAGGCGCCTATCCCAATCATTTGAACAAAAGTTTTTCAGATGGTCTGCAGATCCCAGAATGAATTTGCTGGCTTCGTAGAAACCAAAAATTAACTGTGATCTTAATGACAGATAATTTTGTTTAGTTGCATGGGGAACAAACAAAAAGAACAACAACGACAAAAAAAAAAAAAAAATACCAAACCACTGTTTAGGTTCCACCACAGTTTTGAGGCCTGGATTCACAAAATGCAGGAAATTCTATTTACAGTGAATTAAATTCAACTTTGATTTGTTCTTGGCACTCATGGCTTTGTTACCTAACCTTTGTGTTGCTTAAAGACAGAAAATTTTATTATCTTACTCAAAGGAGCAAAGAAAGTGTAGGATATTGCATTCAATAAACACTTCCTGGTGTTTGCTTTCCTGCCATTTCTCTTTGATACTCGGGGCTTAAAAATATATATATACGATCCTCTTCTCTCACCAACTACTCAGAAATTCTACTTGCACAATTGACTGACATGATGTGACTTTTGTCCCCACTGCTGTATTGTACAACATGTTCCAAGGTGAGGGCCTCACACAGTTCTGTAGGACAAGTTTAGGGCAAACATGTTGAAATTTGATGCGGCAGGCAGAGGGAGAGATGAATGGGGAGAGAGAGAGAAAAAAAAAAAAGCATTTGCCTTGGCTTCGTCCTTTCTTCAGCCACAGGGGAAGGGAAGTGGAATGAATGCCCCGATCCTGTCTGCTACACTCTGTTTCTTAAACACGGTGCCATTGCCAAATGGCAGAATGGTCAAAATGAGCTCCTGGGGACAGGCAGCAGACCTGGCTGCTTTGCTTCGTGTGGCAGAGCCCCATACATCCTCACCAAGGCCCAGGTAACGCGCATCCCCTCCCTAGGCAAGAGCCTTGGCTCTTCTTACTGGACCATCACATCCTTACCCCTTCTGGAGACCGCCTCCCCCTTCTGCTGAAGCCTGCTCCTGCCACCGTGCCATCATGGCCTGAGGTCACTCCCAACTCCTAAATGCCCTTTTGTTTCATGGCTAAGGTCAAGGAACAGCACTTGTAGGTGTGAGGTGTGATAGAGTCTGCACTTGACTCTAACTTAAGCCAACTTCAGTTGTGTTCTCAGGTTCATTAGCACTGAGCTGGATGGGAAGCCAAGCACTTAGGACACTAAGCAGCATTACAATATTGAATGCCAGCACTGCGGGCATCAGCTTAACTTACTGTGCCACAATACCTTCCCCTACATAAAGTCCTGTACATTTTATGATGTTCCCTAAGTGGGTGCCTGGGCTCTACCCAGGTGTCAGTTCTTCCATTTTCCAGGCGAGAACCATGAAGAAGTGAGGCCATTTGCCCAAGCTGAAGTAGTCACAGCAGCAGCAGATCCTGGACCCTGCACCAGGAGCTGTGCACAGATTACATTGTGTAGTTACTCATGAAACCCACACTTGAATCGTCTCCATTTCCAGTTGAGTGCTGTGCAGCAGGCAGACATGGAGAGGAATTTACCTAAAATCGCACATCCAGCCAATGGCACCGCAGAGGTGCACACTAGTGGATCTCTCCCTGGAACCTGAGAGTGGCCAACTGTCATCCAGGGTCAGGAGTCATGGTCTTTTCTTTATCAGTCCCTAACACATCGTGGGCTCCCCAATAATTCCTCCAACCAGGGAGGATAATTAATTGCACAAATTCATTGAACATTCCCTGTGCACCAGCATGTGGGGCCTCGCTCTAGTCTATGCAGTGCCTAATTCCTTATCTGCCCACAGATGAGTTAAGACCTGTTGTTTTAACCCACTTTACAGATAAGAAAACTGAGACACTAGGAGGATAATAACCTGCTCAAGATAACACAGCACAGGAGGGATACAGCCTTCACTTACACCCCAGGCCAACCGTGGAGCTGCAGGGTTAGGTCGTAACTAACGATGGATGATCATCAAATGCACATACCTCTTGCACAACTTCAAGAGCCTTTCTTCATTTTGAAATGTAAATGGCTAGCACACATTAGGGCCTCTCTGTGACACACTCTTCAGCTCTGTGCCACAGTTCTGTCTGTGGAGGACTCTTCCTCCATGTCTTGCCATTGGGTATTCTATGCTGTTTCAGTGGGCCCTCTGGTCATTAAGGGATTTGAAGTTTTCAGGAGGTATTTGGGAGGCCAGTGTGAGGTTCACAGTCCCAGCCTACACCTGATGAAATCAAATGGCTTCCCTAATGCTTTGGCGTGATGCTTGCAGAAACCTAAGCACGCCTTCCTCCCTTGGTCTCTGGCTGCATTTGCTTGGAAGACAAGAGGCAATCTCAGTGAATTGTGAAATGCAGTTCAAGTGACCTTTAGGGAAAGTACATCATCCTCTTGAGCATGCCTTTGCCCAGGCGAAGGGAAAGCCATGGGCATTCTGAGCAGGTCAGCTGCCGGTGTTGCACACACATGCTTTGTGTTACGTGATGACAGTTGCCGCACACCTGCCTCCTGGAAGATCCCAGATACAGTCGGGAACACACCTGGTGTCGCGTGGCGTGGAGGAAGTGCTGCACCACTGCTCCCCTTGCAGCGTCAAAGATGCCCCATTTGATGGCAGGTGTTCTTGGCCACTCAGTGACACAAGTGACCTCAAGGACACAGCCACTGACATTGACTGTCACAGGCCATCCACACTGCAAGAACTCTGGGGGACATCTCTGCCAAACCCTTTGGAGGGAGGCACAAGGCAGCTGAGCCACCCCCACAGCCCCCTTCTGTGTATCTGTGGCTCGGTGGCAGGTGTCCAGGGTCCCAGATCGTCATGTGACTCTGCTGCACTGGCTCCTGGCATAGAGACAGCTGGAAGTGGGACCCTTGCAGCACGAGTTGGAGAAAGACAGACACAGCACCTCTGCCTTCCACTTGACTCACATCCTGGCTTTGGTATCTTGCTCACTCTCAATCCACATGACTCCACAATACAGAGGGGGTGGGGGGAGAGAATCTTGCATGATCTGATTTGTGAGGACCACAGATTCCGTGTATCTCTCGCTTTCCTCTGCATGAAGGAGTGTCTCTTTTCAGTTGACATATCCCCACCCACCATGCAGAACAGTTGTAGGCAGCAGGGAGGTTGGTCCGAGTCACCTTTGTTCCCATGCAGACACCCCAAGACCTTTCTGGATCTTTTTTTTTTTTCCTTCTCCACCAAGCAGAGGATATTTTTCCTTAATTTTTTTTTAAAGTTTTGTTTATTTGAAAGGCATTTATAGGGAGAGGAGACAGAGAGAGGTCTTCAACCCTCTGATTCAATCCCCAAAGGGCCCCACAGGCTAGAACTCAGCCAGTCCAAAAGCCACAGGCCTGGAGCCACTTCCGGATCTCCCATGTGAGTACAGGAACCCAAGGAGCCCATTGTCTACTGCTTTCCTAGATCATCAGCTGGGAGCTGGGGCAGCCAGGATTCAAACCACCCACCTAATGGGATGGCAACACCGTGCTGGGCCACAGTGCAGGCCCCATGCTATTTTGATCTCTTCAAGAAATGCTTCAGTAAAAATGTAGGAAATGCTTTCAGCCTTTAAGTGTCTTTGTTTTCCTCCCAGAGAACACATGAAGAGTTCCAGAAAAGGGGAGATCTGACTATGGAAATGCTTACAGTCTCTCTAACATCCAAAGGGGATGCTACTTTAACTGGCCGCCATTAAGGCAGCGTGAAATGTGCACAGTAATTGTAGAGGCATAATGGTCCAGCTGTAATGATGCTTTATAGGCATTTGGATGTTATGTCCTCACATGAGATGGTATCAAGGCTTTTAAAAGGCGATAAGGTGGATGATCATGCAGGTGAGATTAGCATCTGAAAAGAAAGTATTTTATAATATGGGAGGACAAACATTTGCTTTCTGATCGTGAGAGTACGTGTCTGATTTTCAGCCTCTGTTTCTTTCTTTTTCAAGATTGTCCACTTTTTCTTTATTTCATTCATGTGAAAGGCAGAGTTACAGAGACAGAGGGAAAGGTCTTCCATCCACTGGTTCATTCTTTAAGTGGCTGCAACATCCTGGGCTAGAGCCCTTTCTGGGTCTCCCAGGTGGGTGCCTGGGGCCCAAGGACTTTGGCCGTCCTCCAGTGCTTTCCCAGACCATTAGCAGGGAGCAACCGGGACATGAACCAGAACTCATGTAGGATACCAGTGTCTTGGCAATGACCTCACCTGCCCCAAAATAATACCATCCCCTAGCCTCTATTTCTTTATGATACAGTATCTGCCCTCTGATTCAGAGCCCATTCTCCAGTTAGAGTCTTTCTTTCAGAAAAAAAGGCACATGGTTCTTTTTTTTTTTTTTTTTTTTTTTTAAAGATTTATTTTTATTATTTTCTCATTGGAAAGGCAGATATACAGAGAGGAGAGACAGAGAGGAAGATCTTCCATCCGATGATTCACTCCCCAAGTGAGCGCAACGAGCCGATACTATGCCGATCCGAAGCCAGGAGCCTCTTCCGGGTCTCCCACGCAGGTGCAGGGTCCCAAAGCCTTGGGCCGTCCTCGACTGCTTTCCCGGGCCACAGGCAGGGAGCTGGAAGGGAAGCGGGGCTGCCGGGATTAGAACCGGCGCCCATATGGGATCCCGGGCGTGCTAGGCGAGGACCTTAACCACTTGCGCCACCGCGCCGGGCCCGGCACATGGTTCTAAACTAGAAGATGCTTAAGTGAGAAAGAAGAATGGCTCCTCATTAAACAGGCTATAAATTCACCTGTATGGGGTAAAGGGAATCTTTCCAGTTATAAAAGTATCACACCAAATATCCCATCAGAATCCATTTAGAAATTACCATGGATAATAATAATAATAATAATAATAATAATAATAATAATAATAATAATAATGTTGCGGGGAGGGAATCCCCATGAACAAATCCCCAAACAGATTGGTGTTTCAACTTTCTGGAAATTGAATCTGTTGTCTGTGTATCTGCAGGTGGAGATGTAGATGCATTTCTATGTTAACACCAAGTTAGTTTGAATACCCCTTGTTCGTGAAGAGTCCTGTTCCTCTGGAAATGCCATATTCTCCACAATTCAGACAAGTTGCCATCCCTGCCCTGAGCCCTGGAGCGGGCTGTAAGTCTGAAATAAATTAAGACAGACAGCAGTTTCCTGAATGGAAAAAGGTTTTTTTTAAAAAAAAAAAAAATTTTTATCCAACCCTAAATCAGGTCTTGAAAGCTTTTACTTTTTGCTACAGAGTTTATTATCGGCGGCTGCTTCCAGTGAAATCTAAGTTTTAATTAGTTTGAAAACATAGGTGTGATATTTTATAGAATGAAATCGCTGCCCCTGTATTTAATTAAATGAACCCTATAAATGTTGGATTTTAGCCAGGAGCATAATTTATAGTGGACTGAATTTAAAACTGCATTAGCCCTGTGGTTAGGGTTGTTGGGGCTTGTAATAGAACCAGAGGTGATTGGGGAGATACTTATCCTCAGAAGTGAAAGGTCTCCCCATAAATAGACATGTATTCTATCATTTAAAAAGTGTATGGTGTCTTTACCAAAGGTGACACTTAAACTATCCTGAAGTGCTAAGGGTGGAAAATTCGGGAAGCTACCCAGGTTGCAGTTTGGAAAGGTGACAGCGAGTGACGGTGGCTTGCCAATGTTTTTTCCAGCTGGGCAGTGGAACACGAGCCTCTTTGTGGTTCCCAGGCATCAGCAGCATTCTAGCGAGTATAGACTCCAAGAGCAACCAGGCCAGATGTATCCCCTTGCAAGGCGTCTAGGGGAAACGCCACCCATGGTACTATCACTTGACCGTTTCTTCAGTGGCTCTCAGGTCTGGGACCTCACATTTCCATCCAGAAATTCCTTCAGTGTGCCCTCCACAGTCTGCTAAGAAGAGAGCTAGGATTACACAATAACATCAATCAACACTGGCTGGAAGAGATAGAGATGGGTTGCCAATGAAATTTACCTTTCACATCAGTGCGCAAGGCTGACTCCAGGAAAGACAGGTGCAGGCACCACCTTGCAGGAGGACAGGGAGTTCGGAGGCCCTTTCCCTTGCCCCTGGCATGACTGTCTGATCCCAGGAGGAGCTATGCAAAAAGCACCTCTTTAGGGTTCCTTACTGTCAGCTTGCATCTGCGCCAGGGATGTTTGCCTTGAAACTGATTGAATTTTCCCCATAATCGCGCTTAAGTCCTGGAGGACCAGCCAGAGCCTTAGGTGGGTAACTTAAGCATTTCATTTATAATAAAGACAAAGTTTGCAATCAGCATTTCTTGTTCCAAAACATTCCATTTACTTGGTTTTAGAGCTGCATAAAATGTCTGGAAAGCAATGTGCTCAATTGGGCGAGTTAATGATATTTAATTTGACCGGGCCAAACGTCACAGGAGGAGCACCCCGGCTCCGTTCTGCGTAATGTCGATGGGATGTTAATCCCCGGAATACAGCTTGCCACCCTCGGGTGGCTGCCGGCAGGCACCACGATCATCAACTCACTCTGCCTCTCGGTTTTGTGACTCCTAGATGACAGTGTAATAAGCATTATGTGCACAAGGTAATTCAAAACAAATTTGACTGCAGAAACAGAAACAGCAACAACAAAAAAAGGGTCATTTAGGAGGGTAAGCTTCTGCCTTGTCTCATTGTCTTTTAAGAGAATGTAATGATCCCTAAAATACCTTGTCTAGAAGCTTGTGGGATGTGGGGTCAAGTCCCATAAAATGTATCTGTTGCATCCACCCCACACCCCTTGCAAAAAGCATCTTGGAGATGGAAATGTCTGTGTGTGTGTGTGTGTTGGCAGCTGAGCCACTTGAGAAGTACAGCAAGCTTCCTAGGAAATAACTCTTTCACTATGAAAGTGTCTCTTGAGACTAATGTTCTGGAATGACTTTTGCTAACTGTTTTTTGAAAGATTGATTGATTGATTGATTGATTGATTGATTTGAAAAGCAGAGCCACAGAGAGAAACATCATGTTCACTCTCCAAAAATGGCCACAAGGGCCAGGAGGCAGGAACTCTGAATCTCATGGGGGTGGTAGAGATCCAAGCATTTGGGTCATCCTTCCCACGTGAATTAGCAGGGAGGTGGACAAGAAGCAGAGCAGCCAGGATTCCAACACACCAAGTTCCAGGCCTCTTCT
The DNA here is from genome assembly GCF_017591425.1 of Ochotona curzoniae. NCBI lineage: Eukaryota > Metazoa > Chordata > Mammalia > Lagomorpha > Ochotonidae > Ochotona > Ochotona curzoniae. The sequence goes on along the minus strand of NW_024466607.1, from coordinate 34,317,561 downwards.
TTCCCCAAGCCTTCTGTGCAGCAGAGATGTTCAGGTGCTGCTGCACCAGCTGTCTTTAACAGAACCCAAAGTCAAGTGCAAAAGTATCATTCTGCTCATCAGCACTTGAACCACTGGGATACAGGGATCTCTTTGCCCCCTGGAATCCAGCCGGCATAAACTGATTTAAACAGGTCCTTTGTGCATAGTTTTCTATGTCCCATGCAGTGGGCTCTAGAGTTGGTTTATTATAAAAACTACTAAATAAAGCAATAATTAGCCCTACTTTTTCCATTAAAAATTAAGAGAACTGATTAAAGTGCATCACTAATCAGAGAAGCATTTTTACTAAGTCTTTTACACCAACAATATCATTTGAAATAATTGAGAATATGTTATCCTATGCCCAATTTTATGACACCTCTGTGCAGTATTTACACCTGTTAGGATCTTGAGGCTGCAGATAGCTAAACTTCACGTCCAGTGGCTTCAATTATAAGTAATGTATTACCAAATATAATTTTTAAAAAATTGTGCAACAAAAGACTCTAGACTGTTGGTTCACTTGTTTAATGATATCATCAGGGACCCTCTTCTCCCATTCCCCCCACCCATCCACCTCAGTGTGCTAATTTGGCCTCCAAGGCTGGTTTACCATATGGTCCAAAATACTGCCATGGGGCTAGGAAATGCATGCACATGACTTGCTCAGGAGCAGGGAAAGGCAGCTTCCAGCCTCCCGGCAGATCCCCTCTTATCACATCAGCCAGAATTACATTGCAGAAGAGGAAGCTGCCTCCAAGGAGCTGCACTGCCCAAAACCAAGAGCTCGGTCTCCAGCCTAGCCTGAACTCAAAGTTTTCATCCTTGAGTCCTCCATCCTTGAGCCATAAGACAGGGGGCCACCTGACTTGCCAAAAGACACATGGGGATGGGATGGGAAAGCCAGGAGTAAGTTTACTTCTGGACAAAAGGAATAATACCACCATGACAGGTTAAATCAAGTCTTCTTAGCAGCCAGATTATGTGACTCAGTGGAGAGGAAACAACACGAGGGCTCTGTTACAGGACAGGATGCCAAGGTTTGCAGAAGGAATTTTGCTGGCCAGGCAGCTGACAATGCAAGCTGCTATTGTAATCGAGAGCCTTCGTCATATGCGTGCAAAGACTAGTCTAAGAGACACCACTTGGAAGATGCGTAGCGTCTTAATGGTCCTCCCTCAGTTCGCTTAGCTTAGTGTTTCTTTTAAAGATAACAGGGAGTTGAGAGGAAATAGATGTTGTAAGAAAACCCATGTGTTCATTCTCTTGGAGCGGAAGATCTGGTGTTTATACAGAGAAAACACAGATTGGACAGCTCTCACAAGACACGTTGAAAAAGCTCAATAGCTGAGTTCCTTGTGAGTGAAACTCTCTGAGACAAGCTATCGCCCAACGAAGACCAGAGAGGAAAACCAAGGTGTGAAGGTGGAGTTGGCTCTGACCACATTCACTGTGTTACTTATCCACAGGAAGACTCTCCCCACTGTAAACTCCTGGATTGTAGTGGATTGTAGGCAGAGCATCCCCTTTCCAAAAGTTCCCAGGGCATTTCAGACTTGAAATTTGTGGATCAGGGATGCTCGAGGGATAACTTGACAGATATTCCCAAACCTGAAAAACTGCGAAATCTGAAATCCTTCTGGCCACAGACATTTTGGATAAGGGATACTCAACATGATTCTTGGTATCACACATTGATGGGAAGTGTGACCCAGATGGTTCCATCTGTGATGAATTTCACGGCACTCCGTGGAACTTCTCACCCGCAACTCGCACTTCCTTCCTCTGCAGCCAGGGTCCTGAGTGTTCTGACTTCTAAACAGGGAAGGGGTTGGGACAGTCCTTTGGAACGACATAGAGAATTCCTGCGTGATTCTGTTCTCCCAAAGGAGAGAGCAGAGAGGCAAGCGCAGTGTTTAACCTGACTGTTGCCCATCTTCCAAAGAGGGAATGTCCAAGTCATACGGTTCAGACATGGTTTTATCTTGAGAGCACTAGAGCCATTCTGTGCCCCACAGTTCTTGTCGAACCAAACTGCTGCATGATGGAAGTAAATTACTCGAGCAGATTAAGTCCAAATCACGCCCAGCGTGCCCTGGCACCATTCATTTGTGCTTCATAACAAGGAAAGCATCTGACGTCTCTTCCTCAAGGCACTCCAGCCTAAGAGCTGCCATTCCTCTGGGGTCGGAGCAAAAGAGAATGCGATCAATACTCCAGTTTTGCCTGGACCAACGGTAAAGGAAGTGATGTGCCTCAGGAAGCAGAAGAGATTAAGGGTGAAAGGCTGAAGCATCAACCTAGGAGATTGCAACTTGGATACTATGCTATCCAGGGGCAGCCGTGCAGCCGTGATGCTGTCCCCAGATATGAGCAGCTGGGGAACTTCTCAAGCCATGGATTCTGGGAAGCATGAGGTTCACACCGTTGCATTGATGCGAGGGTTTAAAATGCCAAGCAACACCACCTGGGGAGTTGACAATATTTTGGAGGTAGATACGTTCAGGCAGGCCAAGCCTAAGACAACGCCGTATTATCTGCATATGATGAGTGGAATGTGTTTTGTTGTACAAGGGGGAGAAGGGGGAGAGGAGAGGGTGGAGGAAGACATTGGGCTTTCCTGATGACTTGGAATGACTCCGGTCTCTGGAAGGAAAATTCTGCTTTGTACGTCATTGTCCCTTAAGCTATTTGAAAGATAGTAGTGTGGAGTTCTCATTGTACGACAGAAAGAATCCTGGCCAAGCCTCCAGCCTTCTGCCCCACCAGGAACAAGTGGAGTCAGCCCATGGGCTTTATCTGAGGCATTGAAAACGGAGATCAGTATCCCTCCGTCCTTGCCAAGCAACATAAGCACACAACTGTTGGGAAGGGGTCCTTATTGAAGTCAATGTGGGAGACAGTAGGCAGTGAGTAAGTACAGGCGTTGGGGTTACAATGGTAGCAAAGCACTGCAAACAGTGAGAAGTGGACTGCCACCACGCTAGGCTGGATTTCCCCAACGTTTGGCCATTTGACGCCTTTCTTTGTGCTATCTGCCATCTGTGCCTACAGCCTTTACTGTCATGTACTTAGCATTTGTGATGGATGTCCTTAAAAAGAAAGACAAAGAAATGAATAGCAAAAGTCCTGTTGCTTCCATAACAGGAAAGCTAGCAATGCCTGACACACACTGGCAAAACAGACACCATCAACACATAACAAGGTAATTAATTTCTAGTTAGCTGTTACTGCCCTGATAAAGATTCGGAGCCTGAGGCTGGCCTTTTCTCTCACAGACAAGATGAGCAAGTGATGGAATTGTAGAAAAGATGTGCCAGGAGGAAGCCAAGGCCTCCCTGTTGTGAACTTTATTATTTAATGCCAAATTCTTATGCTCCCACAAACTCACCCCATGCCTACCAAGGCATTCTTTGGGAAACCTAAATGTTGAGCCTTGACGTTCTCTCTCTGACACTTCCCCATGCATCTTCCTATTGGAGGTATACAGGTACAATCAACAGTCTTTCAGTTGCTGCTCTGTTATAACCCTCTCCTACCCTCAATATATCTCAACAGGTCAATGGCAAAGATTTATCCCGGGCAACTCATGACCAGGCCGTGGAAGCCTTCAAGACAGCCAAGGAGCCCATCGTGGTCCAGGTGTTGAGACGAACACCAAGGACCAAGATGTTCACGCCACCATCAGAGTCGCAGCTGGTGGACACGGCCACCCAAACAGACATCACCTTTGAACACATCATGGCTCTCACCAAGATGTCCTCACCCAGCCCACCCGTGCTGGACCCCTACCTCCTACCAGAGGAGTAAGTACTGTGACCCCGAGCTACTAATGCCTTAATAAGTATGATGAAGTTGGCTTTCCCTTTTCCCTGTGGTGGGAAAAAAAATTGATGTGTCTTATAATTTTCCTCCAAGTTGCCTGTGTTTAACTTTATTGTTTATAGAGGCAATAAATCGAATCCTGCTCAAAACCGCTCCGACATATTAATGACTTTATTATAACCCTGGAGCGGAGTTATTCAAATTATATTCCAAGAACAGAATTACTTACAAATGTTGTAAAAGTTGTTTCAGAATAAAATTTAATCACAGCAAATGGTAATTTGAAGGTTGCATGGTTACGACTAGAGGGAATGTTGATTGTTCTTTTAACTAGACGGCAGAGTAAGGACAGAAAGTTCTGTGGGTTGGGCATTCTGCTTTCCTTGGTTTCATTTCAAACTGGAATTCCTGCAAGCAGCCTGCACGAGGCTCCTATAAATACTTGGTAGACCACGTCAATAACAACGTGAAGCAACACGCCTGGCCTTCTTTGCTACACCTCACAGTCAGAGAAAACCCTGCTGCTCAAGCCAATTTCTGCTTGAAGGACTTGGGCAACTACTTCATTGTCCACTATGACAATAGTGATAAAAATAATATGCCTCTCCCAGGCTTGCGGAAGGATGAAAAGAAGTAATGTATGGAAAGTGCTTGGCATAGCAGATGCTAAGCCCTCAATAAAGGGTAGCAGCTGTCATCATTAATTCAGTAACTGATGGAAAATATTAAGAAATATCAAGTAAGAAACTCTCACTGGCTCACGAGATGTCCCATTTGATTTTGCCTTTCTCATGTGACTGTACGTTTCAGGGGGTACCGTCTCTCTAGCTGACATTAGGGCCACCTTCATGGCCTCCCATCTTGATTCCATCTGGGTTGGGATCATTGATTACATGCATTCTTTCCAAGGGCATTTTCACCTCTTGCAGGGAAAACCTCTGAGCGATACCTGTTGCCTTTCTATTAGCAACTCGATAGCTGGCAGGAGCACGTGTTTCCTGCGGTGCTGTCAAATCCCAGACAGAGGCTTGTCTTTCATCTCCTGGCTTTAGTGGTTGGCTGTCCCTGGAAACCAAGGTGAATTCCCCAAGTGGGGCTAAAAGTAGATTTCAGCTATAGCTCACAGTGCATAAAAGAGAAGGCCAGGAGTCCACCTGATATGGCCCCACAGGGCGCAGGTGTACACGTTAACTGCTGGTTCCTATGGAATATTTATTATGCCTGGCTCTCCTGTACCAATGAAGAACTGCAGCCTCACCAAGCCCTACTCAGCAGCACCCGGATGGAAGACAGGTGTGTTGCCCTCAGCTCTTAGCTCTTAATCATGATACTATGTAGTGTCCCAGCTGGAACCAGCGTTGCAACTGGTCGATGCACTGAGTCCACTAATTCAAATCAGTTATCTTGCATTCCCCACCCAAACAGCCTCTCGTTATTGATGAGGCCTTTAAGACTACTCCTGAGTCTCAAATGTTGAGTCATCCCAGTGACAGGTCTTTACAATCCAAACCCCTGATCTCCTCTTATGTCTGGTTAACATGACATGACTTATCCCCCCTGGGATGATTTGGGAAATGTCAGAGGAGTCCAGAGGTCAGGCCCCTGCAGGCTGTGGCCTCCAGGTCAGACAGTTGCAAAGGGCCTGCCTGGAGGTTGGATGGGCAGTGTTAAGTTGATGCTTGCGAGCCCAGACTTCCAGCAGTATCCTTGGTACTAAAAGCCCTTTAAGTGCAGGCAGTGCATTTGCCTGATGGGGCCAGAAAATTGAAAGCCAGCCCTTGTTTGAATGACCACTCATGTCTGATCTGTTGTTGCAGAACTAAGTGCCTGGGAGGGATGGCCAGAACCCACTGATTGCTATGCTGGCCTTTGAGAATATGAGGTCTGGGTCCCCAGCCAACAGTGGGAAGCTGCAGCTTTCCATCGGCATCTGGCACCGTGGACCCACAGCTGCTTTCACAGCTGCTAACCAAGCGTGTTGTACCTCCCATTACCTTTCTCGTAAAGATTCCATTAAAGACACTCCTGAAAGCTGGTAGGTTCTGAGAAGTGTGTTTTATAGAAAAGCAAGTTTCCAGTCTTCCAACAGAATGTGGTGTGTGTGTGTGTGTGTGGAGGTGTGCACACATACACACACATGCACTTATACCCATTCATATGTAGCAAGCACTTGCGTGCATATTGTATAGTAAAACTCGTGTTTCTTGCTGTGGATTCAATCCAGAGAGCTCAGGAACACAGGATCCTAGATGAGTGCGTCCCCATTTCAATCATTGCTCTTGGAGCCAATCTCAGAGGTCAGCACATGTGTTTGAGTGTTGCCTGGACTCAATCCTACATCTCTCCAGAGCAAGCAGGTTTAATACATGCCTCTCTCCTGCCCAGTGACTTCATTGGCAATGAGTCACATAGTACACATCACTAGTTGGCTATGGGACAGACTCCTGGCAGAGAACCTTGCACTGTGTGTCTTACCTCCTTCCAGAGAAAGCAGACTTGCAGGCAGAAGGTGAAAATCTGATGGTGCAAGATCTGACTGTGCTCAGAGCCACATCCAAAGAGAAGTAGGCTGTGACAGGCCCATGCCCTGGGAAGGGTGTGATGCCCCTGCTGGGTGCGGGGCCTTAAAGACCTTTCACTCTTTTTCAGGCATCCCTCGGCCCACGAGTACTATGATCCAAATGACTACATTGGCGACATCCACCAGGAGATGGACAGGGAGGAGCTGGAGCTGGAGGTAAGAAGAGCATCGCACTTTGGGGGTCATTCTGGAGAAACCAGGAGGTCTCCTAAGCTCCTTTCTGCAGCACACGTTTCAGTTTGGGATGTTGATGAAGAATATCGAAAGCAGAAGCACCCCGATCACTCCTGTAAAAGACATAGCTGGTGTTGGGCTGTATTTTCCCTCCTCCTTCTAGAGCAGTTCACTAGCCAAGTCACACATGCAGAAAAGTAAGTTTTTGAATTATGTTGTCATCATTATTATTATTAGCATTATTTTAATGACTTAAAAATTAAGACATTGGGGCTGGAATTGCGATACAGCAAGTTAAATCACCTCCTGCAATGCTGACATTCCACATGGATGCTGGCTTGAGTCTCAGTTACTCCACTTCCGATCCAGCTCTCTGCTGTTGCACCAGCTCGACGTGCTTGGTCCCCTGTAGCCACATGGGAAAGCTGGCAGAAATCCTGGCTCCGAGCTTCTGCCTGGTTTAGCCCCAACCCATTGCAGCTGTTTGGAGAGTAAGCCAGCAGGTAGAAGAAGATCCCTCTCCATCTCCTCACCCCTCGCCACTCTCTATCATGCTGTACCTCTGCCTTTCAAGTAAATAAATCTTTAAAAAAAAATAAGACAAAAAAACAATACGACATTCTCAAGGTTGCCATTCTCAACCTCGGTTCTCATATAACCCATACATTCTTGTAATTAAGGTAAGCCTCCTCACCATCCAGCTGTTTGTTTATTGTGTGGATGTAAATCTCACATTTAGTGGTTCACTTTCCAAATACTCGCAATGGCCAGGAGCAGGCCAGGCCAGAATCAGGAGCTCAGAATGCATTTAGAGTTGTGCTAGGTCAGGCACAGGGTTCTAGGTGCTTGGTCCATCACCTGCTGCTTCCCAGTGTGTAACGTTAGCAAGAGGCTGGACTCTTGAGCAGAGTCTTCACCTCCGGCTCTCCAGTTTGGGATACAGGCATCTCAGGGACATCCTAATTCCAAGGCCAAACACTCTCCCCTAACTTCTATCTTGTACCATCAGCCCTGATGCAAAGGCTGAGTTAGCCCACCGATTCCTCCAGGGTTTGCTAATTCTCATCTTGAAAACATTGGATCAAATCTGTAACTCCTCTTATGCGTTATTTGAAGCCAAATCTAAATCAAGATTCTTGATGTGATGTAATGTAAATTGGCCTCTGTCAAGTGTTCAGTTGTTGAGAGGACAACAGGATAATTCTGTTTCTGTATAAACACCAGCGTCCGTGACCAAGTTATTTATACTGCCAGGAAGAAAAAAAAACATGGTTTCCTATTTCAATGTGTTTTCAAAAGATACGAGAGCATTTCTGAAAACTGATTTTTTTTTTTCTGGAATAGAGGCAGAGGGTATGTTTTCAAAAGGTACCTGATGCTGACAGGCAAGTCTTTCGGCACCACAGGAGGTCAGCCCAGGGAATTCCGTTAACATTATATCCAGTCTTGCGGCCAACTGTTGTGTAGTCTGAGCTGTCCCACTGACACTTCTGAAGTTGATGTGTTGTTCAGAGGCAATGGGGGCCTGTGCAGTGAAACAGCCGAGTGGTACAAAATTGCTGGCCTCCCGGAGCAGTGCTTTCAAGTCACCAAGAGCTCTCATTCCGAAACAGAAACTGAAGATGAATAAAGGAGTGCCCAGGGCCACTTTTAACTGCTGCTCGCCTACTGCTAGACGGGCAAAGCAAAGCCTCTAGTCACTGGAGACATGAGCGACTCCATGACATTCACATTCTTTTCTTTTTTTGATTTTGAAGTTGTCTTTTAAACGCATCAGCTCTGAATAGCACTGGCCATTGCTCTAACTGTACAAACCCTGGATGGTTTCTGCTGTCAGCCAGTGGCCAGTGCATCTGTCCTCAATCATCGCTCTGGGTGATGTATTTTCTTACTGTAAGGGTTCTGCCCTGTACTTGCCGTGTCCTAGTATCCCCAGGTTCAAGGCTTAGCTAGTGATGCAACTGATGACTCCTTATGGAGATGTGTGCTTCCTATAGCCACCACTTCTTCCTCCCCAATGGATACCATGATCAGTGCAATTGGGAAACCCCCGAATAGGATTTCCTAGAGAACTTTGCAGAATCTTGACTGTTTCATTAGCATGCCAAATGCCCTGAGCAAAGAGACCAACCACGGGAGACAGACTCTCCCAGACCTCTTTGGACTGGCACCTGCTCACCTTTTCTGTGCTTGCGCTTAGAGAATCCCCACTCTGCAGAAAGGACTAATTAATCATCTTTATGGGACAATCCTGCTCAGTGATGATCATTATAATTATGATGAAGTACAGCTCTTTGAAAAGCTGTCACATTTCTCAGACGCAAGATTTAGGAAGTAGTATATAGACTTGGCAGTTATTGTTATTTAGTCAGACTGTTGAGTTCTTTCATTTAGTTTCGACGATCTTCAAGAAGCTGCTGGAAGCCACGTTTTCCTCTTGCCTATGAATGCTTCTGCAGGGGTTCAGGCAAGTCCCTGAGCCCATAGATGGGGGTCTGCCCACTTTTAACCATTCTGCCTTATATTCGAATCTCACCAGAAATTTCCTATTTTCTATTCCTAATTTCTATTCCCTTTCAACTCAGTGTATTTAAGCTAGGACAATTCTATTTTGAAAGAAACCCTGTATAACCATCTCTAAAAGAAATTCAACACCAATTGCTACAAACAAAAAAAAAAATCTCGTAAGACTTAATACAGTGGATCCAAGATATTGTTACTGAGTCCCGGGGTCAACACTGGGGACTGTGGGCCACAAGTCCCTCTGCTTTCCTGTTCTTCCCAGGAGATAGGCTCACATTCAAGATGAGCTCTGGAAGTGACTTTCCTAGTATGAACATACCTGGGGCTTCTTGCCTTGGGTGGCAGCAAACCCCTCATATCTTGGGTATCTGAAGAGCAGGGAGGGCCAGGCAGCAGCTTAACCACAGCTGGGAGACATGGGAGCTGCAGCACCTTGGTCCCCAGACACACGGAGCCAAGAGTATGGGCGCCAGCGGAGCCCCCAGGTGTCGGGATGCACAAGGAGATGGTGATGCTCTCTCCTTCAGGCCTGGACCCCCCACGCTCCTATTTGCTCTGTTCTCACACCAGGGAGGCCATGGTTGTGCCTTTCTTTCACTGCAGTGGACCATGTATCCCAGGTCACAAATATCATCCACATGGTTCATGCAAAGTTACCACAGGCTAGGAATGAACATGCCCCTAGGAGATTTAGGCAGGGCTAGTAAGGCAGATTCTCTCTTGTCATGAATAAAGCAGAGACAAAGGAACCCCAATGGAGCATTTCTAAGTTAGAACTTAGATCCCTAGACTTCCCATTTATGCTTGTTTTTCTCTTTTTCTCTATTTTTAATTTTTTAATATTTTTTTATTGGAAATTCAGATACATAGAAAGGAGGAGAGACAGAGAGGAAGATCTTCCATCCATTAATTCACTTCCCATGCAGCCATAATAGCCATAGCTGCGCTGACCTGAAGCCAGGGGCCAGGAGCTCTTCCATGTCTCCCACGCAGGTACAGGGTCCCAAAGACTTTGGGCCATCCTCGACTGCTTTCCCAGGCCACAAGCAGGGAGCGGCATGAGAAGCGGGACCTCCTGGTTTAGAACCAGTGCCCTTATGGGATCCTGACCTGTGCAGGACAAAGACTTTAACTGCTCGGCTACTGCACCAGGCCTTAATGTTTTTTCTTTTTCTTTTTTTCTTTTTAAGAGATTCATTTGTTTACTTGAAAGGCAGGTTGACACAGAGAGGAAGGGAGAGCCAGGAACTCCATCCAGGACTCCCACATGGATGTCAAGAAGCCAAGAATTTGAGGCAGCATGCATTCCCTCCCAGGGGCATTGGCAGGAAGCTGAATCAGAAGTGCAGAGAAACCGGGATTCACACCCGGCCCTTGGATGTGGCATGCAGATGTCCACGTAGCTGTTGTGCCACTCGCTGCCCCGAGGCTTTGTTTTGTTTCTATTCTGCTCATCAGCCAAGCCTGAGCCTCCTGCATGACACGTCCTGTCTGGCACTAGAAACACAAAGACAGGAAGCCACCACCCTGTCTGCTCATCAGGAGCTCCAAACCCTTAGCGACACTGGACGCTTGTTATTTCTCAGAAACACAGAATGTGGATGGATCGCCAGCTCCCATGGCCACCAAGCAAGTTTAAGCCAGGCAGCTGGAATGGCATCAGGTCCTTCCCATTTACTCAACACCAGCTGGGGTTGAGTGAGCGACCATCCCAAATTCTGTCGTCGTGGCTACTGAGGAGGACTAAATTAGGGGGAGCCTTGGTGCTTAGCTGTGGATTGAATGTGTCCTCCAGAGCTTGCTCCCTGGCATGATCTGAGATGGTGGCCCAGGTGGGGCCCAGTGGTAGACGTTGAGCACTGCTCAGATGTCATTGAGCACTGATGTCACAGAAGTAGTTCATTCTCAGGAGAATAGACACTAACAAAGCAAGGTCACCCCATTTATTTGGCTCTCACTCCTGTCTTGCCATGAGATCTCTTTCTCTATGTCTCTCTGTCTCTGTCTCTCTCTCTGTCTCACCAGAGATGACCATATGCTCTTTTTTTTTTAAGGATTTATTTTTATTATTTTTTGATTGGAAAGGCGGATATACAGAGAGGAGAGACAGAGAGGAAGATCTTCCGTCCAATGATTCACTCCCCAAGTGAGCACAATGGCCAATGCTATGCCGATCCGAAGCCAGGAGCCTCTTCCGGGTCTCCCACACGGGTGCAGGATCCCAAAGCTTTGGGCCGTCCTTGACTGCTTTCCCGGGCCACAGGCAGGGAGCTGGAAGGGAAGCGGGGCTGCCGGGATTAGAACCGGCGCCCATATGGGATCTCGGGCGTGCAAGGCGAGGACCTTTAACCACTTGCGCCACCGCGCTGGGCCCGACCATATGCTCTTGACCTCCAAAAACCATGAGCTACATGGAGCTGTCTGTCTTCTGTCTGATGCAGCCAGCTCTGGGTATTACATTATAACAACACGAATTAGACTCAGTGAAGCAGAGTCTTCTGGGCGCTCCTTGGCCATTGACCTGCAGGAGAGAGAGAGCAGTGGGTACACTCCCATGCCATCCCATTTCACTGTTCTGCCTTGGGGCCAGAGGGTCACCTGGTCACTTTAAGCAGGCACTGACCTGAGTTTAGCAAGCAGACTTGGATTTCAGCGATGCTGGCACGTACCTGCCACCTGTCTCCCAGGAGATGTCTTAGAGTAGTTGACGATGTCGTCTCAAATCCATCCTCATTGTGGGGTTTGTCTTTGGAAGGATTAGCTGCTTTGAATCGGGGACCAATCTGAACACACCAAAGTAAAATTAGAGCAAAGTCAACATCTTTCAAAGAACCATTTGTATAGCGGACACTATAAATGAGGAACCTAGAGGGGAGTGTGTCGGGATACAATTGAAACAAATGCTCAGGGAGAAACAGATGGTCCCCTTTGAAAGTACACCAGATGATCATGTTTAGGTATGTGTCACATCCCTGTCTTCATGTTATAAGGATTATCCCCAGGGATACCCCAGGGTTAAGCAGTCACATAATTACCCGTAAATTCTCAGGTACCAAACACCTGCTCTAGATCTTCCTGCAGGCAATTAAGAAAGAAAATAGTATCTGAGGAAGGCTTTGTCCTGAATCTGTTGTCTTAATTTCCCAGATGAGTCAGGACCGGCCGCCTCTCGGGCTGCACAGTCCGCTGTCATCGGGACTGTGTTCTGATGATGTAATTCCGAGACCAGAAAGAAAATACGGAAGCTACGGTTTCGACCAGGGGTGGGGGGAGCAGGGAATAAAATAGCTCCCAGAATCTGGTTGCACAGAGTAACCCAAGTAGATGAGAAGGCAACTGGGATTGTCCTGGAGGGAGCGCAGGTGCTCCCAGTCAACCTAGACATTTTTCTTCAGCTTTTGCGACTCAGGGCAAGGCACTCTTCTCTGTTCTGCTTGAGGCAGCCTTCTCATATTACTCTTGCAGTGCCGTGAGGATCTTCCCCATCCTTAGCTTTGCCACCTGCATGTAGTCCAGGGTCTACTGTGCTTCCCCCAGACTTCTGCGCAGCTCAGTCTGTTGCACAATTGTCACCTCTCCAGGGAAGCTTCCTCGGCCTCTCTGTCAGGCATTGCCACATCACCAGTACCATTTTCTACTTATTGCCTGTCACCCCCACTACAATACAAGCTTCAACTCAATCTCTGTTAGAGTCATCCTGATTAAACAATGTCTGGTATGGCGTAGGCGCTCAATGAATACCAGCTGAATGACTGAATGAATGGTGTGTTATTCTGTCTCAAATTGAAGGGCCTTCAGAGAAAAGTCGGTTTCGCGATATCAGCGCATCCCCCAACAAACACCTTATATGAATGCAGAAACTGATGAGAGGCTTTGCAGAGCTACCCCCAGTGGCTAAGGTGTAGACTTGTACTTCAGGGACCAGTTGTCCTGGAGGAAGATAAACCATGGAAATTAGTCCTAGGGACCCCTTGATGAAAGCAGCTGATACCAAAAGAAAGAGCTGGACTCACCAAGGATGAATGACCCCCCTTAATACTCTTAATTGGAATATCGTTTCAATTTCATCTGAAATGTCAGGCTTAGCTGTTGGGTTTTATCAAGCGGCACATCTAGACCAGTAAGCAACAGGATACCAGGGGTGGGGGCAGCTGTAATCCACATAATGCTAATACATTATTCATAGCCGATTGATGAATGGTCTGCTTTGAAATCTTATCTCCATCATCACGGACAGATATGTATCGATAAGCTCCACGCTTTTAGCGAATATGCTCTATTATGTAAGGCTAGCTCAGAGTCAAAAAGGTTGAGGGTTTACTAAAAACACCCAGGAAGTTGCAGGAATTTCCGTTTCTGCTCATCCTGAAACTGCTGTGTCTTATTTTAAAGCTTTAGAATTGGGTTCAGTGACTTGCTGAAGGCAGCTGCAGCCATCAGTGGTAAAGCCAAGCTTTGTATCGTGTCTTCATCCTGCCAGGGAAACTCAAGTTCATTCACTCAGTCTGGCTAAGCATGATCACTGCACAGCATACAGGCTAGACACCGCTTTCATGGTACAATTCATTACTAAAGGACGGTTGCCTTGCTAGAATCTTCTTTACAAAGAACCAAGATAAAGCGCTGTGTGGGGGTCAAGATGACAGCAGCTCTTGCGGGGCTGTTTTCCACGCGCTTCTGCAAACCTCTTCTGGTTCCCTCTGAGCTTAGCCAGAGCCTCCAGACTCCTCCTCTGTGACATTGAACCAGTCCTTGGAAATTGAATGACCAAGGCTAGGCAGTATGCTGTGCCTTCTAAATGCAATTTTTCTGACTTTGTTTAGGGTTCTTAAGAAGGCCCGTGTTATCCTAACACCAATATCAAGTACATGTCTGGTCACTGCGGAGTACTCCTTGCTTTATAATACTGCTTAACACGTGCTGCCCCAGCAGCCAATGCCACTGATCCCACAGGGCTGGGCAGGGTCTAACCCACAGGTCATGTGAGATCTGCAAAATCCTTTGGCCCAACCCTGCCCATAGCCAAGTACGGGCGTGACTCAAAATCCAATAAATTTGTAGCAGGCTGGTTTTTTTTTTTTTTTTTCCAATTGATCATTTTCTATGACCTACAAGTGGTGTTATAAATAAAAAGCCAGGTACCTAGTCAGGTCCTTCGGCATCTGGAGGAATAAGAAGACCGCTGTCCACTGGATGGTCCTTGAGTCCGAGGCAGAGGTCCTAGAGAAAGGTCTGAAGGTATGGGAGTATGAGTTGAGAAAAAATAACTCCTCAGACACTGGAAACTTTGGTTTTGGGATCCAGGAGCACATCGACCTGGGGATTAAATACAACCCAAGTATTGGCATCTACGGCCTGGACTTTCACGTGGTGCTGGGCAGGCCCAGCTTCAGCATCGCAAGCAAGGAAGCACAGGACAGGCTGCGTGGAGGCCAAACACAGGATCAGCCAACAGGAGGCCATGCGCTGGCTCCAGCAGAAGTAGGAAGGAATCACCCTTCCTATCAAATGAATTCCCATTTCTATCGAAAAGGCCAGTAAAATGCTTTCAGTGAAAAAAAAAAAAATGATATTATAAATGACCCTTGGCAGGATAAAAACAAAAAGGTCCCCCATCCCTGCTTTAAAACATGGACCAGGGTGGACATTCAGCCTGACAGGGAAGACAGAGGTCAGTTAGGATGCTCATGTCTGAGTTAGTGATTCCAGCTTCCTACTCCTGCGGACACAGAGGAGCCAGAGGGATGGCTCAAGTGGCGCTGTTTCTGTTCCTGCTGCCCTGTTCTGCCAGTGCGGGGCCGCAGGCCATCCGAAACTGCTGCTGACTAGGGGGGACCCTCCTCTCGGCTGTGCAAAAGTGCCAGTCAGTCAGCAGGTAGGAAGCTGGAACAGGTTTAAGTATACCGCATCCACAATGCCCAGGACCAGAAGGAGTTCAGATTTGGGAATATTTGCATATTTAGAATGAGATATCTTAGAGATGGAGCCCAAGTCTATTGACAAAATGTATTTCTATCTCAGACACAGCTTCTACACCCACTCTAAAGGCAATTTCATGTGATATTTCTCTGTCCCTGCTGGCCTGTCACGAGGTCAGCTGTAGAGTTTTTCAGTGGAGGCATCATTTTATCACCCAAAATCCTTCAGATTTTGAACATTTAGGATAGCAGATTTTCAGATGAGGGGTGTTCAAACCTGTACCAACTACTAACTACAGGTGAGGCTACTGACATCATATAAAAAGTGTTTAAGAGGCATAAATAGATCTTGATTCAGTTATTGGTGATTCAGCTGAAGATATTCCGAAACAACAAATTCTTTTGAACTGTCTTCTATTCCAGCCTGAAGTTTTGCTATAAAGCTCTTATAAAAGTTTCTTATAAAAGTAATATGGGTTTGTAGGAAGAAATAGACAGCTTCAAAAGGAAAAAAAAAAAACACAGAAAAAAAAATTATCCTACCAGCAACAAATGAACTGCTATCAACTTCATGGTTCAATAGTTCTTCTGATATTTGTCCATCAAAATTCACATTTTCTCTCTCTTTCTGTCAACTTCTCTCCACTCCCTTTCTCTGTAAGTCTGCCTTTTAAATAAATAAATCTTTTCAAAAATGAAATCAAATGCTTTTCAGGTTAGATTTTTATCAAAGTCACACACTAAAGACTTTTGAAATCAGGCTATCTAAGTTTTTATTACTAAGCCAGATAAGCACACAAATGCAATTTAGACATAAGTTTTTCTTGGTGCAAAAAAAAAAAAAAATTGAAACCCATGCTTGTTTGCTCCATAAAACACATCTTGTGTTGATTTTTTTTTTTTTTTTGAAATCCCTGGAACTTTGTGCCATTGTTTACCAAGACAGGATTTATAGACATGTCCTCTTCCAAGGTTGTCAGGGCTTTTGTATTCCAGTTGTGTTTTTCTGTGTAAGATTTATCTTATTTTTAGTGGAAAGTCAGACATTCAGAGAGGAGAGACAGAAAAGAAAATCTTCCATCCTTTGATTCACTCTCCAAGCAGCTGCAATGGCTGGAGCTGAGCTGATCCGAAGCCAGGAGCCTCTTCGGGCTCTCCCACGTGGGTACAGGTCCCAAGGCTTAGGGCCATCCTCGACTGCTTTCCCAGGCTACAAACAGGGAGCTGGATGGGAAACAGGGCTGCCGGGATTAGAACCAGCACCCGTGTGGGATCCCAGCACATGCTAGGCGAGGACTTTAGGCACTAGACTACCACGCCGGGACCTCCAGTTGTGTGTTATAGTCGTATTTGTCGAGCTATGCTGAAAGAGCATGAGGACCGGATTGACTGGCTTGTTTACTCTTCAGTTTACCACTGACCCATACATGGTTCAGCCAAGTATGAGTGCAGAAGTGACTGTGTATGTGGCTCTGCAGCAGTACTTTGTTCATTGATCAAGTCAGCTGAGCATGTCCCTGGTGACACTGGGCAACTGCACAGCTAGTAGGTTTCTAAATGCTTCCTTCAATTTCTGAGCCTACCCCCTTTGAGCTCAGTGGAGCTGTTGACCGCTTTGGTGACCAGTCATTCAGAGAAGGCTGGCGCTTGCATTAGGTTTGATCTGCTCTCTTATGTGTCTTCCTGCAGTCTTGCCAGTGTTCTCCCTTTGCTTTGGCTGCCCGTGCACCTGCTGCAGCATCCCAGGGCTCCCCCAGCGATAGCTGGGGGTTCTGTGGCAGCATCTGTGTCGCAGCTGTGCACTGCAACCTCAACACATGGTCAGGAAATGTATCTGATTCAGCGTGACCAGTAGGAAATGCCAAAACACAAGAAGGCACACCTCTTTCCCATCCTCCAGTGGAATGTAACGGAAGGATGATACTGCACATGACATATGACTAGAATGTTTGTGCTCCGGAGATCGGTTATCCAAAGTATTTGACACGGTGGCTAAATACAATCCCTTCCGCTTAATCCTTTGCGTAGTATGTTTCTCAGAAATGAGGGAAGCAATGCCCGTCTAATACAGCCAAACTATCACAGATTTGAATAAGAATTTACCCTATTCCTAACCCGTGATTAGGAAGTCATTGGATTAACCACCATACCAGTTTTCCAGAAATATAAGGATGTCTTATAGAGGGGTTGGAATTTGTCCACTGTGCCACAAACATTGTCTTGTGAATGCAGACCTGTGAGTAACCACACTTGCGGTTAATCACCCTGCTTCCAGTAACCAAGGACTTTGCATTCAGTACTCTGCATACTTAGTCTCCTCATCCCATCCGAGACAAGAATGAAATGTACAAGCCGGGAAACAGCCCCAGGCAGAATCACCAGCCCAACAGCCAAGATGCCAAGAATAGCCCGGGTTGGGATCTGCACCTACAATTGCCTGGATTTGTAGCCCCAACTCTGCACCCTGCATGATGCACTGGGAGTCAGCCTGAGATCATGGAGCGGCCCTCACTTGAACCTGCGGCTGTGTTCCCGTGGTGTGGAAATCTGACCTGAGATCCTCATGCTGCCCGCGGGGCCCCTCCCGGTCAGGCTCTGCTGCCTGGATACTCTAAGCCTGTCTTTCTCTGCCTTGCAATCAGGGCATTAGCCACCTTTTTGCACATAAGGCTCTTCTCCCACTGTATTGGGCACCCTGAGCTTGTCTACATGACAGCTACAACCTTCCCCACTCCAAGATCATCAAGAAGGACCATTTAGAAATGGTCCCCACAGACCTCCCCACCTCAGGGCCCTCTACCTTTCCTGGTTTATGTGCAAAATACTGAAGAAAACTAGACAGGATCCTGTGGGGAACTCAGCAGGGGGCTGTTCAGCTGACCCCTAACTTATAGAAGCAAAAACTTACTAGAGTCAAGGGCAGAGTAGGTAGGGAGGAACTTGGCCTGTGCTCACTTCAGAGAGCCCAGGGCCGCCCTCCTGAGCCTCCCACAAGTCTTGAAGTTTAGACTTCATTGTCTAGCGCAGGCTAATTGGCAAATACAGTAGCGGTCTCAGTACTCAGGCATCCCATGCCTGCTCTTCCTTTGCTTTTATCTTACTTAATTTGCAATAATAGCTGCTAAAACTAATTTCTCCACTATAAATATCACAGCTGTTGTGGAAAGAATTAATTACACACCATGGTGTTACCCTCTTTTCTTGAATCAACCTATGTGTAATCCATTTGCAAGTGCCATGACCGTGACTGTCAGGGGAACACAACACGAAGCAATCTAACCAACCATGTTGAAGACACTTGTACTGGACCAGCTGGGCGGGTTGGGGTATGGGAATACTCTTGTATGTGGTCGACACTGAAAGAATACTTTTTAAAAACCCTTCTCGAGAAGTCTTGACATTGAGTGAAATATGGGTCATTTTTCTTTCAGAGGATCAATAAAATAACTATTTTCAAGATGACTTTATATTGACTGAAAGGTCAGAAATACCCTGGGCATTGATCCCGGGTCCATAATCACTCTTTGTTTAGGAAGTTAACTGGCTCTCCACAGTAGAAAGCAGGGAAATCCAGTTCATCATTTAAACAAAATATTTTGAGAGCATTTGACATCCTCCCAGCCCTCGCTGCCTGCTGGCGTCTCACCGGCATCATCCTTCTTTGTCTAGGAAGTAGACCTCTACCGCATGAACAGCCAGGACAAGCTGGGCCTCACCGTGTGCTACCGGACCGATGACGAAGACGACATTGGGATTTATATAAGTGAGGTATGTGGGCCGATTTTCCTGTCAAGACCCAAAGGATGTTTTTGCCCCTTTTATGTGTTAACCAACCTTAGCTTCAGCTCATCAAGAAGTCTTTGGAAAGACACGGATGAATTACTTCGTCCCTTTATCACACTCGGCGGAGTTCTGTCTTCACGTGGGGTTAAGTTCCAATGTCATCACATCAGGCAGAATTACCCTCGAGAAGCGTGCGAATCGGCCATAAAATGGAGCCGTTTACATGGTTTTGTGTGTTCAACCCCGAGGGAACGACAGATTCACATTTCCCAACTCATGTTCATTGAGTGGAATGGTAAATGGAATCACTTACGCTTTGTAAAGGCTCTCTCTCATTTTTTTTTTCTTTTTGTTTCGGTGGAGTGCATAGAGTGCATTTCATAGATGTGAAATGCCACTCATATGAACTTACCCGAAGTACGTAGATAGAGGCTGTTTTGATCTCCCCAGAAAACAGTACAAAGCATGGGTGCTTCGCCGTGCACACCCATGCTGATGAGCAGACAAACCCAATATTTTTCAGGAAGTAAAATCCATTTCAAAGAGATGAATGCAGAGATGTGCCACCTAGACCTACTGATGCTATTGGCTAGACATTATGTGTCGAGTTCAAGTTGATCTAACATGAATACATTGGGGGGTGGGAGTGGGGAAAACCTTTCGTAGCCTCAAGCACTTGTCTTAATGACATTTAAGCGTTTGCTATTTTCCAAAATTTAATACAGGCATTTGCTAGTCAACATCACAAATGATCCTCCTTGAACCTGTTCTACATCACTAATTCCATTTGCATTACTGTGTTGCATGGCAAGTTGGCTATGTGCCTCTTCGACCCCGAGCTGGGCAGGGTCTGGACACATGGTGTTGTAACGAGGCTGCCACGCACGAATCCACATGCAGGCCCCAGAGAAGGCTTGGAAGCCGATCAGCCATGATTATCTGTCCTCGCATGATACCCGGTCTTGTAAATTTCTATGAAAACAGGAGCATGGCAATGAACATGACTGTGGATCAGACAAGGCCCCTGGGATGTGCTGGTGTTCATTTTCCCATGTGGCCAGGCCTGTGCTGAGAGATCTGCTCTATGTTTCAGATTGATCCCAACAGCATTGCAGCCAAGGATGGGCGCATCCGAGAAGGAGACCGCATTATCCAGGTAGGTCCACTTCCAAAAGGTGGCCTTGCTCTGCTCATGGCAACTCAAGGGCTGAGAGGTTAAGAACAGGAAACACAATTTCAGATGAGGCCAGACAAGATAAATGAGTGAGTGGGGGAAACTGGCCGATGATGTGCAACAGGGAGTACTAAGGTCTGAGACAAACTGAAGATGCCCTGCCTAGAGCGTATCTTGCCGAATGGGAGCCAGTTCCCATCACCTTCCCTGATTCAGTAGGCATCCATTCTTGTCAACCAAATCGTTCCCACGTTAGCATTCAAAAAGATTCATTACAGACGAGGCATTTCAAGGCAGTTCTTATCCTTATAATGGGAAGGACCATGTTGGACAAAGTTAGCGAGCCTGAGAAGTCCTTTCAATTGCATGATTCGTCATTTCACAGCAGTAGGGAACATCTTCTGAGGACAGTTCTCTTGGTCTGTTTTGTCTTACTGTAACTGCATACCCAGTGCTGGGTACTTTAGAAAGGAAAGGGACTTTTTAAAAGAAAGATTTATTTTATTATTTTTATTGGAAAGTCAAAGATATAGAGAGGAGAGACAGAGAGGAAGGTCTTCCATCCAATGATTCACTCCCAAAGTGGCCGCAATGGCTGGAGCTGAGCCAATCCAAAGCCAAGAGCCAGGAGCTTCTTCCAGGTCTCCCATGCTGATGCAGGGTCCCAAGGCTTTGGGCCGTCCTTAACTGCATTCCAAGGTCACATGCAGGGAGATGGATGGGAAGCAGGGTCACCAGGATTAGAACCAGTGCCCATATGGGATCTTGGCACGTGTGCAAGGTGAGAACTTTAGCCATTAGGCTACCAGGCTAGGCCCAGAAAAGGGGCTTTTTTTTTTTTTTTTTTTTTTACGTTTATCATTTTGGAGACTGAAAGACCAGGCTGAGGTGGCACTCTGTGGAAACAGACATGACAATGTGTAGCAGGTGCCCTGTGTGCAGGGAAGAGCTAAGTCCACAAGGCCGGTGTTAACTCCCTGATGTCGCAGCCCCTGTGGCCTCATTTCCTTCCATTAAGTCCCACTTTTACCAAGCTGCTAGCACTCTGCACTGCTGTGCTGGGGCCAAGCTTCCAGCATACCAACCGCTGGAAACTCATTGAACCACTCTTCAAACCACGTCAGCAGGACCTCAGCCATCACCGTTACTACCGGTCCAAAAGCTGCCCCCTTCCTCGGTCTCGTGGAAATTGAAGGTCTTGATTGCGTTGGCTGTCACTAAAAGCTTAGGCTTCACACTCGTGTTTTCTCATTTCTAACCACCCATGTTTTTGTCATTGGATACCTCACTGTGAGAATTTTTTTTCCCACTCCAATTCTGTGTTTCTCCGGCCTTCAGAGCCTCGGTCTCTTAGGGAAAGTCACTCAAACCTTCACCATGGAGACTCAGAATCCTGTGCACACTTTGTTTGCTGCAGTGTTCCGTGAGCCTTGACCCTAGGGAGAATGCAAGCACTGGGAGCCGGGGTACCACCAAGAATCCCGCAGATTCCAGGCCCAGTTCTCCATGTGTCACAGAAACCGCACATCCCGCCAAGAATGGGAAGCTACCATCTCAAATGAAGTCAACCCCTTTTCCACCTCTTGGCTCCATGGTGTTAGAGATCACACGAGGGCTTGACCTCAACTCGTTGACATCATTGCTATGTCCCCAGAAGGAAGCATTTCCCTGGGACTCACACACACACACACACACTAGCAGAGTTCAAAGTTGAGAGGCTAAAAGCCTGCAAGAAGGCTGTTGATTGTGTCAGAGTGTCACTTTGCATTGACCACTTTGGCCTAAAGAAGCCCAGATAGCAAACTCCAAACACAAAAGCCTATGTATAATAGTAAGTCTCTTCCCTTCTCTGCTCACAGCCTCAGTAATGTTCACATCAGTTCTGTTGCTGCCTTTCCCCCCTTCCCTGTAATGATGCTGTGGTATATTCCACGTGCCCCACCCCCGCCCCGCCCAAGCATCCTGCCTGAAAACACTGCCGAGATATTGCCATTTGCATGACATGATGATGTTTTTCCAGTGTGCTGTTCTGGGGTCCCAGGCCCTTTCTGTTTGTAGTTGCCGCCAACCACACTTAGGCAGGCACTTTCCCAGACCAGAAGGGCACACTACAGTGAGCAAGGCTTTTGCCAAACCAGCTTTCTTATCCAGCTCCAGGGAGGTCCTGCGTCCAGCTGTGAGGGGCAACAAGTACAGGCCTGACAACAGGTGGAATGATTCTGTAAGATCTCACGCTGCAGTTGCCTACACAGCCCCACTTCTGTTTTGTTTTCTTCTTTAAGATTAATGGGATAGAAGTGCAGAACCGCGAAGAGGCTGTGGCTCTTTTAACCAGCGAGGAGAACAAGAACTTTTCCTTGCTGATTGCAAGGCCTGAACTTCAGGTGAGTGGGCTTTCTGGAAAGGAGACCAGGCCTTGAGTGCTAACATTCCAAAGTCCAAGTCCCTGGCTGTCCAGGACAGTGGCTGAGTATTGACTCTGAACTTGAAGGTGCTTTGCACCCCAGAAAAGTAATCAGACTTGCAGTGACTCTACATCCATTTCATGATTTAACCATTTAGGGAAGGCGTAGACTCCCACACTAGCACTTAACACTGCAATCCCAGTAGGTTCATTAGCACAGGGATCTTTGGGGAGGAAGCATAATGGAATGGAACACGCAGCCAGGGGCATGGCCATCAAGATATTTAGCTTTCCCCGGCCTGACAAATGTTCCTGCCCGTTTCTAGGTGGGCCCCATTTAGAACAACAGAGCAGGCAGAAATCGAAATGTCTCCTTCAAAATGAAAGAAATATTGATTGATCAGTAATGACTCCCACTCAGTGACCACCTCCCAGCGTCAGGCACAGCGCACAGCCTTTCCCACCTAGGAAAGGCTCCTGCATCCCCACAGGTTCCCGAGTTACTCAGAGACACAGCAGGGGCACACAAACTGAAGGGAGTCAGGCCCCCCCACAATCAGATTCCACAGACGCTGGGCCAT
This sequence comes from Ochotona curzoniae, assembly GCF_017591425.1. NCBI lineage: Eukaryota > Metazoa > Chordata > Mammalia > Lagomorpha > Ochotonidae > Ochotona > Ochotona curzoniae. The sequence goes on along the minus strand of NW_024466607.1, from coordinate 34,294,577 downwards.
GATAGCTCCTTCTATTGGGAGCTATCAATGTCAGGGGTTGACATTGAACTTGGGCCAGGTGGCCCTGCCAGTCCACCATGTCATGGAGTGTCTGTGGCCATGGTTGTCTTGAGATTTGAAAGTCAAGTGGGAAGTAACCAGCAGCATGAAGAGTGCCTGATTCTCTGGAGATGGCAGTGCCATGAGCTCCAAGGGAACCTGAGCAATGATCTGCCACATCCAGGGTGAACAGATGTTTTTTAAAGGGCCAGATAACAAACATCTGATGTGAGTGGTTCAACAGTCTGGCTTGCTCCAACTCTTCTGTGCACGGAGGAGCCAGAGCCGATACAGAAATTAACGGGTGCGGCCATGCTTGATTCTTACTCATTTCTTTTTCTACCCCTTCTGAAGAGTCTGCTGCTTTTGAGGGCAAGGACAATAGGGGGCCTCGTGAAAAGGATATTCTTATCCAGACCAAACACCCCTTATGCAGGAGAGCTGTTTGTGTCAGAAGGAATTCTTTCTGGTTTCTCTTTGTGTGGCCCAGCGAAGCAGGAGGCCTGGCTGCATCCACCTGAGGCTGCCACACCGACGGGCTGTCAGACTCCCAGCAGCCAATCCGGACGAAAGGGTGTCCCCAGCACAACACACACTGGGCCCCAGAGACCTCCCTAGATGGGGCGTACGTAGGGTTGGCCATTTCTTTCGTAAGGTTGGTTTTAGTTGTCTGAATTGCAGAGTGACAGAGCGAGGGAGTAGAGATAGGGTGAAAGAAAAGAGAAATCTTCCATCGGCTAGTTCATTCCCCCAGATGGCCACAAGGACCGTGGCAGGAGCCAGGCCAGAGCCAGGAGCTTCTTCTGGGTCTCCCACATGGGTGTAAGGGCCCAAGCACTTCCCAGGAGCTGGACTGGAAATAGAGCAGCTGAGACTCAAACCAGTGCTCTAGTAGGGGGTGATGGTTTTGTGAGCAGTGGCTTAACCCACTGCACTACAATAGCCGCTTCATGGAGATCTTAGGACCGGGTGCCTTTCCAACGTGTAGCAGAAAAGAGGGCACATTGTGCTAGAGAGAACCCCACAATATTTCTCCTTGCCCTGGTGCAGCCTCTTCTCTTGTAATTAATTACTTACCTACTAAAAGAGCTAACTGCGTTGCCTCCCACCTCCCGTTGCAGCTGGATGAGGGTTGGATGGATGACGACCGCAACGACTTCCTGGATGACCTGCACATGGACATGCTAGAGGAGCAGCACCACCAGGCCATGCAGTTCACGGCCAGCATGCTGCAGCAGGTAACACTGGGCCCCACCCCGCACCGGCCCACACCCCGCCAACTGCGGGAAGGGGGCTGCCCCCTCCATCTCCTTTGGCCGCCATTCTGAGACCCAGAAACCCACTGACACGGAAGACCCGCAAGGAAACAGATTAAGTGCTTTGGCTGCTTGAACACGAGGGAGATGCAAACGGATCCTCTGTGTGACCAGGCTTTTAAAGCTGACCCTCTGAGAGCTGTTTAAAAAGCACATGTGCGGATGCGAGCGCAGAGCAAAGAAAGTTCGTTTTCCAAAGCAAGGGCAGTCTCAGTTGAACCTGCGCTGGCGAGCTCACCCTCCTGCACTACCATCCATTGTCAGGCTCAGCATCATCCAGGGGAACTCCTTTCGGAGCTAACAGAGGCTGGTCAAGCATCCTGCTGCCCAGGGATCAGTTGCCCAGTAGTTAGGGATAGTCCCTGACATAAGGCAACTGGTACCCTCATTTACAGTGAGAAAATGGAGTCACACCGCCAAGGGTCAGAGACACTCAATTAGACAGAAGGAGGGCGGGCTTATTCCAGGCCTGCTCCCCAGACTTAGAAACTTAGGGGGCTGCCCTATGCGGGAACACGGGCCCCTTCAGGAGGTCGGGCGGGTTGCTGTGCCCCACACTGACCCTTCCGTACCTTCCCTTGCATAGAAAAAGCATGAGGAGGACGGAGGAACCACGGACACCGCCACCATCCTGTCCAACCAGCACGAGAAGGACAGCGGCGTGGGGCGCACGGACGAGAGCACGCGTAACGACGAGAGCTCAGAGCAGGAGAACAACGGCGACGATGCCACGGCAGCATCCGCCGCGCCGCTGCCGGGCCACAGGAAGCTCAGCTGCAGCCAGGACACCCTGGGCAGCGGCGACCTGCCCTTCAGCAACGAGTCCTTCGTGTCGGCCGACTGCACCGACGCAGACTACCTGGGTATCCCGGTGGACGAGTGCGAGCGCTTCCGCGAGCTCCTGGAGCTCAAGTGCCGGGCGGGCAGCGTCGGGCCCTGCAGTCCCTACTACTCTGGCAGTGGCCTAGACGCAGCCAAGAGCGACCCCGAGAGCGTGGACCAAGAGCTGGCGCTGCTGAACGAGGAGCTACGCAGCATCGAGCTGGAGTGCCTGAGCCTGGCCCGCGCGCACCGGGCGCCGCCACTGCGCGAGCCAGGACGTGAGCCCTGGGCGCTGCCCCACGGCGGCCTGCGCACCTGCAACCCCGGCGCCGATGCGCGCCGCCGCGAGCTCTCGGACATCACCGAGCTACCGGAGAGGTCCGACAAGGACAGCTCGAGCGCCTATAACACGGGCGAGAGCTGCCGCAGCACGCCACTCGCGTTGGAGATCTCGCCCGACAACTCCCTGCGGAGGGTGGCCGAGGGCCTGGGCCGCCCTCGCGGCGAGGGTCTCGCCGAAGTCCCCGGGCCAGTTGCCAACAGCCTACTGGCCATCACCGAAGACCCCGAGCTTGGCTCCCCTACCTACGGCTCCTCGGCAGCCTCGGAGTCGGGCCCTGGCCAGGCCCCGGAGGGTCACGAGCGCAGGGCAGGCGACAACAGCCGCAGCCCCGCGGGCAGCCCCACGCCGGGCTCGGCACACGCAGCCTCGTGCCCACACTCGCCTTACAAGCACGCACACATCCCGGCGCACGCACGCCACTACCAGAGTTACATGCAGCTGATCCAACAGAAATCGGCCGTGGAGTATGCTCAGAGCCAGGTGAGCCTGCTGAGCGTCTGTAAGGACCTGGGTCCCAGCGGCGCCTCGGAGCCGAGGATGCAGTGGAAGGTGAAGGTGCGCAGCGACGGCACGCGCTACATCACCAAGAGGCCGGTCCGCGACCGCCTGCTGCGCGAGCGCGCGCTCAAGATCCGCGAGGAACGCAGCGGCCTCACCACGGACGACGACGCCGCCAGCGAGCTCAAGACCGGGCGCTACTGGAGCAAGGAAGAGCGCAAGCAGCACGTGGTGCGCGCCCGCGAGCAGCGGCGCCGGCGTGAGCTCATGATGCAGAGCCGCCTGGACTGCCTGCGCGAGCAGCACGCGGCCGACGAGCGCCGGGAGCTGAGCATCCTGGAACTGAGCCACAAGAAGATGATGAAGAAGAGGAACAAGAAGATTTTCGACAACTGGATGACCATCCAGGAACTGCTCACGCACGGCACCAAGTCTCCGGACGGCACGAGGGTGTACAACGCCTTCCTGTCGGTAACGACGGTATAATTGGCCGTGCGTTCCTGGGCGCTGTGTACATACCAAGAGACCACTCCGGGGGAGGGCAGGAGAGCGACACACCTGCCTCGTTCAATGCGGCAGGCTCCTTGTACATACGACGAGCGCGGCCACCGTGTCTATAGTCCAGATAGGGCACCGCCCTCAGCGCTGGGTGCCATAGCTCTATTTTAAGCGGAGGGACAAAGCACACCCTTCCCTACCTTGGAGGTCAATGTTAACAGCTTTTTTTGCGAATAGCGGTTGTACTTTTTTACCTGGTACCTTTTACATAAAAGTGTTTTAAATTTCAGAAAGATCTTTTATGAAGCTTTCACAGAATAATTTCTTTAAACTATATTCATATGAAAAAAAAAAAGTTAAACGTGCTTCTTTTTTTCCTGCCTAAAACACAAATGCGATTGCCAGCCTGTATTTTTAATGGATCCTCCCCCCGCCCCCCCCCCATTTTATAACGTTGCTTCGCTGAATGTGTTTCATATGAGTGACCATTAATATATTATGTGGGTCGAGGTTTCAACTCCAAGCCACGGAACCCTGTGGGGCAGGCTTGACTCTGCACTGGCACACCAGCCTGCCGCTGTGAAAGGTTGGGAGATGAAGTTTCCCAGAAGACTCTCGAGGTTTGGAAAGAATGCAGGATATCTTGCAGCTTTACGAAAGTTTACGGCATGTTTGCAAACAGTGCAGCCCGTTGGAAGCATTTGCATGCAAAGGAAACCGTTTGTGGAATTTCAAGTGCTCATCATCGTAGTAAACCTTGGCTTTGTAGATTTGAAGGCACAGACTTGTGCGAGTTCATGAAATCATACTTCGTCACAAACATTAAGTAAATGAAGTTAAAATAAATTATTTTCTATTGGAAATGCCTTTCCTGTGATTTCTCTGTTTGCATTCTTGCTTAGAAGAGGGTGTTCATTTTCTCCTTGGTCCCATCACCCACTGCTTTGGAAGGAGTGAAGCCTTTCAGACAAGCTGATTCCTCCGTTCAGCCCAGAACCCAGAGAGAAAAAGCCAAGGTCTAGCAGGGAAGAATGAGGAATCAGTAGCACCGTATAATCCTGCATTCCAACTGCCTGTCTTACGCAAAGTTCCCAAGAGCCTATTGGCTAGAGCTGTAACAAGTTGGTCCATTAGGGTCCTGTTTGCCGCAGAATCTTGGTTTATGCGTGTCACTGTTCCAGATGGGGAGCTTGTGTCAGAAGCACCTGCCGATCAGGCATTGCTTCCAGGGTTTCAAAGGTGATATGTTTCAGATACCTGCCAGCATTCTAAGCAATGAGCTTTCTCTCGGTTGTTCCCTGATTATAAAGTGTTCACCCACTTCAGTTATAACACCTACTGGAAAAGTGGTTTTGTTTTTGTTTTTAAAGAAGAGGAGATTCAGAAAGGCATCATTTGCATTTGTCATGATGCCTGGCACCTGGTGGACTTACTCCGTAATCTGAGTGATGTTCTGGTTGCAGTGACCTAGTGGTTTAGGCAGCTCAAAAATAGACCTAGTTTGAACCAAAACCCTCTCCTTTGGGGCCAGCATCTTGAGACTAATTAGTACTCACACATATAATAAAGCAACTTAATGAAAATAAAACACTGAAACACTTACTCCTCGCTATTAAGATGTCTGTTCATTATTCCCCCCAGAACTGCACATTGCTAAGATAATTATGTCTACTGCATTATTCTAATCAACCCTCCAAGGTGAAATTTTTGCACAGTGGTCTATTTGAGAGCCACAGTTTTCTGGTGCTCTCTGGGGTTCCTCTTCGGATAGAAATGGGTCCTCAGCTCGCAGGAGGAGCGTTGTCCTGCCAGCCTTCCCCCCCTCCACCCCGCCCCACCATGCCCAGCACGCCTCGATTCCCTCCATGCTTTCCTAGTTGGTGTTTCACAGAAAGAAAACAACAGCCAGATGAGGTCTAACTTGCCATGAGGCGTATGGAAATAGCCAAGTTTATTTGGGGAAGCAGATTTCTTCCCCTTGTGTATTCTTCATAAAGGCCAGAAGGGCACACGTGACCTTAAGAACAAAGATTTCCCCAGTCCAAACATTGATGCAGTGGCAAGATCAAGTGGAAGGATCCGTGTGCTTGTCGGGGACCTCTGGATTTAGGGGTCAACCTGCACACTTACTAAAAGGTAGATGGAGGTAATAACATCCAAAACCAACTCTAAAGCCTTGAATTCCAAGTTATGTTTTCAAATCATTTTTATCATCTGCATATGCTCTGTCATAACTTGCAAAGTAATCTAAGATTTCAGCAATCTGATTTAGTAGATCAGCTTCTAAAAGGCATAGTAAGTGACTTCAGAAATCATCACATTTTAAAAATATATTGATTTGTTTGTTTTGAAAGAGTTGCAGAGAGAAGGAGAGAGATCTTTCATCCCCTAGCTCACTCCCTAGATGAGTACTGGGCCAGGCAGAAGCCAGGAGCCAGGAGCTCCATCTGGGCTCCCATGTGGGTGGCAGGGGCCCAAGCACTTGAACCATCTTCTGCTGCTTTTCCCAAGTGGTTAGCAGGGAGCCGGATCAGAAGTGGAACAGCCAGGACATGAAGCAGTGCGCATATGGGATCCCAGTGTTGCAATTCCCAGTAGAAACATTGCTGAGCTGTGATCAAGATTTACCTGGGGAATAATGATGAGATGATTTGCAACTTTCATTCCCCTGACTGGGAAATCTCAGCTTCAGTGCAAACAGAACACACACGACATCAGAACTTTCAACCACCTTTGTTGCCTAGTCCTGATGTTGTGGGCCCACATAACAATCTGATGGAAACTACAGGTTGTCTCTGCAGTGTGTGTGTGTGTGTGTGCGCGCGCGCGCGCTTACAGTGAATAACATGTAAATAAGTTGTACATCATTTACATAAGGGCCAACTGAAGCTGGTGACTCTAGAAGCGTGTTTTTTCAAGCTTTTGATCTCAGTTGCATTGACTATTTAATTTTAATGCCCACTTTTAATATCAAAAACGTACATATTTCCTATTAGAATCACATTGTTTAAGGCAATTAAAATTCAATGAACCATTCCTACCTATACTCTTGAAATCATTGTGCTAAATGGGTTTTCTTTTTACACACAGCCAAATACATTTAGGAAGGATGAGTGCATATTCTCCATGGGGGCCTTTCCACTGGCTGGATAACTCGAGTTTAATTCTGGCATACAAAAGGAAGGAAAGAGAGGAGAACTCATTGGTTGTTTAGAACTGTACTGTTTGGTGCAGCAGCCATGTCTGGCCATTACACTTAAAATATGGTTAGTCTAGGGAGTGGAAATTTAGCCTAGCGGTTACGATATTTGTGTTACATACTGGAGGACGTGGTTCGAGTCCCAGCTGCAGCTTTCCAACATTGTGCATGGGAGGCAGCCGTGATGGCTCGCGTGGCTGGGCCTTGCTTGGTTTGAATTCCCAGCTCCTAACTCAGCCCTGGCCCAGCCCTAGCCAAACTGCATGCATTTGGGAAGTATACCAATAGGAGCTGTCTATCTCTCTGCCTCTCAGATAAAGAGTTTTGCTTTTTTAATTTACACTTGGTACGAATTAAAATATTCCATGAAGTAGATTTTAAAGATCCAGTGTTGAAAGAGAACGTAAATTATTTTGATATTTTTAGTGCATGCTGACATAACATTTTGCATGTGTTGGCTGAAATCTTATGCATAATGTTGTTTTGCCTTTTACTTTTTAAAATGAATTGTGAGGAGATGTTGTGCTCCATCTACGGCTCCCATAATAGTTACACTTCAATCAGATAGCGCTGAAGCTGAGAGCATCAGGCACATACATGGAAAACACTTGAACTCCTCATCTCACTAAATCCTTGGAGCGATTCTGCAGGGCAGGTGGTCTGATCAACAGTGGAGACCCCGGTGGAGAACTGTGCCCTGTGAGTGGAGAGATGTGATTTGAATTTCCATCTACCTGATGCCAAACCCTTTGCTTCTCACCACGGAGCCTCCAAGGACTCAGGGAGTGTCTGCAAACATGTTGACACTATGCTAATATGTGTAATCTAATCATGATTACAATAGAAGAAATGATTTCAAAGTGATAGGCATTTCATTCAGCTCCCTTTGAGTTCTCAATTACTGAAAATACGGACTCTTGGCAAGAACACACAACAACACAGAAAACTACAGGGATGTGGAGCACGAATAAAGCTTTTCATCTTCTAAATGAAAACAGGCGCTTTCCAATAGCACAAACCACAAATACGATGCACAGAAGTATGCACTGCTTAGGGAATACGAGTCGGAGAGCTAATTAAGATTATAAACGGAAGTATGAAAATTAACCAAATAATTATCCCTTTGTAGCCTTCAGAAAGAAGTAGGTTACAGGTTACGTGTTAGCAAAAGGGCCCAAAACCAAGGAGGCGAATGCGGTACTGCCACAAGCAATTACAGCTCTCGCTTTTATTTCTGTTTCCCAGTTGTTTTAAGTATTTTAGGATTTCTGCGGTGCATCAACTAATTAAAAAGAAATCACTAAAGCCAAGATAAGATGCAAGAATTCTCGCAGCAAATGCTGTAGTTTTCAGTTTTGATTAAATGCGAATTCCCTTAAGCAGTTACAGAACAAAGTGTGGGCTCTTTGGGTTTCATTCAAACGGGTTTTTCTGCTTAAATGATCCATTTTTCTCTAGCTTCCGGTAGCAGCTAATCCTGAAAGCATGGAGCCTACAGGGGTTCTAATGTGGTTTTTTTCCCTTTCAGTGGCAGAAAGCTGACCTCCTTGCACTCAGCATCCTTTTAAAAAAGAAAAATGGAGATTTAATGACCCTTCTTTCAAGGGGACCATTGCAAATTTCAACTTGCTCACCAATTTCCTGAGCCTGGCACAAATCCTCAAAAGTCAAATTATACTCCCTGGACCTCACTGGATTCTCAAAAATATACTGGGGCTAAATTAGCTGGGATGTTTCATCCTGCAAACATTGCAAACATTCTGGGTCTTGTTTGGCCTTGTTTTTGTTTAGGATTGATTTATTTATTTGAAAGACAAAGTGACAGGGAGGAGGGAGAGACAAAGAAACATCTTCCATCTGCTAGGTCACTCCCCAAATGGCCACAGCAGCCAGGGACTGAACCAGGCCAAAGGCAGGAGGGCGGAACTCCCTCTGGACGTCCCACACGGGTAGCAGAAAGCCACGCACTTGGATCATCTGCTGCTATCGCAGGAGCATTATCAAGGAGCTGGGACTCAAACCAGCCCTCCAATAATGGACACGGACATGGCAAGCAGTGGCTTAACTCACTGTGCCACAAACATCGCCAGCCATTATGATTTCATGAGCCAATCTTAGCTTGAAGGAATCCAGATTGGTCTTCTTGCTTCCAACAGAATCGCTTCAGCCAGTAGCTACCATGTGTTCATCTGGTATAGGAGCATGGAAGATCCTTCTGGAGTTTATAGTCTAGCGGGGGCAAGCAAGCCATATAGCCCAGTCACCCCACAAATACTTATCCACATTTCAACAAGCTTGGAGTGGGGGCAGATGATGAGCCCATACTGTGTGTGTGTTTAAAGAGGGTTTCCTGGGGTGGGGGGGGGCAGGAAACTGCAACCATTGATATGAGAGCCAGTAGATGGATGTGAATTAATTAGGCAAGGATAGCATCCTTCACACAGAGGCAGTGTCATGTGCAAGGGTCCTGGGGTAGCAGTCACTAGTCTTACTTGAAACAAAAATAGCATGACTTGGGCACAAGGAAACACTGGAGAAGAGAATTAAGATCATGAGGTAAGAACAGATGGGAAGGGGTCAGAAGGAGCCAGGCTACCATGTGAGCATGAATACTCCTTTTGGACATAGGCAGCATTTATGGAGCACTAATAGTACCGGGCGACTCTGCTGCATGGCTTTCATGGGCTTTCTGCCTTAACCATAAGCAAAGCAGCAGCCAGGGAAGATGTTATCATTATTTCACACACAAACAAGTAAAGGCAACTTAGATGCAGGCGGCTGGGATAGGTGGCCCATGGCAGAAGGGGAACCCAGCTCTGTCTAACTCTTAAATTTCACTGCAAGAAAGCAGCAAGTCACTGCGGATTTCACCCTGGGGAAGACTCACGGATCCGTGAGCTGACCACTTCGTGCTCTGCCTTTTCCCACTCGGGACTTGCTCCATCTATAAGCATGCTGCTCCTCATTTCCTAGCAACAGCAGATGCTATGCTCAACAGGCAGAGTCAACTCCCATGTACAAAGTCAGCCAAGATGGACAAAGCATACTTCCCTCTCCGGGGCTCTAATCCCCATGAGACAGACACAGCTCATCTTCGCATCCCCTCAGCTGCAGCCCTTTCTGCCTCTACTACCCTTGGAATGGGGAAGGTGCTGATCGGATGATCCCAGGGAGTACACAAGCAAGCCAGCCACTTAGGTGGATTTAGGTTCACACAACATCCCCTAAAGCAGCTCTCGTGAACTGGGCCTGGCTGTGTCAGGTGGGCGATTCCACAGGGAAGCGGGCAGCTTTGCTCCATTGCTGCCAACCTGCTCAGCTCAACCTTCCCTCATCAACAGAGGCTCCTGAGGTTCCAAACGCACTGAAGTTCCTCCGCATGGCAAATTGGGTGCACACATAACACAGCAGGGCTAAATAAATTCCCAGTTAATTGTAATTTAAGCTTTTCTATTTTCCAAGAGGCAGGGGGCTGCAGACACGCAATGGCGGTTTTTGCAAATGCCTGACAGTTACTCAGAGCAAACAAAGCCTGCTTGACGGGTCTTAGAGCAGCTGAACAAAGGTGCTTGGGTTGCAGCGGGAAAGTGGGTCTTACCTGGAAATATCTGCAGGGCAGCCTATGTCTTCAGAAGTTGCCGATTGAAACTGAGAGTTTGTTACCTTCGGAACACGGGCATGTCTGCTCTCTGGGTGCCTGGCCACAAATGTTTTCACTGATGCTCTTTGCAATAGGCTTATATTTGACTAGTTTTGGAACCCAATAAACACATCTGGCTCTTCTGACCCAGGCTTTACAAAAATGGGGAGATCCGTTTCTACCTTTTCATCCATGACGCCTCATGCTTTCTGTTTTGAAGATTTATTTATTTGTTTGATGACTAATTTACTTATTTATTGATTTGAAATACCAGTATATGAGAAACAGAGGGAGAAAGGAAGAGAGAAAGAGACAGAGAGATGATCCTCCCTCTGATTCATTTCCCAAACAACCCACTAGCTGCAGCCGGTCTGGGCTGAAACTGGGAGCCCAGAACTCCATCCTGCTCTCCATGTGGGTGGCAGGGGCTCGGATGCTTGGGCTCTCTTCTGCTAACTTCCAAGGCAGGAAGCTGGGTCAGCAGTGGAGCAGCCAGGACTGGAACAAACCCTCCAATATGGGATGCCAGTGTCACAGGTGACAGCTTAGCCCACTGCACCACGAGGCAAGCCCCAACACTGCTGCTATCCTCATTTTCTCCAATTGTCAGCTCTTCAGTAACCACCTAAAGTATCACAATCTTGTTTCTCTTATGAACAACAGGTGCAGTTTGCAAATTGACACTTGGTGTGTATTTCTTCATTCATCTGTGTCCTTTGGACATTGTTCCTAGAAAAATGCACATGTTGTTGCACAGTTCTGTACTTGGAAACATGACCAAGCGCTGAATGGATTTCTCGAAACCCAGACAAGTGAAGTTAGTCAATATTCAGTCTTTCTGAAGAGAAGAGATCTGCAAGGAAGGTGCATCTACCACCAAAGCCAATCAGCATGTGTAAGGCATTGCTAAGTGGTGAGCCAGGACGTACACCTTCCACATGAGCTGTGGGAGATGTCATCAGCAGCCAGCCAGGTGCCTATAGGATACCCAAATGCTTTCTTGTCTTTTTAAGATTTATTTATTTCACTTCAGAGTTATAGAAAGAGAGAGAGAGCTCTTCCATCTGCTGAATCACTTGCCAAAAAGGCTGCAGTGAATAGAACTGGACCAAAGTCCAGTCCAAAGTCAGGAGCTTCTTTCGGGTCTTACACACAGGTGTGGGGCCCCAAGGACCTGGGGCCACCCTTTGCAGCTTTCTCAGGCCATTATTAGCAGGGATCTGGATGGGGAGTGGAACAGTCAGGACTCAAACCTGCACCCATATGGAATGCTGGCAGTACAGATAGGTTACCCTGCTGTGTCATCCCACTGGTGCCTGTTTCTTATTTTTGACACAAAGGCTCTTGTATAATTTAAGGAGAAGTTACAGAGAATGCACACGATGTTGCATATAAGATAGGAGATTCACAGACTTGCTATGCTGCATTAAGCAAAGAGACAATAAATGATGATTCAATTTCCTATTCCAAAAAAGTCATCTTTATGACCTTGGACTTGGCAATAGATTCTTAGATAAGACACACAAAGCACAAGCAATGAAACTAAAAATAGATACATTGGTGAACATTTTATACACCAAAGGACTTTATTAAGAAAATGGGAAAATAATCTATTGAATGAAAAAAATGTGCAAACCAGATATAATTGATAAGGGTCTGGCATGAAGAGTATATCATCTCCAGCCATTTTGGATGACAAGTACACCTTGATCCAACCTGGCAATAAAATGATAACCCAGTGAAAACGTAAGCCAAGGACTCCACCCCAAAACACATTTCTCCAAAAATGATACACAGATGGGCAATACACTCATGAAAAGTTGGTCATATTTAGGAACATGTAAACCCAAACCACAATGAGGTACCACCACCACATCATGTCGATTGGAATGGATTATTAGGGAGTGTGGGGGAACAGAAAATAACAACGATGGTAAAGATGTGGAGAAGTGACTATTCCCCCCTCTCCCCCAGCACCATTGCTGGGGTTTGGAAACATCCAGCCACTCTGAAAAACAGGGTGGTGGTTCTTCAAAAAATGAAATGTGGAATTACCTCTTAATTTGGCAATTCCAAGGGAAGTGAAAAACAGAATCTGGAACATATATTTACGGCAGTGTTGATCAAAGCGTTACTCACAGCAACCAAAATATGGGGGCGGGACTTCATGTGCCCATCAACAGTTACACGAATAAACATAATGCTGTACACACGTGCAATGGAATTTAATCATAAAGAAGGATTGGAATCCTGAAAATAAAAACATTTTGGAGAAAAGATACTAGCGTGAACTTCACACTGCCAGTCTGCGCACTTAGAAATGATTAAAATGGTAAATTCTATTTCGTTTATAGATACATAGCATCCATTATATAATCTTGAACATATAATCACAATTCTTAAAAACTCATGCTTTTGTAACCTTCACAGACTTCCTATGTCATTGATTGAGGAGCACAGGATTATTTCAAGTCTTGTGAAGACCTAGGGAGAGCTATGGACACTCACCCCAAAGCGAACCCACTGGCCACATTTTACATGCAACCCCAGGAGGTAAAAAAAAAAAAAAGAAAGAAAGAAAGAAGGTGGAATTGCAGATCATAAGGAAATAAGTGCAGGACCTGGAGAAGAACATGCATGAGAGCAGAGGTCTCAAAGCAGAGCAGCGGGGCTGCAACTCCCAGGCTGCCCCTGAAAATGCCCTTCTTCGGGTATCAAGTCAGATACCCAGAGACGGAGCCACTCAGAGAAAGGACAAGCAGTCTGCTCTAAAGCTCTCCAGATGACCCCATGGGTACACACTACAGTTCGAGAAGTATTGCAAATAAACAGGAAGACTGACCATTCCTCCCGCCCTCATACCTGTCCCTCCAGCCCTTCAACCAGCTGCTAGATATAACAGGCACATTGTCAAGCATTAGAAACAAACGGACAAGCAATTGACATGGGATGATGTACTTTAAGATGGGTTGTCACAGAAGACCTCTAAATATTGCAGCTGAGACCAAACGTTTAAAAGCCAGCCATGCACAACGGGGAGCAAGAACATGCTGGGCTAACTGAAACAGCAAGAGGAAAGGTCCTAAGTAGATGACAACTTTTCTCAAGGAATAGAGTGCTTGACCAGGCAAGCTCAGGAGTCTGCAGTTCAAGGAACACGGGGGTGACTGGGCTTTGAGCCTGACTCCCTGCCGACACACCTGCCTTCGCTCTGAGAACAATCGCCTTTCTTGTTCAACACTGCACGGGAAACCACACAGAGGGGAGGTCCGTGTGCACATGAGGCGTCCTTTACAGAGTCCGGTTTGTTCTCCTGGCAGGATGAACTCCCAGTGACCTTGGGCAAAGGGACTCCCAGGTGTCTCACTGAGCAAGGAGGCGGAAGTAGGGTTGTGCACAGGGCTCTGACCTTCCACAATTTACTCTGAAGTTAGCCCAGTCCTCCTCATTTCAGACAATAAAAGAAAAAAAAAAAAAAAAAAAGACGGCTCCAAGACAAATTCAAGATGGCATCATAAAAAGTGCATGAAAGCATAAGAAAGAACGCAGTGACAAAAATAACTGGAACTTTCCAAGCTAGGGGAGCCAGAGCTAAGGACTTGGAGCCAAGTCACTGCGGAAGCACCCTGGATCACTCAGATGTAGTTCAAGGTTGAGCCACACTGAAAGCCCGCCGGCCAAGGCAGCACAAAGAGACCGCCAGCCTCGCCACCACTGCTTGATATTTTATGCCTAAGACACCAGCTTTTCCTCAATTACGCCCAACAGGAAAATGTCCTTGGCTGTGTTTGTTAAAGTTAAAAAACACTTTCATATAGTTACCAGAGATATCGCTTAAGCTATAAAGAGCCAATTTGAAAAAAAAGTATATTATGCTGTGATATCCTGCCCATATCCACAATGTTCTCAATTGTTGCAAAAGATCAGAACTTGGATGAGGGGTGAGTGCACTTTTTCTATAAAGGGACATACATAGATATCATGAGATACATGGGCCCGAGGACAAAGTCAAGACTACTGTGGAGTACCTATGGAAGAAGGGAGAAAACAACTTTCCACAATCTATTCTGCAAACATTGCATTTACATAGAATCTTTCATAATATAAGTCTATTATTGAGAGGAGCAGAGCTGGAGAGGAGAAACAAAATTTTGCTTACCTGGGATTCATGATTACGTGTATTCACGGGTGAAAAGCATTCATAGCTCACCAGCCCCATAGACAGAGCAGCAGGCTGAACTGGGGTTAGGAGTTGTAGCTATAGTCTGTTATTTCCTGGTTTAAACCATGTAGTCTGAAGAGTTCTCTAGAGAAACAGAACCCATAATGTGTGTGTGTGTGTACATATGGAGATGATGGATTACAACGCTACATACATGAGAGAGAGACAGAGAGATGTTAATGACATAAACATGTGGAATTGGCTGTCATGATTACAGACGCAGGCAAGTCCCACAGGCTGTGGGTCCAGTAAGCCGGAGATCCAGGCAGTGCTGTAGCTCCCGTCCTTCAGTGGGAACGCCTGAGAATCGGGCAGAGCTGAGATTCAGTCTGAGTTGGAAAAGAAGAAAGAAAGCGGATGAGGGACATCAGGCAGGAAGACCTCTCTCTTACTCTTTACCTGCTAGATTTGTCTCATTAAATTCACATCAGTGCTGGGGGGAAGGTGGGGGACCAAAGCAAGCCTCAGTGTCATCCAAAACATGCCGAGCTTCTGATGCTATGCAGATACAACCTGGGCTCCCTACGGTTCACCTCTAGGTACTGCCCAGCTTCCCATTATTACAACTCGGAGACCTCAGACTCCAAGGTGCGGTTAAATTGTGCCCCAAGTTAACGTTCAAAGCTCCCATGGCCCAGGAATATGATCTTTGCAATTTGGGTCTTTACAACAAAATCAAATGGACTCGAATCCAACTTTATGAGAAGGGAGGGAATTTGGAGACAGACACAAGGTGGATACCATGTGAAGGCAGAGGCAAAGATGGAGGCGGTTTTAGAGGCCGAGAGCTCCCAGACATTACCAGCAAACTTCAGAAACCCAAAGAGAGATCAGTCCAGAGACTCGTGGTCCTCCAAAGAACCCACACTCACCCCCACCCCCGGCCAGCACCTGGTCCTGGGACTTCCGGCTCCTGACCTGATGAGACAATGGCTTTCTGTTGTTAATAGGAATTGTGCAACTTCACTATTGCCAATCTAGGCAAATTTCTTGTGAAATTTCCTATTCCTCCTCTTGGTGTCTCTCCAGTAGTATCATCGCCAGGTTTTTGGAGTACCTATTTTAAAAGCAAATCATTTAATTATTCTTCATAGCACTAGCTATGATATCTGTCTCCCACGTTGCAGAACCCAGGCCATAGGTTGTCTCTGTCCCCTTCACGCCATCTACTGGGTCATCCAAAGGGATCGCAGACATGGAGGATATGTGCCATCCAGAACAGATGTTTACGCTAGTGGATGGGGAATCTCTCTCTCTTCTTCTTCTTCTTCCCTTCCTTGTTTCTTTCCTTCCCTCTCTTCCTCAAGTAAATAAATGAAAAATTAAAAATAAATTCAGTATGGGCCTGGCACAGTAGCATAGTGCCTAAAGTCCTTGCCTTGCTCGTGCTGGGGTCCCATATGGGCACTGATTCTATTCCCAACAGCCCTACTTCCCATCCAGCTCACAGCTTGTGGCCTGGGAAGCAATCGAGGATGGTCCAAGTCCTTTGGACCCCGCACCTGCGTGGGAGACCCGGCCATAGGCTCCTGACCCGTGGCTTCAGATCAGCTCAGTTCCGGCCTTTGCAGCCGTTTGGGGTGTGAAGTAACAGGCAGAAGATCCTCCTCCCTGGATGCAAAATCCATATTGCAAAGCCCGTTGTGAATCCAGAAAGTTGATAAATATCAATTTTCATTTGATGATGGGCATATAGGTAGCTGGGAGGCATGTGAAGTCCCAGACAACTCCCTACAAGTTCCGTGTCGGCCTCTTTTAGATGACTCCTGGCGATGCATGGTAGGACAGCTGTGGTTGGCCCATGTACCACCCTGGCTGGCCTGTATGACAAGTCCCCTCTGTGCACTGCCTGGGCCTGCCTCCCAGGCCCCAGCAAGCTCCATGTCTTAGAAACCACACTTTCACACCACATTGAGACTTGGAACCAGCGATATAAGGAAATATCTGTTTGGCTCCTGCGACTTTGAGACTGTTTCAATGTCCTTATCATAAAGTTACCATTAGGGACCATTTCCACTCCCATCACACACCTGATACCATGACACTTGTCATAGTCCCAAAAAGGGGCTGTCTTCTTTTCAGTAATCCACTAGAGTTCACCCTGACAGTACCTCTAAACTGCTGGATGGTACAAAGAGACGGCCCAGCCTGATGGAGAGGGGGATTTCTTTTGTGGAGGGCTTGGTGGCTTTTTGTTGGCTAGGCATTTTCCTTTGTTTGGAACCTTTTAGCATTTTGATTGTTTGCTTTCTCTTTCTGTCTCTTCCCTTCTCTCTAGCTGGCCCCCCCTTAGCGCCTGAATTCTCACTGTTACTTTCTTCTGCATTAATCCTGCTTCCCTCCTCCCTGTTTGCCAATATGCCTGTGCTTTTGAATTGCTTCCTGCCTGGAGGGAAAACCCTACAGTAAGCCCAGCAGGAAGTCCCACACCTCACGACTTCAGTGCAAACTTTTGTTGCTTTGCTTTGCTTTCCCTAACACTCCTTCTTCACATACCACAGAGCCACAGATTCAGAACCATAGTCAGGAAATGCTGACAATTCACTTTGAACAGTGGAAAACTTCTTTTTAAAAAAGATGATGTTTATTCTTATTGGAAAAATAGATCAGATTTATGGAGAGAAGGAGAGACAGAGAGAAGGATCTTCCATCCAATGGTTCATGCTCCCAAATGGCCACAATAGCTGAATGGATCTGAAGCCAAGAGCCAGGAGCTTCTTCTAGGTCTCCCACATGGCTACAGGGTTCCAGGCTTTGGGCCATCTTCTATCACTTTTGTAGGCTGTGAGCAGGCAATTGGATGGGAAGTAGGACAGCCAGGACACAAATTGGCACCCATATAGGATCCAGGTGCTTGCAAGGGGAGGATTTAAACACTGGACCATCGTGCCAGGCCCTGAATAATGGATAATTTCTTAAGAGAGATCCATGAGAGAAAAAGCAGTCATCTGGCACCTAGCCATCCTGACTCAGATGCAAAGTCTACAGAAGAAAGAAATAGAAGGGGGGAAAAGGAAGGGAGGGAGGGAGGGAGGCAGGCAGGCAGGCAGGAAGGAAGGAAGGAAGGAAGGAAGGAAGGAAAGAAAGAAATAAGAAAAGAAAGAAAGAGAGAGAGAAAGAGAAAGAAAGGAAGAAAGAAAGAAAGAAAGAAAGAAAGAAAGAAAGAAAGAAAGAAAGAAAGAAAAGAAGAAAGAAAGAAAGAAAGAAAGAAAGAAAGAAAGAAAGAAAGAAAGAAAGAAAGAAAGAGAAAGAAAGGAAGGAAGGAAGGAAGAAAGAAAAATTTGTCCTCATTAGGTCTCTACCTAACAAGAAATTACTAGTGTTTTTTCAGAACCAGCTTTCAGCTCTCCTACACCAAAGAATCAAACTCTCCCGTGAAGATTTGTTAGGCAGTAAAAGCAAACAATTATTAGAAGCAGAAAAGCCCAAAGAGCTTAAAATGTGATTAGCTTTGCTGATAAGAGTGTGGCATTGAGGTGACCATAAATTGTTGATAAGAGCCTTAAGCAGGCCTATCAGCAGGTGCAGCAGGATCAGAAAGCAAATAGAAACGGGATTCTTTGTTATTTGTTCCCCCAAAGAACCCTCTGGCCTAGGGCACACAGATAACTGGCCCCTACCTGGAAGTCAGGACCAGATAGTCAAATGGGTGTTATCTGGTCTGTGGACTGTGCAGGCACAGAAGGAGAGAGACCCAGGCTTTCTAAGGAAACATAGCCCAGTGTGGCTGAATGTGCCAAAGGTCACACCGAGGACTCCACCTTACAATCCAGTGCCTTTGTGTCTACATTCTCCTCGCGTGAGAGCAGTCCCCAAAGGCTATACAAGCTGGGCGAAATCAGAGGAGGATAGGGACCACCCTGTCTCAGACCTAGGAGAGATGGCAATGTGGTGGCAGCAATCTCTGCCCACTCCTTGAGCACTGCCTGGGTGCCACGCACTGAGCTGAGCCCTTGACACTCACTCCCAAGCCTGCAAGGGGTGAGTTTTTGCATATCCAGGACTTCCAAGCCTCTGTGAGACTAAACAACCTGCTCGAGACCACGTGGTCAGCAAGCGGTGAGCCTGGGAAGCACTCTTGGAATTCCACCAAAACCACGGTGTGGACTCATTCACTGAAGGCATGGATCCAGGAAAGAAGTGGGCATCTCCAAGATTGTCCCTAGTCAGCAGGGGAGACCTGCAACCAAAGGCAGGAACAAGGCCATGTGCTGGCCTTAAAGACAGCACCTGGCTCCTTCCCTAAGCACCTTCCTCTCCCCGCGTCATGTTGCATGAAAGAAAAGTGTGGAGTTTCTTGCACAACACTTGCAAAAAAGCAATTCTGTCTTGACCCCAAAGCTGGAGAACTTATTTTTTTTTTCTGTTTATGGACAAAAATTGGCCCCAAACTCCTATAGTCTTTTCTTTAAATGATTTATTTCTGTTTATTGGAAGGGCAGATTTACAGAAAGAAGGAGAGACAGAAAGATCCATCTTTCTGGTTTGTTCCCCAAATGTCCCAATGCCCAGGTGACTCAGCTGATCTGAAATCAGGAGTCAGGAGCTTCTCCTAGGTCTCCTATGTGGGTGCAGGGCCCAACGACTTGGATCACCATCCACAGCTTTCCCAAGCCACAAAGAGGGAGCTGATTGGGAAGTGGAGCATCTGGGACATTAACCAGTACCCGTATAAGATACCAGCACTTGCAAGTGAAGGATTAACTAATTGATCAAAAATCCTATAGCATTGTCTTTCTCCTAGAAACAGTGCTTTGGTCATTTTTTCATGTCCATGAATAAGTGTCTGCAACTCCATTTCTCACAAAGATACAGCGTGCACCATATGTACCATATGGACACAGGGAGCATGACACGGACACAACACATCACATGGACACATTACATGGACACAGAGTGCATCACATGGACACATTACATGGACACAGAGTGCATCACATGGACACAGCACTCATCACATGGACACAGTCACATCACATGGACACAGCACTCATCACATGGACATAGCACTCATCACATGGACACAGCACTCATCACATGGACACAGCGTACATCTCATGGACACAGCACTCATCACATGACACAGTGTACATCACATGGACACAGTCACATCACATGACACAGCACTCATCACATGGACACAGCACTCATCGCATGGACACAGCATGTACTCATTGGTTTCCTGAGCAGAGGCATTGCAACCATGGCTACATCCAGCCTGGTACTAGCCTTGTCCAGTGCTGGACAGATGTCATGACTTTCCATTCCCAAAGTTCCTTTTGCAGTTTGAGAGAGCTCACTTCCCGAAAGGCCTTGCTGATGGACACCTACAGGGCTGGCTGGGGTGTTTCAGTAGGGAACGTCCATGTCAGCTATAGAAGGACCATTTACACAGATGTCTGTCTGGTCTTCCAGTTCTCTCTCCCCAGTCAGCATCTTTCCATTTTCTGGTATTCCCTTCCCCATCTGTTCCTTTGGTGACTTCTGCTTCAGGTTCTAAGCATGATGCTACCTCACTGGAGATCCTTCTAGATGGCAGAAGGTTTCCCGTTTGCAAACACACATCACACTTTGGGGTTCTCCTTTCTGCTAAGTGTTTGTGGAAGTGGGAAGAATGTGTTTAATGTCTGTCCCCAATGGGAGACTCACAGCTCTGTGAGGACATGGCATAGGGCTTCCTTGCTCAGCACTGCGTGGCTGACACCTGGCACAGTGCACGAACTGGTCACAGCTGCTTGAAGAGGGTGTGACGAAGGGAGGGTGGACAGAGAAGAGGAAGAAGACGAAGGCAGAGGGAGGGAGGAACAGAGAGGCAGATTGTCCACTGGAATCTTCTAGGGAACTGGGAAGGGGATAGAGAACTAGAGGGGAAAGTTAGTTCATGATCTAGAATTTTCTGTTGACTCAATCACTGGGTCAAATTTTCCCAGGTGCCTGTTAGCTTGTGTGTCAGAGGGCTACAGCAGTAGACAAGAAACAGACAAGGAACACAAATCTGGTCAGGATTGTTTCAGACCTACAAGGCAGAACAGAGTCCATGTAGCAGGCACATTCAAGGGCTGGCGGCCGTCAGGAGTAGCAGCCAGGGAGGGGACCCCTAAGGAGGTGATGCGGGAGGAAGCGGCAACAGGAAGAACTGAAGGTAGAACTCTCTGCAGGAGTGAAACAGGAGATTTTTATTATGGTTGTTATTATTGGAAAGAGAGGAGGAGAGACAGAGAGGAAGGTCCTCCGTCCAATGGTTTATTCCCCAAGCTGCTGCAATGGCCTGTGCTGTGCTGATCCAAAGCCAGGAGCCAGCAGCTCCTCTGGGTCTCCCACGCAGGTGCAGGGTCCCAAGGCCCTAGACTGTCCTCCACTGCCCTCCCAGGCCACAAGCAGGGAGCTGGATGGGAAGTGGGGCCACCGGGATCAGAACCGGTGCCCACATTGGACCCTAGCACGTGCAAGGTGAGGACTTCAACCACCACGCTATCACACCGGGCCCAGGAGGGTTTTTTGTTTTTTTCTTTTAAACTAGTTGCAGTCACCATCATGCAAAGCTGAGCTGAAATTTTCTTATTGGCTAAAATGGACTGTCACAGGGAGGCCCTCCCCAGTACTTGGACAACTTGTAGAGTATATTCCAAACAGAGTGGCTTCAAACATCAGGAATGGGCTCCTTTAGTTGTTTCAAGTAGCCGGAAGTTGGACACACAAGTGCTGGCAGGTCCATGCACCTAATGAAGGCCCCACAGAGAATCAGCCCTGGATCTCTGAGCGTTCTGGGCTCATAGATGCAAGACTCTAATCCCAACTCCAACATCACATGGGCTTTTCCACAATATCTTTGTTCTGCCATGAGTCTCTTTAGGATGCCCTGCAGGACTCCAGCCAGCCCAGATAATCTCAACCTGACGTGTGACCTGTGTCCAGACCCTGCCTCCTAATAAGGACACATTGAGGGGTGCCAGCGTTTCAGACCCCAGCATTAATCGGGGAAGTGGTTCAAAGACAGCCTGTGTTCAAGCAAGCTGATGAGCTTTTTAAGAGCTTTAAGAATGGAGATTCTGGGGTCCAGAGCATGAGCCTCATGGCTAAAGTCCTTGCCTTGCATATGCCAGGATCTCACATGGGTGCCAGTTCCTGTCTTAGCGGCCCCACTTCCCATCCAGCTCTCTGCTTGTGGCCTGGGAAAGCAGTCGAGGGTGACCCAGATTTTTAAAATAACTCCAGTTTCCTGGGTATCTCTTAACAAAGATTTAGAATGAAGTAAGGAATATTTTTGAACAAAAAACTCTGTATAATGTTTTTACATTGGAGGATTTTGATCATTTTTTTCTTACCTAAAAAAAAAAAAACTTATTTTATTTTAACTTGAAATGCAGATTTAAAGAGAAAGGGAGAGACACACATCTGTTACTTCACTCTTCAAATAGCTGCAGTGGCTCGGAGCTGAGCCAACCTGAAGCCAGGAGTTTCTTCCAAGTCTCCCAAATGGGTGCAGGGTCTCAGAGACTTGCACCTTCCTTTGGCATCTTCCCAGGTCACAAACAGGGAACTGGATGGGAAGTGGAGCAGCCAGGACACAAACCAGTTCCTATATGGGATGCTGGTACCACAGGCAGAAGATTAGCGTGCTACTCCATCACCCAAAATGACAGATAGGGAGAGACAAAGAAAGAGAGGAGAGAAAAGGAGAGAATCTTTCATCTACCGGTTCATGCCTCCTATGGTAGCAATACCCAGGGCTGGGCCAGCCTGACATCTCCCATGTAGGTGGCTAGACCTCACGTACGTGGGCCATCTTTCCTTGCTTCCCCAGGTGCATTAGCAGGGAGCTGGGTCACAGGCAGGATTGCTGGGAACTGAGCCCCTGCTCCTACATGGGATCCCGGCATCACAGACAGTTTGACCCACTGCACCACAACGCTAGTTCCTTACAGAGTTACATTTTCAAAGAGAATTTACCCTGATCTTGTTCATGAATTATCCTTATAAATTCCAATTTGTAAGTGTGTACTGGAGAAACTGATTTCGGCTTGCAATGCTTTGGTTGTAATCTATCTTAAAAACAAAATATTACACCATTTAAGAGACCTTAATACTCACCATATTAACCTAAGTTAATTTAGTAACTTTGTAAGAATTACTTAGATTCATGCAAAGTTTTGAAAACTCATACAGTTGAAGTAAATAGAAACTCTTTAAAAATGAGCTTGAACGTTAGCAGCTAGTAAATGCCATGTAAAGTGTTTTAAAGGTTTAATTAAGTTCAACAAATAAGCTCCAATAGTAAGCAAAGATTCTTTAATGAGATTGTTAAAATGTGAGATTTACAAATAGGATCATAAGATATATAAAATGTGAAAATAATTAGGACATTAATAAGCTGAATACTTTAAAAAAAATAGCTATTGGACTAGGCATTTCAGCTAGTGGTTAAAACGCCTATGTCCCATCCACATCAGAATTATGGAGTTCAGCTCCTGACTCCAGCTTCTCACTCACACAGCCCTGGGCAGACAGCAGGTGTACAGGATGTGCACACTGACTGTGTACTTGAGTGTCGTCCGTCCACATGGGAGTCCCGAATTGAGTTCCTGGTCCCCAGCTTTGGCTTAGCCAAAATTCAGCTGTCGTAGGTATCTGGGGACTGAACCAGTATATAGGAGCCCACACTCTTCCCCCAGCCCACCCCATAAAGGACACTAAACAAGCAAGTAGACTGAATGAACCCTGTTTCACTGGCTTGGCATTTCCTCATTGCTCCAGGACGAGTGTGTGGGTATGGATGCCTATGTGTCGTTTCCTTCTCTTTATTGGATCACGCGTGTTCTTTACATCAATCTATGTGGCTGAGGATGCAGAGTTCCCTGTCATCTCTTTGCAAAGCCCACATCTGTACACATCTGTACACACTCCAAGCCCCGATAGGGGACGTGACTGTCACACAGCTGTCTTCCTGGCCTTGCCCTCACTCCTGGACTTACAGTCTTCCTGGGTTGGAAATGACCACAGCCATCATCCCGTCTCCCCTTCAGTCACAGGGCCAAAGGCCCAGGCTCACAGACACTGGAGAAAAGGCACACACCCATGTGGCTCTCTGCAGGGTGAGGTCCACAGGACTGAATGCAACACAAGACAGCTAGGTTGGGTGTTAGGACTAAGGGAGCCGGAATTCTTTTTATTTTTCTTTTAAGATTTATTTTCTTTTTATTGGAAAGATTTACAGAAATAAAGAGAGACAGCGAGAAAGATCTTCCATCCACTAGTTAACTCCCCAAGTGGCCATCCTGGTCGGAGCTGAGCCAACCCGAAGTAGGAGCCAGGAGCTTCATCTGAGTCTCCAACACAGGTGCATGGTCCCAAGGCTTTGAACCATCCTCAACTGCCTTTCCAGGCCACAAGCAGGGAACTGGATGGGAATTAGAGCATCCAGGACATGAAACTGTGCCCATATTGGTTCCCGGAACATGTAAGGTAAAGATTTAACCACTGAGCCCCAGCGCTGGGCCTGGAAGCTAGAAGTTTTGCAGTCTTGCCATACAGCAATTCTCTTTAACTGTCAGCTTCCTGTGCCCGTCCTCTCTGGATGCGCTCGAACACCTGTGACCCAAAGGAGCAGAAACCACAATGACCAAATGGAATTTAAATTCCACATGGAAGTGTCCGAAAAATCCAACAGGCTTCACGACCCTACCCCATTTGTTTCTCCTGTTGAAATTCCACCTGCTACCTCCTAAAAGCCTCTTGAGGGTGAGGTCTCTCTACCGTGGACCATACTTGGAGGTGCTACTTGGGTGTTTCTCTCTCTCTCTCTCAACCCCCTGACCCACCCACAGCTACCTGGACCCATAGCAATAACTGCAGGGTGAGCCCTAACTTATTCCTCCCTGTGAAAGGGCACTTTACACCTTGTGTTTTCTACACGTTTGCTGCAAAGCGTAAGCACTGCCAGGGGAGAGGTAAAAAGCGGCTAACTTTAAGCCCTGAAAAAGGAGAGAATCAATCCTAGTGCCCGGGGTGCGGTGGGGGCCTTGGGCAATACCCCGCCGCGCTAACAGTGAGTCTCGCACACCCAGGCGCAAGTCTTTATGGCTCTGCTAGGGCAAGGATAAGCCACCGGCCCCCTAAGAACCTTCTCGGAATGGCCATGATGAGCCTACCTAATGTCAGCTGCGCAGAGCGAGTAACAGCGCAAATGGATGAAAAGGCTACATTTATGTCCTCGCTATTAAATCCAAAGCCGTAAACACGGAGGGCACTAAAGTTGGTGGCATCACTGACAAATGTGTCCCTTAGAAGAGCCAGAAGAAGGTTAAACCAGCGAGAACAGCCAACACACAGCTGCGGAATCTTCCATCCAGCCCTCTCCCTTCCCACTTGGATGTGCTTTCTTTTCCTCGGCATTCAGTGTCATTTTAAAAATGCACTTTGTGGCATAGAAGGAGAGGATATAAAATCAACCTCGGTTGGAGTGGCTAGCCGGAAGGTGACCTTGGGGCGGTTCCCAAAACCTCACCCTACCCCCTCATTTGTATTCTGCCTTGCTCAGCGAACAGGGACACTCCTGGGTGTGCCTGAAGTGTTCCAGGGTCAGCCCATGATTTAGAATTTCTTTGAGAGTCTGAGGGCAAGAGCACACCTGTGGGGCTAAGTGAGGCTCTAAGGCAGGCAGGCACCGGCATGCCCAAAAGCAAAGGATGCCCCCCAAAACTAGTAGTCAAGGCAAAGATCCTTTAAATGCATTGATCCGAAAAAAGAAAAATAATAAGCGGGGGCTGGCATGATGGCATCACATGTTGATCATCCAATTGTGATGCTGGCATCCCATATGGGCAAGGTTTGGCTGTTCCACATCTGATCCAACTCCCTGCTGATGGCCTGGGAGAGTGATGGACGACCCAGGGCCCTGGGACCCCGAACCCATGTGGGAGACCTGGAAGAAGCTCCTGGCTCCTGGCTCCTGGCTCCTGGCTTCAGACCAGCCTGGTTCTTGCTGTAGCACCTGAACCAGTAGATGATAGAAAGATCTGTGGTGTGTGTGTGTGTGTGTGTGTGTATGTATGTGTGTGTGTGTGTCCCCCATTCATTCTCTGTAATTCTGACTTTCAAGTGAAATAAATCATTTAAAAATACTGATAATCAGACCATCAAATCCCCGGCCCTTATATCAGCTATCCATTGCTGCAAAGTTTTACTCAAAGTCCAGGGGCATGACTAGGATAAAACATCGGGTCTGGGTGGTACAAAGGCAGGTGTGGATATTGTCTGTACATGAAATTTTGATATTCTGCCCATCATGGATGATGATTCTTACAACTATTACTTGGGGGCCAGTGTTACAGCATAGTGGGTTAAGCCACCACATGGTGTACTCATATCAAATATTGGAGCTCCTGATTTGGGTTCCTGGCACGTTCAGTGGTTCCCATTTGGTGTCCCTGGCAGGCAACAGCTGAGGGTGATGTGTGCACTTAGGAAGACCTGGATGGAGTCCCTGGTTCAGCCCCCTCAATACAGGCAAACTGTTTTTCAAATACACAAATCTTTAAAAATAAGCAAATTTTGATTAAAATACAGCTTATCTCGGTTACTAAGTTTTTTTTATCTCCCTAAATCTTGTACGTCAAAGTGACTACCTGTATCCCTTCCCAACTACACAACTCTCACCACCCAACTTTTTCATAGATCTATATTACAATGTGATGTAACTGAACCCTCTCTGTTTTCCAAGGATTTAGCTAGTCATCATTCAGTTTCCTCACATTGTGGGTAACCTGAGTCACGAAGAGGCCAAGTACCTCCCCCAGGTCACACAGTTGGTCTAGCCAAGGAGCCAGCCTCTAACCCAGACAGTCTGGCCCTGCGGTGGGACTCTGTGCCCGCTCCATTCTCCTTCCCTGATTTGTATTTTGTTTCCTCTCTTTCCATCCTAAATTTATTCTGTCCACTTTCTCAGCACACAGTGGTTTCTTAATCCAATTTACCCAGCCTTTATGGCGATAAGTTATTTCTACTGTCAGACACAGATGGCTTTCTAGAAGGCCAGCCAGCTAAGTGCACCACCTAAGCATGCAATAAAACTTGTTTTTCTAACCAGCTAGATTGGTTTACGTGGTGAGATAAATATTGTGCTAAAAGTAGCTCCCAGTACACCTCAGAACAGACGCAGCACGTCCTCTGGCAGACGCTCTGTGGCTGATGGCAAAGTTCGTGGCCTCTATGTGCCTTGCGCCTACGCTGCCCTCCCTGTGCTGGCCCGCAGGTGTCAATGACGGGGTGGAAACCCAGGTCCAGGTGTCCAGGGCCTCTGCTGTCGCCTTGAGAACTTGCCACAGACATTATCTACTCCTCCCATTCCTGTTCCTTGTTGGGATGGGTGGGCAAGTAGCAAGATCGGCTCAGCACAAGCAACATGATGACAAAACCACCACCACCTTCCACATTGCGGTGGGCAGGATCAGTACCCACCTTCAGCTCCCGACTCCAGCTTCTTGCTAACACAGAACCCAGGGTGGCTGAAGCAACTGAGTTCCTGCCACCCATATGGGATACCTAGATTGAATTCCCATCTTCTAGATCTGACCCCAATTGAACCCTAGCTGTTAAGGGCAGACAGAATGTAGACAAGTGTGTGGGAGCTCTTAAACTCTTCCCATGTTTTAACAACTGACCACTAAAAATTAAGACCTAGAAAGTGCTGCAGTCCTAACATCATCCTGCAGCTGGTTCCACCTCCACGCCACTTCAAGCCCCACCTGCTCTCCTGCCAGTCAAGTCCCTGCTTGGTCTTCTCCCCACCATGTGGCGCCTCAACTCCTGCTGAGTTCCTCAAAGCTTCCCACAGGACTCTTGAATTCCAGCTGGGCCTCCTCCTGCTCCGCTTCTCATCCAGTTCCCTGCTTATGGCCTACAAAAGCAGAAGAGGATGACCCAAAGCCTTGGGACCCTACACCCACGTGGGAGACCTGGGAGAAGTTCCTCGCTCCTGGCTTTGGATCAGCTCAACTCCAGCTGCTGTGGCCATTTGGGGAGTGAAGTAGCAAATGGAAGATCTTTTTCCTCTATATCTCCTCTCTCTGCAAATCTGATCTGCATTTCCAATAAATGAGGAGGACGTGGAGGAGGAAGAGGAGGACGAAGAGAAAAAGAACTGCTGCTCCTGGTATTTGTTTTGCGCTACCTTTGACAAAGCTGGCTTCCTCTGGTTCTGAGAATCCTCCTTCCCAGCCTCACCACCCCACCTAAGTGCTGCTCACATGGCTCTCCATCTGTTTTAATTACCGCTAAGCACACAAAGCCATCCAATCACATTGCTTCTCCTGCTCATTTGCAGCCTGTCTCCCCTCTGCCATCAGGAGTATGAGCTGTCCTTCATGACTCTGCACCCACCCCACCCCCCAGTGGCTGGTAAGTGGTAGATGCTCAGTAAACACACGTTGAAGGGCATAAACTTATACAGGTTTACTGTATTGAATCGAACCAGGCAAAAACAGAAAACGTAAGTCACCCTCACTTTAAAAAAAAAAAAAGATCTATTTTTTTGATATTGGAAAGTCAGATTTACAGAGAGAAGCAGAGACAGAAAGATCTTACATCCGTTGGTTCACTCTCCAAGTGACCGCAACAGCCAGAGCTGCACCAATCCAAAGCCAGGAGCCAGGAGCTTCTTCTGGGTCTCCGATGAAGTGGAGCAGCCAGGATATGAACTGATGCCCATATGGAATCCCAGTGCATGCAAGGTGAGGATTTTAGCCACTAGGCTACGGCACCAGGCCTGTCATTCCCACTTTTAACCACACTCCTAAGTCATGTGGGGGGTCTTTTTAGGATAAGATCACCAAAAGTAATTGCAACTTCGGGAAAGCATTGCTTGAACTTGGAAAGTTATTTCTGTCTCCTTCCAAAGTCCCATTATAATGACAATAAACCCACAAGGACAGAGACGACAGGAAAAAAGGTACCCATCGGTGAAAAACATCAGCTAACATTCTCAGACCACAAAATGCTGAGATCTGAATGTGTAAGTGTGTGGCAAGGGCCCATCGGGTTCCAATGTGTGTTGCTGGACCCCAGAAAAATTCAGGAATTGGAGGTGCTTGATATCACTAAAGAGGGGGTGAGGGATAAAGCTATATAAGAGACAAGCAGCTCAAAGTTGATGGAACGACATACCATAATACCTCCATAAAGCCGGGTTTAGGGCCCATTCTGACCCAAACAGAGAACATGGCTTCTATACCTGGAATGATCAGGCCAGGGGTATTTTCCAAGCATGAAAATTCAAGGCACAACACAGATTTGCAGGCGGCAGCAAACAGAGACCAAGGCTGAACTGAAAGTCTACATATTAAATGAGGCTACCTGTCTCTTCTGCCCACAGCAGCTTCCGGCAGCCTCTTGGGAGCTAACTGTCACTTCCTGAGGCAAGAGACTGACAGGTTCCTGCACTGAAAAACTGACCTAAGATTAAAAAAATAATGACACCTCTAGATACTGACATGAGCGAAGTATCTTGCCCCTCCTTACCTCACAGTGAAGCCCTCCAAAGACACCACACACACACACACACACACACACACACACACACACACACACACACACACACCCCTCAGGTACATAAACCCAGATCTCCCAAGCAAATACACACATAGATCACAAAGAAGCATATAGGTACTTACACACAAGCACAAAATATACAACTATCACACCCTCAGATCACAGCCCTCACAAGACTCAGAAAGAGATGCTGCATCCATGAAATAAGCGAAAGGTTCCACATTTTCATTTGTATTTGTTTATTTGAGAGATTGATTCCATCTTCTGTTTCATTTCCCAAATAACTACACGAGTGGAGCCAAAGTTCTCCTAAAAGCCTGGCAAGTCCCAACTACTTGCGCCGTTCCCTGGTGCCTCCCAGGATCTGCATTTTCTGGGAGCTGGAGTCAGGAGCCAGAGTGGAAAGTGAAACCCAGGTACTCCTTTATAGGGGATGGGTATCCCAAGTGACAGCTTAGCTGCTGTGCCAAGCACTCCCCACAAGATCCTACTAAGAGACTGTCTATAAATGTAAAATGTGACTGCAGAGGAGAAAAAGAACAATACGAGAGATGGCAGAAATGGTTTCCAAATAGAACAGAATAAATAAAACTAGACGTTCAATCCAGAGACTCCAAATTGGAAGACTCAGAAAGAAAGAACTGAGAAAACAAAGGAAGGCAGCAATGACACAAAATAATAAAAGGAGCCGGAGACGCAGAATTTAAAATCTCTAGAATGAAACGGGGCTTTGGATGTGCAGCAAAAGGTACTGACTAAGGGTATACTTCATAGTGTATTTAACTTGGACATTTCAGAACATAAGGATTAGAGGGAGACGTACATTTTGAACGTCCTAAGAGGTAGATGCACAAAATACATCTCTCACAGAAGATCAGAAATCAGCATTTGATTTCTCCACAGCCAACCTGAGGACCAAAAAAGCAATAGAGCAAAGCCTTCCATTTCCTGGGTAACAATTATTTCCAACCCAGAATTTCACACCTAAATAAATCATTATGCAGATGTAGTCATAAAACGCCTTTATATTTCAGGCATGTAAAGTCACCTCATTTTTGCATTCCTTATAACACTCCTGGAGGATATGTACTGCTCATGGGAAGAGGTAAACCAAGAATCATCTGGGAGAGTCAAGAGAAAGAATACCAATCACAGGAGGCAGAGGAATGTCCCTGTCTGAGGTGGAAGGAAACCTCTGAAAGATAACTAACTGTGCACCCAGCCTGCAGCACAGCCAGTTCAGCTTGAGAGGAGGGAATGCATTTCTGAATATAAATAGTTTATCCAGTGAACTAACTGCTGTATTTATCTGGTGTTATACTTGACATACCATCCTTTGTCAGAATGTGTGAGAAAAAAAAATATTGACAAAGACATAGGAAATTAAGACGGCTAAAATTATAAAAATTAAAGCAACTGTCAACTCCCGGAAAAAGGAAAAGTTGAATAGGAAAGGAACAGTAAGCCACAGCATACACCATGGCTCAGCAATGAGCAACAATTACATAATGTAAGCAATATAAATACAGAATAGTAAATTGACTAAAAATTAGTAACAATGGAAGCATGTAGAAAGGGACAATTCGCGTAGGACTTTGTGTCTGCATTGGAAGGTAGATAAGAAAGCAAAGCTGTCATCTTCCATTTTGGACAGTCAATAAGAAACCCAAAGGCCCAGCAACATCAGTGTATTTCTTAACAATGCAGCAGTAACATCATGTAAGAATCAGCAAAAGATGACGAAAATGGTTTGCCTCTGAAGAGAAAGATACAGCAATTGGAGAGTGACTGTTGGTCTCCATTTACAACTGCAATAAAATCAGAAATTAAGTTTTAAAATAGAACAAAAGGACATCAAACAAAGAAAGGACACTGTTTACTGAACATTTCGGGGTATGCATCACAGAAACACGGAAAGCTAGACGCATCGCAGGGAAGCGACCCACAAAGAAGGTAAGCCAGAGCAAATGCCAGTAGATCATAAGGACACTGCGCCTCACGTGTGCTCCGTGTTGACACCTGCCCTGTCAAGGCTTGTCTCTGGCCTTGTGATCCTCTCGGTACAAAGAGCAGCCTGGCCTTACGGAGAGCTTCCTGGGAGCAGAAAGTGTACCAAGCAGTGTCCTAACCCTGCCCTCAGAACCTTGTTAGGACAAGATACTTTCATGTCCCTGTCTCCAAATGAGTAAACCAGAGAGGATGAACAACTCGTCCAAGAACAGTGTAATTCGCTCTCTTGACGTCAAAGAGGAAGAGATTGTTGTCTCCTGAACTTCTGCCTTTCCAGAAAATTAAATAGCCAAAGACATTCACTTCCAACCCTGGGAGGACTTGGTCAAAGGCCAGGCTGACTTGACTGGGGAGGAGTGAAGCCACCAAGCCTGGGAAGCCATGCATTGCATCAACAGTAGAGAAGGCTGCTAGAGCCAGACACAAATCTGTCCAATCATTAAGGGGGAAATTGCCAAGCTGGAAGCATTTATAAATCACCCCAAACTAATCAGCCATTTAAGGACAATCCCATAAAAAAATAAAAGGAGGCACAGCAGGCTGCTCTTGAGAGATAAATGGCTTTGCAGGCTCATCTGGGGTATGCAAATGGGAGGCTATCAGCAGGCATTTTCTGAATGATAACTTGGTTTATTTTTGAGGGGACAGCTCATGGGGAAATGGAGCTGAAAGCTGGGGAGAATTCTCCGGCTTTGAGGTGAGCCCTACCAGGAGTGTTTTGCTTAGCACGCATGGTGCCAAGAGCTCGATAAGGCAGATGGCAAGTCAGGTAACTCCGTTTTGAGATGGCCACTGCCACATTACCAGTACCACCAGGTGACTACAGAAGCCACAATGGACAGGTCCTTTCTGCAGAGTCAGTGTCTCGCAGTCCTCTCTCACCTGTCTCCCCACCACTATCCTAATGTACAGCAAAGAGAGCCATTCTGTAGGGCTGCAGCAAAGAAGCCAGCAAAGTTGAGCTGCTTCGCTTTCCCCTTGGAGGGCCAAGACCCCACTAGGGTGGGCCCCAGATGACGTGTCCTGATGCTAACCACCAGGCCCTGGGACCATGCCCTTGCTGGGAAGAGGCTTCCCAAGCATAATCAGGGAATTTGAGATGAGATCATCACAGATTATACAGCTGTATCTTAGACACAACGAAGTGTCCTTCTAAAAGGTGGAGGAGAAGAAGGGAAGAAGGCCCTGAGAAGGCAGCGGGGGCGGAGAACAGAGCGAGGGAGACACAAGGTAAGAATGCCTAGAGCCATCAACAGCTGGAGGGGACAGGGGAAGATTCAACCCCTGGAGCCTCTCTGTATCCTTAGAGATGGAAATGAACCTGTTGGACTCTGACTCACTCTTCATCATGTCCCCCTCAGGGTATTCATGGAGAAAGTCAAGATCAAGTTGCCTTCCTGACCAGGCTGTCAAGGTGATCACTTAGGGTCCCTGATTCTGTTCTCTCATTGCTTGTTTACTGGACAGGCTGCTTCCTGTTGCATCAAGTGCTGCTATCCACACCACTTTTCCTCTGAACTGTCAATGGCTCCTGCTGCCTGTCTGAATCCTTCATGCCATCAACACAGCATTGATGGCAGCAGTGGGCTGCATCATGACTGGCAGTGGGCTTTCAGGGTAAAAAAAAAAATACCCCTCAAGCTCATGCGGGAGTGCTCGTACTGGAGTCATACACAGGCAGGCTTATTACCTGCTCTGAGAGGCTCTGAGCCCTCTGGTGTTTCATTCTATCTCAGTGCCTCTCGACAGGGAGGCTGATGGCTGCTGCTGTTGCGTTTTCCACCCACCACTTAGAGCAATGTTCCCTGTATTTGGAGACATGCTGGTGAGACAACAGCAGGGGTGAGGAGGTGCCTCCATCCACCCAAGGAAGGAGGTCAAGGATACCACTCCTCTGTCTGCCCTGCACAGATCGCCCTGATGGTTCTAAATGCCACCTGTCCTGAGCCTGAGAAACCGTGCTGTGGACCCAGCAGTACTCCCTGCTTCAACGCCCAAAGGCTGTGGGGAAGCAGGCCAGGGAGCTCTGCTCATCTCTGTATATCTGACTTTCCAATTAGAAAAAATAAAGACAAATATTTTTAAAACTGAAAGAAACTTTATATAATAAGGATATGAAGAAAATACTTATGTGTAGCTACATATAATGTGTGTTTAAAGCTCATGATGAGTTAAAAATTTGCAACTTTACAAGAAATTGCAGTAATCTAAGGTTGGTGTATTACTGAAGAAAGAAATGGCTTATGAATTAGAGTAGCCTCCTCATGCATAGGGTGTGTGAGTCTATGGCAGTGAACACTCTTGCCCTAGGCCTTCAGATTCCTTCACCACCCGTGGCGGGGCTCATTCAGTGCAGCCCCATTTTAGCCAGCCCCAACTACAACAAATGCCCAGTGCAAGTGAACCACGTCTAAATCATATACCTTATTTTCACTCTACCTTGCCTAGGCTTCAAAATGTTCAGATACACACATACTTAGCATAACGTTATGGTATGACAAGTTGTACAGGACGTGGCGTACCCCAGCAATAGACTCTACCACACAACCTAGGTGTGTAGCGGCTGTCATATCTGGATGTGCACAAGATGCTCACACAACTGTGAAATCCCCTAATTGTGCAGTTCTCAGGATGTATCCCCATATAGCCCCGCATGATGACTGCGTGGAAGGATTTGACCTGTGTATGCATTGTGAATGATGACCACAATCAATTAGCATATCCATCACCCAAAGTTCACTTGTGTGTCGGGGGGGAGCTCTACTGTTGGGCAAATCTCAGAAATAGAATATTCTATGACCAACCATAGATCTCTTTTATGTGTGCAATGTAAAAACGTTGAACTTAGAAACAGAGCAGGTGGTGACTGGCAAGGCTGGTGGAGAAGTGGGGAGATGTTGGCCAAAAGGCACAAATGTCAGTTGTTAAGATGAGCATCTGTTGGAGACCTAATGTATGATGTGGCAACTGTGGGTAATTAGTGAGATTGATTGTTTTTTAGTTTTATAGATTGATTTATTTGAAAAGAAGGGTGACACACAGAGAATAAGAATGAAAGATCTCACATCTGCTGGTTCACTCCCCAAATGGCCACAACAGCGAGGTCTGGGCCAGCCCAAAGCCAGGGGTCAGAAACGCCATCTGCTGCGTCCCTAGGCGCATTATCAGGAAGCTGCACCAGAAGCTGAGTCAGTCAGATGGAAAGCAACACGCTGATACAGGATCCCACCATCACGAGCGGCGGCTTAACTCACTGGACCCCAACTCTGACCCCTAATTAATACATGTTAAAGCAGTGTCCTGAGAAGAGGGCCTAAGCTTTCACCAGCTGGCTAAAGGGGTCACTGGCAAACAGCAGTTTCAAACCACATTTGGTTAATAATATGCTCGCAGGCTGGAGGACGATGTCCAGGCCTCACTCACTTGGAAGCCCTGGCAGTGTGGTGCCTGGCACAGGGGAGAGGATCAGGACACATCCCCACCCTCCTGAGACCTTCCAGTTTCAGCTGCGCTGTCACTTAGCTTCAGCTCTTCTTCCAGAGGACAGGACCATGGCTTTGCAAACATTTCAAGAATCAACTGGAGCCCTGAAGCTGAGCACGTGTGGGCAGGGATCGCTGTGAACGATCGTCTCCTGCCGTGGCAACAAGCGACACTGTTTGCAGCAGACTTCAAGGAATGGCCTCACTCGAAATGTGAGCTGCTTCCGTCTACAAAATTCCTTCTGACTTCAGGATGCCCTTATTTGGCTAACGAGATTCATCCGTGTGCATCATAATTTCAGCTGTGCATGCTTCTGCACGGTTATCGCTGCCATCACCAAAAACACAGGCTTTCTCCACCATAAATGCTTTTGATAATACCAATAAGGTCGCTCCAGGGAGTGTTGTTATCATGAAATAATCATGGTCACGTGGGATCCACCTGGCCATGTTTTATCCTTGCAACGCCAGAAGTGGGAGAGGGCAGCAGGAAGGGCTGAGGTAAGGGCCAATCAACTCAAAATTATGACACCCCCTGTGGTGCCTATTTTGCTTACAGCTTTGTGAACCTGTGCTTGCCGATCATAAGGCTCAAGCAGCTGGGACCGGGTTGCACGCAGCCATCTGCATTCATGCAATTTTAATGGCCCATTGGAGGCTGTCAACGCGCCAACGCAACTTGGGTTGGATTTTGAATCTTGGTCACTGATCTTAGTCCGGTTTTTGGTTAGTTCTCTCTAACAGCAAGCAGCTTATGTCTTCAGAAGTGATCACCGACCAAGCTGAAACTGAAGAAAAGCCCTCGGATAGGGCATCTTGCATGCGCCATCCTGACCCAGCCATAGAGGACCAGGAAAATTCCCCGGGGGCTCAGACTCAGCCCATTCGACTTATTTTGATTCCATGCGAATTTCCCTCCCTGATTGCCAATGTGTGTTTTTGGATGCCGTGGCAAATTCGTCAGCTTTACATGGTAGATAGCTACGCAGGAGGTTCGTGTCTGTCTATAATAATGCAAAATGACAACCCACGATAAAGAGAGATGCTGGTGAACTCTGCTAGCAGCGTGTGTGTGTGTGTGTGTGTGTGTGTGGCGTGTGCGTGTGTGTGGCATGTACTCCATTGGTAATGACAGTGAATGAAGGCAACTGTTTACAAAAATGACTTCTCCAGTTGTCGCTCAGACCATCTCTACAAATTCTCCTCTTAGCGAGGTGGAGAATACGGAGTTTCCTTCCAGAGGCGGCATAGCTTTGAACTTGCAAAGGATCAAAGGTACGATTTGTAAATTAAGGTAATTGTATCCTCTCATTGAAGGAGGGCTGGCTTTCCTACAACAGCTAAAACATCCCTTAATAAAAGCGGGTGGGCTGCTGGGCTGCCTCCTTAGAAGGCAATCTGTGGCCTTCTAAGGAGGTCTAACCAGGGCTTAGGTGCAAGGGTAATTACATGAATTTCTCCTCCTTACAAGGACACACACACACACACACACACACACACACACCCCAACATATACTCATACACCAACACCACCAAATACTTGGAGACCAGCATTTACTTGAGGCAGTTTGCTCTCTCCCCATGCATAAGCATGAATCAAACAATACTATCTGATATCTTCAGGTCTTGTCTATTACAAGATCAAAGTCACAAGAGCTAAATTAGACTCTGAAATACCCAGAAAATTATTGTTCAAGAATATGTACAGACTTCTGTGGCAGAGAAGTAATGCCATTGAATGCTCCCGTGCTAAGCCCCCATTCCCTTCCTGAAACTCAGCACCGCCACGTGTCGTCTTCCTCCGAGAACAGGTACTCTTAGAAGTCAGATATGTGTGTGCTCAAAACCTCCTTGAAATCATTCCAGGTACAAAGAAGACAGGAGCAAGATGGTTTTAATCTTACAGTGACACTGATTCGACCAATTCAGCATTTCTCAGGGACTGGCTGCTTCCCTATTTTTTTTAATTCCATCAGGCCAAAATGGTTATAAAACGTCTTCTGTGAAATAATATTCCATTTTAATCATGATTTCTCTTACGAAAAAGAAACGTAAACATGTCACCAGGACACTGGAGAACCACAATGCGTCTTCCTAATACAATAATAGCCATAGGTTTATGAACCATTCGATGAAACAGCCAAAGGAGAAATTAGATCATTTGGCTCTGGTCGCCAAGTGTAATAGATCTCCCTCGGTTAAGATAGCTGGGAACCGGCAGAAGTGATTAATGGGAAAGCTTGATGGTGTAAAAACTGCTTAATGTAAGAGCACAATATGGCATGCAAACCAAACTAAAACAACCATAAATATTTTAGGCACCTTATAAAGATTTAAGAATATTTATTCCCCGTGTAAATCCTCCGTGTAGTATCAGTGCCAGCACAGCCTCCAGAGCACACTGGCAGCTCCGACGACCACGTCGCAGATGAGGGCCACGGGACTTCTTTCTGTCTACCTTTTCCTGAGATGATTAAACCAAATTAGTTGGCTAACTGCTTCCAAAATGAGCCGCAACTCCCAAGTGCCACTCCTTTTACAGCTCTGTCAGCACTTACTGCTCAGAGAAACCTGATCTCTCAAGATTTCTAAGGAGGGAAGGATCCGGAGAAGAGGCTCTCCGGGAGGGTAGCTCTCACCTCAAGGCTGCTGCAGGCCGGCTAGCCAGTGTCGGCCATGGCAGTATGCATGGCCTGGCTGCTGTCTGGAAATGTTGCATCCGCAGGCGATCTGGATGGACATTCAAGTTCGAATAACCCTCAGTTACACTCTTCTTGGTCCTGCCCCTCCCAGGCCTGCCTCTAGCCCCACACTCCATTTGTCTCTCTGGAACCGGGTTCAACACAGCAGCCTTGCCTCTGCAAGCTGAGTTCTTGGCCTCTCTATGCCTCGATCCTCTCACTTCTTTCTCATAGTAGACACAACTGCAATAACTTCAAGGGCACGGTGAGGGGGTGCAATAAGATCCCAGATTCAGCACTCACATGAGGTGCCCAACGTACAGTTAGTGTCCCACCAGTGATGCAATCTCAGGGCAATGCAAAGACACAGATGGGACCAATGTCATCTTCACAAAATGGTTTGGAGCTCTTGGCTCAATCGCTCTATGCAGTCAGTGAGGTGAACCTATACCACGGCGATGTCTAGAAGCTGTGATAAGAGACAATTTACACTAGTAGGAAAGAAACTATGAATTAGTCATCTTCTTTCTAAATGTCAACTCCCCCTGAAATTTAGCAGCTGATGACCATCACTTATGTTCTTGCAGCTTCTGTCTACCAGGATTCCAAGACCTTCTGGCTGGTGGTTCTGGCTGAGAGATTCATGAATAACAGTGATGGCTTGAGCTGTGGCTGGACTGGAGCAAAAAGAATCTTCACACGGTGCTGGATGCTAGCTTAGGCCTCCATCCCTCCCTTGGTGAGCCTCGCCATGGTCTGCTTGTGTGTCCCCACAGCATGGCAGCTGGTTTCTCTTGCAGCGAGTGATCCGAGAGAGAAAGGAGAAAGAGGAAGCTAAAATGCCTTCACTGGTGTAGTCTCAGACATCACCCAACATGGTGTCTTCCAACCGTCTCCCTAAGCATCATCCACAGTCAGGCCATTAGCAGGTTGCTGGGGTAGCTTTGGCCCTTCATTAATTTTTAGAATCTTAGGTTCCACACAAAGTAAAAATACGAGCCAGTACTGTGACACAGTGGCATAAGCCACCACCCGAGGTGTCATCATGCCGCACGGGATGATAGTGTGTCATCCACTCTGCCTCTGAGTCAGCTTCCTGCTGATGTACCCAAAATGGTAGCAGATAACAACCCAAGTTCTGGAGGCCCTGCTGCCCACATGGGAGACACAAAGTCCTTGATCCCTGGTTTCAGCCTGACCCATAGATTAAATAAATACATCATTTATTAAGCAAAACCAATGACCAAGTATCAACTGAAGTATGAACAGTATAACAGTTGGAATTGTTGGTTTCACAGAAATTCTCCTCTTTGGACTAAATTGTTGCCCCCAAATCCCTCCTGAATGGAGATGTTGGAGTCCTTACAGTGTTATCTGTCATCATTCATAGGATGTTTTTTTGCTGGGGTGTAGGGATCTCTTGAGCCCCCTTCAGAGGTTGGTGGGGTCTTCAGTTCAGCCTGAACACTATACTCCAGTTCAGATCCCACAGGCCCTTCTTGGTGTGGGTTCACCATGCCTTCCACTGGGCAGCCCTGCATTAGACCCCTGCTGCAGACCAGGAGCCTCTCCAGCGGCTTTAGCTTTTTTAATCATCCTATTCTTCACATGCTTGGGACATTATGTGTTGTCTGTGCCTCTCTTGATCAGCCACCCAAATCCAAGCTGATAGGCACCTTGCCCAATCGCATTCAGTTTGTCTGTACTGGAACTCCATTCAATGAGATCCAGTTGGTGAGTTTTATTGTATCCATCCAATCAATAGATGTTGCTGAGGGCTTAATGGTATACTAGCCAAAGTTCCAGGCACAGTGGATACAGCCACAAATGAAAGCATGCAAGTCCTTTCTCTAACAGAGCTATGATTTTTTTAATTTAGTGTGTATTGATCTGCTTTCATTTATTTGAATGGCAGAGAGCCAGAAAGAGAGAGATGTTCAGTTTGGTGGTTCACTCCCTCAATAGCTGCAACAGCTGAAGCTGGTTCAGGTGATAGCCAAAAGACCAGAAACTCATCTAGGTCTCCCATGTGGGCAGAAGGGCCAACACACTTGGTCATCACTCACCACCTCCCAATCACACTAGCCAGGAGCTGGTTTATAAGCAAAAAATCCAGAACTTGAATCAGCACTTGGACAAAGGGTGCCAACCTCCCAGGCCAGGCAGCAGTTTGACTGTGTATTACTGTGTTCACAAAAGCATTTTAATTCTAAATGCACATACAATGTAAAACAAAGACTCAGCATGTGGATACACAAGAAAAATTCTTAGAAGAAGCAGAGAGCTAAAGAATAGAGCAGGGACGAGCATTGTGGTATGACAGGTTAAGCCACCACATGCAATGTGAGCAGCTCATAAGGTTTTAGTTCCTGCTGCTCTGGTTCTGATCAAGCTCCCTGCTCAAGCAGGGGAAGCAGTTGAAAACAGCTTGATTGGAGACCCAAGTGAAGCTCCTTGCTCCTGGCTTTGTTTCTCCCTGGTCCCAGCGATCGCAGACCTTTGGAGAGGAAACCAGTAGATAGAAGATCTCTCTCTCTCTCCTCTGTCTCTGGGTAACTTTATCTTTTAAATAAATCAATCTTTAAAAAGTAAAAAGGACAAAGTGATGGTAGGTGGTGGGAGGAGTTTCTATTTTAGAAAAGATAATAAGATAGTTGGTGGGGGGTCTGAGAAGGATGAGCAAAGCCATGAAGCAATTCAAAGACACAGCCATGAGGACATGTTGGGGAAGAGAGCTCTGGAAGGCTGGGAATGACCAGTGCCAGACTAAGGTGGGAGCCTATTGTGCATTTCCAGGGAATGACAGAGGCCCACATGCTAGAGAAAAGGGGCTGGGAGGTGCCAAGGTCGGTGAGTTCAACTGAAGAGAGCAGACCGCACAGCTCTCAGAAACACTGAGCCATCAGAAAGTTTGACTAAGGGGCGACAACATGGCCTGCTGGAGGTGACGTAAGACCCATCTGACTGCAGCAGGAAAAGAGACTCCAAGAGCAAACACGGATTCATAGGCCGTGAGGAAAACAGAGGATTCCCTGTGACACCCCCCAGGGACAGAAAGGGAAACCTGACTTTTTTAAACTGATTTTTATGTATTCATTTCCTTTATTTCAGAAACAGTCAGCCAGATGGAGAGAAAGAGACATCAATTTCCCATCCACTGGTTCACTCCCCCAGAATGCCCACAATGGTTAGGAGTGGGCCAGGAACTCATTCTAGCTTTCCTATGTGAGTGGCAGGGTCTGAGCCATCACATCACCTCTCCAGGGTCACCTTTAACAGGAAGCAAGAGTCAGAACAGGAAATGGACTCAAACCCAGGCACTGTGATGTGGGATGGGTTGCTAGCTTCATCCCTGAATACTGCAAAAAAGAGAAAAGGATCATATACACACATGGTTAAACATGCAGACAAATGGTTAACACAGGAGCCACAGATTCTGACTAAGCAGTGCAAACACCTGCTCTGTTTCGCAGTTGCTAACTACACGCCCAGGTTCTTCACCCAGAAACTGAGGCTTGCCTGCAAGAGACCCCACACAGGAGGAGATGTGTCCCACAATGCATCAAATGACTACACCCCCAGTGTCCTGGCACCCACAGATGTCACACAAAGAATAATGGAGGACCCATGAGGCTAGGTACCTGGTAGAGGACAATTGGATGATTCTAAGAATGATTGTAAATGCAGCAACAGGCTTCAGAGAGCTCAGAATTCCTTTAGCCCAAAAAAGAGATTTGTACCCTTCTCACTCTCATATTCCTAAATAACAAAAAACATCATTTCTGCCCACCTCTCCAGGCCTCCTGAAGATACTGTATCTTACCACATTCTCCGCATAGAGGAAACCTTTTTCTGCCTAACATTCAGACTCATTCCTGCTGGGTTTTCCTCCTCCTCTATTTTGGTTGTGTCTTCTCAGGGATGTGCTTCAGCTATCTGTGACAGCCTACACCAGCCCCAGAGATGGCAGATGCCTGGCCACTGTGCCAGCTCTGCCCCGTCCTGTGTCCAAGGTCATCTCACTTGGGGATGTTCTTTGAAATACCTAGCAGGATTCTTAGCTGGCTGATCATGGTGGTTGCAGTCATCTGGCCAGGGGCAGCCATGCCCAGAAAGGGGACCCAGGAGCAGAGATCAGCGGGTTCTCTGCAACAGCTCTTGGAAGATGGACACACGAGAGAAGCATGGACACCACTTGGGAGTCCTCTCTCGTAATAAGCCAGACAAGAGAGGAAGATGACCAGGTGCAGGTAATGGCAGTGGGAATGGGGGACATTTTGCTCTGTCCCTTCCAAGCTGGGGTCACAACATCTATTTGCTGGGTCATGATCACCATTTGTTTAAAATGAAGTAATCAAATCGAATAGAATAAGTAAGTATTGC
This sequence comes from Ochotona curzoniae, assembly GCF_017591425.1. Taxonomy (NCBI): domain Eukaryota; kingdom Metazoa; phylum Chordata; class Mammalia; order Lagomorpha; family Ochotonidae; genus Ochotona; species Ochotona curzoniae. Next base: position 34,252,900 of record NW_024466607.1, on the reverse strand, counting down.
TCAGTGAGACCCATTTAAGCACTCTGTGTTTCACGTGTGTACCAGATTGCCGTGTTCAACATACAGCTCTCCTGGGGCTGCACTCCCTGTCCCAGCTGGCTAAACCATAGTTGTCTATTCCCCAAGAATAGCCCCATCCCTTCAACCTGTGAATATGTTACATTTCATAGTTAAACGATGTGGGAGGGGTTAGAATTAAGGTTCTTACAGCCCTGGGAACTGGGAAGGCCGGTAGAGCCACAGCACACAACCTGTTCCAGCTGCAGCAGGAAGCCAAAGGCAGGCAAAAGAGCTGGACAGTTTATTTGGAGCTGTGATCAAGTGGTTGGGTTCTACCACCAGCTCTTCTTGTATCTTTTTTTTTTTTTTAATGTTTAAAGACTTATTTATTTGAATGTTAGAGGGAGAGACGGAGAGACAGACAGACAGAACAAGAGAGATCTCCTATCTGTTGGCTCACTTTTCAAATGGTTCCAACAGCTGGGGATAAGGCCAGCCTGGAACCCCATCCTGGTTGCCCACATGAGTGGCAGAGGTCCAAGCACGTGGGGCAGCCGTTGCTTTCCCAAGTGTATTAGCAGGGAGCTGGATTGGAAGTAGAGCTTCTGAGACCCGAACAAGCTCTCTGAAATGGAAAGGTGGTAGCACAGTGGTAGTTGAACCACAATGCTGCTCTTTCTCCCTTGTGTTGAACCTTGTGCGACCTTGGGCAAATTATTGCAACATTTCCTCAGCTGTACAGGTCAGAAGTAACAGAGTTAATTCACTAGGCGAAATCTTAGAGTAGTACTTATTTTTATAACCTCACTTTAGGAGAAAGGCAGACTCTCAACTTCCATTATTTTATCTGAGAAATTCAGATAATATTACTTCTGTCATTTGATTAATAGCAAAGACTAATCAGGTGTTATAAAATTAGGCCCACGAAACTAACCACCTCTACTTTTTAGCAGGTACCTGGATGTTAAGGATAAGGAGGATGTGGTCCAGCCTCTTAAGCTGCTTGATGCAGCTAGGAAGTGAAGAGCTGGCCACTCAGGTGTAATTATACTGCAGTTATTACAGCAACTTTGGGAAAGCAAAAGCCTGCTTCAAAGTCTTTAACGTCCTTTTCTGCTGAGGCAGGAGTTCAAGCATCCACTTTGTACTATGAAGTAAGAATTATAGAGGCAGAATACGAAGAAATTTAGTCTCTAGAGAGTTGGAGGAGGGGTCTCACTAGCAACCTTGGAGGGTTACCTCAGGGCTTTATTTACCTAACAGCAAAACAAGCTACAACTTTAGTGAAATCGGTGTTATCTGGAGGGCATTCCTCACTGCAGTTGAACAGGAAGCTAAGCAACACAGGTGACTAAGGAGACGGGGAAGCGGTTTTAAGCAGAGGGATGAGCAGACAGGGACTACGGGCAATGAGGAACTCCCCTGAAAAATCAGTGGTTGGATACTATGGTGCACTGGGAATGACAGCCACCTTGTGTCATGCTTCCCGGGAAGGAAGAGAGCTGGTCTCCACCCTTGTAATTGAGGCTCTGGTGATGCCAATAATTCCTTTCTAGAAGATACTATAAGAGTTGCAAAGGAGGGTGTTGGAGGACTACAGCTTGGCTTGCAGAGTACAGAGTTCACAACTTTAGAATCTGTTCCTTATAGAGTCAAACCACTCCCAATCATGAAGGCTCTCTAACCTTATGAAGCTAATAATACTTCAGAACGTTAGGGATTGCTATACATATGCCAAGAACTCACAAAAGGATTCCAAGTATTTGCAATATACATAGATACATTTGACTATGCAATTAAAGTAGGAAGACATCTTTAAATATAGATGTCTTAGACAATAAGTTTTTTTTTTCAAATAGCTCAATCTTACGGATCAATCATCAGTTACGAAAAAAAAAAAAACTGGCATCTTTGTGTAGCTTCATAAAGGAAATTAATTTGTGGTCCACAGGGAAGTTGCTTTTCATGCACCCCAAATGTGTTATGTCAACAGAATCAATAAAGATGAACGATTTTGAGATGAGCATCCCCATGTAATCCGTTAGAGTGCCTGGACCATTTGCATTTTCTAAAGACGTGAACAATGGCGTCAGAGTAAACAGCAACCGGACACAATCCCAACCCTCCAGAGAAGCCCAGTGCGCAGGGCCTCTCGGCATTGTTCAGAGCAGAACTTCGGCTCCGCCCGCCCGCCTCACTCGGGATTCTAAAGTTCCAAAGCCCATGGGCCCTTGCAGGTTATGAAATGCACTTGATTCCTCGTGATAGGAAAAGAGGAACCTATTATAATTCAAAAAGAAACTTCAAGGAAAAAAAAAAAACCCCTCATCTTTGTATGACCTTGAAGGGGAAGAAGGGCATTTATTATGGGTGGCACAATTTATGTTCATTATCTCACTTAGTCCTCCTGCTACGCCAAGGAGACAGGCATGGTTCTGCTGTTTTACAGTTCAGGAGTGAGTATGTGGCGTGAAGCCACTTCCTCAAGGACACTGGAAGACACCGACTGAGCTAAGAAAGAAACCGGTGTCTGTGTGACTCCACTGCCTACAGCAGAGCTGCCCAGGAAAAATAGAATGCAGCATACTTTTCCACATAAGTAATTAAAAATATTTTACAGCCCCACATTCAAAAAGGAAAAAGGAAGCAAGTGAAATTGATGCTGCTACTTTATTTGATTTTGAAAACATTTTGATTTCAACTTTTACTCAGTGAGATTTCTCATGTTCTCTTGCATTACATCGTCAAAAGCTGGTGTACATGTATTTTTTAAGATTTATTGATTTTTATTGGAAAGGCATATTTACAGAGAGAGGGAGAGATGGAAAAAGAGCCTCTATTCACTGTAACACTCTCCAAATGGTCACAACAGCCAAAGTTGAGCCGCTCCAAAGCTGAGCCACTCTAAAGCCAGAAGCCAGGAACCTCCTCTGGGTCTCCTACATGGATACAAGGTTTGCAGGTTCTGGGCCACAAGCAGGGAGCTGCGTGGGAAGTGGAGCCGCCAAGACACTAACGGGCAGCGCCCATATTAGATGCTGGCGCCTGCAAGCAGCGGATTGGCCGGTTGAGTCTTGTGCTGTCCCGTGGGGGTATATTTCATCCTTCGAACACATCAAACAGTTAGTAGCTACTGGCTCAAGGGAGGTGGTGAAAGAAGACAGCCAAAGAGCTTCAGAAAGTTCATAAAAAGGGGAATTGAAAAGATTGGTGTATTTTGGTGCAAGTTTTTAAACCCTTGCATCTATGAGCATTGCGAATGGATTAGCATCTGCTAATGTCAGAAGAGCTGGCCAGAGCTGTCTATATTACTCTTATCTTCTCATTTCACCAGAAGCTGGTGAGCATCGTCTCCCTGTTTGAAAGGCATGGCCGGGGCATGGGAGTCTTTGGTCTTCACAGTGGCTACCTTCTTCTCCTTGGCACTGTCACCAACCAGCCCCCATCCCAGCTTTCCAGGTGGTTTACAGCCCATAAAATGTACTACATAGCAAGTAACAGTGGCTACTTCCACCCATGATTTACCGAGACTTTGATCATTTTTAAATACATGTTTCTTTTCTCCTTTCACCTTAAGAGGAAGCAGACCTAAATGCTAATATTGAGCTCGCCTTGCAGGGGGTCAGCTTCAGTATGGGGACAGCCTCTCTCTGTTGGGTAGGGGAGAAGTAGCAAGAGCTGCTAAGATACCCCTTCAGGTCCCTCGAAAATAGTTTAAGACTTGGGAGGTTGGACCAGTTCCAGCTGCTCAAAGGATCCCAGGTGGCCCAAAGGGATCGTCCACAGCTTACAGAGGGGGAGGAAAAGACTGCCTTTTCTCCCCCAAAGCTAATGTTTGTCACAAATAAAACCCAGCAGATATTACACCAATAATACCAAGGCAGCCATTCGTCTTAGGTGGAAGGATTGTAAAGCTTCAAACTTCCAGTTACACTTCAATAAAGCCCTCATGAAATCATAAGGCAGTTTCCTCTCTGGAAAAAAAAAAAGAGCTATGTGACCCCAAATCACAGCACCTTGTATAGCCCCAGGAACTCAGCTGAATTTTATTAATCTTTAGATTAATATTTGGCCACCTTATAAAAAAAAATGGGAGGCTTCCTGGGTCTCTTAAGTGGATTTATTAGATCTTTAAAGGAAAAAAAAAAAACCGACATCACTTTAAGTAATAAATAAATATCTAAACAAATAAATGCCACAGACCCAACGTCCCGCAATTCACACAAACAAGCTCATTGCCCTTTTTTACTGCTCCCAACATCACAAAAATTTACAACGAACAGCCACCCGCATGAGAGAAGAAAGAGATCAAGAGAATGTTTATTGCTTTTGCAACAGTGTCGCCCTCCTCAGCACAGGGTCCCTGAGTGACGGGCACGGCTGATGTGTGCAGGGAGCGCAGGCTCGCGGCAGGGGGTGCGGGGGGTGGAGGGGGGATGTGGAGGCTGAGGATGCTCCCTAAGAAATCACTGTCAAAGGCAAGCTTGTACATTTCACACGGCCTCTGAGCAGGGCAAGGGCGCCTGACTTTGAATCAAGACAATCAAAATGCCAAAGGGAGAGAGCCTCCTAAGTTTTATGGAAAAAAAAAAAATAGACCAATGGTCAGAGGCCTCAATTGTTTTCTTGCGTCTTCTTAATTTCAGGTATGTGTGCAGTTCTTTCATCGGTTAATTTATTCATTCAGGATCTGGAGACACTGGCTGCAGCAACATACAACACTTTTTAAAGCTTCATTACTTTATTCGGAAGGCAGAGAGGCACACAGAGAGATCTCTCATCAGCTAGTTTGTTCCCCAAATGCCTGCAACTTCCAGTCCTGGGAACAAGCTGAAGCCAGAATCCAGGAATTCCTTGCCTAAGTCTCCCACATGGGTGGCAGGAATGCCATTGATACAGGCAGACGGTAGGGGGGAAAAAAGAAGTAGCTGGAAGATTTTCCCACATTTCTGTCTAGCAAGCCCTGCACTTCAGCTCTATCCGCTTACCCAGCCCACTTCCCATCAAAAACCTGCAGGAAAGATGAAGCAGCTGGATGAATATATGGGGGGATTCCATGACTCTTCCAGACAGCTCAATCTCTACGCCCTGCCCAAACTACACCGTTTTTCTGTATTCAGTTGGGGGGGGGCAGTGCTTCCTCATAGGAATGGGACCAATTTTTTTGGCCCCTACCTTGCCTTCTCCCATGCTGTCTCCTCATGAACAGTTCACTCGCTCGCTCGTGATGAGTGGCTCCTTTGGTGAGGTTGCCGGATCTCATATCTGTGTGTTCACTTTCGCACATGTCTCTGGAGTCCGGCGCAATGGCTCAATTGGCTGAATTCTGTCTTTGCAAGGGCAGAGATCCCATATGGGTGCCAGTTCATGCCCGGGCTGCACCACTTCCCATTCAGCTCCCATTTGTGACCTGGGAATGCAGTTGAGGATGGATGGCCCAAAGCCTTGAGATCCTACCCCCATGTGGGAGACCTGGAAGAAGCTCCTGGTTCTTGGCTTCAGATTGACTCAATCCAGCCATTGTGGCCATTTAGGGAGTGAACCAGCTGATGGAAGATCTCTGTCTCCCCTCTCTGTGGATAAAAGTAAATAAATCTTTTTTAAAAAAAAATAAATAAACCTCTGTTTGAATTGCAGCCTCACACTGGAGCCAGGATTTGGAATAAAAGTAGGAAACGCATCCTGCCACACAACTCCCTAAGGCTGGGCCTACTTGCCTGTAAGGTGTAGTTTAATAGGAAGCTGGAATCCAGAGTGGAGGCCAGACTCCATCCTGGACACCCCAGTATCAGATGTGCACATCCCCTAAAGCATCTTGACTGGCCAAACACCTGTCCCAGTGATGCTGCTTTTTGAAAGTTCGATAATGTCATAGTCCTGAACAAAGCGCACATTCTCTGGGCCGGCACAGTGGCTCTTCAGGCTAATCTTCCACCTTGCAGCACACTAGGCATGGGTTCCTGTTCCAGATGCTCCACTTGCAATCCAGCTTCCCACTTGTGGCCTGGAAAAGGCAGGGGAAGATGGCCCAAGTCCCTGGGACTCTGCTCACACATGGGAGACCTGGAGGAATGAACGTGTAGATGGAAGACCATCTCCTTCCGTTGTTCCTTCTCTCTGGGTAAAACGTGCTTTGCAAATAAAAATAAATAAACCTTAAAAGAAAATGGTGCACATTCTCATATAACCATATATTGATGGCAGTGTAAAAAATGTAAACAATTTAAAAGAAACTACCTCTTGACTAGAATGCTTGTTGATGCTCTGGACTATTGCCGGCTACTTTGTGGCATCACCAATGAATTATACATAACACTGCAAAGTTGTTTCTGACTTGGGAAATGAGCCTGCTGCACCTAAGACAGAAGGACATTCCCTGGAGAAGGGAAGCATTTCACCCCGGGGTGTTAAGCCAGGACACTTATCAGACAAGGACAAGGCCATTCCCACGGAGGGACGGTGCTGGGATCCTCAGAGCAGGGAGATGCAGGGACCGGAGAAGCCTCTGTCACTTCTGCCCCAACCCTCAGGGCTGTACCCAGAGAGGAGAAGGCAGCTGCACTGGGGTAGACATGCCCATCATCCTCTGGGAATTATGGGAAGCCTCCCTCTCTATACAAGACATGTTTATGAGAGCTGTGGACCTGCCTGTCCTGAGAAGGGCACAGGTGCTTCCAGAGGCAGATGTGGAGGAGAGACCTCATAACCTGAAGATCTGGTTGAGCCTGTGGCCAGCGGAAGGGATCCGCGCAAACCTCAGGGATGGACCCATCCCAGCCACCCAGAGCATCTGCCACAATGATGCCATCAACCACACGCAGCAGGAACATTTCTGGCACAGAGGGTCAGCAGGTGCAGCGCTGATGCCTCCTCCCACCCAGCTGTCCCCATGAAACTAACCTTTTCCCTGAGCAGATGCTACCCAGAGGGGAGCAAAAAGGAAAGCAGAGAGAAGCAGCAGCTATTCAGGAGAGACCAAGGGAGCCTTGGAATGGCTGTTCCAGACGGAGTGGTTCTGGCTGGTCCTTTCTTTGGCAGGTCTAAGGGTGTGTGACAAGGACATTAACTGATGTCCATTTTTTCAGTAACAGAATCCTAATTTTCAAACAAGTTCATTACCTACCAACTAAACATTAGATTCCAGCCTGTCTTGCTCCCCAGTAGGATTGTGAAACTATGTTATGGCCAAATAAGATGTGAATAGAAATGTTATGGATGATTCTGCCGCAAAGTCTCCTTAAAAGATGTGAGCAGAGGTTTCTGCCTGAAACCCGGCTGTGATTTGCCAGCAAACCAAAATCAAAGAATGGAGGACAAATGACTGGAAGTATCCAAGGTGCTGGGTGATGCTCTAATCTCCCTAATATTGGCCCTAAATCTCCCAATTCCATACATGAAAGAGAACTTAACTTAATCTCATTTAAATCTCTCCATGACCAGGTGCTGTAATACAAAGCTGAAATAGTCCTGATCACTTTGCTTACGGTGAGAATGAGATCAATTATATGGCAAACAAGGAAAGACAAGGCCTCTTTAGACATAATACAACGTCGTTTGAAGCTACTGTAATTATGGAGAATGGATATCAGAGGGAAACCTACAACATAAATTTCAGTGTATCTTTTGTACCAGAATAAACTTGTTTTAATACCAGTTTTTGAACAGCTATTGCAAAGTATTCCTATATAATATGTTTTCTGCTATTCATGCATTTAGCATTTTCAAATATTGGCAGGAGGAGCCAAAAACTATTCTAAAAATAACTATGAAAAAACTCACCTGTCATCCATGTGAGAGATCCAGATGGTGTCCTTGGCTTCTAGCTTCAGCCTGGCCTAGCCCTGGCTGTCGTGGTCACTTGGGAAGTGAGTCAATAGATGGAAAATATTCTCTCTCTCTCTGTTCTCTCCTCTGTCTCTCTGCCTTGCAAATGAATAAAAATAAATGTTTCTTTAAAAGCTGTCCAAGAGGTCAGTTTTCCCATGTGGGGAAACCAACTGGCTTGCTCTTGTTGTCTTCATAGCCCAACAGACTCATCCACTGACTGCAGCAGGGGCCTGGTACAATGGCCTGGTGGCTGAAGTCCTCGCCTTGAACATGCCAGGATCCCAAATGGATGCCAGTTCTAGTCCTGGCAGCGCCACTGTTCCTTCCACTGACTGCAGTGGGACAGTTGAGCTTCCGACAGTTTTGCAACCCGGTGAGCTGCGTGCAACCCACCTCAACTGCACCCTGAGGACCTTCTCATCACTGGAGACCACTTCTCAGCCCCTCTTGCAGGTTGTCCTCCGGCCTCCAAGGCAAGGATGGGAAAGGACTTCCAGCATTCTTGTGCACACCAATCACACTTGTATTTTGAATTGGCCCAGGCCTTTCAAAACTCAAAGAAACGTGCTGGTCAGGAAGCTGGTGAACGGCTGGCAAAATAAGAGCTATTTGCCCCAGAACAATCTAATCAAATAGTGGCCCAGATATTGTAAGTTATTTGGAATTACTTATATCCCGGAGAGAATAAAGAATCTAAGGTGAGGGTAATTTTTTTACCCTAATGATAAATACAGGTGAACTGTCACATTGCCTGTTGGCTGGCTGGCATGGACAATTGTATTAGAGGGAAGCCTTGTAAATTTCAAAAGCCCACGAACAAGCTGTAGAAAATTACCTGGGTTTATAGCGCCATTTATCAAAAGACTTCCATAAGTGTTAGAAACCTATGTGTGCATTCTTATGGGAAGAATTCACATTGAACCTAAAATGAAACAAAATTCTTCTTTTCGGGAAAAAAAAAAATCACAACATCAACTGTAGTCCATTAAGGAGGGAGGTGAAATGGGCTAGACCCAAGCCTTTATTATCAAATGACTCGCAAGAACATCAAAACCTCATCGTTTACCCAAGAAAGGAGAGAAAATTTAACTGATTGGAACGGGAAGAAATGCTGAGCAGCTCTCTTGCAACCTTGCGTTAAAAATACATAAGTTTTCTGATCCTGCACCTTATTTCAGTCTGTACTAAGGCAATGTAGCTGAATTACCATGCTCCTGCATTCAAAGTTTAGCTGCAATAAATCTCTTCAGCTGAGATCACTATTGGGAGAGAAACAACATCCGCAGCAATAATAAGATGAGCCAGATATCAACATACCCTGTCCACCCTGCGATGCTGACGTGAGGAACGCCTTCCGCCATGGAGATCGCCTGGGGAGGACCAAGCTGCCGGCATCCGGAGCCTACGCAAAGATGAATTTCTAGAGCTGAAGCTTCCGTACCCTTGGGTTTTGTGGGCAACCTAGGACATCGGCCACAGACACGCCACAGACAAGAGTGGCGCCTTGGCTGCAGTGGTTAAAACCTTGCTTTCAGGAGACAGCGTGCCTAAAGGAATGTCATGGCTGGTCCCTACTTTCACTTTCATCAAGGTAGATAGGACCTGGTTTTCACTTCCCAAAGATTCCCCAAAGGTCTGCTTTCCCCCTTATCATAGTCAGAGTCAGCAAGTAAAGGTTCTTCATTCTTGCCTGGAGGGGACAGATTGACAAGCTACACCTAGCTCCCTTAGTTACAAGCCCTGAGATCTTGGGTAAGTCATCAAAGCTCCCTTATCCCTACACCGCAACCTTGGTGGATTTGGCTGTGATTTACCAACTCTCCATGCTACTTTCAGTATTGAGTTAAATGCCATCAGCATGTTAATGAACCAGCAGAATGAGCCCTGCTTCACAGAGCTTGGATTCTGGTGGAGATCTGGGACCAAGATGAAATAAAAAGATACTGGTTTTACAGAGTGTGGGGATTGTAGCAATACCTCTCTCCTAGGGATTTTGTGGGGACTAAATGAGACAATACGCATCAATGCCTTAGTGCAGAAGCTGGGCCCCCCCCCCCCCGGGCCATGATCAACTCAAGTCGTTACAAGGAACCATGAGGAAGAAAATACGCGTTTTTCCATCATTAAAAGGAAGACAAAAGGGTAGGTGCATGGCATCCCGCACCACACTGCCTGGGTTTGATTCCTGACTCTGCCTGGAAAGCAACAATGCTGGCTCATGTGGGTTACTGCTTCCCAAGTGAGACACCTGGCTTGCCTTCCTGGCTCCCACCCTGGGCCAATCCTGGCTGTTTTAGGGGTACTTAGGAAGTAAACCAGTACACGGCTAGTTCTCTGCCTCTCAAATAATTTTTTTAATGAAATGTTTACCCTATATTTATTTTCTGTCTTGAGGCGAGCATTTTTTTTTTCCAAAAGCAAAAATCACCTGTAGGCTCCATAGCCCACAGAGGACCGTGCCCAAGACATCAGAGTAAATTGGATTTAAATAAACTGCTCACACGACTAGATCCTGGGGCGGGAGTGGCATGATGTAAATTCTCCCCAGTTCCAATTTAGTCATCTGCGAAATGGAACACATCACCGTGCCACAGAGGGTGTTCGTGTGTGTTTATGAAACCTTGTCTGTAAAGCACTTAGAACTTCAAGCAGGGCAAACTCTGAACTCGTTTGATTCACCTATTCAATTATAAAATCAACACAGTTTAATACTTCCCCAAACATAGCTCAGAGGTACATTGCTTTTTAATTTCTTATTTATTTAATTTATTGGAGCTACACAGCAACAGAGGGAAGGAGGAAGAGCCAGAGAACGAGAGGTTACTCTCCTGTCGGTTCACTCCACAAAGAACCACAATGACCTGGACTGGGCCTGGCTTGTTAACAGTCTGAAATCTCATGCAAGTCTTCTTTGTAAGTCACAGGAAATCAAGTCCTTGGGCCCTCAAGCCCTGTTTCCCAAGGAACATTAGCAGGGAGCTGGATGGGAAGTGGAACTGCCAGGACTTGAACTGGTATTTCAACATGGGATGCTAAGGTTGCACATGACGTCTTAACCTACTGTGTCACAACACTTATCTCTGGACAGGTTCTTAAGAATCTCCTCAATTCCCTTAGCCTGATTTCTCTTCTACCCTGACATACATTTTTAAAAAGCTTACCAGCACCTTCTCTTGTTTTCCTACCCCCGCCAGCCACCCCATGTGGTACGTGGACGATCTGCTGGGCTCTGGCCTCAGCATCACTCCACAAACTGCACACGCTGTGGTCCACAGGGTGATGGACGCTTGTCATAAACTAAAACCTGTCAGTAATTGCAGCAAACTCAGGATGGATTGCACAGAGCACAATCTGTGAGTGCGGGCACTTTAAAAAAATAGATCTGAATGAGACCTGGATTCAACTCCTCTGATGACTCGCTGGTTGCCTGATTATTCCATGTGCCCTGGGTATGCGTGTGAGTGCACACTCAGACACATGGCCGTCCTCTGCCTCCTTATAGAGTGGCTCTGTAGGCTCCATAAACCCAAAGACAAATAAGCCAGGAGTTAAGAGATCTACAAACATCCCAGGAGACCGCCTTTCCCCGAGACATCATAACCGCCGGGTTTTTATAATCCATCAAGGGCAGGTGATTTAAAAGCTGACTTTGGTGACATAATGAGTTAATGCCAGTTTAAATAAAATGCCGTACATCAATCCCTCTGTTTAGTACAGAAAGACCTTTAGAATAGGAACACCAAGACCTGTTCCCTGGGGAGCCAAGAGCGCCACCTGATTTATCTCTTGCTATTCTTTTATTGGGTTCCTGGGCGGCTGCAAGAGCGAAAATCCCCTGCCTACCCCATTCACGATAAAATCCACCTGCCCTTACCTCCTGAACCACACGAGCCCTGCCCTGCCCTGCCCTCCTCCGCTCTGCCTAGCTCTGCCCAACTCTGCCCAGTACCCAACATGGGTTGAGCAAGGGTCAGATTAACTCACAAGCAAAATTTCACCCCAGAATCAGGAAGGAAAGAAATCTGCTGCTAAATTGTAAAACAGAATCGGCAAAACTCATCAACACTTGTCTGGCAAGCAAGGATTTGATCGCTGGGCTGTGCCTGCCACCACAGGCGAACAGGGCTTCAGGCTACAAACTGATGCATGAGAGCAGAAGAAATCAACCGAGGACTGCAGCCACGGGTGGCCTGGTGCAAGCTCCCACTGAGAGAGAGAGCACCCACCGGGCAGCCCCAAGGCTGGCATCCGCTTCTCTACCCAGCACCAGGCACCGCTCAGAGCAGTTTTCACCAGACGCCCGTGCGTGCTTCCCAGGGGGTTGTGAGAGGAGCGTGATCACCCCCAGGCTGCTGCTCTTCAGTTCTGCTCTGTCTCCATCTAAAGCAGAGCACGTCTTTTGACCTGGCAATCCCACTCCTAGGATCTCACAAAGACACTATGGAGAAGGATAGTCATGAATGAGCATTGCGTGTATGTTAGAAATCATGATACCTGAAAATATCTATTCGTAGAAGAAATGAATGTGTTATGAAGTACCATATAACTGTTTTTTAAAGTTCATGTATAGTTCTACATGTTAGTGTTTTGGGAAAGTAGACAAAATATTACACACAGGGATTGGCATTTCAGACACAATTCAACATGCCCCTGTATCCTACCAGATCCTCGGCTACAGCTCCCTATGCCAGCTGGCATCCTCCCTATGCCAGCTTTCCGCCAATGCAGCCCCTGAGGCAGCAGATGATGGCTCATGTAGCTGATTCTTGGTGCTGCCACTGTGGCATACATGGCATGTTAGGCTCCCACTTGGGATTCGCTGGAATCCCTTATCAAGGTGTCAGTTCAAATCCGAGCAACTCCACTTAGCTCCCTCGAAAGGTACCAGACCCCCCAAGTACCTGGACCTCTCACTCTGTCACACGTGTGGGAGTTGAGGAAGGAGTTCCCGGCTCCTGGCTTTGCCTGTCGGAGGCATCTGAAAAAGGAACCAGAAGATCTCTCTCTCTCTCTCTTTCTCTCTCTCTCTCTCTCTCTCTCTCTCTCTCCTTTCTCTGTTCCCTCTCCCTCTTTCTTTCTCTTAGGCTGTCTTCCTGCCTCTCAAAAACAAAAAGATTAAATAAAACTCACAACAACTTCTACACAGAATGTCTTTTCCAGAGATGGAAACATAGCAGTAATAAGGAAGTATTTGATCTAAACTATGTAATATCAAGGAAACTATTTTGACTCGCCTCTGAAATAAAAGGCAGACTAAAATGGAGCCAATCGGTACTTGTTTTTCAGCCCAGATTCTTTCTCTCTGGCCTTTGGTGGAAGTCATTGCCACTCCGGACGCATGGATTCAATAGAAATTTCCATGATTGTCTCCACCAGTCTCATCCCAGTGGTAGTCATCTGGTCCCTCCTAAGTTCAACGCCTCCCTCTCTATCTCTCAGATTTTGTGCTTGTAAGACTGTTCAGCGCTCACTGTCTCTTCTGGGTGGATGAGGCTACAGAAGGAGAGAGAGAGAGAAAGAGAGAGAGAGAGAGAGAAGGCAGAGAGACATAGGGTAGTCTACAAGCTCCTGAATCCTGGAATTGCCAGGCCACGAGCCTCCGGCCCTTCTTGCAGGCCGATTAGGGGAGAAAATAAACTTCTCCTTGGTTTACACTCATTTGTAGCTGAGTGACCATCACACACAACCCTCGGAGTCCTGAGTTATAAAGAGAAGGTACAAGGCTTCCTTCACACCCCTAAACGGATTGAGGAAACTACACCTGCTGGAAGCCAAGCCAACCGGGCTGCCCACAGCCTGGGCAGCAGATCTATGCATGACCAGCTGGACATGGTCTCAGGGGCAGGCTGGCAGAAGAGCTCTATCCCCGAGGAATACACCAGTGTTTGGCTGCAGGTGCACCTAGTCATTATCCCCTTGGATTATTTGAACCCAAAAGCCATCAGGAGAGATGTCGGTGGGTGGGGGCTACAGTGCCAACAACAGACAGACAAGAGCTGTGCTAGGAGGGTGTGAGGGCCTTGCAGCTGGAGCAGAAGGCACAGGCTTCTGGCTGGGTGACTCCAGAATGACAGTTGAGAGAGAAGTGACAGAGAAAAGCAATCAGGAGAGCAGATGTGGGCTCACACCAGGGCAACCCTTCCCCCTTCTGGGAGTGAGGCTGCCTCCTTGAGCCTCGGTATTCTCATCTGCATGATGGGAGGATAATGCTGACCCTGACACATCACTATGAATACTCAATGAAATAATGGTGAGAAGAGGAAACGATGAGTTTTCAATAAGTGGTACTGAGATAACAGGCTGGCTCTGAGAAATACACTAAGAAATGCAGGAGCCTGTATAGCTCATGCTTGACTGAACTACAATGGAAACACAAAAATGAGACCTTAACCTTACTGGGGGAAAATGGTTTTTATAAGGTCACCATGGGAGACACTCTTCCAATGCAACACAGAAAGACTCAGTTCTATGAATTTTCTTTTAATTGGCACGGACAAACCACAGATGGGAAGCTTAAAGACCAATTAATGAACTTGGAGCTATAGCAACCTTTGTCGCGAACCAAAGGTTAGCCTCTCTCGTAAATAAGAACTTCCAGAAATTAAAGCAAAGAGACAACCCACAACAGAGAGAAAATAGAAGTGTAAACTGCAAATGACCAAACACACAAAAAGAATTCCACTTACAGTAAGAGAGCTGTCGATTGTAATTATACTGAGTGGCTGTTTTTAAAGGGCTTATTGACAATAGTGCCAAAGCTGGATAACCTATTGTGTTGTGTGGAGCAGAACAAAAGTTGTGGGCCGTGGAAATGGATACAGCCAGCAAGCAGGACACTTTGGCAATTTCCACCAAGACCAGAAAGACACATGCCCTGTGACTCGGCAAGTCCACCCCTAGGAATTGCACTCCCCTACACACACACTGTCTATGAGAAACGACCTGCAAATGCCTCAAACAGAACTTGGCTCCGTAAACTCAGGGAGATCTGGGAACCCCAGAGTCTTGTGCTGAGGCTTGATGTACTAAGGCTGGATACTTGATGATCTGATTATAACATCTGAGGGATGGGTCTGGTGGGAAGTCTCAAGTCACTAGGGACATGTCCCCTGAACGAAGCTATTCTCTGCTTGTGTCCGTGCTTCTTCGGCCCTCGTGCCATCATCTTCCTGCCACAGTCAGCCGTCAGCCAGTGACAGACCAACAGGCCCCCCATCCTGAACTAGGATTTCCAGGCTGTGAAGTCAAGTCACACTTCCTTTTCCTTCCCTAGAAGCTCCTCTCAGCTATCGTGGTTAAAGTGTCCCAGAGGTGACACACCTCGCAGCTTATTTCTGTTCATCCAAACAGGATTCAAGGGTATTGACCTGAGAAGAACCCCAAGTTCTTCATTGTTACATGTAACAGGAATGCAGAATACCTTCATTCGAGTTTGAAAAATACACAGTAGAAGGGCCTTCTGCAGCAGGTTAAACCTCCGCCTGAGACACCAAGCAACATTAAGAGCCCTGGCTCAAGTCCTGGCTGCTCCACTTCCCAAGCAGCTCCCTACTAACACACCTAGGGATGCAGCAGAAGATGGCCCAGCCGCATGAACGCCTGCAGCCATGTGGGATACCGAGGTGCAATTTCTGTTTCTTGACTTCTGCTTGACCCAGTACACGCCGTTATGACCATTTTAGGAATCAACCAGCAGATGGTTCATTTTCACTCTTTTAAAATTTGGAAAACACAGATGTAAAGATGAATGTAGGTCATTCTTGATAAAGGGGAGTTTTAAGAAGTTTGTTGAAAATGGAATTAGGAGAGCAGTATGTTTGGATGCATACGCATGAGTGTTCTTCAACAGGTTCGTGAAGACATATATATTATGGACAATCTGTCCATGGCTATCAAAATTTAAAGCAGCCATGATACATCTTTACTTTTATTTGAAAATGGAATTTTCCAGAAAAATATTTCTGCAAGGATATGGAAAAACTAAGTGATAACATAGTTGTTCAGGATCTAGGAATGTCCATTTATGTTTTTAAAAAATATTTATTTTTAATTTGAAAGGCAAGAAGGGAAAGAACTTCTGCTCATTGGTTCACTCCTGAAATGGTGACAACAACTGGAGCTGGCTCAGGGAAGAGCCTGGACTCAAATCAGGGCTCTCCGTGGATGGCAG
The DNA here is from genome assembly GCF_017591425.1 of Ochotona curzoniae. NCBI lineage: Eukaryota > Metazoa > Chordata > Mammalia > Lagomorpha > Ochotonidae > Ochotona > Ochotona curzoniae. The sequence goes on along the minus strand of NW_024466607.1, from coordinate 34,236,903 downwards.
GGGCCCAAGCACTTAGGTCATCTTCTAAAGCTTTCCCAGGTGCATTAGCAGGGAGCTGGATCAGAGGTGGAGCAGCCAGGACTCAAACCATGTCTCAAGTAGGAGGCCTTTGTTGCAGGTGGTAACCTAATCCACAGCACCACAATACCTGCCCCTAGTTGTGCTTTTTGAATTGCAATTCCACTACCTATGAATTTCAAAGAATTAAAATGCATAAAGGAAATGAAAGGAGTGGTGAGGTACAACTCTTAGCAGAGCACGTGGGGTGTAGTATGTCCTTAATAACTGTTCGCAGCTTTTATTGTAACTATTTGGTAGTAGTCGTAATAGAAGTAGTAGTGACTGCATGGCTGCAGGAGTCCCTCTTAGACGCTAGAACTCCTGCTCCTGCTGAGCCCTCAACAGCATCCTAGAGGACATGGCTGAATATCCCTTTTTTCCTTGCACTGCATCTTTATGCTAATTCCAGCCTTCTCCCATGATTCCCTTGACCTACTACCACTCTTTCACTCTCCACTCTAAGCAGCCTGTCACCAATGAACGAGAGATAAAGGGATGTTGACAAACACAACAGATGCAAACCCCTGGCTTCTCTCATCACCCAAACCCCTCCCAAGCCACCTTCTCCATCCTGCCAGCCAGCCTAACTGTGCACACAGAGCTTTCTCTAGAAGAAATCCTGGCAAGCACTCCCCCAACTTTCCATTCTGCAAACACATTCCACTAGATGGAAAACTCTGTTAGCCAGAAGCAAGCGGCTTTCCAGATGGAAGGAGCACACATGTGGACCACTCACTGCCTCTTTGCTCCTGGCTTCCCTGCTGTTCCCTCCTACAGGTATGCAGGAAACATATATTCATAAACACTTTGTGATCTGAAGATACATACCTTTTGTCCTGGTGTGATGGCCTAGTGGCTCAAGTCCAAGCCTTGTGTGCACTGGGATTCCATGTGGGTGCTAGTTCGTGCCCTGGTGATCTGTTACCATCCATCCCTGCTTGTGGCCTGGGAGGGCAATGGAGGTCAGCCTGAAACCTTGGGATCCTGCACCAATGCAAGACCCAGAGGAAATTTCCGGCTCCTGGTTTCAGATCAGCTTAGCTTCAGCCTTTGTGGCCACTTGGGGAGTGAACCAGCAGGTGGAAGATTTTTCTCTCTGCATCTCCTTCTCTCTGTATATCTGTCTTTCCAATAAAAATAAATGAATCTTAATTTTAAAAAGTGGCATGCCTTTGCAAGGCATTATCGGTGTAAACCCCTACAGATGTCACTTTCTTCATGACCTCCCAACACTTGTCAGGTGCTAAGAGCAAGTAGCTCTGACATAGAGGCTACTTGGTCACACAACTGTGTAGTGTGACACAATTGTGTACCTTACGCACCAGCTGGGAGATCTTCACATGGCCCCACTGCACCCCTCTAACTCCAGATCAAACTTACACGACATAGATCTTTCCAGGTCTTCTCAGGGGAATGTGGCTTTATGCAGAGCCAGAATTCACAGCCTTTTCTCTGAGTGTCAGAAGGTGGCAGAGCCGAAAGCACTGGTGATCACGGACTCCTGCTGACCCGACAGAGGCACTCAGAGACATATTCCTGGAGTCCAGGCTTTGGAGGTGCTCAGAGACACATTCCTGGAGTCCAGGCCTCCTTCACTGCTTTCTGGGGCCTCTGGAGGCCATGTGAACTCACCGCCTCCTTAGAGCACCTAGCGTGGCTTCTGATCCCTGCACTGACCCTGGAGTGAACATTCCTGATGAGACTCTCTTACTCCTGTTTGCATCTCCACTGTCCAGAGCAGTGTGTGGCGGCAGGCGCTTTGTCAGGATTTCCAGCAAGCTAACGAAATTAAAATACATGTGTCATTTCTTGGCAACCAGATATTGATTAGCTCCACAGACTATCCAAGCGTGTCTGGTGCCCTAGGTTTAGCTTTCAAACCCAACCCTTTAGGACCAGAGATCCTGCTGTTAGGAAAACAATGTAACTAACTGCATTTCACAGAAGAAATCCAAGGTCTCTAAGGGACAAAGGACATTTTTGCTTATACAAACACTGGCCCGAGGTTGAAACAAACACTGGCTTTATTAATGAAAAAAAAAAATTCTGTGATCCTGCCGTGGTCTAGTGATTGGGCACCTGCAGGTAACTTTCATTCTCCATCTTAATTTACTACCCACGGGTGACCCTTGTGTAAAAATCGGGACAGGGGAGATTTGATCTTGCATGTAAATTTTATGTTTTGTCTGCTGGCAGATTTATGATTTGGGCTGCGCCCAACGCATGCAATGAGGGGAAGCCACACTATGGTCACATGTGTCATCACCCAGCCCATTAAGCCGCCCTGCAATATCCCAGATTACAGCAGCGCAGTGCAAAAGCATGGTCATTTGAAGGTAATTCATTCCGAATTCCACTTGGATTGCTTTTCCACTACGACTGACAGCGGGTTATGCAACACGACCATCAGTGTGTAGCTTCATCCCCGAAAGGAATTTTCTGCTTTCAGAGAACAACAACAAGAAGTCAGGATATTTGATCCATTCAAAACATAATACAGAGAGAGAGAGAGAGAGCGCGCCCTTTGTAAGATCACTTGCCCTAAGTGCACAGAAACAGGAAAGTCATGGAGACAGGTGGAATAGGGTGAGCACGAGAGGGAACATTCCTGTCAATGGGGTCTAGGACCTCAGGAATGAGTGTGTGTGTGTGTGTGTGTGTGTGTGTGTGTGTGTGTGTGTGTGTGCGTGCCCACCAGGGAGTGCCCTGGGCCCCCGGACACATTGCCCCTTGAAGCCATCATGGCCTCCAGGTGCTACGAGCTCACCTGTAGGCTCTCTATCCACATCTACAACGATGTGTGCCCAGTACCCAACTCAGGTCAGGGACTTGAGTCAGTGATGACAAGCTCTTCTCCCTGCCTGGACAATTCTCAGGCTTCCCCACCAAGCAGCGGCTGATTGGTGGTCGCTCCCCTGGAAAAAGCCAACAGCATTTGCTCAGGGGATAAAGCCAGCAGTGAGCCACGAAGACGGATGGGCAAAGTCTAATAGTCTGGGGTGGGCGTTTGGCCTAGAAGTTAAGACGTCCATTAGCATACCTGCATCCTACCTCAGAATGTGTGGGTTCAAGTCTTGGTTCTGGCTTTTGACTTCAGCTTCCTGCTCCACACCCTGGGGTGGGAGCAGTGGGGATGGCCCAGGTGGTGGCATCCCTACTTTCCAGCTGCAGGAGACTAATGTTGAGTTCTCAACTGTCAGCTCCAGCTTCCAACACCACAGGCATTTGGTGAAGGAAGCAGGTGATGGGAGCACAATCTTTCTTTGTCTAGAACCTGTCTCTCAAATAAATAGTGACGTTCAAAAAATGCAAGGTGAGTGCTTAGTCCAGCAGTTAAAATACATTTAAGACTTAAGAGACCTGTTCCCTAGTTCACGGGACCTAGGTTTGATTTGCAGTTCTGCCTCCTGACTCCAGCTTCCTGGGAGGCAGCGCTCAAGTACTTGAGTCCCCAACACACCCATGGGAGACGTGGATAGGGTCTCCAGCTCCCAGCTTCTTCTCACTCAATTCTATGCTTGATCTTAGCCAAAAAGCCGAGAAGCAATTCTCTCACTCAATGCTGAGTGCGTGCAGGCATCTGGGGAATGAACCAGCAGCTGAGAGCATTCTCTCTCTCTCTCTCTCTCTCTCAAAAGTCCTTTTAAAAAATGAACTGCCACCGGATCTTTTTACACGTTAGATGTATTATTGGTACTGTCCTCATGCGTGCTTTAGTTTAAAGCATAGGATGAGAGATGACACTTCGGCAGTGCCGTTTCCAAGGTATGATCACAAGTCAACATTTTCAGTAGCACCACCTGCAAATGTGTGCTTTTCTGTCAACGGTGTGTGTGTGTGTGTGTGTGTGTGTGTGTGTGTGTGTGTGTGTGTGTGTGTGTGTTAGTTACCAAGAAAGAGGTATTTAGACATGACTCTCCAGGAAAATGCTCTGGATTGGTTCTGGAGCTGCAAGTCAAGCCTGGCACAGTGCCCCTATTCCCCTGGGCAGCCCTCCCTTGTTTGCAAAGCTTGTCACCAAGGAAGTAGAACCGGGTTGAAGTGGCAGCATGGCTGGAGAGCTTTCTCCTGCAACCAAGGACCCCGCAGCTTGGGAGTTCAGCCCAGCAGCTAAAGGCTCGTGCTGACAGCCCATCTCCAAGCACTCATCTGGAAGCCTACAAAAGCGGTCATTAGGGCTGAGGCTGTGCTCCATTGGAAACACAAGATTTTTTTCTGAACCAAAACTCATCATCCACGTTCATGGAGGAATGCCTCCTTTATTTTCCAGTGGCTGATCTTGAAGCACCCAATTACCAAGTTTGATAATTTTCATCCCCCTTTTTATCGATACCCCCTTAGAAGAGAGGGGGAAAAAAGTCAGGGACCAAGAAGATGATTGAAAGTAAGACAGGAAAGTGATTATAAATTGCAAATAGGCAATCTCTACACCCAAATGGCATCAACAAATTTCCAAGACCAACTTCACTATCCATAGCACCGATTCTTTTCAGGCTGTGTATGGTTGGATTCAATTCCCAAGAAGTTTCAGAGCACTTTATAGCCATTAGGGATATAGGATTTTTAAGATTCCATCTCATGGGCTGAGGTGCAGAGGATTAAACCTCTGCCTAAAATGCCTGCATCTCATATAGGTGCCGGTTCAAATCACAGCTGCTCCGCTTCCAATCCAGCACTCTGCTTAATATGCCTGGCAAAACAGTAGAAAATGATCCAAATAATTGGATCCTTGTGCCCACCTGGAACACCTGGTTGGAATTCCAGGCTCCTGGATTTGGTCTGACTCTGTCCCTGTCACTATAGCCATCTAAGGAAATGAACCGACATGTGGAAAATCTCTCTCCCTCTCCTTCTCTCTCTCTAACCCTGTCTTTGAAATAAATAGACCTTTAAAAAGATTCGGTGAATGTATATAACAATTTTTAAAATAATTCCTAGGCTGTGGGACTGATGCCCAGTGGCTCAACTAGCTAATACTCCACCTTGTAGTGCCGACATTCCAATATGGGTGCCAGTATATGTCTCGATAATCTACTTCCCACCCAACTCCCTGGGTATGTCCTTGGAAATCAGCATAGGATTCCCAAAGCCTTGGGGCCCTGCATTCATGTGGGAGACCAGGAGGAGGTTTCTAACTCTTGGCTCCTGGTTTCAGATCAGCTCATCTCTGACCATTGTGGCCATTTGATGAATGAACCAGTGGAGGGAAAATCTTTCTCTCTGTCTCTCCTTCTCTTTGTAGATCTGCCTCTCCAATGGAAATTTTAAAAATCTTAAAAAAAAAAAAAAAAGTACGCCTAGGCCATTTTTCCCCAGTCCATGCTTTATTAAAAAATGATGGTTATTTCGGGTCAGCATCCGAAAAAAGCAGAAGCTTATTTTCTACTCCCGGGGCTTCCCAAACCCACTAAAGGCTCTGTGAAGTTCCGCAGCAGGTAAGCACCCCCAGTTTTATTTCTCTCAGCATTGCCCTTACTTACCTGATCCGCAACATGAGAGAATCCTCTGGGAGGCGAGAAAACGGGGAGTTAATTCCCAGATAAGTGACTTTGTCAGGCGGGATACTAAAGCATTGGCCTTCCGGCCAGGGCTGGTGCTCACTCATGCAGCCTGTGTCTCTCAGGACTTTTGCATTTTCACTTCTGAATCCGTGAATTACACGGAGCTCTTCATGGCAAGCTGTCATCGCAGCGCTCCTCTGCTGGCAGACGTTAGGCTGCGACTCCACAGTCCCGTAGAAAGCGCTGCTGTCAGGACTGTGAGCATGCTATGCATGGTCAAAAGAGGGTACCCACTGAACCGACAGACAGACTGCCACAGACAAAGCCTGGGGTGCTCTTGATTTCTGCCTCTCTCACTCCATTTGCCTGCCTTCTCCTCTTTGCTCTTCCTCTAAACCTCTGCCTGCTTCCTTCTTTGTCCCCTTCCCATCTACCTCCCACACTTTCTTTCTCAGTGCCAGCATGAGGCAGTCTCCCTGTAAAGGCATCCAACACTGCGAGGCCACTGTCTAGCCTATCACAACCGCCATTATGTGACAAAAGCAGCCGTTCATCCTGTCCTCCTGTAAAACACTTTTTGCAAAACCATGTTGTAGGATAGAATCGCCCCTCATGCTTACATTAACCAACCCCAGATCTGGGCTTTCGCCAGCCAGCTTCAGGAACTCAAGTATGTTTCTTCATTTTCTTTTAATTTCTGGAAAGATGCCGCCCATTTCCTATTGCTAATCCATACCCCACACTTGCCTGGGAAATCTCTTCTTATTTCAAAGACCTCTCCAAATCCCACCTCCTTCTCTCCAAGCCTGCCTTTCTGCCTGCCCGAGGACGCTCGCTCTGAATGCTGATTGCTCACAAGTCGATGGACAGCAACAGAGTGGAGGACATCCCCCACTGCCTCTCCTAGAACTCATATTAAAACACTGGGCCTTTCATTTCCAACGCATGCTGGCCATCCCCATAGCCCAAGCCCTACAGATGCATACAGAGTTCCCAAACTAGACTCCTGCTTCCATGGGATTATCTGATTTGCTTAGCTGCTTTAAAGGAGAGAGATCCTTCTAGTAACAAAAATGAAGTTTACCAAAAGCCTAAACCAAGCTGCTTTTGGTGTAGGGTGATTAACAAGCATTGCCTTGGGATGGGTGTGTGCCCAGGGTGGGGGTCATTGTTTAACATAAGAGGGAAAGAGATCAAGAAGGATGTGAGAAGTGCTCTTTCTCTCTCACGCTTCCAACACATCCTATGGTTGCATCCACAGTGGCAGTCTTATAATAGAGACTGATTAAATCTATTCTAGCAAGGAATCGGCCGGAAGTGCTAAAACGCAGTGCCTTTAAAGGAAAAGCCAGGGGTGCTCACCTTGGGAGCCCATCAAATCTATTCCCACTGCTGCCACGTGAACCTCCATTTGTCTGACTTGAAAGGAAATGGGCCCGCTGAGATCTGAGTGGGAGAGAAAGCCAGTATTACCAAGACCTGCTTTAGCGCACGGCTTAAGAGGCAAGCAACTGGAGTGGCCCACGTGGTTTTGAACTAAATCTTCTCCTCTTTCCCAGATGCAAATGAGATCGTTACAGAAACTTCAGTTCCCTGGGATGGATGGGTGGGTGGATGTTTTGCAAGCAAGATAGGGAGTGAGGAAGGAGGGAAGCCGGCTATCTGAGGATAAATGACAGGAGTGGCCACTCTGAAAAAGTATAGCAGAGTTGCCAAGGTAAAGCTACAACCTCACCTGTCAGACATGCACTAGTGGTATCTCCATGATAGCACAGTACCCACCCCCCTGTGTGCTCTCAGGAGTGTTTAGGTGTATGTGTGTGGCTGGCACAGAGATTAGGATACCGCCCACTTAAGAGGCCAGCATTGTGGCACAGGTAGCAGAGAGTCCCACATCTGGACTTTCACCGACTAACAGCATCCATACGGGCTCCTGTTCAAGTCCGGCTGCTCCACTACCTATCTGACTCCTTGCTAATGTGCAAGCAGCAAAGGATGGTCTAAGGGCCAGGGCCTATGCACCCATGTTGGAGGATTCAGATGAACTTCCTCGCTCTTGACTACAAGCATGGCCCAGCCCTGGTTGTTGGAGCTATTTGAAAAGCAATTCTGCAGGTGGACGAGCTCTCTCTCTCTCTCTCTCTCTCTCTCTCTCTCTCTCTCTGACTCCGCCATTCAAACAAATTTAAATGAATCTTTAAAACTTTTGCTATTATGACTAGAGACTTTTAATAGGCAAGTGACTGAAGTACAAGCTGGAGGAGACATGCATTCCTTTTCTGAGAATAGGCTGAGAGTAAGCATCTTACTGTGTCTTACTTAAACAGCTGCATTTCTGTCCTAACTACTCAACCCTGCTGTTGTGCATGGAACAATCCTAGACAAAATGAAAGGAAATGATGGGCAACTGATTCCCAAAAGACATTGTTTTTAAGACACCAAAATTTGAATTTTATATGCGACACAGGTGTCCTCACTGGCATTGTAACCTGTATGCCAAGTGTGTGTCCCTAAAAGTCATCTGAGAATTGAGTATTTGGTGCAAGTACTTGGTATAATGATGAAAATCTGCCTTAGGATGCCTCCATCCCATGCTTGGTTGGCTGTGTTAAGGTCCCAGCTGTGTTCTCTGCTCCAGCTTCCTACACACACACACACTCACACACACACAGCAGATTATGCTTCAAGTAGTTGGGTCCCTGCCACCCTTGTGGGAGATCTAGATTAAGCTCTAGACTCCTGGCTTCAGTCTGGCCCAGCCCTGGCTGCAGGCAAGCATTTGAGTGGCCTCTAGGCCATCACTTCCTGACCCCCGGTTTGGAGTGGCAATTCTGGAGTGATTCCTGCCATGTGACCTGGGGCAAGTTCTCTGCCCTCCTCCCCGCTTCTCCTAGCTCTAAAATGAGACCGCTTACCCACTTGTTCAAGTGGAACCTATAGTGAGGCTGGGTCCATACACCCTCTCCCTCCAATGTCAGCCCCAAATTTAACCTGAGCAACAAGGTCACCTTCTCAATGACAGCACCAAGGCATCCATCTCCTCACAATACCCACACGAGGGGTGGGCATGTCCAAAGCCCTTGCCAGTGATTGGGTTGCTCTCATAACTGGCAATCTGATGTCCCAAATGTGAGGGAGTCTGGGATTTTGAACTGCAACAGCAGCCTGAGACCATCTGTCACTGGTCAGCTGCAAGACACACCATGCCTGTCATTTGTCAATAGCACAGGCTGCCCCTGAGGTTATTCACAGGCTGAAGTTCTGGTGATGATAATGACAGAACCACCAGAGCAAAGACCCGCGTGTCTCTCCCCAACTTGTGAAATAGAATTCCTAATCCAGGAGCCTACTCAGCCCCACGCCTTAGTGCTGTGGTCAAACCTGAGTGGCAGACAGCACGCTCATAGCTGGTTTTTGTTTGGTTTAAGATTTATTTATTTGAAAGGCAGAGCAGCTGAAGGAGAGAAAAGGATAGATCTTTCATCTGCTAGTTCACGCCCCAGAGCTTTGTAAGCTGGGACTGGACCGAAAATGAAGCCAGGAACTTTATCTGGGTCTCCCATGTGGGAGCCAAAGGCCCAGGCGCTTGAACCATCACCTGCTGCCTTCTCAGTCACATTAGCAGGGAGCTGGATTAGAAGCAGAGCAGCTAGGATTCGAACCAGCGTTCCAATACGGGATGCCCGTTTTGCACATAGCAGCTTCACCTGGAAAGAAGAGCTTGGAAGATCAATGTTACAGTTTCAAATTGAACCAATAATTATTACAGCCAGAGAAAGAGGAAGCAGGATCCTGGGCCATGGAACATACTCTCTCTCTTTCTCTTTTTCTTTCACACACACACACACACACACACACACACACACACACACACACAATCAGAGAAAGCTGGCAGAAAGACATAGCTGACCAACAAATAAACAAGAGTGAAGGCAAGCGTGGCACCAGAGAGGGATGTTTGAACAAGAGCTGGGAGCTCATCCAATCATTTCTAGCTCTGCAAAGCCAGTCTAGGAAGGAGTGATGAAGTAGGGACAAAAGCTAGAGGGCCTAATGCCCAACGTGGACAACCAACACAAATCTTCAACAGGCTGAGACAATCAGCATCTTTTCAACCCCTTGCTGTTTGAATTCATCTGGACTACACACCCTCCTTGGAGCAGCCCCTGCTATGAAAATGCAACCCAGACAGTAAGGCGTACCCAGCCTGCACTCCAACAAGCTCCCCACAGAACAGCAAGCTGTGCAGGGCTCAGGGATGCCTCCTCTCTGTTCCCCTTCTTCCCAGAGCCTGACTCTTGCACGCTGTCAGCCATGAAAGGGTGGGAGCTCAGCTGTGCACAGGGCTGCCAGCTCCAGCCATATGTGGTGGGATCCAGGTAAATCCCAGTGGTTGTCATGGAGGGGGCAAGTGTGCGGGCCAAACCACAGGGCCGCTCCTTCCCAGGGCGCATGTGAGCCCCCTGGCATTATGAGGGAAGGCAAGAGAACAGGACAAAGCAGACCCCCATCGTCGCAGACGGGCCTTCTGTCCTAGGTGTGTCTCCTCCGTCAATCGCTAAAGCAGAGCTCCTCTGGGCCCCGGGTGGTGGTCCGGACGATTATTCTAGAATCATCGCTGATCACGTGCCTTTCTGATTTAGAAACATCTTTCTGCCAACTCAGAAGGGATCGTGATTTATTAGCAATAAAGAGGAACGTATTTTAAAGACTCAGTTTCCCTGCCACAGCAAAATATTGGAAGTAATTCCATGTCTGCTAATATGGAAATGATTCAGAAAATTATTTACAGCACTGCAAAGTACAAGCAGAGGGGAAAGGAGTGAGAAAAAGCCGTGCAAATGCTGAAGAAAAAGCTCCAAGAACGAAATAAAAATAAATTAGCTAATTAGATGTAAATTTAAAGTGAAGAAAAACAACAGCTAACAGGTGTAAGAATGAGATGTTCCAACACAGCAATGGGACATCTTAAACGGCACACTGAAATTTGGCTAAGGTGATCGATTTCACATGATGTCAATCACACGTACATGTGGTGAAAAAACCAAAGTGTTCATGGGGCCAGCACTGTGGAGTAGTAGAATAAGCATCTGCCTGTGATGTCAGCATCCTATATGGGTACAAATTCATGTCTTAGCTGCTCCACTTTCCATCCAGCTCCATTCTCCTGATCTGGGAACTCAGCAGAGGATGGCTACACGGAAAACCCAGAAGCTCCTGGCTTCAGCTCTGGCCATTGTGGCCAATTGGGGAGTGAACCAGCAGATAAACAATCTCTTTGTGTCTCCTTCTCTTGTGTCATTCTGCCTTGCAAAGGAAAAGAAAATACATTTTTAAAACATCTCATCTCTCATAAAGCCAGTTTATATATATTATACATGTGCCTATGTTTATGTGTTAATTCCATATTTAGATATTTTATGCATTAATATTAAGATGTGTGTGTAAGTGAGAGAGAGACTTAGCATGTGAACGGGAAAACAAATATTAGCAGAATTAGACACTGACCTCCAGGGAGGGGTGTGACACGGAGAGGGCACAGCAAAGCACAGCAGAACTCAGCTCGGGCACCATTCCACGCACATCTGACAACATTTTCAGATACGTACCACTGAATGAAATACTTTAAGCAAAAGCTCAGAGAGCAGGGCCTTCTCTAAGATGAAGTAGTTAGATCTCCTCACTAGTTTTTCTTCTGCAGGAAGACACGTGACCCATAAGATGTGTGCCTGTGAAATGAGCATATTTGTCTACGGCCGTACCCCCCTGAACACGCCCGATCTCGTCTGAAACGAGCGTATTTACTAGGCATAAAACGGGTCCCCTGAAATGCTCTTTGCTGTAATTTCTTGAAAAAATATGTAACACTTTATTTATATCCTGCTTGCCATGTGCCAGACAGTTTCAGGTGCTTCCCAAATGTCAACTTATTGAATTATCACACACACCCAGTGAGGCAGGGCAAACAGGAACTCTTCAGCAATGATCACAGCGCAGCACGGAGAGGTTAACCAACAAAGCCAGTCACAGGGTGGGGCAGCCGGGGCCTCCGTGCAGTCATGCTCGGAGTCCTGGCTCTTAGGAGCACCTGTGCTTCCTCCACCTTTGTCATCTGCCGTTCTTCCTTGTCAGCCTCCCTCCCTGGCACCTCCCTCCCTGGCACCTCCCTCCCTGGCACCTCTCTCCCTGGCACCTTCTCTTCAATCTTCACATGACCTGACCGTTCTCATAGCTGAAGTTGTAGCACAAACATTGGCTCTCCAGGAAAATCTGCCCTGATTTTTACAAGGCAGAAAATCGGACCCTACCTATAATAGCCGTGCTCCATCTGCAGCCCTCTGACACACTGTGGGGTTCTTCTCTTTTGTAGACGCTACAATGATCTGGAAGCATTCCATTATCTGCTAAAAAATCATTTACTGCTTACTAAAATCTTATTCACCATTCTTTCTCTCAGATTACCTTGAGCTTCATGAGGTTGGGAACCCTGCCTTCCTGGGTCCTTGGAGAACCATGCCCCCGTTCCTACCACAGCAGTGAGCATTTGGCAGGTGTTCAGTTCGCCTTGGATGGACCATTGGAATGACAGTTGGAAAAATTGGGGAATAATGTAATGACTGGAATGAATAAAGCTACTCATTTTTGTCCTAGACAGTCATTCCTTCATTCCACCCATGCAAGTTCAAACAACTGTAGATGGAAAATACTAAAAAAGGGGCCTAGTGCAATGGCCCAGTAGCTGAATCATCACTTGCACATACTGGCATCCCATGTGGGCACCTGTTTGTGTCTGCTCCACTTCCCATCCAGCTCCCTACTTGTGGTCTGGGAAAGCATTAGAGGATGGTCCTAAGTCTTGGAATCTTGTACCTGTGTCAGAGGCCAGGAGCAGACTCCTGGCTCCTTCCTGGCTTTGGATTGTCTCAGCTCTGGCCGTTGCAGCCACTTGAAGAGTGAACCGGCAGATGGTTCTATCTCTCCTTCTTTCTGTAAATCTGCCTTTTCAATAAAAATAAATAAATCTTAAAAAAAAACAAAGAAATTACATTTCTACTGAATAGGTACATGTCCTATAAAATACAGTGTCACGGCTATTTATATAGCATTTACTTTGTATTATGTATAACTAACCTGGAGGTGGTTGAACATGTGCAGAAGGATCGGGTGCGTTGTGTGCAGATGCTGTGCCATGACATGGGTGAGAGGAAGGCTATTGTAGAAACTACTTTGAAATTGCTTTTCTTGGGATATATTCATTTACTTTTGTGAAAGGCAGATCGAGAGAAAGAGAGAGAAATTGTCCGGTGGTTCACTCCCCAAATGACTGCAATAATCAGAATTGGGAATTCCATCCTGGCATCCCACATGGATGGGAAGGGACCAAGCAGTTGGGCCATCTTCCTCTACCTTCTCAGGCTCATTAGCAGGAAGCAGGATCAGAAGCAGAGCAGCCAGGCTCCAACCAACAGTCTGATGTGGGATGCTTGCAACACAAATGGTGGCCAAGACCATTGCATGACAAAGTCAGCTCCAATCTTGAAAACGTTCATTTCCATTTGTAACTAATTTGTCATTGGATGACTCTGATACTCAAAATTACTGTTGGGATCAAACCATCAGCCTCACGGAGCGCAATGGATAGAGACATGTGTCAACAAAAGCTCTTCCTGACAAACCCTTTATCTTATCCATAGGAAGAAATACTACTTCCTTGAAATGAGAGGATGGGACTAAGACTGACAAATGGCACCAGTATTATTTGGGAATAAGGGCTCTTGGACCATATGAAAAAAACCTCAGCTACACAAGGACCCAGATAAGAGACCCAGGGCCCAACTTGCTTATCTGGTGCAGTCAAGTCATGGATTTGAACACAATTGAAACACTGGTCTCTCTCCTTTGGTCACAAGCTATCTAGTCTCCTTTCATCAAGCACTTTTGAATTCTTTGCTTTAAAAGCAAATAAGGAAAAATATCCCAATCGCATGCGCCAGATATTAGAAAGATAAACAAGTAATCTCTAAGAGTAAAATATGAGATATTGAACCTGGCTCCCGGGAGCAGCAGTCTACTGCATGCAAGTAATTTTAGGAAGATGGAATTGATTTCTGACCTTATGCCTTGGTGTATTTGTACGCATCTGTATTTGATGAAAACCAGTTGAAATAAAGGGCAGTTTGATTTTGCAAGAGCTGTGAAGCACAGACAAGGATAATGGGGGTAACTTGCATATTATCCAGCAAGTGGCCAAAGGAAAAAAGTACTGACTGCAGCAGGCAAAAAAATTAAAAAAAAAAAGATCAAACAAACCCCTCCCACATTTTCCTCCATTGTATTATTTCTACCATGACTGCATTTGTTCAAGACAGACCGGTTTATTCAGTGAGGACCATTCGCCTGCCTTTTCTCCTTCACTCACATGCAAATCCTCAGGCACGCCTGAATAGCATTCAGCTTGGGGCTTTTTGCTGGTTTCATGGAGAAACATCTTATGGGCCACTAGGAAGAAGACAAAGAGATACCCAAGCCTCCTGAGATATGTACAGGCCTACACTGTCATGCTGGGCCATCCAGGGTGATACAGTTCCCCTAATACCAAGTAACAACTTCAACCTCAATTACCAAAAGGCCCCATCTTCTGTCTTTTAGTCAGATGACAAATCAAATTGATGTGAATGGGGACAGGGAGGGTGCTGGGGGGGTTGGTAAGCAAGGAGGACCTGAGGACTGACAGCACTTGAGCTACGTTATGTGGGCACGTCGAGCTTCACCCTCTTCAGCACCCACCAACTGAAAGTGTCTAACATGGTTTTAGACTTGGCACACCCATTCCCCATCATACACCTGAGCCTTATGTCTCATTAGGCATGAGATGTTCTACCACCTTCCCAGAGATGATCAACTGTGTACTGAAGACCCATGGATCCCAGATACTGGAACACTTGAGAGCCACACAAAAAGGGACAATGGAAACTAGCAATATTCACCTGCTTTGAGTGGGGGGGCGGGTAGCACAAGGACAGTTTGGTAGAGTCTCTAAGCTAAAACAGGTGTATGCTCTCTAGCTCTTCAGAGATGCAACCTCCTATCTGAGAAAACTTGTTGGAAACTCACCCTAACCGAGAAAACACTACAGTTACAAGTGTGCCTGTTGGACGGCACTCCAGCTTCTGATGGAGGCTGTCCATTTGGCTTCTCCCTTGCAAGCCTGTGGCAACAGTCACCCTCATTAAGAAGGGTATACTCGGGCCCAGCGAGGTGGCGCAAGTGGTTAAGGTCCTCGCCTTGCACGCCCGGGATCCCATATGGGCACCGGTTCTATCCTGGCAGCCCCACTTCCCATCCAGCTCCCTGCTTGTGGCCCGGGAAAGCAGTCGAGGACGGCCCAAAGCTTTGGGACCCTGCACCTGCGTGGGAGACCCGGAAGAGGCTCCTGGCTTTGGATCGGCATAGCATAGCATCGGCCGTTGCGCTCACTTGGGGAGTGAATCATTGGACGGAAGATCTTCCTCTCTGTCTCTCCTCTTTGTATATCCGCCTTTCCAATAAAAAAAAATAATAAAAATAAATCTTTAAAAAAAAAAAAAAAGAAGGGTATACCTCTTAGCTGTTGGTCTGTGTTGTGACAGTTTCCAGCTTCTAGTTGACCTGTTACCCACAACGCTGGCTTAGGCTGGGTGCTTCTTGCCCCATCAGCACCCTTTACCCTATAAGAGGGACATCCAACTTCAATGGAAGCAGGGACCTTAATTTCATTCCTTCACAAAAAGAAGCTGCCCTTGCTCTCATCTGAGTGTGCTCTCAGTCCCATTCCATGAAACCTTACTTCCTATTTTTACCCTTAGAATAGTCCCCTCTTTGAATTCTTTTCCTTGGTTCGGAGCCAAGAACTTGGAATACACCCCATCAGGGATGGAGTTTCCACACACCAAAGTATGGCAAAGGTAGTTTCCAAAGTGTGGCGGGCAGAAGCAGAATAAAGCAAGGGAAGATAGCCAAAGGTAGATGGAAATAGCTAAAATGAATTACACACGCAGTGCTAGTAATGATCCAAACACTGTCCTGGGAAGCGATTTCACAGATGGCACAGATTCACATCCCCCTTCAAGGCGTCACTGGAGGAAGCTGTGCAGCCCTAAGCCAGGAAGCCAAGGGTTCCAAGGCCAGCAGAGCCTCTGCTGCCCAATGCTTGTTACAGTGAACTCTCACAAGGGACACGGAGTCACAGCAAACTGTGTCTCCAACGGGAGGCTCAAGGCACTGGAATTCATTGCCCCAACAGGCACATAATCTTAGTTTCTAATTGTCAGCCTTGAAAGAAATAGTTCTGAATCCATTTGCACATGGGCACTCAGTTAACTAGATGGCTGTCAGTCAGACAAGTAAAGTAAGGGGTCTCTTTGTGATCAGCCAACCTCTTGGTTTGTTTACAGCTCATGTCATGAGAAAAAGCTAAAAAATGGAGGCACTGGTGACAGACCACAGCCAAACCCATCACAATTAAAATGCTAGCTTCCTGGCCCAGCACAGTAGCCTAGTGGTTAAAGTCCTCCCCACGCACATGCCAGGATCCCATATGGGAGCCGGTTTGTGTCCCGGCTGTTCTGCTTCCCATCCAGCTCCCTGCGTGTGGCCTGAGAAAGCATTACAGAATGACCCAAAGCCTTAGGACCCTGCACCTATGTGGAAATCCCAGAAGAAGCTCCTGGTTCCTTGCTTCAGACTATGGCTCAGCTCTGGCTGTTGTGGCCACTTAGGGAGTGAACCAGAAGATAGAAGATCTTTGTCTCTCCTTTTGTCTGTAAATCTGACTTTCCAATAAAAAAAAATAAATCTTTTTTTTTAAATGTTAACTTCCTTAGATTCTTAGCAGCCATAACACAGTAAAACACTCAATGCAATATACCCCAGATTCTGTATTGAGACCACAAACACAGGTTGATCATTCTAGTACGCAAGAGGAGTTTGCAAGAGCCACTTTCCCAGGGCTTGCCAAGGGAAATCAACCTGCATTTGGACCTCATGATGAGGACATACATTTTAAGAGATCCAATGAACGTGCAGTGTTTACATCAAGAATCTGTTCTCCTTCCACACGCTCACTTTTCTTTGCCGCTGGGACAGGTTCGTCCTAACTCCTGATTCTTCTAGCTCAGGGACCTTCCAGATGTTTAGATTCCAAGCTTGCTTTGCACAGGAGCAAAGATCAAGGTAGAGTGGGAGGAGAGAGTGAGAAAGGAGAGAGAGATCACAAGCAATTATAGGACCCGAAGACCTGTGATTAAGTCTTTAACAAGATTTGGCTTCCATTTCAAAGGTCCACCTCGCTGCTTCATAATTAGGGAGTGATGACTCTGATAAACATGATTCAAGCCAGACGTAAACAGAAATTGGGCATTTTGTGCTATATCCACCCCACCGTAAATAAACTCGAGAACGGAACAAGGCAGGAGGCTTTACCTATAGAGCTGAGGTAGAGGTGGGAACAGCCAGGCTGGCTCCTCTGACATCACACAAGTTGTCTGGGAACCATGCAATCTCGTGCAGGGCCGCGCCTTTGGAGACTTGGGTTACCAATCAAAAGCCACCCAGCACACAGTTTAACTGAAACAGCCTAGAGGTAGCTTCAATGCTCACACCCGAGTCTGGGGGGGAATTTGGGAGTCTTTGTGCTTCTGCCAATACAAGAAACTCTTATTCCTGAGAGTGTGTCAATTGAACAGAGTTTCTGATGTCATTGTTCAGTCTCTCTTTTGGCAGATGCTCCCACTGCCTCCCCCTTCATCATCCTACCACACATGGTAGGCATTGGAGCAGCATCAAGCACTATCTGCACAAACGTGGCCAAGGAAACAACTTGTCTGAGGTGGCAGCAAGCCAAGCCAAGGGCCATACCCTTGATGCCTATGGTGTTCAGTTTATCGGGCATCAATAGCTCTTCTTTCGCTCTCCTCTGTAAAGAAGGACTCATTAAGTTCTAGGGGAAACACAAGGGTAAGAGACTCTGAATTACAAAGACTAGAATTGTCCCTACAGTTCGCATCTCAATACCAGTCTCTATTCTGAGATTCTTGCAGGAACTCACTGGCCTAGATTAAACAAAGCAATAGTCAGTCTACCATTGGACGCCAGGCAAGCTGGAGCCCTCTTTTGTCACTCCACAGGAAACCCACTGGCTTCTATCATTGGCCAGTCAAAGGAAGGCCATACGCATTGCAGAACAGCCAGAGGTGCACACAGGAGTGGCTCACATACTGCACATGGCCAGCTAGGAACAGGAAGATTCACTGCCTGTCATCCTTGAAGGACTGCCTGACTCCTGGCTCTGCATTTTGCAATAAACATCTGCTTCTCCCACTACCCAGAGGACAGGAACTGGCCTGCTGCATTTTGGGTGCAGAGAGGAGGTTCCATAGCAAGATTCCAGTTTGGGGAGAGTTTGACAGCACTGTGGAGACATGTCCTTGTATGACCTCTATATCAAGAACTACCATCTGGAGAAATGTTTGCTACTTTGCTGAGAGTTTTTTCTTTCCAAAGCATCCCCAAAGCCATGTGTGATTTTTACATCTCAGCTCCTGCTCACACAGTAAACAAATGCAAGGGTGATCATTCCCTTCATATTTCTTCACTCAAGAATTATCTCCCACTGTATTGGGAATTCATTCTCCCGGACCCCAGGGTAGAAGAGATCATCCTGATAGCTGGAAACCAGAGCCTGTCAAGGCCACAAACTGGCTGAAGTGGTGGCTTAACTGCCATTAGAAAACAGTCACCTGTGAGCAGAAGAGCACATGATGTGCATAATGAGCAGGTCATGGCAAATCTCAAAAGCACGTGGAGGTGGGAAGGAATGATTGATGACCAATACCAAGGTCATATCTAACAAGTCAGGACGTGGTTTAGATAGGCTGTTGTCCAGGTATCGCCAGCTCTCACCGCGCCTGGTCCTGGCTGGAACATCTGGTGCCTTAGGGCTCCCTGTGTTATCTGTCCAAGACCCAGCTCTGTTTGGTATAGGCCTATGTGGCTCATCTTTATTCCAGGTCCTAGCCTCCACCAAGATCAGAATTCAAAACAGAGGCACAAACACAGGGCACAAATACAGGGTTTATTTAAGAGAGAGTGTGTGGCCACCCCACACAGAGAAATCCCTGTCAAGAGTGGGCCAGACAGCTGCCTGTGAGGAGGAAGGGGGGAAGAGGAGGGAGGAAGAAAGCATCCTCAAGCAAGATCAAGAACAAAAGAAGGCCCTCCCATCTCATCAGTTTCTTTTCTGAGCAAGGGAGTGGTACCTTTCCTAGAATGTACATATAGGATGGGTTTTAACATGGGTGGGGTTTGGGGGATTTTCATGCCATCACCACACACACATGTGGCTATCATGGTACCTCCTCTTCCTGCTCCAAGATGAGGCACAGATGCATCGAGGGAAGGCCAGTGAATCAACCTGATAGGTAAGGGGATGGAGATATCATGCAGAGCTGGCCAAAATTCCAGCTCCTCTATCCCTTCAAATCTTCCTGCTTAGTTGCCCCATCTTAAAAGCAGCAGCAAGCACAGCTGGTAGTGGTAGAGAGGCAGGTACTCTGAGCTCTTACAGGTTCTGGCCCAACAGGAGTCAAATGCCCAAAGGGCAAGAGGGTCGCTGCCTTTTATCAAATGAGTTCGAATGTGTCTCCAGCACCACTTACTTGATGGGGTAGCATTCCCATCCATCTTCACCTCCCTGCCCACCTCGTCCTGTCCCCTAGTCCAAGGGAGCTCTTGCTTGTTCCCAAGCACCCAAGACTCTCTTGCCTCCATAAGGGGAAATGACCAGTCGAAGTGATTTAGTGTAACAATCACGTCCCAACCAGGACCAAGGTTCTCATTTTCGATGCAGAAGGGAGAGGAACTGCAGAAGTGAAGTTCCAGGTTCTAAGCAAGCAGCCAAAACTTTCCGAAGATGTAGACATCTCTGTTTTCTTTCTTAAAATGTGTTTCATGAAATGAAGAGTTTGACACAGCTGTCAAAGACACACGGGATATATGGAGATCTAAATTGTCAGAGCTCCAAGGTGGAGGTTATTAGGATGTTTTAATTAAACGGTGCAGGCCAAATATCAACTAGACATGCAATAATACAATGCAACATTTTAAAAGAAAATAGGAGTGGTGGTGTGGTGCGATGGGTTAAGTGATTGTTTGCAACACAAGTGTCCCATGTTGCAGTGCTGCTTTGGGTCCCAGCTACGGGCATACAGCAGGAGATGGCCTGGGGACTTGGGTCTCCGTCACCCATGTGGGAGACCTGGATGGGGTTCCAGGCTGCTGATTCAAAGAGAAACAGGATTGGCAGAGATTCTGTATTTCCTTCTTTGCTGCTTTGGGTTTTTTAAGTGAAGGCATATATACGAGTGTTTGGTGTTCCCTTTCATGTTTCTCCAGTACCACCCAGGCCTCCTTCTTGGAGTTTATGTGATCTTGTCATTTCCAAGTCCTTAAGGTAACTGATCACACAGCCACTCTCCAGTCACAAAGGTGGGAGGTGTGCCTGGCCCAGCAGAACAAGTCTCTGTCTAGCCCAGGGTTGAACTGCCTAGATAAAAAACAAACTTCTCTCAGGGGCCATCATTGTAGTGCAGCAAGTTAAGCTGTTGTCTATTCCACTTCCAATCTAATTCTCCGCTAGAGCACCTGAGAAAGCAGCAGAGGGTGGCCTAAGTACTTGGACCCATGCACCCATTTGGGAGACCTGGGTGAAGCCTCTGGCTCCCGACTTCAGGCTGGCCAGGGCCCAGACCCAGGCCCAGCTGCTGCAGCCATTTGGGAGCGAACCACCTGATGGAAGATATCTCTCCTCTCCTCTCCTCTCCTCTCCTCTCCTCTCCTCTCCTCTCCTCTCCTCTCCTCTCCTCTCCTCTCCTCTCCTCTCTTCTCCTCTCTTCTCTTCTCTTCTCTTCTCTTCTCTTCTCTTCTCTTCTCTTCTCTTCTCTTCTCTTCTCTTCTCTTCTCTCTCTCTCATAGATTACATAAATCTTCAAAAAAGAACTTCCTCCCATGACAGAAGCACTGAACAGTTGTGTGTGAGTGTCGGGGCAGATGTAGACACCTTTCCCAGGAAGGAAATCCAATTACAATAGATTAGAAGGTAGAGAAAAGCAATGAGTGACAGAGATGCTGAGCTGCAGAGGAAAGATTCACACCAACCACAGGACCCCATCACCCTGGGATCCAGATCCAGCCTGGACCTTCCAAACACAGAAGCAGTTGTTGATTTCACATTGGCTTATACTCCTATGATCAGGGTTTCTAGCTAACGGAAATAAAAGAACCCTCCCAACTACATGACTATCTACATGGAGACATTTATACCCAATTCCTGCACCCAGTTGAAAACATAGTCAAATGGTTTAACAGCACAAGCCATGACATCTAAAAATTAGTGATTGAGATTTGAGTTAGAAATAAGTATTATTCATTTTATTCACTATTTTTACAGTAAACTTCTATTATTTTTATGATTTTTTTGTGTGAAAACATGGTGTTTTTTAGAGTCTGTATTCACTCTTAAAGTAGGAACCATTAAATACCCCGTAGAAGCAGTATCTGAAACAGATGAAATTGCAGTATGCTGCGCAAAATAACACCTCTAGTGTGTTAGCTTGATGCGGTTCATTGTACAGAAAATCATCACAAACTACAGTGTTCTGGAAACATAATTTAGCCCTCTTTCATCTTTACTGCTTTTGCTAAAAAGCTCTTCTTCCATGTAAATGTTACCCTGGGCACCACAAAGGCGGGATTTCTTGAAAATTTCAGCTCACCGCTTAACCATTCCAATAACTTCCAAATTATACTCCATTTTCTCTTTTTATGCCAACCAAGAACAACCCGGCTACCTCCAAGGAATACATAACAACATGGCCAGATTCTGTCAGATTAAAATATGAGACAAATTAACCCTCATTAAGAGACTGCACCTGCAACACTGCCTACCGACTGTGAAAAGGCAACTGGCCACGTCTCTGAGTCCATATTGTCTTCACCCTTCATTAAGCAGCTCCTGGACTCTGCTGAACAGCCACCACTGTGACGGGCTCACCCAGACACAGGCAGCAGGCCCTACGTCTACACTGAGACCTTGAGTCTCCTGTAACTACCTCTTCAGTCCGAAGTGAAGGGAAATAAAACCTTAGGAGCCTATCTTTGTGTTGAAAGGCTGAGGGACAGAGACAAGGAGAGACAACAGAGATCTTTCATCCACTGGTTCACTTCCAGGAAGAAGCAAGGAGCCAGGAACTCAAGCCAGGTCCCCCAACAGGAACAGCAGGGATCCACGTCATTGGGCCATCGTCTTCTGCCCTCCCCTGTGCATCAGCAGAAAGCAGGAATGGAAACAAAGGAGCCAGGACTCAAACCGGGCTCTCTGAATATAAGGTGCTGACATCACAAGCACCAGCTTAACTCACTGCACTACAGCAACCACCCCAAGAGTTTTTAAAGGATGCCAGTTATAGTCTGGTTTATTCCCTACTTTTGAAAGCAAAAAGAGTTTTTGTTTTTGTAGATCAAATTCCTTTCTAAAGTCCATTTCTGCCCAAATTAACAGAAAGGCTTAATCTCTTTCCTGGAGGTAGAAGTGTCTTTCCCACTGAAGAGATTCCATCTCTAAGTAAACGTTAGCATTTTCTGATATTGCCTGTTTGGGATAACAGCCCTAACATGAAGGCTCTGTGGTTAAATAACTTCTCATCCCTTGGCTCACCCTAACTTCACTGAGGAGGCAGAGTTTGAGCGAGTTAGGATCAAGAGGTGAAACCCAGCTGACATCTGATGCCAGATGCATTTGATTTCAGAAGCACATTTGTGATTAACTGTTGTAGTGCAAATTCCAGGCTGCCTTCTGCCTCCATAAAGAAGAGTTTATTGCAACACAGGTATGCCATGTGTATATATATTATATCTGGCTGCCTTGCCACAAAGACTCCTGGCCTGAAAATACCTACTCTATTCTCTGGTCTTTTTGCCAGGACTTTGTTTACACAGTGTAAATAAACTGATCCACAAGAAGTGTAGAACTCAACTCAATATTACAGGATACCAAACTATGTCATTGATGAGGTTTATTGCCAGGCAGAATCACCAGTTGCTGCAGCAGCACCAAGCATGTGAGGAAGCTATATATGGTCAGCAAAGCTGTGCTACAAGCTCCATTGCAGCCCCTGAAATGAAAGGAATTTCCTGATCACTGCAGTCAAGATGACTACAAAGCCAAAGGTGGGAAAGCCCCAACGATCTTTTATGATTACGCACAAGCTCTTTCTCCCTCACCTGCCTCTGCAACCCTCTCACACCCAGGTCCCTGGCAGAAGGGCCAGCTATAGTCCACGCACTGGTATTCTCAATGCTTCCCAGCAGAATTCAGAAAAAGCCCTCTATGGGAGTGGATGACTTGAAGGGCGGAGATGCTGAGCTACAAAGAACTGACCACTCTGTAGGGCGTGCTTCCCCAATTTGGATTTGAGAGATTTTCATCAGAAGTGCTTGACAACGTATTCTAGCAGGTCACCAAACACATAAAAGCAACTTCATACTCTAATTGAGAAAAAAAAAAGTCATCAGAATATGGTTTGTATTTGTTGTTATTTTAAACTGTATTAGAAAATTCATAACTTGTCCTTCCAGGTCAACAAATTAGATTATGGCAACTCAAGCTTTTTCTGTTTTTTTTTTCTCCACTATTTGTTTTTGTGCATCAGATAATCACTGCATATTTATTTTGTGTCTATCTGTGTAGTACGTATACATAGATCCAATGGTCTCATTGTTCCTGGAGTTTCCATTCTAGTTGGGAAGAGCTAGAAAGCAGTTATAAATAAATGAGAATAATTTAAGTAGAGGTAGATGCTAGATATGAAACAAACAGTCCAGATGCATGCATAGAATAATTGGGATCTATGAGATTTTAGACCGAAACACAGAGAGAGTTGCCTTCGGTGTGCCAGCAGTTGTGGCTGATTTAAGGATACAGCAAAGACAAGATTTGAGTCAGTTAACATAATAGTTCAACTGGCTAATCCTCCACCTTCAAGCTCTGGCCTCTTATTTGGGCAACAGTTCATGTCCCAGCTCCTCCATTTCTCATTCAGCTCCCTGTTTATGGTCTGGGAAAGCAGTAGAGGATGTCCCAATGCCTTGGGACCCTGCACACATGTGGGAGACCCAGTAGAAGCTCCTGCCCTCAGATCAGCTCAGTTCTGGTCATTAAGATGTGTGACCAGCAAATGGAAGATCTGTCTCTCTCTCTCTCTCTCTGTGTGTGTCTCTTTCTCTCTGTAAATCTGCCTTTCTAATTAAAATAAATCTTTTTTAAAAAAAGGATCAAGTCATCATCAGATCTATATAATGGCATCTCAGACAGCACCTTGAGAGTTGTCCAATGGACTAAACCCAAAGGCCTCTTGGATAGAAGAGCCAAAAACAATTTGTGGGAAGATCTATGTCACCACAATAAATTATTTTGTTATTTATGTATCTTCTGCTAGAAAGGATTTTGTGCCTCAGAATGTAGGAATGGCAGTGTGAATATCTAACAATGGGGAAATGGTTCAATACAATATGGGTAATTTGAAAGACGTTGCAGAAGTCCGATAATAAAATGGAAGAAGGTTCTCAACAGATCCCTGTAGGAGGGAAGCGTGAGGCTGTCATGTAGCATCACTTTGGTTAACAGTGTAGGAGGATGCATAGAAAACCAGTTACTGACTTTCAGCTGGGTGTTTAGCCCTAAGTGATGGGATTACTGATGGTTTGGATTGCCTTTTTTCGTGCTTCTCTGCATTTTTAAAATGTTGATTCAGTGATTATGCATCTATGCACATATACATATAACAGACTATTTTTCTCTGTGTAAAAGGCAATTTAGAAAAATTAGAGACAACAGACTGAGTTTTTCAGTTTCATGGGCAAAGTTATTCCAGGACCCTTGCAAGATAGCAAAGCCCAGCTGTCTGTCCTCAAGCCTATGGACTTTTTCTTCATTCATCTCTCTGGCACCAGTACCTCACTACCAAACAGCCCAGCAGGCAAAGCTTGCCTTCCTGCATGGAGCTATCAAGAGCAAGAATAGTACAGCCACACTAGAAATGAATGAATCTGTCATCCGGGTTTCAGGTTTTGAACATGTGAGCCTAATAAATATGACCAAGGAAGGTCCTACAAGACACAGGTCCCCACAGCTGAACACAGCTTCTGGGCCGGAGAGGACTTTTGCCATTGTCCTCCTTGGTTTCTGAATGGACCCTTCCCGTTGTGGGTTTGTACCTGGAGCAGTGCCTTAGCCATGTCTGCAAAATTGGTGATGTCTTCTGCTGTACTCTCCAATTTTAGGCTCCCCCAGATGCGGAGAGCCTGATGTACCTTCCTTCAATCTTCCACTGCACCTTGGGAAGTACTGGGGTACAACTTGAAATCACTAAAGTGCATTCCTTAAGTCTTAGCAGGTAGCCAGGGATCAGTACCCACATTATTTGCCCAAGAACACTGGGGCTCAGAGAGCCTTGGGCTGGTTGAAGGCCACACGGTACTTGCACCTGGCAGAACCAGGTCCAGGCTTGACTATCCTTTCCTCTCAACTCCTAACGTTTCCTTTCCCTCAGTGGCCATCTTCACCCCGTCTCAGGCCCAGCTGCCCCTAAAGTATGTGCAAGGACAAGTCTGTGCTTTACAAATCATTTCCTACATTCCCCAAACTGCCGTCTTAACAGCCTATAAAGTTCAGACAGATAATGTCAGTGCAGGAAGCAGGCAATTTATGGGAGGAATCTGGTCTGTGGGAAGCTAAAGAGAAGATGCCCTGTCTATGTGGGCATCCCAAATCCTGGCAGCACGGGTCACAAATGTCAACGTAGGCTCAAATCTGATATGCTTGCTTGACAGAATAATTACATAATGTCCTTGCTTTCACCTCTCAATCCACAAAACCTATAATAGTCACCACCTGGTCCCTTCCAGAAAAAAGTAAAATCCAACAACCTCTAGGCATGGCAAATATGGGAACTGTTCTAAACACGCTCCTCTGAATAAATCTTACAAATGATGCATGAATTAAATATGTGCTCACAGGTTGCATGTCTATAAGGTGTCCCTGTGTCCACAAACCCAGAGAGATGGAAAAATGGGAATTGGAGGGCACTTGTCGGCATCTGGAAGGCAAATCAACTGAAGAGAGATCTCTGCTAGTTTCTTTGTTTCTCTGCCTTTAAAATATATTAGTTACTGTCACTGGGACTTCTCACCTAACATATCACGGGTGTTTTGTAAATGTATCTACTATATGTTTCAGACTGCACGTGGAACAAACCCTGAAGAAATGTTACAGTTAAGTAACTCAGACATAAACAGCTCATCCCAGGCAATGCTGAATGTGTGGAGTGAGTATTTAGCCTAGATGTTAATATGCCCACATCCCCTACAGAGGTCCTGGGTTTATTTCACTTTTGCCTTCACATTCGAGTTTCCCACTAACGCAGACTGTGGGATGGCTAAAGTAGGGGGTTGCTACTCACCATGTGGAAGACTGGGACTGTTAGTGGCTCCCAGCTTTGACACTGACCTTGTGCTGAAGTCTTAGACAAAGACAACAGGTGAGCACACACTTTTGTCCACTGTTTAACTCCCCAAAGGTCAGGGCTAGGCTGAGGTTAAAGCAAGAACTAGAATTAAGAACAATCCAGAACTCCTAGGTGTATGTCAGGGACCCAATCAATGGATCCAGCACCAGCGGCCAACTACAGTCTGCCTATAAGCTGGAGTTTGGAGTCAGACCCAAGTTTTGAATAAGGCACTCAGATATGACACCTTAAATAGATGGCTAAATTCCTCTCTCCGGTGAGTTGTTTTTGTTTGATTTTTTAGTTTGAGAGGGGGAAATACAGAAAGAGAGAGACAGATGGGTGGAGATAGAGCGAGAGAAAAGCAGAGAGATCTCTTCCATCTGCTGGTTCATGCCCCCCGAATACTCGCAACTGCCCAGTGCCAGGTCCGGCTGAAGCCAAGTGCTGATAACTCACTCCAGAACCACTTGAGGCATCCCTGCTGCTTCCCAGGCTGTACATTGGCAGGAAGCTGGAATGGAGAACACAACCAGCACTCAAATCCAAGCACTTTGATATGGGACGTGAGCAACTCACGAAGTGACTTAGCAGCTGTGACAAATGCCCACCCCCAGGCAGGGGATTGTGAGTGCAGCTTCGGTTCCCAGGCTGAAGTTCACTGCAGACTGACCTGAGGAAGCATGGTGGGACCTGGAGAGCTGCTTCCCTCCTTCTTTGAAACAAACATTGTCAACACCAGGAGAGCGTTGTTCTCAGGTGGGGATGTGAGTCTACGTAGTGGGATTCCAGGCAGGTGTACAGCACTGCACGCATTTCTCTGTACCCAAATCCCACAGTACACGATGACAGAGAGGCTGCTTTCCCTGGAGAACCCCAACCTCAGTACTAGATAACAGACATGCCATGCTGATAAGGGTTCAGAGGTCACCTCTGGCCTCGAGGAAAAACATACACAATTGATCAGCAAGGTTGACAGTGGAGATGAGAAAGCAGTGGGGTCTCCTGTGCTGAGCAGTCGGTGTCAGTGGGCTGTGGCCTTAGATTGATTTGAAAAGACTTCGTGGGCTCAACATAGTAACCTAGTGGCTAAGGTCCTCACCTTGAACGTGCCGCGATCCCATATAGACGGCGGTTCTAATCCTGCGGCCCCACTTCCCATCCAGCTCCCTGCTTGTGGCCCAGGAGGGCAATCTGGGATTTTCCAAGGCCTTGGGACTACACGCCCATGTGGGAGACCAGGAAGAGGCTCCAGGCTCCTGACTTCAGATTGGCTCAGCTCCAGCTGTTGCAGTCACTTGGGGAGTGAATCATCGG
This sequence comes from Ochotona curzoniae, assembly GCF_017591425.1. Taxonomy (NCBI): domain Eukaryota; kingdom Metazoa; phylum Chordata; class Mammalia; order Lagomorpha; family Ochotonidae; genus Ochotona; species Ochotona curzoniae. The sequence continues at coordinate 34,209,428 of NW_024466607.1, read as the reverse complement.
ATGGAAGATCTTCCTCTCTGTCTCTCCTCCTCCCTGTAAATCTGACTTTGCAATCCAAAAAAAAAAAAAAAAAAAAAAAAGAAAAGACTTCCTGGACAAACAGGCCTACCTGCTTGGCTTCTGCAGGCAGGCATCTTTCTAATGGTTTTGAAGACTGATGTGGCACTACAAAGAGAGTCGGCAGACTTTCCCTGTCCAGGGCCGGAGAGTGAGTGCTTCAGACTTCGCATGTGGCACAGTGTGATGTTCCTTCAGCTCTGCCGCTGTGGCACAAAGCAGCCATAGACCATATGAGAACAAAGGGATGTGGCTGGTTTCCAATAAAACTTTATTTACACAAAGAGGCAAGGGACTGCATGAGCCCATGAGTCACACTCACTGACCCCTGCTGGCAGGTAATGGCAGATGCCGTCTGTTGGCACAGGGACATGCTGATGGACTGTGATTATGGAGTGAGGCTGTCGGGATGAACGTTCATGTTTATGGGTAGAAAACTCATAAGTACAAGAGCCTCCGGGCCTGCAGTGCATGGCCTCTGATTTGTTGGGAGGCAGCTTCTGCAGGAAAAAGGAGGACTGTTTGGTTTTGGTTTGAGGGCAACAAAGAGACGATGCCCAAGTGGCCACCTCGCCGTCTGTTCGTAATTATGTAGTTGTTTCTGGAATGTGTTCCACATTTGCATGTTGTGCTCCACATGTAAAAGCTTGGTGGAGTCTAATTTCTTCTCTACAATCAAATGCCACAAAATGCAAACCATCTTGCTTAACATCTCAGATCAAGTGGGATCTGTGCGTCGTAAGCTGCTTCAACTCTTCGCAAACCTCCACCTCCAAACTTCTCTGCACCCATGCTCCTTCTATTTTCTTTTGAATTCAGGGTCCCCCCCACCTTCAATCAAACCTCACAAATGACACCATGGGCACATCAAACACTATTTAGAAGATTTTTTTTTTTTCGTGCAGAGATGGGGAGAGAGAGCCAGGAAGAGAGAGCTCTCGTGTGCTAAGAGCTTTTGCCTGTAAATCTGCTGTTCTTCAAATGCCTGCCATGGCTGGGGCCAGGTCAGGACCAAAGCCAGGAACTGAATCCAGGTCTCCCACGTGGGTGTCAAGAACACAATTACAGGAGCCATTGCTATTGCCTCCTGGGATCTACATGAACGTAAGCTGGGATCAGGAGCCAGAATGGCAATGGAACTCTGGCATTCCGACATGGGATGAAGGTATTTTAACTGCCAGATTACACATATTCAGCATTTACTGAGAGGAGCTGATTACCAATCTGGCTCTTCACTAGCATTAGTTCTCAAGAGCAACATTCTTTTTTATTATTATTAATTTCAGTATCTGTTAGTGTAATTTGGAACTTGTAGTGGGGGCATTGAAGAAAAAGATAATATTTAGTAAAAATAATTCCCAAACACTGCAACTAATTTTAAAATGTATTTATTTATTTGAGAGGCAAAGAGAGACAGACAAGACACAAATATCAAGGGGTCGTCCACCTGCTGGTTCACTCTACAGACGTGCATAACGGCCAGGGCTGGGCCAGGAAGGAACCAGAAGACTCAATCCAAGTCTGTGATGTAAACCTACACTTACTCGGTAATTCCTATATGTCTTATTTAGTTGCATTTTAAGTTAATGTTTAATTTTATTGGGGTAATAAATGTACGTCAAAAGTCACTTCTCATTCCTGGATCTCTCTTCAGAGGCAAACCACCTGCATCGTTTTTTACTGTTTCTTTCATGATGCTTTCCTCTGCATAATTTTAAATTTCTATCTACTTGAATGGCAGAGACAGAGAGATACAAAGAGAGCTCTCATCTGCTAGTTTAGTTCCCAAATGCCCACAAGAAGCATCACTGGGCCAGGCCAAAAGTGGCAACCTGGAACTCGGTCCGGATCTTGCATGCGATGTGGCAGGGACCCAAGCATTTGAGCCATCACCAAGATGTGCTGTACAGAATCCCAGGAGGTATATTAGCAGGAAGCTGGAATCGAAAGTGGAACCAGGACTCAGGTCCTTGGTTCTCTGATCCGGAATCCAGATGTGTCACATGGCATCCTACCCAGTGCACCCAACATGAACTCAGAGAGTAAATGATGCATGCAAATTCAGTGCTACCTTAGCTTGTGGGCATGCTCGCACACATATTCCCATTCCGTCAGATTGCCGTGTTCCCTTATCCCATTCCATTTTATACGGAAGAAAGTTTCAAAATTTCATCTTATGGAAAACAATATATGAAGAACTTAGGGTTGTGAATGAAATCAATGTGCCAAAGATAGTCCGTAGGGTCACAGAAGGGGCAGACAAGCTACACTAGAGTGTCTGGTTCGGGACCTGGCTACTCCATGCTTCTGATGTAGCTTCCTGCTAATGTGCTTGGGAGGCACTGGACGATGGCCCAAGTTGGGTTCCTAGCACCCCCATGGGACATCCAGAGAAGGCTTATCACTCCTGGCTTCAGCCTGGCCTAGCATTGGCTATGGTGAGCGTTTGAGAAGTGAACTGGTGACTGACAGATACTTAGCCACCGCCTTTCAAATCAATACATGGATTGCCTTCCACTTGCCTTTCAAATCAATACGTGGCTTTTCTTTTTTCTTAAAAAAAGAAGCAGTTCATAGAACATGCATTTTATTTAAAAAAAAAAAGACACCTAGATCTCAAAATTTTTACACAAAAATCAACTTATCTTTTGATACCATTTCCTGATCCTTGAAGTACTCTCCTATTTCTCTTTTCTACTAATGTTTTTCTTTTAAATTGCTTTCTTTTCTTTTTGCACTTTCCAAGCCATTGCAGCTCTCTCGAGGAGAGCCCCATGAGCACTGGGCTCAGGGATTATTTATGATTTGTAACTACGTCTGGCCTCTTGAAATCACAAACAAATAAAGGCATCCAAGTGTGCTCCAATCACTTGCTAGGTCCAGTTTCCCAATTCTTCTTGCATCCTTCTGCTTGCAGTGATAACCCCTTCTATCCACATCCTGCACAAACTCAATATGCTTCACACTCCCTCAACCACATGCTTTATTATTGTCTTAAGGTCAATACCTTTATAAACATGGCTTTGACTGACTTCTCTTAGATAACTTGAGGGCACTTCTTCTTTGCAAGCAATAATAAAAATAACCTGGCCGGGGATGTTATCAAGATGAAAGTAATTACAAAGTCCTAGCCTGAACTGCATGGGAAAACGTGCATCTCTTATTATTGTTTAATTCTTTGAAGCAGGAGAGCTTAGTTTTATATAATCATCAATTGCAGACCTGCCTGATTTCAAAGAGGCCTCACCCTTAAATATATAGATGATAAGAAATTATGTATTTGGTTTTTGCCAGCAATTCTTCATTGCATGTTAATATTCTTCCATCGGCATCTAGTGCTGTCTTGAGCATACCTTTCCTACAGGTATGTGGATATTGAACTGCCCTTACCTCTATAAGTAACCTTGACAATTCAATTTCCCACATACTGTTCGCTTATCTTCCCAGCTCCCAGACAGATCTCAAACCAGTTGGCTGCCAAAGGCTATTCTAACCGTGCCAAGTTCAATGTCAGTGATGTCAAACACAAAGAAGCAAAGCACTCAGGGAAAAAAGATCCTGGCCTGTCCTTATGGCATTTCCTCTGTCCAGATTTCTCTGCATTCTGTGTCCAGAAACAACAAGTGACCGAGGCCACCCCAGGAGAGGAATGAGCAGCACTGTGAGCTTCGTGTTCTTGACGGGAGATGGGAGCCTTTTCTTATCAAGGACTATGGCTTCTAAGGAGAAGCCACACTCACTTGTGATGCTCCAGCCCAAGCTCATGGATCTGTTGGAACCTGGATGTCTGGGTGCGGGCTCTGCTCTGCCGTTTCCCAGCTGTGTGATCTCAGCAGTGAGAGTAAACTCTGAACTACAGGGAGTTCCCCTAAAATGAACCATCAGGAGAAATGGTGCGGGACTGAAAAGTCAGGACAGGTGAGATCCGTAGTAAGCATGGTGCCACCGTGGGGGCAGCCAGGAGCTACTGCCCAGCTCCCGCACAGATGAGCCAAAAGGGCCTGCAAGAACAGCCAGCCTTCCATTATCCACTTCCTGGGGATAAAGATCCAAGAATCTTGCTCCAGTTTAGAGTTTAGGAGACCTGGATTCAAAACCAAGACCAGTTCACTTTCCTGTGAAAAATGACTCCCAACAAGGAATCCCAGGAAACTTCCAGAATGCTGTGCCATCTGTTACCCTAAAATCTGCATGTGTACACTTCACATCCATCAGCTCATTGGCTCCTCACCGCAGTCTGGTTAATGTTGGTGCTATTCTCATGCTCCTTCAACAGAGGAGGAAAGGGAAGCCAAGAAAAAAAATCAATGACTTTGCATGATTGCCACATGGTAGGATGTTATGCAGTCTTCAGCAGAAGGAAAGGCTGGCACTTGCCACATCATGGATACACCCGAAGGACATCATACCAAGTGAAATAAGCCAGACAGAGAAAAACCAACATCCTACCATCTCCATCATATGTAGAACTTTTAAAGGCCAAGTGCCACTCCAGTGAGTCCAGTGTGACAACACTGACTGTATGGCAGTCCCTCCCTGAGGCCACCAGCTCAGATCCTTCAGGACACACCCTCAGTGTCCTGGCCTACAGCAGGTGATTGGTTATTACTTCCGGAATAACCAAGTCTTGCACTTTCCCTTTTCTTGGAGTGGTTTTGGTGGCTTTGGTAAATGGTTGCGGTAAGCTGCTTTCCCTACACAGGGCTTACGGCACACGGTTCATCTTGTTAACCAGCTGGAGTGGAACCCACGACTCTGCATTTCTACCCAATTCCTGGGACCTTTAGAGGCTGCTGGCAAGAATTTGGAAACCCCAGACCAAAACAATTCAGTGGCTACAATCCAAGAAGAGACCCTTGAACTACTTTCTCAGCCGCTTTGATGTAAGAGTTGCCTTGGCCGTGGTTTCAAAGCTGATGTTAAAGAAGTCACATTTTTTTTAAAAATATATGTAAATACTTTCTTAAAATACGGTGTGCACACACAGAAATTCACCTAGACAAGTGTGTTTTGTGTCCTCTGAGCATGTTCATAGTCAACACCCGAATCAAGAACAAAACATTGTTAATATCCCAAGAGCTCCCCGTGAACAGCCAACCAGGGAGTTGTACTTCACAAATCTCATTATATCTCCTGTTATTTTTAACTATCACCATAATTAAGTTCAAAGATTTACCTCACACAGCCCACTTTGGCATATGACGCATACTTTTTGATTTCCAGCATATTCACCACACTCCAGTGCCCCTGACACTCATTTGTCAAACAAAGAGCTGTCACAGGCTGTCAATCACGCCCCACCCCCAACTCGCCTGTGCCAGGCTTCATCAAGAAGCAGACCATTTGCGGCAAGTCCCCAGCGTTTGCTGCTCAGGTGCTCCCAGTGGCTGGCATCTGTCGTCCAGATGACCAGATCAACACAGATTCCCAGGGTCTGGGAAATGGTGGCGGCCGTGCTTTTGGCTGCTCCAAAACTGACCCATGGAAATGAAGAACTAGACTCATAGGAGTGAAATAACTTTGCCCAAATCATGCTGTAAGCTACAAGCAGGAGTTAGAATTGAGCTTCTTGAGTTTTGAACCTGAAATCTTCCCAAATTTAGAAAAGATGCTCCCGATATGATTCACAGCTGGCATCAATCTATGGATGCTTTGTTAGCTGTCTAGAATGAGACAAGTTCAGAAATGGAGAATAAGAAATTTAAAATGTTAGGGGCCGGTGTTTTAGTGGGGGTGAAGTTGCCAGTTGGGACAAGCATGCCCCACCTCAGAGTGCTGAGTTCAACTCCTAGCTCATGTCCCAGTTCAAGTTTCTTGATAATGGCATCCTGGGAGGTAGCAGTGGTGGCTTGGGTTTCTGTCATTCCAGTGGGAGACGCAGCCTGAAACCCTGGTTCCTGGTTACAGCCTGGCCCAGCCCCAGCTGCTGTAGACATTTGAGAGGTAAACCAATGGGTGAGAACTCTTTTTATCTACCTCTCTGCCTATCAAATATGTTGTTTTGAAGTTGTATGTGATCCGGACTGCATCAGGAGTCATGGCCAGCATATCCATGGACTGGCACAGGAAGTGTTGGAAATAAAGCTTGGGCCTTTGTTCTGGCTACTTGTTAGAGTGGTCCCAGTCTCCAGCACCAAATCTCTCCCATCGCAGCACTGAAGATCTGTGGCACTCACTGCCTTAATTCTTAGTTCAATTTTAAAAAGATGCAACAATGTGATCCATTGAAAGTCACTAAGAACTGGCACTCTGCCACTGGCTGTCTGGTGGCATGCTTGTGGGGACTTGGTGTGTTGTTTGCAAAGCACCTAGGGGATAGCATAGGTGGGGTCATGCAGGGACCTGGGGTCTCACCTCCAGGGCTGGTGGTCTGACCATAAAGTACAAGTGTCAGAACTGGGCCTATTCAGTGGAAAAGATGGAGCACTGGATGGATGCACAGGGAGGATATGGCAGCCCTTTGGAGCCTGCAGAGGACATCTGGCACCATAGCAAAAGAAGGAAGACAGAAGAAAACTGGACAACTACTCCAGCCAAATGGTGACAGCAAATATCTGGGCGAACCGAGACTCTGAGGTTGACTATGTCAGCCAAGGGACATTGGAAGGGTTTCTTCATCCTTGGATCGCTGAGATCGACAGCATTTCAGAACTATCAAAACCACTTGGGTGGAACTCTCAGAGCATGCACCACACTGGAACACTGAGTTAATATCAAGTGACCTTTCTTCATCCCTGGGTATTGGGGCAGTTTGGAGCCTGGGTGGGGCTTCTCCCCTTATCTCCCCCATTCTCCCGTATACAGGAAGAAGAAATAAAAAATTTAGGAACAATAATCACACCCACTTTTCCCTAATCCTTGATCCTTCCCACCTGATCAACTATGTAAACATCATCAAAAATTAACATTAAAATTTTTTTAAATAAGAGAGGGAAAAATGGCACTCTGGTCACCTCTGGGAACAAACCTTCAAGCAGGCCAGGATATAACCTGGCCGCTAGTTCATGGGCACTGGTGTGAGTCTATGCATGGCCCACCTGATTCCACCACTCTCCTGTTTGACCTTGGTCGCTAAGCCTCAGTTTGCTCATCCATATATTGGGAAAAAAGAAGGAGGAAGAAAAAGAGGAGAAAAAGGAAAGACAGGGCAGGGAAGAGGAAGAGGACTAAGGAGAAGGTGGAGAGGGAGGGAGAAAAGGAATCTATTAACAGGAGTGTCTAGCACCATTTCTGGCACATGGAAAGTTCCCCGCGCCCAACGCCTATGCTTGTAAGTACGATTAGTACAAGAGGCAGGAACATGGAAGCTTGAATCACTGTGCATTGGTGACAATTCCAGCTTCATCACTTACTATCTCCTAGGCAAGCCACTACCCTCACTATCCTTATTATCACGTTCTTAGAATTGGATCTACAAATCACACTGAATCTGTTAAAAAAAAAACTAATTCGAAATCAAAATTTTAAAAAACTCTTTATCTTCAAATGGGAATGCAAGTGCTGCTGTTTCAGCAGGCTGTTGTAGAACAAAATGGAGTCACCCGTGTAAAGTGTCCATGCCCAACTCATAACCCAAGTGGAAGAGGCTGTCTCCCACTATTCCAGCCACTTGAGAAGGAATTTACCTCCAAGGAAACTCATGGGCCTTACACATCAAAATTCCTGCTTGCATCTCAGCTTGTGGTTATAAGCAGTTATGATTGAAAACCCAGGCCATCAGTCAGACCAAACAGACCAACTCAGAGTGGTGGGCAAGTTTCAACTCCAGCTTCTATCAAAACAGTAGATTTCAAACCTCTGTACCCTTGCTTGCTGCCTAATTTGTTTGACTCATCTGATCCATTTACAAATGAGATTATCTGTAGCTGGGGCTTGCCAAGAATTCAATAACTAGACGATACAGTGTGACATTAATTTCTCTTCTGATACAGTCAGGAGTAGGCCATGGGGCAACCCCATGCCTGCCAAAAGCCATTTGGCAGCTGTTTGCTTGGGCGGCTTGGCTTAGCCCAAATGCCAGCCCCATGGGTGAGGCTGAGCAGGTGGAATTAGGTTTGGCAGGGGGATCCAGCAGGTTCTCCATCACAGAGGTGCTCCCTGTCTTGAGCTGCACTGTGTTGCCAGGTACACAAGCAGGACAGCAATAACAAGATGTGTTGTAAGCTAAGCATTCGAAGAGCAAGAAAACTGAAACCCTCTGAGCTACTTGCTGTCGTCCACTGTTGAATGGGGCAGGAAGAAGTAGAGATTCCAGCTCATCTTCTTCCAAATACATGAGCTGGGTAGCAAAGCAACAGAGGGATGGCTTTTTCTGGGGCTCAGTCTGGAACTAGATGGACCTCAAAATGCCAGGTCCTGGGAGGCAGTGACTTGGTCAATAGGGGAAAGAAGATGATTGGTTATTGAGTGGGCAGCTTATATCTTCATTAGGGGAGGAAGTAGCCTGAGGTCTCTGCCCTGGCAGCCTCCTGGGCAGCTCTAGAATGACACAAGAGCAAAAGAGACATGGTGCTGTCCCCTGAAGAGACCAGAAGAGATAGCTCTATGAGTTCCAGGGTGCTCATTTTCCCTGTTTTGTTTTGGCCATGAGCTGATCTGTCTAACACAGTAACCACTTGCCACATATTCCCACTTAAATTAAATTCAAAATTCCATCCTTAATGACGCCTGTCACATTTCAAAGGCTCAACTGCAACATGTGGCTCATGGCCACCACACTGTCCAGAACATTTGCATGAAGTGCAATGGGACAGCATTGGGCCATAGATAAGCGCAGAGTATAAAAGCCCTTGAGTGAATGGAAAGCAGCATTCAATGCTGACGAAACTGCAGTCAAACGGTTACTGTTACAGCTGGCTCTTGAGAGCACAAATTGGGTGCAATATTCCTAGAACATGATTTAACCATATCTTCCCCCACCCCACCCTCTAACAAAAAAAGAAAGAAAAACTTGAAATAGTTACACTCTTCGACGTATTATCTGGGCAGGCAGAACTTGAGCCAGTAGGAATAGCCCAGGAATTTGTTGAACTATTTGCTGCAAAAGTACTTGTAATAGAAAGAAAGCTAGAATATATATAACTACACAATAGGAAAGTTACAAATTTGGTTTTATCACTTGAGGGGATACAATACTGCTAAGAAAGATCTGGCTTGTAAAAAAGTTATACGCAAGATCGCAAAGGCATAAGTAAAGAACCAAGATAACAAACATGTACACATTTACTGTTTTAGAAATCACATGTAAAAATGCAAATAACATGGAATGCACACACCCCGATTTTAGTAGTGACTATCTCTGGCTGGTGAATCATGAGCAATTTTGGATTTCCTTGTAACTCCCTGGAAGAGTTAAGACTGTGCATTCAACATTTAAGTCTCACTGTATTAGGTATACTTTAAGGAGGTTTGACCCTCCCAAACACACACCACAGTAGACTCCACCCACATTTTATAAATGGGAAATGCAGAGACAAAGGGATGCAGGCGCTCCTCCGAGCTCACACAGCTACGAAGTAGACAACCTAGGATCTGAAAGCAGATGCTTGGTTCCAGCTGCTGCAACTCAGACCCACTGCTCTAAGCCGTCCAACCACAGAGGAAGGTGCTGAAAGAGAAATTACATAGTACAGCTAACAACTGGTCAGGCTAAAATCTGAACACACCCTGTTAAGAACTGTCAGAGCCTGAACTCTCCAACACATCTTGGAATGGTCACCATCTTTATCTTCGTATGGGACATTCTGGAGAGTGAAAACAGAAGCCGTTCATCCTACTCCAGGATAACAGGTGCAAGCTGCGACTCTTCCAGGCCAATCGAGGAGTCCCAGCCAATCCTCTGCCAGTAGGCTAGACACAGTCACGCAGGTTTGTGAGTCTTTGGACCCTCCCCTACCGCAGACCCCTGGTACGAGCCAAAAGGACACTGCTTCTGTAGGGTTACAGTTATCTGTTACATCACACATTACAGAAGCTTGCTTCTTGGTGTTTCCCAAACTGTGTACCTGCATCTGACTTCTCAGTCTTGATCTGTGGGCCCAGAGCAGGGACAAATGCAACAATTCTTCTGTTGTCTCGGGATGGGGGTGGAGGGTTCTGTCTAGCAGTTAGGATCTGTTATCCTTGCCAATGAGCACAAAGACCAGACAGCACTGATTCCGCCCACATCCCAGCCACGGTGCCAGCTGTCATTCATCGTCACGCGCCTCCTGTACAGCTCCTCTCATGTTACCCAGGTGAGGCAGCCGTCGTGGGGAGAAGATTCCGCCCAGCGACAGATCTGATCCACATCACTGCCCCAAGAGCTTTACCTACCCTGGAACTAGCCCCACAACCATCTATAAATGCTTCGCTAGGAGTCAATGACGAGAGATGGCTCAGAAGCCAGCTCATTCCACGACCCATTACACAGTCGCCCTGAAACACACAGCACTAGCGGACTAATGGGGCCCAGGGCAGCATCAGGTCACTGGGAAATGACATCTTCCTGGAGACTGGGATGGCCTTTTCCATCTTAGGAGAGAAGCCACTTCTGCCTGGAGGCAGCTGTTGCACCACATGAAGTCACAGAGCAATGTTCACAGGGTGGGAGAGAAGGTACAGGTGACACGTGAGGGCAGAGGCCTAGCTCTGCCATCATCTTGCTGTGTGTTCCAGGGCAGTCTCTTAAATATTGATTTTTAATTTTATTTTCATCTACATGAAAGATACAGAGTCAGAGAAAAACATCTCTCACCTGCTGGCTCACTCTTCAAATGCCCACATCAGCCACAGTTAGACCATACTGAAGTCAAGAGCCAGGAACTCCATCCAGGTTTCCCACATGGGTGGGAGAAATGCAAGCACCTGCTAGCACACATCAGCAGGAAGCTGGATGAGAAGCAGCAGGGCCTTCAACTGGCACCCAGATATGGGAGACAGGGTGTCCCAAATGGAGGCTTAACCCAGCGCATCACAGTGCCTGTTCCCTAGGGCAGTCTCTCAATGCTATAACTCTCAGTCCACTTACCAATTACAGAATTAAAATAATAAGAGCATCTACTGGGTTCTGTGGGCATTAAATGAGATGATACGTGAAAAGTGCTTGCCTCGGATCTGCTCACATAAAGGCTCAATAAATGTTAATGGTGATTTTAAAATGTTATTATTCTAACATCAGTGCTAAAATAATCATTCCCTTGCATTAATTAGAATATATCTATATAATGAATATGTAAAACACAATAACAATCATATATTATTACCACCTCATTTGTTGGATAAAAGCTACCTACTCGTGTATTGCCTAATATCAAAGGGAGAGAGTGGAGTAAAACAGAACAGAACAGAACTACATGGAATGAAGCCCCTGCATTCAAGTCAAGGTAAAGGCCACAGATCTCAAACTTCTCTTTCCTTTTGACCTCAGCCAAGTTTGGGGGGAAATAGAGTTGTGGGGGAGTGGAGTCGGTGCTGCAGGGCATCTCTGAACCAACCCTGAGAGTCAGCGGAAGTCAGATCCCAAATCCCAGCAGAGAAGAGAGGCAGGAACTTAGCCATGGGTACCCAAGCCCCTCTGAGTGAACTCTGCTACCATCTGCTCACGAACCCTTCTTCCACCTTTCTCCACACCACCAGAGCCTGAGAAAAGTATTCAATGAAGAATGATCAGGGAGCTTGGAGATGTGTGACTGAGACATGGAAACAGCATTATCCCACAGGACTCTCCCATCCTCCCTTGTCCTAAGTGTACCACTAAATCCAAGGGGAGAGCCGTGGTCAAAGCCGTTTCCCTCCTCCATGCAGAGAGGTCCTCACTGACACAGCCCTCCGCTTGCCTTGTTGGCTTCACCCTGTATTGCTTGCTTTGCTCACCAGTCCTTCCTGCTACCCCAGTCCCCGGGAGTCACTTGACAATAGGCTGGACTCTCACGGCACTGGTGCGATAATGTGCAACAGACTTGAAAATCCATGCTAGAACGTTGTATGCCCTGAACCACTGCCCTCCCCCACACAGCAGGTGCCACATGGGTGGTGGCAGAGAGCAGAGGGCTGGTCCCCTCCGTGCAAGATGCAGCAGGTACTGCCTCAGCTAATAGAACCCATGCGTGACAACTGAGTGAGATGGAGAGATCCAATGATTTCAGCCTCCTTCAGGGGCTGGGGCTGTAATTCACCAGATTACTGCTCAGAGTTCAATATCAGTCACCATTTTTCATCAGTCCCTGCACACTGTTCAGCTAGCTCTCTCCGCCCTGCATCCTTTCTGAATGCTGCGATTTTGGGGGTGGCTCTGTTGAAGGAACAAATTCTGACTTCAACACACAGATGCACCAATCCTGGGCATTTTTCTTTCTCTCTCTCCCTCTCTCTGTAAATTGGCCCATTTTTAAAGCAATGGCTAGCCTTCCCCAAAGCAGGGTCATAAACTCCAACCCTACCTGAGGCCGGGTGGACCTGCTATGTCAGGAAACATTGCTGGAAGCACTTTTTTTTTTTAAATCATTTTCTTCTGCACAGTGAGATCCATGCTATCAAGAGCAGCTCTTGGCTGCGGGAGCCAATAGCCCATTTATATCCAGCTTCCTCCGTCATTTCTCCTCTCATTATCATAGAAAACAACTCAATTAAGACTCACTTCAGGTCTCCCAAAAAGCTAGCGATTGGGTCTTACCACCTAACCTCGAAACCTCAAAAAGCAGTGACTTCGCCAGCCCCTGCAATTAGGTGAACTAAGATTTGAATAACAGCCAGTAAATTTTCCGGCATTATTGATTTTCACTGAGCGTGTGGCACATTGTATTTTCTGGAATTGAGTGGAGATACTTGTTTTCTTAGCACTCAATCGATGGTTCTCCTGCATCACTCCAAGGGTGGCCATGAATCTGTGCCACGAGGAATGAAATACTTTCAACAAAAACATCCAGAGCTTTCCAGGAGCCAGCGCTGCTTCCCAGCTCCATCTTCACACCCCACCTGGAGACATTCCAAAACAAATTTTCTTCTCCATCTCCTTTGCTCCTCATTCTTTTCAAATCTACTCTTTGCCAAAGACAGCGAGCATTGCCCGGGGGCTATTTCACTGCCATGAGATAAACATCGGCAGCGGAAAGCATTAAGAATGGATTTATTTGTAATTTTTCCTTTTTGATTTACACTGTATTGACCCTCTCCAGAAATGGCAGGAATTCTTTCAAATTAGCAAACCTAGAATAGACATCAAACTCATGTGGAGAAGCCAATCAGCCCCAGATGGAGTAAGTATGTTGACAAGAGGCATCTCCTGGGGGGATGCAAGCAGGCTAAGAAATGGCTGGGATTTGGAAAATTGACAAAACTTGCTAACTGCTGTCTTTCCTACTTCAACACTTCTACCCACACAAATCCCCCAGGATCTTCCACAAAAATAGTCTGACTTGATCTGAAGTTTCAGAAAACACTCACTTATGTGAATCTTCCATACTTGTGACATCCAGCAGGATAGCCACTAGCCATACTACTTGGTGAGCACTGGGAATGTGGCCAGGACAGATAAGAAGTTCACAGCTTATCCTGAACCATAAACTTCACACTTAGACTGAATTTTATCCTCCATGTTATTTCATCTAGCTCTAATTACCCTGTGTGGCTGTGGCTCCCCTACTGGATGAAACAGCTCTACAATAATAAAGAACTCTTTTACTTAGGAATTCTGCCATTCACATCTCTCCTCAGTTACAGTAAAATCACCAAGAGAGTGTGCCAAGAGCAATTGTCAGCATCTCCTAGCAGTTGCCAAGGGTCCAAGGGTCTCACTCCCAAGCTACATCCTCTGCCCTGGGCAAGGCACAAGGCAGGCGACTGCTGATATTTTTATGCGGTCTGAAGGCGCGCATTGTTTTCTCCATAAGTAATTGAATTTGGAAAAGACTCTAGTAGCTGAGCCTTGCCAGGTTTTGTCTTCTGTTGGGACCAACGGATACCAGCGAGAAGTCTTGTATTCTCATGTTCAGATTATAGACGTGTCTTGAGGAAGCTGGCATCCCCTGACAGTGGCTGCTGTCCTCTAGGGATGAGGAAGCCAGAATGAATGTGGCCAATTTAGCTGAGGACAGAGCTCCTTGCTCCACTCCCCTCCTCCATCAACCTCCCTGGGGAAACTTCCAGTTCCTTAGGAAACCAAAAGCATGGTTAAAGATGCCAGTTCATTCCACTCTTCTCTAATCTGATCCCGAAGATGTAAGCCCATTTTCCTCACATTTCCTTCTATCGAGGACAAAAACAGCATGGAATCATTTGCTAAGGTTTGGGTGCCCTTCAGCTACACAGAGATTGCCTTAACTCCTTGTTTTTATCCTGTATGTCACTTAGTAAGAGTTTTTCCTTAACTTCACTCACATTTTTTTAAACCTGAATGTATTTATTTACTCATAAAGGGAGCTTTATACCTCCAGGTGAAAAAGAAAAAAAACACCATTCTGATGTCCTGCATATGTGTTTCTACCCTACAAAATTTTAAATAATAAATATATCTGTATATGCCTAATAACCACTCATCAACACCCTGAGTCCTGGAGGCTGTGCTGTGAACAGCATAACCAATTACCTTGGAATCCAAGGACAATTATTTGTACATTTTCCCAACTTTGCTTCTGTTTCATACACACGTGTATATTACCTACCCGATTATAAGAAGCCAGGGAGAGAAAACTGCACCTGCAAAAAGAGCAGGGCGTTGGCTCAGTCATGGCAAACGTCTTTGTTCCTGGAGCTTTGGACAGAGCCTATTTGCTCCGATCATCGGATTTCCCACCTGACCCTTTGTGAGCCTACCTTCCCATGCTGTAACACAGAACACCATCTTAGCCTCTGCTTCTGCTGCATGCTAAAGCCTCCCGTGCCACTCAAACTTACAGACTGACTTCACGGAGCATGCACCATTCTGGCCACCCAATGTCCTTCACATCCAGCCCGCTCTGACCTCATGATGCTAATTGCCTGTCTGCACAGCTGCCCCTACTGGCCTAATTTTACTACTCTTTCAGAAACAATTCATTGAGATTAGCCTATAAACCCCTCATATAAAATGGGCAATTATCGATTGCTGACACTCCACGGCTCCACCCCTCCATGAGGGAAGGATTCCAGGCCTGCTTAATCAGCTCTCCCTGCCAAACACCAGGCAGGTCAACCCGGCCCCTCTCAACAGTGTCTGAGCTACGCTGCCATGGTCGACAGCAAGAAGCAAAGCCAGCTCCAGGGGACACACTGGCTTGGCTTCTTGTGTCATTAAGTGTAGCCCAAAGTGACATTTCTGCAAGAATCTGTGAGTGTTTGAGCTTTGTCCTGCATTTTGACATCTGGAATCAGTACCAATATTCTCTAATTTAGAGGATTCCATCATTCAACTGATACCAGAGATTTTTAGGAATTTCATGGATGGTGCATCCTATGGAGGGGAGGGAGAAGTGTGGGTGGGTTTCAGAAAGCTTAACACCAAAACACAGTGAGCTTTTAATTTCATTTCTCCATGAAGCTTTTGAAGTTCTCATACTTCGTGCACCTGCTACTGGTGAGCAATGAGAATAACAGTGAACAAAGTACTCAAGGCCCTTGCTCTCAGGAAGCCTAGTTTTGATTTGGGAGACGAAGGACATGGTGCTGATCAGAGAATATATTTGAGGTTGATCAGGGTGGCAAAGGAGGCAGGCAAATAAGAGGGTGCAACTGGTAAGGACAGGGATAGACTTATTTTAGTGATAGCACTACCCTTAGGGAATACAGCAGCTTTGTGAGAAGATTAGATATGTCACCTCTTACTCTGGACACTTAACTGCCACCTTCCAAAATTGTCACAATGTGTACCTGATACATGTGCCGTGGCTGTGACATGAAGAGGCGTCCCCTCCCTTCAGGTGGGTGGTCCTGACACTGCAAGAATTCATTTGGCAGCCAGGTTTACAGGATGGCTTCTCTGAAATGAGGACCTTGGAGCTGAAGCGTGAAGGATGCAGTCGTGCTGGCATTCCTGGAGGAACATCGCAGCCTGAGAGGACACGGGCCATGGCCCAGAATGGGCCTACTGGAGGAAGAAGAACAGCCCATGTACCAATCCATGGGAGCAGGAACAACAGGGTGATGGGTCCGGCAGGAAGGGAGCAGGTACAGCAAACTTTATAGGCATTGGAGATAATGAGGAGTCACTCCTGAGCACGTGACACGGTTTCTGTTGTTTATTGACACACCCCATCCCATCCTATCCACTGGTTCACTCCCTAAATGCCTACAATAGTTTAATCTTGAATCAGGCTGAAGCCAAGAGCAGGAAAATCAATCCTGACCTTCTAGATGGCTGGTAAGGAGCTATATATTTGAGCCATCACCATATATCTCCCAGGGTTGACATTAGCAAGACATTGGAGTCAGGTGTCAGAGAGAAGATGCAAATCACACACAGACCAAGTTGGCTGGTGTGCTATAAGGCCCAGTGGTCAGAATTTGAAAGTGCCCCAGAAACTTTCTATCCCCCAAAATGCTGTAGAAAACACCTCCCTAGAAGTTGTGTAGGTAGGCTCTGGGAGCCAACTACATCACCCAGGTGCTTGTTCAAAATGCACTCTCAGCATCTCACCCACACCTGCACAATCAGAAAGTGGCCATCTGTCCTAAGTCTTCCAGAGGATTCTGATGCTGCTAAGGGTTGCGGGTTTCTGCTCTAGAACATACCTTTCTTTCTTTCTTTTTATTGGAAAGGCATATTTACAGAAAGGAGAGACAAAGATCTTTCATCTGGTGGTTCACTCTTTGAAATGACCAGAGCTGAGCCAATCCAAAGCCAGGAGCCAGAAGCCTCTTCCTGGTCTCCCACGTGGGTGCAGGATCACAAAGTTTTGGGCCATCCTTGACTGCTTTCCCAGGCCACAAGCAGTGAGCTGGAAGGGAAGTAGAGCAGCTGTGGCATAGAACCAGCACCCATATGGGATCTCAGCACCTTCAAGGCAAGGACTTTAGCCACTGAGCCATCACACTGGACCCTAAAAGATAGCTTTGTAAAGAAATATGAAAATACTACAGGGCTATTACAAGGGACTCCCGAGTTAACCATTAATGACAGTGCTGCCCCCCATTTACAAAGTTATCACTAGGACTGTGCTCAAAAGGGTTTTTCACACTGAGCCAGGGACACTTACCTCCGTAGATTGAATCCCAAGTCTGTAAGAAATCTGGATAATAATACAAATGCAGGGTCCCCCATGTCTTACGTGCAATGCTTTCATGCACCTCACGAAAGTCATGCATGATAATGGCCCCACCTTATACATTATACTATGCCCATGTAACTGCTAAGGAAACTGAGTCTGAAGAATTCACTAAAGGTCACAAAGAAAGAAATTGTGTGGTTCTGTTAAGTCTCCCGCTGTTTTCACCTTCTGACTACACAACATCGAGCCTACGGCTTCAGATTAGATATGTCTACATTGAGCAAAACACATATCTGACGTTGCCATTTACACAGTGCAGTCCAAAGTCTGGCTTCCAGCCAAGCTAGTGGGACATCCATCTGAACTGTGTAGGAAGAGCAAGATCTATCAGGGTTGAGAGCAATGCCCAGGCCAGTCCGAGGTCAGTCTCAGACCCGCCTCTGGCACATCATGTGAAGTCCTTTGGAGAACTTACAAACTATAAAGCCAGAGTCACCCCCAGGGAACCCCAACTCCAGTGGCCTGGGTTATGACTGAGACCCTGGGATCTATAGAAACGACCTGTGTGCCAACCACAGCTGCTAAGAGAAGCAGGCAGAGTGATGTGCAAAGGCTATTTTTCTGGAAGAAACACATGAAGCCCTGGACACAGCCAGGTCATTTGAAGGGAAGCATTGGAGAGGAGCCCTTGAGACCCTGCAGCCAGGCAAGCTGCAAAGGCAACTATCAAGCCGGACATGCACCAGACAGAAACACAGTGCAAAACAGAGCCGCCTGCCATAAAGAGGACCAGAGGGAGAATGAGGTAGAAGGGGAGGTACGGGCCAGTAGCAAGGTCAAGAAACCAAAAGGACTGCCACCCACTATGTGCACCAGTTCCCTTTATGAGATAGTGGAGGGGTCTCTTGATTGAATATGCAAATGAGTCCGGTGGCCTTAGTATGCTGAGGTTTTCCCACCACGTGCATTTGAAATGTCCACGTGGCCATCACGGCATCCTCTTCTTGGGGTAGGAAAAACAAGTGCATCCTGGAAAAGTGACTGTCCGGGATTGGCATGTGGAAAGGGGACGGGGTGAGGCACAGTGGAGTCACAGCATCCGGCTGCAGAAACAGAAGTGGTGGGAAAACCGCTAACGTCCTGCCGTGTTCCTCCAAATAACCCCCAGAATTAACGGTTGGGGCTTGTGTGAGAGTAGTGTTGTTCTGTGGTGCAAAATAATGATGCAAGCTCCGGGCGCTATTTCTACAGCTCCCCCATCTCCTTGCTGGGCTTGCGTCTTTCTTGACTACCCCCTGTAGAAGACCTCAGACCGCAGGGCAAGGAGCATGGCTCCCTGTCCCTTACACCAGCTGACCAGTTCTCTGGGGTATGGCCTATGGGGCGGGTGGTAGAGAGCCAGAAATCCTGGCACCTCCACACAGAAACAGCAGGTGACAACCGCCCTGCCAGTCACAGCCGGGACCAAGCTTCCCCACCGCAGAAACCTGTTCGCCTTAATTGCAGGTGGAAGGCAACAGGAGATGCGTTACTGGAGCTGAATGCCTTTACGGATGGGTCCGGGGAAGGACCACTCCCTCCCTCCTTCCCCAAGGAGGCACGGAAAGCCTGTGACTCCACACGCAATAAAAGGTGCTAATGAGAAACCTTTAGCTGGCGCAGGTTGCCCTAGAAGCAGGTAATAGATGCTGCCTTTACCCCGCAGCTGCTTAGGGAAAGGAGACCCCGGGCAGCATTTCCACGTGTAATTATGCTCTCATCCCACCCCTGCTGCCGAGGGGACGTGAACTTTACTGCCGCGCTCACCACCCGTTTTCATTTTACTGCACAAGCGAACTTGTATTCCACCAGGAAGATGAAAGATTTCAGGTTCCGAGGCTGTCAGACATTTCCACTTACGGATTTAGCCAGACTCCTAAATCATGACCGAGGCGTAGCTTCCAATCTCTCGCCCCTCATTCCCAGGTTTTCTAATATTTCCCCCCTGCTCTTTTGGTATCTTGGTGTAATCACGCTAATAGGAACAGTTTAATGGAGTCCTGGGGAGGCAGAGGCTAGGAGGATTAAATTTCAACACTCAGCTCCTTATCGTTGCAAAACATCCCTCCTTATTGGATTCCCTGGATTCCAGACCTGCTCTCCCTCTCTCCCAGCACAGCCAGCTGCACCTGATCCGGACAGGAGAATTAGAAATGTGATTACTGCCCTTTTGAAAATCTCGATTCTAATCAAGGACAGGCCAAGGGCAAGGTTTCCCACAAAGCAAAGATGAAGAGCCACCATCTACATGCAAAGACTGGTGAGTCCATTTCCTCAGTCCCCTGGGGGCCAAGTTCCACACAAGGCACAGCCCCCCACGTGGACGTCCTGTGCCCGCTCCTGAAGCAGAGAGGTGGAGAAGCTGTTGAGCCACCTGCAGAGAGCACTCCCTGTGATCTCAACATTTACAGGACACGGGCTTGATTCCCCTTACTCTGAAGAGAAACAGAGCCCCCTGCCTGGACCCAACTCATGCCAGGTAAGAGGACCAAGGCTGACCTAGGCTGACTTACAGCTCATTAGATGGTCATGCTAAAACAAAACAGCTGCCAGCAGCCTTGACGTGTGGAGCAGAAAGGAGTGCTAGTTAGATCCTGGGAAATCTCCACCTGCTTCCCAGAAAAGCCATGAATATTCCTCCCCCTTATTAGAATGCACCTCCCCTTTCACTAAATGACCCATACAAGGTTAAACACAGTTTGGAATCAAGGTCACTCCCCTCCAAAAAGGTCCCACAGTCTCTGCACAGTGTACATCTTTAATATTTGCTGCTCACCATTCGCTACTCTCTCACTGGCTCCCGAATTTCTTCTCTTCTAAAGATAGATTATTTGGGGCCCGGCGCGGTGGCGCAGTGGTTAAGGTCCTCGCTTTGCACGTCCGGGATCCCATATGGGCGCCGGTTCTATGGTTCTATCCCGGCAGCCCCGCTTCCCTTCCAGCTCCCTGCCTGTGGCCTGGGAAAGCAGTCAAGGACGGCCCAAAGCTTTGGGACCCTGCACCCGTGTGGGAGACCCGGAAGAGTCTCCTGGCTTCGGATCGGCATAGCATCGGCCGTTGCGCTCACTTGGGGAGTGAATCATCGGACGGAAGATCTTCCTCTCTGTCTCTCCTCTCTGTATATCCGCCTTTCCAATAATAATAATAATAATAATAAATCTTTTTTTTTTTTTTAAAAAAGAGATTATTTGAGAAACAGAGCAAGAGAGAGAGAGCTGGAGGCAGAGAGATCTTCCATTCACTGGTTTGTTCCCCAAATGGCCAGGGCTGAGCCGGTCTGACTCCAAGTGCCAGCAGTGTCTCCCATGTAGGTGGAGGTGCCCACTGTGTCTCCCATGTAGGTGGAGGTGCCTACTGTGTCTCCCATGTAGGTGGAGGTGCCCGAGCACTTGGGCCATTCACTGCTGCTTTCCCAAGCACATCAGTAGAGAGAGCTAGATCAGTAGCAGAGTTACCAGGACTTGAATGTCACTTTGACATGGGTTTCAGGGGTACCAAGGGGAGTCATTTCACCTGGTGCGCCCCCAAGGTCAGCCCCTTGAATTCCCTCCTGAAGCAAAGCCCTCAGTCTCAAGACCAAATAAGCCATTAGAATCCTTGAGAGTTTCCTAACTACTCCATCTGCCTCAGCCCCAACCCATCAGCAGATTTCCCCGAGTTCTTCATGAAATTTCCCTGGAACACACCTCTTAGCTTCCCTCGGTTCCTGCCAGATTAGAACCAGTGCCCATATGGGATCCAGACACATGAGAGGCGAGGACTTTAGCTGGTAGGCTACTGCGCTGGGCCCGGGAGCCTGCTTCATATGTGGGAGACCCAGATGGAGGTCCTGGCTCCTGGTTTTGCCCTGGCTCACACCCAGCTGTTGCAGTGACTTGTGGAGTAAACCAGTCGAGGATTGCACTCTCGTTCTCTCTCTCTCTCTCTCTCTCCTCCCTTACTCTGCCTTCCAAACAAATAAATTAACCTTTTTTTAAAAAAAAATTTGTTCTTTAAGCATGAATGAAATCAGGAAGTGGAGTATAATAACTGCCTCTGTGCATGTGTGATTCATAAAGTAAAATAAATTCATGAGCAAGTTTATAAATTAAAAAAAAAACACAATTAGATCATAGCAATTGATCTAATTATTCCTCCCCAAGAATCTACTAAGGGAATAGAAAAATCACAGCCCGAACACTGTGCGAAGATGCTCATCACTGGCTATTGTCATTGTCCAGCAAAACCCACAAGGGAGTAGCATCTGTTTCAATATTAGACTTGATAAATGTACTATAGATGGCCTTTTAACTCAGTCCTACAGTCAATAGAGGCATATTTTAAAATATTATTCCACATCAAAATCATTTTCTTTTTTGAAGATTTGTTTTGAAAGGCACAGTGGCAAAGGGGATATGGAGAGAAAGCTAGATCTTCCATCCACCAGTTCACTCCCCAAATGAGCAAAACAGTCAGTGCTGGGCCAGGCTGAAGCCACGAGGCTGGCACGGCTGAAGCAGGAGGCTGGCACTCCACCCCAACCGCCCCGGTGGGCAGCAAGACCCGAAGCACTTCCTCCATCCTCTGCTGCTTTCCCAGTGACACCCGCAGGGAGCTGGAGTGAAGAAACCAGAACTGAAACTGACATTCTATTATGGGATGGCATGTCATCAGCAGCAGCAGCACCCCCAAGGCCAGCCTGCAAAATCATTTCCATTGCCTAAAGTACATTTTATTTTTAACATGTGAATATTTACACATCCACGGGAGTAATACTCTAAAGCCTACTGCAAACATTAATGACTATCTCTGGACAGTAAATCATTGGAAATTGAATTCCTGCTTATATTTTTTCTAAATATTTAAATAAGGAGATTAATGATTGGAAAGTTTGTCTCTACAGTATACTGCTATTTATGTTTCAACACACACAAAGACGGCAAGAACGAATTCTCTAAACACGGGCGAATACGCTAGACCACTCTCTCTTCAGCACCTGCTGGCACTTTTGTGTCCACATTATGGTCTGTGCAATTTCTCGATTCCTGAAGATGCCAAGAGGCCAGGCTGACTCACGGATGAGTGGAGCAGGGGCCCAGCCTTTAATCCCGGCCCTGGCCCTCATCCCGGTGCCTCTCTCTGGGTCTCCCCAAGTTTCTAATAAATCCTGACTCCTAACTTGGCTCTGAAGAGCCAGTAAATTAATTCTTACAAAGTGCTTCCAGCAGTGTCGGGCATTAATGTTATTTAATAGTATTTATTAAAGAAAAACTAAGCAGAAAATTATCCTAAAGAAACAACCAGATGATAATATTTCCTGCAACATTGTTTCAATGGGAAAAAAAAATACTGCTATGAAGAAATTCATTAGAATCAGAAGAATTCAGGCTCAGAAATCGCATTGCCTAGGTTCAAATCCCAGCCCTGAGTACATGACTTAAATTTTGTCTGCCTCACTTTTCTCATCTATAAAATGGGTGAAATAATAGTACCCACTATGTTACAGTGTAAGGACTTGGCAAACTCCCCGAAGAGCACCTGCAGCAAAGAGAGTTGACAATTACGTGCTCACTCTGGCAAGCAGGGATTTTTTTTTTTTTTTTTGGTAGGCCCCGTCATGGATGTCTGCTGTGTGTGTTTGAGGAAGAGACGCAACGTGCCAAACAGGACGGCTGTCTTTGTGTGAGCAGGTCTCTGTACAGATGCACAGGGCCGGATCTGTGCCAATGAGGAAGGAGTGTGCTTTTTCCGTAGCAGTGGGGTGCAGATGACAGCTGGCTCCGTGGAATAGTCAGTGGGCGCTCGGTCATGCAAAGCTAAATTGATGGCTCTATCATGGGTTTTAAACGCAAACCCTTGTTTATGTGGCTGGGGGACCAGAGGTAGTATTCTGATTTTGCTGAACTTTTCTGTGTGCTAACTGCATTCCTCCTCCACCGGTCCCTACCAGCCAGCATACTTTTTGTCTGAAAACAAAGAAACTTCATTGAGCAACCTAGGCCTGACCATATGAAAGAGACCTATGATGGCATATTAGGTGAGCAACATTCCATGAACTTATGTGTGTGTTTAAGACTTCTAATTGAAATCTTTACATACAAAGATGGACAGTTGGACCAGCATGTTGGTACTTTAAGCTAATTCTCTGCCCTGTGGCACTGGCATCCCATATGGGCACCAGTTTGTGTCCTGGCAGCTCCACTTTTGATCCAGCTTTCTGCTTCTGACCTGAAAAACAGTAGAAGATGACTTAAGCCCTTGGAACACTGCGCCTACTTTGAAGACCCAGAAGAAGCTCCTGGATCCCTGCTTCAGATCAGTTTCGCTTTGGCCATTGCAGCTATTTAGGGAGTAAACCAGTGGATGGAAGATCTCTCTGTGTAAAATCTGCCTTTCAAATAAAAATAAATAAATAAATAAATAAATAAACAGTTGGGACAGGCGTATGGCACAGTGGGTTACGCTCTATCTCCTGGGAATCCCGTATGCTATATTGGAGTGCCAGCTTGAGTTCCAGCTACTCCATTCTGTCTGGCTAGCTCCCTGCTAGCGTGCCTGGGAGATGGCAGATGATGGGTCAAAGCCTCAAGTCCCTGCTGCCTATGTGGGACACTCACACTGGCTTCCTGTAGATTTGGTGATTGTGAGCGTTTGGGGGAGTATTCAATAAATGGACAATCTCACTTTCTCTCTATATATATATATATACACACATACATACATATATATGCATATATATATCACATACAACACACACTGTGCCTTGCATATAAATAAATAAATCATTAAAAAATCAGCAAATGCTAGGCCCAGCACTGTGACCTAAAGTCTTTGTCTGGAATGCATCAGGATCCCATGTGGGCACCAGTTCTAATCCCAACAGCCTCACTTCCCATCCAGCTCCCTGCCTGTGGCCTGGGAAAGCAGTCGAGGACGGCCCAAAGCCTTGGGACCCTGCACCCATGTGGGAGACCTAGAAGAGCTCCTGGCTTCAGATTGGCGCAGCTCTGGCCATTATTGCTACTTGGGGAGTGAATCATGGGATGGATGCTCTTCCTCTCTGTCTCTCCTCCTCCTCTCTCTCTCTCTCTTTCTCTCTCTCTCTCTCTCTATATATATATATATATATGGTTTTGCAATAAAAATAAATAAATCTTTTAAAAATCAGCAAATGCTTTCTCTTGGCCTAAGATTTACATACGTTCTGTATTAATGAGACTTTTTTAAAAAGTTTTTTTTTCTTAGATTTAATCGCACATGAATACAATGAGGAGTTCGTGTGGCGATGCTATCACAGAAAATTCCCATTTCCATCCTGGTGTTCATCTATCATGCATGCATATAGCTTCATACTCCGGAAATACTTATTAAAACTCACTGTAGTTTATCGTCCTCCTCTCTGGAATAACCAGGTTGATAAAGGGCTACATTCATGCAAACTCTTCCCCAGTGAAGGGAATACTGTGTGCATTCTACTCCTCCCCTCCCCAGAACCAACACAATCAGGTGAAACGTTTGACTCCCAGAAGACAACAAGTCGGTTTCATCAGTTAAGGAGAGACGTGCCCCAAGCAGATTTCCCACAATAAGCCTCTGCTGTGGTGGAAACTTTAGCAAACCTCATTTCCAAGTTTCAGTCATGCCTCGTTCCCAGCTTCCCCGAGGAGTGCTCAAGGAAGTGACTGTCTTATTTACAGATTATTTTTATTCCTTTTATTCCCGGCTGTGCTGTGCGCAAACATTTTCATAGCTGGAGCAAAGCAGTGAATACACATATCCACACACACACACACACACACACGAGCAGAGAAACACAAACCAGATATTAAATACAGATCACACCCTCCAGGCTGGCAGGCTGAGAAACGATTAGGACAGACACACACAGCCTACAATCTCCAACGTGTTAAAATAATTTAATTGGGTATTTCATGGCACATTTTGCATTATTATAGCTCCCTTTGGATGCAACAAATGATTTGCTCCAGTAATATAGAGTCCCAAGTAGTGGCATTATGTGATTAAGTAAGTGAGAACACCAACCATTAAATTCAGTTCAGTCATGCTTACATCCGTCTTCCTACCTTTTTATAATTTAAATTTTCCTGCTGGTATATATTCACCTGAGACCATTTTTAAGTAATCTGTTTATGAGAGTTTCTCTTCCGACTTTTCATCCAATTACCACTGCATTTAGACTTTCGGGACTGCAATTTGATTCTCCTTTGTTGAGTGGACGGACCGTTAGCTTATAGCACGCAAGAATACTGCCCTTGATTTCCATATTTATAACAGCCCTCCAAAATATTTCGAAAGGCTTGTTTTGTGGGCCTCGTAGCAATTCCAGTTTATTAGACTCGAGCACTTGATGAAAGCTTGCGTGATCATTAAGCAGTGGTCTTAATCAGCCTCTCCACCTATTAAGTTCAACGGTGTGTGGGAGGTTAAAGGAGAACACGGGGAAAAGTTGAGAAACAGCTCCAACATTCTAGAGCAATAATTCTCAACCTTGCTGATCCATAAGCTCCCTGGAGAATATACTGAAAGTTGCAGACCCTTCCAGCAAAGAAATACATGCATACAAAATGAATTTCTCGTAAGTGAGAGGGTTCCCACACACTTAGCCTACCTACTAGTTCAAAGCACTCGTGTTAGAATCCCTTCTATTTAGAAGTGGTCCTCAACCAGGAGGGATTTGTGTAACTCAGGAGACACATGGCAATGTCTGGATGTGTCGCTGGTTGTCACAATTGGGTGGGGGCAAGCATGCTCCTGAGTCTAATGGGCAGGGGTCAGGGGTGCTGCTCAACTTCCTCCCATGCACAGCACACTCCCATACAATGAAGACGTCTCTGGTCCACACAGCAGCAGTGTCGAGGCTGAGGAATCCTGCTGTGTGGAGGCAACACACACAACTTCTTAGGAAATATCAACAAACCCCCACCTCTTCTCCATATAGAAAATAGATCAAGACAGGCACAGACATCATGGGAAAATCTTCCCACGTGGGTTTAGTCATTTACCATTTACTTATTCAGCAACCTTTTATTACACATCTGCTCTGTGCCAAGTACTGAAACAGTCACTGGGAATCCAGACGGGAACAAAACAGGTTGGCTGCCTTATGTGGAAGTCACCCATTAGAAATAAAGTTGGTCAAATAAATCCCCAGATGCACGGTATTAGAGAGGAATGAGCTCAGCCACATGTAACACTTAAACAAAACAGGGATTCAACCTAACCAGACATGTTTCTGTGTAAAAAGAAATCCAAGAATAGTCATCCTCAGCTGTATAAGGCTGCTAAAGCCCAACCACACTTAGGTTTTTCCTGCACTTCGTTTTCCTGCCACCCTTAGAGTTTCAACTTCACTTCTGCTCTCACAAAATGCCTGCTGCTTTTTAAGGAAAAAAAAAGAATGTGACTTTCAAATGGACAGAGGAAGCCAAATGAAGGACAAGGATAAGATCGCCACGTCTGCCTTCCTCTTATGTAGAAGTTATAACTTTCTGGAGAACCTGCCCAGAAGAATCTACTGTATCAATCAGTAGATTTGACAGTCATGGGGCCACATGACCACAGACTGCTGCAGTGGAGTCTAGAAGGTAGG
This sequence comes from Ochotona curzoniae, assembly GCF_017591425.1. Classification (NCBI taxonomy): domain Eukaryota; kingdom Metazoa; phylum Chordata; class Mammalia; order Lagomorpha; family Ochotonidae; genus Ochotona; species Ochotona curzoniae. The sequence goes on along the minus strand of NW_024466607.1, from coordinate 34,182,584 downwards.
TATCAGAAAAACCCAAGGTGGGACAGATACAGGAGAGGTCATCAGCAAAGCCTGCCGGAAGGGGCGAGTACAGGAAGACAAGATGTAGGAAACGCAGAAGGGACACCCAGGAAAGGCAAGCAGCCTGACCAGGAGCATCAGGGAAGTTTCCTGGTTGTGTAAATGCAGATTTGAAAAATGAGGAAGAGCTGCCTGGCAGGTGTAGACTAGGAGAAGTTGGCTGGGTGTGGAGCTAATGTCAAAGTGACTCAAACTGAGGAAACCAGATGCGTAAGTGTAGAGGGGAGATGGTAGCAAGAGATGAGACAGATGGGACATGAAAATTCATACCTATGAACTTGGATGCTGTATCAAGAGTAATGGGATGCCTTCAAAGGGCTTAAAGCATGAAAACAGCACTGTCAGAACAGCCATACCAAAGCAGCACTGCAAATGCAATGCAGAGCACCCACTGGGTGCGGGACAAGTCTTGGTACCAAGAATCCAGGAGGGAGCACCTTTGAAAAGTATAAACATGTCACCCACCCTTCAGCCATACAGCAGGGCCTGGAGGCTCAAGTCACGGAGCTGGTAGGCAGAAGTTGGGGTTTTTTAAGCTCTCATCCTCCAGTCAGATTGAGAAGCCCTACAGTACAAAGCTTCCATGCATTCCATTACCTAAGTGGCAGGAGACAGAAAGGACGCTGCCAGAGCCCAAAGTTTCCCCGTAGTTAATTAACTTAAGGTAACACAGTAGGAGGCACAGTGCTCAGAGCCCCTCAGAGCTATTTCTGTGCTGTCAACTAACTTAAATGGCACAAGAGGAGGTAGGCATGGCAGGGCACAGAACCTCAGTTTCTGTGTTTTCCATGCTGTCAATTAACCTGGCAAGAAGATGCCAGTCAACCAATCAGCTGCACCCCCATCCTACCTAGATCTGTGTTTAACACTAAAGTGTTACAGAAAATCACACAGACAGTTTCCCGAATCATGCAATGACACACTTTATTTTCATTCTTTGAAGATGTGACACTCTTTCAGCTGGAGAGGTCTTCTTCAGAAATGCATCATATGATTATTGGCTAGCCCATCTGACAAACATAACCTCAAGGTCATAGACTCCACTTGTATTCACGCGCCTGCTGGTTTCTTTCTCTTTTTTTAAGACTTAATTATTTTTATTGAAAAAGCAGAAAAATCCTCCATCCACTGGTTTACTCCACAAATGGCCACAATGGGCAGGGCTGAGCTAATATGGAGCCAGGAGCCTCTTCTGGGTCTCCTGCACGGGTGCAGGGTCCCAAGGATTTGAACTATCTGTCTTCGATTGGTTTCCCAAACCATCAGCAGGGAGCTGGATGGGAAGTAGAACAACCAGGTTATAAACTGGCACCTATATGGGATGTCAGTACCTGAAGGTGGAAGATTAGCCTATGGAGCCATAGCAGTGACCCCAGGCTGATTTCTTAAATGGTTATTTTTATTTATTTTAATTTACCTGAAGGGTGATGTGTCAGACAGAGTGACCTCCTGTTTTGTTGGTTCACTCTCCAAACACCTACAAAAGCTAAGCATTCCAAGTGACAGTTCAAACCACTGCACCACAACACCCACCCCCCTGCCTGCTGATTTTGACTACATTTCTACAAAACATCAGCCATACTGAACTAAACGCAAACAATCTTCCATCTCTAGCTAGAGGCTGCCCCACAGCTCACTGGGACAGAGGCCCTGTGCTGCCACTTCTGTGCCTCTGGTTCCATTCTGAAGCATGACTGCCCTCAGTAGCACGGGATGGTAGCAACAGACTATGGATGATAAACAGCACATGGTATAGAACACGCTCAGCTCCAAACAATGTGGGACAGCACTGCTTGGCCGATAGACACCACGACACGCATCAGTGACAGTCAAACACAATGGAAGACAGTGCATGAGGTAGCACGCAGATAACAGGCAAAAATATATTTCTGTTCTACAGTGAACCATGCAATGAGTCTCTACATGGGCATATTTTGAAACTATGTCCCCAAAGTAGCATCGTCTAAAATATGAGCTGGCACTGACCACTCAGTCATCAGGATTCTGGGGACCAGTGGTACCTTACAACGATGGGCGGTTGGGAAAGCAGAGGTTTCATGTATGCTTCTGGGTTATATATAAATCTTGGGTTCAAAATCAAGTTATGTCATGTATCATAAATACTCATTTCAAACAATTACCCTCAAATTTGATCAGTTGTTCAGAAATCTAAACACTGTAAATCTTTATTTGAATAATTTAACTTTTCAGTGATACTTACTTCACAAATTAATATGTTAACACAGTATCATTGAGGTAGAGTTTATGTCATAAACTCAAAAAGTTCTCAGACCCTAATGGCTAAAGTCCTCGCCTTGCACCTGCCAGGATCCCATATGGACACTGGTTTGTGTTCTTGCTGCTCCATTTCCCATCCCATGTTTGTGACCTGGGAAAGCAGTCAAGAACGGCCCAAAGCCTTGGGATCCTGCACCCACGTGGGAGACCTGGAAGAAACTCTTGGCTCCTAGCTTTAGATTGGCTCAGCTCCAGCCATTGCAGTCACTTGGGAAGTGAACCAGCAGGTGGAAAATCGTTCTGTCTCTCTGCTTTTCTCTGTAAATCTGCCTTTCCAATAAAATAAAATAAAAAAACTCTCTCCTTCCCTCCTTTTCGCCAAGTCATAGGCAACTAGCAGTGTTCTGCTGTGTTTTCTATCAGATATGCCATTTCTGGAAACTTCTATCTTTTGCATTCAGCTTCTTTCAGTTGGTGTAACGTTTCTTTAGGTCACTGAATGCATAGCATGTATAGGTTGCTCTTTGTTTCTGAATAGTTTTAAGTTCATGGGTCTAACACCTTCCGTGAACCTATTTATAAGCCAATAGACATTTGGAATTTTCTAGTATGAGGTTGTTATGAACAATGATATTATAATAGGTATAGATATAGATATAGATATAGATATATGAGTATGCAGAGTCACTCATTTGTTTTTCAAGAAGACTAAAATGGGATCTAAAAATATATTTATACTTCTCATTTCTAGTGCTTTCTATTTCTTTTGAAGCTTTGAGTTATTTCTAGAGTCGTGTCTCTTAGCCTACAGGATGCTTTTAGTATTTCTTGTCAGTTAAGTCTGTCAGCAGACGATTTTTTTTTTCAATCTTGATCTTGAAATGCCTTTATTTGCCTTCCTTTTGAAGGACGGTTTCTTTAGACGTAAAATTCTGAGATTTATGCAGTTCGCCTCCCCCTTGACTCTGATTTCACTGCCTTCTGGCCTCCATTGATTCAGGTAAGAAGTCAGTTATAACTATGCTCATCTTTCTGCATACATAATAAGCCTCTTTTCTCAGGCAACTTTCAACTTTCTCCTTCATTTCCAAAAGCGTGGTCTCATTGTGTTTAGATGAAAGTATCTTTATTTTCTTATTCTACTTAGGGTGTGCTAAGCTTAGTAATTTTTCTCAAAAAAAAAAAATGACAAATGTTCAGTCGTTACTTAACCACACGTATTTTCCACCTCCTTCCTTGTTACTTTTGGTACTCTCTTCACAGGTATGTTGATGTTTTCTCTTTGATGGCATATTCTCTGATCTCTCCACATTTCTTCATTTTTTTTTTCTCATTGGATAATTCCTAAAGAGGCTTGAGTTCGCTGGTATTTGAATTTCTCTAATGGATTATTCATTTCAATTATTGTGTTCTTCAACCTGAGGATGTTCATGAAGTTCTTTGTCCTGATTTCTACTTCATTATTAGAAGGCTCTCTATTTGTTGGCTTATTGTTGTCATGGTTCCCTTCAATTCTTTAAGCACGGCTTCTGTTAGTACTGTGAATATATTTATAACAGCTGGTGTGATACACTCATCTACTAAATCTAATAGCTAGGAAAGCCCAGAGTTTCTATTAACTCTGGTTTCTTCCAAATACCATCCTATTTCTTTGTACATCTCATTTCACTGTTGTTTTTATGAAAACAACGATAAAACGATAACAGATACTAACAGTTCTAGATTCTGACTTTTCCCCTCTGAGGGAGAAACTGTTGCTGTTTTGACAATTTGGGAAGAAAGTTTCTGTGGCTAAATCTGCAAATCTGTTTCCACCATCTGCAGCCACTGATGACTCTAACCAAGTTTATGAATTGCTCTTGTATAAACTCCTGATCAGAAAGAGGTTATGTTCAAATGCCTGAAGCAGTAAGTCTGCTCTCTTCTGATGATAGTAAAAGGTAAGAATGGACATTCAAATTTCAGGTTCTCCTCACGTTTATCCTAGCTTTTGTTTCTTGCTAGTCCACTTTGTGTCTTCCATAACCATGTGCAAAGCTTCAACTTTGACCTAGAGCATATATGAGTGGCTTAAACTCTTTCTGTAGTCTTTACAATGTGTGTGCAGGCTCATATGTGCCTCAAACATGACTGAGTGCTCAAGATAGTAGAATTATGGGCCCTCTGCATTGGCTGGTCACCAAACGGTGACTTTAGCCATTGACACCCACCATAACATCCATTGTCCCAAGCCAAGGAGACCCCTGTGATGGTTAATTTTCTACATTAGTTTGTCTGGGTAATAAGATGCCTTTACTTTCATAATAATAAAATATTATTTTGGGGTGTGTCTATGACAAGAGATTAGAATTTGACTCAGTGAACTTGTTGAAGTTAATTATCCTCCCAGTGTGGGTGATGTCATCAAATCAGTTGAGGTCCTATTTAAAAAAAAAAAAAAAAAAACAAGAAAAAGATTGAATTTTCTCTCTAGGCAACTTCTTCAAGTGGAACATGGATCTTCTGCTCATTGCACTCCCAATCTCAAGTCTTCAGACAAGGATTAGAATACATACCACTGGTCCATGACTATCAGAGTATAACACCTGCTCTGCTTGTCCTCCAAGTGGCAAATGATCACGGACTCAACTTCCAGACCTGTGTCAGCTGGAGTGAGCATTTAGCATAGCAGTTAAGATGACAAGATGCTCACATCCTTTGATTCCTGGTTGCAGCTCCTGATCTAGCCTGTATACAGACCTAGAGAGAAACAGTGATGACCAAAGCAACTGGGCTCCTGACACTCAGGAGAGACACATTGACTAGGTTTCCAGATCTGATGCTGGGCTCACCCAACTCAGCCCACACCATTGCAGCCATTTGGAAAGCAACACAGCGGATCAGTGGATAAGACTCTCTTTCTCTCTCTCTTGCTCCTTTTTTCTCTCTACCTTTTAAAATTTTTGAAGAAAAAAGCAAAATCATGCCAACCAATTTCTTATTCATAAATATTAGTATGCATATTGGATGTGTATCTCTATGTGCCTTCATGTCCCTATCCATTTTTATACTTGTCCACATCTCCTCTTGGTACCATTTTGATGGAGGACCATGGCTTATGCAACCCTTTTTGACAGTGACAACATAATTTACTCCAGCTGAGCTGGGAAGAGGAGCAGTTACAGATAAAACACCACAGATTGTCACAGTTCCTACCAGAATTTCAGCACTTGGCCAACATCAGTGCTTCTCAGATTGTTGGATGCCACTGGCTAATTTTCAAAACACTGAAATGAATGCTTCTGTCTACTTCCTCTAGCTTTATAGATATTTTTGGGGTGATGCTTTTCAGATTCATTTACCTGCTGATGCAACTGTAACTGGAAGTGCTGACAATAATTCAATTTGAAAATTATACCACTGTAATTACACGCAGAATATGGCACTGGAATGATTTGTAAGGCTGTGAGTGTCTAGCGGGTGATGTCATGACAGACTGATCCATCAACCAGGGCAGAATGGGAGAGGTCAGAGTGGCTACTCACATTCCCATTACTGTCAGTCCCAAGCATAATTTACAAGTCAAAAGAGTGGTTCTAAGTCATTTATAGAGCTTGGCAGGTGACAGCTGTTTTAAAACACTGAAGTGCAACTCTGAGTGTATATGTGTATACATTCTGTAAAGGTAGAGAAGACATTCAAGGGACACTATGCACTACTGCTTGTATATTGGGCAGAAGAATCGAACGCTAATGTGAGCCCAGTTCTGTGACAACTGCACATACAACCATATTATTTAGTCTGAAGGTGATTTCCAAAAAGATGTCAACGGTACTTAATTATCCCCCCAAAAATCTGATTGGCTGTGAATACTGCCATGGGGGTCGGAGAGGTTTGTTCCAAGTTCAACAACATCTCTAAAAGTAGCCCAGGCTCTTACAGTTAAATAAAAAGCTCAAATTAACTTCAAAGCTCCAAGTGGCTTCGGCAGCGATTTTTCACGCTAGATCATGAATAATGTCAGTCGGCGGAAACTCTGATGAGTGTCTCCAGGGAAATTTGTAGAGCACGTGTTAATCTCTAACCTCTCCCCCAAGAGTTTTTCTTCACAACTGTCACCATCTCCCTGCTACCGGGTGAGTTCAGTCACTGGGTTGCCATGAGTGAGAGCGAAAGAGACAGTGATGGGGAAGGCTGATGTGACACATGGTAGAAACTTCTTTGTCAAGAACGTCTCAAGGCAGTAGGGCGGGGGTGGTGCTACTGCTGTGGCTGTCACCCTCAGATGTTTGGAGCCACTTCCTTGTTCCCTGGCGCCTTGGGCCATGGCAAGCATAGGAGTGTATTCATAAATGAATACAAGGCAACTACTATTGATGGAGGGCTCCTCCCGTGCCTGGTGTCACCTCACAGCTGTCTGAAATCAGTTGAACTTTTTATACGGAAAACACAAGCTACTTCGAAAGGCCACTGTTCTGAGCGTCATGTTTCAGGTCCCTTTGTCTAGCAACTCTATGAAGTAGGTATTCTTAATGTTCCCATTTCACAGATGAAGAACCAAGAATTCTAGAGAGAGTGAATCACTTGCTCGCGGCAATTCTGAATAATTATACTCTATTCTCAATACTCCTTGCCTCCGCCACAGATTTAGTTGTCTCAAATATCTCTTTTTTAAAGATTTGTTTATTTGAAAGTCAGAATTGCAAGAGAGAAAGAGATTTTCTATACATTGGTTCATTCCACAAATGGCCACAACAGCCAGAGCAAGCTGATCTGAAGCTGGAAGCCAGGGTCTCCCGTGAGGGGCAGGGTGCCAAAGTTTGGGGCCTATCCTCTGCTGCTTTCCCAGGCCATAAGCAGGTGGCTGAATTGGAAATGGAGCAGTTAAGACATGAACCAATGCTCATAATTCTTAGCTGCAGGCTAAGAATCAGACTGCTGTGCCTTGGTACCAACCCATTGGAATCTTTATTTCTAGAAAATAGCACTTGCTTCACTACCTTGAATTAGGCCAATTGTAATATAAACAGAAAGAATGGCACCACCGTAATAGGACTGCTACGAGCAATGGGAATGATATGAAGCCAAGCTAATATCTTATCTTTAGCGTAATTTTAACTGGGCTATATCTTGCGTGAAAAATGAGGAAATACGGTGAAGGATGCTAACATGTAGATGATTTTGAGTTCAAAGTCAATTCCAAAAGATAATGCTGGCATTGTCCATTCATAATGTTATTTATTGATTTACTTCTTTATTGAACACTAAGTAGATGTAGGGATTTTGCTGCAAACATAGTGTCAATGCTTCCAAACTCTGTGGAATGGAGAGCAAACTAAGTCGTTCGACAGATAGAATTTCAATGAGCATCCTGAGAGCTACTGGTTCGTATGAGCACTCCAGCCTCATCTTACATTTTCAGAGATATTTCTAGAAAGTCAGGCCAGTTGAGATCAGCAAGAGCCATCCAGGTGACTCCGGATGATGGCAGAAAATATTCAGAAATACATCACATCACCTCAAATCCAAATGATGAGCAGGAAGAAGGACTACTCAACCAATGAGAAGTCTTGGAAATGCCATGCTCACGCAGCAGGCATGATGAGATGAGCCCAGACAAAACTGAACCAACAGAAATAGAAACCCCTACTTGCATAATTGGTAAAAGTCCCAGGCTTGGCACAGAAAACAAGTGAAACACAACACTTAGTGAAACCATCTCTTCCTGGTCCGGCTGTCTTAGGTAAACAGCGATTTGTTTAAAAGTTCACACACAGGGACATTTTTAAATGGGCTTGGCTGCTGACCTGCTGTTTCCTGCAGGTACAAGGTGGTGAAGGGCGAGGCAGGTGCTCCTTTTAAAAGCAAAGACGTACTGAGACGCCATCTAACAGAGCATTTAATCTGGTGTTACTGTCCTTATCAAATATGACACTCTGGAGGAAAACAAACCAGTAATCACAGAACGCACTTCTCATCTTTAGGACAGTGAAGCATGTGGAAGGAGACGAGGGAATGGTGACAAATAGGCTGGTTGGGGATGGAGAACTCGAGAGTTGGAACCAAGGCTCATTTCCTGGAGGGCCCAAGAAGCCATAATGTGAGTTGCAGGCTGCCAAGCTTCCTGCTTCAGCTGTGCTATAAAACGGAAATAAAAATGGTCCCTGTAAAAGGACTGCTGCGGGATGGGACGGGGGGGGGGTGGAGGACACCCTTTTATGGGGACCATAAACTCCAGTCCTGGTGGGAGAGTTGAGCCACTCTGCAGACAGCAAATGGCATATACATCCTGAGCACAACAGACTCCTTGTTGTCCACCGTGTTATTTGTCCCTGTCCCTCTTGCCAAGATGACACCTGAGCGTTCTTCAGGCCCCAGCTTATGCCATTTCAGAGTGTTACTGCCCCTCACAGCTTCATGTCTCTTGGCCTTCACTTCCGGAATCTCATTAAACTGGGCTTGGTTCTCATCGCGCAACAGCAAGAGTGCAGAGAGCTCAACCAGCCCACGGGAGACTATGCAGCCTTCTTTGTTTCTGCAATAACTTTCCATACAATGACATGAACCAGGAACCAGCTCAGGTCCTTTCTTATGTCACCTTCACAGCAGCCCAGGATAATTAGCACTTGGTAGAACCTGAAACCAAGGCTCAGAAACAAGAGTGACTTCCCCAAGCCATGTGGGTGGGTTCTAACCAGGCCTGCTGGTTCAAATCCTGGCTCCCTCCCCTGGTGCATGCTCAGCAGGTCTTCTGAGCAGAGTCCAGTTTTGTTAGAGCCAGGCACCTCCCACGCCTAATATGATTGCGGGGACGGCATTGTACCATATCCAGTAAAGCTGCTGCCTGTGATGCCAGAATCACATATTGACACCAGAATCAATCCAAACTGGTTCATGTCTGATCAGCTCCCTGCTAATGTCCCAGGAAAAGCAACAGAAAATGGCTCAAGGTACTTGGGCCTCTGCCATACCTGCAGGTAGACCCACAAAAAGCTTGTAATCACTGGGGCCATTTGGAAAACAAACCAGCAGATGGAAGATCTCCTCTCTCCCTCTTTCTCTGTAACTCTTTCAATAAGTAAATATTTCTTTAAAAAAAACTCATAGATTAAGCCTATTGTAAAGTAACTAGAGACGAATCTCAAAAATATTTTGCATTAAAACAATCTTCGTTTATTCCACTTTTTCCATGACTGGAGTACTCTCACATATTTATATATCATATCGTATAGTATGCTAAAAGCTAGTATTATTTCAATTTCTTAAAATTTGGATTGATTGCTATACAGAGAAATGACCTTGAAAAATAAGACAGTAAAGCAAAACAACAGAGCTCTGTAACTCTAGCTAGGGGACCTGCTCACTGAGGGCTACAAGTAGGAGAAAGAGAAATAGCTGTTCAACCTAGGAGTTAAAAGACACTGGTGTCCACACCTCAGGCAGCTGAATTAAGTCCCTGGGGCAGCTTGCTGGTAATGCGCACCCTGGTAGGCTTGATGGCTCAAGCTATTGGGTAGTGCCGCTTGTTCGAGAGACCTAGATTGAGTTCCTGGTTTCAGCCTGCCTGGCCCCAGCTATTGCTGGCATCTGGGGAGCGAAACAGTACATGAGCGCTCACATGCTCCCTAACACACTCGCTCACGTGTTCTGTCTCTTTTCCTCTAAAAATTAAATTAAACGAAATTTTAAAAGCATAAGGGAAAATAACCAAGTCATATCAACACCTCATTTAGATGTTTTCTCCTTGACCCAGCTGAGATGATCAATTTATAATCGGTGCTTAGAATAGCGCCTGGAACATGGCAAGTACTATATAAAAAAAAATTATTTGTTAACACAAAATATTTTGTAACTGATAAGTGTTAAGTTTCACCATCTGGTGAATACAAGGAAAGAAGAAGAAAATGAATAAGAATAAAAGAGGAAAAAGAGTGGACATGATATACAGTGAGAAGAAGATAGTGGCATCACCAGGTGTTGGCATCCATGTTCTCTCAAGGTCATCACACACAACGTTCACACCCTCACTGAGGACATCCTACACTTTAGGGGAAAAAGCAGAGGCATTAGGTCAGTGTGATAACTGTCATTTACAAATACAGCCACCTCTCCCGTGATGCCCCATAAGCAGAGGAATGTATTGCGTACAAAGGGTGACAGCTCTTGGTTCAGGCAGAACCAGATGAGGGTGCTAAACCTGGGGCAGATCTAGAGTGAAGCGGCTGAGACAAAAAGAGAAGAAGAGGGAGAAAGGAGGGAGGGTGGAGGGAAGGGGAGAAGGCAGTACACAGCAGGAAGGCAAGGGCGGGCAGGAGGAAGAGGACAGGGGCTTGGAGTTTCCTAGTGGGCAGGAGGGAGAGAGCATGTGCAGGACTTGTTCGAAGACACCAAGTCTCTGCCTGCTAGCCCTTGCCAAAGCCAGAAGACACGTACACAGTCTCCTCTCTCTCTACTCCTTATCTCCCTAACAACAGGAGGAGGTTCCTAGCTGGCACCCAGGGCCCAGTGCACAGCGGCGCTCAATCCATGTTGAGCACCTGTTGACTGAGCAAATAATGAGGAGAAAAGGCAGCCACAGGGAAGGAGTGCAGAAAATGGGAAAGGATGACCACCAGAGAAGATTCTTCCACTTTGCCCAACACACACACGTGTGATCAGTCTGGGTAAGGAAAAACCAAGATACCATTAGAAGTAAGGTCCAGTGTGCAATATGCCACATTCCTTCTGCCTTTGTCTCCCTGTTTCCATGATTGAGTAGTGGGCGTTTGGGCAGAGTAAGCAAATGAATCAGTTCACATAAAACTGGTGAGAAGGTCATAATTACCAAAATGCTGCGTACTTTGAGACATGGAAATGCAGAATGGCCCAGTGTCGCTTCTTGGAAATCCATAGGGGAAGCTGGGATGCGAGCTCCAGGTGATTTAGAAAGCAGGCAAGCTGAGAAACAACCTCTACCCCAACCTTCCTTGGCCAGCTGATTCTTCACTTGATCTTAGCCAAAAGGCCGAGAAGCAATGGCCAGCTGGTTCTGCAGGATAAACTAAAAATATAGCCAGTCAAGCAGCAGAGCAACGGACAGTTCCATCCCCAGCAAGTGGCAGACACAAGTGACGGTACATGGGCGGACATCACTCCAAGCATAGCTTCAAACAAAGGCAATCTAGAAGGCAGCATAGTGTCTCCTTTAGCATAACACACTAGCTATCAAAGCCCCTTTCCCCACGGAGCCATCCAGAAAGTAGATAGGCCTCCATTCCAATATCAGCAAGAGCTATTGATTGGTATTTATTAAGTGTCTGTATGCTCCTGGTGCTGGACAAAAGATTCAGTTCCACTTATGAAAGCACTCACTCAATAAGAGTATCAACATTAATATAAATGCCACGTGGCAGTCTCAGGAGGACCCTTCAGGGCCACATCACAGAAGCCATTGGTGGCACAAGCCCCTCAGGGAAGCAGGACAGATGAGAGACTCAATGACCTGATGGACAAAGGATGCTGAAAATGAAGGGCTGAGATCTCTGTTGAAACAAATGGCTTTCATTACTGAAGATACAGCACCGAGCAGTTTGCTTCTGTCCTGGAGGGAAGGGTCACTTCTCTATGGTTTATCCCAAAAGAGACAAGCAAACTTACACATTTCAGGCTGCCCTGACAGGACTTTCCTAAGATAAGAAAAGTTCTTCCCCAATGTAGGGGCCAATTAGCCTCCTTAAAGCTGCAAATGGTTGGCAACCGGTAGTGGGGAGAGGGTTCAGGAGTCAGGGAAGGGGTGGATAAGCAAGCCCTGGCCATCTGGGCTCAGCTGCTTTGAGGGTGACCCCTACATCTGGAAGGAGCAAAAACAGCACCTCCACCCAGAGCTGGGTTCCTGAACTGCCCGTCATTTCTCGGAATAACTTCCCATTAATCCCGGGGAACATTTATATCCATGAAGTCTGAACAGCTCTTCCATCAATTTCCAGGGGGGGCTTCTAATAAGGAAGCTGTCGTCTTCCAACAAGGAGATGATATGCCCATTGATTCCATTTCTCTTCCTGGCACATGGGGAAATGGTAACTAATGCTTCTCACCCCGTGGGGAATGAATCACCAGGCGGCATCAACACACCCAGCCTCACAATGGAAGACCCCACACTGTCTTGTTTGTCACCCGCTTCTCCCCGCAGCTGATCAATGACAATATGCAAATGTGCATTCCAGACAGCCCACCCCCATCTGGCAGCATTGGGGCGCCCCTCCTCCAGGATCCTTTTGTGTGACTGTGACACGGCGGCTTGATGAACCGTCTCCCTGACGCTCTCCGTCTCATTAGGGGACAATCCTTTGCTCAATTCTTAATGGACTTTACAAATTGGCCGCCCTCCCTCCAGCACGAGATTATGATAATTTTATTATTCATTCCAGGAATTAGTTGCCCAAAATGACAACATGATCAGCATTGCAGACAGATTCCAGGAGCATCCCCCATGACATCCCAGGAAGGGGACCATCTGAAACAATGTTTGATCTTTAATTAGGAAGAAATGATTGGCCACTTTTCAGTGGGAGAAGTGAGAGGTGCAGGATAGGCACCTTCTGCTCCAGGAAACTGGCAGCATCCTCCTTGCCCCTGCCCTAAGGGCTTTAAGCAAATATGAAGCGAGTTAATGCATGATGAACAAAGGCCTCACTATGGCAGCTGTAACATATAAGTCAAATCTCCACTCTCCATCATCATCATTCTTGACTCTGTCTTGAGGAGCAAGCTCTAGACTCGGATCTCACACCAGGCCCAGTGAGCAGATGGTTGGCCAGAGTGGAAAAGCAGCAGCCACTGCAAAGTCGGCTTCCAAAACTTCATCCATAACTGATACTTCTGCTCACTGAACTCAGCAACCATCCACTTCTTCCTTCTACCACCCTACAGGCAGCATCATCCACCTGCCACAAGAAAGAGACAGAAATTGCCAGGTACCAGCTTCCCTGACCTTCCTGGCAACTCGGAGTAGCCGTGTGATACAGCTGTATCCACCAGTCATCGGTAGACACATGCAGACCTCATGCGATTGAGACGGGAAGAGATCAAGAGTGAGTGAGTGAAGAGAGAGGAGTGAGAAGAGGCGTTCATGTGTCATCTCCTCCTTTCAACCTGGACGTTGCAGTCCTGGCATGGGCACTTGCAGCTGCGATGGCCGTGATCAAGCCAAGAGGGGAGGGCAAGATCACAGCTGAGCCCCTGCAGTTCTCTACCCCCTGGCTGCGAACTGACCCAGTCACTTCCCCAAATGGTTTATCATCACATATCATCTTTGCTCTTCTTCTGCATTTTTCCCTGTGTTTTGTGCCTCACATGAGAGCTGCCTAGCACCGCTGGTGGATGTTGGACTGACTTTAATAGTAAATCCTAGGAAAGAAGAGCTTGAGGAAAATGTCCAGTCCTTCTGGGACGGGTGTCCAGCCAGGACCAGGATGGGGAAGTCGCTTTTCCATACCTTCCTCCAGGACCTAGTTCCCCTCCGTGGCTTCACTCAGTCTTTCACTAATTCAGAAACTTCATCAGTTCAGATACTCCTGAAGTGTGTGTTTCTGGAATATGATTAAATCAAAAAGATCCACTTATTGAATTGGAAGAATTGAGAGAGAGAGAGAGAGATGTACCATCCACTGGCTAACCAAGAATTCAGAGTTCCATCTGGGTCTCCCACATGAGTAGAGAGGCCCCAAGCACATGGGACACCTCCCTCTGCTTTCCCAGGTATGTTACCAGGGAGCTGGATTGGAAGTTGAGCGGAATTCTGATACACACCAATATGGGATGCAGCCATTGCAAGTGACAACTTAATCCACTGAACTAGCTCACCAGTCCTTAAGTCTAGGTTAACAAACTTAAGATGATGCTGGATCCTCACATACACAAACGTTTTAACAAAGTGACACTAGCAAATTGCTACAAAAGAAGACATTTGAAGTCCACTTGAAGAAATATCCAAAAGTTATTTTTTGAATCATCTGTCAGCCTTTAAGAATCTATTCTAGACCCAAGACATCCAAGACTGCTAGAAGAAATTAAACATATACTTCTCTGCTGGATCCCAGAAACCCTTACTTTTACTAACCAAATGCTCTTCAAAATGCCAAACTCCAAAACTCCACCCTCACACACACACACACACACACACACCAACAATAACAACAACAGCATCTGAGCAAGCCATCTAAAAGAGAGATCTGTTTCATCCTAATTTCACCATCGTCTTCACGTACTCGGTGACCGCGGGAGCAGCTCCCAGGCAAAGCTCTCATCTGATAGGTTTCAGAGAGCAAAGGGGACAATCGCGGCTGAATTTATGATCGCTGGATGTCATCTGAGCTCTCTACTCGGGACCAACGCTGCGGAGATGGCGAGTAAATGTCACTATGACAACCATTTATGTGGCTAGATGGAAAGCCAGATTTGATGAGAGAAAAAAGGAAATGTGTGTACCAATAACTCTAAAATATATGATGACTTTTATGCTTTTTTTTTTCCCTAAGACTAAAACCAACACCTGCCCCCTTCCTCTCCCCTGTTCGTGGTTGTGCATGAGAATAAAAGGGCCTGCAATGATGCCATGAATAGCATGGAAATGGGCTTGAGAAGAAGCTCCACAGGGTCCTCAAGCACCAGTCGGGGTGTCCGTTCCCACGGACCTTGTCCTCCACAGCAAAGCCATTTGTTCTTCCTTCATTTGTTCTCTTCCCCCAGCCCCAGTTTGAAATATGTTCTGCCAAAACCCGCCACAGCTAAATATTCAAAGTGTTTCAACGCTGCTTTCTTAAAACAACAGGCAGAGCAAGTCATGAGCTATTTCCCTCTGGGCTTGGCCCAGCCTGCCAACAACACACCCCCATCCTCTTCTTTTGGGGGAGTCCCTGGTGTTAGAAGCCCTGGAACGGGTGAGTTAACACTCTCCTGATCACCCTGAGAAGATCTCACCGCATGAACCCGAGGATGAACTACAGTTAGGGCTGACTTTGTCAACTCTCGTGGCCTGAGTTGCAAACGCCTAAGTCTGCAGGAAGAGGAGAGAGCCTTCCTCAGGCAAATGCTAGGGAATAACTATGCTGATTTAAAAGAAGAAGAAGTTGTGAGGCAGCCTTTAATGTAACCTGAGCCATCGCAGGCCTCACCAGTGAGAGTACAGCTGAAATTACATTTATGTTGGAATTACACTGGCTCCGCTGTCCCCACTTCAAAAGCTCCCATTATTTCAGGGAGTCCTTTTGATGTCTTTTTCCTCTGGCATCCTAGCTGGCACCACTGGGTAGAGGTACCCCGCCACCACCACCATCACTCCTTTCCCATACTGCCACAACAGTCAGAGCCTTACACAGGAGAATGGTTCCTTGAGTGGGGAGCCACCTCCTTTACACTCCCAAAAGTGACCACCCCTGCAAGAGCCCATGGCTTTGAGCTCCGCCCCCTCAGGCGCTGCTGCAGCAATCACACTTGAACCCTTTGCAGGTGTGAGGAAGGGATATTCCCTACCTGCTGCCTGCCTCGACTCCTGTTCTGGTCCCAAGCCATGGAACAGTCACCCCCAAGACCTGAATCTCCCAGGACACAAAGCCATTCCAGATCTGCCCAAGGCCTTCTTGGCTTAAAAGACAGGCAGCTAGCAAATTCCTCCTGTCTTCTCCTCTCCTCCTAAGGATCAGACTCTAGATTTTTCTCCCAAGATCACTGTCTGTAACCCCACACACACATTCAAATGACAAGCAGGCTCTACATCTTTGGGATGCAGCCACCTGACCTGGGCAGCCATGTCACTTACCTGGCTGTAGATGTTCTCCATTTTTGTCAATGTTTATCTATTTATCTTCATCTTACCTGAAAAACAAGGAAGAAGAGGAGGAGAGGGGAGGGAGGGGAGAGGAGGGAAGGGAAGGGAGAGATGGGGAGGGGAGGGGTGGGGAAGGGATTGGAGAGGAGAGGAGAGGAGAGGAGAGGAGAGGAGAGGAGAGGAGAGGAGAGGAGAGGAGAGGAGGAAAGACACAGAGACCTTCCATCCATTGGTTCACTCTAAATGCCTGCAACAGCCAGGGCAAGGCCAGGCTGCAGTCAGAAGTCTGGAACTTCATACGGGACTCTTACATGCATGGCCAGAGGCCAAGTACTTGAGCCATCCTCTGCTGCCTCCCAGGAGCATGAGCAGGAAGTTGGATCAGAAGCAGACACACCAGGACTCAAACGGGTGTTTTGATATGCAATGCAGGTACCCTATTAGGTGGCTTAACTCATTGTGCCACCCATCCCATATTACTTTTTGAGACACACTGAGTTTCTTCTTATCTCCTCTCTCTCTCTCTCTCTCTCTCCAAGGAAGTGTCCCCACAGTTGGAATCATCCCCAACTGTGGCTTTAGGAACTAGGTCTTCTAACCTCTCTGATCTATGCTAACCTGAGCTGAGAGTCAAAGGGCCCAGCTGCACTTCCCTCTCTGAGAATCCAGAGCACCTAGGGGCCTCCTCTCACACCTCCAGTTTCATGGCCATTGTCATTACCACGGTAATCACAGGCTGCAGCAATGTGGTCCACGATGCAGCAAAGTGGTACTAACTTCCTCAGCAACACCACAAAGCTGGGTAGTCTCAATGTGGTTGCACACCAGAGGTCGCCAGCCTTGGATTGCCCATGGGCAAGAGCTCGACACCTTGCTGCAGCCTGAGGGCCCGAGAAAACATCTCTACACCTGTCCTGGAGGATATGCGTCCTGGAACCAACTTCTACATCAGCAAGGATACAGCCAGGACACAGAAACCACACCAGGTCTTGGTTTGTCTATCAGAGAGAATTCATCAAAAGTAAGTGTCCTGTAAGGATGTGATTGTCATGTTCCTTGAGGGCAAGAAGAGAACCCTAAGGCATCACATAGGAGACATCTTCAGGAATTTCACTCAGGGCTACAGGAACTTGCTTGGGATTAGAACTCAGAGAAGATTCTCTCCAGACCAAAACTCAAACCTATCAAAGAAAGCATTGCCTGCATGGCATTGCTGATTCTGAGCTTAAAGGAAGGAGTATCACAGACCTGGCACCCAGAGCTCTGAGTCCACAGCACCAACTAGCCAGCACTGGGTAGGCACAGCATGGCTGATTCTCCTGGAATTGGGGTCCTTGATGCTGGGTTCTGGGGTTGCTATGGACACTGCCAGGGTCAGGGTGAAGCAGCATTTCTGGGCTGACCCTCAGGGGAATGGAATGTCTTCCAGTCTCTTCTCTCACCCTGTCTCACTAACAGCAAGCAGTGGACATGGTGGAATGTGGTTTGCAGGGTCTCACTGCAGCACTGTCATGAGCAGAGCACAAAAGGTTGGAATTGGAGCTGGGAGGCACTAACTGCATAATTGGCACTGAAGGCATAGAGTCATGGCGTGTACACTAAACACAAGAGTTCGGCTTTGCTTGCTTGCTTAGTCAATTGTTTTGATTTTTGTTTTTTAACTAAGACTGCAAGTGTTTTAGTTTCTTTCTCTAATGGAGGCCCCATCAGTTTATTTTCCATCATTGAGAGAGAGAGAGAGAGGTTCCATCTCCTCATCCACTCTCCAAATGCCTGCAACATCTGAGACTGGACCGGGACTAAAGCAAGACCGCGGAATTCAACCCCTATGCAGTTCTCAGGACCACAATGACTTGATGCCTGACTGTGGCCCCCTTGAGTCTGCACTGCCAGGAAGTTAGAGCCTGGAGTTAGAGTCAGGAATTGAGCCTATGTACACCACTATGGGACAGGGGCATGTTAACACCAGAGCAAGGGAGAAAAGGTGTTCTGGCCAAGAGAATAGCATACGCCAATACAGAGATGTGGGCAATGGTTTGTAGTGTCTTTAGCTGATGAATGGGAGTGGAAGAAAAGACAAACAATGGGAGGATAGATTGCTACCATACTATAGAGGGCTTAAGAGGCCAACAGGGAATCTAGGACATGCCCTAGCGTCACTTATAACCCACCCAGTGTTTGCCGTCGGGAAAATAAATCGATCACCGAGTTTGCATATAGAGCTGTATAGAGAGAGGAATTGTCACTATTTTCAAACTATTATGGAAGCACCAGA
Organism: Ochotona curzoniae; assembly: GCF_017591425.1. Taxonomy (NCBI): domain Eukaryota; kingdom Metazoa; phylum Chordata; class Mammalia; order Lagomorpha; family Ochotonidae; genus Ochotona; species Ochotona curzoniae. The sequence continues at coordinate 34,164,228 of NW_024466607.1, read as the reverse complement.
AGACAGCCTTGTTCATTTAGCCTCAGCAACCCCTAAGCTTAAGTTTTCCAAGGGCAAGCGACACCGTGCAGACGTATGGGGGCTGGGAAAAGGAGGTGACTTCTCTCCTATAAAACAAGGTTTTCCTCCCTGGCTGAGTACCAGGTTAAAAATCACAGGTTTGACTACCAGCTAGCTACAAAGGGGAAGATAGTAACTTTACAGGGAAGAAACTTGGCTTTGCCATCAAGGAAAATATCCCCTGTAATAAGACACCCCAACAGCATGAAACCATTCATTAGATTCACAGAGGACGCAACGTTTTTGTGGAGTCCTTACCCAAAACGTAAACCTCAGGCCAACTATAAGAAACTGTGGCAGAGATGCAAACGGAGGGCTTCTGATAAGCAGCTGACCAGTATTCCTCAACAGCCTGAACGATGGGGAAGCCCAAGGACCTGCTGGAGACTGGAGACTAAAGTGCCATGACAAGTTAGGTTAATGATTAAAGTTTATTAAAAGTCCCTGAAGTATTCACCTGAATTGGGCTCCATGGGATTTCCAGCCATCATCTTCCCCAAGTAAAGTGGGTAAACAAACGACTTTGCTGTGCGCCTCTGGTAGACAAAAACGAGGGGCCAGAGGTCACAGTGAGGCAGACAGGTGGGATGTAATTTAAGAAGGAGCCGCGAGGACCGCTGGAGTAGACAATGGGACCCAGTCAAAGACAGGTGAGAGGTTATCAAAGACCAACATTGTCTGCTTCCTAATTCAGCCACCAGCCAGACTCATTCACAAGATGGAATAATAAGCCTCCTTCAAGCAACCCACACCTCAAAACCTGTTCCCAGGACCCACACCTAAGTCATTGCTGCCTCCTCCTTCACATCCACATAAATCAATCACCAAGGACTGCTGACGCGTCTCTATCCTTCAGCCCATCACCGCCTCTTCCATTCAGGTCTTCCTTCAACAATCGCTTATTGCTCTCCTGCTGTCAGATAACCAAAGTCGATTGGCCATTAACAGTCATCAAGCCCTTTTGATATTCCAAGATCTCTCTCTCCTCCACCCAGGTGGTATAAAGACAATAAGAGCAGATCTCCACAGAATTCGAGCACATCACCCTCTTTGTCTCTTCTAAAGTCTCTATTCCCAGTCTCTTCTGGTATTTCATAAGGCAGCTTGCATGGAAGGTTCATCCTGAGATAGGTACCCTGTCTTTTGAAAACAAAATTTATGGGCCTGGCATGGTAGCCTAGTGGCTAAAGTCTTCACCTTGCACACGCCAGGATCCCATACGGATGCTAGTTCTAATCCCAGCAGCCCTGCTTCCCATCCAGCTCCCTGCTTGTGGCCTGGGAAAGCAGTCAAGGATGGTCCAAAGCCTTGAGACCCTGCACCCGCGTGGGAAACCAGGAACAAGCTCCTGGCTCCTGACTCCTAGCTTTGGATTGGCACAGCTCAGGCCGCTGTAACCACTAGGGGTGTGAACCAATGGACAGAAAATCTTCCTCTCTGTCTCTCCTGCTCTCGTATATCTGACTTTCCAATAAAAATAAATAAATCTTATTTTTAAAAAACAAGATTTATTTTACTTATTTTAAAGGCAGAGAAGAGATACATCAAGCCATATATCTATATGGCTCTGTGTGTGTGTGTGTGTGTGTGTGTGTGTGTGTGTGTGTGTGTGTGTGTCAGTGTTGTGGTGGGGCAGGTCAAGCCTCCACTCTATATCACATGGCGGGCAGTGAGTCTTGCTTCTGCCTCTGTTTCCAGCAGCTTCTTGCTAATGCCCTTTGGAGGCAGCAGGTGCTGGGTCAATAGTGAATGCTTGTCAGCCATGTAGAAACTCCTGGATGGAGTTTCTGTTTCCTGCCTTTTGTCTGGCCCAGCTCCAGCTATTTCAGGCATTTCAGGAGCAAACCAGAGGATAGGCAGTTTCTCTCTCTCTCTCTCTCTCTCTCTCTCTCTCTCTCTCTCTGCCTTTCACATAATGGAAATTACCTATACACTTTCAATAAGCTATCAACAATCTAACAACCCCTGTCTTCCGGGGAGATGTTGAGGAAACTGCTGGGCTAAAACGGACACAGCTCCTGTCCACAGGATCCTTTAGCTGCCACTCACACAACCATTCCCAGCCAGTAACGCATGCTCAGAAGAGAAAGACACCACTCTTGCAGAATCAGTAATGTAATCTGTAATGTAATGGTCTTCCAGAGGAACTCCAGGTATAGCACAGCTGAGTGATGGTATGAGAGGGGAAGGAAAGGGAAGGGAAAAGGACAGAGAGAACCCTGCCCCACCTGCTCCTGAACTGTCTGTCTCTGGTGTCCTTCCCTACTCACCCACTGCACACACCAGAAACTGCTCATTTGTGTGCCGCCATTCAGGGTGGCGACAGTGTCCTCTTCAGCCACGCATGGAGAATCTTTTCTTTAAGTGGACTCAACCTTTTGTATTAATACAGAAATGTGAAAGGAAACTTGGCACCGTCTCCCCCAGTATAAGACGAGTCTCACTCACCTATAAAGGAAAGCAATTCTAAAATGCAATGAGGTGCAAATGACATCATTCATTTCAGGTTTGAGATGGCAAGAAGCAGACAGCCTTGCACCTCGCAGAATAGATGAGCCAGGGTTAGGGAGGTGTTAGAGGCAAGAATGCTCAACTGAGAAGTTCTCCTTGACTTCTTGGAAGAAGTCCAACAGAAACAAAAGACTCACATGTTACTCTGTAGGATGCTATGATGTCACACCTTCTTGGCACAACCATATAAGCTTATCTCCACAGGCATGTGTGTCACACATAGAGAGGCAGTCCTCAAAGGAACATTCTTTGAGAACAAGCCTGAGAGACGTGAAAAAGCAATATCATTCTACCCACGACAGAGCAGGAAGCTGAAGGTCCAAGCGACATTCACGGAGCCAGACTGACAGCGAGGGAATCCCACTCTAGAACTTGCTCTTTTCATGACTATGAACTCTATTCATTTTGTGCTACCTGGAGGAGGGAGGGAAGAGTGAAGGAGGTAAGAAGCAAATCCGAGAGGAGAAAGGGACAGAGGAAGAATGGAGGGAGTCCAGCAGTTGTACCTCCTCGCTGTGTTTCCTGAGCTCAGTCCTACCCCAGGAGTCAGAGCGTTGTAGTTTTCACCATGTAGGTTCAACACCGACCCACAAATCCAGAGCCCACTGCCTGCCTGGGTACCCAGCAGACATCTGATTGGCTGTAGCATTCTCTTGCCTCCAACACCCAATGTGTGATCTCAGAACCCTTGCATTGTACTCAGGGCAACCTATGAAATGAGTTAGAGCCAGCGCTTGGGGTAGGGTCCATGGTCATTCGCCTTCCTGGCCAAACCCTTCATCCTAGCAAAGCTTGGCCTTGCCTGGGGCCACCTAGGTCCATGAGAAAGGGACGCAGGAAGTAGGTGATGGAAGGCAGTTGGCATCTTAAGATTTTTCAACATCTAGAGGCTGATGTTAAGCCTCTAATTTGTACTGCCTCCTCCTGTCCTGCCCCGTGGATTTGTTTATTGAGTCTCCTCAATGAAAGCTCTTGTTATCTGGTCTGTATGCAAGAAGCCATCTCAGAACAATGCCTTCCCAATTAGGGAGAGAAATGTTAATTTGCTGCAACTTCCAGCCTGGATTCTCTAAGGGAAAATAGGAGGCGGGGAGAATCAGCCTCGGGTTTTGCCCTGGGGTCCTTAGAGATGCCGCCTACTTGTTGACACTTTCTACACCTGGGGGCCCAAGAGATAAAAGGACTCAGGGGCACTCTGGAACATTCTATATTGACATTAATGACACAGGTGGAAGCTGTTTCCTGACTTCCCTGCAAGCAGATGTCTGGGGTTTGGAACACCTTGATGTTCTTGGTTGAAAATGTTTCTAGCATCAGTATTCTCCAAGGTCTCTAGCTCCTCACTTGCTCTAATGTGACAGAACTGCAATCCATCTGAAATAGCATTAACCTTGAATTTGCCCATTTGTTTGTTGTCTGTTCTCTTACAGGAGATGATCAACTTGTTGGAGACAAGGGTCTTCCCTCTCTGTTGTAAATGGGCCTTCTCCTCCGAGCCTAGAACTCAGCAGCCTGGCCGTGTGTCTACCTAAACTACCTGAGGGAAGAAATGAGGAGTGCTGAAGGAAGAACAGACAGAAGCCTGTTGCAAGCAAATGTAGTCATTAAGAACGTGGCCTCTCCAGGGTGGCTGCCAACGTTTTCCTCCCAGCTCCCCTCCTGGCATCCTTCCCAGCCTCCTGAGGCCTCAGTTTTGTCTTCTGAAAATGGGGATAATACGACCTACTTCAAAAGACATTTGGAAAGAGTAAGTTGAACTAATATGTTTAAAGCACTCAGTGTCTGTTGTAGATAAAGTTCATTACAGTAAGTTCTGCTACAGTAAATTCAGGTCTTTTTTTTAAAGGTTTATTTTTATTGGAAAAGCTGATATACAGAGAGGAGAAGAGACAGAGAGGAAGAGCTTCCATCTGATGCTTCACTCCCCAAGCAGCCACAACGGCCAGAGTTGAGCCAATCCGGAGCCAGGAGTAAGGAGCCTCTTCCAGGTGTCCCATGTGGGTACAGGGTCCCAAAGCTTTGGGCTGTCCTCCATTGCTTTCCCAGGCCACAAGCAGGGAGCTGGATGGGAAGCGGTGCCACCGGGATTAGAACCGGCACCCATGTGGAATCCTGGCGTATTGAAGGTGAGGACTTTAACCACTTCACTGTCTCACCGGGCCCAGACACAAGGTCTTATCAAGCCTTTTTCAAAACTCAGTCCAGGGAGAATCATGACAGGATCTCAACACACAATGAGTTTGTTCTTCCTCCCACAGACATCTAGAAAAACAATGTCTGGCTAAATTGATGCCACTCACGTCGGTTTACAAGCTGGGAAGCCTTATGGTTCTCAGAGCTTCTCAAGAGAATTCCTGGGGATATGAGGTAGCGTGGTGGGGTGAGACCCTCCTGGAAGCCTGGGAATTTCTGTCTCCTGCTCCTCTCCGGAAGCTTCTTGTTTTCCCAGCTCAAAAGAGCTGCTCTTGATCAGCTTCTCATCATTTGGCAGTTTATAAACCACACCTCACTTTGCTGATTAGGAATCTACTTGATTTTATCACCTTTCCTATAATTATATAGTCTCCCTTTATATGAGATCCCGTTCAACGTACAAGTTCAAGGGCATGCATTATACTTCAAACTCCCCTTCACGAAATCTCAACAGCAGAAGTAATGGACATCTCAGAACATCATTTCTAATTTTTTTAATTACGGCAACTCGTGTAAATTACGGGCATCAGAAGCAATAATAAGTGGCTGAGATGAAAAATGAAAAACTTGTACACTGCCTAGAATGCTTAGATTCAGCAAGAAGAAAGCAAAAAAAAAAAAAAAAGAGTATTCTGATGTACAAAATAATAGGTAATAAAGCCTTTTTTTAAAAAATGAGATCTGGCCTAAAATTTGATTCCAATAGCCTTCTTGGCAAAGAGATTTCCTGTTACTATTTAAATGTAAATGAGTCATGAAGGTTGTGTCAGAAATATTTAACTCCAAACCAGACCCAATAGAGCAAGAGTCGGAGAACAAAGCCCAGCAAAGCCAATGCAAATGAGAATGTTTGAGTTTCCAGATTTTGATAACTTTATATTATCTAGGAATGGAGGGAAGTGATAGATGAGTGCAATTAAGAGACTCTACATGCTATCTATTAAATATTGTGTGACACGCAAGTGCATGGATTTCTATCTTAACCAATCGCAAATTTAATCAGAGCAGTTAACACTCTGTCTTGATGGTGCTTTGGAGAATTCAACTATTGATTAAAACATATTTATGTGTCCTTTCAAAACAATCCATTTTAAGTGTCTTTGATTTTTTTAAAGGGAAAAAGAAAAGACATTTAATTGTGGCCTCAATGTCCTAACAAGAAACACAAGCTTGAAATCATATCTTTGTTCCAATCCAGTGAGGCAGACATGCAATTTAAAGGAATGTAAAAGGATTAATCACAGCTGCAAGAATGTGGTCTACGGAGACTTTTACTTAAGCAGATATTAATGCAATTCACTCAGCTAATTCTTCTACTTGTTTGGAGGGAAAATATTCTTGTAGCCTCACAATGGGAAATAAAGACTAGAATCTCTCCAATCATAAAGCAAAAACAACAAAAACAATAATAGCCACAAGCATTTATCAAGTATCAGGTACTCCACTAAGGACTTTGTGCGGAAGAATTGGATTATTGTCATCCACTTTCTTTTGGTGATCTTCCGTGACTCAGTCTGGGCTAAGAGATGTGTTCTGGCAGACAGATGGCCATGAGTAACCTGTGGTAGGCTTGCCTCTCGCCATGGCCTCTTGCTGTTCTGCCTTCTCCATAACAAGGGCATGCCCCAGTGGCTACCATTCACAGAATGGTAGAGGCGCAGAAGTAGACCTGAACTCTGTGCAGAGTCTGTAAAAATGGAAGCCAACCTACAAACCCACACGCAAAACAGAGAAATCCTTTCTACTGTAAGACACTGAGACTATTGGATGATGTCAGACATAGCAGCATGGTATAGTAAGCTGACTACATCAGTGTATTACTCTGTGGGAGCTGCAGAAACAACATGTCCCGGACTGGATGTTGTCAACAGAACGGTGTCTGCCATGGTGCTGGAGGTTAGCAGTGCATGGTCAAGATGCAGTTAGGGTTGGTTCTTTCCGGGGACTCCGGCGGGAAGGAGGAGGATTTGATGTAGGTTTTTCTAGAACTTGGAGTTGAGATGCTGTTGGTTCCCTGGATCTCTTCAGTCATCTTCCTTTTGTGTCCTTGTGAGTCTAGCTCTCCACTTCTTAAGGGCACCAGTTCCACTGGATTGGGGCCAACTCTAAGAACCTCACTTGAACTTGATCATATCTAGAAAAATTGTCTCCAAGGAAGGTCTCATTCTGAGGTTTGGGGAGTTAACATTTTAACATAAGACTTTTTTTTTTTAGGAGGGGATATAATTCAATAGCGTTCAAGTATCATGTCTTGATACACAGTGTAGAAATTGAGATTCAGAAAAAGTAGTTTTTCCAAGATCACAGAACCGACACATGTTGATGAGCTATGCATGAATTGAGATATCTGACAGGTTTTTTGTTTGTTTGTTTTGTGTGTGTGTTTTTCTTTTTGGTTTTGGTTTAGGTTTAGGTTTTGGGTTTGTTTGTTTGTGTTTTTTTGTTTGTTTTTGCTTTTGTTTTGGTTTTGCTCTTAAAGCTTGTACCACCATCTCTATTCATTACTTTACACAAGATACTCAAGGTAAATCCTGGAAATCTGATGGGTTTGTCAGTGACTCTTCTGCAACCACACATGCACATTGCTTATACACAGATATCTCATTTAACTTACTAAAGTTTTTTATTTATTTGAAAAGCCAAGTGGCAGGGAAAGGAAGCGACAACAGCAGAGCGAGCTTTCATCCACTGACTCACTTCCCCAGGGTCTTCAATAGCTGAGGCTGGGCCAAGCACCAGGAACAAGATCTGGATCTCCCACATGGGTAGCAGGCACCCAAGTATGTGGACCATCTTCTGCTGCTTTCCCAGGTGCATTATCAGGAAGCTGGAAAGGAAGCAGAGCAGCCCAGACTCAAACCCATGATGTGAATGCTATACGCTGTTTATTAATTCCCAGTGCCAAAACGCTGGCCTCCCATTTCAAATTCTTTTATGGGAAATGTAGGGACTTTCACTGAGTCCTTCAAATGTGAACACTCCCAGAAGTTAAAACTTTCCTCTCTTTCAATACTTCTGATGTACTAACTGTGAGTGAGACATTCTCATTGCCTGCCCAAATGAAGCCCAACATCCAATGTGGGGGACAGTTGATGGCTCAAACCATCCCACCAGTGACTCTTAATTACAATTACGACTAGTGGGACAAAGGGAAGTTACAAAGTTCCATGAGAATGGAAAAGGGTCTATAGTGGAGACCCAGAGATGTCAGAGGCAGCTTGACAAGAAACCAAGAACTGGGAAATCTCCAGCATGGGGGGGATCCATGCAGACAGAAGCAGGGACAAAAAGCATTCTGGAGTGGGGTGGAGATACAGTGATACAAGGGAGCCCTGTACATCCAAGGACATCCTGAGGAGGTAGTACATCAAACCCCCAAGGCGACAGTCACAGGGAGACACGCCTGGGAAAGGAGGGTACTGGAGAACACAGCCCACCCAGCCTCCCTGTGCTGTGGACTCCCTTACCGGCCTCGTGCTCCCAGGGAGAAACCAGGACCTAGAATCTTCCTCAAGGCCATCCAACTGATGCCTGCAAGGGCAGGAGGTCACGCCTGTGTATGACTGGTGGTGGAGGCCAAACGCTATCACATGGCAGGAAGACACTTAGAAATGCTTCTAGAAAAACATGGGAATAAAAGATTAGGGTTTTTTTAATGCAAAAATGTTCAAATCAGTGCATAGTTTTGTCATAATACACATTTTTGTGAACTTCTTGAAGACTCTTTTACAAAATGAAAATCATTATTCAATTGAGTAGCTACTGTAATTAGCAACAACACTTAGGGACCTATATGCATCAGCAATGGCTGATACATCAGATGACATTTCCACTACCTTATTTTATGATATTCTTGTGTAAAATATACTGAATGCTACAAAACTGCCACTTTAACAGTTTGAAAAATGGCCCACTATTAGCAAGTTCATGTTTTAACCTAATTCACCTGATCACATGAATAAAACACATGAGCTGTTGAATAAATAATTGTAAAATAAATAGATACATCTTCATTACCTAAGAGATGGAATCAATTGTAGCAGTGTCTACAAAGACCCCTAAATTCTCTTCCCAAAAACACAGATCCAGGTCTATGCTATCAGTAGGGGAGACATGCTAAGAACAGGTGAGAAGACAGGGGTATTTCCATGGAAAGCAATCCACTCTAAATTTTCTAATATTTACTAGTTATTTCGAAAGCAGAGTTAATAGAGAGAGAGGGAAAGACAGAGAGATGAGACCTTCTATCCACTGGTTCACTCCCAGATGACCACAGTGGCCAGAGTAACCCAGGCCAAAGTCAGAAGTCTAGAATTCCACCTAGAACTCCTATATGGGTGACAGGTGTCCAAACATTTGAATAATATTTCACTGCTTTCTCAGGCACATTCACAGGAAAATGGGGCAGCCAGGACTGAGAACCCACACTGAAATGGGATGGCAGCATGGCAGACAGCAGCTTAATCCATGGCATCACAAGACCAGCCCCCAAATGCTGACTTCCCACTTGTGGTATCAGCTCCTGCAAGGACACCAGAGCCTGTGTTCACTCCAATGTAGCCATTCCTAACTCGAGGGCAGATAGCAGGATGAAAGACATCCTCAACGAATCCACCATGGCTCAGCTCCCGGGGCATTTAAAGCAATTCATCACAGCTTTTCCACAAGACAGTCCTGGGTCTTAATGAACTGCAACTGCCAGCAGCTCTGCTTTCCGGGGAAAACCCCAAGTTTCAACTTCCCTCCCCCATCCCAGCAAAATGAATGCCCCATTGTCCATTGTCCTGGGATCCCAGAGGTCTGGGGCTGGCCTCACCAGTCTTTGGGCTGCTGTGCTTCCATCTGCATCAGTTCAACTCTCTTCTGTGGCCCCCAGCCTGACAGGCCAGGCACCTGCGTGTTTAGCTTGGCTCTTGGCAAAGGCGCACTGGAAGGCTGGTTTCCAACGTGGCTTAAACACAATTAAGTTTTCATTTGATGCGGCCTGCCTTTCTCCGTTCCTAATGTTCCCTTAGGACCCAGGATCCAATAAAGTCCAACATGTGACCATGAAAGCCAGGGAGAGAAACTGACCAAATATTGTTCAAGGCTATATTACAAACCTATGGAAAAGGAGTTTAATTAAAGACCACAACAATTCTTTGGGGAAATGCTTCTTTTATTAACCATTCTTGCCGAACAAAGCAGCTTTAAACAAACCCTGTCTGCCTGGAAATTGTGTATGCCTGAGATTTTTTTTTTTCTTTTCTTCTTAATCTGTTCTGCTTTTTGGTTATTTGGTCATTAGGAAAATCAGAAGTGTCTTGGACCCAAGAAATCCAATTTAAGTCAGCTCATTCCACATTTATAAATATGAGCAGATGACATTTAAAACAGACAAGCCAACAGGGACATTTCTAAGTGTGAAATTGTTGTTCAGCATAAAGTATTACCATAAATATAGAGAGGAGCTATTTGTGGATCAACTAACAAGTTCAGGGCATTTCAGAGGAATGTATGCACAGCCTCAATGTGGGTAAGGCATTTAAATATGTAGAGGAAATGCAATTCTTTTACACGGCAATGTAATAAAACCCCTAGTTAGTGTCACCGATATGATAGCACCAATTGCGGAAGGGTGAAAACGCAGAAATCAAAATAGAAGAACCACATCTGAGGGAGCAAAGAAATTGGATTTTAAAGTATTATTGGAAAAGAGGAACTACTACAGAGGAACGAAGACATGGGTGTATGAATTTTTTAAAACGTGAGGAAAGTCAGAAGATACATACATTTAAAACTGACCCCAGGCGGTGTGTGAACATCCCAAGGCCATGCAATGAGCAGAAAGCACACAGCATACAGGACACACTGGTAACAACGAGCAGAGGACCAAGCACAAGTGTAGAAACATGCGTGGGCTTTGAGTTCACTGTTTCCAAAAATGACAAGAAAATGCACAAAGAAACATGAGTGTAGACACCAAAGGACTGTAATACTGAGCCATCCACTTTTCATTCGCAGGAAATGCATCCGTTTCCAAATTACTAGTATAAGGTAACTCCTCTACTTAGGCAGTCTCCCGCAAAGGCTTGGTCTTAGGTGTGTCATGTGCAACAGGCTACATTTTCTGAAGATTGCTTCACCCTCATGCCCAAGCCCATATGCTCTTGCCACACAAGTGGTAGAATCTATTGCTATGCTCCCTCTAACCTGGGCAAGACCCCAGTATTGCTTCAACCAGGGTGACGTGGTGCTAGTTGTCCACACAGCCCTCTACTGAACATACAGCTTCTGTTTCCTGCCTCTAAAGTCATCTCTGATGCACAAATACCCAGAGATCATCTCAATCTGAGAAATGCAGCCACATGGAGAGTCTTAGAGGAAATGTGGTAGGTAGCTAAACGATCAGGATGATGATGATAAATATAGATAGCAGATGGGTTAGACTAGTGAATAGAATAATAGATGAAATGTAGGCAGATAAGTTGATAGGCAGACATCAATGAAAAATGGATAGATTAGGTAGGCAGATGGATAGAAAGGGAAAGAACTGATAGAAAGATGGGTGATAGATAAATACACACACACATACATACACAGAGACATAGATACATGCCAAGGAACAGCAGACATGTGATTGAAACTGCCGTCTTGGGAAGGAGTCTTCCTGTCCCACGAGCCCTACCTGATGACCTGCAGGTCAGACTTGAACTTGCCTAAACAAGTCCTTCCTAAATTCCTGTCCCACAAAATCAAAACAAAACGTTGGGTTGCATTCCAAACCGAGCAGTTTCCCAGGTAGCAGATAACTGGAAAACTTCCTTCCCTGTTTAGACTTGACCTAGAAAATGTGCATTTTGCTCAAGTTCACAGCTAATGGTTTTACTATTTCTTGAGTCAATCAACTTGTTACTACTTCTTTGGAAATCTATGCGCCACCAACAACACCAAGGTTTGGGTTTCCTTTTGCTACTGAATGAAGCAGAATTAGTGTTCCCCAGACTGGGTTCTGGGGACCACTCTCAGCTGAACACCCGGAAAAGGTTTGTGAATAAAGCAAATTCTTGATCCTCATCTCAAACCCACTGAAAAAAAATGGTCTTCAAGGGCAGGACCCAGAAGCCTGCCCAGAAGTTCCTCAACTTGCAATGAGGTCATGGTCCTGTAAACCCACTATCACAATGAAAATATTGTAGGTTAGCTACCACACACCGAGCTTTACGCTGCAGCACACCACAGACCAGCAGCTGTGTTGCCTGACAAGGAACTACCCTCTCTGCTGTTGAGTTACATCCAGCCTTGCCAGAGTGGGTCAACAGTGCTCCAGGAAAGAATTCCCGTTCAGACTTCTCAGAATGCTATCATTTTCACATCACAGGAAAGTCAAGAAGACCTTCCTAAGTCAAACCATCCCAAGTCAGGAACTGTGTGTGTTTTGAAACCCTTTGCTCAGGCTCAACACACAGAGTCTGATGTCATGACCCTCCTAAATCGCAAACCAATTGCAAGCAATTTCTAGAATGATCCTAGTGATACTTTGGCAACTGCGGTCATAAAACCCTAGGACCTGGCAAGGCTATGATTTCACCCATTTATGCTTACAGTTTGATCACAACCTGCGTAGCATGAAGATGAGCCCCTTGTGCTCACCCTCTCTCGTTTAACAACCAATACACCTGTACAATGAAACTCCCTGTGAATGCCAACAGCACATCACAGGCCAGCAGCCCTTCTCTCAGCTGAAGGCAAATCAATAGCAAACTCCAATTCAAAGCAAACTTTGCTGCAAGGTGATGTTGAGGATACTATAAAGAAGAGAAGGTGCCCTGACCTCTGGCTGCCCGGCTTGGTAAGGGAAGCCGTCAGTTACACAAACAACGCTTGCCATTATGCAGGCAGTCACACAGAGCCACAAAAGAAGCAGTGTGCTGGCCTTGGCACCTAAGGCCCCCAGATCTTGAGCAAGAGAAGGGGCTGTGTTTGGAAAGCAGATGTGAGAGGCGCTTTTCATTTTTAATAAGGAGAACTTCTTCCTCCAGGACAGAACTGCCACAGTGCACAGCAAATGCTTTCATAATAGTTGCGGGAGGAACAATGGTGAATGGACACACTCAGGGCCACCCGTGAGCACAGCAATGAAGTTAGCAGCAAACTATTCATGACAGATGGATTATTCAGCAACTGTCAACTGGATGACACCCCAAACTTCCTACATGGGAGAAGTCTCCAACAAGAAGAGAGACAGTTCCTGGCCACTGGGAACTCAAATGCTGCCACCACGATACTCATGCTGTGAAATTACAACTTGGTGGAGGGTGCTAGGACTTGGGGAAGGGAAGGGGCAGCCTGAAGAATGTGATTACCCAGAGTTTAAGTTGGCTCTATAAATACAGGCAGATCATTGCCATCATGAGAGCTTATACTTTGCTGCTCAAAACTCACTGATAGCCTGTAGCATTTTCAGGTAACCCTGTCTACTGAGATTGACCAAGCTAATGTGTAGATTTTAGTCATTTGAGATTCAAAAAGGTCAAGCGACACTTGGCCATGCTCACACACAACGGCAGCATGAGAGCCAGAATTCTCCAGTGCTCTGACTCTAAATTCGGTACTCTGGCCAGAGGGCATAAGAAGACACAGCAGTAATAAGACTGCACATTCAGAGATAGCTTTGATGAGAGTGGTTCTGACCGGCTGAGAGGTGTTTAGGCTGGCTCCAGGTGACTGGCTCTAGACCTAAATCAGCCTTTCCATTGTCCAAATCCCTTCCCCCCCTCTCCCCTTTATATTCAGTCTGAGTCCCCTCACCTGTAAAATCAACTGTACCAAAATGGGTGGACTAAGTGAAGAAAATAGGAGCCAGTTGATATTACCACCTGCCTCAGAACTGGTCAAATCCCCAAATACAGAAAAGCTATAATGCTGGAAGATCCAAGGAGAGAAGAGAGGAGAAGGAAGATGCTTTGGGGAAGAAAGGAAAGCAGGGAGCAGGGATTTCGCTAGACTAGGATGGGAATGGAGTCCTGGAGGGGTCTAAGACCAGTCCTAACCCAGAACTTGTCCCTGCCCTTCCTGCAGCAGTGCCAGGAGAGGTGGCCACACCTCAGAGGGAAGCTGAGGGGCCTCAGATCTCCTGGCCTGGGGTGAAAAAACAGGACAGGGAAGCCAGGAGAACCAAAATCCAGATCTCTCTGCCACAACACTCGAACCCAGGAAGTAAGTGGTGTGGACAGCACCTCATCACCCCATGCATTGCAGGGTGACTGATGAGCCCAGCCACAGCTGCATCCTGCAACCCAGGGCCCTGTCTCATCAATTCCTCAGCAACCAGCTCTTCTTCAGCAAGAGGCACATCACTCTTCTGTTGAGCCCCCAGAAGAAATAGCTCACTTGCCTATGGGGACCATGGTTTATGAAAAAAAAAAAAAACAGATTAGACCCACTAAAGGAAAAGTGGATTCACAAGCCTTTCATCTCCTGCTGGCCCCAGGCATTCGCCCTGGATGAAATGACAGAGCAGCCTTTTGATGGGCAAGACCACCACTACAACTCAAGGTCGTGTCACATCCAATTCCAAAGAAGACTGAGTTGAGTGGCAGAGGGCCAACGGCCTTGTATTTCCTGGGTCTCCAATTCAGCAAAAGCCCCCCCAAGGACTCACACACAACCCTTTTACCTGCCCCACAATGAAGGAGAAGGACATATCCAAAGCTGTCTTATCAGGACCACCCAAGAGGGGTCATTAGCCATGCCATCACAACTAAGTAGCTCCTTTTAGTAGCATAAAAAAAAAAATCTATGCCAGGGGTTTGTCAGCCCATGATGGATGCCTTCATTCTTGGAGTGTTATTATTGCTCTCCTTATGTGGCCAAGCTGCAAGGGGGAGTCTCAGCTTATTAGGCCCCACACCCCATCTGCCGCCATGCCCTGGAGCTAGAATTTTGTTGATAGATTCCAAACATAAGATTCATAATTACAGTTCCACCAAACAGAAAGGACGGGCGATCACTCCAAGGAGCTTTGCTCTACTCTCAGACTTGGAAAATCCTGAATCTTTCTCTTGGTGCTGATCTGAAATAGTAAGAAGAATTGAGAAAAAAAAGTGAACCCTTTGTGATTCAGCTAGTTGGGTAACCAGCACCTTGTTCTTTGTTGAGCAGGCTTGGTTGAGTATCACTGGCAACCAGAGTGGAGATTCCACTTCAGATTGGCTTGTGTGCTCTCTGTTTCTCTCCTCTCAATCTAATTCTAACCGAACCGACATGAAGGATATTTCCATGTTGGAGAGATCTAACGGGAAGAATGAATACAGACAAATCTGCCTGAAAGCCCCCAGCTCTCTGCCGCCAGCTGTTTGGATCTCCCCAGCTCAGGCAGTAGACAGACACCTTGGATGGGTCTTCACATGTCTCCAGCCTTTTATCCGTGCCAACTGATGCCAAGTAGGAAGAGAGATGAGCTGTCCCCAGCAAACCCTACCCGAGTTGCACACTCGTGAATCACACAAATGGTTGTTGTTTCACGCTGCTAAGTGTCGGGGGTGGTTTGTTGGACAGCATTCGAACAACCCCATCCGCTGTAGTCAGAGCGTGGTTACCACGTTGGCATTTATTACTCTCAGATGATAAATGGGTATCTCATTCATTCACAAGCAAAGAAAAAACGTGCTGAACCTAGCAGTTTTGTGCTCCAGATGACTGTTTTTACAAATTACCAGTCTGGGGCACAGAACCAATTTCCTCCAACCAAGCACACTAACATGGTGGGTCAAGCCCCACAAGTCTGTTCAACCTACAGCTCACCTATGAAATGGGTGGTCCCAGGGGGGAAACTCTACAGAATAGCCTTGCAACATGGTGAATAATACTTCTTCCTTTATTTTATTATTATTTTTTTTTTAGCTTTTCAGGGACCTCTGCAGCCTCCAGGATCTTTTCCTGTTTATCTGTCTTACCAACATCAATGGTTTGATTAACTTTCTATGCTTGAAAAAAAAATGCTAAGGAATTCAATACAGGACAGGTGACTGTGAGTTGAAGAAAATTTCAGAAAAAATTTAGACTTGAGTAGAAGAGGAGATGAAGGAGTTGACAAGGAGGTTGAGTCTCTTATCCACGACCCTTACCCCTCGTTCCTTTAGATCCTTTTATTCTGAATGTGGCCCATGGAGCATGAACATTGGCACTGCCCCGGAGCCGGTTGGCAATGTACAATCTCAGGTTCACCCTCCTGAAACAGAATCTGCAGAGCCAGCGCAGTAACCTAGTGGCTAAAGTCCTCACCATACTCGTGCCGGGTTCCCATGTGGGTGCTGGTTCTAATCCCGGCAATCTCACTTCCCATCCAGCTCCCTGCTCATGCCCTGGGAAAGTGGTTAGAAGGTGTTCCCAAAACCTTGGGACCCTGCACCCACATGGGACACCTGGAAGAAACTGGGCTCCTAGCTTTGGATTGGCTCTGCTCAGGCCGTTGCGATCACTTGGGGAGTGAATCAGTGGATGGAAGATCTTCCTCTCTGTCTCTTCTCCTCTCTGTATATCTGCCTTTCCCATAAAAAAAATAAATAGATCTTTAAAAAAATAAAAAGGAAGCAATGCTGTTGTCATCACTGAGGGTCAGATGGAGACCATTGCCAGCCCAATGCAGACACTGGCTGTCAGGGTTACTTGGACCATGAATAAGGCAATAACACAAGCATCCTGCAGACCATTGCAAAAAGAGTGACAGAGACCTAATTCCTTCTTCCAAATACTGAGAGAAGTCATTCTTCCTCCTTTGCGAGGAGTGGAGTGGCGAGGTGGAGGAGTCCCATGCCACTACGGAAGGGAAGGATGGAGAGACACATCTTTCTGCTCCCAGGAGCTAACACAGCCAGCAACTGAAGCAGGGGGCCACAGGGAGCCGTAAGGTGGTGAGGGCATCCCCTGACAGTCTGAGAGGCTGCACCCAGGCCACCCAGAAGTTCCCTTAAGCAGCTCCAGGTAAGTTACCATCTCCCTTTTGGAAATGTCTGTGTTAGGTTCCCAAGAGTCCTCATTCCAATAAGACAGGCAGAAGAGGTTCTTCTGGGGCATCAGGCCTAATGCTGTGTAAGGTACACTTTAGGATCACTCAGAAATGGGTTCTTGTTTGGATTATTTTGCTTTGGTTTGATTTTTTTTTAAAGATTTGGAGAAAGACAGGAGAAAGCTTCCATCTGCTGGCTTACTCCCGGGGCTGGAACAGGCAGTTAGATCGGAGCTAGGAACTGCATCCTGGTCTTCTCGTCCCTGTGGGTGGCAGGGGCCCAAGTACGTGGGCAGTCTTCCTTCTGCTGCTTGCCCAGGTACATTGGCAATAAGACAGATCAGAAGTAGAGTGGAACAAGCAGCCACCTAACTTACAGGATGCAAACATTGCAGGTACAGTTGGCCTAACCCACTGTGGCGCAGTGCCACACCAGCAGCCCCTTGTTCAGATTGTATATAGGACTGGCAGGGTTAGCTCCAAAGTTGGAAAGTTACTGCAAAAATCTCACAGGTGAATTGATACGGATATCTGCTAGGTCACTCAGTTGTCAATGGTGATAGACAGGGAAGAACAGACCTGTGGCCCTGCATTTGCAAGTCTTCTCAGGTACAGCTGGAAACGGAGTGGGACAGGTAAAAACCTGGCCCACTGCCTGGCATGGAAGCTCTTTTTTTTTTTTCTCCTCCTTTTTTTAAATTTTTTATTTTAGCTGATGTTTACATAGTTGATCAGAGTGGGATGGACCAAGGGTTAAGGAAAAGTGGGTGTATCATCGTTTCCAAAGTTTCTGCTTATCTTTCTTTTCTTGGGGGAGATGTTTGAAGTAAGGGGAAATGCCATACCCAGCCTCCCAAATGCTCCAGCACCCAGAGATTGGGAATGTCTACCCGATATCAAGTCAGGTCCCAATGTGGCACATACTCTGAGAGTTCTGCCCAGGTGGTTCTGATAGTTCTGAATGGTACTGATCTCACCAATCCCAGGATGAGGGACCCTTTTCAATGTTCATTGGCTGACATAGTCAGTCTCAGGGTCTCCATTTGCCCATTTGCTGTCATCATTTGGCTGGGGTTGTTGTCCAATTTGCTCCGTCCTCCTTCCTCTGGGATGGTACAGATATCCCCTGCACGGCTCAATGGGCTGCCATATCCTGTGTGTGGATCTGAGCCTGCTGTCCACTACTTTCTCTTTTCCACTGAGGAGGACCAGTTCGTGTTAGGTGGGACTTGGACCCAGGCAAGGGCAACCCAAGCCCTGCAGGATTCTCGCACACCCAGGGCTCATGGACCTGGCTCCCACCACACAGGTGGACCAAGGACCCAGGCCAGGCAACCAGGTCCTTGCCAGATCCCCCACATCCAGGGCTTATGAGCCGGGTGACCAGGGCCCCCACCAGAATCCCCACCCAGGGACTCATGAACCCAATCCCCACCGTATAGGCAGGTCAAGAACCCAGGCCAGGCACCCTGGGCCTTGCTGGTCTCCCTACCACCAGGGGATCATGAACCTAGTACCACCCACATCTCCCTGACTGTCCTGGCTTGCCTCACCCCAGCATCCGCCAGTGGGTGCTGCAGCCTGACTCCAGTGCAATTCATGCTGGTGGGGGCTGTAATCCAGCCAGGCCCATCCAGCCCCCAGTCCCAGCCCTGATATGAACTAGCTGGTGTTTTGGCCTGACCTGGCCCCTCCCACACCCTGTCCTGGTTCTCAGATCTGCCAGTGGATGTTATGAACTGGCCCAGCCTGGCCCACCCCTGGACCTGACCCACATGCATGCTGATAAGTATTGTAACCTGGCCTGGTCTGGGCTGACCCAGCAAGGCAACTCTTAAACAATGGGTGCCATGGAAACTCCCCAGAACCACCTGCTCCCTGAAGCCTTCCCATTGCACTCCTACTCCCCAAGGACCCCAGGGATTTCAAACCATGGCTTCCCACATTTCCAGGCAGAATGACCTGAAAGTCCTGACTCTTCCGGGAAAAACATTCTGTCCCTAACACTCATACAGGATCTTCTCAAAGCCTTTACTACTTTGAAAAGTAGTTGGTACATTGCTAAAACATCCTGCTTCATTTCTCCTTTTTCGTATCATGAAAATCTGTAGATCTGAAAGGGTGAGGTTATCACGTGCAAAGAGAGGCTGAGACTCTCCCACGCCCCAAAGGTGGCCCTGGTACTGGCAGGTTCATGGTGCTGGAAAAAACGCTCTCAGCAACTTAAAGCCAACTCCAGGAGATGGTGCCAGAGAAGGAAGGCTGAGTGAGGGAATCCCAGGCAAAGGTGAGGTGGAAGAGGAGAAAGACAGGACTTAGGCCGAGTCCAAAATGTTTGACTGTGGCCCCTTGGGGAAGTTGAATAATAATGGAAAGAAGATGTGTAAGTGATCTTGAGAAGGAAAGCGAGGGACCAGGAGGAACGCTTCAGGCTAGCGAGCAGGCTTGGGTCTGAGCTCAGATGACCTAGGAGTGATGAGCCAAGTACCTGCAGTGAGGGGTAAAGGTTTGTTGACTTGGGTCACCCAGTTGGTGGCACCATTCAACACCGGCAGCCCTGCTTCTCAGGAGGCTTGCAGTACAGAAAGGAGAAAGCATGGCATGTGAGCATGGAAGTGGGAGACAGGAGAGAAAGAAGCCCTCCACCCTGGTGGAGGTGAGAGTTCTACCCCGTCCACACTGACCACATGTTCCTAACCTGTCAGCTTCCACTCACAAGCTTCAAATACCCCTGTCTGTATCGTTCAAAGAAGGCAGTAAGTATCCAACTAGAAAATAAATGGCTCAAGTCCACGCACTGCCTCGGAGCACGCAGTTAGTCTAGCAGCTAAGATGCCCATGTGCCTGATGGGAGATCTCGATTGAGCTGCCAGGTCCCAGCTTCAGCCCCACCCAGTCCTGACCACTGAGGTCATTGAGGAAGTGGACAAGCACATGGTAACAAGACTCTCTCTCTCATTTTTCTCTTGCTCCTTCTTTCTCTCACTGTCTCTTCCTGTCTGTCTCCCAAATAAATAAGCAATGACTTAAAAATTAAAAATATAGTTTCATATGGGTTATTCTCACTATAACAGAAAAGAAAGAGGAAAAAATTCATGGTGAACAGTGTGTTTGATGCCTAAGAGCCGAGGCCTTACTATTCCCATTTCATGGCAGGCCAGTCATCAAACTCCTTCAGAGTAAATATTTCAGGATTTGTGGGCAACATGGGGTCTCTATTTTGTATTCTTTTTTATTTCTTGACACTTTAAAAATGTAAGGCCTGTTCTTGGCTTACGGGCTGTACCAAAAGGGGCCACAGAATGGTTTAGCCTATGGGCCCTTGTTCTCTAATCCTTACACAGGACTAGGCTGTACGGCTAAATGTCAGGAGCCAGTCCTCGCTGATGCGTGGGTTTGCACTTGCAGCGTGGAAATAAAGACTAACTCATTATAATTCTGTGTGTGTGTGTTCATTGAACCATCCTGGAAGCTATGGTCAGAACAGACTCGGGAAGGAATTCTCCACCAGGAACTCAATGCAGACTTCAGTGGTAACGTTTCCCAGATAGTTTCTAGCTCATGAAGAAGTTCTGGATACAACAGACTAAACTCTTCCCTCCATTTTGTTTTACTTACACAGTGTATCATAACCATGCCAAAAGTATATTTTACTGGGAACTGACAATACGGTATGGCAGTTTAAGCTGGCATCCCACAGTAACAGAACGACAGTTTCATTCTCCACTGTTCCAGTTCTGATCCAGCTCCCTGCTAATGTGCCTGGGAAGGCAGCAGAGGACAAGCCAAGTGTTTGATCTGCTTCCACTCACATAGGAGACCCCCAGATGGGGGTTCTAGCTTCTACATTCATCCCAGCCCAGACCTGCTTGTTGTGGTCATGTGTGGAATAAACCAATGGGTAGAAGATTATCTCTCTCCCTGTCTGTTGCTCTGCTTTTCAGCTAAACAAATAGATAGATATTTTGTACTGGGTATATTATACTTACGTGGAAAATGGCACTGAGTTCCTTCTTTCTGTAATAGGAAACCAGTTTTCACCTCCAATGCTGTCTTGCATCATTTGAATGTCACGCGAGGCATATCATACAGAGAAACCTGGAGGATGTCAGCTGCAGTAGGCAATTCTAGTCTCCTTCACCCTTGCCCACCCAGAGCCAGGCGGCCCGGTTATCTCCAATTACCATGACCAGCACAAGTGCCCTCTACAAAGTATTCCTCACAGGTAGAGCCAGAGTCAAACAATGTTCTACAAATAGAGTTTTTAAGTTTCTAGAGTTTCTTCCACATCCTTGGAAAGAGACCTGCTTCTCAGGGCCATTGAGCTCGATGTTGCAATTGAAAGAACCAGGTAGAAGGTTCACCATGAACTAGACAGATGTGAGGCTAGAGCCTAGCCCAGGGCAGGGCTCCAGTAACTCTCAGTGAGTGAACACAAACCCCTATGCAAGCCAACTGCAGACTCACAATCAAGACTGACTACAGAGCCAGCACAGTAGCCTAGTGACTGAAGCCCTCACCTTGCGCATACCAGGATCCCGTACAAGCTCTGGTTCATGTCCCAGCTGCTCCACTAACCACCCAGCTCCCTGCTTGCGGCCTGCGAAAGCAGTAGAGGATGGCCCAAAGCCTTGGGACCCTGCACCGATGTGGAAGACCTGGAAGAACCTCCTGGCTCCTGACTGCAGATCAGCTCAGCTGTGGCCGCAATGACCATTTGGGGAGAGAACCAGTGGATGGAAGATCTTCCTCTCTATCTCTCCTTATCTCTGTAACCCTTTTATTGAAAAGGTTAAAAAAAACTGACTACAAATACCATCAGGTCCCAGTGCAAAATGGAATTATGAGCCCCCTACTCAACCATATTCAGAATTTGAAGACAGTGGCAACAAAGCATTACATCCAGCACAAGGGAGTTGTTGAGCACCTGCTGTATGCCAGTCTTGCCACCAATCAAGCCAATGAACCTTCTGCACAAATATGCTTTGTTAGTGCCTCCTATCCATTGTTTGGTTTCTCAAGCCTGGCATTAACCTGGCTTCCAGGACACTGGAAAAGTCACCTCAGGTCACCTCCGGAAGTGAGAAGAAAGGGCCCAAGAGCCAGACTTCCAGCTCGTCCCCCCATCTCTGGCTGTTCTTCTGCAGCCGGGAGGCATTTTGCCCCTTGTCCTGTTTTGCCAGCCCCAAAGCCATGCGTGGAAACTTGAAAGACTGCCAGGCCAAGAGTTTGGGACCTCTGCCCCACCAGGGAGATTTCCAGTTTAAATGAACATGCAGAGACACACACCTTGATACCAGCTTTGCTAGGTCCCTTCTCATTGTGATGCCAGGTTTCCTTTCAGGAAGTCTGTAGCCATAAAACGGCATCAACAATTAGTACTAGATTATAAAGCCACAAGCCAGCTGAAAAGGGAGATTTAGCTTTTTCTTCCAAGGAGTACTTTTGACGGCACTGGGGGAGTGTTCAGAATTAGGGCATGATGATAGCTGACTGTGGGGGGCAGGGAAGATTATCTAAGCAATCTGCAAGGGTGCTTTCAAAAGCTGTGGAAAACAGAATTCCAAAAGTTTATTATGGCACAAAAATAAAATGAGTCCATGCATAGTTTTTTTTTTTCCATAAAATGCATTCAGTTAGTCCTGACAACATTTTACTGAATCTCCCTGCTCTCATTGTGTTTAACAATGGGAGCCTATCCACAGCCAAATGCGCTGCAAACCAGGCAGGAAATCAAAAACTGGGTGCAGCAGGGGCACCCTTGGGATCAGTCCTTTCTGCCCAGAAGGTCCCATGAGGACTTTCAGAAACTGAGCTTTTAGATCCTTGCCAGGCAGGTCAGGGCAAAGCGAGGCACTTCTCCATATCCACAGCCAGTCCACTTCAGCTTTCCCACAGAGGTTGCCATCTGCATGTACCAGTGAATGGCAGGATTGGCACCCCACAAAATGCTAGTTGTGATCTCAAAGTAGTACCCATTATTGCCACCCTTCTCAAAAGCACCAAGTTTCACTTGAAGTTGTTGCACACACACACACACACACACACACACACACAGAAAATCAGAAGCCAGAAGCAGGCAAGTTTCTCCTGAAATGAAAACAGTAGCCACAAACAAAGCGCCAACTCTCTATGAGCCAAGACAGGCTGGTGAGAGCGTGGCGGGTCAGGGAGGGGCAGCGCTGGTTACCCAGCTGTCAGCAAAAGCACAGCATGAATTACAGCTTCTGGAACAAAGAGAATACAACCCGAGCACCCGAGATATTTCATCGTAATCTACATAGACCACTGAGTTTATTTGGTAGTTAAGGAGGTAATGGCTTTCTTTCAAACTCATTTTAAAAGTTCCTTTTTTAATGGGTAGCAATAAATGTTTTTTAGTGCAGGAACGATATTCACTAGCGTGGCCACACGGTCACATTCAACCACATTCAACCCTTGCTAAGGATGCTTAATGAGGTGACACTGTTTTAGCTAAAATATGCTGTGCTGTTTCAACAATTTCATACTTAAGAGAACTGAGTCCCAAGGTAGGCAGGCAGACCCCTGCAGGGAGGGAAGAGGGGCTGTACCTTGAATGTGTGTGAGGCACCCCAGGGTTTTCCTAAGTGCGATGCTGTTTCCTCCCCATGAGGTACTAAGTGGCATGGAACTTTAACTGGGGCATAAAAACAAATTAACGGAAGTAACATATGAAATAAGCTCTTGCCATGATCCAATCATAGCATCAAGCAAGGCTAAAAACTTGATGGATGCCTTCTAACGTCGATCAGCATGCAGTGTAGGGGCTATACGCGCTGAAGCCCCTCACTGGTCCGTCAAGCCAGTGACTAGTGTAGAAAGCATCGATAACGCTGTCTGCCTAGCTTACAAGGACTCAGCTGCTTCTCTGCGCCTGTGAAGTTCAAGTTTTCTCCTTCTGATAACGAATAAAGGCTAACGTTAAAGCTCTTTTTCATCAAATGCCTACACCACTAAGTCAAGCAATAATTTTTTTAATTGGCAGTGACCCAGATTTTTCCATCATCACAGCTCCTGGGATCGTTTCGAAATTTGAGTTTAGGAGAAAAAAAAAAATGTAATAGCAATACTGGGTGAAGAAAATGTATGAAACTTCTATTTAAAAAATAATTTGGTTTGCAGTGGGTCACAGAATTATCCACATGTATTTCAGGTTTTCATGTACTATAAGCGAAACTTTGACATGAATGTTATCAAATTGAGATAGAATTAGACATTGAACTGAGCTTGAAAGACAAAGCCAAAACTTGAAAAATTAAACTGTGCCTCCTAAGATTTTTTAAAAATATACCTGATATTGAAAAAATGAAAGTATTTCAGGATAATGAATAATTAACAGCTGAAATCAAACCAATGGTTGAGGAAAGCCTGCTTTAAAAAAAAAAAAAAATCCTGAGACTTACGGGCATAAATCATGATTTATAACCCGTCCCAACTCTGACCTCATAGAAAGCAAAAAAGATCAAAGGTGATGCCTCATTATGAATTTATTACCTGGCCAAACCATTATTCATCGGCCTTCATTTTGAGAGATATATATGGACTATGTACAAATTGTTGGAGATAGAAGCATCGCAGGGAAGTTTTTATGTGCAGAATTTATCATGAAATCTGCAGCTAATAGCACAATATGGCTAATTTGTAATTTGACTGTCTCCAGATTAATTGCCTTGTGGCTTTGCAACAAAAAGATAGGAACTGCAGTGTGTCACGGGAAGATGGCTGACAGTCCAGATAAAGTCACCGTAAATCTGTGAGGGCTCATTCTTTAATTCTCTAATGAGGAGCTGACTAAACACTGCCGCTGCCACAAACAAACACATCCGCACATGTACAAGCCAGAAAATTCCATTTGGAAAGATCACATTCTATCTAAAATGAGGTCAGGTATAAAAGATTTGAGGTGGGATTGCTTTTTTAATTAAAAGGCTTCAACGACATTATAGAAGCCACTGCTGTGTACGTCTCCGTGTGGGAAGAGACAGGATGACATCACTAGTGTACTTCTGGTTTCTGGATGCAACAATCCAACATGTAACCACTGCAACTAGTGCTGGTCCCAGTGTGGTTCTATACACTCAGGAGAGGACTGGTTACCCTCACGGGGGTCGTCATAACTCCTCAAACGTATTTTAATGTATTCTTAGCATTTTCTGAGAAGCTGTAGCCAAGTGTCGGAGCAAATTGGGGAAAAACAGATAAGTCACTGGTAGAAACAAGCTGTGTCTAGTGATGCAAATTGAATTGAAAAGGGCCTGGAAATTCTGCCCTGGCACCATGGCTGCATGGCACAAGCCCCTCTGCCAGGGTGGCACAACACAACCAAATCACCAGTGTCTATCCCCCCGCCCCCTACCTCAAAGCAGCCATTCCAGCCATGAGCATCAGTTTACCTGGAGGGGAAAATAATGATGCAATAACATTCCCCAAACAATGCTGAACAGAAGAAATGTTAACAAACATTACATAGCACAAGGTTTAATTAGGTAAGACAGAACCGAACAGGTATAGCAGTTTCAGAACTTTTCAGGGCTCCAATACACTATGGAGTAAAGTCCTGAAGTGGGATAATCCTACAAGGGTTTATTCATTCATCCTCCTTTGCAAAATGTGCCACAAAGCTAGAGGTCTCAGAGAAAGAAAAGCAAGCAAACAAAAAACTCACCCTGGGAAATAAGAGAAAACAGGGGAGACTTTGTAACCGCAGAAACGTAGGCTC
Source organism: Ochotona curzoniae (assembly GCF_017591425.1). Lineage (NCBI taxonomy): Eukaryota > Metazoa > Chordata > Mammalia > Lagomorpha > Ochotonidae > Ochotona > Ochotona curzoniae. The sequence goes on along the minus strand of NW_024466607.1, from coordinate 34,138,735 downwards.
AAGTCCCTAACACGATAATTCCTACTATGTGGGTCCTTAAGCTGGAGACCCCAGTGTTGGGGACCACCACATGATGGAACCAGAGCTGCTTCCAGAGACACTGCCCGGGGCCGCAAGGTAGGATATGATAGAATCCTCTGCTTTTTTCCTGCCTCCTTCCTTCCAGCATTCCACTTGCACATCTCATGAACCCGAGCCAGCCAGTCCCCAGGAACCTGGGACATGTACCTGCAAATACCATCTCTCTTCATCTTGAACAGCACAGTGAAATGGTTAAGAAAGGATGCCAAGCCATCAGGCCTGGGACTGGCAGACAGACAAGGCATAAAGAATATGCCTTGGAATAGGTTTTTCTTTGCAATAGTTGGGGCTCCTTGGAAACCTCCTGGCCTTGACCTGTGTCACCTTTTATCTGTCACAGAGCTGTGTTAGTCACCCACCTTCTACTCTCCAAGTCCCATTTGCTCCCCTTGGCCCTTTCTAATAATAATAATAATAATAGTAATGATAATAATAATAATTTTTTAAAAATTAAAAACCAGCATTCTCTTGGCCTCCCCTCCCGGCATTCTGTGCAGCCACTAGTCCCAGAGGTGTCCTGGAATCCTAATTTCAGTGCAGAATTTTGCTCACACCATATGATGGAACAGACTTGCTGTATTTACTGTCTATGACAAAAGGAAAATCTCAAAGAAATGAGCCCTCCCAAGATAAAGATGAATGCCCGGTCCTGCTGGTTGCATCCATGTAGAATCCGTGATGGCAAGGCAGCATTTGTTTTATCATTAGCATGCTGTCAACCAAATTTAATACTAATTTTTCCTCCAGGGGAATTTCTGATGAGATTGTCCTACAACGGGACCATCTCCTAATGGGATTAGCGGATCAAGATTGTCTCTTGATACATGGTGTTGTTAAGCAGCCGGTTTAGAGGAAAAATCAACTGAGGGAGGAGATGGACCCAAGGGATTAAAACCAAAAACAAAAACCTTGCTGGCATAACCCAGGGAGCTAAACTGGCACTACTCACCTCCTGCACACTGGTATTCTTGGTATTCTTGGTATTCTTGTTTCAAATTGATTTTTTTAAAAAATCCAGGGCCAGCGAACATAAGCTAACATATCACCTGCAGCCCCAGCATGTCGTATGAGCACTGGTTGTGTCCTGGGTCCTCTGCTTATGGCCTGGGAAAGCAGCAGAGGATGGCTCAAAGCCTTAGGACCCTAGAGCAATGTGGAAGGCACGGAAGAAGCTCCTGGTTCCTGGCTTCAGACTATTCCAGCTTTGGCCATACATGCCATTTAGGAAGTGAACCAGTGGGTGGAAGATCTGTCTGTCTCTCCTTTCCAAATAAAAAGTTTTTTTTTTTTTTTTTTTTAAGATTTATTTTTATTATTTTTTATTGGAAAGGCGGATATACAGAGAGGAGAGACAGAGAGGAAGATCTTCCGTCCGATGATTCACTCCCCAAGTGAGCCGCAACGGGCCGATACTATGCCGGTCCGAAGCCAGGAGCTTCCTCCGGGTCTCCCACGCGGGTGCAGTGTCCCAAGGCTTTGGGCCGTCCTCTGCTGCTTTCCCAGGCCACAGGCAGGGAGCTGGAAGGGAAGCGGGGCTGCCGGGATTGGAACCGGCGCCCATATGGGATCCCGGGCGTGCAAGGCGAGGACTTAACCACTTGCGCCACCGCGCCGGGCCCGAAATAAAAAGTTTTTTAAAAGAAACAAAAAGGATCTGGTCTTGAGTATAGCTGGCTCAGTGTCCCCCAACAGCAAGGTCATGGAACATAGTGACCACTGCAAGTGGCCCCCTGGGGAAAGGCCTGCGATGGCGACAGCTCAGCTCCCTGGAGAGCTCCCAACCCCCCCACTTGCAGGTAGTGGTAGTGATGGTGGGATGGCACTGGCTTCATCAGCCTGAGACTGTGTCCCCATCCAGCTGCAGTTCCAAGACAACTAACCACGGTCCCAACTTTTCCCCAAGGATTTTCCTTAAGGAAACTACGAGTCTGAGAAACAGCTCCAATGCCTAAAGCCACCACAAACTTTGAAGCGTGGTGCGCCAAGGACCAAGCAAGAGCTGTGATCCTCTCAAGTGCAGAAAATAACAATGAAACTGCCTGGCAGGGCCAGCATGGTAGCATAACAAAGTAATCTCCTACCTGCAGCTCCAGTCTCCTATATGGAGTTGGACCAGTTCGTGTCCAAGCTACTCCACTTCTCATTCAGCTCCCTGCTTATGGCCTGGGGAATCAGTAGAGGATGCTTCAACTCCCTGGGACTCTGCACCCATGTGAGAGAATGGGATGAGCTTCCTGGTCCCCAGCTTCAGATCAAATCAGCTCTGCTCTGTCCATTGCACCCATATGGGGAGTGAACCAGCTGATGGAAGATCTTTCTCTCCATCTCCTCTTCTTTATGTAACTCTGCCTCTCAGTTAAAAGCAAATGTTTAAAAATGTTTTTTTTTTTAATCTAGAAAGATCCAAAAGGCAAACAATGAGTCCTTCAGAGAAAACTGATGCAAAGATGTACCTAGTCCCTCTTGGGCACAGCCTGCACTGACTCAGGGACCCTCAGCCTTCCCCCAGCGCCCTCATCGGAGCACTGTTTGCCTCAGGACTCCATCAGATGCTACTGTGCCTATGATGGCTGTGCCTGTATTGAACATCTACAGTCTTTCTTTTCATTATTCCCAAAGCAACACAGCACAACCACTATGTCCGCAGCACACACAATAGATGAGGTATTGGAAGCAGTCCAGAAATGATCTGCAGTATATGGCAGCTGGAAGCAGGGGAAATGCAAGCCCCAACATGTGGTTTCAGGGCCTCAAGCACCATGGCTGTTCTACCTGTGGGGTTTCTGGAACCAGCTCCCACCCCCACCGTGGACACTAAGGGGAAGCGACCGTCCATCCCTTTCATCAGCATGCGGTGACAGTTCTGCAAATGGCCGTGGAAATATGCTGTTACACACATACAAAAACTTTCACCAGTGTGGATTCCAAAAACCTTGTTTGCAATTACTCTGTTCAGTTTCAATAAGATAATTATCACTTTCAAGTAAGATAGTTGTCTTCTTCATCATGTAGTAAACGTGAAAGCCAATTATGTTGTCCCCGAACACACTTGGTTACTGGTCACAATTCTGGTCTGCAAACCTTATGGAACGAGACACTTTTGTATTTAAACAGCAACTTCAAAATAAATACAGACCAACAAACAGCATCTGAGCTCACTGAATTGTGTCATTCCATGTGACAAAGTACAGTAGGTGTCTAACACCTGTACGTTTCCATTGAAGAGGAAAACCTTTTTGCTTTTCCCCCGAGTAGCTTTCAAATAGCCTGGACAAGAGCTGATGCATTATTATTTCTCAAGATACTCTCTTCCGAAGCAAACCCTAGCCTGATGGGTTGCAAAATCTTTAAACAGAGCTTATCCTAGGATACGGTTGGGATCCACCTGTTTCCTTCTAGATGTTCTTCTCAGGATTCATGCTCAGTTTCCACATTTCACCAGTGCTCTGCCTGGGGTCCACCTCTTGCCAGGCAGACCATGTATCCATGGCCCACACAGCCTTGTCTGCTCCATGACTCAATCCACCAGACATTTCCTAGTAAGATTTCCTGTAGTAGTAGCCAGAAGCCCTTCCCTGTCTGAGTTCTCCCACAGTTTTGTCCCAGATGCCCAATTAGAGTCTTGGGCATCAGCGAACATGGATGGAGCCTCCAGGGTGAGCTCATGGCCTGGACTGTGCCGACTATAAGAGATCTGAGAGGGAAAACCTAAAGATTAACTGCCATTTGCATGTGGGCTTCCCGAAATGCTGGGGTTTACTTGTTACTTTTATTACAAAGAAACTCCTGGTGGAATAGTCTGCTCTATTCAGTGAGATCATCCACCTGGCAAATACCTTAGTATCATTCTATTAAACTCCGTCAGTTACCAGGAAAATACTTGGTGAAATTGCTTTCTTAACAATCCAAGACATCGGGCATGACATCCCAACCATTCCACTGTAAGCCCAAGTCCTCAATGTGAGCCTCAGTGTCTCTCAACAATGGGCATCAGGGCATGGGTGTTGTGACAAAGTGGTTTAGGGTGCCTGTAACCGTATGGGCGTGCTTGGATTTGAGTCTTGGCTCTATTTCCAATCTAGCTCCCTACTAATGTGCAGCAAGTGCTAATCTAAACCCTTGGATCTCTGCCATCCACAAGGGAGACCCTTGCTGAGTTCCATACTCCTGGCTCCAGTTGATCCAGCCCAGGTTGTTGCAGGCATTCAAGGTACAAATCAGAAAATGGAAGCAAACGTGTGCTCTCTCTCTTTCTCTCTCTCTCTCTCTCTTTCTCTTTTCTCTCTGTGTCTCTTTCTCTTCCACTCTCTGTAGTTGCACCTTTCAGATAAACAGTTAAAACTAAAAAAAAAAAAAAAAAGAGGTTCCAGGATTACACAAATATCCTAACTTCTCACCCCCAGCACCTTAAGTGTTTCATAACCGGGAGATACTGCTGTTATTATCTGAACAAAAATTGCCAGCAGAGGAAGATAAATGGACTGCATAGAATAAAGATTACTCATGTGACAAAGGATGTAAAATAAATGTCATTTAACTAAAAGAAAATGTGGTGGCTATTGGCATGGCAAATATCAAATTACAGCAGTCATAACAGAGAGAAAACTCGGCATCTCTAGTGTGCCCTGTGCGTATTGATGGATGCGATCCTCGTGGGAAGCACTGTGTTTTCATACACACAGCGAGGTTGAGGAGAGAGGAAGCAGGGGAAGGAGGAGGGAGAAGAAGGGGGAAAGAGAAATTTCTTGCACCAGCCCCAAATCGGATTTTATAAAACTTCCAAGAGGATAGAGAGAGTTAAGCTGCAATGGAGCCAACACGGGGCGAAAGGCCTTTGAGACATCTGTAAGAGCCTGCAGGTCCTTGCCCTCTTAGCAGCTGTTTACAGAGACAAAGAGAGACAGAGAGAGGGACAAGCGGAACGCAGTTCCCATCCGTTAGTTGACACTCCCAATGCCCACACAGCTGGAGCTAGACTGGGTCGCAACCTAGAGTCTAATCCAGCCAGAGCCCACATGTGGGTGGCAAAGACCAGCCACCTGAGCCATCACCATTGCTGCCCATGGCCTGTAAAAACAGGAAGCTGGAATCAAGAACCGGAGCCGGGAACTGAACCTGGATGTTCCAATGTAACACACAGGCTTGGCAACCGACTTGGTCTTAACTCTTAGGCCAAATATCCACCCCAAGTGGGTTATTTTCTTTTTTTTAATAATAAAATTCAAAATTTATTAAATTCCATTATTATTAGTAGTAGTATTTTACAATGTGTTTCCATAGGTTCTGGAGTCCAAGTGAGTTGTTTTCTAAAGCAAAATCTCAACCTCAGTGTTTGGCCTGACAAGTAAAATATGGCGATTACGTGTGACTCCACGGTCCTATCACGTTATCTCTGGTGCAGCTAATTGTAGTCTGCAGTAGAACAAAAGAAAAACAGTTCCATAGGTTCCATTGATTCAATGGAAAACAGCATTCTGGTTCTGTATTACATTTTTAATAATAATTTAGTGTTAGAGAAGATTAAGAATTTTTCAAATTAGTGGATAGCAAAGGGAACACTTTGTGCTATTGAAAACAATGCGAAATCCCAATTAAAATGATAACTCTTTAATCCAGTATTATTGTAGAACCAGATCTAAAAATCTTGTTACGAGAAGGTTGTAAATTTTGTTTTGGAGTTCAGGGCACAATCTTTTTTAGACCTGAACTCTAGACTCTCCGGGCTTCTGGTTTAATGTAAACCAGAACCATGCCAAGGTGTAAGTATTAATGCTTGCTTTACAAGCTAGATTTGGCAAATCAGTGCTGTTCAGCTTCTAGAATGATCTCTGAAATGTTACAATATGAAGACATTGAATACTTGGACAAGCAAAATGAGGGTAAACTATATGTCTATATCAAATTGATCTTCAAGATTCTAACTTGAAATTTGGGCCCGTCCTATCAGGTTTTTTTATTTCTACTAGGAAGGCAAAATATTTTTGTGTGCAGTGGGAAAAAGGGGAGGGAGAACTATTTCCAGGAGTTGTGTTGAAACCACACACACACAAAAAAGTATGTATCCATACGTGGGTACTTCCCAATAAAAGATCCCCGGATTCTTTCTGAATCTACTGGGTCAGTACTTAAGAGCGGAGCCCCCAGATATGCACCATTCACCTAGCTTTCCAGGTAGATCATTAGCATACTTCAGTTTGGAAGCCTCAGATACAATCACTAATCACTCAATGACAAAGATTCCGTCTAAGAAACGTGTTGTTAGACAATTCCATCACTGTGCAAATAGCAGATGGCACGAAATAGGTCCATTGTCGACAAGCAATCTTGATGCACTCAGGAGACAGGGTGAACATGATTTGCTTAAGGCTGCTGGCGACATACCAAGACATTCTGGGGTACATTACAATAGAGAGAGTTTCCATTCCTTGGTTCACCCTCCAAATGCTTGCAACAGCCAGAACTGGGCCAGGCCAAAGCCAGGAGCTGTAGTTCCATCTGGGTCTCCCATGTGAGTGGCATAGACTCGGGTCCATGGGTCATCACCTGCTGCCTCCATGGGTGTGCATCAGAAGCGAGCAGGATCAGATGTGGGGTAGCTACGACTGGGCCCAGGCACTCCGATATGGAACACAAACATCCCAAGTTGCGACTACTACACCAAATGGCCGCCACTCCAGTAAATTTTTATAGGAAGTACAAGCTAGAATAGCAACAATAAATACACCATGCTAACAGTCATCTGTTAGCATTGCCGTATGTTAGGGACTCAATGCAATTGTGAAGAGCTTATTTACAACAGGCAACGCAGGAGGCTTGTTTCCACAGCATCACCACACACAGGTGAGTAAGTCAGGCTGCTTTATGACAGGTATGACGCCACAGGACAAAGGGAATTGTTCAGCTCCATCGCAACTTTGTGGGACCACAGCTGCATACGTGGCCCGTGGTTGGCCAAAGCATGGCACAGCACGCAACCATGTTTCAGTGGAGCACGACAAACCTTCAAACGGCCCTTTCCTGTCTTATGCCAAGTACCACACCTGCCACCTCTCTGGGGCTGCTTTCTGATTGGCCTTTTGCTAACGAGGCCAACAAGTCCAGGATGAATTCGCACGAAGTGGCCGTTTCTAAAACCCAGTGGATTGCTTGGAGCTGCCCACACATCCTGAGACTCCACAACAATGCTCCCGTCCTGTTGCAGCTGTTGGCCGACAGTCACACATCCCGCTCTGGGCATCTTCCTAAACTCAAGGACCTTTTGTGAAGAGAAATTCAGTGTATCCAGCAGCCAGAGCAGAAATTAATTAGCACCCACCAAATGAGACAGCGGCTTTATTCCCTTCATGAATTTATATTTTGCTGTTGTCACAGCCTGAAAAACACGGAGAAAACTCTCGGTAAAAATCAGTTAAGCTCTGTGGTTTCGGCGGCACTGCCGAGCCTCCCCCTTGGGCTGTTATTTGCAGTATTTACATTTTTTTTTTTTTGTACTGAATTATCAAGTGAAAATCCAATTGTTCCTAATGGTGCTCACTCTGTGTGCGTCCCATTCTTGTATATGAGAAAGGGTTTATTATCCATTTGTAGTAATTAAGAAACTGATGTTATATAGATCCATAAAAATCCTTCATTAAGTCAGTAAAGAGCTTTTCATCAAAACCATGGTAGCTAAATATTTATTTAAAAATAAAATCCAAATTAAAAGGAAGAGCATCCCTACCAAAAAAAGGACTAATGTGGAGGTTGTGGGTAGTGTCCCAAGGAACTGCACAGCAGCCAAGACAGTCTCTTACAGAGCAGGAAGCTGCTCTTACAGAGCAGGAAGCTGGTTCCGTCATGGTTGGCCATAAAGGAATGAAGTAATTAAGCATAAGGAAATAATTCAGCAAGATGCTAACAGTTTAATAACATTTAAACATTTGCATTTAGGCGTTATTGTTTTTCAACGATTTCATAATTGTTTCGGATGTGCAAAAGGTGCTAAGACGTAAACAAAATAAAGAAAGCAGCACGAAATTTTCTTTTCTTTCCTGTTGTGGGCATTTGGAAAGGAAATCGGCAGATACAAGATCTCTCTGTCTCACTCTGCCTTTCAAATAAATGGATAGAACTTGAAGAAAGTAAAAAAGGAGTGCTGTATTTCTCCATGACTAAAGCCTTCTGTCTCACAAGAAATCTGTGGTCCAGGGCCTGGCACAGTAGCCTAGTGGCAAAAGTCCTCACCTTGCACACACCTAGATCTCATATGGATGCCTGTTAGTGTCCTGACAGCTCCACTTCCCATCCAGCTCCCTGCTTGTGTCCTGGGAAAGCAGTTGAGGACAGCCCAAGATTTTGGGACCCTGCACTCACCTGGGAGACCCAGAAGAGGCTCTTGGCACTCTACAGAATGGTACCATAAAATTCAAAATTCAAAATAAAAATGAAAAATAAAAGAAGAAGCTCCTGACTCCTGGCTTCAGATCGGCTCTGCCCCAGACATTGCAGCCACTTGGGGAGTGAATCAGCGGACAGATCTTCCTCTCTGCCTCTCTTCCTCTCCTCCTCTCTGTATATCTGACTTTCCAATAAAAATAAATAAATCTTTAAAAACAAAAAAAGAAATCCACTGTCCATCATCATCATCTCTAAGAAGAAAGGGGCTGCTTCCTTCTCCATCAAATCACAGAACAGCACGTCTCTCAGGGGACATCGAACATAGATCTAAGGATTTCATGCAGACTCTGAAAATGCTTTTTCATTGAAAGTATCTTATTAAAAAAAAACAAAACTATCTTGGGCCTGGCACGGTAGCTTAGTGGCTAAATTCCTCACCTTGCACACACCGGGATCCCATATGGGCACGGGTTCTAATCCTGGCGGCCCCGCTTCGCATCCAGCTCCCTGCTTGTGGCCTGGGAAGGCAGTTGAGGATGGTTTAAGTCTTTAGGACCCTGCACCTGTGTGGGAGACTTGGCAGAAGCTTCTGGCTCCTGACTTCAGCTCAGCCTGTTGCAGTCACTTGGGGAGTGAATCAGTGGATGGAAAGCTTCCTCTCCGTCTCTCCTCTTTGTACATCTGACTTTCCAATAAAAGGAAATAAATCTTTTTTAGAAACGACCTTAATCTCCATGAAATCTTTAAAAAAAAAAATACCCGGGAAACTGAATGTTACTCTAAGCCCTTCTTGGCAGTTGCATTTATGATCATATTAGCATCAACGAACATAGCTTCAATTGAGGAAGATTAAGGAGAAAAGTAATAATGGTAGACTTGATTATTCTGAAGATTATTTGAAAGGTGGGGGCGGGGGAGGGAGAGAGAGACGAAAACTGAATTTTCTCTCCTCTGGCTCGTTCCCCCAAACACCCACAAGAGCTAGCTCAGACGAGGCCAGGCCAAAGCTAGCAGCCCAGAACTCCATCCGTGTCTCTGACACACACACACGGCACGAACCCAAGTACTTGTTTCATCCTCTGCTGCCTTCCTGCTTGCACTTGCAGAAACTTGGATCATAAGCAAAGCAGCCAGTAGGATCTGGGCATCCCAGGCTGTGTCTTAACCCATCAGCTACTAGCCTGTTCCAATGGTAGATTTCAGCTGAAACTTATAGTATTGCCAAATAAAAATCTACAAAATCCTGGTGTGTGCCCTAGGAGGAAAAACATTCCGGTAGCTTGTATAGAGATGCAGATTAAAAGAGTTGAGTCAACCTATTCTGTAAGCCCAGCGACATCTTGTTTCCCATTCTTCAGTTTGTCAACGAGAAATTTCAAAATGTATTTCATGCACCTTCTGGTTGGATTAAGCAGCAGGTACTCCTGACAAGAGAAGGACACAAGTTGGATGGCTTCCTGGACCTGCAGTGTGTGCTGTCGTATCAGGTTTGCTAAGTTCTTGACCCAAGAGTAGTGAAGCTTTCTGACCGACTAGATGTCTTGAACACTACGCTCACTCAATCAACAATAAGCATGATTTCTAGACACCCCTGATGCAAATTTAAAACCCTCTGCTGGAGATTTTAGATGATGATATTTGAAGCCAATGCATAGCCACCCCTGGAGGAAGGATTTCCCAGCAGGTTCTTCAAATTCCAAGTCATCTCCCCCAGAGGAAGGATTTCAGCTGAAAACTGGGATGAGTTAGAGATGGCTGGGGAGCAACAACAACAACAAAAAAAACTGTGCTGCTGCTTCCTTTAGGAGTCTAAACTTCTTTCCTGTAAATCTGCGCCAGTGCCTGCGATTTCACCAGGGAAATGGCTAATAGCTGATTAGCAGTCAGATGATGAATCATTAGATGCAATAACACAGAGAGATAGAGACAGACAAGCCTGCAGATGGGTAGGGCCCGCCCTGTGGCATAGTCAGCTAAGCCGCTGCCTGTGGCACAAGCATCCTCCACGGACACTGGTTTGTGTCCCAGAGGCTTCACTTCTGCACAGGCCCCCTGCTTGTGGCCTGCAAAAGCAGTGGAGAATGGTTCAAGTCCATGGGACCCTGTACCCACATGGGAGACCTAGACTGTGTTCCTGGCTTCACACTGGCTCAGCTCTGGCCTTTGCAACCATGTGGGGAGTTCTTCTCTGTGACTGCCCTCTCTACAACTCTTTCAAGTAAAAGTGAAACATAAATCCTTTTAGAAAATGCATACCGGGCCCGGCGCGATAGTGTAATGGTTAAGGTCCTCGCCTTGAATGCACCGGGATCTCATGTGGGTGCCGGTTCTAATCCCGGCAGCCCCACTTCCCATCCAGCTCCCTGCTTGTGGCCTGGGAAAGCAGTCGAGGACGGCCCAAAGCCTTGGGAGCCTGCACTTGTGTGAGAGACCTGGAAAGAAATTCCTGGCTCCTGATTTCAGATCAGCACAGCTCCAGCTGTTGCAGCCACTTGGGGAGTGAATCATCAGACAGAAGATCTTCCTCTCTGTCTCTCCTCCTCTCTGTACATCTGCCTTTCCAATAAAATAAATAAATCTTCAAAAAAAAATTTTTAAGAGGAAGAAAATCCACAATACCATTTAAAAAAAAAACGAAAGAAAATGAATACTGACAGCTGCCAACAGATATGAATAGATAAGTAGTTGATAATAGATGACTGATTAAGCGATGGATTAAGATTGGGTATTGGTTCATGCACTTGTGGAGGCTGGCAAGTTCAACATGTACAGCAAAGCAAATAGAAAAGAAACCAGGAAAAGGATGATGTTATGGTTCAAGTCCAACGTCAGTCAGTGAGCCGAATTCCCTCTTCCCCAAAAGACAGCCTCTTTTCTGACGGTCTTCAACGGAAGAGGTCCAGCCACACTATTGAGTGCTACCTGCTCTACTTGAGGTTGATTTAAATATTCGTCTCATCTAAAAAAAATACCTCTGCAAAAATGTCTGGAGTATGCACGACACATTAACCATCAGAGTCAGCACTGATGACAAGGAACATGATGGTATATGACTTCCAAAGCTGAGTGAGTTCAGCACGGGCCCCTTGGAGCACACTCTTGGAAGCCTGGCCACCCTCGATCATCATGCCATAGGGAAGCCCCTGGCAGCCACAGGAGACAGCGATGCCCTGCCAGCAATGTTCCAGCTGTCCCAGCACAGGTATCAGGTGCACAGCGGGAGAGGCCGTCTTGTAAGTGCAGCCCTGATGACTCTCTGACACCTGCAGCCCATGGTGTCACCCGGCAGAGTCAGCACCATCTCAGAACCACGGGAGACAGTCACAGATGGCCTCTAACCCGCTCCATTTGACAGTGATTTGTTATGCAGCCTAGGTAAACAGACCAAGAACACTTGAAATGTCAACCAACAGCTCCTCGGGTATATCTGAGACTTCACACATATGCGCACTGTCTGCACCAAAACATTTGAAGCAAATGACAGCCAATATAATTATCCTGCCACATTCTCGAGTTCTGAATTTGAGCTCATGTGGCTTCTTATATCTGTTGTATATGAGTTAAGCCTGTGGAAAGTCTTAGGGGAATTATCCAGGATCCCAAAGCCACCATCAGGGCTCCCTAAGTTTTCTCCACCAGAGTACTGCATGTACCAGAGTGTCTGCATGACTCTGCCCAGTAAAACACAGGTGTGCTTCCAGGATGGGGAACGATGCCCTAGGGCATTGTCCCAGGGGCAGGCAAGGGAGCATATCTCTCCACCCTTTTTTTTTTTTTTTGCACCTGTACTCTCAGGATGCCCTGAGGAGCTTGTGGTACTGGGTGCCTGGACATAGCAGAAGCCAGCCGTGAGGCCAGCCGTGGCACCATCCTCTGCCTCTAACAGCCTCCCCATGTCATCAGGACACCGAGTCCCCCAGGAGCAGCCCGGGCCCTCACACAAAGGGGGCATGCCGGAGCACCTGCTCTGCAGCCCAGACACGGCCAGGCTTACTGCATCCTTCTGAGACTCGGTCTGGAAGCTCCGCTCCCTGTAAATGAAACAGTAGAGAGTACTGACAACCGAACAGATTAATCCGTGTAACCAAGTGACCCTGCAGTCAGAATTTAAATGTGATTTTGAGCAAAGAAGCTGACAGCCATTTCTCGGTAGAGCGGGGTTAGCAGTTTTGATGGCTCCATGCGGGGGTGCTATCCAAACATTTAACCACTGTAACACCTGGGAAGCAGGAGCTGCAGCCCAGAGCAGACCCCATCGGCTGCACCAGATACCAACCTGCTGCCTTTGGCAAGGCAGGGGAGGAGTGGGGCCAATCAGAAGGAGGTTGGGGAAGAAAGCAGCCTGGGCTTTGAGAGACAGCCAAGCAGCTGTGCAGCTCCAGGGAGGCATTCTCACGGAGGTTATAATGGGATTTCTTTGTTAGAAACCTGGATCCAAATGTTAACAACCAGTTTTAATTTTTTTACAAAAACTATCAGGACCAAGGGTTAGCACCACGACATAGTAGGCTAAACCTCTGCCAGCAGTGCTGGCATCTCATACAGGCACCAGTTCTAATCCCAGCTGTTCCACCTCTGATCCTTGATAAAGACCTGGGAAAGCAGCAATGTATGGCTCATGTACTTGGGGACCTGCACTCACACAGGAGACCTGGAGGAAGCTCTTGTCTCTTGGCTTTGAGCCAATCCAGCTCTGTCTGTTGTGGCCATTTGGGGAGTCAATGGGTAGCTGGAAGATCTCTCTGTCTCTCTCTCTGCAATTTTTTTTTCCAAGTAAAATAAATATGTATCAAGAAAAGAAGAGGAAGGTAGAGTTGGGGTAGGAATTCAGTCATGAGAATGGAGTTCCACAAATAAGATCAATGCCCTTACTTAAAAAAAGTCTTGATAAAGACATCCTTCTGCAGGAAGCCAGCCATCTGAGTCCTCACCTGAACCCAGCTGTTACGGCCCCTTGACCTTGGCCTTTTGCTGACAGAAATCCATTTGCACTATATAAAATCCACCTCGTTTCTGGAATTTTGCTACTGAAGCGCAAGTGGACCGAGACCCAGGCAAAACCAAATGATGAGAGAAATACACAGGACCTTCAGTTCTGCAGCGCTGCTCCAACAACACCACCACCACCACCGCAGAAGTCCCTTGGAGCCCACACCACAGGTCCGTGTTGGGTCTCTTAAGCGGCACCTTCATCACACACCTAAATTTGTGAGGCATTCACACTGGAAGGTTTGGGTCTATTTGTCTCTCACCGCCACTAGAATGAGAAGTTGAATTAGCATCTGGCTCCGGGAACTTCAGAGTGCAAACACTGGGAGTCCCCAACTTTTATTCAGCCAAGGCAAAAGTTGCAGAACACTCATCAGGGGAGCCAGGGATGGAATGGCGCTGCTCTTCCAGAGGTGGACGGTGTCTGCTGAGAGATGCTGCCCTCCACTGTGTGTGTGCTTTGGGGTCACGATCGAGTGGAGGGAGCTCCAGGCATAGGAACGTGGCATCCTGATAAGGCTCTGTACCAACAAGGACACCCGCGCTAGAGGGCCAACAATCTCGGCTGAGATGAGCCATCTTCACCTCTGGCTCCAACTCCATTCATCTCTGCACCAGGCATTCAGAGGCGGTTTTTCAGCAGACTGTGCAAATCCTTGAGCAAGACTGTCTTTGTAGCTTGTAACGTGTGCAGTCCCATGGTGCCACACACACACACACACTTTGGTTAATGCCATCTTGAGACTCAACAGAGGGTGCTGCATTTGCATTTTGTACTAATCTTCAAAAATTATATAACAAGCCCTGCCCTTGCATTGCCTGACAGTTGTGAAGGGACAGCACTGACACAGGGACCTTAAGAAGCAGGTGTGGCCAGAGGGAGTGAAGGCTGAACAGCTGTCCCTAGGGGAAACCCACAACATTTGCATCAACCAGTCAATATATAACCCTACCGCATGTGTGTTTCTGCTTAAAGACAACTTGCTTACTGTAAACTGCTCTCGAATGAACTTTGAGCTTACATGGCTGCTAACAGCTGATCTAGCACGGGCATTATCTACACATGACACGCAGGAATACCAGGCAGCACTCCAGCACTGTGCTGTGGGCCACCTTTTTGGAACTTACGTGTGTTTTTTAAGATTCGTTTCAAAAAGTTACAGAGAGAGAAAGAGAGAGACTGGTTCAGACCCCCAGAAGGCCACAATAGCTAGGCAAAGCCAGGAGTCAGAAGCTTCATCCAGGTCTCCACGTGGGTATAGGGGTCCAAACACTTGGATTATCTCCTGCTGTTTTTCCTGTGCCATTAGCAGAGAGCCAGATTGGAAGTAGAGCAGCCAGGACACAATCCGACACCCACATGAGACACCACCATTGAAGTCAAAGAACTTACCCAATTATGTCACAGTGCTCCTAACTCATGTATTTAAATGCTTTACTTTCTAATTACTTATGTATTTGAGAGGCAGAGAGGCAGGCCTTCCACTGGCTGATTCACTCCCCACATGCCTACTCCAGCTAGCTTGGCTAGGCTGAAGTTAGGAGGCTACCATTCCATCCGGGTCTCCCACATAGGTGGCAAGGACTTGAGCAAACTTCTGTTTCCCAGGATACACGTTGGCAGGAAGCTGGAATCGAAACTGACGGCAGCATCCGAGCCCAGGCACCTCAGGAGGGGATGCAAGTGATTCTAATTACTGAATCAAATGCACCTGTTCCCAAAATATGTGGCCACTTCAAACAGCAAAATCACCAGCAAAAAGACATAAAAATGAGAAAAAAAAAAAAGGCTCCACGTGGGCTATGCTAGTCTAAAAATCAGTAAGACAGTCATGACTTGTTGCACCTTAAGTATTGATGTGGGGATTACAAATATATGTTGTGCTCAGGTTCACCAATGCACAATCCGTGGCTAATGAAGATGGATTACACCGCTCCCCATTCTGGTGTGTTACAGGGGAATGGCAGAAGAAAGACCAGTGACCACGTTAACACTCCAAACTGGTAAAGAGACGAAATACTCACAATACTACTACTAATACTAATAATAATAATGAGATCCAATTACTTATATAGCACTTGCAATGTAGCTGGTACTGTTCTCGCACTTTATATAATGTAGCTCACAGAAGGATTCTAATAGCCAGAGATGCAAGGTTCATAATTTACTTTCAAATGCTTCCACACAGACAGCATGATGGTGAAAACGTGCCAGCTCATGCAAGCTTTAAACTGTAAGGTCAATTTGTCACTCTCATTAAAAATCCACACTCAGGAGTGGCTAACGAATGTCATATTAGAAGAGCCACACTCCAGAGCCGCCTATGACAAGTTTTCTCTGATCTGTATTTCCAACACTGGAAGATGAGCTAATTAGCAGAAGGAATATCAGAAACAAACTCTGCTTGGTGAAACTAATGGCTCACTAAATGGTATCAAGAATGTTCAAGGGGCTGGCATTGTGGCATAACAGGTTAAGTTACTGCTTGCAATGCCAGCATCCCATTTGGGTACCAGTTCAAGTTCTGGCTACTCTGATTCTGATCCATGTCCCATGTGATATGCCTACAAAGGCAGTACAGGATTGTCCAAGTGCTTGGGCTCCTGCCCCGTGCCCATGTGGGAGACCAAGTTAGAGGTCCAGGCTTTGGCCTGGCCCAGCCCCAATTGTTGAGGTCATCTGGGTAGTGAGCCAGCAGTTGGAAGATCTCTCTCTCCCTTTCTCTAACTCTGCCTTTCAAACAAAATTAATGTTTTTTAAAAAACAGTAGAAAAAAACCTATGTATG
This sequence comes from Ochotona curzoniae, assembly GCF_017591425.1. Classification (NCBI taxonomy): domain Eukaryota; kingdom Metazoa; phylum Chordata; class Mammalia; order Lagomorpha; family Ochotonidae; genus Ochotona; species Ochotona curzoniae. Next base: position 34,122,501 of record NW_024466607.1, on the reverse strand, counting down.
GACTTTAGAATTTAATTGTTTTAAAGAAAGTAAATTGGAAAAAGATTTTTCAAATATTCACCCCCTTTTTCAACTCAGTGGCCAAATCCTCGTCCTGTACACACCAGGATCTCATATAAATGCTGGTTCATGTCCCAGCTGCTCTGCTTCCCACCCAGCTTTTTGTGGCCTGGAAAAGCTGTTGAGGATGGCCCAGAGCCTTGGGACCCTGCACCTGCATGGAAGACCTAGCAGAAACTCCTGGCTCCTGGCTTCGGATTTGCTCAGCTGTCACTCTGGCTGTAGTGGCCACTTGGGGAGTAAACCAACAGATGGAAGATCTTTCTGCCCCTCCTTTTCTCTGTAAATCTGCCTTTCCAATAAGAGTTAATAATTTTTTTTTAATGTAGCAAGCCCTGGGACCAGTACCCCCAGAAGTGGCACCGAACCCCAGTCCTTCAATGGTCCTGTGTCTGCCCATCACTGCCATAGGAGGATTTCTGGCTGCCCAGTGCCAACTCTGGGAGTGCTGGAAAGGTGCTAGCCAGAACTGCTCAAAGCCATGGGCTGCTGAGCATATGTCACACGTGCAGAAGAGCTGAGACGCGTGGTTTCCCTTTGCTTGTGACCATTTGGAGAGATTTCTTCTGAGGCCACGGGCTCCAGCGCAAACTACTGGGAACCAGCTAAACCTCGCTCCACTCCAGTGAGTGGGGACGGGGGACCACCAACAAGGATGGAGAAATTGAAAGCAGCCAGGAGCTGTGCAGGGAAGAAAAACTTCATTTTCATCAGGGACCCAAAAGTAACCTGGGCTGGGAAGAAAGACCCAAAAAGAACCAATACATAAGAGTCACAAGAGGACCCCAAAGAGTGAGGCGTGAGAGAGGGGGTGCAGGCTGTGGATGCAATCAGCAGATCTTTAAAAAGCATGCAAAGGCCTGGCATGATGGCTCAATTGGCTAATCCACTACCTATAGGTGCCAGCATCCCATATAAATGCTAGTTCATGTCCCAACTGCTCTGCTTCCCATCCAGCTCCCTGCTTGTGGCCTGGGAAAGAAGTCGAGGATGGCCCAAAGCCTTGGGACCCTGCACCCGTGTGGGAGACCTGGAGGAAGTTTCTGGCTCCTGGCTTCGGATTGGCACAGCTCCTGCCACTGTGGTCACTTGGGGAGTGAATCATCAGACGGAAGATCTTTCTCTCCAGCAGTTGCAGGCATCCAGGAAGGCAAGCAGTGAGTGGTAGCTCACATTCTCTCTCTCTCTCTCTTTCTCTTTCTTTCCCTCCCTCCCTCTCTCTCTCTCTCTCCCTAAAATACATTTTTAAGAACAAAAACACAAAATACTAGCATAAATTGAAGCAGAGAACAGTGAGACAGAAATGATTGATGATGAGAAGCCTGCGTCTGCCCCAGGAGGGAAACAAGAAGAGCTCTTCCTCCAGGCTGCCCGCAGGGGATACAGCCACAGAAAGGCCAGTCTGGGGGCTCCAGCCAGCACCTTCCCTTGTCCACCGCCGCTGTCTGCACCTCCAGGGGTGCACAGTCCCTGGTCTCCACGGAAACCTGATTTCCCCCAGACAAGCTGCAAGGAATGACCACAGGCCCAGAGGGATTGTGCTGGGGCAGGTCAATGTGCTTGGGTGCGAGGCAGCAGCTGAGCAAGTGCTTGCCCGGGGAAGGCTCCTGTTTTTCCCGCCAGCCAAGCAGCAGCGATGTGCGCCTGCTATTTCTCCAGCAGCAGGTGTGAGCATGTTGCTTCAAGCTATCCACTCTAACAAACCTGGAAGCTCCAGCAAAAAGGACTATTTTTAGCCCCGATGCTTTGCTGAGACAATGCAGTGGACAGGATGGCAGTGGACTTGATGCGACCCCAGCTGCCACGGCCTTACTGAGAACAGCCGGAGCTTGTTGAAGAAGCCACACAGGCAGAACATGAGTCCTTTTGTAACAAGTGGTGATGATTCTGGGCTCCCGAATGTCACTGCCAGCCTGGGAGAGAATCCTCCCAGGATGATCGTGTCGACCCACGGAAAGGATAAAACTGTAAATTGCATTCTATTTCCGATGACAATTTCTGGGTCTAATTTACAAGGCTGGTGAGACTCTGCTCTTTACTATTTTAAGCTCCAAGGCACACATGCAGAATTTGTGGCACTGGTGACACATGATTCAGTCCCCAGAGCACGGTGACACCTGGAGTTTGACATAAAGGCTAACTAGAAAGAAAGAATTTGGACTTCTTGCTCAAGTAAAGCAAGCAAGCCAGAGGTGAGTGTTTCCCCTTAATGATTAAAATGCCCACCTTCTCCATCACGGTGCCTAAATTCAAAACTCACCTCCCGCTCCTGAGACCAGCTTCCTGCCAACACAGGTCCTGGAGGCAGAAGTGAGAGCTCAGATCATTGGGTCCCCGCCACCCATATGGGAGTTCCTGGCTCTTGGCTTCCACCCTGGCTCAGCCCCCAGTCATTGCAGATATTGGGCAGTGAATAAGTAAAGGGGATCATGCACACGCTCTCTCCCTCGCTTTCCCTCTTTGATCAATGAAAATTTGAAACTGTTCTTAAGACAAGGAAACCAGTACAGAGGCCCTTCCCACCAAACTGAACAAAAACAGCTTTCTGTTGCTTCAACAAGAATTTATCAAGGACACAATATGATCCTATGGGGTGGTTTTAAAGTACGCTCCTCTGTTACGGAATGGATTGTGTTTTTTCTCTGTGCTGTAGGCAGGACTCAGAAAATCACCCTAACTGAGCACTGTGTAAGCGGCCGTGTGGGGCTCCCCACAGAGGCTGTTATCAAATGCATTGCCTCTTCCATCTTTCTCTCTCTTAGATCACCTGCTTGGATGCAGGCACAGTTGGCTGCCATGTTGTGGGGTCTCCATGTGGGAAAAAGGCCATGCCTGCAGGCACTCACCAGCCGAGTGCACCAGCAACCTTGGCTATGGCTTTCCCCAGTCAAGCCTCCCTAACAACTATAGTCCTCTGACCAGTAACCCTGAGCCAGAACGACCCAGCCAAGCTTCTCCCAAGTTCCAGATCCATCGAAACCAGAAGCATGACAATGGTGCATGGCAACAGAAGAACCCAGGCAGCACACGGGAGCTTCACATGAAACCGCAGGCTCTGTGCTTTAGCCAGAGCCAGCTCTGACTGTTGCAGTCACTGGCAGTGACTTGGTGGATGGAAGATCTTTGTCTCTCTCTTTCTCTGATTTCCAAGCAAATTACTAAGCACATCTTTTAAAATATGGGTAAGAACATTCAGTAAGTCATAGGATATAAAAGGAACGCCAAAGCACAAAGCACCTTAACTAGCCAAAGCAAGCTTGAATAAAAAGAACAGCTTGGAGCAATCCCATACCAGAGTTCAAGACAGCCTACAGAACTGTCGTAACATGGTACTGGAATAAAAATGAACACATCCATCAATGGAGCAGAACGAAGCTCCTAAAAATGAATTAGCAGCTAATCTTTGACAACGTTGCCGAACAGCCTGGAGAAAGCATGGCTTCTTCGGCGAGTTTCTCGGCACATGGGACAGCTAGACACAGAAGGCTCAGGCCTGACACCTCACTCACCATCTCTCATCCTGCCTGCAGATCAACACCAAATGGGTCCAAGATCTAAAAGTAAGCTACGAAGCCAGTAGTTCCTCAAGACGTTAGCAGATGTTACACTTTCTTGAATGAGGACCCCAAAGCACAGGTGACAAAACACAGAGACAAATGGGATTCCAGCAAACTAAAAAAGCTTCGGCACAGCCAAAGACGCAACCAACAGAGTGACAAAAGAAACAAGAGATCTGGAAAAAAAAAATATGTGCCAACTACATATCTGACAAATATTAACACTGACAATATATGAAGAACAACAACAAAAAACCCTCAACAAGAGCAAAACACACACACACGAAAGTTAAGACAAAGAAGCAGTCATTTAGCCAGTTAAGACATGGGCAACCGCAGGTAAAAGCGCCAGCATTGGACTTTCAGTTCTGCTAATGTATACCCTCTGAGTCAACAGCACCTGTGGTCTTTGCCACCTACGTGGGAGACCCAGATGGAGTTCCCACCTCCTGACTCCAGCCTGGCCCAGCCCTGGCAATGAAAGTCATTTAGGAGAGTGACCCAGCAGGTAAAAATAAATTCACATAATTTTTACAAATAGCCAGGAGTGTTGTGCAAAACGTGGGCCCAGACCAGAGAATTTGAATTCTGAGTGGAGTAAGAGGCAAGGTCTGTTTTCTAGAGCACGGACCCAGAAAGCTCACTTGGCAGCACTGTGCCAGTAAAGGTGACCAGACTGCACAGACATGGCAAGCCAGAAGAGACCCCTGGAAGTCAGGTTTTTGAATCTACAATGCAGGGAGATGCACATCACCCCAGCAGCAGGAGCCCTCCCTGGCTCCCTTGTCTCTGAACACTTCCCTAAGGCTGAATATAAAAGTTCTGTATAGCTGCTTACAATACCTTCACACTGGCTTCTTGCCTTGTCTCCCACAAATAAAGTTTTCCTTTAAGCAACTCCCAGTTGAGGCTGAGGATTTGGTGACACCCCCGGAAAATGCACCTGTTGTGTCTACTAACAAAAATTGGAAGAGATGGGCTTGGAAGAGATGGGCTTGTTCCAAATACAAGGAATAAGAAAATGGACAGAGTCATTGCCTGGTTGTTTGGTTGGTTGGTTGGTTGGTGAAATAGTGCACTAGCTCTCATAAAAGATGTTCAAGTTTCCCACATGAACAAAACATTCATCAAAAAAAAAAAAAATACCCAAGACAGTCACAGGAATTATAATCTTATCAGCTCCCAAACATGTCAAATCTCCACAGAGCTGTAAGCAATACTGCCCCCTGTGGGGAACCATTGGTTAGTGGAAGAACCTGTTACGACTTGTGACATTCATTTGTCTGTTTAAGAGTTACAGAGAAAGACAGATCTCCTGTTCACTGGTTCACTCCCCAAATGGCCACAGCAGCCAGGGCTGGGCCAGGTTTAAACCCGGGAACTTCACTTGGGTCTCCCACATGGGTGGAAGGGGGCAGAAGTTGGACCATCTCCTGCCACTTTTCCCAGGCCATCAGCAGTGAGCTGAATGAGAAGTGGGGCAGCCAGAGTCTGAGCCAACGCCCCTATGCAATCCCAGCATCACAAGAATCTTAATTCAGAATCATCAATGCTAGACGAAATTGTAACTCCATGGAAACTTAATGTTTACATGCCCTATATGGATTCAAGTCCTAAAGCTACATGTTAACTTTCATTGGTTCTGTGCCTTCTAATGGATCTAGATAACAATTTCATGTAGCTCAGAAAGTTTCATGTGTTCTATAATGTTCATTGAGTTTAACTGTTTCAACACTTGAGCTTTAAATGAGTTCATTTAAACCCATGAATCTCGTTTGTAGTCAAACTGCTCAAGTCAATGTTTACTCTGACAGTGTTTCTCACCTAAATTCTAAATCTCAAGTATTCAAACTGGTGCTTCCACCAAACCCATTACATATTAGGTTGGGAGAGATTATAATTGTCTTTGTTTTGTCATCTAGACTTCAACAAGACGGAACACCCAGAGCCCGAACAACCTGCCAGGCGTCTCTGATGACTTCTACGTTCCACTGGGGACCCTTAGACCGACCCCCAGAGGAATACCCAACTGCTGCCTTTGAACTTCGTCCCGTGTCAGCAGGAAGCAGCCAGAGCGGTCGTCGTCCCATTTCCCCCTAACAGCAGTTAGGGTTACTTCTTCTGGGGGGCGGAATGAGAGAGGAGTTAGAGTGGGTAGTAGGCAGTTAGGGTATTCTGGGTCCCCAAGTAAAAGAGAATTTCCCCACCATGTCTTGGAGTCACCAGGGCAGGTCTCTTCCAAGGGACAGGGCTGCTATTAGCATATCAATTCCCCACCTGAAGTATTGGCCACTACCTCTAGCCATTGTGGGAGGGCCTCAGGCTGATCTCTTTATCATTGAAAGGAGAGCAGGAAGAAGTAATACACATCTGCCTAAGGCCTGGAATGTCCTATGTCTGGCACCTCTGTGGCCTTTTGTCCCAAGGCCAGGTACCATGGAAACCAGGAATTTTCTTTGTTCATGGAGAAACATCTTTGAGAGAAACCTTTAAAAGGTGCATTCCCCACCATTAATACGGGTTTTACTTCTTGTCCTCCTGCCACTATGGCAGAGCACTAGGGTTCTCATTTTCCTCCTGCCACTATGGCAGAGCACTAGGGTTCTTTTTTACTTTTCCTCCTGCCACTATGGCAGGAGGTAAGGGTCCTTTCTATCTCAAAACCCCCTCCCGTCGCTAGGACGGGAGTCTTCTCTTCTCAGCCTTTCTAATAAATCTTGCTTTAAAACTAAAAAAAAAAAAAAAAGAAGTTGTTGTACCAACTACTACATCATAGCACAGGCCCCTAATCAGATTCTGACAAAACTCAAGAAATAGCAACAAGAAATACATTGTTGCAATAAATAATGGTTGCCACAAAATAATTACATTTACAGATCTCCCATCTGCTGTTTCGCTGCCGGAAAGGGCCACAATGGCTGGAGCTGGGCCAGTCAGAAGCCAGGCACCAGGAGCTTCATCCAGGTCTACTCCATGCGTGTAAGGACCCACTTTCCTTGGCATGTTAGCAAGGAGCTGGATCAGAAGTGAAACAGCCAGGACTCGAACTGGTGCCCATAAGAGATACTGCCACCACAGAAGAGGTTTAACATGGGCACCAGCCCCCACAAAATATAAACCACCCAACGGTAACAGTTGCTATGGTAAAGAGATATCAGACGGCTGATCTGGCTGCCTTGACGCTGCCCCCACAAAAAGACTGCCTTCTTCCTCAGGAAGAAAGAGAAAAGGATTGGAGCAAGTTTGAATCTGCTCTAGTTTTCTTAAGTAGACAGCACTAAGTTTAGTACTTGAAGAACATTTTCCTACACAGCTTAAAATACTTGACTCATTTTGAATGCTGAGTGATTTTTGTGTCACCCACTTTCCTTAAAACCAGGTGCTTTCTCCCTCCTGTGGCAGTGTTTTTCAGCCTCACTCCTCAGAATAGCCTGGAAATGGTTTCAGCAGCCTTCTTGGTTTTTCTTTTTATAATACAGTTTCCCATGATTGACCGCTAACGCAAATATCTTCCGTTCCCTTGGTCTGATGTGTGGGCAGCTGGTTTTCTCCGTACACAACCCAGATGAAAACCGGTCATTGAACCCTACAGTTCTGCAGCCTCCTTCTGGGTGCCCAATCCTGCACCACATTCCTTGCCTGCATTTTCTCCCCTCTGTCCCACTGGGAGGTCCTCCTTGACAAGTGCAGAGCCCAGGGGCACAGAAAGGTCTTAAACTACCCGTGTTGGTTGATCAAGCAGAGTGCAGACACGGAATTTAGTCAGGGTTAAATGAATGTGGTTACTGCGCCAAAAAGAAAACCCTCCCGTGGCCCTGGGCTGGTGTCTTAATTCCCATCAGCCTGATAATAGTGGTCTTCTGGCAGGAGTGCCCGTGAATTTAGGGCCAGGAGGCAACCATGCAGCTCAGCGGGAAGATATCCTCCCGGGAAGATTTCTAACCACCTTCTGCAGAATACAAATGTCAGATGGTCACATGCGCTTTCCACTTTACAGCAACTCAACAACCCACACTTGATGCTAACACATGGCCAGATCAAGTGCTTGGATTTGCTGACCCTTACTTCTGCATCACTTTGCCAATGAACTAAGTAACAAGGTGAGCGTCCGGCCTAACAGCTAAGATGCACCTGTCCCACCTCAGAGCACCTGGGTTCAGTTTCCTGCTCCGACCCCTGACTCCAGCTTCCTGTTCTTGCGCAGCCCGGGAGGCAGCAGCGAGGACTCCAGGAGCTGGATTCCTGCCAGTCGCATAGAGATCTCCAAATGTCAGCTCCACCAGGAGCTGTCAAGGGCATCGGGGGGGTGAATCATCGGACAGGAACTCTCACTTTATAGACACACACACACATATATATAACACTATAAATTATAAAATCTATATCATAAAGTATAAAATATATTATAAATTATATGAGGTATAATGTATAAAACATAATTACGATTTTATCATGTAATTGTATAATTTAATTGTAGCATTTCAACACAGTGGTATAACACACAGCATTGGCATCCCATTTGGACACCAGTTGCTCCACTTCTGATCCAGTTCCCTACTGATGACCTGGGGAAGCAGTAGAGGATGGCCCAAGTGTTTGAGGCCCTACATCCACACGCATCTACGTGTGAGACCCGGGGCAAACTCCTGCCTTCCTGCTTTGGCTCAGCTCCACCTCAAACACTGTGACCATTTGGGGAGTGAACCAGCAGATGGAAAATTTCTCTCTACATCTATTTCTTTCTGTAACTCTTTCAAATAAAATAAATAAATCTTTAAAAATAGATATAATTATATCACATATAAATATGTTTAAGGTAGTATGTATATCTGCTCTATATGTTTCTATCTCTGTCACGTTGGAGCTCCATTAAGGGATGCCAGTGTAGCAGGCAGTGGCTTAACACACTGTGCCACACGTTGGCTCCAAAATGTCCTTGTTGAATTTTCCATCATCTTGATTTTAAGTACTCCTCTCACCGCTTTAATGCAGGCTTTATTTTCATAATGCTCCATTCTTTTATTATAACTTCATCGTTCAGAATCATAGCACACCAAGGTTTACAATGAAAGGAGCATGTTGGCGCCCGGCACAATAGCTTAGTAGCTAGATCCTCACCTTGCAAGCACCAGGATCCCATATGGCACTGGTTCTTGTCCCAGCTGCTCACTTCCAATGCAGCTGTCTGGCTGTGGCCCGGAGAAGCAGTAGAGAATGGCCCAAAGCTTTGGGACCCTGCACCTGCATGGGAGACCTGGAAGAGGCTCCTGGCTCCTGGCTCCAGATCATCTCAGCTCCAGCCATTGTGGCCACTTGGGGAGTGAACCAATAGACAGAAGATCTTTTCTCTGTGTCTCTCCTTTTCTCTGTAAATCTGCCTTTCCAATAAAAAATAAATAAATAAAACTTTTAAAAGCACGTGTATGTCCTCCCAGAAGTGATCATTCTTAACCATTTCATTTCCGAGTTCTCTGAAGATTATTGTCACGTGACCTGCTAACTTTCACATTCTAAGGCGTAAAAAGAAATCCATACCTTAAATTAGAATATGTACTTAAACTCTTCAAGAATATGACTTCTGGGGTCCATGTAGTGGTCAAGAGGGGTGAGCTGCCATTCACAATGCCAGCGTACCATATCAACATGCCAATTTGAGTCCAGCTGCTCAGCATCCATTTTAACTGTCTGTAGGTGCACCTAGGGAGATGACCCAGGTACCTGGGCCCGTGCCAGCCACCTGGGAGACCAGAGCACACTTCCTGAGTCCTGCCCCAACCTGTCCCAGATCCAGCTCTTAGAGCCACTGGAAGAATGAACCAGCAGCTAAAAGATACCTGTCTCGATCTCTCTCACCCTCTCTCTCTCCACTCTCTCTGCCTTTCAAAAAATAAAAGTTTTTCTTTTTTAAAAAAAGCTGACTTCTGGTATGAGTCAAAATCTTTCATGCCCCTAAAACTTAAACACACCCAGCAAAGTAATTTAATGGAAATATAATCATTTTTATACTCTTTGCAGCAGTGTAGCTAACTGTTCAATATCCATTTTCCCATCCTTCCTGTAAAAGCTTTAGCTCAACATAGGACTACCTGTCCCAAATTACATTTCCCAGCCTCTCTTTCAGCTTTCTCCATACAAACTTTCTAATAGTATGTGAAGTAGAAACGATTTACATAAATTCAAGTCAAATTTTTTAGTTATGGCTAAAACTGCCAGTATCAGATCCTTAAAAAGTTACTTAATGACTAAGAGCAGAGTCTTAATGCTGCACAAATGTGGCTGGAATTGCTTCTAAAAAAAATTATTTATCCCTTTATTTGAAAGCCAGAGCTGGAGATCTTCCATTTGGTTCACTTCCCAAATGACCTCAATGACCAGGGCTGAGCCAGGCTGAAGCCAGGAGCCAAGAGTTTCTTCTGGGTCTCCCAGCTGGGTGACTTGGCGTATCTTCTACTGCTTTCCCAGGTGCCTTAGCAGGGAGCTAAATTGGAAGTAGAGCAGCTGGGAATTGAACCATACGGGATGCCGGCACTTGTAGGCAGCAGCTTAGCTCACTGTGCCACAGCACCAGTCCCGTGGCTGTGGTTTCTATGATCAGACCCCAGAGCACGCTCAGCATGCAAACACAAAGGAAAGGCATATGAGGACTCAGGAACAAGATGGCTGTGATGGCTGTCTTCATGTCGGAACCAGGGTCCCTGTCAGAAACCAGATTTGCTAACACTTTAATCATAGATTCCAGCCTCCAGATCCATGACAGAGTATCAGCCCCCCGTTAGGCAGAGGTGTTGGAGTACGGAAGCCCCAGGGGGTAAGCCTAACCTCTCTCAGGCTGCTTACATAAATGATGGTGTATTCATAAAGCCAGGGAGCCTGAGGAGAAAACGGGAGCTTCGAGAAATGAGAGAGCAGAATAGTGGCAGGCAGAGCTTGGGAAGAGTGGGAAGAGTGGGAGGAGGGCGGGAAGCAGAGGGAGTGGCCAGCAGGCACAGGGGCGCAGGTGCACAGGAACAGTAAATCCTGATGTTCTGTGGCCCAGCAGGAGAGCTAAGGGTGACAACGATGATGTTGCAAAATAGCGAGCAGAGGGGATTTTGAATGTTCTGGAAACAAATGATAGGTGCCTGAGAGGATGGGTACGGCAGCCACTCTGAACTGGTCCTTACACATTGTGTTCATGTATTCAAGTCCACACTGCACCCATCCATATGTACAATTATTCTATGCCAACTAAGAAATAAAAATAAATCCTCAGCGAAGGAGGAGCAGGTGGCAGAGTCGATGCATTGCCATGGAAAAGATGTACCCAGCATCTTGTGTGAGGAAAACAAACTATCAATACCTGCCCAGCATGATCCGCTGATAAACAAGTGCTGTATGGGCTTCCTTGCACTGAACACGCCTGGAGAGGGAGTGACAAGGAGGACAGAGGGGCAAAAGAGGTGGAGACTTCCGCTACTTAACCCGTGACAGCTCCGAGACAAAGTTTCCTACGGTTCGTTAGTTTGTAACATAGTATACAGTTACAACCGCAAGCCTAGCCATTGGGAAGTCCGCATCCCAGCACCGGTCAAGCCCCGTCTCCAGCTTGACTCCACCTTCCTGCCCATGCAGGCCCTGGGAGGTAGCGGTGATGGCTCCAGGAGTTAGGGACCCGACACCCGCGTGGGAGACTGGGATGGAGGGCCCAGCTGCTGGCAGGGATTGGGAAATGAGTGCTCCTTGCCACTCTTATCCCTTGGCCTCTCAAATAAACAAATGTAAAAAAGAAAAAAAAAATGAATATGAGGCAACGTAGCAAATGCCAGTTGACATTCCTCATAATTCAGGGTCATGGACATCTCTGTAGTTGCTTATAATTCAGTATTTTTGTGAGTCTAAGGGTTATTCATTCCTAGGGTTTTATCTGAATGGGGATCTCGCATGAGAGAAATCAGTCCATTGGCTCCCCTCGCCCAGCATCTAATGATAGGAACTTTCCTACATGCAAAGGGTCTTCAAAAAGTCCATAACATGTATTAGGAAAAAGATTATGAATGGATCTCAAAGTGTCTTATGCCAAAATAATGATATCTCCATTCTAATTCAATTTTTCACGAACTTTTTGAAACTCCCTCATAAAAGTTGAATTTTACAGTGAACATCTATGCACCCACCACATAGATCCTACAGTTAATACTGTGGTCCTATTGCTTTCTCGCATAGCTGCCTGTCCCTCCATTCCACCCAGCGATCCATATTACATTATTATGTATTTCAAAGCCAATTGCAGAGAGGAGTCCTCTTCCCCCTAAGTATTTCCATATGTGTAGCATGTAACCTGCTTTTTAGCAGATGAAGTCATGCAAAAGGAAACGTTCACACACCAGAAGACCGTCCCCCTAATGTGAGACAACTAGAGGGTGGGGCTTGCTAACAACAACAACCAAAGAAAAAACCACTTCAAAAAGACTAATTAAGTTTTGCTTGTTGCATTGGTTCTGGCTTCATCCCAGAAGGAGCAGAAAAGCACTCTAGCTCATAGGCCAAACACCAATATGTTTGTCATTAGTCAAAATTCAATGAAAAAAAAAAAATCAAAGGGAAGAATCAAAGTCTGGACATATGTGTTGCTATGAGCATTTTCCAAGAGGACTCGATCTCTCAAATGGGGATGTTCAGCCCAAGCTGGCTCCCAGCCTGTAGCTTGTGGGGAGATAACAGCAGCCAAACATCCTTTCAAGTGCTCGAGTTCCCTGTCGATTGCTGTTTTCCTGCAAATATTTGCACGTTGAGATCTCTCCATGTTCTCCTTTTTCAACTGCTATTTTAAGAAACACCTAAACCCCAACAACCCCCCAGAAAACTTTCATGTCATTTCCAGCGTCTCCACTTGTCCACCCTGACCACAGAGGTTTGTTTGCTCATTCTCAGGGTAACATTCCAGTCTTTGAATTTCTAATTGGCAGGTACCCTCATAGAGTTAAGAAGCCATGTCTAGCTCCTTCTCTTTGATAGATGGGCCTGCCCCCAGCCTGCTTTGTGGATGGCAAAGCCGACTTCTTCCCAAGCCAGAGATAACACCTTTGCTCTAAATTCAATGAGCATATCCGGCGTGCACTGCCCACAGTTAGACTCAAGACCCAGTTAGCTGTTCTAGTGGTTCACTGTGGGAGGTTCCCTCCGCCCCTTGGTTCCCACAGCATAGAAACTCCTGTCCAATTCGGTCCCCACGTGGAGAATAACACTACATGCAAACTCCACCAAGCTCTTCCTTCTGAGAGGGTGGCCCTTAGCATGGAAACAGTAAATTCAAAACATCTTAAAACAGTTAAAAAGAAAAATCTAGAAAACAATACTGTTTTCATGTATAGTTAGTTATTTGCATGCATGGGAAAGACAGAGCAATAGAGAAAGAGAAAAGATGGAAAAAGAGATTGTGTATCGCTGAATCACTTCCCAGATACCCACAACAGCCAGGGCTAGGTCAGGCCACAGCCAGGACCCAGGAGCTCCATCCGGGTCTCGCATATGGATGGCAGGGACTCTGGTACTTAGGCCATTACTTGCTGTGGCCAAGGATGCATTGGAAGCAAAGGTGCTACGACTCCAACTTGTATTCCAATATAAGATCAGGTCTTAACCACAAAGCCTACCTCAAGTGCTGTTTATCCAAATCAAGACAGCATAAGAACATCTGCCACAACGATTAGAAAAATCATTAGATTGAATTATTCCACGACCTGTCCAGCACGCTCCAGTCCGCACCCCAACCACAAACAACAGATGATCCAGTTAAGTGCCTAACGTGTGATACGGGGGGCTCCTATGGTGTGCTTGGTGAGGAAAGATCACAGTCGACACAGAGAAAGGCAGCTTAGATGTCTTTTAAAACCTATCTGTTCTAATTTACATTCTCATTTCTCTCCTGCTTAAAATTCAAGAATCAATCCAAAGCTCCATCCAGCAGGACTTTAAATGGCCTTCGTGGGGAGGGGGAAATGACATTACATTTATCTGTTGAGAACATCAATGGAAAACTAATTTGGGAAAGAAAAGACTAATTAATAAGAGTAGAAATCACTACTTAACTTCCTTTGATCTTAGAAATTATTAAGTAGTAAAATAACCACTCCATTTTATTAGGCTCAGTAAAACAGAGAAAGCAAAGGAAGACAAAGCAAGCCGAGCAATGACCTTAAAAGACAGGGCAAGTTCTGGTTCACAGGCACTGTAGCCTGCCTGTGGCTGTTCTGCATGGAACTCACCGCCCGGCACATGGCTGAGAGCCTCGGGGTGGCCCTGCCCGGGTTTCCCACCTCCACAGCAGAGATGGAATCACAGGCCCTGGAAAAGCCCGGATGCCCATCTTGTGCCCATCAGGCCTTCAAATCCTAACAGAATGGAAAAAAAAAAAAAAGAAAGAAAAAAGACTTGCAAACTGGACATCTGACTACCAATTTATAGCCAGAATTTATAGCAACTCCAGTAACACAATCTCAAAAAACCAAACACTCCAAATCTAAGACAGGTTAAAACTTAAATAAACGTCCCCAGAGGAAGATATACAAATAGCCAACAGACAAATGCAAAGAAATAATCGCCATCAGTAACTATTGGAAATGCAAACCAAAGCCACAATGGGACAGCACTCCACTCATGAGATTGTTTATCATCCAAAAGACCATAAATAAATAAATAAATGGCAAATACTGACAAGGATGGGGAGAATAGGGAATGCCTCCAAATTGCTGGTGGGAATACACATTCGTAGTACAGTCCCTGTGGAGAATAATAAAGGAGTTTCTCAAAGCATCAAAACTGGACCCGTCACACAACCACCCTCAAGGACCCCTGCTGGACACACAGCATCCACAGGAAAGGAAATCCGTGCATTGAAGAAACACCTGCACGCCTGTGTTGACAGCAGCAGCACCGCTTACAATGATCAGGACATGGAAAGAAGCTCAGAGCTCAGCAATGGTCCATCGAAGCAAATACGGTACCAACAGAGTGCTGCTAAGACACAAAGGAGCTGGGGTCCTGTCATTGGTGATGACAGGCCTGGAACTGGAAGACACTGTGAAATGAAATCATTCAGGCACAGAAACACAAGCACGGAAGACCTCAACCACATGTAGAATTTTTAAAGGTTGATCTCTCAAAAGTGGAGAAAAGAACTGAGAGGAGAGATGAGGAGAGGGGGGTCATGGGTCTACTGTCTCAGACAAGTGCAGCAAGTCCTCCTACTGTATTACACAGGAGCGTAACTGGTTAACCATGGTGCATTAGGGGGTCAGCATCACAGTCCAGGAGGTCAAGCCTACACCTGTAAATTCAGCATCCAATATGAGTACCAGTTCAAGTCCTGATTGTTCCAGCCCCGGTCCAACTCCCTGGTAATGCACCATGCTAATTCAGCAAATGATGACACAAATGCTTGGACGCTTGTCACACATGTGGGACATGGAGATGGAGTCCCAAACTCCTGACTTCAGCCTGGCTCAGCCACAGTCGTTAAAGACAGAGATTCTCCCTCTTTCTCTCTCTCTCTCCTTTTCCTTCTTTTCCTCCCCACCCCCCTAACTCAGCTTTTAGCAGAAATGAGTTAACCTTTTTTAAAAAATCAATAATTCATTTTATATTTCAAAAGAACTAGCAGACAGGATTTTGAATATCTTCATTATAAAAAAAAATGATGGAAGCTAAGGTATTGGATGTTTTTGCTCCCCCAATTTGTTCATTACTCAGTGTTCACAAAAAACAGACATCACATTGTACTCCATACATTTGTACAATTATTTGTATCAGTCAAAGACAATTTTCAAAAATTACCCAGAGAATTGTGAACAATTCTTAGAAAGCAGTATTTCTACCTGCCCTCAAATTCCTTACAGTCTATTTTGCAAAGAGAAAGACAGATGTTGAGCCCATGACCTGTGTCGCAGTATGTGAACCCAGGGTCCGGCTTCACTCACGACTCCACCTTCCTGCCTACATACATTAGGAGGCAGCAAGTATGACCCTGGTCACCTAAGGAGTTGGGTTCCTGTCTCTCACCTGCAGGACCCAGTTGGATTTCCTGGCCCCTGGCACCTGGCTCCAGCTCTCTCACTGCTCCAGGCATTTGAGGAGTGAGCCTGGAGACAGAAGTTCTTTCTCTCTCACACACATATATAAAATCAATTCAAAAAAATAAAACCAAATACAAAACATTCCAAAGGGGGAAGCAGGAATAAAAAAAAAAAGAAATAATAAGGTTCTAGAAATTTGAGAAATCTGGGCAAAAGGAACTAAGGTCCCCAAATCTCAGCCAGCTGACCAAGAACCCCGGGTCAAACTCGGTCAGATCTCTAAGGAGTCGGAGCTGGCAGATGGATTCTGCATCCAATGCCCCCAGCTCAATTGGAATCCATTTACCTATACTTACATAAATGAGTCTGAACAATATAATTACAGTGTCTGAATCCCTCAAGTTCTATCCCTGCAGAACGTATTATTTGCATGTCGTAAAATTGCTTTGTAAACAGAAAAGTCTCCATACAATCGCTATAAATTCTATAATGATTCAATTATGTCTCAACCAATTTTTTTTTTTTTTGGTTCCCACCACTTAGCAAAATGCCTGGTACTTAGGAGGTGCCAAATTAAGAGGATTTAATGAGTTGTCATTAAGATGATAATGCCAGACTTTGTACAACTGAACCTAAAAACCACACGGAGGATCCCAGCGACTGTACTTGTATTAAGCTAGGTGTATTTCTGGTATTCCATGGTTTTGTTGTCTTCTAGAAAGAAGAAAAAAAAAGCATAGATAACTACTAAACTGCAATTTCTTTGTATAGGACCTGACATCGAGAAGAAATCTATACCCTACAAAAATCAGAGTTCACTCTGAAAGTAGCAGGTAGCAGGTACAATTGCTCCCACTTTACAGATGGGGAAACTGGAGTCTTGAGGAACTTGTCCCAAGATCCACTTACCAAAGGAAAACCCAGGAGGAGCCAGAGAGCAGGGCGGAGGCCGGGAGGCATTGCCTCACAGCTGTCCAAGGAGGGTTACCAAGGGAAATCCCCACGCTCTGGCTGGACGAAGTCTCCCTCGGCCCAGAGGCACCAAATTCACCCCCAAAGTCTCCCCGGGCTAGGTCCCACCCAGTAACACGCTCACATCTCTTTTGCACCAATGCTTGTTACTCTTTAGGAAGTCCCAAGTCCACTACCTGCAAATAAACCTCAGAGAAAAACAACGGCATTGACATTCACAGATCACAAGTGCACAGCCAGAAACCAACTTGTGCTTGGCTGAATCTGCACCCCCACTTGCGCTCAATGTTGCATCGTGGTGCAGCAAATTAAACCACCACCTGTGAATGCCAGCATCCCACTTGTGTTCGAGTCCCAACTGCTCCACTCCCGAGCCATCAGCAAAAACAGCAGCAGATGATCCAAGCTTGTAGGCCGCCCACACCCACATGGGAGACCTGGATGAAGCTCCTTGCTCCTAGTTCAACCTGGCCATTGGTGCCATTGAGGATGAACCAATAGATGAAAGATCCTCTCTCTTCCTTCCTCTCTCTTTATCTTTTTCTATAACTCTATTTTTCAAATAAATAAATAAATCTTTAAAAAAAAAAAACATACTGGGAGAAGTGTAAGAATTTGCATGAAGCCACTGAAGACCAAGACTGCATCAGAGCTGACAGTTTCACAGTGGGTGGTTTGACTCATGGGTTGCACAGAGACATAAATTTAAAAGCCTGGGCCCTCCAGCAACATTTCCGCGTGGGGCTCTTTTTCCCTTAATTACAAAATAAACTATAGCAGAAGAGGTCTCTGCTCTCCCGAGACTCCCCCCAGAGAGGTGGGAAGCTTGCTGCCTCCAATCCCATGCCAACCCCGCTGCCCCGGATCAATAGACCCTTTGGCTCGGCGTGTAATTGGCTGCCATCGTGAATCGCAGGTTCAGCGGGTGGGGCCTGAGTTGGCGGATCCCAGGCTTCTTTCAACTACACAAAGAATAAAACCGGCTGCGGAGCAAGGCTGCCCTTGTCAGAGGCAGAAATCTGCCACTCACAGCGTGGCACTTGGCAACACCAAAATCAAGGAAAAGCCTATTAAAAAATGCAGTCTCAGGCCCACCTCCCTCATATTTTGATTAGTTCTCTGTTGCTGCAACAAAACAGTAGAGACCAAACAACCGATGAAAAAAAAAAGTTTGCTTAGTTGGTGTCCTGTAGGCAGAGAAGTTCAAGAGCTCAGCAGCTGCCCCACGTGTGCGGAGAGCTTCTCACTGTGCCTTGTCCTGATATGAGAAAACTAGCGTACTGGCCTGGCCCTCTCTTTCTCTTCTCCTAAAGCCACCAGTGCCAGCTTCAAGACCTCAGCTAAGGCTCAGGACCTACCATAGATCCCCTCTCCAAATGCCAGCCACAAATGAACTTAGAGATCCGGCTTCCTGCATGTAAACTTCTTCTGCACGACGCAAACTGCACCCATGGAATCAGAACATTGCCCAGTGCATGCACACGCACAGAGGCATTTGAGCAGAGGAACCTTATACTAGAAAATGGACCCCCCCCCAAAAAAAAATATATATATACATATATACACACATATATATATGCAAGGCCAAATCCCTTGGATAGGACATGACTGCTGCCCTGGATTATAAGGAGCCTCTGACTCAAGTTCAGAAAGCTGAGTCTCGCCCTGGCCTCCACAATAACACTGGACAAACAGGTGCATGGGGACTTGCTGATGTGAGAGCTGCCATCATTACTGGTGGAAATGCACCAAAGATCAGGTGCCAGAGTGAGCATTTGGTACAGCGTTTATGATGCTGCCTGACACGCAGCCCATGTCGGTGTGCCTAGGTTGGAGTTCTGACACTGCTCCCAATTCCAGCTTCCTGCTCATGCACACCCCAGGAGATAACAAGTGATGGTCAGGTAACCAGGCCCCTGCCACCTATGTAGGAGGCCTAGATTGCATTCCTGGCTTCTGGCTTCAGCCTGCACCAGCCCCCAGCTGTTGGGGGCACTGATGTCCCAAAACACCCCCATCGCCAACATAGCGGCCCTTAGGAGGCATCGACTTGGGAAGAGCTGCGTCCTACCAGACAAGAGGCTCTAGTGGGACTTTCGAGATAGACACACACCTTGCGTGAAACACAGCGTGTTCATAAATCCTCCTGTGAAATTGTGCAGCCAGGTGCCGGAAAGGTGTGCTTGCCAGGTGGAGATGGCGGTTAGCGGGGAGCTGTTGGTAAGAGGTTTGCTGAGATCAGACCTGTTCCTGATGAGAGTGGGAGGGCTGTCTGAACCGCAGCTGGTGCCATTAATTGGTGGGAAAGTTTGGGGTTTGGGGTTTGTGGTCAGGGAGTCCTGTTTAGTCTAACACAGATGATGACATTCATTCTACCATCCTGGACATGATCTCCATTAACCGCTGCTGGGCTTGGCAACACAGATCCTTACAGATCAGGGTAAAAGGGCTCTCATTCAGAGGTGAGCAACACCTTGGAAAGCCCATGTCCTGTGCCAGGTGCTCCTCCATCAAATTCTACCTCACCAGGATCTTGCACAGCCCCTGACCAGGGCACTCCCCTCCTGATCCCCAGGCCAGGCCAACACTTTTAGAAATCCCTCCACATGGTCCCATTGCCCACTGGGCTTCAGAACCAGAAAATGTTCATCCTCTGGGGCCTGGTGCCATAGCATAGCAGCTAAAGTCCTCACCTGAAATGCGCCAGGATCCCATATGGGTGCCAGTTCTAATCCCGGCAGCCCTGCTTCCCATCCAGCTCGCTACTTGTGGCCTGGGAAAGCAGTCCACAAAGGCCCAAAGCCTTGGGACCCTGCACCCATGTAAGAGAATCGAAAGAAGTTCCTGGCTCCTGGCTTCAGATAGGCATAGCATCAGCCATTGCGCTCACTTGGAGAGTGAATCATCAGACAGATCTTCCTCTCTGTCTCTCCTCCTCTCTGTATATCTGCCTTTCCAATGGAAATAAATAAATCCTTTAAAAAAAAAATGAAGTTCATCCTTTGGCTGAGAAAACAGAGTGACAAGTTCACAGTTCCCCCATGTCCACTGGCACCTGCAGAACTACCCACCCCTGTAGCTGTTCCCAGGGCACCAGGAAAGCCACACACCACTGAAGGGGGACTTTGTGCCAATCCTGACCAACAACTTGCCCTCACCCCCAGCACAGACTTAACCCTGTGCGGGTACTTAGGGCACAGCCTGTCCCAGCAGTCAGTGTCTCCCGAGATACCCCGGGTACCTCCAACTCAGCAGGGTCCACCTGGGGCAAGGAGCTGGGCTGGAACCACCGCATATCTGTTCGGGGTCACCCATGGTGCTCAGCACCAGCAGGGGAAGTAACAGCGACAAAATTGCACCCCCTTCCCAAACTCTGTCCTGGAGAGGAATACCACAGGCATTTCAAAAACCGTAGGAACTCGGTATACACTATGATTTGTGTTCGAAGAAAAAGGACACATACGCACATATTCCTGCATGCACATGTTTTCAATTTCATAAAATGTCTCCAAAGTTGTACAACAAACCAGAAAACCGAAGGGAGACAGGGATTTTCATCTTCTACACGGGGGCAGACATTTCAGCTGAAAGCTGAGACCCCTGCAGTCCTGTGTCAGAGTGCCCACGTCCAAGGCCCAGCTCTGCTCCCACTGGAGGCAGCAGGTGATGGCGGCATTGCATCCCTGAGCCGCACGTGGGAGGGCCAGATTGAGTCGCTTGCTCCCGCCTTTGGCCTCAGCCCAAGGAACAGCCCACTGTTCTTCCACAGTGGGACACTGATTCCGCACGGCATCCAGCTTCCTGTTGATGTGCCTGCGGAAAGCAGCGGAAGCTGGCCCAGGTGCTTGAAAACCTGCTGCTCAAGTGGGAAACTCAGATGCAGCTCCCGGCTCCTGGACTAGGCTTGCAGAAGCCTAGTTGGTTGCTGTGGGCACTTGAGAAGCAAATCAGGAAGATGGAAGATTCTCTCTCTCGCATCTCTTTCTGCCTTTTTTTTTATTTAACAACAAAAAAAAAAAAAACTTTATTTTTTTAGAAATCTAACTAGCGCTCATAACCATAAATACAGAGGGTTTTTTTTTTTTTAAGTTCTGAAGTGTGTCTATAGTTTCCCAGCAGATTCCCGGAAGTCGTTCTGACCCCACGGGTGTCCTCATCACTGCTTGGAGCTTACTTATCCACATTCCATTGCATGAAACCTCTGCAGCACGGAACCCCTTCCTGAGTGCTCTTCTTCAGCCCCACCTGCCGCGCCTACCTCACTCCCTGGGGGCAGCACCTAGGACTCCACCTGCTCAACGAGCAGCTCCCCCTGCTTGCCAGCACCTGCAAGGCACATGCAGAAACCACAGCGGACTCCCTCCCCTCCCACCTCCACCGGGGCAAGTGTTCTGTTGGCGTCTGAACTTTCAAAGTCCTTGTAGCAGAGTCCAATTCAAAGAACACTGTTGCAGTTGTAGCTTTTTCTCGCCTGTTTGAACTTGACGCGTAGAAAGCTTACGGGCGGAGGACTACCACGTGGTGTGTCCGTATATGCACACCGCGATAGCGTCTCAATGCTGCAGAGCTGAGTACCTCACTTAAAAGGCTTCCTTCCCAAACTCCTGCCTGGCTTCTACTTAAAGATTAAAAGAAAGTCTGTTTATTGATCACTCACTTAATTACCAAGCGTAACAGTTTGTGTTCTCAATGGATGATTTATGGGTGACATAAACCTAACATTAACCGGGCCCGCCCTGATACGGTGATGGACAGTTTCATAGTCCAAACACGCCTCGCTGTTTTGACAGCTCACAGGGTCTTCAGTCCATCTTCCCCTTTGGTGGAAAAAAACTCATCCAATCCATAATTTGTCACCCAAGTTTTCTCATTATGCAGCAGGATGGGTCCATGTAAAATTCCTTTTATTGTTGGTATTTTAATTGGACACTAAAAAAAATAATAGTTCGTAGAATACAAGATTTACTGTAGCACATAAAAAAAATAAAATGACAATGATAAAAAAAAATCAATCTTGCTCATATAAATTAAGTCAAAGCCCTAACAATTCAACCCTATGAATATTAGATGGATTCTACGGTTGATTTTCCGCTTTCTCTTCCCCCTCAAAATGCAATAAATTACAAAATATTAGCACGCAGTCGTGCGCGGACTGGGTACTGACCAGACACATAATTCTCTCTTCAAACATCAAAGTCATTTCTTAGCAGATTTGTCTTTTCAGACCTTTATTAAGTCCGCCAAAGGAGCTTATTGAAGGCCCACCTTCATTTTGACCTCAGGGGCTTTGGGTTGGTAAAAACAAAACAAATGAGAACTCTGATATCACATACATACGAGGGGGAAAATCAATAGTTTTAATTTTCACTTTGAGGCCCACAATTTTCAACTGATGGCCTCAGCAGGTTTTAATGGACACAAACAATTTACTTTTAGTGTTTTAATTGTTTTTAGTCAATCACTTTTTATTGCTCCTCTACATCTGACTAAACAAATTAATCGAGCTATATTCATAAATGATGACTCGGTCGAATGGCCGGTTATGTATATTTTACTATTTTTGAGTCTCATTCACAGGCGACTTTAGGAAGTCGCTGGCCCAAAAGGTAGTCTTGGTCATTAAAGCAGAAAATAGAACCAGTTGGGAAGAAAAACCCCAGAGCAATGGCCCTCCGGGGGAGGAGGGGTTAGGGCATCTTGGGGCAGCTCCTGGCAGCTGCTCTCCCATCTGAATGAAGAGTGGTACCCCGTGACTCCCAGGGGAAGACATGGTTTGCAGTCATGGCAAGGTGACTGTTTTGAGGTCGGCAAAGGCTTTGGAGCCTGAGGCAGCCAAAAACTGTCTATCTCCAGTTAAGTCTCAGGCCAATCGGGGGTCAGACTAGTGGGAGCCCAACTCACTTCTTTTGCAACCAAGTAAGTCCATCTGTGATAGCCTGAGCTGCAAGCTCTCACCCCTCAATGAATTATCTGGGTCCCCCAAAGGCCTAGCAAGCAAGCCTCAGGAAGCTGCTCCTTCCCACCACCCCCAGCACGCACCAGAGATGGAAAAATACTTGAATGTACACAACTTTCCCTATCTTAACCTTTTTTTTTTTTTTCTGAATTTTGAAAGCTGGCAGTCTGGCATAGCATGTTAAGCTACTGTCTGGGACTCCTGCCTCCTCCGGCAGAAGGAGTCCTTGCCGCAGCTCCCATTTCCAGCTTCCTGTTAATGTGTCCGGAGGCAGCAGTCAACGGCTCATGCATGAGTTCCTGCACTCCAGATGTGAGATTTGAATGGACTTCCTGACTCTTGCCTTTGACCTTGCCCAACCCTGGCCAGTCCTGCCATTTAGAGAGTGAACCAATGAATGTAAGTTCACTTGCTCTCTTGTTCTCTCTCTCTTACTCTGTCTCACTCTGTCTTTGAAGTAAGTAAAGAAGGTTCCTAGAAGTTAAAAATGACAATAGTAGTGTTCCTAGGAGCAGGTGTTTGGTCTAGCCGGTAAGATGCTTCATGTCCATGTCAGAGGGCGTGGGTTTGATTCCAGCTTCTGGCTAATGCAGACCCTGGCACGGCAGATGGGTTCCTGTCACTCCCATGGGCATCCTGGACTGGGTTCTGGCTCTCAGTGCTTCAGCCTCGTTTGAGTCCTTAGTGAATGTTTGTGAAGTCTGACTTACCGTGGCATACAAGACAGAGTTTTCCAGAAATGCCACCCGGGTGTTTTCTGACTGTGAAGAGTCCTGGCTTCTCATCTCTCAAGAGAACGGCTGCATGGGATGGGTTTGACTGTCGTGATCTCTGTTATACATGGTGTTGGACAACGGGGGAGAGAAGAAAAATAAGCCAAGCAGTGCAAGTGGCTTTGTCCTCCACCCACTGGATGCGGGGATGTGTCTCACAGCGGAAACGGGAACTGTACCTCGGCACTTCCCACGGCAGCTCCGAGCTCTAAGCCAGCCCGAAACCACATCAAATGCCCCATTGGGAAGCCATAGAAGCTCCCGAGTGAGGCTGTGTTACATTCACTTGGTTACCAAAAACAGTGCTATCCCAAGAGACATTAAAGATAATCATGACCCCCTGCCCTTCCCAGCCCCTGACCAGCGTCTTTAGAAGGAACTCCCAGGGCACCTGCCGACAACCGGATGGGACGGTTGTGTGGCACCAGACTAAAATGCAGGGAGAATCCTCTTTGGCACGATTCGCTCACGCGTTCCCGCAGTCAGAGCCTCGAAATCTCTGACTTGACCCAAAGGGCAAATAATTATTCCATTTAATTGTGATAAATCACTCTGGAGTAGGCAAATATTAGATTCTTAATTAATGTCCCTGGCACTCCCAACAGTGGTGGTGCAGCTGCTGTGTGCCGCCTCCCACTTTCCTATGAGGGCAGAGTGTGGGTCTGATGGCAGGGACAGGTGGCTGACGACGGCTTGCAGGGCGCAGGCTGTGCTCCGGGAGGAGGTGCCCAGAGCAGAAATCATTTGGAAATGGCTGTGCCACTCTGAACCGACACCCGGGTGCAGCAGATAAATCAGAGACAGTATCATGATTTGGCCAAGCTGCTGCAGAAGGCGAAACGCTGGCACCAGGACTGGGAGTGATTATTTCTTTGAGAGTTCATTTGTCTGTTGCATCCTCCTCTCCAAAGCATGGAACTAAGGCACACTGTCAAGCCCTGTCCATCCTTAGCTCGGAGACCGCTACATCAAGTTACTTAAAGCCTCAGCACCACACCTTCCCTGTCTATAAAGTGAATTTCACAAAAAATAAATAAATTTTTATGAAAGAAAGAAAGAAAAAGCAAAACACCTGGACCCTAAAGGTAGACTGTGTAGGTTTGAATTCAACTCTCTATAAAATTACAGACTTCCTGAATTGGGCAATAAATTACTTTGAAAATGTCATATCTAAATCCAGATATTATACCTATGTAATGTTTATTAACATACACTTTAAAGATGTGTCTGTTGGGGCCCAGTGCAATAGCCTAGCAGCTAAAGTCCTAGCCTGCCATGATCCCATATGAGTGCTGGTTCTAATCCCAGCAGCCCTACTTCCCACCCAGCTCCCTGCTTGTGGCGTGGGAAAGCAGTCAAGGACGACCCAGAGCCTTGGGACCCTGCACCTGCATGGGAGACCTAGAAGAGGCTCCTGGCTCCTGACTTCAGATCAGCTCAGCTCCAGCTGTTGTGGTCACTTGGGGAGTGAATCAGCAAATGGAAGATCCTCCTCTGTCTCTCCTCCTCCCTGTGTAGCTTACTGTCCAATAAAAATAAATATTTTTTAAAGATATGTCTATCTACTTACTTGAAAGATAAAGTAATAGAAAGAGAGAAATCTTCCATCCACTGGCTTACTGTGCAAATGGCCACAACGACCTCCCAACAAATTCCGCCCGCGTTCCCCTTGTGGCATTCAAACAGCAGCACCATCTTCCACTTCTTTTCCAGGCCCGGGGGCCAGGAGCTGGATCAGAAATGACCCGGAAGCATGTGAACCATCCCGCACACATTCCTATCACATGTTGGCCTCAGTCGGCAGCTTAGCTCACTGTGCCACGACACTTGCTCATCACTGCGTTACTCCACTCCGTAAATCCAGGGGCGCAGAAAGACACCCAGTCCAGTATCATCGCTCCAGCACAACACGGAGGGTTAGTGAGCAGAGTGGTTAAAGCACACATGCCGTTCGGGTTCCAGCTTTACCATCCTCCACCTGGGGTGAGACGTCCCCTCCGTGGGCCTCATTGTCCTCACCTGTGACATGGGAACGACAACAGCACCTGTCTCAGAGGATGAAGTGAGCAAGGCCTGGAGGAAGACGACTTCTCGACAACACTGATGAACAGGGAGTCCCTTACGCTGTCGTTCCTCCAGGCAGGGGAAGATAGAATCGACAGGAAGACGTGAAGTGCTGGTCTGGACAGTGCGAAGGGCCCTGTGGTCCATCTGCAGCCATCAGGAAACCAACCAGAGAGCCGTCATCCCTCCCTAAATCTTCACTGGAAAGGTTCCCGGGACTGGTCCTTTAACACCCAAAGAATCGCAAGTTGTGAAATGCCCCGTTCCTTTCAAGGCCCCGCATTGATCACACAGCTTTATTGCCGCCGAGCCTCCGCCCCAGCTGTGTGCGTCCTGATGAACAGACGACGGCCATGACGGCCACACAGGAATTCCAGGAAGGGAAAGCCCCTGATGGAGTGGGCTACACGAGTAATCTTTCATCCCCGGAGACCTAGGTCCCAACCTGACCGAAGCCACAAGAGAAAACAGATTTCCAGGACCCCAGCCGATCTCACCATTTGTCAAAAACTCAGCAGGAGCAAAAAAATCCTTCCGGAAGGCCATTCATCAAGGAAAGGGCAGCCGGCCTGTCCAAGGGCTGCCGCGTGATGGGCGAAGCTGAGTGGCTGCCGTGGAAAAGCTCTGCTTTCAGGTGAGAGCGGCCCAGGATGGAGACTGACAAAGACACAGCTGAACACCATCAGGTCCCACGGTGCCGTCACCCTGGCCCTGGAGGCCCCACTTCTATGTTCTGTCTCTAGGGCAAGGCCCACTGTGGACACTTCACCCCCGCAGACTCCTACACTATATGGTTTTTGGTGTCTGCCTGCCTGCCTGCCTGCCTTCACATAAAAGAAGATTTGTAAGATACATCTCTGTTGTGGCCGCTGCCAGCACTGTGCTCCTTTATGTGGACATTGAGTTTTGTTGTTTTGTTTTGTTAAGATTTATTTATTGGGGGCCTAGAAAGGTAGCTTAGTGGCTGAAGTCCTTGTCTTGCATGTACCAGGATGAGATATGAGTGCCAGTTCTAGTCCTGGCTGCTCCACTTCCCTTCCAGCTCCCACAGCCTGGGAAAGCAGTAAAAAAAATGACCCAAAGTCTTGGGACCATGCACCTGCATGAAAGGTCTAGAAGAAGCTCCTGGCTCCTGGCTTCGGATCGGCTCAGCTCCTAACTTCACACTGGCTCAGCTCTGGAGTGATTCAGAGGACAGAAGATCTGTCTGTCCCTCCTTCTCTGTATATCTGCCTTTCCAATAAAAAATAGATAAATAAAAATTTTTAAAAAGATTTATTTATTGGAGTTCAGAGTTGCCGAGAGGGAGAGAGATCTTGCGTCTGCAGATTCACTCCCCAGATGACCACAACGACTGGGGCTGTGCCAGCCGGAAGACAACGTCATCTAGGTCTCCGAAGTGAGTGCTGCGATACAAACACATGAGCCATCTCCCACTGTTTTCCCCACGCCATCGGTAGGGGCCCGATCCAAACTGGAGCAGCTGGGACTAAAACTGGCCCCGCTATGGAATGCCAGCATCGCAGCTGGTGGCTTTACCTGCTGTGCCACTGTGTCAATCCTAGACGACTGTTTGCTCGAAGCAGCCCATGCTTGAACTCACACCCAATATGGAATGCCAATATCATGAGCTGCAGCTTAATCCGCTGTGACACAACGCCAAGCCCTAAACCACTTTTTAAAATTGCTCTGCATTTTATTGTTTCTGCTTTTGGTTGTGGATTCAGTTTAAGTAGCAAAGCCACAGAGAAATCAGGAGATTTCAATTTTGGATCACTCCTAGCTCCGACAAAGGCTGCCTATTTGCTTCCATCCAAGATCACCAGCTCGTTGACCCATCGTCAACTGAGTGTGTGTATTTTTTTTAAGCTGGTTCTCAGAGTGACTTTTTGTCTTCATGGAGGTCAATTTTAAAAAGCTGGAATTTGGGGCCCAGCGCCGTGGCCTAGCAGCTAAAGTCCTCGCCTTGAACGCGCCAGGATCCCATATGGGTGCCGGTTCTAATCCAAAGCTTTGGGACCTTGCACCCGCATGGGAGACCCGGAAGAGGTTCCTGGTTCTCGGCTTCGGATCGGCGCAGCACTGGCCGTTGCAGTCACTTGGGGAGTGAATCATCGGTCGGAGGATCTTCCTCTCTGACTCTCCTCCACTCTATATGTCTGACTTTGTAATAAAAATAGATAAATCTTAAAAAAAAAAAAAGCTGGAATTTGGGCAGTTCTAGAAACAGTGGAGGAGCTGGTCAGGTCCAGCCCTGCTGGGCAGCTGCGGTCCTCTGTGGGCAGCGGCATTCCCGGCTGCAGTAGTTGCTGCTCGGAGCCCCCAAGACCCAGGTCCTCCTACTGCTTTTTCACAGTAAATCCTCTCCTTGTATGAAATTGAATTTGCTGTGCCTACACACGCTCCGTGAAATGTGGTGACAGTATTTCTCTCTGCATTGTTAGCCCCCTAGAGACCGGAAGCAAGGAGAGCATCCTTGGAGGTGGTCCTGCCCCTGCACATCCCTTCCATCCCGCCCCAGGCTTGCATGGGCGAGAACAGAAGCGGCAGATGCAACCGAATTCAAGACCAAACCCTTGGCCCACCTCTGTCCCAATCATTACATCCAGAGGCTAGCACGGCAGCTCAACAGGCTAATCCTCTCCCTTCAAGCGCCAGGATCCCATATGGGTGCTGGTTTGTTTCCCAGCTATCCTATTCGCCATCCAGTTCCCTGCTAATCAGCATTGGAGAGGGGCAGAGGTAGTTCAAGTGCTTCTACCCAGGCCGCCCATGTGGGAGACCCAGACGGAGTTTCAGGCTGCTGGTTTCTGCCCTGGCACAGCCTCAGGTGTTGCAGCCACTGGGGGAATGGACGCGTGGACGGATGGAAGATCTCTCTCTCTCTCACTCTCCCTCTCTCTCATTTTGGCTTTCACATACATAAAAATAAACCCTATTCAAAACTGCATGCTAAAAATAAACTTGCAAGCACACAGGCTGTTTAATCATCTCATTAGTTAGTAGTCTCTTGGTTACAAATGACAAAAAGGTGGATATGAAGTGGCTCGTGCCTCCAGGGCAAGCCCCAAGTTTCCATGCCCAGGTGCCAGGGTCTGTAAACCTTAGTTAGCTATGGCTCTGTCGTGCCTGAAACGGAGCAAGGAGGAAGAGAGAGATCAGCTTACACTGGCCACCAGAGGAGTCTGCACAGCACTGTGATGCAAGTTAACCTCGTGTCTAGGAAATGCATTTGAAAGGAACAGAGCAAAAGAAGGCAGTATCGCAAACAATCCTGACCCGATACCAGCATTGTTTACACGGCGTGCCATTCAGTGTGTAAGCAGGCTCTTCGGGAGTATTCTTTCCCCTGCTTTATAAATGAGGAAATGACGCCCACAGCTTATCCAAGGATCCCAAATGAACGAGGGGAAATGCCAATCACAAAATTTGGCCCACAAGTCCACGTTGGATCCCAAGCCCGAATCCCTTACTCTGAGCAGGCAAAAACACAAACCCATCCTACTGTCAGTCCTAATTTGAAATGACCTAAAACAGGGAAGGGGGAAGACCTGTGAAGCTGCCTGGATTCACAGACAAAAGCCATGACCTTCATGGGCCACGTTCAAGGAATCTTCCATCCACCCCACCATGAGAGCGCGAGTCTTGATTCTTTCGGCTTCCCACTTGCTTCAATGCATGCTCTCCATCCAGGTTGGGAACAGCCATCCTGTCTCCATCCTCCTTCCCCTACACCCGAGTTCCAACTGGCCGACGGCATCATTCAGTAACAGCCGGGTAACCCTCCTGGGGTCTTCAGCCTCAGTCTTGCGGCCACTCCATGTCTCCTGTCTTGTCTCCAAGCAGGGGCTCCTCCATTACGCGGCTGGCTCCTGCGCAGTTCAGAGCACGGCTGGGCAGCCAGCAGCCTCTTTCTGATTTATCAGTTTTCCGGGAAGAATAGCTCTTATCCAGTGCACAGTTCTCATACGCCCCGCCCTATGTAGACTCCCACCCAAGGAATTCACACGCAAACTGAGCCTGGTGCCCAAGAAATCCTAGCACGGAGCCCGGGCATGCGCACAACCTGCTCCCACGCTCCCTAACCCGCCAAAGAGGCTGAACTACAACTTCATGAGAGTATGTGTGAGCGCAGCAATAATCTCAAACTTGTAATACTGCTCCCATTCAGTAATGAAAGACAAATGAAATAATAATAACGCCACCTCCATATACACAGAAGGCCCGCTATAAACACGTCCATTCGTGATTTTTCAACTTGGAGAGGGCGTGAGAGCAACAGCTGTTCAGAAAATACCACATTTGCAATTTTCATTGGAATTTTCCCCTAGACCAGCATCTCACTAAAAAATCCTTCATGTCAATGCTGGGCAGCTGCCCCACACTGTGCAACTGGGTTTGGGGGTTCTGTAAGCCAGTGCTTTCAACTTTCAGTATTTTCAACTTAGCCGTGACATTACCAGGATGTAAGGCTCACCGTATGTCAAGGGTCTCTGGGATGGGTAAAAACAAAGCAAGAGGCAGATCTAGATCAGAGTGTAGAGAACTAACCAGACACAACCAGAAGTTTCAGAACTTTGGGCTGGCGCACACACACACACACACACACACACGCTGTCTGTAACACTGAGTTAGAATGTCGGCTGTCCCACTTCCCATCCAGCTCTCTTCTAACATGCCTGGGAAAGCAGCGGAGGATGGCACAAAGCCTTGGCACCTGCACCTGCGTGCGACACCCAGAAGTTCCTGGATCCTGCCCTGGCTTGCCCAGCTCTCACTGCTGTAGCCATTTGAGAAGTGATCCAGTAAAGAGAAAACTTTTTCTCGTCTTTCTGTCCCTCTGTTTTTCTCTCTCTCCCTCTTTCTGTCTCTCCACATTTCAGATAACAAAAAGAATCTTTTAAATAATTCAACTGAGCAACAGGAGAGCACACGGCCTCATTCTCTATGGGAAATGTGCTCTCCAGGGACATTACTCCTTTGAGGTTATGTATGCCCATAACGATTGAATTTTTAATAACAGAAGTGGGTTAATTAACAGATTTTTTTTAAAAGCCTACTTCATTAAATGTTAGCTGTCATTTAGACATAAGACTCCACTGAGAGAAGGAAAAGGGGATTACGGGGAGAGGAGGTGAGAAGAGCCCTTCCGCCACTTTCCTGCCATAGAGGAGCTGCTTGGGGGCGGTCACCAAGCCCCCAGACCCGGCAGAACTGCCGAAGCCCGGGCGTGGAACACAGCCAGCCCTGAATCCAAGCACTGTGGGCCCTGCGCCCTGGCCCAGCCTCTCCGCACCGCTCCTCCTGGGCCATCCCAGGGCAACCTTGGGCCATCCCAGGACAACCTGGGGCCAACCCAGGGCAACCTGGGGCCATCCCAGGACAACCTGGGGCCATACCAGGGCAACCTCGGGCC
Source organism: Ochotona curzoniae (assembly GCF_017591425.1). Taxonomy (NCBI): domain Eukaryota; kingdom Metazoa; phylum Chordata; class Mammalia; order Lagomorpha; family Ochotonidae; genus Ochotona; species Ochotona curzoniae. The sequence continues at coordinate 34,091,653 of NW_024466607.1, read as the reverse complement.
ATCCCAGGACAACCTGGGGCCATCCCAGGGCAACCTCAGGTCAACCCAGGACAACCTGGGGCCATCCCAGGGCAACCTCAGGTCAACCCAGGACAACCTCGGGCCATCCCAGGACAACGTGGAGCCATCCCAGGGCAACCTCAGGCATCCCAGGACAACGTGGAGCCATCCCAGGACAACCTCGGGCCATCCCAGGACAACCTCAGGTCAACCCAGGACAACCTCGGGCCATCCCAGGACAACCTCAGGCCATCCCAGGACAACCTTGAGAGAGGCCATGATCCATTTCAGATGGCTGCAGAGGCCACCGTCTCCCCCTCCTGGTTCTCAGGCCCTTAAGCCCCACCGGCTCTTACATCTCTGAGTCTCACACCTTGAGCTGCCCCAGGAGACGCCCCGTGGCAGTCTCCTCGTGGCTGTTTGTCACATTTCCAGACAGCGGCGCAGGGAGTTGTTGCCATTTTGTATGTTCTTCATTTCCTGCACAAATTAGCCGCCGGCTCCTTCGGCTCGCGGCTCCCCGCTGGGCCGTGCGCATCCTGCCGGTGGAGGAGGTGGCATTTTGGGGTTTCCTGTACGAAACCTTGGTTTATTACAATTTATGCCTTGATTAAAAATGTGCTGTCGGGTGAAACCTAGCTTTCAGGGGGAGGGCTATGTGTAAATTAGTAAGACAAATCAGGTCAAACGTTCCTCATAAAGATTTTGCATATCTGCAGTTCTGAAATGGCTTATGGGCGGCTTCCGGAGTGATGTTGTACAGAGTAAAAGTGACATTTCCCTTGTCAGACGCCAGCAGCAGGGAGAGGCCAGAGCCCTTCCACGGCTCTGTGCCGGTCGCTTCTGTACAGTGACATAACCTGAGCAGCTCTTTAAGTAGTGACACTTCCCGTGGTCCGTCTTGTGTTTGAATTTCAAAGCGGCAGCTTGGATGGGTGTTGTAGCACAGTGCGCCAAACTTGGCATGGAGTTCAGCCTCTGCTTCTGATTCGGCTTTTTGAAAGCGCACCTGCTCAGTCACCCACGCAGCAGTCCAGGACGGAGTCCATGGCTCCCTGCTTTGAGCTATCCCAGCCCTGGCTGTTGCAAGGCATTTGACATTAAGAGAGAAAGTCTGTCCCCTCTCACTGCCACTTGACCTGTAAAATAAGAAGTAAGGCCTGGCACGGTAGCCCAGTGACTGAAGTCTTCACCTTACATGCACTAGGATCCCATGGGGGCTCTAGTTCATGTCCTGGTGGCTCCACTTCCCATCCAGCTCCCTGCTTGTGGCCTGGGAAGGCAGTTGAGAACAGCTCAGGGCCGTGGGACCCTGCACCCGTGTGGGAAACCCGGAGAAGGCTTTTTCGGCTCCTGGCTTCAGATCAGCTCAGCTCTGGTCGTTGCGGTCACTTGGGGAGTGAATCATCAGACAGAAAATCTTCCTCTCTGTCTCTTCTCCTCTCTGTGTTTCTGACTTTCCAATAAAAATAAATAAGTCTCTAAGAAAAGTAAATAAATAAAGCAAAATTAATTAAATATTAAAGCATACATAATAAATAAAAATAAGTAAATACAACTTTATATATGTAAATGGAACTTGATCCTATTTTGCACAAGCGTTGAAATCCTCTTTGGCAAGCGTCTGCCCGGCTCTAAAAGCACCCGGCGCATTGTATCTCAGCGCCTTGAAGGAACAAGGGCTCGCCCCTCTGCGTGCACGCCAGGCCTGGACGTCGAGGCACTCAGCAAGCAGCATCCCTGAAAAGCCAGTTCGCTCTCACTGATTCTTTGGTCTTCACTGGTTGCCATATGCCCGTGGCTCCTTGCAGCCCAAGGTACTGGAGGGAACAGATCCTGCCTCCTTCTGCTTTTTAGCCCCAGAAGCCAGCACAGAGGCCCCCAACACTTTATTTTTAATCTCCAACTCTGCCCTCAGGTATTGTGGAAGGTAAGCCACCAGGGAGGGGAAAAGGCATATGGCATTTCCGCCTGCACTAACCTTACCAGTTATTTCTAGAACAGTGACAAAAACAGCACCAAGTCTGGAGGTTGAATGTGCTACTGTACCTCATGTCATTCCCTCAACAGCCGTTGGAATAGGGTTCTTGCTCCCATTTTACAGGCAGGAAGACTGAGGCTCCGAGGAGGACCAGCTCCTGCCCTGGTGATCATCCAAGGGGAGGTGGGGGCCGAGTCATGATGCTAACCCAAGCCCATGCAATGCACGGGTTCATGCTAAGACCACAGGAATAAGAGACACAACAGCAGTACGCCATGGAGACAACACATCCCATGCTGACAAAGCCCCATCCCGGGGACTTTTATAAAAAACAAACTCAGAAAAAGAAATAAAGCAGGGATTCCAGGAGCTCCGCCCACCTGCGCAGGACCCACCCTCAGTCCGGTCTCCGCTTTCCCCCAGGTTCCAACGAGGCATGTGTTAGCTCTGGGGAACGCAACCAGCCGTCAAATGTCCTGACGCTCCAGCCGCCACCCCCCCCCCCCGGGAGCTCACCGTGGGGAGCAGGTGGGCCTGGGTCCCCTCTTTCCCCTCCCTGCTGAGAGCCAATTTGAGGAGTCACGCCCACAGTGACTCGCCCTCCCCCATGGACCAGCTTCCACTCTGACAGCGCAATGTGGAGCTTCAAAAAAGCTCTTAGCAAATTGGAAGTAAAAGATAAATTTGGGGCAAGCAATTAGCCCAGCAGTGAACATGCCAACCCAGAGGCCGCAGCATGTGCTGGCATGCCAGGTTTGCTCCCAGCTCTGACTTGGGGACCCCAAAAGGCAGTAAGTGACAGGAGATGAGTCCCTGAGCCCCACATGGGCGACACGGATGAAGTCCATGACTTAGAACTGCACCTGCCCACCTAACAGAGCCTATAGAATATATCACAAAATAGTAATAATAATAATAATAAATATTAAAAAAAAGAAGTGAGCAGAGGATGAATGAGTTATCTGTTTCTTTTTAAAGGTTTTTTTTTTTTAAGATTCTTTTATTTTTATTGAAAGGCGGATTATAGAGAGAGGTTTATAAAGGCGGATTATAGAGGAAATACGCAGAGATTCTCCACTTGTTGATTCACTCCCCAAGTGGCTGCAACGGCTGGAGCTGAGCTGATCCAAAGCCAGGAGCCAGGAGCTTCTTCCGGGTCTCCCATGCAGGTGCAGGGTCCCAAGGCTTTGGGCCGTCCTCTGCTGCCTTCCCAGGCCACAAGCAGGGAGCTGGAAGGGAAGTGGAGCAGGTGGGATACCTACCAGTGCCCACATGAGATGCCGGCACTGCAGGTGGAGGATCAGCTTGCAATGCCACTACATTGGCCTGCCACAGTCTCTCTCTCTCTCTCTCTCTCTCTCTCTCTCTTTGTTTTAGTTACCTTACATATCAGAGTCTAAAGGTAGACATTTCAAAGTGGACTCTGGGCTCCAGAATGCCTTAAAACCAGCTTCTGCACTCCAGATCTCACATTGAACATTCCACATAAAACAATCTGACATCTGCAAAACAATTTTTCTTCAGCCTTTATTGAAAACTGGGTCAGAGACAACGTTTGCCCGAGGAAAGAGAGCTTGGCGGCCTTTCACAGCCACCTGAATGTGGATTTCCTCCAAACTTCACCAAAACTCACTGGTCTGCCCTGATCTAACAACAAATGCTTACGCAAATTGTCTTAGGCGTGATAATGTTTGCACCGTGTAATTACTGGATTTAGTTCATTTACCATTTCACGCATTTAACTGATGTTTTCTGTCGCCACTGACACAGGTGTGGGACCCAGGGGGTCCCCTCTTGGCAAGCAGAGGACTGGTGCCTGGGGACCGTGAGCTCAGAAGAGTAACCCACTCAGGGTGGGACAGCGTGAAGGAGGTGTCCAACAGCTCTTCCCCATGTGGTCAGTGTGCGTGGTCAGCGTGCGGGGCAGGTGTTCAGCCTCGTCATTAGATTGCCCACATCAGAGGCCAGGGAAGTACAGGGAGGTGCTGGCTTGCCTCGCTGGGACCCTCCTGCATCTGGGGGAGTCCTGGGTTGAGTTTCCAGCTCCCAGCTTCACTCCGGGCTTCCTGGAGACGTGAGCCAGCAGGTAAAGTCGCGCTCATTCTCTCTCCTGACTGTCTGGTCTCTCTCCAACCCCTGCGTGCCATCTGTCCTCGCAATCCAAGGACAATGAATGCATTTATGTATATACACCCAACAGGGGACCCCTGTGCCTCCCTGCTCCTGCTAACAACTGCACAGGATCAACTTGCTGTTATCACCGGCAGATAAAGAGCTGAGGACCACAAAGGTTAAGTGACTTGTCCGGCTTCACACAGCTAAGAAGGAGGAGGAGGAGGCAGCAGAGAAGAAGAAGGAAAAGACACTAACATGCGACTAGATTAACTGATGGTAGGGGTGTGTGTGTGTACAAGAATAAAATTCAGACCATCCAAAGGGATGCAGGAGGGATCACAACCCAACACAGATGAGCCTAGGGCTCCAAAGAGGGGGGTGATCCAGCATGCCCCCTCCTCGGGGGACACAGATGGGCTCCGACATGGGGACACCCACTGGCCATCCCCACCCGGGTGCAATGCCAGCAGGGGTTCCAGGGATTCTTGGCTGATTGGCACCCACACGGCCACCGTCAGCAGCCAGAGGAGGATGGTCGGCACCTGCACGGCCCGGGGTGTCATGGATGCCCTCTGTGTCTAACCTTCCAGGTGGTACCCAAGGTGGGAGCAGCCCCCTGGGTTACAAACACAAGAGCCAGGCACATACGCCCACCTGAGCAGCAGGAAGCAGCCGGCTGGCAGGAGGAGGTGCGCAGTGGGCATTGATCCACCAGACCAGCTGAGACCCACCCCCTCTAGCCCACGGGTCCCAGGATAAAGCAGGAGGAAGCTCAGGCCCTCCAAGCCAACAGGCGATCCCCTCCCGGGCTCCGTGGAGTTCAACTCAGTCCCCAGGACCAGGTCAGACTTAAAATGCAGCTCATTTTCGTGTTGGGATTCATCAAGATGGTGCGACACCAGGGACAGCACTGAGACACAGCGGTTTGTCTTGAGAGCAAGGATTTGGGGACAGGAATCATATCCCCTAGTGCTAAGTGTCCCATGCGGTACAGGTCCCTGCAGCAGGTGACGGGAATTGCTGAGCTGAGGGCCGCGCTCATCCGAGCTTGGCAAAGGCTGTTTTTTCTGTCCACTTTTGTTGACTGCAAGTGCACAGATCCAAGGCTCTGAGAAGTCCTGCTGAAGTGTCTGCAGCCCAAGCCGTCTCAAAGCCAAACGGAGTTCGGAAGCAACAGACCTGAGCTCAGGGCCAGGGCAAGGCAAGGGGAGATGAAGGCTGGCCCTAGCAGCTAAAACTCTGGCTGAGCCCCTGCTTGTGGTACCAACATCCCACTTGGGTGCCGGTTCGAGTCCCGGCTGCTCCGTTTCCCATCCAGCTCCTTGCTACAGACCTGGGAAAGCAGCAGAGGATGGACCAAAGCCTGGACACCCTGCACTTACGTGAGAGACCCTGAGTATCTGATGCTCATTTGAGGAGTGAGCCAGCAGAAGGAAGATCTCTTTATAACTCTTTCAAATAAGTCTTTAAAAAAAAAAAAAAGGAAAATGACTGGATACTTGCATCCCAGCTCCACCTGCCTAAGTCATCTGGAAGACCCAGATTCAGTTTCCTGCCCTCTGTACCAGCCTGGGCCAGTCCTGGCCGTTGCTAATAACAGGAGTAAACCAGCACCTGACCGTGCTATCTTGTTCTCTCTCCAATAAATAAATGTAGAAAGAAAATGAGTGACGGCAAGCTGTGGGGTCAGCATCAGATTCTGCCACAGGCTGTGTGACACTAGGAAAGTGGTCTACCCTCTCTTGGCCCCAGTGTCCTCCTCAGGGCCACTGGCCAAGGTCACAGAGACGCGGTGGCTTCCCACAGTCAGTGCAGATAAGGCCAATGCTATCATGCGTCCACACTCAGTGGCGGCCGGGCACACTACATGGCTCTGGGTCCCCACTGGGTGCGGTCCGGGTGAACGCCCCCTTTGGACCAGGATGCTAAGCTTTTGCCGTGAGCAGGACAGCATCTGGCCACACCTTCAGAGTGGCCCGGGCCGTGAACCCCGATGTTGGAGCTGGCAGGGCAGGGAGTTCTGCCTGAGGTGCCTGATGTCTTTCATGGACCACATCCCCAGAGGCAGAGTCCCTTGGCATTGGTTACCAGAGGCAGAGCAGACAGAATCAAGAGGGAGGTCCAGCTGCCTGCCGTTGCCTCATGTCAAGGGGACAGAAACGTGGCTGGCAGACAGGACTGCTTGCCGGCAGCTCAGCGCCTCACTCACACACCCTCCGCCAGGAAGCCTCCTGCCACGGTGACCCTGGCGGCGTCTTGCTCATCCCTCTGCAGGTGCAGGGCTTAAACAAGACACCAGACATGAGGGTGCCAGCTTCTGTGCCCACGCTCAGACAGATGGAGGAACCCAGAGACGATGAGAATAAAGAGGGAACTGGCAGCTGAGCCTTCCTTTGGGAATCAGGCCGGCCAGCCAGGATGAATTAAATGTTTATAAAAAGAAAAAAAAAAAAAAGGCGGAATGAGCTGGCCTCCAGCCCCAGGCCCGTCTTGCATCTGACAGTGGCACATGTGTCTGCAGAGGCCCATAGGGTCTGCCTGGCCCGGTCCCTGCCTCCCGGCCTCGCCCACTGTGCGACAGCCTGCCCTGCCTGCTTGGGGTCCAAGCTCTCACCCACACTGCCCTCAGGACCTTTGCACAGACCAGACCTTCTGTCCAAAGTGCAATTTACCACGTCCTCCTGTGGATGGACACTTGTCCTCCTCAGTTATCGGTCAAGTTCAAGTGCACATCCATCTTCCTTGTTACCTTCACCAGACACCCTAGGCAGACTTCCTCTCCACCTGCCCCCCAGGCAGTCCACCTCACACACGCCCCCTCCCGCACCCTGCCCGGCTCCACGGTTCTCTGCAAGCCATCCCATCTTCCTTGGTTTTTATTCTGTTTTCCTGTGAGCTCTCCGGGGATGGGGTTTGTCTCCTGGTTCCTATTTGTAATCCCATCACGTCCACCTGCTGAGGAAGGGAGTGGAGTCTCCCAGCCCTGATTCCATCTCGCCCACTCTGCCACCACCACGGGCCCCTCAACGCCCTCCCTAACCCAGCTCTTGCTCTTAAAACGAGTGGGGAGGCAGGTTGGAGCACCGCAGTTAAGCCTTGCATTCCATTCCAGAGGGTCAGGCTCAAATCCCACTTCCTCCACTGCCTTCCAGGGGCTGGGGAGACAGCAGCGATCACTCAAGCCCTTGGGACCCTGCCACGCACCCATCCACGTGGGAGACGGCCTGGATGGCGTGCTGGGCTCCTGACTTTGGTCTGGCTCCGCTCTGCTTGCGGGAGGCATTTGGGGAATGAACCGCAACACATGAGAGTCCTCGGTTGATCTGTCTGTACTTCTCTGCCTTTCAAAAAAAAGTGAAAATCAATGAAAGTTTAAAAAAAAAGTGATTCTGACAAAGCACCCTACTCGCCAGCACGACCAGCCTCGCCTGCCACCTGGGCAGAGTCCTATGGGACCACTACTCCCCAGAGGACACCCACACATCAGCTACCGCTGCCTCCTGGGGTCCTTCACAGAGGCCCCCAGCTGCGTCATTAATTCTACCCAGATCGGACCCAGCGCAAGCACCCTTGGGGCTGCGACAGATCCCTGAAGACCACTCTAGGAACCAAAATGGTGTGGATGGTCACTTCTTCATAGCCCTGCTCCAAAATCCACTTTTAGCAAGTACTGGGACCTCCGAGGCAGGTCCTGGCTCTGGAAGGCAGCAAAGCGAGCACCACCCTCGCCACCAGGGGTTCCAGCACACCTGGTCCAGCCCCATGAGCGGACCAGGGCACTAACGACGCTCAGGACTTCCTGTGCGCATCACTGGATGTGTCTCCCATTGGATTCCCAAATGCCCAGCCAGGGCCCTCTCGCCGGGACTCCTGGTCCTGCCTGCCCAGCCTGCCCAGCCTGCCCAGCCTGCCCAGCCTTAACCTGCAGTGACCAAGAGGCCCCAGCGGTCAGCCAGGCAGCGTGCCCCCTCTAGCGGACATCATTTAAACTGCAGCAGCAGCAGCTCCTACTGCACCCACCTGCTCCTGGGGGAGCAAGCAGAGCTTGTGCTGCGGCCGCATGAAAGAAAACCCCTCCCTCCGCGACTTTCATAAAGTTGTGTGGGGGAGGGATGTGGGTATGAATACCGGGGCCATATCCTTGGATCTTTGGGATTTCAAAGCAAAACTTGCCATGCCTTGAGGGCGGGGGAGGAGAGCTGCTTCCCGCGCGGTGGCGGCTGCCAATGGTGTCTTTGATGGCTCCAGTGCAGGGGAGATTTCCCTGGAAATCCACCGAGGCTGGGAGTGAAGGGAAGCTGAGGCTTGGGGCAGAAGGGAGGGGCGGGGATCCTGCTGCCAAGCCCGAGACAGGTGGCGGGAAGGCCACAGTCGTTTCAGTGAGGTGGGCAGGGGGAGGAGAAGGAAGGTCGGAGGCTTGCCAAGATCAACTCTCTGGGGAGATCCCGCCAAGTCCACTCCTCCTGTGAGCTCCTGACTACTCCCATCCAGGCACCTGCTAAGGCACCTGGGAAAGCAGCAGAAGGCGACCCTGCACCCACATGGGAGACCCAGATGCAGCTTCCGGCTTCTGGCTTTAGTCTGGCCCAGTTGCATCCATTTGGGAGTGGACTAGCAGATGAAAGATTTCTTTATCACTCTTTCAAATTAAAAAAAAAAAAGTATTCTTTAACAAGAAAACAACACCACACACACAGAGTCTACAGCCACAGAGAGCAGGTGGTTGGCACAGAGCCCAAGCCAGTGCCTGGATTGCCCACATCGGCATGCCCGCTTCAAGGCCTGGCTCCTGCAGTTCCACCCCAGTTCCCTGCTAATGTGCCTGGGAAAGCAAGAGAGGACAGGCTCCCGTTACAAGCATCATTCAAGAAGAGGATCCAATGCTTTCGTGTGCACCTGTCCCACGTCCAGCAAGTCCCACGCGGCCCTACCAGAAGCCGCCGTTGTGCATCCTAGAGTGTGGCAGCTTCAGGCATGCGTGTGTGGGTCTTACGCACTCCTAGACAGCGAGCATTTGTAAATGAGACAGCCCACAGCCCCTACACCCGGGCCATCCGGCACACAGCAGGTGCTGAGGCAGGGCAAGCGTGGTCTGTTCAATGGTTTACAGATAACTTCGCCACATCTGGGAGGGAATGAGGTGGGAGGGCCACACCACAACTCAAATCCCCACCTGAGACTGAACCAGGGAACGGAAGATCTCTCTCCTTCGCTCTCTTTTTCCCTGTCTCTCCCTCTCATTCTTTCATTCTGCTTTCCAAACAAGTAAAAAATAAATTTTAAAAACTCTTAACAATTCAGTTTTCAGATAAAGCATCAAGCATCATTTTTAGTGCACATATGTCCCCAACAGCTCATGGGAGAAACTTATACTTCCACATGGGCCTGTGCAGTGGCTCAACTGGTTAATCCTTCCCCTGCCAGTGCATCCTCCAGGATCCCATATGGGCACCAGTTCGTATCCCAGCTGCTCCACTTCCCATCCAGCTCCCTGCTAGTAGCCTGGGAAAGTAGCTGAGGGCAGTCCAAACGTGGGAGACCCAGAAGAAGCTCCTGGCTCCTGGCTTTGCATCAGCTCAGCTCTGGTTGAGTGAACCAGCGCATGAGCTTTCGATTTCTCATTCTGTCTGTAAATCTGGCTTTCCAACAGCCAATAAATAAAAAGCTCATCCCAATGAAAATGTAACTGAAATTCTAATTTAACTGGGCACCTTGTATTCCATCTGGCAGCTCTGGGGTACCCCACCCACACCCCACGCCCCCCCCCGTCTGCACACAGACTTGCTCTCATCATGCCCTGTGCCCACCGTTGGACGTTTTTGGCTCTCATGGGCCTCCCAGTGCTTGGGCATTGCCTGTTTGTGCAGACGCACGGGCAGCGCGGGGTGCCCGGATCACAGTGTCATGAGCAGCCCTCTGCCGAGCATGGCATCAGCAGCGTACTCAGCGGCTTTAAACATGCCGAAGCTGGCTGAATGACTTGGTCACAGGCCAGGCCTGTCATTGTCTCCTGGGACTGGACACGCATGTGCGTCCCTCATCGCTGGGTGCAGAGTTTGACCAAAACCATGGAGGACAAGGCCAAGGCCTTCTATGCCCCATCACCTGAAGACCACTGCCCTGTGACCTTGACCTTCAGACACACTGACGGGCATCACCTTAGTTCAAGCTGCAGGCCCAGTGAGCTGTCCCAAACCCAGCGCTAAAAGCCAGACGTTGTCTTCTTCCCACAGATCCTGTGATCCGTGCTGGAGTGTGTGTTAGCAGGTTCCGTGCCACACGTGAACTGACACCAAGCAGTCTGTGGGAAATACAATTAAAAGACAAGATTTAGGGGTGGGAAGGGGACTGTGGCGTAGCACGCTAAGCCTCTGCCTCTGACACCAGAATCATATATAGGCACTGCTTGGTTCAAGTCCCAGCTGTACCACTTTCCATCCAGCTTCCTGCTAATGTTCCGGGGAAGGCAGCAGAGGATGGCTCAAGTTCTTGGTACCCTGAACCCATGAGGGGGACCCAGAAGAAGTTTCAGGCTCCTGGCTTGTGTCCGTCCCCACTGTGGTCACTATGGCCATTTGTGGAGTGAGCCAGAGGCTGGGGGGACCTCTCTCTCAAATCTGCCTTTCAAATAAATAAATAGTGTCAAAAATGAGTGAATAAATGGGCTGTAAACTCAGCTTCCAGAAATTTCAGTGTAAGGTGCTACAGGGTGCTTGGGTGGTTGGTCTCCAAGCGGCTTCTAGCGGCCCTGCTCCCGGTTGCTCGGCTGCACCTGACCCTGGGTCTATACCTGACCCTGGGTCTGCACCTGACCCTGGGTCTACATCTGACCCTGGGACTGCACCTGACCCTGGATCTGCACCTGACCCTGGATCTGCACCTGACCCTGGCGTGTACCCCGCTCCTTTCCCATCTCGTCCTGGTCCTGCTGCACGCTGCTCCGGGTTTTCCCTGCACGGCCCTAACGACCGCGCTCCAAAACGTGTCCCCGCAATCTCCTGCTGTGGCTACGGTGACGCCTGCAGAGCTGTTCTGTTTTGACGGCGCTGTCACTTCTCAAAAGGCATCTTGGACTGAAAAGGGACACGAGCTTTTTCCCTTGTGCGTTGTTTGAAACGCCACCACCATCTTGCAATTACACAAATGCCCACTGGAGGGCACCATGAGGCCGCACTTCTGCTCCCGGCAAAGCAAGTGGGAAATTCAAAACTCCGGATCCTTTTTCTTATTCTCCTACCAGGAACTACATTTCTCTGTGATAACACAACCTGTTATTATTATTGTTGTTGTTGCTGCTGCTGTTATTATTAGATAATTTCTTTCTAGATATTAATATTTTTATCATGAATAAGTAACTGGAAATCTATCCCAGCTCCTAGGAGATTTACAAAAGAAATTTCTTTATCCAAAGATGCTTTGTCCTCAGTGAGCCAGGGTTGACTGAGTGCACAGCTCATCAGCTGTAAGGATAAACTGAGGGCCAAGTTGTGGCTTAGCCACATGATGGCTGGGTTGGGTCCTGGCTGCTCCACTTCTGATCCAGTTTAATGTGTCCAATACGCAGCACAATATAGCCCTAATCCTTGGGACTTTGCTGTCCCACACAGGGGACACCTCCCAGGTTCTGACTTTCGCTCACAGCTGTTTGGGATTTTTTTTTTTTAATGATTTTTTGAGTCACTAAAGTAAACTGCTAAGGGAAGATCAGACCTCCCCTCGGTCACGGAGATCCAGTCCCGTCTGTGTAAGTCACACCAAGATGAGCCTGAAGTGTGAATGACAAAAACAAGCAAAGTCAGGTCTGGAAATCTTGGACAAGGAAGAGCAGCGGGGAGGGCCCCACTGGAACAGAAAGTCCCGGGACACCCATTGTCTTGCCACAGTGGCTCAGCACAGGCACGGAGGGCAGATAGCCCGGGAGCCCCCACGCCTCGCCACAGGACATGGGCAGTAGAGTGAAGCAACGCGACACACATGGGGCCCTGAAGACACACTTAGACCCTACCTCACACCACACACGTCGGGGGAGCAGTGCTTCATGCAAGATATGAGGACCGGTGCTGTGGCCAAAAGGCTGTTGCGCTCACTTGGGGAGTGAATCATCGGACGGAAGATCTTCCTCTCTGTCTCTCCTCCTCTCTGTATATCTGACTTTCCAATAAACAAATAAATCTTAAAAAAAAAAAAAAAAAGAGGGCCCGGCGCGGTGGCGCAAGTGGTTAAGGTCCTCGCCTTGCACGCCCGGGATCCCATATGGGCGCCGGTTCTATCCCAGCAGCCCCGCTTCCCTTCCAGCTCCCTGCCTGTGGCCAGGGAAAGCAGTCGAGGACGGCCCAAAGCTTTGGGAACCTGCACCCGCGTGGGAGACCCGGAAGAGGCTCCTGGCTTCGGATCGGCATAGTATCGGCAGTTGCGCTCACTTGGGGAGTGAATCATCGGACAGAAGATCTTCCTCTCTGTCTCTCCTCTCTGTAAATCCGCCTTTCCAATAAAAAAATAATAAAAATAAATCTTTAAAAAAAAAAAAAGAAACTACAATTGTAACTCGTTTCAAGAACAGCTAATGTCTACCATGGAGAAAAAAGTCTGAAGAAAATTCTGAATTTTTTTCCTTTAGAGATTTATATATTGATTTGGAAGGCAGAGTTAGAGAGAGAGAAGGAGAAGGAGAGACTGATTTTCCATCTTTTGGCTCACTGCCCAAAGGGCCACAAAGCCGGGAGTCAGGAGCTACTTCCGGGTCTCCCAAGTGGGTGCAGGGGTCCACCCTCCGCTGCTTTTCTGGGCCATTAGCAAGGAGCTGGGTAGAAAGTAGAGCAGCCAGGACTCAAAATGATACCCATCAGGGATGCCAACACCATGGGTGTGGCTTTTACCAGCTGTGCCACATCAGCAGCCCCAAGAAAAATCTAGAATTTTCCAGTCTATCCAATGAAAAAGGCCTGTAACCCAACCGGAGAGTGGGCAAAGCTCAGGAATCGAGAGGTTTCAGGGAAACACCAACAGCCCTCTGACACCACTGCGGATTTGGAAGGGACTGTCCCAACCGCCCAGGCAGTCAGCCGCCTCCTTTTCTTTCTCTGGTAATGCACCCTGCAGACACTTCACCAAGAACTGCAGAAGCCAGACTGAAAAACCGTGGAGCACACAGCCCCACGGACACAGCCAAGAACAAGGGTGAACGAGGGGCAGCCGAGTGTACTCAGTGAAGAACGCCAGCTGGGCAGTGTCACCCCGGAGAGCAAGGGCCACGGGGCCATGAATTCTGATGGGCATATAGTTGCATCAGAAAACACTGACAGAAAAACAAAACTGGCTGGTGGCCGGCACTATGGCTCAATCCTACTGGCTAAATCCTTGCCTTCCAGATGCTGGGATCACATACGGACACCTGTTCTTGTACTAGCTGCTCTACTTCCCATCCAGCTCCCTGCCTGCGGCCTGGGAAAGCAGCAGGGGATGGCCCAAAGCTTTGGGACCCTGCACCTGCTTGGGAGACCTGGAGGAAGATCCTGGCTCCTGGTTTCAGATTAGCTCAGCTCTAGCTGTGGTGGCTACTTGGGGAGTAAACCAGAGGATTTAAGATCTTTATCTCTTCTCTGTTAATTTGCCTTTCCAATTAAAAAAGGAAGGAAGGAAGGAAAGAAGGAAGGAAGGAAGGAAGGAAGGAAGGAAGGAAGGAAGGAAGGAAGGAAGGGAGGAAGGGAGGAAGGGAGGAAGGGAGGAAGGGAGGAAGGGAGGAAGGGAGGAAGGGAGGAAGGGAGGAAGGGAGGAAGGGAGGAAGGAGATGGCTGTACGTCCAGGGTTTAGGAGGGACAGTGACAATATAATGAGGGACAGGGTGGGCCCAGCAGCTTCACAACATCTTTATGAGTTGATTTTTTCAAAGATTTATTTATTTTACTTGAAAGGCAGATTTCTTTTTAACAGATATCTTCCATCTTCTGATTCACTCTCCAAATGGCTGTTAACAGCTTTAACTTGACCAATCTGAAGCCAGGAGCAAGGAGCCTCTTCCGGGTCTCCCACACAGGTACAGGATCCCAAGGCTTTGGGCAGTCCTCGACTGCTTTCCCAGGCCACATGCAGGGAGCTGGATGGGAAGTGCAGCCTCCAGGACACAAACCAAGGCCAGTGTAGGATGCTGGGGCTTCCAGCTGAGCCATCGCATTGGGCCCAGTCTAAAAAAAAAATGGAGATGGGCATTTAAGATGCCAAGAAGGAAGGCCCAAGTCCCATCACCCAGCACAAGGCTCTAAATCCCCAGCTCTGGGGTCTTGCTAGTGCAGACCCTTAAGACATGGCTCAAGAAATGGGCTTGAGCCACCCATGCCACGTCTGCCCCAGGCACTTGGGGTGTGAATCAGTAGATGAGACTTACATATTTTCTAAATCAAAAAATTAAAATACAGAAAGGGATCGTGATCTCCCTGGTTTATTTGAGAAGACTTTTACTCAGCTCCGCCCTAGAGTAGCAGGCAACGTCGACTGCTACACTCTTAAATATGTGCCTCTCCACATCTTCAAGGCACTGCCCCTGGTGCCATGGCCAACAGGGCGGCACCGTCAGTAAGAAGCCACTTGTAATCACTACTGAAGACATATGTGTGCGGAGAGAGTGACTGGGGAATGAGAACCCACTCAAGATGCAAGTATGTTTGCAGAGGCCCCTGGTAAGGGGTGGGTACGGCACACCCAACTGTCAGTCACGCCACACACACCTGGGACAACCACCCTGTCCCTTGCTTCATCCGTAGCTCCACCCTGGTCTCCTCTCTCTCACAAACACACACACATTCTATTTCAGAGTGACAGATAAATGGGGCTGGAGCTGGCTGAGATGAGGAAGCAAGAGCTTCGTCTGGGTCTCCCACACGGGTGCCGGGTCCCAAGCACTTAGGCTATATTCTTGAGCTGCTTTCCCCGCCCGTCAGCAGGCAGCTGTATGGAAGTGGAGCCACCAGAACTGGAACGGTCATGCTGGTGTTACAGGTGGCAGCAACTCACCATGCTGGACAGACTGCACTCAGACCCAGCCTCGGCACGCCCCTTCCTGGAGGCCCGGCAGCAGCAGCCCACACCCAGGAACTCCGGCTTGGTGCCTTGGTCCTTGTGGCAGCGACAACTCAACTGGACTGAGCCAAAGGGAAAGTCCCGACCCGTACAGGAAGCTACGTTCACTGTAGGGTGGTCATCGGTTCCAGCAAACAGGGCCGGGTGAGCACAGGGAAAGAGGCCAACTCCACACATCCCCACACCAAGCTGAGCCAACAATGGCCACAAAAGCTAAGATCACTTAAAGGGGCCTGGGAGCTGTGCAAACGGACAGAGCTTTCAAGGCCCCCACCTGAATTGTCATAAAAAAAGAGGAAGGGAAAAGGCCGGCTGTGCATCTCAGCATGTGCTGTGTACGTTCGCTACTGCAGAGGGAGGTGCAGGATGGTGCCGAGGTGCCACCTGTCGCACACCCCCAAGGCAGGGCCAATAGTTGCCCTCTTAATGACTAACTCTCCTGGCAGCCAAGAAAGGCCTATCTGGTTTGCACGAGGAAAAACCCACCCAACCGACAGCAGAGCTGGGACTCAAACCAAGAATCCGTCTCCAAAACCCTTGGTTGATGGCTTGTAAGGGAACAGGGTGGCTGTTACAGTCAAGGGATTTGGAGCCGGAACAGTTGGACCAGAGTATCTGCTACTGTGTTCGACTTGAAATTCTTTGTTGGATGTAAATTAGTCTAATTTTCAAAATAAATCTCAACTTCAAAGTATCTAGCTGGAAAGTAGCTTTCATTCAACAGGAATGAGAAGCTGAAATGGGACTGGGTTCCTTTCTAATGCACCTCAGAAGGTGGCAGAAGGGTCCCTGGCCCCCATGTGCAGCTCCAGGCTCCCGCTGTCAGGCTGGCCCGGGCCTGGCTGTTGCAGCCATTTGGGAGAGAAGTAGCAGAGACCTCTACTACATGGTACTAACGGCAGTCCTCAGCTCCCCTGGGGCTCGACTGTCTCGGTACACAGCAGAATCCAGAGTTTATACGACCCCCCCTCCTCTTGCAGTCATGAAGGAAGATTTCTAGACCACTCTGATAAAAGCTGATGTGGCCATGTGAGCGGTAGATGAACTTCCTCCGGGTCAGCCTGAACGCTGTCTGGCTAAGCTCCACGAGCCCACGGGGGTCAGGCTTGTGCCCTCCCTGCCAGCAGCCCCAGCGGTCCTGCACCGGCCCCCTCCCTACAGAACTCTGAGGAGGGTGGAGAGGCAGCGGCAGTGGTGATGATGACGGAAATAAGTGGATTCCACACGTGAAGGTTATCTTCTAATTTATACTTTATTGTATTATGAAAATAACACATTTATTTGGCAAAGTAATCTAGGTTCCGAGTTGAAATGAAATTCTTAAGTGTACTGATTATTTCTTAAACGTGAATTAGATGTATTCTAACCAATACATACTTGCATTCTTATAAGTAGGCCAACAACCAAGCAAACCTAACCGTAATACTTTCATATGAAATTACAGATGTTTTTGCATTCATCCATTTTTATGATCAGCACATATCGCAAGAGAAATGACCTTCATTCCATCCAACCAATGTACGTAAGAAACTCCTCTTCAAAAAAAAAAAAAAAAAAAAAAAAAAAAAAAATGTGAACTACCCCCAATTTTTATTTCCTTTGGTTCTACAAGCTGCATTTGCATCCTCACCACAAGCTACATTTTTTCACAAACATTGTAGCAGCTTTAGATTCTGCCCAGGTACCTTTGTAAGTAAGCTAGTATATTACATTTACACTATTTGAGAAATTGCTGATTTTACAAATGCAAAAATGCATACATACATGCCTATCTACACTGGCAAAATAAAGTCCTCTGACCTCACGCTGGGAGAGGCCACGTCTCCAGCCCATGGCTGCTGGGACTCCCCTGCCAGCCAGAGGACCCACGTAATGGCACCCAAATGGCAACTGGGTGCTGCAGCCATACGTGACAGGTGTAGTTAAAACAAACCTCATGTGGATTAGTCAAATCTAATCAACATTGAAAACAGGACATGTTCACTACTTTATTTCTGTTCTGCTACAACTTGAGAAATGAAAACATGGGAGTTTGCAAAAACGTATGAAGAGGTTTTCACTTGAAGAGGGAAATGTGCTAAGAACACATCACATACACTCTCTCTTCGTAAGCGTCTTCTGATTCCTGCGACGTTGGGTTCAGAGACAAAGTGCCTTTACCCACCAAGGTCTTCACTCTTCACATGGATCTTTTAATAGGACTTTGCTTGATGTGTGTTAACAAACTGTGCCTAAAACAAGCCTTTTAAAAACTCACAAATGAGTCAGAACTGGCATTTTCATTCAGGAGAGTCTGCATTAAGTGGACGTAGGCATACTTGTGGAAACCTGCTCCCCAGTGGCCATCAGCATCTGAAGCAAGCTCAACAAGGTCTCCCATCTCTACCACAGGAGTCCAGCTATCTTCAAAATGACGCTCCACTAGCATTCTAGTTATCTGCATCAACAGCAACAGCTTAGATCTATGATCAACGAATGAGTATCTAATAAATATTAACACTATTAAACTACAGATTAAAATGCAGGATTTCTCATAGAGTTAAGTGGTGTCATTGTGGTACATTCACCATCATTGTACTTTATTTAATAAAGAACTACATTTGCCCTTGCAAAAAATAGCTAATTGCAAGTTTACAAATAAAACCACAGACCTCAAAAGTCATGATGTTAAATATCCAACTTAGAACCAATGAAAACAAACGGACGACGTTTACAAATGGTCCATGGCACAATTAAAATAAAAAATATCAAAAGGTCACAGGATCTTAAAGAACACGTTTATTGACAGGAATTTCATAAATATCCTAAAGAAAATCTCAAAAGTTTCCAAACTTAAAATGCTTAAAATCTGTTCTCACTGGCAAAATATCACTTGATAAAATTAATAGGTCATTACAAATGAATGTCACATGTAAGATTAACTTTATAATATTTTTGCAAAAAAATTTTAAAAATTTACAGTGTTTGCTTTTACTCCTATTGGGTACAGTAACTCATTTCAGTTTTTATTTCAACTGTTAGACATATTCATAAATATATTTAACTAGTTGCTGTGAGCAAGTCAGTAGTATGTTATTATCCTACAAACATAAATGGATCCAAATCACTTTGGTATTTTTAGTCACAGCAAGTTTAGTTGTTAAAATGCAAAATTTTGTAATCTCTCTCTAAATTTCCCAAATATGAGACAAGGTTAGGAATTCTTTTCCTCATTTTTCTAAGTTCATCTGTGTACTTCAGGTTTCTGACACTAAAAAAGGTGTTCTCACATTTTGATAAAAATGTACTCCAATATTTTATAACATTAATATTTATTGCTTTATATGAATACTGTATTGAAAGCCCAAGCATTCAGTTTACACACAGAAATTGTACAATGATATACCGCTTCACAAAGGCAGTGAACACAGGACAGCCTACAAAATCTACTTTACACAAATTTAAAAATTCTAAATATCAAAAAGTACAGCTGAGGAAACAGGTATAAATTTGGCAGCCAGTAATTTTGACAGGGAAGTTGCAGCTCGCATAACTTTTAAATATGTGAATTTTAAAATGCTGAGTTTAGAGTAATCATTGTGCTTTGTGTTGATTTGAAAAATATAACACTGGCTGTCAAAGAAGTATGTTCAAAAATATTTAATTCACTTCAAAATGTCATACAAATTATGGTGGTTTCTATGCACCCCTAACACCCTACTTAGCTCAGGGACATTACTAAAGCAATATATTAATTTTTCCAGTACAGTGGTGTTTCTTACCATTGACATCTGCGTACTCTAGAATAATTTAGAAAGAAATGTGTAGGAAAGCAAGCACAAAGTCAAGGGACCTGCCTGGATCTTCTGAGATGCTCTCATATCAGCTTTGTAAGCATTCACTCTAGAACACAGCAAGGTACCGCTGGAACCCAAGTTCCGAGGCAAGCACATCCTCTCACAAACAACCGTGTTTTCTCCTCAGGCCCCTCCGAAGCAGACACAAGAACTTCAGCTTCAACAGGTTCCTTGGAATGTGTTTAACCTGCTATTTCAACAGACAAGATGTCCAGGGTTTCACAAGGGCCAGATTTTATTTGAATTATTCAGAAGAGAAAGAAAATGCCTTCTGAAAGAGGTGAACTCAATCATTACCAATAGAAAAAGTTATCCACTGTATTCATCTCTTATAGAAACAGAAAAATATAACATTTCCCCCCTTAGAATAATATATATGTATATATATGTATATATATATATATATATATATATATGTATATATGACTTAGAGTTCCATTGTACACAAACAATAAAACCTGGAAACCAGCATGAAACCCTACAATTCACATGTTAAAATATTGAAACTTTGACCAAAACAGGAAAACGGCCAGAGTGTTCAGAGAAGACAAAAAGCTTTCTTGCATATGTATAAACTAAATGTGATCATCAACAAAGTTTTCAAATTATAATTATTATTTTCCAGTTTAAAAACTTTAACCCTTAAAAAAAAAAAACAAAAAAAAAAAACCACACACACACATCTATACACAAACCACTGATTTGACCAGACCAAAAAAACAGTCAGCGGTGAGCAGGACCCAGAAGTATTCAGTCCCCACACGTACGACCTTTCAGGACTCCCCCTCACAGTACGCGGTGACCTGCTTCTCTTCCCGAGTTTTCTACAGTGTAAACCAGAGCTGTGCGTGAAGGCCTGCACCCCCGCGCCCCTCGGCGGTCAGTCCTGCTCCATCGGCTCCTCGGGGGCCTGGGCAGCGTCGCCGTCATTCTCCATGGAGGACTCCGACAGCTCTCCAGTCTCACTGGAGCTGCTGGATCCTTCCAAGCCGGCTGCCTGCTGGCAGCTGGAGCCACTGCTCGCAGGGCCTGGATCTTCAGGACCTTCCGAGCGGGAATCCTTCTCAGCTTGAGACGCAGGGGAATCCTCCATCTGACTGCCTTCCTCAGAAGTCTCTTCGTTCACAGTTAATGTATCATCACATTCTCTCTCTTGATTTTTTCTTTCTGAGATTTCTCTTGTTGTCATAAAAGACTCTAAAAATAAGCAAACATGCTACAGTTAAAATTTTATTTTTAAAACACCTCCCAAGTTGTTTCATGAATTCTGTTATTTTACAGCTAAATCACAGCCCCTGGAACTTAGCTGCAACCACAGAGCGCAGGGAGACAAGCCCAACACGAGCACTAGGAGGAGCTTCCCCGCATTAGATCCTCTCGGGAAGGCAGGCAGGCGGTGAGCCTCTCCTCAGGCCACCCTTCCACAGACCTTCTTCCTCGTCCTCGTCCTCTTCCTCGTCCTCTCCAGCACAGTCCTGCCTGCTGCCACGGCCTTCCTTGTCTTTACCCTGGGGTGAAGACGAGCCGTCTGGCCCTGCTGCTGAGGAACTCTCACTGGAAGCCATCTGACTGGCGGCCTCCCCCACTTCCCCTTCTTTCTCAAACCGCAGTCTCTTCACTTCCCGGCCCTCGGCTTCTCCGGCATCTTCTTCTGCGTGTTTGTTTTTCGTAGGGCTCACTGAAGACGCTTCTGATTCAGAAGCCAGCGAGTCACTGTAAATTTTTTAAAGTATCATTAATAAGATTATATTCCCCACCTACATCTTTTAAGGTCTAATAATTTTTCTCAAATTGTCTTTTCATCTCAAAATTAACTATAGCATTTATATAAAGGAATATACAAGAGAATAATGTCAATTTGAAAAATGTTTTACAATTAGGATCTGGCTGACAAAGTGACCTAATATTCATCCACAATACAACTGTTTACAGTCTTCTCCCTTCGTCTTTTTTCCCCTTAATGTGATGTAGTAAAGGTTTTAACTTAATACAAAGACACTTTCAAGTAGCTTTCAAGATAAACAATAAATAGAAAGAACGAAAGGACGAACGAAAGGAGAGAGTGATCTTTCCTTCTTAAAATCCTTGTGCATGCATTCTCCCCGTGGCGGCTTTTCACCTTCAGCACAGGAAAAGCTGCCACAGAAGCCACACTCCATAAACCACAGGAAAACTCGGCTCTCCGTGCGGAGCGACGGCCAGGCCTTTCTCAGTGCGCGCAGGAACCTGCTGCCGGACCTCTACAGACACTCACATCTCTTACTACATACAACGACCTTGTGCTTGCCACATCAGCTACACATTCTAATCTCTAGGCGACTTCTCACAGTTAATACAATTCTCCATGCCATGGTGCCCCTATGCAAATGGTCGCTCTATGTACTGCCCATCCATGTGCACTAGACAGTCCCATCACAGGTATTTTTGATGACAACTGCATCCACAGATATGAACAACTCTTGGCTGTAGAATGGTGTAAAGTACAAGGAACAATGTTGAAAACCATCAACAAACTTGTTTTAATTTGTAATATAAAATCCATACGAACCTGTGATTTTTCTCTTCATTTTGCTGTAAGTTTGACTCCTTACTGTCTAGGCTCTCGGGCAACCCATTTGTCGTCATTGGGACAGACAAAGAAACCTTTGGTCGGTTGAGTGGCCTGGGGGTTCCAGGCCCATTTATATTAGACCTGCAGTGAGATAAATCAAAGTCTCATTTTCCATTTTGTTTTTTAAATAAAGGCTACTACCCCCATTAAAATGTTTAAATAAACATTTCACAGAAGTATCTGCTGCAGTTTTACTTTCATGCCTTGTGAAATCAACTAATTCCATGAATACATTCTATACCCCCACCGAAGTGCCCAAAGGTAAATAGCAAACGGAGCCTGCTGTTCAATATTAGGGAGCTACAAGATCTTTGTATATTAAAAAGCAATCTCACCTTTCAGTATAGCTTGGTGAATTACCAGGAAACATAACACCATTCATCCTATTTAAACTATTAGAACTGGTTTTCCTTTAAGATAAGAAAACAGTGTTTAAGAATCAGGGATGTACAAGTGTTTCTCAAAGAACTTACTGTCTTTTCCAAACAGAACACATTTTCAAAATGAACAGTCACACACCACGAGCATACAGGGGAAACTTCCCAGTCAGGATTTCACACTTTTGCTAATTAAAAAAAAAAAAAATCCACATGTTCATTGGCGAAACATTGTTTTAGCTCAGAAATGAAGGCAATTCTTTACCACATCTTTTAAAAAATTTAAGAAACATGAGATTATTTTATTTTAGTATCTCCTTTAATACCAGAAATATACTCGAGAATTCTAAAAAGCCACTGTTATTTCCTACGAAAATGGAAATAGCTTAACTTTTAATTCCTAAAGGTTTATTTGTTTATACAGAGTATAAGGTTTATTTGTTTATAAACAGAGTAAAGGGGAGACAGAAAGACCTTCATATGTTGGTTCACTTCCCAAGTGGCTGAAACGGCCAGAACCGAGTTGATCCACAATCATGAGCCAGAAGCTTCTTTCTGGTCTCCCCCTGAGTTCAGTGATCCAAGGCTTTGGGCAATCTTCTACTGCTTTCCCAGGCCACAAGAAGGGAAGTAGAACAGCTGGAACACAAACTGGTGCCCATATGGGAACCCAACACTTGCAATTAGCCAATAAAGCCATAGTGCCAGGCCCAACAGCTTAACCTTAATTCAACAGCTCCTTAAAGAGGCTGGCGGGGAGGGGAGGGACAGGCAATCTCTTCTCCCTATCTTTCACATTTCCACAGGATACTGAGTAATGTATAAAGAATGGAGAGGGAACAACTCTGGCATCACTGGGCTAAAGTCTAGAGACACTGTTAATCCTCCCATACATTTCCCCATGCATTCACCCTCAACAAAGAACTCTGCTCTATTAACACTGCCAAGGATTAGAAAATTTGTCCAGAGCCCAGAACAGTAGCCTAGAAGCTGAAGTCCTCGCCTTGCACACACCAGGATCCCATATGGGTGCTGGGTCTAATCCTGGTGGCCCTGCTTCCCATCCAGCTCCCTGCCTGTGGCCTGGGAAAGCAGTTGAGGACGGCCCAAAGCCTTGGGAGCTTGCACCCACGTGGAGACCTGGAAAAAGAGCCTGGTTGCTGCCTTTGGATTGGCTTGGCTCTGGCTGTTGCGGCCGCTTAGGGAGTAAATCAGCAGATGGAAGATCTTCCTCTCTGTCTCTCCTATTCTCTGTATATCTGACTTTCCGATAGAAAAAGAAAGAAAATTCGCCCTAAACTGAATTTTACTTTGCTATAATGAATGACAAGGATGACATACAGAGGACTAGCAGCAAGCAGCTATTCCAATTGTGAATTATGAGGTAGTGTCCCCTGAAAGGGTGGCATCTTGGGGTGCCTGGGGATGGCAAACCGCAGACAACAGATGAAGCACTGCAGTAAATGGGCTGGTATGACAGCTCAACCAGCTAACCTTCTGCCTGCAAGCACTGGCATCCCAGGAGTGCTGGCTGGTGTCCCAGTTGGCTCTACTTCCCATCCAGCTCCTGCTCATAGCCTGGGAAAACAGCAGAGGGTGGATAGCCCACGTCTTTGGGATCCCCTGCACTCATATGGGAGACCTAGATGAAGCTCCTGGCTTCAGATCGGCTCAGCTCCAACTGTTGTGGTCATTTGGGGGTGAAGCAGCAGAAGGAAGATCTTTCTCTGTCCTTCTCTGTAAATCTGCTTTCCAATCAAAACAAATGATTTTTTTTTTTTTAAAGCACAGTACCACTTTACAGAAAAAGTATACAGGCAGTGTGACTGGTTAAACATTCTACTTTTGGGAATGGGTGGCAGGTCTGGCATATGTATAAATGTCATCATGCTTAATTATATATAAAACAAACTCACCTATTTTAACAAAACAGATTAAATTACAATTGAACAAAACACTAAAAACAGAAAACTGTGTACTTACTCTGAAGAAGGGTAAACACAGCTAACAACCATCACGTTCTGCAATAAGAAAAATTAGTAATGTACAATAAACAAAGTTTGCTTCTCTATGTTTTAATACATTCATCTTATTTTTGATGTTTGCAGAGTTGAGAAGGATGCATGCCCATGTGGACCACAGATACAGAAGGGTCAAGGAACGGGGGGAAAGTGGATGAGACAACTGTTTCCAATGTCCCTTTTTCTTCCTGTATCTGGAGAGAACTGCCACTAACAAAAACCAGTCATTTAATGAGGAAAATACTACCGTAAATATAAAGATATTTCTCAAAAGTATCCTGGTGGGTTAAATTTCTATTCATTCCCTTATCACTAACAACAGAGAAGAAATGGTTAAACACAGGATGAGAAATCCCCTAAGCCGTTGGCTTTGCTGGTTCCCTCCCCTCAGGTCTGGAGCCCTGACCTAGCGGAGCACAGCTGTGTGCTCTTGTTTTACATGTTTAGAATGAAGTGCTCAGGCCAAGGACATTCACCTCTCTTCTACAATAGCCAAGCCAGAGCTTATTTAGCATCACAGCTGAAGGGAGAATGCCACCTTCCTTTGCAGCAGACCTGAATCTTGAATAATCTCTCTCATGACTGCAGTCAACATTCCCGGGAGTTTCCTCTGAGTCAGAGCCTGTGCTTGGTGTCAGACCTCGCACAGAGCCCTGTTAGCTACAAGGGAAACTAAGAGGAAAGTACCTGGTCCAAGGTTCACAACTCTGAAGCACCATGGTCTTGACTTGAAAGCAGTTCCTAGCACAACTAATGTGATATACTGCTCTTCACCCCCTGGATTCTGTTTCCAAGCCCCAGCCCAGATCCAGCAACTTCAGATGTACTAGAGCATGAGCTAGCAGATGGGAGAGGGAGGGATTGAGGGAGAGAGCACATCTCAAATACGGAACAAATTTTACAAACCACACCAAGTGAGGGGAAGGGGAAGGTGCCATGGTGCAGCAGTACTGGGCATGCCTGGTGACTACATACCACTGCCCAGATCCCTGTTCAGGCACATCTGGGCAGTAGCAGAAGGTAGGCCCAAGGTTTGGATCACTGCCACACAGAGAGGAGGCCAAGATGAAGCTCTTGGCTCCTGGATTCCACCTGGTCTGGCCCTAGCTGTTGTGGGCAATAGTGAATAACAACATAGAAAACCCATCTCTTCCCCTCACCCACTCTCCATTATTACCTTTCTAATAAATAAATAATCTTAAAAATTAAGAGTCTAGGGCTGGTGCCATGGTGTAGCATGGCTAGGCCTCCACCTGTGGTGCTGCCACCTCATATGGGCACATCTTATGGGCTGTTCCCCTTCTGACCCTGCTTCCTGCTAATGGTCTGGGGGCCCAACTGGGAACCCAAAGAAGGCTCCTGGCTTTAGTGTGGTCCTGTGGGGAGTGAACCAGCGGAAAGTCTCTCTCTCTGCCTTCCAAATAAATAAATCATAAAAATAAAAAGTCCTTAAGGTAAAAACTACCGATGAATCATTAGCTTCCTATACTTCGTGAATCTTTACAGAGGTCATAAAGACTCAATGAAACATACTCCAGTAAGAGCCTAAAAACTGCTGTAAATCAGTAAGGGTTACATCAGAACCTCAAAATGAAAGCTGAACTATGCGTTAGGATCCACCACCAAATGAGAATCAGTGCCTCTCTGGTCCAGTCCAGGTTCCCAAGGGATCCTTTATTTATGCATTAAGTTCAATTGTTTTCTCTGTTCACAATGTGTTCTCCTTTTATTAACACCCACTTCCTCACAAAATATCAGACCTACTTTTTTCTACTTAATATCTAATTTGAATAGTATACACCATCAAGGCTGATAATGTTGTAAACGACATCATACTGAAGACTGAGATGGATTACCGACACAGGCTTGAGCAGTGTACACTGTGTACAGCAGGTGAAGCCCCCGTCTGGGACGGTAACATCCCACAGCTCTTCAGTCCTGACCCAGCTTACAGCGTGAAAAAGACGGTGGCTCCTTATCTGCTTAACAGAGATGTCCGACTTGCCAAACCTTACTTTTTAATACTGCCGTATATTTGTTTAATCCCATCAGAGCTAATTATCGTCTCAACTTCCCTTCTTGCTTAAGTTTCCTTCATGTGAAAGGCACCGAGACCAAGCTGCCTGAGAGAAGGAGGTATTTCTCCCTTCTGCCGGCTCACCCTCCACAGTCACACTGGCCACAGCTAGACCAGGATGGAGGAGCAGCCAGAATGCGTTCTACAGAAAACCACAGCTGGAAAACATGCAGAGTTAAAATCTCAGCTTCTCAGAATCTTTAGCATACTGACAGAAATTATGAATATCCCCAAACTCAAAATGACAATTGAAAACAAATTCTGGAACAAAGGCCTCAAAATCATTTAGTGCTTTCATGAAATCTGTATCAGTTATCAAATACACGTCATTTAATGTAACAACCACAATGAAATACCTTTTCTACTCCTCTGAGAAATTTGTCTGTTCCTGTATAGTTCCTTCTCGGATCTGTTAGCAATTCACACAGTCGCTGAATAGTAAAAGGGATACTGCAAAAGAATAATTTTATACTTTCAGGTCATTAATTTATCTCAAGACATTAGGAGCATTATTTCACACATGTGTATTACTAAGGGAGATGAATGGTAAGTCATTTCAAAACAGACAACAAGCAAACTTGTCTTAACAAGAAATTATTCCAATGAAGTATTCTAAACACATTTCTGCTCCATTAGTAACAATTTTCCACACAAACTTCATGCTTAATCCATCTTAAAATCCAGAAAACTGTCCTCAATATTTTGATAAAAATCCTGTTAATTTTGCCAAATAATTTCACCACAACTCAACATTCATTTGCTAATAGCAAACACAAAATTGAGTTGGGTTAGAATTAAAATAATCTATTTCTAAATAATGTTCATACAACCATGTGCATTCATCAGAACTACCAAACTGAACACTGTGTGAGCAGCACTAACAGACCTACAAACCTTAGTCCCCTAAGAAAAGGATTAAAAACCTTCAACCTGAGAGTTAGTACTCACAAAGGTCTTTAGTTTTTATAGGCAGATTGGTACAATACTTTCTCCTGCAAGATAAAACACCTATTAAATAATGATACCAAGACTCAAATTCAATTTCTATACTTTAAACCCTGGTCCATCATGTCCCACATTTAAAATCCTAGTTGTTCACTGCTTAATTGGATAAACTACATGTTGCTTTCCTACTCTTCGCATCGATACTATACTATTCCTTTTTGAAATCTGTGCACACTGAAGTATACACACACAACTAAGGAATTTTGTGAATAGATATAAGAAAGCTTATCAACACTATGGCTAACGGTGAACGAATAGGCTTACATGTTCCTTTCTGCCCATTCACACGAAGACAACACATATTTGGAAACCCCCAACTATCACAAGAGAACAGCTATAGTTTCCCAAATATATGTCACTTCTTACACTTGACTGGAAGTTTCTTAAAAGGACAAGACCCTTTCACATACATTATGTTCAACATGCATTTATTTGCATGTACACAAATGGACTTTTAAAAGTTCATAGAGGACGATGCACACAGGCCCAGCATTGTGATGTAACGGATTAAGCCTTCACCCCATGAGTGACGGCTCATGTCTTGGTTACGCTGCTTCTGATGCAGCTCCCTGCTAATTAACATACCTAGAAAAGCCTTAAAGAATGGCCCAAGTGCTTGGACCACGCACTTAACGGAAGACCCAGATGAAGCTCCTGGCTTTGGCCTGGTCCACCACTGGCCGTTGCAGCCATTTGAGGAGTGAAATCTAGAAGACGGGAAAACCTTTCTCCTCTCTCCATACCCCTGTCTTCCTGATAAATAAATCAGTATTTTAAAAAAGAAACTAGCAGGCCTGACGGCATGGCTTAGCGGCTAAAGTCCTCAGCTTGAACACGCCAGGATCCCATCTGGGCGCCGGTTCTAATCCCAGCTGCTCCATTTCCCATCCAACTCCCTGCTTGTGGCCTGGGAAAGCAATCGAGGATGGCCCAAAGCCTTGAGACCCTGAACCCGTGTGGGAGACCCAGAAGAGCTCCTGGCTCATGGCTTCGGATTAGCTCAGGTCCAGCCTGGGAAAGCAGTAGAGGATGGCCAAAGCCTTGGTACCCTGCACCTGCGTGGGAGACCTGGAGGAAGCTCCTAGCTTCGGATCGGCTCATCTCCAGCCATTGCAGCCACTTGGGCAGTGAACCATGTGACAGAAGATCTTCCTCTCTGTCTCTCCTCTTTTATGTATATCTGACTTTCCAATAAAAATAAAAAATAAATCTTGAAAAAAAAATCTCTTTAGACAATAACACAATTTTCATGAATGTTTTGCAGGCCATGCAATGAGAAATTACAGTAGTGATATGTCAGCCTCCCAGGCCCACCTCCGCTCCACTGTTCTCCAGGTCTCACACACACACCACCAACACACCTGAGCTATTCTCATCAACCCTCTCACAGCAACACAATGAGAATAAAGAATCTACACATTCTCTGAAGAAGCTATGGGCTTCCAAACAGTACTGAACTGAAAAACATTTAAATGTCCTTCCTTTTCAAACTAAAATTCTTATACCAAATAATATTTTCTCTTAAAGTTTTTAACATGAATATTTCAACTTCCTGTTTGATATACTGAATGTTTCATTCCTTATTTAGGAAAGGAAGTAAAATTGTAGGCAGTTATTAATATCTTACATTTTGGCAAATATCAATGCTACTTTTATAGAAGAAAAAAATGTATGTTTTAATAGCAGCACCAGCAGTTATCAGCCTATGATAAATTAGCTCACATTCCTCAAGAATTTTCAGAAGCTTTTAGTTATTTTGCCATCTATCCACTAGATGGTGATAAAATGCCATACAACACTCTTCCTTCACATAAGCAGCTAAAACACAACCAAGCACAACAGACCTGAAAATAATGACAACGGACAAGCAATCAAAGCTAATAAAGTAGTACACATAGTGCCAAAGAGAAGAAAATAAATGTCAGGCAAATGAACCTGCATCTGAAAACATTTCATTTGAAGTGGGACTTGAAAAAGCAACTTATGGGGAAGCCAATACAACGGCTCAACTGGCAAATTGCCACTTACAAGCACCAGCACCCATCTGGGCAACGGTTTGTGTCCCAGTTAAGCAGCAGGGGATGTCCCAAGTCCCTGGACCCCCGTACCTACAGGGAAGACCAGGAAGAGGTTCTTGGCTTTGGATTGGCTTAACTCCAGCCATTGTAGCCATGTGGGGAGTGAACCAGCATGTGGAAGATTCTCTCTCTGTGCCTTTCCAATACAAATAAACCTTAGAAAGCCACATATGAATAAAGCAGATTAATCAATACAAAAATCAATGTACTAGGTCTGACTATAGCAAGTATGCTTCCTGCTGCTCTTCCATTAGACACAGCAGACAACACAGTTCATTCTTACTCCTTAAAATGTTAAGGTTTCTTCCCAATAAAAACAAACTAGCTAAATTAAAATACACATGCTAAAAATAAAGCGAAACTGGAGGTGGAGGAGTATGTGGCCCACTCTCAACAAAAACTCAAACTGAATGGGGGTAGCACACAACAGGGAGCAGATGTCCATCAGCAAATCCAGTTTGTTTAACATAACATTCTGCAACGGCTACTTCTGAGGCTTTTCAGGTAGGGCCCCAAGCAGGGTAGTCTGCAATGCCATCTTTTTTGCCTTTATTATGTAATTTGGAAACCAAGGAACTGAAAACACCACTGACATAGCTGGCACTGAATGTGTGTGTGTGTGTGTAACAAATTATCCAACTTAAAACCTTTACGCATGCTCTTATTTACAAATCAGACTCTGAGCATGCATTTCTTATATTATTATCATGAAGAATAGCCATGACTAAGCATAGAATCCTACTGGTGCCTGCAATATTTTAAAAGTAGTTAGTGCATCTTATCCCTAGCATGATCCAGATCATGGGAAGAAAAAACAATTTAGACATGAACCACATGAAAATAAACCAAAAGCATTACCCTGTCCTTACAAGTATTTATGGCACAGTCTCTGGTACGGTGTGTTAAGCTGCTGCTCAATGTGCCAGTTACCCATATGTGAGTGTGGCTTTGTAGTCTTGGCTGCTCCACTTCCAACTCAGCTTCCTGCTAATGCACCTGGAAGCAGCAAAGGCCGGTTCACTGAGCTCCTGCCATCTACAGAGGAGACCCACACAGAGCTCCAGGCTGCCAGCTTCAGGGCAGCCCAGCCCTGGCTGCTGTGGGCATCTGGGCAGTCAATCGACTGACTGCCTATGCCCTTCAACTAGACAATGAACTTCCCAAAAAATTACTTTTAACTCCAAAGTAAGCAATGAATCTAATAAAAATAGGATCACACATATTCTCACTAGAAATTTATCTTAACAATAATCTACTCACATTTATTATTAAAAACAAATACCACAAACGCTGCTAAACATCAGAGAAAGGCATGCAAGACATAAAGCAGTGATTCAGTCAGGTGCGACTGCCCAGCACGTTGGGTCGCCACCTGCGATGCCCACATCTGGTGCCTGGTTTTAGTCCCAGATGCTCCAGCCTTTGATGGCTCCCTGCTGACGTCACTGGGAAGCAGCAGATGGTGTCCCAAATATGAAGGTTCCTGCCATTCTCATGAAGAGCTGGCTTACAGGCCGCTGCTGGCCTTGACCTGACTCGGCTATGGCGTGTGGCAGCTGTTTGAGGAACCAGACAGATCAGCGTCTCAAATTTTTAAAACACAGAGGCTTTGGGAGCCGCCCTCCAAAATGTCTGCGGTCACACTGTGATGCTACCATTGGTTAAGACACTGGCTGGTACACAATCCTTACCAGTTTTGGATCCAACTTCCTACCAATACTGTTCACTCTGCCAAGAGGATGCCGGCTCAAGGGCTTGGGTCATGGCCACTCACATGAGAAACTCAGATGGCATTCTGGGCTCCTAGGTTTGGTCTAACCCAAATTTGCTTTGTAGGCAAAGTACTTCACACTCTTCTCTTCCTCACTCAGGCTTTGCCTTTCAAGTAAAACAAATACTACACAGAGAATATTAAAACCAAAATATCAGGGCTGGCGCCACGGCACAGCATGCTAAGCTTCCGCTTGTGATGCCAGCATCCCAACGGTGCCAAGTGGATCCAGGCTGCTTCACTGCTCCCTGCTGATGGGCTTGGGCAAACAGCACATGACAGCCCGAGTCCTTGAGTCTTTGCACCAACACGGCCAACCTGAAAGAAGCTCCAGGCTCCTGCCTTCAGAAATGCCCACTGCAGCCATGTGGGGAGTGAAACAGCAGATCATCAATCACTCTCTTACCTTTCACAAATAAAATTATCTTTTTAAAAGATCAGTGTCAAAATAACCACCCACTCTTGTTTTATGCATGGAAAGTTTATTTTTTTCTTTTCTAAAATAGCCTGATTTGTACTAAAATATTTAAGCGGGAGTTAAGTATATTATCAAAGGTTTAGCAGGTTCACAGTTCTGATGATCTTTTGGTTTAGTAAGTCAGAAATACCACTGGAATCCCATGTCATCACCACTGCTTCAACCAAGATGCCACCCCCTCTTTCTGTTTTTTTTAAACCAAAGACTTAACACTTCCACAGACACATCCACAAATATTCATTCACATGTATCCCATATTTCCTATTAAACGCCAGAAATTCTGGAATTTGTTGAAAACATTGTGAAATGAGAAGTGTAAAATTTAAGAATTAGCCTCCTAAATTGGATAATGAGTAAAATTAAAAAGCCTTCTTATATTAAAAAAAATCAATACAGAAAAATAAAGTTAAGACCGTAAACATGTTTTAGCATACCAACAACAATGAATTTTAAAAAGCAAACTTAAACCTGAAAAATATTTATCATTGAGTAAGATTTAGATCCTGAGAAAACAGGTTCAGATAATCTATTCTGAAATGTCTAATAGTAATTTAACCCAGACCTGGAACTCAATGGAGGGAGTGACACAAGTGACTGCAAACGAAGAGGTATGTACCTACTGCAGGAAGTAAAACTGAACTGTAATCCTGTGAGTGACACAGCTTAGAAACCTGCCCCAAGAAGAAGAATCTGATAACCAGGGGTCCGGCATGATAGCGTAGTGGTTAAGGTCCTCACCTTGAACGCACCAGGATCCCATATGGATGCCAGTTCTAATCCTGACGGCCCCACTTCCCATCCAGCTCACTGCCTGTGGCCTGGGAAAGCAGTAGAGGATGGCCCAAAAGCCTTGGGACCCTGCACCCATGTGGGAGACCTGGAAGATGATCTGGGCTCCTGGCTTCGGGTTGGCTCAGCACCAGCCATTGTGGTCACTTGGGGAGTGAATCATCGGACAGAAGATCTGCCTCTCTGTCTCTCCTCCTCTGTATCTGACTTTGCAATAAAAATTAAAAAATAAATATTTGAAAAAAAAAAGCATGAAGGAGGTAGAAGAATCTCAAAATTAGAAGATATTTCCTCCTGTCACCAGGAGGAAACAAACAAAAGGCTGGAAGAAGAGCCGATCAGGCCAAAAAAAGTATTCAAGAATTGAAAGACACTATTAAGAGGCCAAATATAAGAGTTATGGGAGTCCCAGAAAGTGCAGAAAGAGAAACTGGGATTAAAAGTGTACTCAATCAAATAATAAGGGAAAATTTCCCTAATCTAGAGAAAGAATTGGGAAGCAAGATCCAGGAGGGGCACAGAACTCCCAACAGGGTTGACCAAAAGTGACCTTCACTATGACACATGATCTCAAGCTCTCTTCAATTGAACATAAGGAAAAGATCCTTAAATGTGCATGTGAAAAAATCAACTAACATATATAAAGGAATGCCAATTAAACTCACAGGAGACCTCTCACAGGAAACTCTACAGGTCAAAAGGGAATGGAGCGACATATTTCAGATTCTAAAAGCAAAAAATTATCCCCCCAGGGTAACGTACCCAGCAAAACTTTCTTTTGTCTTTGAAAATGAAATAAAATTCTTCCACAGTAAAGAAAAGTTCAAAGACTATGCCTCTTCCAGACCTGCCCTACAAAGGATAATTAAAGATGTTCTCTTGACAAAGAAAAGGAATTGCACCCAACAAAACCAAAGGCAAATGCAAAGAACATCCCAGTAAAATAACAACAGAAGACTAAATCAATGAACAACCCATTGCTAAATTACAGAACCAAATTACCACATATTTGTATTAACCCTGAATGTAAATGGCTTAAATTCATCAATCAAACGTCAGATTAGTAGACTGGATTAAAAACAAAATCCTTCTATTTGTTGCCTACAGGAGACACATTTCACCAAAGATCTCAGCAAAAACTATGTTTCATTTCATGGTTTTTGATGTTTTTTGTTAGTTTTATCTCTTCAAAACACTTTCTTCTGATTAAATTCTTCAATGGCTCATAGATCATACAGTTACATCACTTTCTTCAAGAAGGTTCTTGATTTTCTTTCCCATTTCCTCAGCAACACATCGGGGATTCAGTAGCATGTTATTTAACTTCTTGGTGTTGTTAATTTCTTTTTTTTTTCTTCCTGTTGTTGATTATGTTTTGTGGCTTTTCATTGAAGGGGATGTATAGTAACTGTGTAAGAGACTATCACATCTAATAGTACACTATTTAACTTCATGGCATTTAATTTTCTAGTTTTCTTCCTGTTGTTGCTTTTGTATTGTGGCTTTTCATTGAAGGGGATGTATAATAACTGTGTAATGGAGACTCATATCCAGAAGTGAGGATACAATGTAGTATGCATTTCTACTTCCAGACAAAGATGGACTCCCAATCAAACTGCTTACTATATTTTGACAACAGGATGCTGGACTCTCTACTATTGTCCATGCCTGCAATGATGGACATGTGACTATGTATTAGAAAGAACTATACTATATTAATGATACAGGGGAACTCAGTGAGAGGGGAGGAAATTGGGGAGGAGATAAGGCAAATCCCAGGGCCTATGAAACTGTATCATAAAATGCTAATAGTAAAAAGAAGTAAAATTAAAAAAAAAAACTTACAAGTTAAAACTACAACACGGTACACGGGAAAAACATATCTCCTGACCAATCCCCCGCTCCTCCAGTAACAGACTGATCTCAAAGAAAAAGTTACAATTTCCCCCCTAAAAATGTATTTTGATAACAGACTAGAAACCAGAGCATAAGAATGTGGTATTTTAAGCAAAATTCCTAACCTTAAAACAGACAAGTATAAAATTTAACAAAGCTAACTACACCATCTTGTTTAAAATCCTGTGCTTTCAAACACTCAAGAATTAGGACACTAGACATTAAACCTCACCAAACAAAACATATATCTAAATATTAATTCACGGTTAATATGTCCACAATGAGCAATATATGCGACTATCACTCCACATTCCAAACAGCTAAGTGGAAAATTAAGCACTTCAACTTCTGTTGCACTCTGAAAGTGCAGAGACACAAGAAACGGCCACACTGGTATTTTGGGCAGTGTCTTACTGTTATTCTCAGTGTTTTACAAGGAGCTAAAAATGGTTACTAGTTGATAGAATGATTCAAGAAAAATCCTCAAAAAAAATTCTAAATTAAAAAATTACTAAACAATACCTTCATTAAATTATTTGCTATTTAAAAATAAATACAACCTCAATGACATTTACATTCTATACAATTTGGCATAACAGTAAATATAAAATAAGAAAATATCATTAAAATATTTCCTGACAATATTTCCACTTTCATAGCTATAGTCTGAAAGTCACTAAACTCAAAAGTAATTCAAGTTTTAATTTTTTAGATACTATGAATACTTTCAGGTAAGCATCCATTAATATCATGTCATTATAAACCTAGAAGTTATTGTAATGGATAATCAATACCAAATAACCAGATACAGCAAAAGAAAAATCATTGATGCCTTGTAAAAAATATTTAAAACAGTGTTAAGTACATACCCATTAAATCCAGTGACAATTTTCAGTATTCTTTCCTTCATTTCATCAAAGGGAATATACTCAACATTAGGGTTGGGAGGACCTCTTGGTTCAGGAGCTGAAGTTCTGAAATCATCCATCACTTTCTCCAGTTTGAAAATAAAATAACCTTTAAATTGGGACCACTGAATCCTATAAACAAAAAATTGACAAAATATAAAATCACGTAGCTTTACAACTCTTGAACACAATGCACAAATATAGACAATACATGGTAAGATGAGATTAAGAAGAAATGTGCAGCACCATGCACAATTAGTATGATGCCCAAGTGCCAAGCAGATTCCAAGGAACCCTCAACACCTCTGACATCAAAATTCCAATCTCTTAAAACACTCTGCAAGCATACAAGATGCTCAGACTGAGTAATTTCAAAACACGATTGTTTTCAACTGTGGCCCTATAAAAAAGCTAATCAGAAAGGTGTCACCGCTCCACTATGTCAGGCCAGAAATAAACTTGATTTTAAGACTTATAACGTCCAAAATTATGACGCTTTCACAGAATAGTAATATTTGTTGTCTTTTAACTATCAAACAACAAAAGCAACTTTTGTCTTTCCCCAGCGAGTAAGTTAAAAGCTAGGATATATGTTCTGTGAAGCCTACAATGTTGACATCTCATCTGGGCACCAGTTCCTGTCCCAGCTGTTGTCTCTGATCCAGCAGAAGGCCTTGACTGGGAAGAAGCTCCTGCTCCTGACTTCAGCACGGCCCAACCTTGGTCAAGGCAAAGATTTGACGAGTTAGGCAGTGGGTGGAGTCTCAAAGTAACTCTGCCTTTAAAATAAATAATTAAAAAAAAAAAGGAAGCAGCAGCAGCTGACTTAATGGGATGGAATCTGGATCTATTCATACCTTAATTTCTTTTTTTTTTAAGTGCAAATAAACCTTGTAGCCTTTCTGCCTTACATTTTACTACCAAAATAGGAGAAATGTTGTGCTGACTAAATCCCAGGAGCCCCAAGAGTCAGGACGTCAACCAATCACCTAGGCAGGCAGTATGGCAGTACTACCACAGGCAGCAACAGATGAATCTCTTTTACAGACTGAGGACTTACAATGGCACAAAGAAGGATGCTAACCTACACAGTTACCCATTCATCCCACCCAGTCGGTCCCAAGGGGAGTAGTTCTCAAGTTGTGGTCCACAGGAATAAGAGTAGACTTTTTCACACTGCTGACAGGTGAAATGACAGTACGAAAGTAAAGGTAAAAGCTGAGAGCA
The DNA here is from genome assembly GCF_017591425.1 of Ochotona curzoniae. NCBI lineage: Eukaryota > Metazoa > Chordata > Mammalia > Lagomorpha > Ochotonidae > Ochotona > Ochotona curzoniae. The sequence continues at coordinate 34,055,410 of NW_024466607.1, read as the reverse complement.
TTTTAACATGAATCAAAACAGTAGCAGCAAATTGTATGCTTATAGGGGTCAATTACCTGATCTTTATCACTCCAAAACCAATCTTTAAAGTCTGCTTTACTCAAAGTGTAACAATTAAATAAAAATCACTAATTCCATTGAATCTCAAAACCTGATGTACATCTTCTCAAGACTGGGCGTATTTCTCACCTGAATATTGTCACCCACTTAAAAAACTACCAGCCATCTTTCATAGAATATTCTTTTTGTCTGAAAGAACTGCCATGCAACTACTACATTTGCAATCTAAGAGAACTGTAACAGCCACTTTCTGGAAAACAATGTAATAGACTACCAATTCAGGAGAAGCAGCCAGGACACAAACTGGCTCCCATTTGTGAAACCGGAACTTGCAAAGTGAGGAATTAGCCACTGAGCCATCACAATGGCCCTGAAAATGAAATTATTCTAAACAGATGACTGTGAAACACTGTCTAGACTAGAATCAATTTTATATGGGATTAATTTCTCCACATAGTTCCGCCCCTCCCCCCCAAAAAAATACTCAAGAATTTGCTGCTTTGCTGAAATTAACTCAAGAATTTACTGCAATTTGGACCCAAGGACACCAGCATCCCACATGGACGCCAGTTTGAATCTCGTCTGCTCCACTTAGAATCCTGAAGCAATGGCAGCCAGTCCAGGTCCACGGTTCCCTACACCCACATGGGGGACGGACCCAGAAGAATCTCCTAACTCCTTCCTTCAAATCAGCTCAGCTCCAAGACATACAGGGGACGGACCCAGAAGAATCTCCTAACTCCTTCCTTCAAATCAGCTCAGCTCCAAGACATACAGCCATTTGGGGAGTGAACCAGTAGATGCAAGATTTCCCTAACTCTGTCTTTTGTATAAAAAATTTTAAAAATAAATCTTTTTTTTTTTAAAGGGTCCATTTCTCCTTTTCCCAGTCTACTCTAGAATTTAGTGGTCGTAACCATCACCTCAGCTTGTTGCTTCCTCCTGTCGCAAATTACACGCAAAGCAAACTTGATTGATTGGACTCACTGTGTTCTACACAAAACTGTGCTGAGGTACTCATCAAGAGCCCACAGGAGAGCTCTAACACTGAGAGCTGCTCCAAGGGACAGCAGGTCTGCGCCATTTGCAAACATCAGAAGGGAGCAGGAAAGAAAACAAAATCCTGCAGGCTTCGTCACTTAAATGCTAACAGCCTTACAGAACATTTTATCTTCCAAAACACAGATATTTGCATCAGGAGACTCCCAAGTCAGCAAAATCAGTCTAAGTGATATGGCTGGGGAAAATAAAACAAGTAAATATGTTAACTGAATTAAGTGGTAAAGAGAGACAAAAACAACATGTCATATTTTGACACTTATGTGAACAAATTTTAAAACAAAAATCTAAGAAAACCTCTCCCAAGAAGGCCCTCCAAAAATGAAAGTTCATTTTGCATTTTTACACATCACATTTTGCCTAATCAAATGTATCACTCTAAGTGGTATTAAAACATTTTTAACTATACCAATTTGAAATTATCTTTGCAGCGTTAGTTACAGGGCAGTGAGTTCAGCCACTGCCTGAGACACTAGCATCCCACGTGAATCCAGCTGAAGTCCCAGCTGCTCCACTTCAGAACCAGCCCCAACAATGTTCCTGGGAAATCAGGGCAGTAAGTGCTTGGGCCCTGCCACTCACGTGGGGGAACCAGATGGATTTCCTAGCTCCAGGCTTTGGTTTGGTCCAGCCCAGTTCTTGGTGAGTGAACCAGCAGAGAAGACATCTCTTAATTCCACTTTTCAAATAAAATTTAAAAACAAAACAAAAAATGCTTCTATCTGAAGACCATACAGTGCTAGCTCCAAAGCAATGAAGTTCTGACACAAATTCCGCCCCTCCCCAAGTGGATTTTTCAGGACTGGCAAAGATTTGATACTGATTGGACACATAAAAGGATGTAATCAGAAAAGGAAGTTTCTGAAGGTAACACAAGCTTTCACCTACTACTTAGTGTAACCGTGGGTTTCTTTCTGCTAACTTGTACATTGGTGGTCAGGATTTCTATATGCCTGAAGATTCAAGTTACTATCCATTTACACACCCACCCCTCCCTACTAAAACAAAGCAAAATGAAGCACGAGAAATATTGTGTTCTAGTTCATGTGATTTGGGTTTTTCTTAATCTTTCAGTTTTTAAAAAATATTTATTTACTATTATTGTAAAGTCAGATATACAGAGAGGGGGAGAGACAGAGAGGAAGATCTTCCGTCCACTGATTTACCACCCAAGTGACCAAAACGGACAGAGCTGAGCCGATCCGAAGCCAGGAACCCAGAGCTTCTTCCAGATTTCCCACGCAGGTGCAGGCTCCCAAGGCTTGGGCTGTCCTGGACTGCTTTCCCAGGCCACAAGCAGGGAGCTGGATGGGAAGTGGAACAGCCAGGATACGCAATGGCACCCATATGAGATCCTGGCACATGGCAAGACGAGAACTTCTGCCACTTGGCTACTGCGTGGAGCCCAAATAAAAATTTTAACAATTGTCAATTTGACCGGTATTGTGACAGCAATAAGCTGACACAGGTGACAGTGTCTAGGTGACACAGTGTCTAGGTGACAAGCTGCCACCTAGACACTGGCACTGCATATGGGTGCCAGTTCAACTCCCAACTGAACCCATTTACAACCCACTCCTTTCATTTCAGGAAAACAGCGAAAGACAGCGTCTGGGCCTCTGCCTTCAAAAGGGAGACCTGGAACAAGAATTTAGCTTTACTTTTGTCTAGCCCTAAAGGTTGTAGCCACCAGGGAAACGAACCAGAGGATGGAAAACCTGTCTCTTCCTCTTTTTAACTCAGTTTTTCAAATAAATGCTCCTGGCTGGTGTAATGGCTCAATTGGTTAATGCTGATCATCCTCCCCAAGCACTAGGATCCGATATGGGCACTGGCTCAAGCTCCAGCTGCTCCACTTTCAATCCAGTTTCCTGCAATGGCCTGAGAAAACAGGGGAGTATGACCAAAAGCCCTGGGACCCTGCATCCGCACAGAAGACTCAGAAACCCCTGGCTCAGATCAGCCCAGCTCTGGACAATGCAGCCATTTGATGAGTCAATCAGCACAGGGTCCATCTTTCTGTCTCTGCGGCTCTCTACAAATCAGCCTTTCCAATAAAAATATACATCTTAAAAGAAAACAATAATCAAAAGTCCCTCAAAAATAACATTTGTACTTTGGTCCAAACACTTTTCAAATAAGTACAAAATGAGTATATCAACACTATTAAATGGATACTCTCTCCTGGGAATCACCAACATTAAGAAAGATTAAGAAATACCACAAGAATAAGAAAATAAGGTAGAAATGCTTTTTAGAAACAAAATTGTAGGGGTAGGCATGCAGACCAGAAGTTGAGATCTCTCATATCCAAATGTCTGGGTTCAATTCTTTTTTTTTTTTAAAGACTTATTTTTATTATTTTTTTATTGGAAAGGCAGATATACAGAGAGGAGAGACAGAGAGGAAGATCTTCCGTCAGATGATTCACTCCCCAAGTGAGCACAACAACGGCCAATGCTATGCCGATCCGAAGCCAGGAGCCTCTTCCGGGTCTCCCACGCGGGTGCAGGGTCCCAAAGCTTTGGGCCATCCTCTACTGCTTTTCCAGGCCACAGGCAGGGAGCTGGAAGGGAAGCGGGGCTGCCGGGATAGAACCGGCACCCATATGGGATCCCGGGCGTGCAAGGCGAGGACCTTAACCACTGTGCCACAGCGCCGGGCCCTGGGTTCAATTCTTAACTCCTGACTCCCAAAAATAGCTTTAATAATACCCTGAGATCTCCAAACCCAATCCATTTCACATATGTTGGGCATCTGAGGGGTAAACTAGAGGATAGCAAACTTTTTCTCTTGCTGTCACTCCAATTTTTTTAGAAAGCATTGGGAGAAGTCTTTTGATTTATATGGACTAAGAAACCTACTTTACAGAATGCTCATGTTCAATCTTGTTCGAGCTCCAGCTTCTTGTTAATGCCAACCCCAGCCCACAGCAGGGATAGCACATGTGACTGGGTTCCAGCCACCCACAAGAGATCCATGTTGAGCTGCTGGCTCGTAGCTTCAGGCCAGCCCAGTGTACTAAGGAACTCCAGCTCTCAACCTCTCTGCCCCCTGGAAAACAAACTCTGAAGAGATGCTTACCTTCAACATAGAACCACATACCCTCAACATAGAACTCACTTAATGGACGGTTTGGGTAGATTAGTTTTAGACATCAAAAGTGCGAAGTATCTGCTATTGTACCTTCTCTCATTTCAACAAGGAAAAGCATGACATGCTATCTAGAAATCTAAGCATCAACACCCCCAAGAGTTCCTTCATCAACTTCATAATAAGATGAAGTCAAGGCATGTCTAGAGGGCAGCCTAGGACCTAGGAGTGTAAGGAAGGTTCTACGAGAGATTTAATGAATGAATGAATGAATGAATAAAATAGACACCTGACATAGCCCAAAACATTTTAAGGGTACATAAACTACTTAATTTGGGGCTGAATTAATCATAAGCAAGCAGAAACGTAAATGAAACAGCACTCACATGGGGGAAAGCAGTAAGGTGCCAGCAGGGGGCCTATGATGTGGCACAATGGGTAAAGCCACTGCCCCCAGTGACATTGCTGGCACCCCCCATACAAGTGCCAATTTGTGGCATGGCTGTTCCACTTCTGATCCAGCTTCGCAACAAAGCTCCTGATTCTTGACGCGGGCCTGCCCCGGCCCTGGCATTTGCAGCTAACTGGGGAGTGAAAAGATCTCTTTCTTCTATGATTTTCAAATAAATATTTTTTTTTTTTTAAATAAAGGGTGTCAGTTTGGATAGCCAAATCCTGTATCAGCTCTGCTCCCATTATCAGCATTCTGCTGTTTATCTGCATGCACTCAGGTTCAAGTAGCTGGATCCCCGACACACACATGAAAGACCTGGGAGGAGTTCCAGGTTCCCAGAGTCAGCCCTATTCCAACCCCAACTACTCAATGTGAAGAATGAATCAGAGAGGGGAAGCATCTCTCTTAAAACAAGCAACTAATAAGCTTTAAAAAACAAACAGCACACACAGAGATAAAGGACACATTCAGATCTCACTTTACCAAAAGTTTAGCAAGGCTATACTGGAGAACCTGGAAACACAACGAGGGATGCACATATGAATTAAGGGAAAGCAAACCGTTACTCCCTAAAACTGTAACTAAGAAGATAAACCCCAAAAGTATGAAGTAGTTAGCAGGAAATAGAGAAAAGCACAGCAGTGCTTCTTGTGACCCAGATCATGAATGAAATCATTACACTACACACCATCTACTTTTATTTTTTTAAGGAAAATGTAAACCTGGCTGTAAGAAATAAAATTTAACTCCAGCCTCTCTGCATATGCATCTGTAAGATGGAAATAATATTACCATCCTGCACGACTTGCATAAGGACACCACAGTCAACAAGGCCACACTTAAACACAGGTGATTCCATAAAACTAGATATGGAATTGGCACTGGAAAAACTCCAACCACGTAGGGATGACGCTATCATAACACTATAAGACACATGTATCTGTTGGCAACAATGCTAGAGTAAACAAACCAAATGTTTTGCCAATCCTATGAAAGCAGAATACAACTAGTAAGAACATATTTTACATAACAGTGATCATGCTATTAGCGTGGGTTTTTATACTGTGCATTCATCATGAGCATGCACTCCTAACTAAAGAATGTTTACCCTTAAAGAATGCCACATTCCTCTGGGTCAGCTCAGCTCTGGCCCCTGCGGCTACTTGGGGAGGGAACCAGCAAACAACATCTGTCTCTCTTCTCTGTAAACCTGCCTTAAAAAAAAAAAAAAAAGCAACATTCCTCTGCAGCAGCCTTACATACATACCCTGTTCACCGCATACCTTTTCTTTTTTAATATTTATTTATTTTTATTGGAAAGGAAGATTTACACAGAGAAAAAGCTTCCATCCACTGGTTCACTCCCCAAATGACCACAATGGCTATAGCTAAGCCAATCCAGAGTGAGGAGCTTCTTTCCAGTCTCCCATATTGTTGCAGGGGACCCCAAGAACTTGGGCCATTGTCCACTGCTTTCCCAAGTCAAAAAAGAGAGCTACATGGGAAGTGAAGCAACGTGGCACGTGGAGGTAGAGAAACAGCGTGCTAAGCCGCCACCACCACCCATCCTGACTGCAGAAAGAGGCCACGCTCCAAGGCTGACCTAAGCTGTCCAGGCTTGCTTAAAAGTACTCCAGGATGGACATGTAACAAAATCAAGTAACAACATACTCCTCAGAACACATGCCTGTCATTAAGTGACCCATGACTATTTACTTTCACCGTGGTAAAGATCACTGTAAGCAGAAGCAGAGTGCTTAGCAAAGCGCTCACACTGAATGAGCAATCCATGGTTGTTACGCTTCAAGAAGCAACTAGGTAAAACAGAGAGAAATGCAGTTTTGAGGGAGAGGAGCATTCTGAAATGGCATTAGTGAAAAGGACCGACCAATGAAAAATAGTTTGCCACATAGGAGAAAAATGCTCTACCCGATTTTCCCTTTTTATCCATTTACAAGACTCCCTATTTTCTTTTTCAAAATATAAAGAAAATGCTTTAACTGACAGAAAAACAATATATACATTTCTACATTTATGTAAATTACAATTCTTGATGAGCTAGAAGACATTTACATAAATGCACTTACTTCAAAGAATCTTCCTTTCCACCAGGATTTCCAACCCACTAGTCCTGCTACTTTTTACTGCCCATCACCCTTTTGGTATTCCCTCTCCCTTCAGCATACAGTTTAGACTATAATAATTTTTCATAATCACAACCATTTCCCAACATGCACCTGATCTCTGGTCCACCTCAGGCTTTACTGGTGAAATCCAATTTCCACTAAATCCTTGCCTACATACAAACCGGGAAGGGAAATGAAGTCAGAGAAAAACGCACCATGCTGGATGGCTTCAAGCATTAACGCTGCCAAAAAATTTCAGACTTCCCTAGTCTATTTACTCTGATTTGTACTCATCTTGCAATTCTTCCTCAGTCTAAACACTAAATGATGACCTAGCTTCCTGTTTCACTCAAACTATAACAGAGGGAATTTCCAGAGTCTTACCAATTACCCAGTAGCATACTCATGTACACCCACACTGAACTTCCAACGCTATCACAGATGAACTGTCCATGCATCCATCTCCTTACATGCCACGACTGTTTACCTACTCAAGAGCTCCACTTGAGTAAAGCATGCTACTCTTCATCCTACCAAAGCATCCACATCAGCTATCGTTCCCACCCCACACATGCTATTTCTCCCACCTTAAAAAATCTCAGAGGTGGACATGGCAACACAGCATATAAAACCTCTGCCTGCTATGCCATTGGACAAAGTTTCGAATCCCAGCTGTCCCATATGGGTACTTTTTCATGTCAAGCTGTTCCGCTTCTGATAAAGCTCACTGCTTATGGCATGGAAAAAGCAGTGAGGCTGGCTCAAGTCCTTGTGCCGCTACCCCCATGTGGCAGACCCAGAGGAAGCTCCTGGCTCTGGACGTACCCATTTGAGGAGGGAACCAGAGGATGGATAAGCTGTCTTCCTTCTCTCTACAGCTCTGCCTCTCTAATAGAAATAAGCTAGTCTTAAGAAGCACTTGCTTTCCTAGTTCTCCCATCATCTATTTGCTATCCTTACAATAAAATCCCCACAAAGAGCTCCCTCCCGTCTCTCAAATCCATTCCAAACAAGCTTCCATTCCCATCACTAAAGCTAACTTGCCTTCATCCAGGTCCCCAATGATCTCCACATTGTTAACTGTACCTCATGTTAAGTGGCCTATCACTTCTCAATTATTTTCCTGGATTTTATCAGACCCCACTCTTTGGTCTTTTTCATTCATTTTCATTTTCAGGCTTCCCACACTGCTTCAAGGAGGAGTACTCGGCAGCTCAGCCTATCCCTTCCCTATAAACACATGGTGACTTTGTCCAGTCTTGAGATTCTAATACTATGCATGTCAACTGTCATCTTCTTATCTCTAGATTCATCCATCTGACTACTTAATCCATGTCTCCCCAATACTTGGTATGTCCAAAAATGAACTGATGTTCCCCACAAGCGTTCCTCCCTCAGCCCTTCCCACGCAAGTACAGTGAATCTCCACCCTAGTAGCTAAGTAGACCAAATCCTGAGTCACCACTGACTCCTTTCTCTCTCTCTCTCTCTCTCCCACACCACACCCAGTGTCGGGAAACCTTGTCATGTTACCTTCGAGCATAAACAGAGCATGATACTCTTTCTACCGCCTCTTCCCACTTAGTCCTCCAAACCATTATTACCTCAGCTTATCTCTGTAATTTCTGGTTTTGGTGAGTGTCTGTCCAATGCTGTTCTCTGCATCCCAGATGGCAGCACCGGTTCCAGTCCTGACTGTTGTTCTTCCCACTGGCTTGGGAGGACAGAGGACAGAACGATACAAGTACTTGTGTCCCTGCTACCATGTGGGGGAGCCCAACAGTGCTATAGATTCCTGGCTTCCAACTGGATCAATCTTAGCTATTGAGACCATTCAAAGAGTCAACCATCAAACAGAATATACATCAACCTCTCTTTCAAATAAGCCAAGTATTGTTTAAAATAACAGCACCTGCTTTAGCTTACTGTAAAACATCTTTCTTGCACAGCCCATTCAGAGAACAATTATTCCTTCAGTGCACTGCCACTTATCTGCTTAAAACTTTGTGACGGCTCCAGATTTCACTCAGTACAACCACAGTCCCCAAGGCCCAAACTGCCTTCTATGAACTATCCTCCACTCCCTTCATCAGACTGTCCTTACTCAGTCTACATTCAGAAGTCTAGTATTTCATGAAAAAGCTACAAACACTCTTCTGAGGGTCTCTGCACTAGAAGACTTTTCTGCATGGGATCCTTGCCTGAAAAAAACACAGGATTTGTTTATTTCAAAGTCAGAGTTGCAGAGAAAGGGAGAAAGTGAGATCTTCCATCTGTTGATTCACTCCCCAAGTGACCACAATGGCCAGAGTTAAATCCAGGCACTTTTTCCGGGTCTCTCATGTGGGCAGAAGGGACCAAGCATGTGGGCCATCTTCTGCTGCTGATTTTCTCAGGCCGCTATCAAGGAGTGGGATGAAGTTCAGCGTTAAGTTAAGTTGCCAAGCCACAAATCAGCTCTATATAGGAGTATCACAGGTGGCAGCTTTACCCACTACACCACAGCCACTGGTCTGGAATGCTCTTCTATACAGTAACACTTCTTAAGTCTTGATGAAACCTCTTTCAAAATAAGGTTTGCTTTGACCATTTTATTTTGAATCTCAACTAACACGTTGCTATCATTTTTTTCTTATTTGCACTGCTTCTAGAATCTAGTGGCCTAATCATTTATTTACTGTATTTGTTGTCTGCTCACGTACTAGTTTAACCAACATGGTTAAACACAAACATCCAGGAGAGTGTCTTGCAAGCAGTAGACACTAAGTTACTATCTGATAACTAAATCTCCTAAAGCCTACTTGGTGAGGATAACATAACCAACCAACAGAAGAAAATAATCGGGAAAATGTCACTTTCCAAGATATGGAATTAGTGTATTCTTAAATGCTTCAGCATTTAATGAGAACAGATTTATACTTGAACTACAATGCAACATAATAAGGTTATAAATACATATTCACAAATGGCAGGCACTGTTCTCAGTACTTTGAACATACTGACCCTGTGGTATCATTTCTCCTCCATCTTATTATTGAGGCAAATTAAAAACAAGTCACCTTCCAATAGCTACAGTCAGTTCAGTTAAGTGGCAGAAACAGAATTTCAACCCATGCATTTTGGCTTCAGCATCGAGTCTTTTTTTTTTTAAAGAATGTATTTAATAATTTTATTATTTCATTTCATTTTATTATCATAAAGGCAGATGTATATACAGAGAGAAGGAAATACACAGAAAGAGCTTCTGTCTGCTGGTTCACTCCCCAAGTGGCCACAACGGCTGGAGCTAAGCTGATCCAAAGCCAGCAGCGAGGAGCTTCTTCCAGCTCACCTATGGGATTCTGGCGTGTGCAAGGTGAGGATTTCGCCACTGGGCTGTTTGTATCGATAGTCTGAACACATCATGATGTCCAGCTGTAGAAATAGTAAGGGGGGAAGGTAATGCAAATAAGCATCCTGAAATACTTTGTGGTTGGTAAGACAGACATGAGAAAAACCTAAATGCCTTCCGGGAGTTCACAATCTAAACAAAGATTAGCATCATAGCTATATCCATCCATACACACAGGATGAGAAGGAGGCTAAGTTACACCTAACTAAGAGTTAAGGAAGGCTTCCCAGAAGGGCCCTTAGCGTACAATTCAGAAGATGAACATAAAAAGGTCTTTGTCACCAAGAGATGGTACAGAAAGTAGGACAACAAGCAAAAGTGACACCTACAGAATTTCAAGTTTAGTAGAGAAGAAAAATATGGGGAGCAAGTGGAGGAACAGTAAGATTAGCTAGACACACAGCAATCATAATAACATTTTCACAGGTCTTGAGTTTTCACTTGGGCAAAGAAAGAAATTCATGCTGCATGAAGATTTTAATAATGGGAAAAATCCATTTACATTGCAGCATGGTAACTGGTAACAGCATAGGTTACACAGACTAGAAACAGCAAGCAAAACTGCAGTTAACGAAGTCTTTCAGAGAACATCACAAAGAAACTTTAAGCAAGATGACAATGATAAATCATGTCTACAGAACCACAACCCAGTCTTCTACAAATCTTCACGCCATTCCTACAAAAGCTGTACTATCACCATTTCTTGGTTTCCTCTATGCTACATAATCTAAAAGCCTCCAGAGTGATTTTTCTAACTACCCCAAATTACGCTTTCATTTGTCCATGGCAAAGCTCAATTTGTTTTTCTCTGCTTAAAATCTCAATAGCTTCCATATATTAGATATTTCCCAATCTATTTTAGATCTTTCTCCACAGTCCTACACTTGGTTCCAGACTATTCCTTGGCTCACTACCCCTGAGCTAAAGCATCACTGCGCACCAAGCCACTCATTCTCCTAGTGAGAAATCGGTATTTTAACTTACTGTTCTCAAAGCACTTTGTTCACTGCATTCTTTTTTTTTTTTAAGATTTATTTTATTTTTATTGGAAAGGCGGATATACAGAGAGGAGAGACAGAGAGGAAGATCTTCTGTCCAATGATTCACTCCCCAGGTGGCCGCAACGGCCAATGCTATGCCGATTCGAAGCCAGGAGCCTCTTCCGGGTCTCCCACGCGAGGGCAGGGTCCCAAAGCTTTGGGCCTTTGTGGACTGCTTTCCCGGGCCACAGGCAGGGAGCTGGAAGGGAAGCGGGCCACTGGGATTAGAACCGGCACCCATATGGGATCCCGGGCGTGCAAGGCAAGGACCTTAACCACTTGCGCCACCGCGCCAGGACCCAATGTTCACTGCATTCTTGAAACAAGCATTTTATTCTGCCCAGGCAAGAATCACTATTGTTTTCTCCTGTAAAATCAGGTTCCATGATGGTAAAACTCATGCACAAGAACTCCACTTCTCTTTCAGGAATAAATAGTGCTGGTAATAGAAACACACTGACACTAACTTAGCAGACACTGCATCCTAAAGAAACACAAGCATTTCAGGAATTCAAAAGATCCACAGAAAAATGAAATTAAAAGAAATGCTGGGGCTTGGCCTGATTTCCTAGTGGCTAAATAAGCACCTGGATCCCATATAGGAGCCAGCTGCTATCCCAGCTGCTCCACTTCCCATCCAGCTCCCTGCTTGTGGCCTAGGAAAGAAGTGAGGATGGCCCAAAGCCTTGGGACCCTGCACCTGTGTGGGAGACCCGGAAGAAGCTCCCGGCTTCAGATCAGCACAGCTTAGCTGTGGAAGCTGTGGATGATGTGGCTACTTGGGGAGCAACCCAGTGGATAGAAGAGTTTTCTGTCTCTCCTCTCTGTATATCTGCCTTTCCAATAAAAATAAATAAATCTTTAAAAATATTTTTTTTCTTTAGTTTGCTACCAAAAGGGCCGATACTCTATAGTGACTTCTTTAGGTATTTCACATTTCGACTTGAGAATATTTATTCATTTTTTCGGGGGGTGGGGCGGGCGGATGCTATAGGCTAAGAAACAGAGCTAACACTGGAGGCACATCCCATATGCCCTTTCTAATAAAGTGGGTACCCCATGTAAGGGAACCACTTCATTATCATGTCCTCCATCAGCGTAAAAGTAACACCAATTCATCACATAGGTAAAACCTACTGCAGCTGTTGTCTCAAAACTACTGAGAAAATTAGGATCGCAGGTCATGCCAGTAAGAAGTTACTCTATCTTAAGGATCTACATAAATATTGTAATTTTTTTTAAAAAAAATTATTATTTGAACCACAGTGTTACAGGGAGTGTGGAGGGATAGAAATCTGAGAGTGAGAAAGAAAAGCACAACATATGTCATGTCATCTGAAAGCAGACCAGTGCCCCTAGAAAAAAGAACAAAATAAAACAGCCTTCAAACAGAAGCCCCTTTAACATGTAGACTGTGAAATACAAATATTTTACTTTTAGCTGAGTTATTTTACCATACCTCTCAGAAACATGCACTAGCGCAAAGTCACAAAAGAACTCCAAATTCTTCTACGTCAAGCATTTTTTGTTTCATTGCTTGTAAATGGAAATAAAGCCAACCACCTCTGAATATTACAAAAGACCTCTAGTATTCTTTGAATTCTAATTTTTCTACATAATTTTTTTCAGTTTTATCATTCATAAGTAGAAATATTACTACCCACCTCTGAGTACTGCTGCAAGGATAAGATTTCTAATTGGGAGTAAAGTATCTAATGTATATATTAAAGAAAGCTATCATCCACCCACCTATTCATTTGCAAATTTTTTTGGTTGTAAAGAAAATTACAACTACTGAGTACTTTTTGCCACTGCAAAAACCATCGAGACTACAAACATTAGCAGCCAACACCAATCTTTAACTGCTGGTATCTCATATATGTGCAGTTCAAGACCTGGCTGCTCCACTTCCCAACCAACTCCCTGCTTATGACCTGGGAAAACAGCAGAGCATGGCCCAAGTCCATGGGACCCTGCATGCACGTGGGGGACCCAGAAACAGCTGTTGGCTCATGGTTTCAGGCTGATTCAGCTCTGGTCACTGCAGCCGTTTGGGGAGTTAACCAGCAGGTGAAAGATCTCTCTCCTCTGTCTCTCTTCCTCTCTGTAAATCTGCCTCTCAAAAATAAATAAACTCTTAAAAAAAAAAACTTAAAGCCCATCAATCATATATATCTTACTGATCACTACACTTAACCTCTCCACACTTGCCTCAAGCCCTCTCACACTATATGACCTCAGTGTGTAAGCTGTACAGGAAGCACTACAGGAAAAAAGGATGACCGGACGGGTACATGCGGTGAGGCCTAAGCAAGCAACCTGAAAGGAATCTGAGTTAATGGTGATAACACAGTCTGACACAAAAGCACAGCCCCAAATTGTAATGGTAGTTTAAAAAAAAATTTGAGACTTTTACAGCAAGGAAGAAAAAGACAAAGCAACTGAGTAGGGGGGAAATGTACAAAAAGCTTGAAAATGAGAGAATCTGCAAGACTGAATGCCTGAGCCTAAAACCTAATTCCATCATTCACCAGCTGCACAATCCTGCACAAATCATGCAGGCTAAGTCTCAATAGCTACATTTTTTAAAAGGAGAGCTTATGAGAGTATGGAAAAGATTACATATATAACACTTAATAACGCCTCGCACAAAATACATGTTCATTAAATATTCACCTCTTAGGAAAAGGACCAACAATCCAAAGCAGAAATTTCTGTGTGGAAGTTAGGCCATTAAAGACCAAGACAAACCACATAATTTAAAAATGACTCAGAAAAAAAATGATTCAGAGGTTCTTAACTAAATAGGACTGTTGAGAAGCACCTCATAAAACATAAGAATAAGACATGGCCTGTAGAATACTAGGCTAAGCTTTCACCCACTGTGCTGGTATCCCTCACGGGTGCTAGTTCGGGCACAGCCACTCCACTTCCAATCGAACTCTCTGCTTAGGACCTGGGAAAGAAGCAGAAGATGTTCCAAGGCCTTGGGCCCCTGAACCCATATGAGAAGCTCAGGAGCTCCGGAATGGCTCAGCTCCGGCCACGAACCAGTGGATGGAAAACTATCTCTGTTTTTCCTCCTCACTGTAATAACTCCCCCTTTCAAATAAAACAAATCTCTAAATGAATCAGTAAATAAATTCTAACAAAAAGATTAACAAAATGGTCAAAAACAGAAGGCCATAACCTCTGAAGGGAGCCTAGACAAAGAAGATGGAGACGAAGAAACAAAAAACATACAGCCTCCGAGGGTCCTGCCCCGTGCATAGACGCCTGAGTCAGACATGCTTTACAGGAACAGAGCAGGGGGAGTGGCACAAGTGCTGAGTCTTTTCAAGTACAAGGAATGGGTAGCTCAATCAGGAATATAAAGCTGGATGAGACTTGGGAACTACCTGGCCTAGACAGAAACCACTGTATCAAGCCAATCTACTGAATCTTGAGACTTCATTTTCAGGAAGCTGCCAAACTTTTAGGTATCAAACTGGGTAGTACATATTATTTTTACTTTTCTTACTGCAATGTATAAACAATGTAACCTGAGATTTGTTGAATGCCTTTATTTCACAAATACTTTGTGAATTATTTGCTGTCACCACATTTTCCCTTGGCAAGCAGAAGTCAACTTGGGTAACTGATTCCATTATACCCATTCAAATAGATTATAATCAAAGACCTTTAACCAGGAGCATCTCTTAAGTTAGACTCAAACAAATGACAGGCACAGAAGGGAACAAACACAAGCACAACTGGCTCCTCCTTCTACCACAAAGTTCTTCCCTCTTCCGGTAAGGCTGTTCTATTTTCCTTGAAAACAAAAACATCCCACTTCCATTACCACATATATAACTTCCCTTTTAAAAAGATTTATTTAAGTGCAGAGTAACAGAGAGAAATACTGAGACTAGAATTTTAATCTTCCATCCACTATTTCACTCCCCAAATGGTGGCAACAGGCAGATCATAATCTGTGGCAGGTTAAAACCAGGAGCCATAAACTCCATCCACTGCCTTTTCAGGAGCATCTGCAGTAAGCTACCAGGACCTGCTGACATCCCAAAAGGTAGCTTAATCTGCTGGACCATATTTCTCACAACCAAACAGGGCGCTGCATAATTTTGCTTGATTATAACTCTCACTTCGCGTCAATGATGCAAGTCTTCAATACGTAACAGGCAATAGGTAATGCTCTCACAGGCACGTATGCTACACTGATGTTGTCATGAAGTCCACTGCCACTGATGCTGATACTTCAACCTGGTGACACACATGTGAACTCACTCATCCCAGTGTAGCACCAGAAATGTACAAGACCTGCAGTCTACAGAGCAAAGAGACAGCACAGCAATGTGTGGCCCATCATTCTGTATCTTCTTACTAATGAGATGGACTGAAGCAGGAAGATGCTTTTGACAGACTTCCAGGAACAGTCCATAAGCATTATGGACCCATGTACTCACTGGCAGGGGTAAGCAGATTTCTATATACAGATGAAAACCACACTTGTGCATACAGGCAACTGGGAAACCTTTCCAGGGCTTGAGTGAGCTTATCTGTATCACTGATCGGGTCTTTATCACCCAAGTCCTGAGAAGTGACACAATTTTTTTTAATACTGTCTACAAATCAGTCAAATGACTACCAGTTAACCCCTTCATTATCACTAGATACTAATATTAGCTAATTTCACCATGCCCCATTCCCAACCCTTAATCACTGCTATAAAGAAGTAATACTCCCAGACGAGCGTCACAATATGAACCTGGAGATCCAGTCCCTCGTTGCCGAGGAAACTGACTCACAGTAATTTGTTTTTCAGGAGCTCCCACTTGGAGGACTCTTACTACACACCAATCACTATGCTAAGCACTTTATTTGTATAAACTCATTTAATCTCCACAACATTCCTCAAAGTAGTTTGCTTTATTATCCATATTTTACATACCAGGAAATTAAATATGACAAAGCAGTTCACATCTGAATTGATGAAGTGGGAATTCAAACCCATATTCTTGTGCTCTCTATTCTCAAGCCACAACTTGTTTACTGTTTGAGCAAATTTCTTTATTACACCCTGCACACAACACCAAATTCTAGCTTTCACTTTCCCCCTAAACTCTACTACACGTGTACCGCACTCTAATTCTTAGCTGAGGCAATTTACAAGGTAAAACTCTACTTTTCAAGCGAAGAAACAAGCTCACGAATACTTTCACACAGAGAAGCATGCAAGCTAAATTTAAAATCCAAGTCACACTTCTTCCAAGATATAAATTACCATTACCACTCTATCACACTAAACATTAAATCAGTGAACTTGTTACCTACTAGCAAAAATGGGGGCTGAACATGGAAACCATGAGCTCACCAGAGTACCTAAGAGAATGAAGACTAGCAAAATTAACTCATTAGAAACAAACCTGGCATGCCTAGCTTCCAAGGCATCATTCTATATACATTATGCAGGACACATGACCCATCTAGTGTGACCAAAACATGATGCTATAACATTCATATACACATTTAAATCACTGCTTTTCCGAAATATTCAGAAGCAAAAGTATATATGTTCAATTAATATTTACTAAAAGAATCAGTTTCTTTTAATGTGCCATACCACTCTGAAAATAGGTTTTTAGATTGTACCTAGGTCATTATTACACACATTATTAATACTAATATAGCTACAGTAAAACCAATGGCTAATAAATTCATTGTTTGTAATGAAGCAACATCTCTCACGACTAAAATAAATTAGGAGGGGCCCAGCACCCATTGCTCAATGGCTAAATTCTCCCTTTGCAAGTCCTAGCATCCTACACAGGTACCAATTCATGTCCCAGCTGCTCCACTTCCAATCCAGCTCCCTGCTTGAGGCCCGGGAAAGCAGTCAAAGATAACCCAACGCCTTGGGAGCCTGCACCTATGTGGGAGTCCCGGAAGAAACTGGCTGCTGGCTGTGAATCAGCTCAGCTCCAGCCACTGCAGCTATCTGGGGGATGAACAAGCAGATGGAAGATCTTGTCTATCTCTCCTCTCCATAAATCCAGTAAAAATGAATTTTTAAAAATAAGCAAATTAGGAGGCACGTGCCTAACCTTGTAGAGACTGCAATACCAGCTGAAGTGCCCACATACCCTATCAGAGTGCCTGTGTGAGCCCCCACTCACCAAGGAGGCCAGCTTCCTGCTCCGTAATGGGATCTCTGCCACCTGCCTGTGTGATCATTCCTCAACCACCCATGGTTAGGATCTGTAGGTGTACAATGGCTGCAGTCTTCTTTTGCTCAGACCCTGATAATGAACAGGTCATTGTGTGAAGACCATTTTGTCTAAAATTATTTCAAGGATTTGTGGGATCACATTTTCAAGCTAGCAACACTAGAAATGTTGTTTACCATTTTTGGTTGTGCTATTTTTAAAAAAATTGCAGCACTGATAACTTCTCACAATACTGCTTTTTAAAATCAACCCCTTTTAAAGCATTTTAAAAAATTTGAATAGTTTAACATTTTCCACATTGACTTCATCTAAACACATGCACAAGCACACATACGTACTATTTTTTCTTGGAAACAGAACATTAAAATCACAAAGTGAGGGATTCATGGCTGATAAAACAGGGGAAAAGGGGTATACTGTCATGTACATGATGTAACTCAGTGATGGAATATTTAAACGACATTCACACAATTTTTACTCTATTGGTTAATTTCCTCACTTGAAATATGGAAATCATAAAGCGTGGATAGATTATATGCAGGAAATTCAGCACAGTGTTTGCTACGTGCTGAGTAAGTGTTCAGTAATCAATCATTAGTTTATTGTTGAAAACACCTTGAGTCTGCTTTTTCACTCCATGCAGTAAAGTTCCTTGAGTTTGGGCTATTTTAATATAACAAAGAGACTAAAAGCAAGGAGTGAGCTCCTGCTCCTCCCAAGGCCAATGCTGAGAGGGGTCCACAGCCACAAGACGGCCCTCAGTCACTCACCTTCCAGGGCAGCCGGGCTACCCTGAGAAGAGTGCCCCAGCAGGAACAAGCGTGACCACTGTGCCATCATCAAGTTCCCCTGACCACAGAGTCCGCTATGAGGAACACAGAAGACAGCAACACACTGGGGTTCATTGTCAAGACTAATAAGCACCAGATCAAACAAACTGTGAAGCAGCTCTATGACAGCAATACGGCCAAAGTCAATACCCCATCAGACCTGAGGGAGAAAAGGCGGCTGTGGGCACTGGGTCCTGGTTATAATGCTCTGGGTGCTGCCAAAAAAATCGGGAACATCTAGTTGCATCCAGCTGCCCAATTCTAAATATATGTGGGTGGTGGGTGGAAGGAAGAAAGGAAGCCAGCACACGAGAACACGAGATCCAAATAAGAAAAGTAAAGTGGAAGAGCCTGGAGGTTCAGATCACAAGCAGCCACATCCTCTCGGAAGGCACAATCACACTCAGAGTTCCTAACTACAGAAAACTGACTCTGACCACACATCTCTATCAAAGTTCAGGAGGAGAAATTTCACAAAAAAATGAGTTAACAGAAAAATTTAAAATTAAGCCCAACGGTTATTATAACTAACACTCTCCCAATAAAAGTCAAAAACAACTTTTGTTCAGAGATAAAAACTGCAGCATGAAGAGTTAGAAGATACTAGAAAAAAAGAAGACAACTACATCAAAATCACAGAAGCTTAACTTCCAAAATAAGGAAGGACTAAGTGCAAAAGCACACACAAATTGAAAATGCAAAAAATCTTTAAGGAAGGAAAATGCTTAAAAATAAAAATCAAATTACATTAAAATGTCTCTTAGACAGTAGTGAGATAATAAAAAGAACAGAGGTAATAAAGCATTTATAAGCAATGTCACATAAGAAATTTATCTGAAACATGTAAGAACTCCCAAAACCCAACACTAGAAAAACAAGCAACCTACTTTTAAAACAAGCAAAGTAGTAAACAGTGAAGACAGAAACATGGTAGAGAAACATTTGAAAAGATACAGAAAATCTCATTTGGGAAGATGGAAACTAAAACTACTACGTATTGAGCCCAGTGTGGTACCCTAGTGGCTAAAGTCCTCGTCTTGCAAACAGAATCCCATGTGGGTGCTGGTTCTAATCCCAGCTGCTCCAATTCCCACCCAGCTCCCTGCTGGTGGCCTGGGAAAGCAGAAGAGAACTGCCCAAAGCCTTGGGAGCCTGTCCCCACCTGCAAGACCCAGGAGTGAGGCTCCTGGTTTCGGAATGGCTGAGCACCAGCACTTGCGGCTGCTTGGAGAATGAACTGCAGACAGATCTCTCTGTATTTCATTCTCTCTGTAGATCTACCTTTCCAATAAAAATAAATCTTTTTTAAAAATAAATAAATAAAAAGTCTTTAAAAAAATAGAGTACGTATTATAAGTAGGGCAGAATAGCTAAGATAGAAAAGACCAATCACAAGTGTTGAAAAGATATGGAAGAAATGAATTCAACTCCTGAAACACTGGAAAACAGAGCCTAATATAATCTTTGTGAAAAACCACCTGGCATTTCCTTTGATTTCTAAAGATTTATTTTTTTAAAGATTTATTTATTTTTATTGGAAAGGTAGAGTTACAGGGAGGAGAGAGAGAATTCTTCCACACACTGGCTCATTCCCCAAATAGTCAACTGATTGGATCCAGAAGAAGGAATTTCTTCTATGTCTTCCACATGGGTCTAGGGTCCCAAGGACATTGGCCATCCGTCACTGCTTTCTGAAGCCATAGCGGAGAACTGGATTGGAAGTGGAGCAGCTGGGACATGAACCGGAATCCATCTGTGATGTCAGTGCTGCAGGCAGAGGCCTAGCCTACTAATATGCCACAGCATGGGCCCCTTGGCAGTTTCTACCTATCCAACTTCTCTACTCCTAGGTATTTAATTGATGCAGGGAAGGGGACAAGGGAGGAAGAAGCTGGGTCCACATCAGATTATCATTAAGAAAAAATATATAAATAAAAATCATACAGAAAGAATCTAATATCCACAAACAGGTTAATGAGTAAGAACTCTTAAGGCCCAGCAATGGCTCGACTGGCTAATGTTCCATCGTGAAAGTACCAGGATTCCATATGGAAACTGGTTTGTGTCTTGGCCGCTCCACTTCCCATCCAGCTCCCTGCCTGGGGCCTGGAAAGGCAGTCAAGGACGGTCCAAAGCCTTGGGACCCTACATCCACGTGGGAGATACAGCAGGAGGAAACTCCTGGCTTCGGATCAGCTCAGCTCCAGTAGTTGCAGCTGCTTGGGGAGTTAACTGCAGACAAATCTCCCTCTCTGTCTCTCTTCCTCTCTCTGTATATCTGACTTTGCAATAAAAATAATAATAAAAAGATGTTGCCCGATAGGTAAGGATTAGATGCTAAGGAAACCTCGAGAATCGAGAAGTTCATGAAATGACTATGGTGACAGTTTCATAAGTGTAGACGTCCAAACCTAGGGTCAGCATCATGGCATAGCAGACAAAGTCAGCATCCAATAGGGCCCTGCTTCATGCTCCTGTTAATGGCCTAAGGAAAGTCACGGAAGATGGCACAGGTGTTCAGGACCCAGAGGTCCACAGTGGAGACCCACTTGGTGCTCCTGCCCTTTGAAGCCATCTGGGTACGCTAGCAGCAGATGGAAGATAGCTCTCTGTCTCTCCCTCTTTCTCTGTTAACTCAATTAAGTAACTTAAAAACCATACTTATTCAGTAAATATACTGAATGTCATTACGCCTCAGCAACACTGCTTTCTAAAAGGAATTCAAGACAAAATGGAAACAACTGAAAACAGGCACAGGCAATTCAATAAAGGAATAAAAGGGGTCCCTGAAAAAGGCACAGAACTCAAGAACCACTTTCCATGAACAAATTGTTTTAAATTTAGAAATACATATTGAATAGCACATCACACATTGGAGCACACTGACTCAAAACGCTTAACATCATTTTAAAGATATTTTTCGGGCCTGGCACAGTAGCTCAGGCTAAAGTCCTCACCTTGTACACACCGGGATTCCATAAGGGCACTAGTTCTAATCCTGGCAGCCCTACTTCCCATTTAGCTCCCTGCTTGTCCAGGGAAAGCAGTCCTGGGATCCTGTGCCCACATGGGAGAAGCCCATGTGGTAGAAGCTCCCGGCTCCTGGCTTCAGACTGGCACAGCTCTAGCCATGTAACCACCTGGGGAGTAAATCAGTAGATGGAAGATCTTCCTCTGTCTCTTCTCTCTGTATATTTGACTTAAAAAAAAAAAAGGTATTTTTCAAGACTAAGAAAAAAAATTACTGCACTTTCTTAAAAGAACAGACTTTGGGGAGAAATCAGCAAAAAAGAGTAAGGAGCATTTAAAAATGTATTATTGGAAAGCCAGATTGACACAGAAAGGTATGTCCCATCTTCAGCTTCTTTCCCCCAGTTGGCGGCAATAGCCAGGTGCGGGCAAGGACAGAGCCAGGAGCCAGGCACTCCATCCAGCTCTTCCATTTTGCACCTGGAAAGCAGCAATGGATGGCTGAGTCCTTGGGCCCTGCAACACTCTGAGTTCCTTCCTCCTGACTTTGTCCTGGTCCAGCCCAGATCACGGCAGCCAATGGGGAGAGTGAGCCAGCAAGTAGAAGAACTCTCCCTAGAACATATATCAAAATAATTTTTTTAAAAAAGCAGTCCTCTGAAGACCTGAATATGAATTGCAAGTCTCAGTAGTGATCAACTGAACAAATAGCCCATTCTAGCAACCAGAATGTGGCCTTTAAATATCACCTGCCTTAATGATAGGGCTTCCTGAGAGCAGCCGACTCCATGACGAGGGTCGGAAGTGAGTGGAATGATCAGACAGCAAGGACATGGGGACCAGGGTCTCCTCAGAAACTGTGGGTCAACCAAACCCGGCTGTCAACTGAAAGACAACCTATCGGAAAGGATAACTGCAACCCCAGCCCGTCACGCGTTTACACTCACCATCACTTCCCCTGGAAACACAACTTACGCTTCACAATGTTAAAACTTTCCTGAAGCTAAAACGTAAATATCAAATCAACTTTTTTTACAAGTGCCCATCTAAATTGTCACATTTTCACCCATTATGAAAGGTTCATACTTAATGTTTTGCTATTAAGCACTCTGAAAACTAAAATGTTCAGAACTGAAGAATTTGTACCTTAAAAGCCAAAACAAAGATATCTGAATTCCACTCATCAAAATTTTACTCTTCTGCTGCAACTTTAAACCATACAAACCCTGCTATAATTAAGATATCCTCTATTAATAAAAGGAAGTCAAAGACTAGAGCAAAATTAAATACTTGTCTCAACAATGAAATAAAAAATTTTTTCTGGGGGCACAGTGCAGTAGCCTAGTGGCTCGTTCTGGGCTTGCACAGCCAGGGATCCCAGATGAGCATGAGTTCTAATCCCGACTGCTCCACTTCCCATCCAGCTCCCTGCTTGTGGCCTGGAAAAGCAGTCAAGGACAGCTCAAAGCCTTGGGACCCTGCACCTGCATGGGAGACCCGGAAGAGGTTTTTGGGCCTGGCTTCAGATCGGCATAGCTCCAACCACTGCAGCTACTTGGGGAGTGAATCATCTGACGGAAGATCTTCCTCTCTCTCTCTCCTTTCTGTATATGACTTTGCAATAAAAATAAATAAATCTTAAAAAAAAAAAGGAATCTAAAACAACAATCATTTTAAAACAAAACAATATTGGTATGTCTATAAACATCTAAATGATAGATGGGAAGATTAACATTCTAAGTCCACTATCAGAATAAAATAACTACCAAGAAAATCAGCTGATTTCCCCCCAGCTACTTGGTGATCCACTAAGAAAATTTTCATCTATATATGCATTTATAAATTAAGTATTTGATCAAAAAGGCAATCTGTATAGACCTAATAAGTTTTACACAAAAATTACTTCAAAATAAGTTAACACAATTTTGTGTGTTAAAAAATTTTAAAAGCGGTCTGGCCTAGCAATTCAAGTCCTTGCCTTATACACACCAGGTTCCCACAGGGACACCAGTCCCAATCCCAGCAGTCCTGCTTCCCATCCAGTTCCCTGCTTGTGGCCTGGGAAAGCAGTCGAGGATGGCCCAAAGCCTAGGGACCTTGCACCCGCGCGGGAGACCCAGAAGAAGCTCCGGGCTCCTGCCTTCAGAATGGCACAGCTCGGGACTGGGAGTGAATCAGCGAACAAAAGATCTTCTCTCTGTATATCTGACTGTCCAATTAAAAAAAATAAACCTTTAAAAAAAAACTTCTAAAAGCAAAATTCCATTCCTCTAAATGCCACACAGAGAACTTGGACTGACCAGTAATTACAATGAGTCCCGCACTGAGATGCCCAACAGGTGAGTATCTGTCACACTCCCGTTGCAGTGGCAATTCAGCTTCAGAATGCCAGCTTTCTGGTAATGCATCCCCCTGCCCCCAAGGCTGCAGGGAACTCCCTCTGCCCCGCCCCCCCCCGGCAGCAGGGACCGGCCACCTGGCGCGACTCCTGCTCAGGCTTGGCTGCTGAAGCCACTGGGAGGGAACCAGCAGAAGGAGGTCTTTTTTTTTTCCTGATTCTCAAAAATAAAACAAAAAATTTAAAGGTCACAGCTCAGAGGTTAAAAATGCTTTTTTCCTCCTTCCTAGGGTTTCATTCTTAAAACACATGTTCTTAAGCTGATTGGTGTATTTTACTAGAACAGCAAGGAAATTTGGCTTATCTTCAAGACCACTAAACCAAGCAACCATACACTAATCTTGTGAGACAGAACACTCAATAATAAAGCAGGAGAAATTACAAGCACTTATTGAAGATCACACTCTTAGATTTGGCACTGCCCACACTCCTTGCACCCTCAGGCTCTTCATTCGGCACGCCCCACAGCACTCCAATCCAGACAGACAAGCCTAAAGCTTTGAGTTTGAAGCAACCCCCACCAAACACACTGCAAAAAACATCAACTGGAAAGTTCCTTTTCAGTTTCAGATTCAGAACTTTTGAAAAATAAACCTAGTAAAATATTAAGCACATGCAACACGTTAGCTATCCTAAAAGTTTACAGGCCAGTCAAAAACTGCAACCTCTTCAAGTCCTCAGCTAAAACACCCCTGAGGCCTGAAGACAAGGAATGCAAGCGACACTTCAAACACCCACACAAATATAACCCTCCCGACACACACAAAAGGCTGGACACAGAACAACATGAAACAATACCGCCAACACAAGACTCACACACAATCAACGCCACAAGATTCTGGAAACAAGCCTGTTTGTTCTGGCCAAAAAAGGCTGTGATGGAACAAGCATTCCTCTTTCCAGGGGTTCTCTCAGACACCAGGCAGGAACACGGAACACTACACCAAACTTTACAATCCATCAGAGTATGCGCATAGTACACGCTTCTCAATGACTAGTGTTGTCTCCAAATTGCAGTTGCAAAACTCTGCTTCTTCCAGAATACACTTTCCAGCTACTAGAAAGGAAGATACCCCGGAGTCTGGAACGACGAATGCCATGTTTGCAACTCACATTGTCTCCCCAGTCTTGGCGACATGACAAAGAAACTGATCCAGGACAGGGCACACTTCCTTTTTACCCCTCTTCTCAAAATCTGGATAAGGGAAGAAAGAAGGAACGTTAGCATTGTTTCTCCAATGTTCTCTTCAAGAAAAACTTCTTCTCCCACTCCCTGACCTTTCCCTTCCCGAGGAAGCCATTTTTTAAAACATCAGCCTCCCAGAACCTCCCGATTTTATTTTCAACACGCCACACTCCTCACGGGCAACAGGCAATCTTCCCCCAAGCGGGAAGTGAACTTCCCAAGCCGCTCGGAACTCGGTTATTTCTGCAAGGGCGGCCCGGAGGAACGCCGACACCACACTCCCCGGCCGATCTCTGGTTCAAATGTTTACAACCCTCAAGGCCCCACAAAAGGGGTGCGCTCAGGGATACCCACACACCCCCGCCTCTCAAGAACTCACCAGCCACCCCCCCATCACCCGTCCCCAGCACCTCCCCACCCCCCGAAAAAAAGGGCGATCTGCGCGTCCCAGAATAATTCTCGAAATGCTAAAATCCTGGTATTTCCAGCGGGAGCCCCTCGCGTCCCCAACCTGTTGCTTGCAAGCGGACCCCCCCCCCCACCACCACCAGCACCAGCACCACCTCGGGAGATGGGCAGCCCCTGCCCGAGACAACTCCCAAGTTCCTCGACCACCCATCCCCGTCGCCCCCTACCCCTTGGCCCCACAGGCCTGGCGGAGCTCCGGGCCCAGCCCGCCGCCGCCGCAGGACGGGGGTCCCCTCCCCCAGCCCGCACGCCGGCGGCCGACACAAAGCCCGGGGCCGGGCGGGAGAGGCGCTGCCCACGGGGCTCCCCGCCCCTGGGGGACGCGGGAGGGGGATGGGGTCCCGGGAGCGCGCCCCGCACCCGGCCCCGGCCTGGCCCGCACGACCCCGGCCGGGCAGCAGAGAGAAGCGGGGGACGAGCAGGGGGCAGCGGACACGAAGGGACGCGGGGGGCCACCACCCCCACCTTTGAGCGCCTCCTGCAGCCTCTCGACGTCCATGGCTTCCCGGAGTCCCTCGCAGCCTCCGCCTCACTCCGCGGGGCCTCCCCGGGGCCCGGAGCCTCTCCCCCCCACCCCCCCGGACGCCCGCCCCCTGCCTCGCACACACACACTCCGGCACGCAGGCGACCGGGGCGGGGCACCGAAGGGAGCCGGGGGAAGCGAGCGAGAGCGAGACGGACGGAGCGAGGACCTTCCCGAGCCGCCACCACTAGCCCTCCAACATGGCGCCCGGCACGTCACGCCGCGCGCACACTCGCCGCCGCCGCCGTCCTCGCGCTCCGGCCGGCAGGCGGAGGGCGCGTGCGCCGTGCAGCCGGCCCCGCCCCTCCCGGCCGTGGCCACGCCCCTCCCTCCGGGGCCGCGGCCTGTGGTGGCTGAAGGGGCGGGCGGGGAGGCCGGGCCGAGGGTCGCTGGCTTCTGTGCCGGCGGCGCGACCTCACTGAGCCTTGTTTACCCCGTCCGCACACACCGAGGGCATGCTCTGGTCCCGGTCACCCGATACGTTTGCAGCAACGCGTTGGAAACAGATAATCCTGACCGCAGGAACACCTCCCTGCTCCGGGCGGTGGAGAGCCAGGCACTGTCTGCAAGCCGCTGGGGTCCAATCCCAAGTCAGTTCCTTTACTCTTCGGGGCTCCCCGGCCTTGGGGCCCTGAACTGGCGGAACCTCGCGTTTTCTCTCTTGTATCGAGTGGGTGATTGGGAAGCAGCCGTGAGGCTCGAGCGAGATGAGAAAATGTGAAGCACCCGATACTGGGGGTTGCTGGGTTTGTGAGTACTGTTGAATTACATCAGCGCCTGGGGAAAAGAGGAGGAGTGGTTTCTCAGCCCTCCTGGCCCTGGATCGGTGCAGATGGGGGGGGGGGAAGCATGGTGAGGAGAGAAGCCAGGCGGCCAGGACAGAAAGGACAGCCCCAGAACTCAGGGGTCCTCTCTGTGGAGCCTTTACAAGAAGTTAAGTGGTCCCCTCGTGGGCTCACAGCACAAAATCAGGAGAGAGGTGAAAGCTGTTGCTTGTTTTAAAAGGGGGCAAATTTGGGCACAGCCATTGCTCCAGAACTCTGTTTAAAATTAATAATAATAATAATAATAATAATAATAGTGGCTCTGAGCCTAGCACATTGGCTCAATTGGCTATTCCTCCCTGGATCCCATATGAGCACCGGTTCATGTCCTGGCTGCTCTTCCCACCCAACTCCCTGCTTTAGCCTGGTAAAGCAGTGGAGGATGACCCAAGTCCTTGGGGCTCCCTGCACTCGCACGGGAGACCCAGAAGAAGCTCCTGGCTTCTGGCTTGGGGTGGGCTCAGCCGCAGCCATTGTGGGCATTTGGGGAGTAAATCAGCGGATGGAAAATCTTTGTCTCTTCTGAAATTTTACCGTCCGTTGACTTTGTCTTCAGACGCTTGTTGTTCAGAAGATGCAGGTGACATCGTCAGAGCCCCAGCTGCCAGGTGTCATGCCCTGGTCTTAGTTGACTGTGGTCTCTCGTGCAGTGCAGGAGCCCGCATCTTCCCCTTGCATATGTCCCTGTCTTGTTACTGGGGCAGGATACTAGCTGTACAATACCCTTGCTGCTAGCTCTGCATAAGTATTTCAATGTAACTTGCTTAAAATCCAGTACAATTTAAAATCTAGTTCTTGAGTTCTTCAGTAGATCCTTTCTTTGTAGAACCCAGGTCCTCAGTCACACGTGCCACGTTTCAGGTGCACAAGAGTCACATGTGGCTGGCGGCTTGTGTATTACACATTAAAAAAATTCCACGGTTTGGGCCTGCGCTGTGACACAGTGGCTTGAGTCTCTGCCTGAAGGGCCGGCATGTCATATGGGTGCTGCTTGAAGTCCTAGCTGCTCCACTTCCAGTCCAGCTCCTGGCTGATGTGCCTAGGAAAGCAGCTGAAAATGACCCAGATGTTTGGGCACTGCTCCCACATGGGAGACCTAGAGAAAGCTACTGGCTTTGGCTTCAACCTGACTCAACCAGGCCATTTGGGGAATAGGGCAGCAGGTGGGAGATATTGCTCTCCTCCTCTGCCTCTCCCTCTCTTTATAACTCTTTCAAATACATGAACTAAATCTCTAAAAATCATGTCATTGTTGCAATCCGTCCTATGGGTACTTTCCATTAGAGAACTATGCAAATGTATTCCGCTTGCCTTTATCTTGGCTTAAGTCAGGCTGGATTTCTTAGGGCTCTTAAGAACTCACCTGGCTCTTCCTATTTCAAGGCCCGTGCACCTGTGGCATTTCTGTTTGAAAGCAGTTCCTCTTTAAACGATCTGACTGCCCTCCTCATAACTCAGGTCTCAGCTTAAATAACACCCTCTGAAAACCTTTCCTTTGATTCCCATAGGCTGTCATTGCTGTATGCGCCCCATCTCCTGTTCCAGCCCTTATCCCTTGTTTGGAAATCAAGACTGTAAAGAGAGCGAGGATTGAGGCCGGTGGCGGGTTAAACCGTAGCCTGACGCACTGGCGGTCCACTGGAACATCGGTTCCAGTCCGGGCTGCTCCGCTTCCACTCCAGCCCTCTGCCAAGGAATCTGGGAAAGCACTGGAAGGTGGCTCAAGTGCTTGGGCCCCTGCAGCCCACAAGTGAAACCCAGGTGGGGTTCCTGGCTCCCAGCCCTTAGCCCTGATCATTGATGCACCGGAAAGTGAACCAAGCAGTGGATGGAAGGTCTCTTTCTCTCTGTTCCCCTCTCTGTAACATTGCTTTTTAAATAAATCAGTCTTTAAAAAGGAAAAGAGGAGCTGTGGCCAGTGGTGGCTGTTTGGCCTGCTGTTTAACACACTGCATGGGATGTTCACATCTTCAAAGGAGTGCTTGGATGGAGGTCCTGGCTGTACTCCTGCTCATGTCCGCCTGGGAAGTAGCAGTGATGGCTCAAGAGGCTGGGTGGTTTGAGGCCCCAGCTCTCTCTCTCTCATTCTCCCCTCCCTTTCAAATAATATTTGTTTTAAAGAAAGATAAGACAAAAGCATAAACTTACTTTCCTTCATCTTCCATAGATGGCTTCTCTAGCTTTGGATGTCCCAGTGTTTGTCATGTGAAAGCCTTCTAGTGGTGATAGCTCTTTTGGAGGAAACCACAACCGTGGCAGCCAGTCTCCACAGCTCTCCCTGGTGCTCCTGGCTTCCAGGGACTCGCTGCATCCCTGTGGAATCTCTCACACTGAATCGGAACTCTCCATGTGACCAATAAGATGAGGCAAGAGGGATGATGGGGGGATTCTATGATGAGGTCATAAGCAGCACTGAGTCTTCTGCCTTACATTCTTGGGCTACTAAGGTGAGAGCCTACCAGAATGCCCACCTGAGCCGCATCCCAATCAAAGAAACATGTCAGATGTGCCTAGGTGTCCTAAACCTCTCAGTTTCAGGATAACTTGTTAGGCAGCAACATACAACTGGTGCAACAAATAACACTACCAGCTAATACCTATTAAATACTTTCTATGTATCCAAGCCTCTTTGAGGCACATTATAAATACCAGTTCAATCCTCACAAATCTCCAATGAGATGATACAATTAGCCCTTCTTAACAGAAAACAGGGCTGAGATAATGGGACAGTAGGTTAAGTTGCCCAGTTACAGCACCTGCATCTCATACCTTACCTAGTTCAAGTCCCAGCTGCTCAGCTTTGGATCCACTTTCCTGCAAATGTGCATCCCGGAAGGCAGCAGGTGACAGTTTAAGTGCTTGGGCCCCTTGCTACTGTGTGGGAGACTCAGGTGGGGTTCCAGGCTCCTGGCTTCAGCGTGGTTCAGCTGTAGCTCTGGAGAGCATTAGGGAAATGAGCTAGTGGATGGATAAAAGGCTGTCACTCTGCCTTTCAAACAAAACTTGTTTTAAAAGATGTGCAATCACTTGCCCACTATCCTGCAGCCACACCACATGGGCAAGTGACTGGCCCCGGATTCAAAGCCAGACTAACCTCAGACCCCCAACCCTTCCTTATCATCAAGAAGTCTGCAGCATGCCAGGAGATGTAAGATGCGGGGGTAGGCCCCGATGCAAGGTGGAAGGCACGGAAGCAACTCAGGTTTTCTAAGGTCTCCATATTCCACAGGCAGGGATGGAAGTTGCTTTTCCCAAGTCTCACTTTAAAGACCGGAAGGGATCTGTACGCAGGGAAAAGAACCCTCCCCTGAGCATAGGGAATGAATTGACCTTCTGTGCACTGATTCTCCCCTTAGATGGCTACAACATTCAGGCAATGGCCAGGAATTCCATCTGGGTCTCCCACATTGGTGCCAAGGGCACAGATGTTTGGGTCATCTTCTACTGCCTTCCCATGAGCCACAAGCTGGATCTGAAGTGTCATAGTCTGGACTCCAAAGCTCTACTGTGGGATACTGGCATCACAGGCAGCAGCTTAATCTGCAAAGCCAGCCCCTTCAGAATGCTCTTTTCCTTAGTGGAGTGAACAGTTTTTCCACTGCTGCCTAGCCTTGCTATTGGGAACTTGTCCAAGAGACCTGTGTTTTGTTGTTGTTGTTGTTGTTTGTTTGTTTGTTTTGGCTAGCAACTGTATCAACAGCCCAAAAACCCTATTAACTCAGAGAGCCTCACTTGCAAGAATTCAGATTTTGTTGGAAATATATTCAGTTGGAAATGTGTTTAATACATTTAACCCACTGAACTCCATGGCCCAGCAGCACAGTGCACTGCGGAGTAGTAGATGGTTCACATTCCTCATCTCTTGGCTGACCCAGAGCTAATGGTTGGTAGCCAGGAGGAGAAAAAAAGAGCTGAAATTCAAAGTACAGATTCTATAGCATGAGTATCATTTTAACACTATCACAAGGCCAAAAAGTGACAAGTGCCCCGTCGTAAGTCAGAGACCATCTATAGATGTGTCTTGGGATTTTCCCATTTTATTTTACACATATTGCTTTAAATTTTTCTATTTTATCAAAATGTATTTGAAAGGCAGAGAAAGAGACAGAGACAGAAAAGGAGAGCTCTTGCATCCACTGGTTCACCGTCCCCTACCCCACCCCCCCGCCAGCATGCCCAGATCAGCCATAGAGGTTTATACCCGGAACTAAATTTGGGTCTCCTAGGTGGGTGATAAGATCCAAAGTCCTTGAGCCATCACCTGCTGCCTCCCAGGGTACACACTGGCAGGTAGCTGGGTCATAAGCAGAGGAGCCAGGGCTGAAACCAGTTCACCACTATGGAACACAGATGTCCCAACTGATAGCTTAACCCACTGGGCCACAATGTCGGCTCCCCTGACTGTAATTTAAATCTTATTTTGCTTAGCATTTTGGAGCGTAGAGGGGATATTGTCAATTAGCTGATCTCATCCAAATGGTATAGAGGACTATCCAGTTTTCCTCTGTTATGAATCATGAGGCTGTAACATTCAAGTCTGTTCCCTGTTCTCTGAAATAGAAACAGTATTCACTGCATAAAGGCTGAGGATGAAAAGTGGCTGGCAAACCTTTGATTTCATCCCTCCTCTCTGCTTCTCTAGGAAGACAGTAGCTGCCCACATGCATTTTTAATCGAGCTTGCCAACTGACTCCACTGCCACCTTCCCAAAGGCTGCCAGTGGATGCATGTGTGTGTACTGTTTTTTCACTTAATGTCAGTCTCAAGGGGGTGAAATACCTCTGGAATTGTTTTGGTTTTCATTTCCAAAACTAATCAGTCATTTTGAGCATTTTCGCCATAGTATTTGACTAAGAGTCTAGTTTCATCTTTTTTTCCTTTTTAAAGATTTGTTTATTTTTATTGCAAAGTCAGAAATACAGAGGAAAGGAGAGACAGAGAGAAAGATCTTCTGTCCACTGATTCACTCCCCAAGTGGCTGCAATGGCCGGAGCTGCACTGACCTGAAGCCAGGAGCTTCTTCCAGGTCTCCCACGCGGGTGCAGGGTCCCAAGGCCTTGGGCTGTCCTTAACTGCTTTCTCAGGCCACAAGCAAGGAGTTGAAAGTGGGGCCACCTGGATTAGAACCAGTGCCCATATGGGATCCCAGCGCATTCAAGGCAAGGACTTTGGCCACTAGGCTACCATGTCAGGCCCTAAGAGCTATTTTTGACAAATGGCTATGTTAGCAATTTCATTTTATATGATAACTTAATACAAATTGCTTCTTTCAACTATGGTATTATTCATAATGCAGTTTTAAATATAGCCATGATACAAACCAGAAGTAAATGTGACAAACTTTGATGTGTAGAATAATAAATAATAAAATCCAGTGGTGAGAAAAAAAGTAAATAAGAAAACATGAGATTAGAAGGCTAAATTCCCAATATTTTGTGGAGTCAATTCCAGCATGCCAAAATGGAAACATAAAGTGAGAAAGAAATCCAGAAGAAGAAGAGAGAGAGGAAGAAGGAGAGTGAGGATGAAAATTAAGCCATTTTATAATTAGTAAAACAAGATATAGGCACAGGTATTACTTTAATTCAATGTTTTATCCACATAAAGTGCTCTACCTGGGGGCCAATGCAAAGCAGTTCTGGTAG
Organism: Ochotona curzoniae; assembly: GCF_017591425.1. Classification (NCBI taxonomy): domain Eukaryota; kingdom Metazoa; phylum Chordata; class Mammalia; order Lagomorpha; family Ochotonidae; genus Ochotona; species Ochotona curzoniae. The sequence goes on along the minus strand of NW_024466607.1, from coordinate 34,023,119 downwards.
AAGAGTGAGGAGGTTGAATTGGGAAGGCAAGGAAGCAATAAAGAGTAAATGATGATCTGAGCCATCTTTTACTGCTTTCCCAGGTCATAAGCAGGGAGCTGGATCAGAACTGAAGCAGCTGGGGCATGAAGTATGCCCCAGGAATGCTGGTGCCTCAAGTGGGAAGCTTAACCTACTATGCCATGGCACTGACCCTTAGCTTGGCTTCTTAAAGAAATAGGAAGCAAACCAGCATGGATGGAAATGAATGGAGCAGTAAGTCAAGATGGGCTGTTGGGGCTGGTACGGTGGCTAAAGTCCTCTCGCCTTGAACGTGCCAGGATTCCATATGGGCGCCGATTCTAATCCCGGCAGCTCCACTTCCCATCCAGCTCCCTGCTTGTGGCCTGGGAAAGCAGTCCACAGAGGCCCAAAGCCTTGGGACCCTGCACCTGCATGGGAGACCCAGAAGTAGTTCCTGGATCCTGGCTTCAGATCGGCGCAGCACCGACCATTGCAGTCACTTGGGGAGTGAATCATAGAACAAAAGATCTTCCTCTCTCTCTCTTCCTCTCTGTATATCTGACTTTGCAACAAAAATAAAATAAATCTTTAGAAAAAAAAAAGCTGAAGCTGTGGACATGGATGAGAGGGAGATAGATCACACAGGGAATTTCTGAAACATTTGGCAAGAAGCGTGGGTGTTATTCAAAGAACAAAGGGGAACCACGGGAAGGCTTTTACCCATGAATTGGAAGTGGGTTGTGGTTTGGAGGGGACCAGAGTGGATGCAGAGAGGCAAGCAAGGCCTTAGGGCCATCATCCAGGCCACAGGTGGCAAGGACCGAGGCAGCAGTAAGGATCAACACAGACGCTGATTCAGTGACTAGCCACATCCAGTTTTCTATTGGCTTCAGTTGTTGACCATCACTAGGCAGTCAGAGGGTTTTGGCTGTTACAGAAACCGGTGGCAGGAATGGGCTGGGGTAGTGGTGAGGTGACAATATAATGAGGAAGAGGAAAGACACAAGGATAAAGCCCAGGTTTAAGGGACTTTGGTGACATTTGCTCATCGAACAATGGAGGAGGAGGAGAGTGGCCATGAGCGTATGGTAAAGGATGGGGGCTACCCTGGGCCATGTGCCAGCTAAAGGTCTTGATAAGGGAGCGAACACACCCCCCGGGTGGGAATGGGAAAGCTGCTGAAGCTGAGTCTCAGCCTCCCACCCGAGTCTCCCTAAATCTATAAAGGAGGGGGAGCACTGGACGCAGTGGTTGGGGCACCACCTGAACACCCTCTTCTCACTGACACACCAGGGTTGGAACTGCAGCTCTCTGCTCCCAATCCCAGCTTCCTGTTCCTGTGCACGCTGGAGGGTAGCAGGTGATAGCTCAGGTGGTCACCTCGCAGACCAAGTTCCAGGCTCCTCTTGGCTTCAGCCCAGCCCAGCCCTGGCTCCTACAGATGTTCGAGAGTGAGCTGGCAGTTGGAAGATTTTATTCTCGCTCTCTGGAGAAAATTTGAATACAAGATAAAGAAGAGGAAAGACTTCTCCATGTAGCTTGCCTGGTAAGTAAATGAGTGGCCACATGCTTTAGATAACAAGTCACATTCAGCTTTGCCAAAGAGAATGTAGGAATGCAGAGAACTAATTTTCATGCTTCCCACTGTTTTTTCTATCTCAAGCACAAAACCAAATAAGAAAATTTACAATGTGGCATTTTTATAAACAAAGCAAATTTTTATGACTTAAAAAAAAACAGACTAGGGCCCGGCGCGGTGGCGCAAGTGGTTAAAGTCCTCGCCTTGCACGCCCGGGATCCCATATGGGCGCCGGTTCTAATCCCGGCAGCCCCGCTTCCCTTCCAGCTCCCTGCCTGTGGCCTGGGAAAGCAGTCGAGGACGGCCCAAAGCTTTGGGAACCTGCACCCGCGTGGGAGACCCGGAAGAGGCTCCTGGCTTCGGATTGGCATAGTATCGGCCCGTTGCGCTCACTTGGGGAGTGAATCATCGGACGGAGGATCTTCCTCTCTGTCTCTCCTCTCTGTATATCCGCCTTTCCAATAAGAAAAAAAAAAAAAAAAAAACAAAAAAAAAACCAGACTAAACTACCGACTAAAGATTTGTTCACTAGCCAAATTAGAAACTTTATAAAAGGAACAGACACACAGTTTTCAGTTAATCCCCAAAGGCATGTATTCAAAGATTTTAATGAAAAAACAGAGACAAAACAGAAGATGGCATTTTGAAAGACAATAATTAAATCATGACCATTGGTGTTCCTTTTCATTTGTTGCAACAACTTTGCTTTGGAGTATTCTTTTAATGCTTATTCCCTTTTAAACAAATGCAACCAAAAAATCGAGTTTCCCAACATAGAATGCATTCAGGGCCGCCTTGGGAGCGATACACAATGGATGCAGTGTTGGTGTGACAGCATGAGCGTGTACGGCAGCAGAAGGGCTCTGGTGTCGTACATGTCCTGGCTTACAGTGCACAAACACAAGCACCCCTTCTTGCAGGCTCCGGACAGTGTTTCATTCTGACCTGTGGAAAACTAGGACAGAGCTCTCTGCTATCTCTTTGCCAGAGAAATCACATCGACTTTAAATACCAGCAATGCCATTGTGGCAGGATTTGCATTCTAAATAGTCCGGCCAACACACATCGCCTCCTCCATTAAAAGGTCTAAGAAGTGTTCTGTTGACTTTTTCTTAATTTAGGGATAATTCTCATCATAGAGATCTGATCTCAGGATTAGAACTCAGTTCCATCTGTCGAGGGAACCCCAAGTTCTGTCACTTTGGCCACCTCAGCCAAGCTTTTTGTGTTACCCAGGGAGAGGCAAAACTGTAAAAACTGTGAAAATAGCTAGTGACAGAAACACAAAAAAACATACCTACCTTCCAATAGAATGGGAGTATAATGGCTTGTGCTACCATGAAACTCAGCGTATTTCTGGATTAGGTTGTGGAACTATTCATTTTGGTTTACCAAACATTTATCTTTTCATATACGACAAACAATGTGCATACCTAAATCTAATTTGTATAAATATTCTGTGATCAGCATGGATAGGAGTGATAATTTCCTTTATCTGATCATCATTTTGTGAATAATTACTGGCCTGGTGCAATGGTTCAATTGACTAATCCTCCTCCTTCAAACACTGAGATTCTTTATGGATGCTGGTTCATGTCCTGGCTGCTTCACTTCCCATCCAGCTCCCTGCTTGTGGCCTGGGAAAGCCAGAGAAGATGGCCCAAGTCCTTGGGGTCTCTTACACTCAATGGGAGACCTGGAAGAAACTCCTGGCTTCTGGCTTCGCATCAGCTCAGCTGTGGCCATTGCAGCCATTTGGGGAGTAATAAACTGAAACTTCTGGGGTTCATTGACTACCCATTTTCATACCAAATTCAGTACAAGTCACAACAATTTGCAATGAATCACTGAACATTAAATAGGGGCTTCATGTAAAAAAAAAAAAAAACCTTGGAGCATAATGCTTAAAATGTTAGACTGTCATTTTGGAAGTTATAGGAAAAGTGAAATCAGTCTAGCCAGTTAAGTTTTTAAAATATTGGAATTTTCAACATAAGTTATAATTGATGAGATTTGTATTGTAAAAAAAAAAAATGAGTAAGAAAAAATGCCTGCAGTAGCCTGGGTTGGAGTTGGAAGCTAAGAGCTAGGCTCTCAATCCAGATCTCCCACTTGGGTGACAAGAACCTAATCACTTGTTCACACTCATCATTGTGCATCACCAGGAAGCTGGGGTCAAGAGCTGAAGCAGGGTGTCTAACCCAGGTACTGTAATATGAAATGTGGGCATCTTAACTGGGCATCTTAAGCACTAAGCTAAATACTTATCTTAAGATGCCCAAAAATACCATCACATTTTGCTTTCCCTCTCCAAAGCAACTTCTTAGCTATTTATATATGAAGCAGGATTTTAAATGAGATGAGGACAGAGCAGAGGAGAGAAGCAGACCGAGCAGGCCCACGGTTTTCCCAGTGGAGACTCAATGCAGTATATGAGGCAACACAACCTGTGGCAGACTTCAGACTACAGCACATGCTGAAGTCCACCAGGACCAACATCTGGCCTAGCAGTCAAAATACCAAGTCCCATATCACAGTGCCTGGGATCAACTCCCAGCTTGGCTCCTGGTTTGAGCTTCCTACCCATGCAGACCCTGGCAGGCAGCAATGATGGCTCAAGCTGTCACTCACGTGGGAGACATGGGGTGGATTCCTTGCTGCTGGCTTCAGCCATCGAGGGCATGTGAGGAGTGAATCAGCAGTTGGGATCACTCTCTGTTTATCCTGCCTGTTGAATTATAATAACTAAAAAAAAAAAAATAAACCCACCAAATTAAACTTGGTAGGTCCTAGACTTCAAAGGCAGTTTGTGAGGAACTGAGGAAGATGAAAGAAATAGCAGCTGCAGCCAAAAGGGGCTGAAAGAGCAAACATGCCCTAAATTCTCAGCCATAGCAACCTGGAATTTCAGGAAGGCAGCATGGGAATAAGGCAGAAGAATCACGCCAGATTCTACATTTCTCACATGCTCCTGATTCATCATTCTGACATGTTCCAGGGTTCTGCACACTCGGCACCAATAGCTGGGAGCAGCAGTCAACCTGGCTCTCACAAAAGGAAAGGCACCCTTGTGTGTGAAGTCTTTATAGGCGACTTTTGTAGGCCTTGCCAGAGGACCGAGGGTATCCTCTGTGGCCCATTCTAAACAAGTAGGATTATGTTCCCACTTTGCTTCTCTCACTGGAACCATTGTACGTAGGATGCATTTTCCCCCCAACCAAAGACGAGTCAAAATTTCTCCAAATCCTATGTGTTGGTAGCATGAATAGAATGCCTGACTCCAATACAACAAAATAATGACCGATGCACCTGTAGCACCTCCTCTCGTGGTAAAATGAGGAAGCAAAATAGGAAAGCAAAAACAAGAATCTGTCATCCTAACTGAGGTTTCCCTCACAAGCCACACACCACCCAGCGGGTCAAGGAAAACATGTGTTATTACTCTGCAGTTTTAGACTTAAATTTATCACTGCCGTAATGGTGCCACATACCAACATGACTGGTGCCCATTTCTTTGCAGCAACTGAGGTTTCCACAGGTATTTCTGAGTAGGCTTTTCTTTTTCCAGTTCATATTGCACCTACACTAGGCAGGATACCATATTTGCATTAACAAATACAGTTTCTCACTTTATACTCTGAGCTTGCTTTCCATTCATGAAGGGCTGTTACATCGCTTTTTCCAAAAATTCCTCTGTACATCAGCATGCATTTACACAGGCGTGCGTGTCTTGCAAAAGAGAAGTTATATTTGGTGCATTCATTTCTTTGTACTACAATTCCTCTATTTACCTGTTGGAGATGGTGCAGACCCCTACTAAGCTAAGCAGGGTTTGCAAACATCAGAGGGGCCGTTTGTGCAAAAGCCACCTGAGATCCCCACAGTATTATGCAAAACGCCCCTGTGCTAATATCAGCTATGTGAGCAGTGATGGATGAAGTCAGAGCCCTTTGGGTAATAAAATATGAAATTTCCTCTACATAGCAAGGTTACAAGATCTACAAGCTCCTCTTCATTAAAGCCTAAGTGAACCCCCAACAAAAGAAAAAAAAAATAGAGGAACTTTTGGGCCAGCATCATGGTTCAACAGACTAATCCTCCACATATAGGCACCAACATCCCATATGGGTGCCAGTTTGTGTCCCACCTGCTCCACTTCCCATCTGGCTCCATGGTTGTGACCTAGGAAAGTAGTAAAGGATGTCCCAAAGCCTTGGAACCCTGCACCTGCCTGTGAGGCCGGGAATAAGTCCTGGCTCCTAGCTTTGAATTGGCTCAGCTCAGTCATTGCGGCCATTTGGGGAGTGAACCAGCAGACAGATGATCTTTCTTCTGTCTCTCCTTTTCTTTGTAAATCTACCTTTTCAATAAAAATAAATAAATATTTTTTAGAAAGTGGAGGTGCTTTAACATTTGGAAACTTAAAGTTGAATTTTGTTGCTAATGGAATCTGCTGAACTATTTAGAGACACTATAGTTGCTATTGGCCTTGATTTTCTATGCATGGTCCAAGCGCTTCAAGAAGGAAGCTGGCCACCCTTACAGATACCTGCAGAGATCAAATATTTTTGTCTGAGTGTAAATACAAAATCACATCTCCTGCCGAAGAGACCCCTTGGGTTTGACACGGTTACTGAAATTCCTTTTAGAAGCGGTTGTTGAGTGGAAATTTATTATGATTTTTAAAATGTACATAATTTTTTTGGGAAGATTTTGTTTTTATTTGAAAGGCAAAATGATAGAATGAAAGAGAGAGACAGAGTAAGTGAGAGAAAGATCTTTGCAATGGTTACAATGCATGGGGCTGTGCCAGACCAACCTAGGCCAGGAACTCCAGCTAGGTCTCCCACCAGGGCGGAAGGGACTCAGAAACTTGGTTTCGCTTCTGCTGCTTTCCCAGATGCAAAAAGAAAAGAAAAAAAATATATACATATATGTGGGCTAGTGGCTTACATAGTAGGTTAATCTTCCACCTGCAGTGCCAGCATCTCATATGGTTGCTGGTTCCAGTCCCAGCTGCTCCATTTCCTGACCCAGCTCCCTGCTTATGGCATGGGAAAACAGTGGAAGATTATCCAAGTACTCATGCCTCTGCACCCATATGGGAGATCCAGAAGAAGCTCTTGGCTTCACATTAGCTCAGCTCCAGCTGTTACAGCCAGTTGAGGAATAGACCAGTGGGTGGAAGATCTTTCTCGCTCCCCTTCTCTAACTCTGCCTTTAAAATAATAATAATGATAGAATTGAATCTTTTACCAAAACTAGAAAAAGAAATATGTTTTGTCCTTTAACACTGTCCAAATAGCTAAAATCTGAAGGTTTCAACCAGATTTTTTTTTTTTGACAGACAGAGAGAGGGCACCCTTGTTTGCTGGTTCTCTTCCCAAATGCCCAAAATGCCCAGAGCTGGGCCAAGGACAAGGCTGGGAGGCAGGAACACTCGGCAGATTTCCCCATATGGGTGGCAGGAACCCAATCATTTCAGCCATCATAGTTGCCTCCCAGGATCTGTGTTAGCATGAAGCTGGATGGGGAGCTGAGCTGAGAACTGAGCCTCCAGGGGTACCTTAGTTGCTGAGCCAAATGCCTGCTCAATGGCAGAGGAATGTATAGTTTACATGTCCAACCTTTTTAGTATTTTGCACACAAATCTCAGCAAAGAGTTTGACTTTCACTGCGACTACTTGTTTTGTGCATTACAAAGGAAAGCAGAGAGGTAGAATTAGGGGGAAGAAGGAACCCACCAGGTGGCCGCCATCTTCCCCACTGGTTGGTAGGATATGGCTCATCAAATCTCAGCTTTGACTTCTGTATCTGTGTTCTGTACAAGTTTGCTGGTTTGCCTCTCAAGGAGAAGCTTCCCTAGGGTGTGGGGGCTTCTTGGGAATCTGGAGCAATCCAGCCCATGACTCCCCTGAGATGCTGTCTGCCATTCCTCAGGCATCAGAGAGTCATAGGAGCTCCGTGTCACAGCTGGTCCAACCTCTCTGAACCATGTTAAATGCAGAGAAATGGTTCATTTAAAAAAAATAAGGAGAGAGATAAATAGCATTTTAGAAAAACATGAAGAACAGCATATTCCCTTTTAGGTCCAACTAGTTCAGTGAAGTGAACCAAGTCCGTTTCAACTCAACAGCTGAGGAGCACCACTGAAGAGTTCGCGCAGGGGAGGAGCAGGTGGTAAGATAAGCATTCTCTTGTCCGGCAGACGCCCAGCTGCCTCGTAGCCCACGAAGCATTCAGGGCATCTGGTGGGGGCCTACATGGATGATGACGTGTTTCTCGTAAGCCCTTCTCATGGTCTTCTCGATCTGCTTCAGAAAGACCTGCGGAATTCGTCCACACAAAGTGTGCACTGTCTCCAGGAACTTCAGCTGGAGAGGATAGTACATGGATTGGAAGAGATTGTCTTGAAAGGGAAACTGAAAGAAAAAGCCCATGTTAGTAAAACACCGTTCAACATGCAGACTGCTTTTCCTAAGAAATAACCGGAGAGTTTAATGTAAGCATGCAGACACGGGGTTGTGTGGTATGAGACTTTGCAAAAGGATCTCCGAGGGCCTAAATGAAAATCCTAACTTAGTTGTGCAATCTCATGTAATTTAACTTCTCTGGACCTCAGCTTCTTTATCTATTAAAAAAAAAAAAAGGAGGAGGGTTTATTTGCATCGTCTATTCTTTTAAAGTTTAAAACAAAGTACATCATTAAAGACATGATAGTCTATAGGTACAGCATATTCATGCTGAGTAGAAATAAGACTCAAATAGATAATTTACCTAAAATCTATTACACCAGAACATTCAGTTCTTCATATTTTGTTTGTTTGTTTTTTGCCTTGGAAGTAAGATTTACTTTAAAAAAAACAAAGATTTATTTTTATTGCAAAGTCAGATATATGCAGAGAGGAGGAAAGACAGAGAGGAAGATCTTCCATCTGATGATTCACTTCCCAAGTGACCACAACAAAGCTGAGCTGATCCGAAGCCAGGAGCCAGGAACTTCCTCCAGGTCTCCCACAAGGGTGCAGGGTCTCAAGGCTTTGGGGTGTCCTGGACTGCTTTCCCAGGCCACAAGCAGGAAGCTAGATGGGAAGCGGGGCTGCCGGGATTAGAATCAGTGCCCATATGAGATCCTGGCGCGTTCACGGTGAGGACTTTAGCCACCAGGTCACGGCGCTGGGCCCAAGATTTACTTTTAAAACAGTATTTATTTGAGAGACAAAGAGAGAGTGAGAAACAGACTGAACCTCCCATCCACTGGTTTGCTTCTCAATGGCCACACCAGCTAGGACCAGACAAGGCAACAGCTGTGAGCCAAGCTCTCAGTCCAGCTCGCCCACACAGTCAGTAGCAGACCGACTACTTGCCTCATCACCACTGCCTTCCAGGGTTTACACTAGCAGGAACCTGGAGTCAGGGTTCAAACTAGGATACTCAGATGTGGCACCAAAGTGCTGTAGCTCGCAGCATGAGCACCAGGCCAAACGCCTGTCTGTGAGCGATCTTAGTGAAGAAACTGCAGGACCTATCTAAGGTAACCTCATCAACCCAGAGTCAAGCGATCACTAGTGACGTTGATTGACCGTGAACTTCTTATTCCTATTACACCTATGAGTTGTATTTTTCGAAAGGCAGAGAGGGACAGACTTCTCATCTGCTCATTCATGAATCCCAATGCCTGTAACAGCAGAGGCTGTGCCAGGTCAAAATCAAGAGCTGGCAACTGCAACTCTGCCTCCCACTTGGGTGGCAGGATTCCAGCGTGTTGAGCCATTACCACTTCTTCCCAGTGTCTACATGGGCCAGAATCCGTCAGCAGGGGAACAGTCAGGATTTAAACTCAGGAGCTCTGATGTGGGTGCAGGCGTCCCAGGGGGGGCATCTTCACTATTCCACCAGAGGCCTGCCCCCAGTTAACTTTGTTTTGCAAGTTCATGTACTCCATACAGATGGCTGTGTTTTTTTTTTCCCCAGTCAATATCATCCTCCTGAGGTTTTTCTGCTTTATGAGCTAACTTCTCTGAGTTTTCCCATAGGAAACAGCCCATGCGTGATATTTTCCAAAATAAATCTTTCCAACGACTTAGCCATGAGCATGTGTCCCTGTTTGATTACGGTCGTGTAGGAAGAGGCTGCAAGGAGATGAAGTTAGGCCCATCCCTGGTGAACATGTTTTACAGGAGCAGAGGAGACTGGAGGCAAGGAAGGAAAGGAAGGCCGAAGAGCAGCATGGTTTGATGTCTGGTGACTGGGGCACACGCTAATCCACTAACTCCCTGAAATTTCCTCGGAAGGAGGACACATTGTGTAAGGCACGAAGACCCTATCCTAGACCAGCACTGGGACATAACTTCCTTCCTGGTTGAGTTTGGACCACAGACAGCTCCAGGGCCCAGGCCCGAGTCTGAACTCCTCACCTACTGTCGCCCCAGAGATGGGAATCAAAGAGGTCAAAATCGCCTTGCCTTCTTCCTCTCTCCCACACTCCCGTTCACCCCATCAGCAAGGCCTGCAAGCCTCATCCTGACAACGTACGCAGAGTGTGGCCACTTCTTCCCCAGCATCTCAGTCCCCTGCAAACCCACGCCGGTCCATCTGCCACCCAACAGTTATACCCAGACTCACAAAAGGACTGGTGCTATTTTTTCTTTCGTGCCTCTTCCACTCAGTTACCCATGCAATGAATCAGAACACTCGCCAGAGCCCATCGCACTTCCGCAATGGCTTCCTGCAGCAGGTGGACCAAGGTCCAACTAATGGCTCAAGTGGACACGGGCATCTTCCCCAGCCATCACCCCCAGCCTATCATGCTCCTGAAAACATCCTGCCCAGATGTCCCTGAGGCAAGGACATTGGATCGTCTGGTGCTTGCAGAGGCCTGTCCACTTGGGAGCTCCTGGCTCCCAGCTTCGATTGGCTCAGCTCTGGCTGTTGAAGTCATTTGGGTAGTGAACCAGCAGATGGGAGACCTTCTCTTTCTATAGAATCTGCCTTTCAAATAACAGTAAGTAATCTAAGAGAAATGAAGGCAGGCAGGTATTTTGTGTAAATGCCAGATACTACTTGGTACACTCAGAGCTCATTTCGGGGTACCCAGGTTCAAATCCTGGCTCTTCCTGATTCCAGCTTCCTGCTAAGGCACACGATGGGAGGCAGCAGGTGACTGCTGGAGTAGTCGGGTCCCTGTCCTACACTGGAGACCTGGATTGAGCTCCTGGCTTCCAGTTGCAGCGTGGTCTAAGCCTCTAACTGTTGCCAGCATTTGAGGGGTGAACCAGTGCATAGAAAAATCTCTCTGTGTCTTTAACGTACATGAAAATAAATACAATTTTGAAAAAAAAAAAGCTTTTATTAGCTATTGAGTGCAACAACAAATCAGTCATTTTGTCGACTGCTCACAGTATTTTTATGAAGCACATACTATCTCCATTTTATAGTTGAGGAAACTCAGGGATGTAAAACCACAGCTAATGACAATCAGGAACAAAGTTGGGATTTGAACCCAGGACTGTTCCGCTCCAAGTGCAGGAGTGTGCAGAGCCTGGCAGACGGGTGGATAAGACCAGTAAATACATCCTTTTTGATACAGTCCTTCTATGGTCCGATCACTTTTGGGGATGGGGTTAGTGATTTTGCCAACCAGTGTGCCCGAACGAAAACCTGTCCTAGAGTGTATTTCACAGGGTGTTTATGAATCAAAGTTGTCCGGCCCTCCTCGTGGTCTCCCAGAACATGAGCCAGCAGCCAGACTTATGAGAACCACAAGCACTCGACCATAAACCAGGGCTGGCACCCCACCCTGCCTCACACCCATGCCTACTCAGCACCCTGCGAACAGCATGGCACCCCTACAGGTGCGGCTTACTGAACCCCATGTGTGCCCGGCAGTCAGTGTCTGCAAGAGAGGCTGCCACCAAGCTCCAACCACATCTATGCAGTTAAAACACCTGCCCTTTGCCGCTCAAAGAGCAGCAGAACAGGTGCAGGCGACTCTTCTCCTCGCACGAAGATGGCTCCAGGAACCCCAGAGGAGGAATTCTCTCGAACTCTTCCCTGGTTAAAGGCACACTTTCATAGACACACAAAAATGTGTTCCTAAGTCATGGGACTCCGCCTGCTTTATTCTTTCCTGAGTCTGCGCACAAAACCCTTATGGTTTCTCAAAGGGAAAGAGAGAAAAGAGAAAAAGAAGAAAGGGGAGGGGAGGAGGGCAAGGAGAAGAAGTCAGAAAAAAATGAACATTTTTATTAGAAACAACTTACAGGGGCTGGCATAGTGGCGTGGCAAGCTAATCTGTAAAAGCATCCCAGGGCCCAGTGCAGTGGCCTAGCAGCAAAAATCCTTGCCTTGCACATGCTGGGATTCCATATGGGTGCTGGTTCATGTCTTGGCTACTCCACTTCCCATCCAGCTCCCTGCCTGTGGCCTGGGAAAGCAGTAGAGGACGGCCCAAAGACTTGGGACCCTGCACCCTTGTGGGAGATCCAGAGGAAGCTTCAGATCCTGGCTTCAGATCAGCTCAGTTCAAGCTGTTTTGGCAATTTGGGGAGTGAGCCAGTGAATGGAAGATCTTACTCTCTGCCTCTCATTCTCTCTGTAAATCTGACTTTCTAATAAAAATAATAAATAAGGGCCAGTGCAGTAGCCTAGTGGTTAAAAGTCCTTACCTTGAACGTGCTGGGATCTCATATGGGTGCCGGTTCTAATCCCAGCAGCCCTACTTTCCACCCAGCTCCCTGCTTGTGGCCTAGGAAAGCACTCAAGGACAGCCCAAAGCCTTGGGACCCTGCACCCTTGTGGGAGACCTGGAGGAGGCTCCTGGCTCCTGATCAGCGCAGCTCCAGCCACTGTGGCCACTTGTGGAGTGAATCATCAGATGGAAAATCTTCCTCTCTGTCTCTCCTACTCTCTGTGTATCTGAGTTTCCAATAAAAAAAGTACAATAAATCTTTAAAAAATAATAATAAATAAATCTTAAAAAAAAATAGCATCCCATATGGACGTTGATTTGTGTCCCGGCTGCTCCACTTCGGGGTCAGCTTTCTGCTTCCAGCCTGGGAAAGCAGCAAAGAATGGTCAAAGTCCTTGACCCCCTGCACTCAGGTGGGAGACAGGGTAGAAGCTCCTGGCTCCCAGCTTCGGATCGGCTCAGCTCCGGGCATGAGATCATTTTGGTAGTGAGCCAGAGGTGGAAAACCTTCTCTCTATATAAAATCTACCTTTCGGGCCCAGCGCGGTGGCGCAAGTGGTTAAAGGTCCTCGCCTTGCACGCCCGGGATCCCATATGGGCGCCGGTTCTAATCCCGGCAGCCCCGCTTCCCTTCCAGCTCCCTGCCTGTGGCCTGGGAAAGCAGTCGAGGACGGCCCAAAGCTTTGGGACCCTGCACCCGCGTGGGAGACCCGGAAGAGGCTCCTGGCTTCGGATCGGCATAGTATCGGCCCGTTACGCTCACTTGGGGAGTGAATCATCGGACGGAAGATCTTCCTCTCTGTCTCTCCTCTCTGTACATCCGCCTTTCCAATAAAAAAAATAATAAAAATAAATCTTTTAAAAAAAATCTACCTTTCAAATAAAAATAAGTAAATCAAAGAAATAAAGGAAGGAAGAAAGAAAAAGAGAAAGAAAGCAGGAGGAATGGAGGGAGGGAGGGAGAGAGAGAGAGAGAGAGAAGCTTTTATCTGCTGGTTTACCACCCACATGGTTTCAATTGGACAGTTGAAAGCCAGGAGCCAGGAGCTTCAGCTGGGTCTCCTGCATGGGTGCAGGAGCCCAACCACTTGGGCCACCTTCCTCTACTTTCCCAAGCACATCAGCAGGGAAACAGATGGGAAGTCAAGCAATTGGGACAGAATCTGGAACCCATATGGGAGCTGGCGCTACAGGCAGTGGCTTTTACCTGTTATGCCACAATGCCAGCCCCTGGAATTCTCTTTCTGATATGAAATTTCCCAAATGGATTAATTTTTTCTCTAATTAATTGAGTAATCTATTAGAGAGAGTGTTCCATTAGTTCACTCAGATACCTGCAATAGCTGGGTTTGGACTGGGCTAAGAGTCAGGAGCTAGGGATTCTATGCAGGCCTCTCCTAGGGGTGGCAGGGGCTGCAGCTGTCATTGCTGCCTCTTTTTATTTGCAATGGCAAGAATGAAATCAGCAGCTAGAGGCAGGTACACCATTATGGGATAGCAGGCAACTTACCTGGCATCTTTAATCACTATGTCAGATACCTGCCCAAAGTAAATGTATTAAAATACATTTATATGTCAATACAAATCAGTGAGCGGCCTACAGGAAATAGAAAGCCAACAGTGAACTCGGTAGAGTGTTAGGTTCTAGGGATATGAGCAACACTGAGAGAACTCGACGCTTCCTGTCTGGCCTTCCAAGGGGCTGGAGAGCATTGTTGCCTGTGTTGCTCCGTGCACGTTCAGCACACGTCTGCTGGACACAGGTCAGGGCACACTTACATCCCGTATGGCTTCATAGAGCGCCCTGAATGTTGGCTGCTTGTCGTCGTGGTAGACGCCTCGGTTACCGTGCAGGACAGACACACCTTCACGCTCAGCGTCTTTGCAGTTGCTTCCGTACATGCAGTGGTCAGGCCGGTAGTTCCAGTGGCAGGGAAACACATAGAGACACTCTGGGGGGATAAGAGAAGGACGTGTTCAAAGTCAGTGCCAGCTCCTGTCTGCGTGACTGGTGATGAAATGACTCGGGAGCTGAACAGCACACAGGAGTGCAACACCCAGGAACCTGACTGGGACCCATGGACCAAGTCTCACTGCCAGGGACTGGATGGGGCTTGTTCCCCCAGGGTTCAAAGGCTAGGTGCTTAGTGTCCTTTTGTAGTAATGCGAGAGATGGGGACCTTTAAGAAGTGAGGTCTGTTGGAGTTGTTGGGAATGTGATGACAGAAGGGGGGGTGACGTGTTCTCTTGGGACCTTGAGTTAGTTCCTGTGATAGTATGTTAGAAAAGAGCTCTTTGGGGCCAGTGCAGTAGCTCAACTGATTAATCCTCCCCTTGCAAGCACTGGGATCCCATATGGGCATCGGTTCATGTCCCATATGCTCTGCTTTCCCATCCAGCTCCCTGCTTGTGACGTGGGAAAGTAGTCAAGGATACCACAAACCCTTGGGACCCTGCACCCATATGGGAGACTGGAAATGGGCTTTGGATCAGCTCAGCTCTGGTTGTTTCGGCCACTTGGGGAGTGAACCAGTGGAGGGAACAACTTTCTGTCTCTTCTCTTTTATCTAAAATCTGCTTTTCCAATAATAATAATAATAATATATAAATACACAGAAAGGAAGAAAAGAGCCCTTTGAGAGGCTGATGAGGTGGCACAGTGGGTTAAATCACACCTGTGACACTCATGAGGGCATCCCAGTAAGGCCCTGATTTGTGTCCCAGCTGCTCCACTTCCCAGTCAACTCTCTGCTAACATTCCTGGGAAAAGCAGTAGAGGTTAATACTACTGTTTAGGTCCCTGCCTTCCATGGAGGAGGCCAGGTGATGCTTCCGGCTCTCGGCTTTGGCCTGGCCCCGTCCGGATCATTTCAGTCATTTGAAGAGTAAACAGCAGATTTAACATCTCTATCTCTCTCATCCCTCTGCCTTTTGAATAAATAAATCCTTTTAAAAAAAAAAATGGTGGGAGGGAAGAACGGTCCTTCTGCTGAGTGCAATCCATTCCTCTCCCATGTGCTCCTGCTCCCCGGGAACCATCCATCAAGACGTGACACAGCAAACTGGGCCCTCACCAGTGCCAGCATCATGCTGTTTGGACTTTCTGCCCATTCAAGTGAGCTAAAGAAAGCTTACTTAGTTACCCAGCTTCAAATAAATCTTTTTTAAGATTTATTTTTATTTCAAAGCAGATATACAGAGAGGAAGAGAGACAGAGAGGAAGATCCTCCATCCACTGATTCACACACCAAGTGGCCACAATGACCAGAGCTGAACCAATCTGAAGCCAGAAGCCAGGAGCTTCTTCCAGGTCTCCCATGTGGGTGTAGGGTCCCAAGGCTTTGGGCCGTCCTTGACTGCTTTCCCAGGCCACAAGCAGGGAGCTGGATCAGAAATGGGAGCGGCGAGAACATGAACCATCAGAGATGCTTGCACTTGAAAGTAGATGTCTAGCATGTTGAACCACCACATTGGCCAGCCCTGGGTAATGGCATCTTGGCCATGCAGAAAAATGAGGGAATCAGACAGCTTGGATCCAATTCCCAATTCCAATTAAAAAACCATGGACTGGACAGGAGCCAAGCATAAGGATCAAAAGCAAGACAAAGATTTCTCTTCAGATTGAAAACAAAAGTGAAGCAAAAGGGATTGGCTTTGTGGCACAGCAAGTTAAGCTGCCACCTTCAATGTTGGCTTCCCATATGGGCACCAGCTCGAGTCCCGGCTGCTGGGCTGCTACGACCATTTGAGGAATGAACCAGTAATTGAGAAGATCTCTCTCTCTCCTCATCCTCTTTTAAATAAATAAATCTAAAGTAAATACATAAAATTTACAACAGCAAAGAGAAGAATCTAAATCCAGAAGTTAAAAGATGAACAAGCAAAAAATCCAAGGCTGAAAGTACTAGGTGTACCAAGGCTATGCACACACATCTAAACAAACGGCTTTCTAAACAAAGGATTCTTAACTAGCGGTGATTTTTTTCCCCTCCTAGCTACAGTGCCGCTTGGCAGTATTTGGCTGTTGTATCTGGGGGAGGTAGCCCCAGCATCCAGCAGGTGCTGTTAACATCCTGCAGGGACCAGGGGTGCTGCCCACAGCCCACAGTGCACAGGACAGGGATCCCTCGCAGGCAGATGCTGAGAACTCTGCTGCAGCCCTCTGGGAGTCAGCATTACACAACCTCCTGGCTTCCTGCCTCCCACGGCTGCGGGCAGAGGTCTGTGGAGCACAGCTCTGCGAATGAGAATGGCCCTGTGGGTGAACACAGAGGGGTTCCAGTGACTAGCAATGAAATAGTAGCTTCCAGATGTGCTTCAGTATCCCAAGTTCAAGGAAAGCAGCCCTGATTTGAGAAAGCCCCGCTGCGGAAAGCCAGGGAGGAAGACACGATCACCTGCTCTCTGGCAGACTGTGAATGTTTCTGGGGTCCAGTCTGAAGCCAGAAGCCTGGAAATTCTTGCGAGTCTCCCACATGGGTGCAGAGGCCTACAGATTTGGTCCATCTTTTGCTGCTTTCCCAGGCATATTAGTGAGGAGCTAGATTGGAAGTGGAGGAAGTGGAACAGGGTGGGACTCAAAGTGACACCCACATATGTGATGTGGGCATCACAGGCTAAGGCTTAACCTGCCACATCACAGTGTGAGCCCCAAGCCTAGATTTATCCATGCTGTCTGTGACCTAACCGCAAAGTGACTAGGAGAGCAAGTTCTGCTACAAGAAATGTAAACTCAAATTACAGAAAGTTTTTGTTCCTTAGTTTCATTATCAGAAAAATGGGGAAAATCATAAAAATTTCCAGTACTATAGGACATGCAGGAGGATTAAATGAGTTGTTCATATATGTCTGTGTAAGGTACAATGACTGAAATAAAGTACATAATAAACTTTTTAACAAGATTTATTTATTTTTATTGCCAAGTCAGATATATAGAGAGAGGAGGAGAGACAGAGAGGAAGATGTTCTGTCTGCTGATTCACTCCCCAAGTGGCTAGAACAGCCAGAGCTGAGCTGATCCAAACCCAGGAGCCTCTTTTGGGTTCTCCCATGTGGGTGCAGGGTCCCAAGGCCTTGGGTTGTCCTCAACTGCTTTTCTAGGCCACAAGCAAGGTCTTGGGTGGGAAGTGGGGCTACTGGGACATGAATCAGTACTCATCTGGGATCCTGGCACGTGCAAGGCGAGGACTTTAGCCACTAAGCTACCGTGCCTGGCCCCATAATAAACTTAAGTGGTTATAAACTTAACCATTGGAATCAGTTATTGTCATAAAATGAACTACTGGGGGCAGGTATGATGGCACAGCAAGTTAAGCTGCCACTCAAAGAGCCGGAATCCCATATCAGAGTGCCAGGGATCAGGTCCCCGCTGTTCTGCTTCACGGCACAGTTGATGACTCAAGCCCTAGGGCCCTTGCACTCATATGGAAGATGAGGATGGAGTTCTTGGCTTTAAGCTTCGGCCTGGCCCAGCCTTAGCTGTTGCTGACCTTTGGGGAATGAACCAGCAGGTGGAAGATCTCTTTCTGTCTTACCTCTCTCTGTCACTCTTCTTTTCAAAAGAAAAAAAAAAAGTCAGTATGCTAAAAATAATTTGTGGGGAAGAAAAGAACGATTGCATTAGGTTGCTGGAGGGATAAAACAAGATCACTTAAACTGAATCAACCCAGCCTAGCTTCCAGCACACAGTACACCTGTGATCAATCTTTCACTCCAGTTGCTTTTGGACGTGCTGTTGTCAGCTATTCTTAGCCTTTCATGGGCCACAGATCTCTTCGAGAATCTTATGGAAGCTTCAGGCCCTGTCTTTGCAAAAAAAAAAAAAAAAAAAAAGTCACTGGGTATATTTAAAGAACATTTGCTGGTAAGACCAGGAGCTTACAGATCTTCCAAACACCAGCTAAAAACCTCAGCTGTTGAACATCAAGTGTGAAATCAGATTCCAGACCAAACTCCATTTACATCCTGACAGCACACTTCTAAAAGGTCCCAGAGCGAGAAATGCGAAATGCCCCGAGTACTCACAGCATCTATCTACCAGTGCACTCACACAGACGCCCACAGGCAAGCCCAGGCCCTGTTTCTAGCCTCTGTGAGGGACACAGAACATACATGGTTACAGTGAACACACTTCCTCCCGGGTCACAGAAACAACAGCTCATTCCTGAGAAGTCAGATGACGGCAGGTTTCAATAAAGCTTCCTTCAAAACAAACAGGCAGAAATGGCGGCCCGGAAGAGCATCCCAGGAGGAGAACATGGCCTGCTCACAGTCCGAGGCTCGGGAATCAAGAGTGTTGTAGAAAAGATGAAACCATCCTAGCTGTTTAAAATGTTCAGATAAAATTTATTTAAAGGGTGGCAAGATCACAGACTTATGTGGGCCACGTTCCACGACAGAGCAGGTCAGGAAAGGTGGGAGAGAGAAGAATGTCTCAACCCTCCAGCCTGTGTCCATGGGAAGAAAGAGAGCATCCTTCTCTGTTGCCAGGCTAGCCCCAAGAGGGCAATATTTACATGATTTTGGCCCCAGGTCCCAGGTGAGAAGTACATCCTAGGGCAGAGGCCATTTGATTGACAGGTAGGCAGATGGGATTACCTACAAGAGAGGTATGGCTTTCCACTACCTGCCTGTCCCCCCTCAGAGATTTCTCACCCTAATCCTAAGGGCTGCTGAAGGATCTTGTTTTTTACTAAAGTAACGGTGACCCCTTCAGAGGAAGAAGACAATGGGGGAAGGTCATCCCATAAATATGGCTTTGACCTCAAATATTCAAGAAGTGAAAATCTGCATTAAGCTGCAAGTCTCCAAATACGGTGTTAGCTTGTGAAACAATGGGAGAAAGTTCTTTTCTTTCAAAAGGAAAATGGGATAACTCATAAAATCAGAGGAACTGGGGCAGGAAGTGGGGCAGCCTCTTGGATTTGGGAGAGGGAGGGAATTAATGGCAGCTTTGCAACACTGCTGCCCAGAAGAACCGGCCCAGGCCACTTTCTGCCCCTTTTGGCTCCCCAGGAGATGGTTTAACTGGTTGAACAGGGTTCAGGCAGGTCAGGGCTCCAAGCCTGCATGCCAGAGAAAATAATCTCCCCTAAAGTAACTGGGGGGCTGAGCCCCAAAGAAATGGAAGCCAACAGTGGGAGAGTGAAGAACAACAGGTGTTAGTATTCACAGAGAATTTTCTCATGGGTGTCCCACACACTTGGTCAGTGCAGGAGAGAGCAGATGCAAAATTAGCCTCTCCAGGTGGGCTTCGATGGAAACCTTGGGACCAGCTAAGGAGTGAGGAGAGCAGTGGACTAAGGGTGCCCGTTGGGCACAAGATCAATCATCGGTTCCAAAATGGGTCTATCTGAGAGAGAGAGAGAAAGGGAGGGAGACTGTGCATCTATCCACTGGTTGGGCCCCACCCCAAATGCCAACAATGGGGGCTGGGCCCAGCTAAGCTGAGAACCAGGAACCAGAACTCAACCCAGCTCTCCCACGTGGATGGCAGGCAGCCAATTACTTGAGCTATCATCCCTGTCTCCCTGGGCCTGCAGTGGCAGGAAGCTATGGCCAATAGGGATGCCAGGACTCTAACCCAGGTACTCAATGTAGCATCTCACTGCTCAGCCCAGTGCCCCCTCCAGTGAACTGCTTTAAGATGTCTAATTCCCCAAACTGCTGAAAATGATTTGACAATACATTTTCAAACCAACCTATCTGGAGACTCTTAGTCTTTGCCAATTTTCTCTCAATTTAGATAAAGAGGCTCATTAACTGATGATCTAGGAGTCTGAGATCCCTTAGTGGCACCTTCAGGAGTCTGCATTTACTTCCAGAGCCTGACAACTGCCTGCCAAGTATTGCATGAATTGATTGCTCCTTACATTTCTGACTATTTCATACTCTTGGGTTCTCAAAGATTATGGGAGAGTTTCTAACTGCTCATTCACTACTCCAAATTGAAAGAAGGGTGGCTATGTGCTTTTTTTTTCTTTCTGAAACCACAAGGAGAAATTCAATCCAGGTTTCCCACATGGTGGCAGGGATCCAATGACTTGAGCCACCACCTGCTGCCTCCCAAGGCCTGTGGTAGCAGGCAGCTGGAGTGAGGAGCGAGAGCTGGGAACTGAACCCTGATATTCCGGTGTGCAGCACAAGTGTCCTAGCCACTAGAACAAATGCTGGGGCTGGGTTCTTTTTTTCTAACACTCCATCCTAGACCTGAGCTTTCCCAGCATTCTCTTCTTCCTTCCAGCTAAGGGCAACGTACTCTGCTGAGATGTTCCTACTCATACCATCTAAGAAAGCTCATCTCTGCCTCCAACCTTGATGCTTGCATTTTTTAACCTGGTCTTTTTTTTTTTTTCTTAATGTATTAGTTAAGATGTATTTATTTATCCTAAAGGCACTGGTTCACTCCCCAAATAGCTGTACTGGATTTGGCTGGGCCAGATCAAAGCCAGGTAGGTGCAGGGGTCCAAGCAATGGGGTTATCTTCTGCTTTCCCATGCCGCTGCAGAGAGCTGGATTGTAAGTGGAGCAGCTGGGACTTAAACTGTTGCTCTTACGATGTGGCAGTATTGAAGGCAGTGGCCACAATGCCAGCCTTTTGGTAGCTTGTTTATCAGCGCCTCACCTCCACCACCAATTTGTTTCCTGGATAACATATCAGACTCTGTGTTTCTGCATGCCAGGCTGTGATTCTGTTAAGATCTGCTTCTTCCAATGGAAGATAGGCTTTGTGAACATAAGGGTTATTTATGCCTAAGTTGCTACAGGCTGTATCCCCAGCACCCAGCGCTATGATCGTGTAGGTGCTCGAAACTACCCACTGAATGAAATGAACCTCATCCCTCCTCTACCATATGTTCCTTCCTCTTATTCTCTACCTGCCCTTTCTATCTCTTCCTGCCTTTTGTCTCATTCCCCTTGCTAGGGTCTCTTCCTTCACCCCTTTATTCCTTTCTTTCAATTCCCTTCTCTCATCCAACCAACACCTCTGCAGCTCCTCCAGCTGGGAGCTCTAAGCCCTGCACTGCAAAAGCCAGAGATACTGGCCCTTCTTGCACAGACTCTCCCATCTCCATTCTTTTCCTTTCTGCTTATGTCAGGGGATCTCATACTAGCCACAGGCTGCAAACTGATTTGAGATCCATTTCCCAAAAACAGTTCTCACGCCCAACAATTGGGCTGGCCTGCCCACAACAGTGTTTGTCATCACCAGTTGCTGGGTGCTTGTGGGCGGTGACAACACAGTGTGGTTGCACACTCCAGGGTTCACGTGATTCCCAGCTGGAGCATAGATTGTTACAAGGCCACCACAGACTTGACCCATGTGACCTTGAGCCCTGCTCATGGTGGTTCTAGGTACCCAGCGTGACTCCCTAGTAGTGGCCACTCACCTCAGACCACCTCTGTACATCTCATGGGCCCTTCAGCACCTGCCACTCCCCTCTGACAGGGCTCTGTGGCCTCCAGTCTGGCTGGATGCCCTGTGTACCCATCTCCATGTGGCTGGTTTCATTTTCTCTTCCACTTGCACAATTCTTGCTAGTCAAGTGGTCTCCCAAAGGGAACAAATTCATTTTAGGACTGGACCAGTCTCGCCTGTAAAGATTTATTTATTTATTTATTTATTTATTTGAAAACAGAGTTACAGAGCTCCGTGTGATGGCTCAATGGCTAAATCCTCCCCTTGCAAGTGCCCAGGACCCCATATGGAAATCTGTTTGTGCCCCAGCTGCTTTACATCCCATTCAGCTCCCTGGTTATAGCCTGGGAAAGCAGCAGAGGGTGACTCCAGCCATGAGAGACCCAGAAGAAGCTCCGGGCTCCTGGCTTCAGATCAGCTCAGCTCTGGTTTTTGTTGCCATTTAGGGAGTGAATCAACAGATGGGAAGATCTTTCTCTCCTCTTCATAATCTCTGTGGCTTTCCAATACAAATACATAAAATCCTTTAAAAAAATGCAGAGTTACAAAGAGAGGAGGAAAGCTAGAGAGATAGAGAGGGAAAGCTCTTCCCATCCTTTGGTTCACTGCCAAGTGGCCACAATAGCCAGAAATGAACCAGGTCCAAGCCAGGAGCCAGGGACTTCTTCTGGGTCTCTCACATGAACAGTCAAAGTCCGAGCACTCAGACTATTTTCTGCTGCATTCCCAAGCATATTGGCAGGGAGCTGGATAGGAAGTGGTGCAGCTGAGACATAAACCAATGTCCATGTGGGATGCTGGTGCTGCAGCTGGTAATGCTGGCCTTGGGTAAATGACTAATAGCAAAACATGGGATGCTGGCATCACAGGCTCAACTTGCTATACCACAGCACCAGGCCCTGTTTTGTTTTTTGATTTTGAAATAGGGAACCATTGGTTGGGAAGTGATGATGTTGTGTTGACTTGGGCTTGGCAATCAGCCCGGGCCACGGGTGGAGAGAGGATGCTGACTGAGAGGGTGGATCAGATAGGCCTGGGGAGATGCAAAGCTGACCCTGAGGCTTCTGAGGCAGGAAGAAGCTGCTCCCGTCCTCAGCAGGTTCTTACAGGTGACACTCCTGAAGCACAGGTGATCTGATGCGTGTGGACGTGAGGCAGCCCGGACTCTTAAGGATGCACCCTCGCTTTGTGGGCCTCAGGGAGTGCTGTTTTCTGAAACTTAAGCACACTGAGCCAAATACATTTTCTATATGGAACTCCCCTGTTGGCTCCTGTGGGGCTTACTCTGTTCCTGACTCAAACGCACCTGATAAGACATGAGCCCAGTTTCTCACTCCTTGAACAAACTGTCTTGGGCTCACCTGCCAGGAAATGTCCTTCCCAGGAGTGGATCTACCTGCCAAGTCCCCATGGGCTCCAGCTGTCTCCTCAAGTCAGTTTATTATGTAACACTACAATTACACTCCCACAGGCACTGGACTACCTAAATACAGCAAGAGTGATAAAACATATTTTAGCTAATCACGTTTCGGCACATGTTTGAAAGTAGTGGTTTTATCCATTGGAACTCTGACAAGAATCACGTTGTAGACATGTGTCCCTGGTTTTATGTGTAAGGCTCCACCCATGGCAACCCAAGGCACTAAAACAGAAACATACTTATCTCCTGCGATATAGCCAATGGTCTGTCTTCCATGGGACAAAGGTGACAAATCTTTATTCAGATATAGTTTGTCCTGGCTTACAGAAAGTGCTTCTGGTCAACAGAAACAAAAGGAGACCTTAGAATGTGATAAGTGTGGCTTGCTTTTCAGTTTAAAGATCTCATGTTTAACAAAGTATCTGGGTAAAGGAGGAACTAGGAAGATCAAGAGCAGGTCACACAGAGTACAAAGACAGAAAACCAAAGAACTTGGGTGTTTGCTGGCCTTGACACTGTTCAGATCCAGGAGGGAGGGCACATTCACAGCTCTTTGATAATAACTTCTTCTTTTGAAAAATTTATTTTTATTGGAAAGGCAGATTTTAGAGAGAGAAGGAGAGACAGAGAGGAAGATCTTCCATCTGCTGGTCACTCCCCAAATGACCACAACAGCTGGAGCTGAGCCGATGCCAGAAGCCAGGAGCCTCTTCCAGGTCTCCCATGTGGGGTTCAGGGTCTCAAGGCTTTGGGGCATCCTCCACTGCTTTCCCAGGCACATCATGAGAGAGCTGGATGGGAAGTGGAGCAACCAGGACACGAACTGGCACCCACATGGGATGCCAGTGCTTGCAAAGTGAGGACTTAGCCACTGAGCCATTGTGCCAGGCCCTTGAGAATACCTGCTACCCAATGGCTCCAAGATGAGAAGTGTAGCAGCCACTTAGCTGGCTTCGGCCCCAGTCAGGGACAAGAGCTCAAGGACTTTGTGCAAAGCTGCCTACGGTGGCCTATGCGTATGACCCAGTCACTGATCACACCCTCCAATAATCGGCAACAGGCTACAAGGATTTCTGGGGAAGCCACTGTGGGAATCCTTTCAATTCCTCAGTTTGGGAAGCAATATGCACAACAAGGCTTATGTTTGATACCTTTAGCCAAGAAACAGAAAAGGCAATGCAGTACATATATTTTAAAATGCAATGGCATAGCAGAAAGATAGGCTTTAGATTTCTTTCTCACACTCTGGGGTGCCCCCACCCCCTCATCTCTGAGAAGTCCCTCTCTGTGCCCCATTTGGCTGGAGTTGGAGTGTTTTGGGTTTGTTATCCCTGCCCTGATACACATTAGCCATGTCATAAATTATTTACTTTTCTTTTCTTGCTAATTAAAAAAAGTTGATATTTCTTCAGGGAAGTGTTTTTAATTAAAAAAAAAAATAGAGACAGAGGAGAGAGATCTTCCACCAACTGGTTCACTCCCCAGATGGCCACAGTGGATGGTACTCAGTCAGACTGAAGACAGTAGCCAGGAATCCTCTCTGCGTCTCCCATGTCAAGGACAGGTACCCATGTACTTGAAGCATCTTCTATTGCCTTCCTAGGCACATGAGCAGGGAGCTGGATCAGAAGCAGAGCAGCAGGAACTCGAAGAGAAGGCTGGTGTCGTAAGCTACGGCTTAGCCCAC
The DNA here is from genome assembly GCF_017591425.1 of Ochotona curzoniae. Lineage (NCBI taxonomy): Eukaryota > Metazoa > Chordata > Mammalia > Lagomorpha > Ochotonidae > Ochotona > Ochotona curzoniae. Next base: position 33,998,322 of record NW_024466607.1, on the reverse strand, counting down.
AGTGCCAGAACACAAGCCCCTCCCTTGTTTTCTTAATCTACAAAATGGGGATTGTAGTTTCAGGATTGCCGTGGGCTTAAGTAAGAAAATATCTACATGTAGGGAAGAACAGATCTTAACCACGGTTCCTAAGCTCCATGCTCCCTGCCTTGCTGACCCATGTGTGAGCGCCCTGACTCTTCCCCCGGGACTTGGGAAGTGGGAGAAAGTTGGTCTTTTCTGTGTAACTGAGGCTGTAGCCTGAAACATCAGGGCTTTGCCAGAAGGCCTGGGAACAGGGAGAAGCAGTCCAAGGAGAGAAATAAACAGCTTCTGTGCAACAAGGTATATTGCTCCTGGGGTCCCCGAGTATCCCCCCCACCCCGATGCAGTTGCTGGGCTGTGCTGGCCTGCCCTCCTACCCCTGGTTTCCATGAGACTGTCATCTGTTTGCATAGCCCAACAGTCTCCTCCATGCTGCAATCCAGGGCTCTTATTTGCAGCCAATACACATCTACTTCAAACCAAAGATGCAATCTACTTAAGAAGAAGAAATGGATGCAAGCTAAATTCCCTATAACTTTCAGTAGGAAATCAGTGAAAGCAAGCCACAATGGATTTTTGTGTGTGTCTTAGCATTGGGAGTACTTTCAAAAGTACATCATAACATTATACTTTTTGTCTTTTCCAGGATTTGGTTCTTTGTAGTATGAAAACACATGAAATAAGGTCTTCTTAAACATGAAAGGTAGAGATAGATAAGATTGTTGTATTGCAATGTCCTCAATGGCCAGGGCTGTGCCAGGCCAAAGGCAGTATCTGGGAACTCCATCAGGCTCTCCTCCATGGGCGGCAGTAACCTAACTACTTAAACCCTCACTTGCTGCCTCCCAGGGAGTACACTAGTAGCAAGTTAGAATCAGATCCTAGGTGGGACTTCAAACCTGCCCTTCTGGTATTGGATATAACCACCGCAAGGGGCGTTCTAACCACTGCATCCAACCCCCGCCCTAGGAAACTAGATTTTACTCCAGACTTTTGTTCTGAGCAGAAAGCACAGAATAGGTTTTTCAAGGGTGACATAAAATCGCAGGCAGACATCTCAACCTCAGGATTTTTAAAGATAAAGACCTGCGCAGAGTGGAACCAGGGCTGCTTATCCCCACCCCCCTCCCGACCTTTCTCAAGGAGAAAACATGGCTTCGATTTTGATGGTATTAAATGAAGCTTTCGCAAAAGAGGAGGAAAGAAGGTCATTGTTTTACCTCCAATGGTTAATGTAAAAACACGGAACAAACACCATGCTCTCCCTTCCTTCTCTGACCCTAGGAAATGATTGGCTTGACAACGTAAGAGCTTCTTTTGCTTTAGAGAACAGGAACAGAGTGGGAGGATTTGGGGCCTGAGTCCATATTCCAGGCTGTTTTAACCTTGAGTGAGTCAGTTCTCCTGAAGACTCCTCTAAGAACCAGTTCTTTTCCATGTAGCCACCGTTCAAGCTGGGGAGGTGCTCATGCCTTGATTCTAGTATTTTCAAGGACTTGTGTGCCACACGTCCATTGGCACTTCCCTTTGGCACTGCAGAATTGAAAAGACCTTTGCTGGGGATGGGATCCAGTGATGGAGGTTTCAACATTTAGCCTTTTGTGTTGGGAACACAAGGACCCGCCTCTGCTGGATGCCCAGAGGGCAAATGAAAGGGCGAGCATGGCAGGAGAACACACAGGCTGCTCTGTGCCTGAGTCAGCTCAGTCAATAGCAAGCCAGGCCTGGAATGTGCTCTGTTGGGCAAGGCGGGTGGAACTCCCACACACATGGCATACACGCGAGAGCAACCTACCTGGGTTGAAATAGAAGATGATGTTTAACAAGTCCTGGTCTCCCCACGTGATGGCATTCTTGTACTTCTGGTAAAGAGGGTACAACATGTCCCCCCACGCCAAGCCCGTGGGAATCATGCTGTTCTGGAAGAGAGAAGACTGTCGGAAGAGCTGAAGCAAAACAAACACGGACACGTTGTCCACTCAGGAAGCAGAGAGGAGGGGCTGCACCTCTTTCCCTCTGGAGAACAAAGCCAGTTCAGGAAAGGGTCTCACCACCCTCAGGGCAGGGGCAAAGAAGTGGCTAAGAAGTGTCCTGTTTGGCCTGACGGAGGCTTGCATGTAGGGTGAACCACTGACTGGTAGTTGAGCGCCTGGCTTCTCTGAAAACCTGAACGCTAGCCTCTCTCTTAAGCTTCAGAGGCATGGGAACAAAATGCAGGAGCACTGTTAAAGCATTTTAAAGAAAAACATCTTTCCTTGTCTTGAAATATTTTGTTCCTTTTAAGATGGAAGCAAAACATCCACAGACTAAATATGCATGAAATATAAAGTTAAAATATTAAAAATTATCTGCCTCCAAACCCCATGTTCTGTAGAAGCACCCCCAACGATCAAATGATCGGTCTCTTGGGTATTCTTCTGGAACTTTCTGACAAGTAGAAGTGAGTTCATTCTATAGTCTCATAATATGCCAGCTGATTCACTATTTTCTCAATATTTCCTAGAGATCTCCTTAGCTCAGTCATATATCAACCTGTTACTTGTAACAGGAGGGTGGTATTTTTTTGACTACTGTATTGATAATCATTGAGATTCCTTCTAATTCTGCGCTGGGATAAAAGATGAGATCAAAGGGCCTGGCATGCTAGCCTAGCTGCTAAAGTCCTCGCCTTGCACACGCTGGGATCCTATATGAGCTCCGGTTCTAATCCTGACAGCCCCAGCTTCATAGACAGGTCCTTGCTTGTGACCCGTGAAAGCAGTCAAGGACAGCCCAAAGCTTTGGGACCCTGCACCCACGTGGGAGACCCGGAACAGGCTCTTGGCTCCTGGTTTCAGATCGGTGCAGCTCCGGCCATGTGGCTGTTTGGGGAATGAATCATCTGACAGAAGATCTTCCTCTCTGTCTCTCCTCCTCCTCTCCGTATATCTGACTTTCCAATACCAGCAATAAAATAAATCTTAGAAAAAATATGAGATCATGGGCACAACTGAACAAGGATCTCTGTGTATTTACATGATTATATTCCTAGAGTAATCCCAAGACATTCTCTATGACCTCGAAGCTGCACAGGATTAAAAAACAATGACATACTTCCCTGTGGCTCTTTCTGTCTCTACCTGCAGACTACTGTATCGCCAATATCAGCATCACAACTCTGTAGGAATGTCATCTTTGAAGAGACAAACTCTCACAATGTAAAGAAGGAATTCCGTAACACTTGGTTACCTTGAACTGGGTGCTTCTTATCCGAGTCAGGTTCATCAGCATGACTCCCGAGTTCACACCCGCAGAACCATAGAAAGGATGCCGAGCAAAGCGGCTGTACCAGCCAATCTTGGGGATTTCATGCTCGGGGGCCATTGCTGCGAGCTGGGTGGAGTTAAACTTCCTCAGAAGCTTCCAGATATCCTCCACAGGCCTCAGAAAGAGGACGTCTGTGTCCACGTAGAGAAGGGAATCCACATCCTTTAGAATCACCTTCGTGGGGAGAGATCAGGAGGAGACAAAACAAAACAGACACAGATAAAAAAACAGCAGAAGTGGCCTAATACCAGCATTTTTCATATTGGTCAGAGTTCTAGAATGGGATCACTCCTGGCTACTCTTCACTCCTTCTCCGTTGACCTGAGGGATGCAGATCAACCAAGGAGTGGCAGATCGGAAGAGAAAACTTGGGCAGGCATGTGGATAGTTGGCATGTCTGCATCCCATGGAGGTTGTTGGTTCAAACCTTGGCTCCTTCACTTTCAATCCAGCTTCCTGCCCATGCAGCTGGGAAAGCAGTGGAAGATGACCCAAGTCCTTGGGTCCTTGCTATCCGGGGACAGGCTCAATGAAGTCCTGGCTCCGACTTCAGCCTGGCCCAGCCCGGGTTGTTTTGGCCATTTGCAGAATGAGCCAGCAGATAAAAGAGCTCTTTGTCTCCTTCTGTGTGTGTGTGTGTGTCATGCCGCCTTTGATGTAAGTAAATAAATCTTTAAAATTGCAAACTGGGATGTAAATCTAAGATATGTTATCTCTAAGATTTAAATAAAAGGGGAGAAAAGAGAATGGGAAGCAGGGAGGAGGGAAGGGGAGAAGAGAACATCATTATATTCTTAGAATCTGCAAATCACACTGAATCTATTAAATGCTAATTAAAAATTAAAAATAGATTTTTAAAAAACGACAAATGGGAAGGACTTCCCAAATCAAGCATGTAGAAAGACAGAAATGCATGTGTTTGTAAGAACTCCATACATGTTATACTTACAGGAATAAAAGCTAAGTAAGAGTTTTGAAATAAACAATATCAATTTCCATCTAGATTGGCCCAATTCTAGGATCCTGGACTATATTTGTGAGAAGTAAAACTCTGAAAGGGCTGAGAACATCAGCCCATTGCTACAGCTCTCTCTCTTTCTAGCCTCCAAATAAGGCCACCGTCTTCCTTAATGGCAAAACTGCGCTTTTGCCATTTGAAAACCTGAAGTGGACAATCCTACCCGTCTCTGGATCCATTTCTTCCATTTAGTGGTGAGGGAGTATGGGGCACCACTTTTTTTTTGAAATTATGTTTATATATATGTTTATCTTACTTTATTTTGTTTTATCTGAATGGCAGATATACAGAAAGAGGAATTTACGGAAAGAAAGATCTTCCATCCACTAGTTCACTCCCCAAGTAGCCACAATGGCTGGAACTGAGCCAGGAGCCAGGAGCTTCTTCCGGGTCTCCCACGTGGGTGCAGGGTCCCAAAGCTTTGGACCGTTTTCTACTGCTTTCCCAAGCCACAAGCAGGGAGCTGGAAGGGAAGTAGAGTAGCCAGGACATGAACCAGCACCCATATGGGATCCCGATTGATGCAAAGTGAGGATTTAGTCACCAGGCTAACACACCGAGCCCTTGAAATTTTATTTTCAGTTAACATGGGAATAGTAAAAGCAAGTCATTGGCCAGTGTTGGGTGGAGAATGGGGATGGGTAAATTTCTCCTTCTAAAAAGAGACAGGTAATAAGTATTTTCTGCCCTGTTGTAACCACTCAGGTCAGCTGCCTAAGCAGACTAGCATGCCTAGACAAGCCTGAACAAATTAGAGACGCCGTGATCCACCACAACCTCACTTAGAGACACTGACATTGGAGCTGTCACGTGGTCATCTCTGTGTGATTCTTTTTTCCACAACCATTTGAAAGGTAAATGTCATACTCACAACCACCTTGGGTAAACAGGCTCTGGAGACTAACTGCTTAGCTCACCAGGGCAGTCCGAGGCTTGTCGGGACTAGAGGCATTCACCTTGTTTTGCCTTTGACCCCAGGTTTAAAGATAGCATAAGCCAGGCTGTGAGCCTTCCTGGATTTCCCAATGTCATAACAATACTTGTGCACTGAATGTTTGTGTCCCTCACCCCTAAATTCTTGTATGGAAGCCTTTGCCCCTGAAGATGGAGATGTGGAGGTCATTGGGTTTAGCTGAGGTCCAGAGTGTCGGACCCTCAGGGTGGGGCTAGTTAGCTACCCCAGCCAGTGTCCTGTCTGTCTTGGCCAGGGGAGGAGAGGGCAGCGAGGATGCCATCCGCAGGCCAGGATGGGGAATGGGAAGAAAATTCTTTACTGAAAGGATAGATAAGTCAGCTCTTCTCCATCCCTAAGGAAATGAGCGCGAGAAAGGAGCCTTTGAGAGGCCTTGGAGGAAGAGGTAGGGAAGGTGCTCACAGAAGCTGTTCACACCCAGGGCAACGAGCCCTCCTGATCCTGCTCCACTCGCTGCCACGTCCTGGACAGCCACTCCGGACAGCTGGACAGCTGGCACTGAGCAGGAACCGAAGCTGCGCCACAGTCAGCATCATTTTCAGGGAACGTGTGTGTGTCTCACTTTCAAGTTCCCATTGTCCCAGTCCTGTTCTGACTTTGACAACTTGGCAAATGAGTTTTGGGTTTGAAATCGAACCTGCTTTGTCAAATCCCATGTCTACCATGATAGGGTCTTGAGTGGGCTGTGTACATCTTTGAGATCTCAGCTTCCTTATCTTGTAAATGAGAAAATGAGACTGGCTGTGCATTTCCTGGTGCTGTTGGGGTGACTGAATGAGATTATATGTGTGGAGCACACAGTTCCTGGACAGAGGATGCAGTGATCGCTGGGATATTATTGTGTGTTTAAAGATTTATTTTATTTATTCATCAAAGAGATGAAATGAGAAAGATATTTCATGTGCTGGTTCACTTTTTAAATGGCTGCAACAGCTGGGGCTGGGTCAGTGTAAAGCCTGCAGCCAGGAATTGCCTCCTATGTGGGGGGCAGAAACCCAAGCCTGCCTAGACGCATTAACAGGGGTCTCGACCAGAAGCAGAGTAGCAGGGACTCAAATCAAGACGCTGATATGGGATGCTGGCATTGCAAGCTGCAGCTTAACCCACTGTAACACCACACCAGCCAGGCTATGCAATATTGTTCTCCCACTCGCATGAGGGCTAGGTCCCTTGACGCATAGCCAGGTCCCCAAACTGACTGTACTAGGAAGAGTAAAAGAGTGAATTCTATTCCTTGTTCTCAGGAGCATTCATGAGGTAGACAGAAAGCACCAGGTGATGTCAGAGGCGGCCTATAAACACATAATAGTAGGGCCCTGAACTGATCAAAAATGAAATCAAGGAAGGCTTCCTGGAAGAAGAAACATCTAAACTAAGAAACAGATGAAGGGCATGGCAAAGATGATTGAAGGTTAATGGAACAGCATATGCAAAGGCCCTGTGACAGAGAGAGAGTGATTGAGAATAGTGCAAGCTGGATGGGGCTTTAGGAACGGTAAGACACTGGGCCGTCAGAACAGCAGGGGCACCTGCTCAGGAGCAAAACTGACAAGTTTGGACTTGACCAGGACAGCAGTGGGAAGATGCCCAAGGACCTGACTCAGCACCTAGAGCCACTCCTTTTTCTTTCCTTCCACACTGCCCACATCCAGGGTCACAGACTTTACTTCCACAACATCTAGCTCAGCCCCCTCACCCTGAACCCCAGGCTCCATGACAAGCCCCTTAGTGTTCTGCGAAGTTCCCCTGAGTGGTCTCCCTGCATCCACCCTGGCCTTCCTCCCACCCACTCCTCACAGGGCCACCCTGGGAGTTTTAATTTCCAGTGTGAATTTTCTCCTTTCATGAGACAGTAGATGACATGGGTCCATGTCCACATGTTCAGGATTTGCCCCCTCTCTTAACTCCTCTGCTGCCAGGGAGCAGGATTCTGCAAACTTACGGGGTCCTGTCTTATGACACAGTGTCTACCTCGGCAAACAACCTGCATTTATATTGAAAAACAGAAGTGTGTGTTCTGCAGTTATTGGGTGCAGTGTCCCACAAAGACACTGGCTTTAATGAGGCCACTTGATCAACGGTGCTGCCCAGTTTTCTGGCTTCCCCAGCTTGCGTGCTTATTATAACCACAGAAGTTACATGGAGCTTTATCTCCAGACTAAACACCAGGGAGTGGTGTGTGGGGCGTGGGGAGAAACACAAAGTGACTACGGATTCACTTACAGCGGCACAGGTGACGGGGGAGTCACTGCTCATTTCCAAATCCTTCCTTCGCCCCCGCCCTGGGTCTAGAGATAAATCTTAGCTGAATACCTGTGCGTCATGACAAATGACTTTCCAGAGCTGTTGGTTAGAGGGCTCCTGAATGTCGCCCAGGGGGGTAGCCTTGCATGCAAGACTCGGGCCAAACCCTGTGTCTCACATTCAAAAGCTGCACTTTCTGCTGTCTGCACTGCCTGACGTCAGCTTCCTGCCAATGAGGACCCTGGGAGGCACCAATGATGGCTCACGCTGAGGGGAGACTTTGACTGCACTGCCAGCTCTGCTGTCAGCTCTCTGTCCCTAATTGCTTGCCTCTCAAAAAAAAAAAAATAATACCACCATAATAAACATCCAGATGAAAAGATTGTAGGCAGCCCCTCAAAGCAAGCAGAGCTGCTCCCCTATTCCTCCCAGTCTTCAGCTCTGACCTCTTCCCCCCCAAAACAAGCCTTCCCTGAGATGGTCTACCCTTTCCTTGCTTTGAAAATGTATTTCTTTATTTGAAAGGTGGAGTGACACACACACACACATATACACAGAGAGAGAGAGAGAGAGAGAGAGAGAGAGAGACCTTCTCTCTGCTGGTTCCTTCCTCTATAGCCAGGGCTGTGCTAGGAGTCTGGAATTCCACCTGGATCTCCCACACGGATGGCAGAAGCCCAAGTACTCGAAGCCATCTGCAGCTGCCATGCAAGGTGCATTAGCTGGGAGCTGGATCAGAAGCCAAGCAACTGGTTGTTTATCTGACTTTCCAGTAAAATCAATAACTAAATAAATCTTTAAAAAACAAAAGACAAATACAAACAGGTAATTTTGCCTTTTTTCTGGGGGAGGGGTCTCAAATGTGGCATTTAGAAGAATAGTCCCAATTCTACAACACAAAACTTTCTGCTGGTATACAATAGAAACCTTGGAGCAATTCAGCAGCCCACAGGGCGGCAAGTTCAAACCGCTCTTTACCTCTCTCTAGCCCTGCCGCAGGACCGTGGCCAGCCCTACCACTTGCATCTCTTCTCTTTCTAACAGCACTTGCAAGTTAGTGGCCATCACCTCAGACAGCTCCCATGCCATCCTCCGCGAGTGGGATGGCCGGACAGCCAGACCTCAGTGTGTGTCATTGTCTCAGAAGCCCTTGGAACTCCTTCACCTTTTCCCTATCTCTTAACACAACTTGATGTGACTCTGTAATTTCCTTCTTTTTGGCACGCTTTCTCTGACTTCCTGAGAGCTGGACATTTGCATATCTAATTCAGTCACATCTCTGTGACCAGTGATGTTCAATGCATGGTGAAGGGCTGTAAATGTTTGCATCTGGAAATCTTCCTATAAAAGTACATGTCCATACACACCTGGGCACACGCATTCTTGGGTTTTTCAAAATACCAGCGGCCTTCAGGGGCGCGGTTTCTGATTTTACCTGAGCAGTGGTCCATGCTTCTCTTTTCTGTGTGCAGAGAATACAGCACCTTCTACATCGTGCTTCGTCATTTCCAGCATCCTGTTCGATGCTGCTGACATGATGTGAGTGATGAGAACAGAAACTTGGAAACAATTCACACCACGTTTGGAATTCACATAAAAACCAATGTACATTCTTTGATAGCACGTCACCATTTCACTGCTTTGAAATTTTGAGACTTCATTATTTCAACCAATTACTAGCTCCAAATGTGGTGGCAGAGGAGAGAATTAAAGCATTTCCGTTTTTATTTTTGCTTCTATTGTGCCCCCTTGTGGAACCACATATAACGTGCATATTGACCTTAGTGACATTGTAACAAAAAGCAGAGGGTTCCCCCGCCAAGGCCTTGTTCACTCGTGCTTCCTTGATTGGAGTAGATCCTTCTCCTAGGTTTAACCCTTGCAAACAAGATTTGCCTCTGGGTCAGACAAATCGAAGATGGCTTAGTTCAGCACGGTCCTGCTAAAATTCTGACTCATCGAGCTGGTGTTCACTCTTGGATTTCATCATCTCAGCTGGCCCACTGTGAGGTCCCCAGGCAGGCCTCCACAAAGCTTGCGCAACCGCAGGCCTCTGGCATTTCTGGCACGTTCTAAGACAATGGCTCAGCTCTTCCATCTGCTCTCCTGCCTTCTTTTGGCTTGCTTCCTCCACTTAGCAGGGCTTGCCATCTCAGCCAGTGACAACACACACTCCCTGTTGGCTACAGACATCCCGTTAGCCATGGTGACTGTCATGGCAAGCAGAACATGACTTCTTAGTCATATGGTACCTCCCTAGAGACTGTGTTCTCTGCTAAAGAGTTACAGGAAACAAAATCACCAGGTCACAAGGAGCTGTAGCTCTGACAGAACTAAAATTAAAACATACCAATCAAAAAGTAGAGCAGCCTTTTAATTAAAACACTGTCGAAATGATGAGTTAGACTGTTTTTTTTTAAATCCCCTTTTCTTATATTTAGAAATCAAAAGGTTGGCATTGTGGCATAATGAGTTAAGCTACTGCCTTCCAGGTCTTTCTCATGGGTGCAGAGTCCAAAGGACTTGGGACATCTTCCACTGCTTTCTCAGGCCATAAATAGGGAGCTGGATGGGAAGTGGAGCAGCTGGGACTCAAACCGGTGTTCATATGGGATGCTGACACTTGGGGGTGGAGGATTAGCTAGCTGAACCATTGTACCGCCCCTCCCAACATTCTTTTTGAATAAAAAGCATCTTCCTATCCCTTTATCTACCTACCCATCCAAGCAGTTTTACTGTTTGGTTAATACATGCCAAGCATTATTGTAGGCGCTGGATGTCACAGACCTTTGCGCTGAGAGGGCTTCCATATTCAAAGAAGAAGTAAACATTCATAAGACAAAAATGTGGATTATGTAGCATCCTAACTTTACTGATGGCACGATGGGGAACACTAAGGCAGAGAGGGGAACAAGTATTAATAGAAGAGTCTGTAGCACACAGTGGTACAACAGACTAATCCTCTTCCCTCTAGTGCTGGCATCCCATATGGGCACTGGTTCTAGTCCTGGCTACTCCAGTTCCAACCCAGCTTTCCGTTTATGCCCTGAGGAAGCAGTGGAGAAAGGCCTAAGTTCCTGGGATCCTATACCCACATGGGAGCCTGGAAGAAGCTGTTGGTTCCCAGCTTTGGATCAGCCGTGACCATTTGAGGAGTAAACCAGTGGATGAAAGACGCCCCCCTCCTTCTCTGTCTATCCAATCTGCCTTCCCAATAAAAATAGTAAATTGTTTTTAAAGATTCAGTTGTTTTTATTACAAACGCAGATATATACAGAAAGAGAAGGAGAGACAGAAAGGAAGATCTTCCATCCGATGATTCACTCCCCAAGTGACCGCAACAGCTGGAGCTAGCTGATCTGAAGCCAGCAGCCAGGAGCTCTTCCAGGTCTCCCACAAGGGTGCAGGGTCCCAAGGCTTTGGGCTGTCCTCGACTGCTTTCCCAGGCCACAAGCAGGGAGCTGGATGGTAAGTGGGGCCACTGGGATTAAAATCAGCACCCATATGGGATCCCCGTGAGTTGAAGGCGAGGAGTTTAGCTGCTAGGCCACCATTCGGGCCCAATATAAGTAAATCTTAAAAACAAACAAACAAACAAACAAACAAACAAACATCTCCCTTGTGCTGCCTGAGCAGCAGGCGAATTTCAAGGAAAAGATGATCTAGACTTTATTTCAAGTTACGTTGAACATCAACACATCTCACTGATGTCCAGAAATGCCATGTTGATCATCTGCTGTTATGCCAAGCAGAAAGTAAATGTCCTGTCAGCCACAATCGCTCCTTATTATTTTTAAGAAGGGCTAGTTTCCATTATCAGAAGCAGATAAAGAATGCCAGCACTCATTTGTCATTCAAAATGGAGCACTTGCTTAGCTGGGAATGAATGAAAACTGTCAGGGGCTAGGTTTGTTGTTTTAGTGGTGGTAATAAAACCACCATTCAAGGTCAGGGAAAATTCAAATGTGGTTCCAGCCAGTTGCTAATATTCTGGACAGGGTATGGAGACAATTTCCCAAAGTAAGCCATGGCTTCTTCATGCTTTTCTCTCTTCAAAAGGAGATGTTTCCTCTCAGCATTTGCAGTGGTAATGAGTTACATCACCAGAGCAGAGCTTTCAGATTCGTTAGGCGGTAACTGTTAGTCCTGTTTTTAGACATTAGGCCCCATCTCACAATATGCCACTCATATGTAAAAAATAGGTCACTTCGTGAGCATGCACAACAGATCAGCGCCAAATGTCTATCCAGGCCTTGTTCCTTTTTTTTTTTTTTTTTAATTGTACATGGTGCGAAGGGTCAAGGGCTAGAGGAAAGTGAGTGAGACCAATGTTTTCACATTCTCCGTTTTCCTTCTTGCATCTGTGGGGAAGGGAGAGAGGAGAGAAGCCACATTCAGCCTCCCATCATCATCCCAGAGTCCCCGATGTGGGGTATGTTCTGAGGGTCCTGCTCAAATGATTTTGATAGTTCAACAATTTTGTATGGCTGCTGATCTTGCCATTCCAATCACAATGAATTCTCTCTAGACTCCACTGACTGACATAGTCCATCTTAGTCTTCATTTGCCCAGTTATTCATTGCCAACTCATGGCTGGGGTAGTCGATTAATTTGTTCTGTCATCTGTTATGGTACTAGGTGTCCTCTGCAGGCTCCAGCATATTGGCATATGCTCCATGTGCATCTGGATATGCTGTCCACTACTCCATCTAAGCCACTGAGGAGGCCCAGTTCTGACACATGCATTCCACGGTTAGATCATGGAATTTTCAATTTCCTCCATGGTTGGAATTCTGGGTCCAGCACTTCAGTTGGGGGGATTCCCAAAGAAGCTTCATCTGAGGTGATCCCAGACCTAATTCTTGTGTGTGCATGCCAATACAGGGTCCAGTACAGTCCGTCATGCCAATCAACTTATGCACATGCTGGTGGTTGTAATTGTTGGTCAGTTATCTCCAATCCTGTCTTCTATGCAAACTAGTGGGTGTTGCAGTCCAGCCAGATCCTGCCCACTACACACTTGACCCTCATGCAAGCCAGTGGGAGTTGTAGCCTAGTCGGAGCGACCCACAATAACGCACACCAGGCCCACCCCCTGCCCTGGTTCCCATGCTTGCCAGTATGTACTCATCCTGTCTGTCCCACATCCCATTAAGCTCTCACACATGTCCATGGGCAATGAAGCCTAGTTCAACCTAACTATCCCCTCTATCCAGCCCACATATGTGCCAGCGGATGCCACTCTCTGTCTAGCCATGCCTGTCCCAGTCATGGTTCTCACGCTCACCAGTCAGAGTGGCAACTGAAGAGGGAGGTGCCACTATTTTCCTAATGGGTTCACTCCCACTCCTGGATCATGCACTCTCCAGGTGGTACTGCAGTTTAGCTCGACAGAGTTTTCCCCTGTGCCAACATCTGCTAACTGATGCTGCGGCAAAGCCCAACCAACCCTCACCCACTCTGGCTTATACATGTACCAGCAGGTACAGTCAGTCCAGCCTGGCTTATCTCCGATCCAGCTTACACACAGGACAACAGGTGTTGTAGCACTGCCTGGCCTGGTCTGCCCCAGTCCCAGCTCTTACGCTCATGAGTGGGAATAGTGTCCAGCAGGGGAGCTCCACATAGCCTCCCTACCGGGTTTGCCCACTCTCCCCCAGGGTCTCATGTGTGCTGGTTGGGTGTTGTAGCCCAGTCTGGAATGGCCCACCTCATCTCAGTATTTTGCCAGTGGGTACAGTAGCCTGGCAGGATCTGGCCCACCCCTAGTTTCAGCTCATGCTGGTGGAGACTACAGCCTAGTCAGCCCAGTCAGACCCCAGTCCTGGCTGATATTGCGGCCAGACCTGGCATGACCCAAACACCATTCTAGCTCTCAGACTTGCCAGCACGTGATAAAAACTGGCCCAGCATGGCCCACCCCAGGTGTGAGCCAAAGGTAAGTCCGTGAGTACTGTAACCTGACCTAGTCTGGGCTATTTCCTTTCTTAGTTCTTGTGCTCACCTGTAGGGACTGTGGCCTGACAAAGGAGTTGCCAAGCTCCTCCAACAGAACCTCTCCCAATGCCAGATCTCATACACACTGGTGGGTCCATGGGCCAGCCCTACTTAGTCTACCTCCTGTCCCACAGGAACAGTAACCTTTCCTGACTGACCCTTACTGTTGGGTGCTACAGCCCAGCCAAGCCTAGTTCATGGCCTGCCCCATCTGTCCCAGCCTTTGTATGAGATGGTGTGGCCTGGCTCACCCCACACCCTATTTTAGGGTGCTCATGCAGGTGCTGCAGGCTGGACCTACCTCGCTTGTTCCCAGCCCCAATACCAATGAGCATCGGTGAGCTCCATGGTCACATCTAGCTTAGTCCATCACCATCCCAACACTCAAACTAACCAGCAGGACTTGTAGTTCAATAGGGTTGGGCTCACATATCCCCCACATAATCCATGCCTAGACCTAGTTCTCTTGCATGCTGATGGTATCATGGCCCAGTCTAATGTGACCCATCCTCTGATCTGATACTCACTGTAAGGTACTGGGATCTAGTCCTGCCAAACAGGCCCTCAGCCATAGCTTGTGTGTGCGCTGGAGTGTGGTGGTCAACCATGTCCCATGCTAAAAAACCCAACCCAGGACTCCCATGTGGGCTGGTGCATCAGTCTGATCACCAGGTCTCTCCCCTCCAAACTATCAGGTCTCATTCCCCTCACTTACCTACAAGTACAGTTGCCATGTCGTTGGATGTCCCTCAGGATTCATTCCTCAAGTACAGTGGCCTTATCCATGGATGTCCCTAGGCAGTAATTCCATACCCCTAAGACCCATGAGCTCGCCCCCAGGCAGCAAGCCAGTGAATCTGGTGCCACAAGCCCAGAACCCTCCCCTTGCCTAGCAGTGGAGGATGGGAAGCTATGATCCCCAGCAGGAAGCCTGGCCCAGCACAGGTTCCCCTAGTCACAGCCACGTGGCTGGGGGATCCAGACACCCGCCCGCTGCTCAGACTTACCTGGACTCCGGGCTTAGTCCTGAGTCTGTGCACAAAATGCTATAAGAGATGCTCAACATTTTGAGTCTCCAGACAGACAGGATAACCCCCTTCCTTGAACACACCCCAAGGCATCTCCAACCAAAATATGATCCTAAGTTTTTGGAACATATTTTGTTTGGATCACCTTTTGCCTTTACCAAAACCACTGTTCCTCGGCCTCTTTAAAATACCTCCATCCATTTCACAGGGTGAACCATAACATTTGCCTTTTTAAAAAAATTATTATTATTCTGGTAGATCAGAAGTAGTTGGACATCAACAATTTCAAACAAACCAACCTTAACAGTTGTTCAAGGTAGAAATCTCAATGACACCTGTATCACCCCACTGTATTTCAACTTTCACCATCTTCTAGCCACAAGCACCAATTGAATTCCTGTTTTCAGGTACCAGCTCCATCCCTAAGTGCCTGCATAGCTCAAGATACAATGAATTAGTCTCACAAGTTCCACTGGCCACATTGCAATGGACCGATGCATCTTACTTTTCCTAAAAATATATTGTTTTGAAAGAGTTGCAGAGAGAGAGAGAGAGAGAATGAGAATCTTCTACCACTGGTTCACTCCCCAAAATGGATACAACTGCTAGGGCTTGGGCAAGTCAAAGCCAGAAACCAGGAGCTTTCTCCAGGTTTCCCCTGTGGGTACAGAGGTCAGCACCTAGGCCATCTTCTGTTGCTTAGTAGGATGCATTAGCAGGGAGCTGAATCAGAAATGCAGCAGCCAGAATGGGAACCAGCTCCTGTATCATATGATGACATTGTAGGTGGCAGCTTTACCCACTGGACCACAGCACTGGATCCCAATATGTCTTCTTTAACATGCAGGTCAGACTCTGCCACTGCCACCCAATGGCGTCCCACTTTCTTTAGGACAAAGACCAGACATGCCAGTGCACACTTCAATCCCTGTGGATTTCTTTAATCTTGCCTCATCCTCTATGTTTCAGTCAATGTGGCTTTCTTTTATTTTTTCTTTGAACATACTGTTCCATCTGTCTGGAACTCTCCCTTCATTATCCCCTGCACCTTTGTCATCCAGTAACCTCACTCACGTTGATCTCAACGTAAATGCATGGTCTGTCCCAGACTAGGATGGAATTCCATGCTACACACACCCATGAGACTCTGCCTCAAAGGACCATACTTCTTATCACTACTTCATATTTGTTACATTTCATACACAGACTCAACCCCCAAGGACCACGGTCACCCTGTTAACCACCATATCATCTTTATGAATCTAGGGCCTGGCATTTAATGGGCACTCAACCAGTGTATACTGAAGGCAGAAATCCCTTGCAAATGTTAAGACAGCAATTCACAATTCCAAGCTGCTGTTCCTTTTGAATGATAATCTCAGGTCTGACAGACTATTTAACTGACTTCTCTATTAAGGAATATTTTAAAAGGCAAAAAAGTATACGATTAAAGAATCTGAAGCAGAAAGGCTGCACTGAAACTGTGGATTCATTTTGAATTAAACCCTAGCATGGCTACCTCGAGTAGTAGTCATGGTTATCAGAGGAATACTAACAATCAAGCTAGCATTTCTGAGGGCCATCAGTGGGACATGCCCATGGATGAGCGAGAAGCTGGAGGATCTGTTGAGGTTACACAGCTGTTGACTGTCGCAGCAAAATCAGAGACCCCAGAGCCAGCCCAAGCTTCCTCTGCCCAGTCTCCTGGTCGCCAGGCACAGATCTCCAAACACAGAGGGATCCTTACCAGAAGACAGCTGTCCTTACCGGAAGAAAGAGTCTCTGGGCAGCACAGGGTTTGAACAATTTCTTCCACTCCTGAGGATTTCCGACAGAAAACGTGATGGGGTAGAGTCTGTGCTCAAACTTCTTGGTGTATGAGTCTGGCCACTGTCGTAACTGGAAAACAAGGAAAGACGGACGATGAGGCGATCAGATGCCAGGAGGCTTCCACACTGCCAAGGAGAAATCATGCAGACCACTCCGAGGCAGAGCCTAACGCCGGCAGCACTGTCATGTTCACTACCTAGAAGGTCATGTTCTCCTATCAACATCATGAGTGCTTCAGAAAAGCAGCACCCACAGTCAGCAAGGCTGTCGGAAGACGCACATCAACACTCCCGAGGAACGCAGATTTATACAGACTTCCCAACAAGATATAGGTACCGAGGCTTTCATTGTAATAAAACTGGGGAATATTCTAAATATCTGAGCCTAAGGAATCAAGGCCAATGAACTAGGATAATGAATTAGGTTTTCTTTATCTCAATAGAATAATATATACTATACAATAAAGTACATCTATGGTTTTCTCATTTGTGATGTACTCACTTCTTGTTTTTTTCTTTTTATAATATACACGCATTGCTTATAAAGCCACAAAAACATTCAGGACACACATAATAGGGAAATTTAAAAATATCTTTGGTGAGTGAGCATTGACAGGTGAAGTATTTGACATCTGATTTATGAATGGCTCTGTCTGTCTGAGCCAGCACAAAGCACACACATCCACACAGCTTCACTGACCCATTAGAACCAACACTAATGGTACAACAACCGGTCAGAACAGAGCACACATACTGTACACAAACGTGCCACTGAACAACAGACCCGGGTGCTAGGGCCTCTCAGAAGGTGGTTCTCATGAGAGAGCTGTGTCAGGCCCAGCTGTTCACTCTGTTTCCTGCCTCGCCACCCAATCCTTCTGCACCTGCTGTGCCACTGCCATCTTCCCCTCACCTCCT
Source organism: Ochotona curzoniae (assembly GCF_017591425.1). Classification (NCBI taxonomy): domain Eukaryota; kingdom Metazoa; phylum Chordata; class Mammalia; order Lagomorpha; family Ochotonidae; genus Ochotona; species Ochotona curzoniae. The sequence goes on along the minus strand of NW_024466607.1, from coordinate 33,980,985 downwards.
ACCAGATGCACCAGTGGCACTTCCTGATCATGGACTTTGAACCTCCAAAACCGTGAGCAGAATGACCTTTGCCTTCTGCTGAAGTCCGCTTCTCCCAGGTATTCCATCGCACAGGTGAAAAGCTGACGCACACAGAAGGTGAGTACCTTGTATAACCTCATCTCAGAAATGGCACCCTATAAGCCCCAGGGGAAGGGCTTCTGGTGGGGCCCGGGTTGCCTGGCCTGGGTCCTTGGGCCTACGCGTGCAATGGGTGCTGGGTCTGTGAGCCCCGAGGGCGGGCGGGGAGGTGGCCCAGCGGGGCAAGGGTCGCACGGCCCAGGGCCTTGGGCCTGCCAGTATGGTGGGTGCCAGACCCATCAGTTCTGGGTGCCGCCTGTGTGGTGGGTGCTGTGTGAGCCCTGGAGGCGGGGAGTCTGTTGGGGCGGCCCTCCTGCATGGTGTATTGGGGCTGTTGGGTGGCTGGATATATGGCTTCTCCCCTTATGTTCCTCTTTCTCTTAGATACAGGAAGAAGAAATAGAAAATTTGGAAACAATGATCATACCACACCCACTCTTCCTTAACCCTCGATCCTTCCCACTCTGATCAACTATGTAAACATCATTAAAAAAATAATAAAAAGAAATGGCACTCTATTGATTCAGCCCTCTGCTATCAGGCCCAGAGGCCAAGCCTCGGCCAGGCCAGGAGGCAGGCATCCAAGCCTGTTAATAACAGGAGGTAGGGTCATTGGCAGCTTCTGGAAGCTGCAGTCAGACACACAGACACGGTGTTACACACCCATCTTCCTTCCCTTGTCTATCTTTTCTTCTGCTCCACTACATACCACAGCTTCTGGCAGGCACACAGTAGGTACTCAAAAGACTCCTTTCAGATGGACATGACTAGGGCTTGCCTATAGCCAGCCTGCTATAGACAGTTTGCTCGTAGTCCCACGGCTACAGACGGGGTATTTTCCCACCCCGGGGAATGGAGTGGGCCTGTGACTGCCTCTGGCCAGGTAAGCACGAGAGGAGCCTTGTGTCACTGTCACTTTGCAGAGCACAGTCACAGCTTCCCAGCTTCTCTCTTTCCAACACTAGGTGCTCCAGCAGCTGTAGTGCTGCATATGGTCAACCTCAGTCCTCTCCCATCCCAGACTCAAAGAGGCTGTATGGGACACGTGCTGCCCTGGGACACACACTGCCCCTGTGGGACAGACACTGCCCCTGTGGGACAGGCACTGCCCCTTGGGACAGGCACTGCCCCAAAGGACACACATTGTCCCTGTGGGACACGCACTGCCCCTGTGGGACAGGCACTGCACCTGTGGACACACACTGCCTCTTGGGACACACACTACCCCTTGGGACACACGCTGCCTCTGTGAGACATATGTAGCAGACAAGTGCTTTGGGGAAGTTGTTATCACAGCCAGACCCGACTTCTTCTGTCTTACGGGTCTATCATTTCTTTATCAATTATGTTACCTCTCCAACTCTCAAGAGAAAAAACCCAAAAATCCCAAAAGACCTGACCAAGATTGTACAGCATGCAAATAGCTGAGCTGAGCTCTCACTGTGGGTCTTCTGCCCGCTGGTTCGGCAGGTAGCACACTGTGGATGTGAATTCCATGCAAATTTCAAACAGTGACCTCAACCTAACATGGAAACTCTCAACGATCTTGGTCTATATAATGGGGACAGGATGGCTACCTTCTCCAAAGGGTTTTTGTAGGGATTAAAATGAGATAAATCAGAGGGCCTGCATCCTTGGCAAAGGCTGTATATTGTTATCATTTCCCTTCCTCTTTGGCATCAGAAAATTCTAAACACTCATGACTACTGGCTCCTAGGCGTTCTTTGGAGAACGTGTCTAGGGTTGGTTTGTTTTATTTTTTCTATTACGTGTTTTCTCTGTCCAGCACACTCTTAGAGGACTTTTCATCATTTCCTCCGTCTAACCAGGTCACAGGATGCAGCACTGTTGACTCAATGGGTAGATATAGAACAAAATAGATGTTCACCTTGCCAGCATTCAAGAACTTAATGCCAGAAAAAATAAAACTTGGGTTATAAAGGTCACAGGCATACCTAGGCTGGGGACCTTTCCAAGGTCAAGGTCTTCTCGTGTGTGGGGAAAAACACATTACCTGCTCCTCAGGATGGGCAAGGTCAAATAAAGGATGAGCCAGACACAACACAATTCTATGTGGTCACCCAGAAGATGAGGAAAGGATGAGGCTGACATGGTTCAAAGTACAGAAAAGCAGATTCCACAACAACACAGAGAATATAATCCTGATGCTGCAAAAACAGATGCATTTTAATCTGGATACATATCTGTGTTTGTAATGATGCATATGTGTACCTGGAAATACAAACACACAAATGCATACACCCGTGCTAGGATAAGTGGAAAAAGTTTGTGGAACAGCAAGTGTTTAGCCTAGCCATTCAGACACTAGTTCTATCCACCCACGCCCTTCATCACAATATCTGGGTTTGATTCCTGGCTGCAGCTCCAGGTTGCAACTCCCTGCTTGCGCAGACTCTGGGAAGCTGCAGGATTTGCTCAAGTTCCTGCATTCCTGCCACACACACACACACACACACACACACATGAGACCTGAACTGCATTCCTAGCGCCTCGCTATAGCCCTGCTCATTGCAAGCATTTGGGGGTGTAAACCAGTATATGGAAACTTGTCTCTCTAGTTCCCCGCTTCTCAAGTACACAAATAAGATTTTTAAATGCTCGTGGAAAATGCACACTTCCTTTAAAAATGGAGATGGAGACAGAGCTTCCGTGTGCTGGCTTACTTCTCCAATGCCTGTACCAGCAGGGGTTGGCCTGGGGCCTAAGCCAGGAGCTGGGAACTCAGTCAGAGCCACCCGGGCCATCATCTGCTTCCTTCCTGAATTTGTACTATTAAGAAGCTAGAATCAGGAGCCGACAGTGGGGACGGAACTCAGGTCCTCTGGTTTGGAACCAAGGGCTTTAAGCCCTAGGTCAAATGCTCAGCCTGCACTATACCTTTTAAACTCACATTGCCCACAAACATTTCCAAGCAAAAAAAATTTTTTGAAATCCATCCATAGTCCTTTTTGTAATATGAATCTTTATGAACTTTTGCAGACCCTTTGTATGCACGGATTTCATTTTTTTTTTTTTTGCACCAAAATAAACGTTTAATTCCATTTCCCATGGACTCCTTGAAGTCCTCTTAGATATGGGAGAAAAATGACATGGAAGAATTGTCAGCTCTAATCATCGTCAGTGTGGATTTGAAAGGTAGACAAGATGCTCATCTTTTATCCTCTATAGTACCTGAATGTTTTGCAATGAACATATATATATATATTCCCTGTTACTAAAAAAATACACAACTACCCAAAATTTCCTAAATGAGAATAACATTAATCACTTCATCCAACAAGGACAGCACCGTGGATGGAAGGCTGAGTGCATCACTCAATTCAATCCTCCCTATCTCTCTAGGAGGTGTAACAAACCCTATCTTACAGACGAGAAGGAAAAGGTGCCCAGGCCGAGCGTTCAAGGGCGCATGCTGGGACACACAGCAATCAGAGACCAGACCAGGCACAAGCAGCTCCTCACAGCCAGGCTGTCTCCCACCATGCAAACACCGAGCCACGATACCCACAGACTCACCTGCTTGTCAAACTCAGGCTGTAGAGACTCCTCAGTGAAGATGTGAAACCGGATTTTCCTGTGGCTGAAGAGCACAGCAGACTTGAGCATGACCAGCGTCTCCTCCAGCCGATTGCCACAGGCCACCACGGCCAGGTGGATCCAAACCTCAGGAGGCTGCCCTGCTTGCCAGGTCCTGGGCTCTCCAGGCCTCCTAACATGGAGCAAAAACAAGGGAAAAGCCATTACCGAATGCAAAGAAAATGAAAACAGTGAGTGAATGGTTGGAACATTTCACAACATGAACAGACACAATCTGTTATATTTTATACAGTGATAAGCATTTTGACAATTCTTCCTGCTCACAGAAAAAAATACCATTTATTCCCATATTTATCCTGGCAGTGACAGGATGAGTCACTGTTTGGACGGCTATAGGTGTCTGAGACTTTTTCTGCCAGCACTCAGCTGTCTAGTGCCTGCTGGCTGCCTCCTGGCCCGTGTTTGGAAATAGTATTGCTAAACTTCCAACAGCTGACTGACTCAAACGCTCTGGCGCTTCCACTCGCATGAGGCATGGAAATCAGATTTCAATGCGATTTGAACAAGCGGAGGGTGGGCTGTGGCTTTCCCATGTGAAACGGGGCAATGTGATATTCCCATCATCTGGACGTTGTAGGCTGTGGTGGAATGCGTGACTGCCAAACCACAGGAAAATCATGCAGGTCCAGGAGGTGGGTAAAGAAAACAACACTTGAATCACTCCCACCCTCTGCCGCGTGTCCTGTTACATCTCAGGAGAGTAGCAGGTGTTAATCCTGTCTCGCCAAAAACCGGTGAGGTGAGGGGTGTAAAATTCAACTTCCAGCATGAAATTTGTATTAACGAGAAACAGACAGGAGAGGGAGCAGGTTAGCCTAAGAGGGATCAAGGTACCAACTACAGAGTCCACAGCTGGGAAGGTAGGCGGGTCCAAGAGCTCGGAATCATCTTCCAGCTATTTCCTAGTAATAAAAGATTTATTCCAGACAAGGAGACCGAGCCAAGCCCCAGACACCCCACCAAGAAACGTTTGCAGGCGAGTTGCAAGAAATTGGCCTGGAAAAGGTACCCGGAGACAAATGAAACTAATTTACTTGCACAAAAGATTTGCGGGCCAGGAGAACTTGGATGTCAAACACTAGCTTCCTTCCAAAAGCGTCGACTTCCATCAGCATGCTGCCCCATTATTCACTGCTCTGTTGAATAATGGAAGTCATGCTGCAGATTTCTTTCACCAGGAGGAGAGCTGAAGTTCTGGGTGGAGTGCTTTGGGCAGTTTTCCAACGAGATTACTTAAGAACAAGATTATTTAAGAGCGTGCTTAGAAGCACAGCCGCTCAGCTGCGTCCAGATGCAGAGGGCTGTCTGGATTGGGGGAGGGGAGGGTGCCCAGGTAGGCGAGAGACATTAAGCATCTCTGCAAAGAGTCCCCTTCATCCTCCACTACGTGACAGCCCCCTAGGGGTCCACCTGCATCCAGTATGACTATCTTTAGCCTAGACCCTATGTTTTCCCCTTACTGGTGCTTGGAAGATTTTTTTTTTTCTAACACACAAATGGGATCGTAACATTCTACTAAATGAAAATCACCCAAGTGGGGCAGGCATGTGGCCTAGGGTTGAAGACTGCTAGGTTGTAGGTCAAAGTGCCTGGGTTTGACTTCTGGCTCATCCCCTGCCAGTTCAGCTCCTGGGAGGCGGCAGGGGACGGTTCGCTTGATCGTGCCCTTGTCCCCATCTGTCCCCCCACCAAGGGAGACCTGGATTAAATTCTCAGCTGGCAGCTTCCACCTGGCCCAACCTCCGGCTGCTGCGAGCATTTGGGGAGTGAATTAGAGGAGAGGAGGTGCTTTCTTTTTGCTTCTCTAATAATAAAACCCTGACAAGATCAAGTTCGAACTGCCAATTGCAGCTTCCTACTTCCATCTCCTGTAGCTGCCCCTGCAGCCTTAAGTTGGATGAACAGCTATTCATCCTCACAGCCACAGTCATATCACATTCATAGTCTGTTTCAGTTTCTGTCCCTGAGAGCACAAGTCTTGGCACCTGCTCTCTCTCTCTCTCTCTTTCCCTCTAGTGTTCTTCCCCACCCTCTTTTCCTGGCTAACTCCAGCTCACTTATTAGCTAACAAATCATTGCTGAATACCTATCATGTGTCAGGCACTACCTTGTGAGCAAACCCAAGAGGCTTGCTTTTGCAGCAGTTATATTCCATAAGGGATAAGGGAAAGACAGAGATACATAACAGGCCAAGTAGGTAGTAACTAAGTGATGTCTCTAGGAAGTTTAGACAGCGGTAAGTACTTTGAAGGGGAGCAATAGTTGAACAGGAAAGGGTACCAGGAGAAGCCGCTGGGCAGGTGCAGGAATACACAGTGCCCAAGTGGGAAAGCCACCGTGGAGGAGAGGTGAGGGCGAGGGACTGAGGTGTGTGCACTGCTGGGGGAGGAGTCCAGAAGAAGGGCCAGCCAGAGACAAGGTGCAGAAGTCAGGCATGTCTGCAGGACTTGAGGACCCCCACCCGTAGGACTAATGCTCTCTCCCTTGGCTTCAGGAGTGTTTTCCATGACCATCAGTAAAACCAAGCCCCCCAAAGCCCATACAGGAGTGGTGGTAAGGATGTGGAAAAGACAATGCTAGAATGACAGCCCATTACAAAAAAATCACAATCAAGACACCAAAGTACAACATAAAAGAGATTTCACGTAAATGCATGTACTGAAAATGATGCCCAAAATCATCGGAACACAGAGTGATTCCAAGGGACTAACAAGACATCCAATCACACTATGACCTGAGACATGAACACACTCCCCGCACCCGCGAAGAAACCAGGGCTTCAAACTTCAGCCTCAGCCATCAGGGTTCTGTATGAACTTCATAGCAAGTCAGCAGAGAAATACAGAATCAGACAATGAAGCAATTGATTTTACTTTTAGTTTGGTTAGATATTAGAAAACGAAAAGCTTGGCCATCCTGAGCCATGGTTGTGGATAACAATCAGGGAACAACGCAGGAACTTGTAGGGGTTTGAGGTTTGGTCCACAGGCATGAATAAGAACATCTGCCCTCCATACCTCTTCTACTCCTGCATATACAAGGGCCTTCAAAAAAGGTTATGGCTGGATTAAAAAGAAACGCATGCTGAAACACAAAAAGAGAGATCTTTCATCCACTGATTTACTCTTTAAACAGTCGCAACAGCCAGGGTTGGGCCAGACCAAAGCCAAGAGCCAGAAACACAGCTCTCCCACTTGGGTGACAAGGATCCAAGCACTTGGGTCGTCTTCTGCTGCTTTCCCAAGTGCATTAGCAGGAAACCGGATTGGAAGCAGAGCAGCCACAACTCGAACCAGTGTTCCCATATGGGATGCTGGCAGTTGGTGGTGTAACTGTTTACATCACAGCACTGATTCCTAATAAACTTATCTTTTAATTCTACGTTGCATAAACTTTTGAACCTAAAGAAACTCCTGCATGTTTGTGCAAGACTTAGGCAACAATGTTCATAACATGTTTCTTCATGATGATAAAAAAATTGGACATAAAACTCATTGTTCATGCGAAGGAGAACCCTGAAGATACCTGATATATTTAGAAGGGGGAACATTTTATCTGGAAAGCAGTGAAAAAGAACAAACCAGAGTGACATGCTCCAACTTAAGGAGAAAGAGCAAAAGCAGCCGTTTGTAGAATGACATCATTCAGGTGAAGCTGAAGAACAAGCAAAACAGCACAGTGCGTTATTCCCAGAGAGACGCAGCTTTGAGGATGGAAAAACAGAAAATGTACGAGAGTGGCTATTTCTGGAGACTCGTATTTCCCAAAAACAAACAAAAATCTATATATTGGGACCAGCATTGAGCAAAGCTGCCACAGGCAATGCTGGTATCCCATAGGTGCACCAGCCTAAGCCTCGGCTACTCTACTTTCCAGATGATGGCCCAAGTACCTGGACCCCCTGCCACCCATGTAGGAGACCTGGATGGAATTCCTGGCTCCTGCATACTGGCTTCGACCTGGCCCAGCCTGAGCCACTGTGGCCCCTGAGCAAAGAGCCGACGGGCAGGAGATCTCTGTCTCCATCTCTCCCTGTCATTCTGCCTATCAAATAAGCATTTTTTTTTTGCCTGAAAGTGAAAGTAAGAGAGAGAGGGAGAGACTGAGAGATCATCCTTTTGCTGTTCACTCCCCAAATGGGTTCAATGACCAGAGCAGAGCTGGTTCGAAGCTTGGAGCCAGGAGCTTTTTCTGGATTTCTCACGTGGGTGTAGGGTCTCAAGCACTTATGCTTTGAGCACTGGCACAAAGCACTCTGTTGCTTTGCCAGGCCATGAACAGGAAGCTGCATCGGAAGTGGAACAGCCGAGACAAGAACTGTCACCCCTATGGGAAGCCAGCATTGCAGACGGAAGATTAGCCCGGTGAGCCACCACATTGGCCCCAATAAGTAAATCTTTCTTTTTCTTAAGTGCTTTTATTTTCATCTAGCTAAGAAGTAGAGCAAGAGAGAGAGACACACACACAGAGAGAGAGACTTTTCATCTGCTGGTATACTCCCTGGATGCCTGAAACAGCCAGGAGTGGGCCAGACAGAAGCCTGGAGTCCAGCACTCCACCCAGTTCTCCCATGTGGGTGGCAAAGATCCAAACACATGAGTCCCCATCTCCTGCTTTAGCAGCAAGCTGGATCAAAAGTAGAGGAGTCAGGACTTGAATGAGGCACTCCAATGTGGATGCAGGCTTCCCAAGTGGCAGCTTAACTTGCTGCACCACAATGCTTATCCGCCATATCTTATTTCTTCCCCTCCCCCAAAAAAGATTTATTTATTTTTTTATCTGAAAGCAGAGTTACAGAGAGAGAGGCAGAGATCTTCCATCTACTGGTTTGACACCCCCCACCCCCACCAGAGCTGCATCAGTAGGGGCTGAACCAAGCTGAAAGCCAGGAGCCAAGAGCTTCTCTGGGTCTCCCACATGGGTGCAGGGGCCCAAGGACTTGGCCTTTCTTCCACTGGTTTAGTAGTGCACGAGCAGGAAGCTGGATCAGAAGCAGAGCAGAGGAGACTGGAAACCATGCCCACACAGTGCCTTATGCCACTGTACCACAGAGTGCTCACCAGCATCTTAGTTCTCAAGCTGAGTGGTAGGCACACAGACTCCATCTTGCTATTATCTGTAGCTCTTTGTGCCTCCAAACTATTTGGCAAATACATTTGTTTCCCCCATTAAGAGATCCTGCACTCACCTGCAGCAAAGCAAGCCGCCACTCGGCATCTTGCAGACTCCCAGGGCTGGAGCCTGCCCAGCATAAGGAGCAGGGGACCAGAGATGCCAGCAATCTTTCATGGTATCTGGTGACAGGTCCAAGAGAGAAAAATTAAAGCCTCTCCTGGTGCCAGTTCAGGTGTCAGCGGCTAGGATTTACGGAGACCTCTGCCAGACCCGCTCTGCTTCCTATCCTATTACATGAAAAATCCCAGGCTGCAGGCAAAGAGCACTTATGCTGTGTGCTCACAAGGAACACAGAACCGCAACGGCCCTGCCTTGGTGCTGTGCCTTTCACCAGCTCCTACCCCCAGCACACTCAGCCCCTCTCAAATGTCACTGGGTTCCAGGCAGTCTGGGCTAGGATTCTGGGACTCGTTAACCCTTTGAGTCACTGCACCAACCAGTGGGTAGAGGTGGGAGTTTCAGTATCAGTTAATAACACTCCTAGCTACCCCTAGTTATGAAAGAGGACTGGAGAGAACATTTGCTGCCCAGCATATCCGCTTCTATTCATTTATTTGAGGGACAGAACTTTCTTCTAGTTTACTCTCCAAATGCTTGTTGGCGATGATCCCTGGCTGGGGAGAAAGCCCTGAGCTGGGAACTCAAACCAGATTTCCCACATGCGTGACAGAGACTCAGTTATTTGAAACAGCACCCACTTTTCCCTAGGGTCCCGATTAATAGGAACTGAAACTGGTTATGAAGCCCAGGTACCCCAATATGGAGACATGGGCATCTTAACCAGAGTCTTAAACTTCTAGGATAAACACTTGCCCCGTTGGCTCTGGCTGCTAACACTGGAGCTGAGAACTGTACCACTACAGCCTGACAGGTACCAGGTACAACCTGATGGGTGCTAGGTTCACACTTTCTAGAACAAATCTTCTCTTGCAGAAAGGAATCTACTCCTGCACATCAGACATGACCTGCTCCTAGCAGCCAGCATTCATCAACTCACTCATGGCCTAACTCCCTTCTCTGAGGCTTCGTCTCTTAAGGATCCCATCACTTCACCACCGCACTGGGGACCAAGCTGGCAGCCCACACAGCTTTGGGAGGAACTATCCCCAACCACAGCAGGGTACTAAAACAGATTCTGAGTCTTCCTGCCTCTCTTATTTCTACCTGATTCTTCCGCCTCAGAGTCCAGTTCTCTTCCTTGTTGCTCATGCTGTGGCCCTGGCCCACATCCTCAACATGTGGATGAGATGTGTTGAGATCATAAGAGATGCAAGAAATCACCTAGGATGTTGGGCTCCCTACCCAGCCACACAGCCTGACCACCGGCAGAGCCTGTGAATGAGCAGAATCCCAGCCTGCAGGATCTTGTGTGAGGCCCCAGGGGCAGCACAGCACCCACAGTCCTCCCAGTCAAGCACCTCAGCTGACATCTTACTTTTCCCCCTCTCCAGACTTTTCCCCATGCAGCTCCATCCTCAGCCTTCGCTGGAAGGATTCTTGATGCCTCTTGCTTTAATGAAAACATCACTACCCTAGGAGAACACCTCCTTCCACGGCCTTCCTCCTCCACCCAGGGTGGGGTCTCCAGGTAATAGCTAGGACAGGTGCCCTTGACCTTCATGGCCAAACTCTGACACGTGACACATCTGGAAAGGGAAGCTTGAGTCCTTGAAGGACAGTCATCAGTCAACCAGCTACTCCTGTTCTATTCATCTAGGAGTTCAGCTCACAGCATTCCTCCCACTTCCTGTTCCTCTCATCACGCTGGGCTCTTCAACTGCTACTTCAAAGAAGCCTTCCACACTCTTGACCCTTCAATCCTTCCTTTGTGTCTTCCCCCCCATCTCTCACTCCCTTTCTTCCTTCCTACCAATGTGTCTCCCTCCCTTCCTTCTTTTTGTAGGCAGGAAAATAGAGAAAGCAAGCTTCTACCCTCTGACTCATTCTTCAAATGCTTGGAACGGCCAGGACTGGACCAGGGCTGAAGGCAAGAGTGGAGTGCACAGTCCAACCTTCCCAGGAGGGTAACAAGGACCCATGTACTTGAGCCATGACTTGCTGCTTCCTAGGGCGTGCCCCAGCAGGGAGCTGGAATTGGGAGCAGAACCGGGTTGGAACTCATGCATTCTGATATGAGATGTGGGGCTCCCAACCAACAATTTAACCAAAGGCCAAGCGTACATTCCCCTGAACCTCCATGTTTGTCGCTGCTTCCTTCCTTCCACCCGAGATACCCAGGGCCTTGACCTTCACACAAACCACATACTCAGGCTGAGAGTTCTCCTCCGGATCCTTGCAAGGCCCTAAAACATCATCAAAGGAATGGCCTCAGATTCTCTCCCTTTTTTTTCCTTCCAAAAACTCACCTCTGTATATGATTACATATTCTTGCATTATAATTTATATCAAGTATAAAATGTTACATATAGACATGATCGTGATACACATAAACAAAGATATCTCTTTACAAAAAGACTAGGACACACAATGTGCTTTTAAATTGAAAAACAGAAAACATTGAAAATTTTACCTATTTTTCCATAAACTTAATAAAATGTTTATTATTTGAGAAACAAAGGGAAAGAAAGAGGGGCAAGTAGATAGAGAGCACTGATCTGCTGGTTTGTTCCCTAAATTCTCAAACAGACAGGTCTAGGCAAGGGCTTGAGGCCACAGCTGGGTTTCCATGAACTCAGTCCCATCTCCCACATGTCGGGGCAGTGACCCAATGACTTGAGCCATCACCATCACCTCCCACTGTCTGCATTAGAAGGAAGCTGCAAAGCAAAGGCCACTGTTCCTACTAGGACAGGAGGTGAACTGAGTAGCGCTGGCCCATGGACCCACTGGTATGTGTGAAATCTGGCACTGGGAGAGGTTCTGATGGAGGAGCTTGGGAAACTCTTCTGTCAGGACACAGTCCCTACAGGTGAGTGCAAGAAGTATTATAGGAAACAGCCCAGAACAGACCATGGAAAGGTACTCACCAGCATACATTTGGCACAGGTGGGGGCAGACCAGGCTGAACCAGTTCATGTCACTCACTGGCAAATCCGAGCACCAGAATAGAGTGTGGGTCGGGCCAGGTTCGGTCGCGACAAAAACCAGTGCACATTATGGAATGCCAAGGTGACCCGTACCACATGTGGCCTCAGAGCCCATCCAGCACATGTGAGAACCAGTGAAGGAGGGGGCAGAACCAGCAGGAGGAATGTGGGCTGCCCTGCTGGAGAGTGTGGGTTGGGATGGGAGCAGACCAGGCCAGGCAGGGCTACAACACCTGGGGGCCTCATGTGGACTAGATCATGGAAAAACCAGCTTGGGCTGACTGTTCCTACTGGTACAAATTACAATTAGAGTGGGTGAGGGTTGGTTGGGCTTAGCCACAGCATCAGCTGGCAGAGGCTGGCACCGGAGGCTAAATCTGTCAAGTTTAATTCCAGAACCACCTGGAGAGTACAAAATCTGGGAGTGGCCTAGAAGGGAAACAGTGGGCTCCTCCCTCAAGGATTACTACTCCCACTGAAGAAAACCAGGACTAGGGCAGGAGTTGCTGGACAGAAAGGCAACCAACATCATGTGTGTGGGCTGGATAGTGGAGCTGGTTAGGTTGAACGAGGCTTCAATGCCCATAGACATGTATGCGAGCTGAATGGAATGTGGGACAGACTGGACTAGTCAGCTGCACATACTGGCAAGCACAGGAACCAGGGCAGGCCTGGTGGGGGTTATTGTGGGTCACTCTGACTAGGCTGCAGCTCCCACTGGTTTACGTGAGGGCCGAGTGTGTGCTGGGCAGAATCGGGCTGAACTGCAATACCCATTGGTTCCAGTGGAAGACAGGGCTGGAAACAGAACCAATCCAGCAATTGGAAACACCAGCTGATTGGGACGACGAACTGTACTGGGCTCTGTACTTGCAAGTACACACAAGAATCTGGTCTGGGATTATCTCATATAAAATTTCTTTGGGGATCTCCCTAATCGAACTGCCGGATTCAGAACCCTAATCATGAAGAGAAGTGCAGGTTCCATGGTCTACTATGGAGTGCAAGTGCCAGAGCCTAGCCTCCTCAGAGGCTCAGACGGAACAGTGGACAGCATAACCAGGTGCACATGGAGGATATGACAGTCCATCGGAACCTGCAGAGAATAACTGGCACCACAACAGAGGACAGAACAAATCAATCAACTAACCCAGCCATAGGTTGGCAGTGAAAAACTGGGCAAACGGAGACTCTAAGGTGGACTATGTCAATCAGTGGATTCTGCAGCAACTTCCTTGTGCTTGGAATGATGAAATTGTCAAAACTGCTGAACTATCAAAATCACCTGAGCCTGACCCTTGGAGCATACCCCACATGAGGGACCTGGGATGGGTGGGAGACTGTGTGGGGCTTCTCCCTTTATCTCCCTCTTTACCCCAGATACAGGGAAAAAAAAAACAACGTGGAAAAAATAGTCGTACCCACTTTCCTGTAACCCTTGAATCTTTTTTGCCCTAATTAACTATGTAAAGATTGTCAAAAATAGAGAAAAAAAAATGAAAGAAAATGAGAGAAGGAAGCTGGAGTCAGGAGCCAGTACTAAGAGCTGAAGTCACACACAGAAATCATGGCTTCTGGGCCCCTTAGGCACCAGGCCAAATGCCCACTCCCACAATCAAAGTAAATTTGGTAAATGGAAAAAAAAATCCTTACACAATAAAACATTCGGCATTTTGTATGTTACTTCTGTGTTGCTGTTCAATTCAATATTTATTACTGCAGCTGCCCTAATAGTGGGCTTATCTTTTCATGTTCCTACATTAATCATTTAAAAAAATTTTTTTTCTTATTTCTGCGTAAGTCTTTGAACTGTTCATTTTCATTGTCTATCTAGTCTTCCATCCAACTAAAGCAGGATAAGCACTGGTGTTTCCAGCTACTGTCAGTTACGTGTGTATGTCACAACCTTACACCAACCATCTGTGAAACAGAGATTATTTTTTTTTCTTTTGCATTGCCACCATAAGCTACACTCCCAGAAATATAATTACTGGGTTTAATATCATCTATTATTCTATCAAGAAAGTAGCAATTGTGATAGTTTCTCAAAATTTACCCAAGAACTCTCTAGGAAAACATCAGACCATGAGAAAAAAAAATCCTTAACACACAGCATCCCAGGCACCTTGAGCTGCTCGCAGCATACAAGCATGGGGCCAACTGCCCAACAAGACCAGCTGGATTTGCATGAGCCTAGTGTTGCCTAATTCCACCTCTGTGCAGGTTGAAATGCCGCACCAAACCACAATGAGTCTCAAGGTGAGAAAGTTAGTTGATTTCGGTTCCTTTTCAATAATCTCCATCAGGAAATCTCCGCTTGGCGCTAATCAGGTTTGAGCACCTTCCTGGGATTGCCTGGGCCTCCCCTTTAACCTACAAGAAGGCGGATCTCCGGGACACAGACCTGAGCAGGCATGAGGACCAGGCTAGACACGAACAGCACTGCTCAGTTTTCTTCACATTCTACTGTTCAGTTTAGTCCCCTTACGTTTTTCCACAATCGCTGATTATGGTACAGTTTCTTGAGAGAATCAATGTCCCGAGGATGTGGAGAAACTGGAGCTGCTGTTGGGATGAGAAACTATCCAACCACTCCGTGCCTGGTTAGAGACGAACAAGAGCTGCAAACATCTGTGCACACGGAAGCCGCTGCCCGAGCACTCTTCACTAGAGTCCAAGCCACGTGTCCATCAAGGGATGAACGCACAAAGAAAGCATGATCAAAAACACAACGGATTTCTGCTTGGCAAGAAACAAAGAAATGAAGGACTGATGCATGCCAAAACATGTATAAACCTTGAAGGCAGGAAACTTATAAATGTGGAGAAAATGTGAAAGGTCATCTACCCAGTGAAATACAGCCACAACCGTGAAAAGTTCAGAGTGGCGAAAGCCATGGGGACAAAAAGTAGATTGATAGTTAAGAGTCTGGGGTAATGGCATGGCTCAAAAGGTTAACCCGCCACCTGCAAGTGCTAACACCTCATCTGGATACAAGTTCATATCCCAGCTGTTCCACTTCCCATCCAGCTCCCTTCCTGTAGCCTGGGAAGGCAGTGGCGGATGATCCAGAATCATTGGGACCCTACAGCCACATGGGAGACCTGGAGGAAGCTCCTGCCTGGCTCCTGGCTTTGGATTGGCTCAGTTCTGGCCATTGCGGCCACCAGGGGAGTGAACCAGCAGATTGAAGATCTTTGTCTCTCCTTTCACTGTAAATCTGCCTTTACAATAAAAACAAAATATTTTTAAAACAAATAGTTAAGAGGAACCTGGCAGAAGAGCAAACAAGAAGTGAGAGTGTGTCACAGGCACAAGGCTTCTTTCCGGGCTGAGAAAAAGACTCTGCTGACATTAGACATTGGCGATGGTCGTACAAATCTGAAGGGTATTCCAACTTAATCTCAATAAAACCATTACTAAAGAAATGCACGTTGGCATGTAACTGGATAGGGTTGTAAAAACGCATAAGGCAGGCGATGGTAGGCCACAATTTTCCACAAATCAGGATGCCATGTGGGACTGACTCAAATGCAGAGACGCTGCCCTGATGGTCCCGGCTACAGCCCCTCTCCCTGCACAGATGAAAAAGGAGATGGACAAGAGCAGAGGTAACTCGGGGCGGTGGTGCGGAGGAGACAGCTTGCCCGTTTCCCTCCCAGCCGCCGGAGACACGAAGTGTTTCCTTAATCGCTTAAAAGTCTCAAGCGTGTGACTTAATTAAGCCTCAATTTCTGGAGTATATAAATAATGAAAGACGGCGTTTATGTGTAGTGCTGTTTACTTTGTCGTCGATTACTGCAAAACACGCTGAATTATTAAAGTGAGTAATTGGTTCCACTCAGACTGTCTCTGCCACTGCCTTCCACTCCCTCTTATCACTGCTTCTCCTTCACTGACAAGCTAAATTAACCTAGGTCAGCCTGATGCTGCCAAGTGGGCTGCGGCTCCCGGAGGGTGCTGGATGGGAAACCACGCTGCCTTCGATCACGGCCCCAAGCCACACTGCCTTCGATCATGGCCTCAACCATGCTGCCTTTCGTTGCAGCCCCAAACCACGCTGCCTTCAACCACGGCCCCAAACCGCACTATGCGCAACTCACTGTTGAGAAGGCAAAACTTGAGTGTTTGGGAGAAAATGGTAGAAGATGCATTTTTAACAAGCTGAATGTTCTCACCAGAGGGGAAGAAGAAATTAATAGAGTTACCCCTCTTTTGCAAAAATTTTTTTGAGTTTATTTATTGACAAGTCAGAGTTACAGTTGAGCAAGTGAGAGAATCTTCCATTCATTGGTTCTGTCTTCAAATGACCTCAGTGGCTGGGCCTGAGGCTGGGCAGGGCTCAAACGTGGGGCCTGGAACTCCGTCTGGGTCCCCCATGTGGGTGGCAGGAGCCCAGGCACTTGGGCGATCCTCTGTTGCCTTCCCAGGCACATTGGCAGGAGGGTGGGTCAGAAGCAGAGTAGCTGCCTGACCGGACATGTAGGTATCATAGGTGGAGGCTTAACACACTGCTCTCCTACACCACCCATCCCATGGTAGAACCTTTTACAGGATGAGTCAGCTTCCTTGTTTAACATGGGGAAGGTCGGTAAGCTAGGCGAGCAAACATGAACATCTTTCATGGCCCCTAGAAAGCAGACTGTCACCAAGTGCTGACAGCTGAACTCCTACCCTTCCCTGCCAACCACGGGCTATGGCAGACAGGAAGCTCTTGCCGAGAAACTTCTCCACAGAAGCTGCGCTTACAGAGCCCCGTGTTCAACACCCAGACCCGACACTAAGGACTTTGCTAACAGGCTAACTCGCTTTGAATTACCCGTGGTTTAGAGTTAATATCATTCGTCTTTGTAGACAGACAGAAAAGCTGACACATGCCTTAAACACATGCTCTTGCATAGTATCCAGAGAGTGCCGAACAAACAGTGTCCAGAAAATGACAAACAAACAAAAATGACAGGGCAGGCGGCTTGCTAAAACGAGTTCTGCTAAAATATGTTTAATTCTGCATAGCACATATTTTGTTTGGTTCATGACCTCTAAAATGTGGCTGTGGTCCTAAGCAAAGTCTAAGTCTAATGAGTAGGTGTCAGAATCTACAGACGGCAACTTGTGTGTGTGTGAAAGAGGGAAAGAGACAGAAAGAGTCAGTCTGGACACCATGGAACACACACACACAGACCCAAACCTGGGGAGGAGCTACGAGGCTGTTAGGTTGTATTTAGGAGCGTGCACAAGTGAGTCAGAAAGAGCCCTCTCTGTACAAACGTAGCAGGGCTCAGTCCAAGGTTGGATTGAAGCCTCCGGCTCATAGTCGGCCTTGCGTGCCCCATGCAGCGTGAGACGAGTGCTCTTCGCGTGGCTCTCTTGCCATTGGCTGTGGTCACTCACTCTTGAATTTGTTGAGCCCCTCCCAAACTGTAGGACAGTGCCCAGGCTGATCGTCAATTCCTTTCTTCCTGATTGTTTCTGACAAATGGAGATTCTGTCTCCACACCCCCACCCCTTCTAATTAAGATGTGATGGAGATTTGGAAATACGAACCCAGAGTGCTAGTTTGAAATAGATGGCTACTGCACGTGAAAAAAATTCAATTGACATTTGGAGGAGCCTCAATTAGGCTTACAGCTGACCTCTCAGAGAAAACTATCAGAAGAGAATGGAGCAACATATTCCAGATTCTATTTTTTTTTTTACATAACTATTAATTTTTATTGGAAAGTAAGATATATGTAGAAGAGGAAAGACAGAGAGGAGAGGAAGATCTTCTGTCTGCTGACTCACTCACCAAGTGGCCAGAGCTGAGCTGATCTAAAGCGAGGAGCCAAGAGCCTCCTCTAGGTCTCCCACACGGGTGCAGGGTCCCAAGTCTTTGGGACGTCCTCGACTGCTTTCCCAGGCCACAAGCAGAAAGTTGGATGGGAAGTGAGGGCACCTGGGACACGAACCAGTGCCCATATGGGATCCCACTGCATATAAGGCGAGGGAGGGCTTTAGTTACTAGACTACCATGCCAGGCCTTATATTCTCAATTATAAAAGGAAAAAAAAATTGTCAGCCCAGAATAACTTAATAAGCAAAGCTTTCCTTTGTCATTGAAAATTAAATAAAATTCTTCCATAGTAAAGAAAAGCTCAAGGAACTCACCTCTTTCAGACCTGCTCTATAAATGATACTCAAAAGATGTTTTCTTGACAGAGTAAAGGAATAGCACCTACCAAAACCAAAAGCAAATGTGGAGAGCATCCCAATAAAATAACAACAGAAGATTAAATCAAACAACGAACAACCCATTGCCAAAATAACAGGACTAAATTACCACCTCTCCATATTAGCCCTGAATGTAAATGACTTAAACTCATCAATCAAACGTCATAAATTAGCAGACTGGATCAAAAAACAAAACCCATCTATCTGTTGCCTACAGGAGACACATCTCACCAACAAAGACCAGTAGAAACTGAAAATAAAAGTATGGAAAAACATATTCCAAGTTAATAGTAAGAATAAATGAGCAGGAGTAGCCATTCTTAGCTCAGATTATATAGACTTTGATGTGAAAAACATTAAAACAGGTGAAGAAGGACACCACATAATGATCAAAGGATCCATCCAGTAAGAAGAATCACCATAAATATATACATACCAAATGCCAAGGCATCTAGCTACGTGAAACAAATATTAATGAATTTAAAAGGAAGAAACAGACTCCAAGTGGGGGAACCTTAATACCCCATTAACATCAATGGACAGATGGACAAGACAAAACTCAGCAAGGAAACTGAACTCTCCCAGACACTAGAGCAAATGGACCTGATTGATACCCACAGAACCTTTCATCCTACAGAGAGGGAGTACACTTTTTCTCATCAGTGCATGGAACTTTCTCCAGGATTGACCATGGTATAGGCCACAAAGCAAGCCTCAGAAATTTTGTAAAAATTGAAATGATACCCTGCATCTTCTCAGACCATCACATAGTGAAACTGGAGACCAGTAAGTCAAAATGCCCCAGATGTCATGCAAAGACCCGGAGACTGAATAATATGGTGCTAAATCAACAATGGGTTATAGAAGAAATCAAAGGGTAAATAACAAACCTGTCTGAAACAAATGAAGGCAACAACACAACATAGCAAAACTTACGGTATAAGATTGCGGCAGTGTTAAGACGAAAGCTCATCTCCATCAAGGCTTATGTCAAACATTAGAAAAGTACCAGGCAAATGAGCTAACCATACACTTGGAAGGAGCTATAAAAACAGCAGCAAAGCAATCCCAAAATAAAATAACCAAAATAAGGGAGGAAATAAACCAAAAAGAGACCAAAAGAACAATACACATGATCAATCAATCAAAGAGCTGGTTCTTTGAGAAAATCAACAAAATAGATTCCACACTAGCCCAACTAATAAAAAAAAAAAAAAAAAGAGGGAGAAAATACTGATCAATAGCATCAGAGACGAAAAAGGAACTAGAACAACAGATCATCTTCTGCCTCCCAGGGTACATCGCAGAAACCTGGATCAGAGTGGGGGTCCTGGGGACTTAAATCAGCACCCTGATACAGGGTGCAGGCATCCCATGCAGTGGCTCGACCCACTGCACCACAATGCCCCACTCCCAACTACTTTTATTCTGACTTTTAATTTGAAGTGGGATATCTGCTTTTGGTTTTGATATTGCTTCCTGACAACCATTTCCAGGACTCTTTGGTCAAAGCATCTCTGCTTTCTTTTTGGGAAATCACTTCCTTCTGTTCTTGGTCCACGAGACTTGGAGGAGCTGAATCATCCACCTCCCATGATACCCATCTCAGCTGCAGGCTGATGTCCCAGCTAGGCAGAAAGAGACAGAACTCAAAGACAGAGGCATGATGGTTAGAAGCCCTGGATGCAGGCCTGGCGTGGTGGCGCAGTGGTTAAGGTCCTCGCCTTGCACGCCCAGGATCCCATATGGGCGCCGGTTCTATCCCGGCAGCCCCGCTTCCCTTCCAGCTCCCTGCCTGTGGCCCGGGAAAGCAGTCGAGGACGGCCCAAAGCTTTGGGACCCTGCACCCGTGTGGGAGACCCGGAAGAGGCTCCTGGCTTGGGATCGGCATAGCATCGGCCGTTGCGCTCACTTGGGGAGTGAATCATCGGACGGAAGATCTTCCTCTCTGTCTCTCCTCTCTGTATATCCAATAAAAAAATAATAAACATATATCTTTAAAAAAAAAAAAGAAGCCCTGAATGCACCTGCGGCTGAAACGGGATCTCCATACTTCTTCCAGGTTGACGAACCAGTGAACATCCTTCTACAGGTGAGTGACACAGACAGACAGGCTGGAACTCTATCCTTTGCAACTTAAAAGAGTTCTGACCTATCCCATTATACTATCTACATCTGGGGACATACGAAGATTAAATGAGCTAATACGGTGAGTTTGACATAGTGCTTGCCATATTTTAAGACACTAAATATTACTTATCATTGTTATTAACTTGTAGTTTGTAACAAGCCGCATTTTTCTCTACATAGGTGATATCCAGATCCAAACTGAGCTGGATAATGAAAAGCATATTTTGGGGCTGAGGGCAGTGCTGTAGTGCAGCAGGTTGAGCTGCCATTTGCAATGCCGGCAGCCCATGTGAGGACGGCAGTCAGCATTCAGGCCGCTCTGCTCCCAGTCCACCTTCTGTTAATGTGTCCTGGGACACAAGCACACACTGGCCCTTGGGTCCTGCCTTCAGCTGGAACAGACATGGCTATTGCTGCCTCTTGGAAAATGAACCAGAAGATCTGTCTATTTCTCTCTGTCTCCACTCCTCTCTCATCATCACACCAGCTTAAAAAAAAGTTTTTTTTTTTTTCAAAGCAGGTGTGACATATCAGCACTCTGCTTAATTCTACTTGCTTCAAACAAGATTTGAAGGGTTTGTTCACTTTCTCAAAATTTCAGAACTGTTTTTTTTGCCTATACCTACAATGTCATGGCATACATAAAAAGCAGAATGTTGGACTTGTGGCTACAGGTGAAAGATTACATTATTGCAAAATACAGGGGAAAGTGATGGGGGACAAGATGGGAAGAAGGAAAAGGAAGGCTGGGGGAGGAGTCCTATATCTACAAAACTTTACAATGGAAAATAATAGTGACTTTAAAAATGTTTGGTACAAAACTATGAGAAAATTCTCAGGCTTTAACCTCAGTTTCCTTTAACCCATGTCCCCTGGTGAGGAACATCTGATACTGTGAACACCACGGCTTGTGACTCCAGGGCCAGTAGTCAGCTAATCCTTGTGATTCCTGCCCAAGTGGGAAGACAAAAAACCAGAGTGCAGACTGAAACCCAGCCAGAGGTTCGGGTCCCCCAGGAGCAGCGTCGGTGGGTATACAGGTCCCCCAGAAGCAGCATCAGTGGGCACACTGCCTTGTTCTGCTTCCCCGAGGACACCTGCAGGTTCCTGGCCAATGCTCCCATCACTCCTGGCTTCCCTCAGTTGGGCACACCAACCCTGGAGCAGACCTCAAACTGCAGCCATCCAGGACTGCAGCTCGCAAACTTGCGAGGACAGGCCAACTGCCCTGGAGGAACAGCAGGGGTTCCTGCAGCCGCCTCCACTGCCTAGACTTCTAATGAGGACCAGAGGCCTAGGGTGGGCCTACCAAGTACTTTTCATGGAAGCTGAGTCATAGCACCGGGACCTAGTCATTTCCTGGCCTTTCGGGAGAGCCTGTTGAATCTGCATCTCAGCTCTTGCTGCCACTTACTGACAGTCTCATTTTATATATATCTACACACGTACTTGCAGGTAAGCAAGGAGACTGACACCGAGCAGTCTGGAGGAGGAAAGCTGGAAGATCTTTATGGGTCAGACTGACACACCAGCCCAAGCGGGAGACCTGAGCTGGGCTAGGTAGCATCCACCACCACACACCAGACCACACTAAAGCTAAGACTGGGGGCCTGTCTGGCAGGGCTAGATCACAGTACTTGCCAGTGAGCGCTGGAACAGGGGACACTGAAATGCTGTCGATCTTACCCACAGGAACGAGGG
Organism: Ochotona curzoniae; assembly: GCF_017591425.1. NCBI lineage: Eukaryota > Metazoa > Chordata > Mammalia > Lagomorpha > Ochotonidae > Ochotona > Ochotona curzoniae. Next base: position 33,958,984 of record NW_024466607.1, on the reverse strand, counting down.
ATGGGCATAGTGAAGGTTATTGGGGGTCACTCCAACTAGGTTGCAGTTCCCACTGGTGTACGTGAGAGACAAGTGTGTGGTGGGCAGGGTTGGGCTGGGCTGCAGCACCCATTGGTTTATATAAGAGATGAGGCTGGAGACAGAACTGACCCAGCAATTGCAATTACCAATGTGTGCATAGGCTGATGTGGGTGAGGGTCAGAGCCAGAGCCCATACTGGCAAGCACACACAAGAATCAGTTTTGGAATCACTACAGACCAGGTTTCTTTGGGGATCCCTCCAACTGCTCCACTGGGCTCAGAACTCCAACCATGGGGAGAATCACAGTATCTGTGGAGTGACCAAGGAATGCATGCATCAAAACTAGGCCTCCTTGGTGGCTTAGAGCAGTGGAAGGCATACCCAGATGTACGTGGAGGATATGGTCGTCCACTGGATCCTGCAGAGGACATCTGGTACTGTACAGGATGGAGGGCAGAACAAATTGGTCAACTCTCCCAACCAAGTGTTGGCAGCAAATATCTGGGTGAATGGAAACTCTAGGGTGGAATATATCAGCCAGTGGACCTTGGAAGGATTTCCTCATCCCTGGAGTGATGAGACAGACAGCATTTCAGAACTATCAAAACCACCTAAGAACCCTCAGAGCAAGCTCCACACGGGGGACCCTGGGATGAGATCGGGTGGCCGTTCCCCATTTCTGGGTACTGAGGGGGTTGGGAAGCTCTTCCCCCAGATTCTGGAAGAAGAAAAAAGAAAATGGAAACAATAGTCACTCACTTTCCCGTAACCCTCAACCCTTCACTTAATCAACTATGTAAACATCATTAAAAATAAAATTTTTAAAAAAATAGCACATGTATGCATGCACACACAGATCTCCCATCAGCTGGTTTGCTCCCCAAATGCCTGGAACAGCTAGGGAGGGCCAGGCTGAAAACCAGAAGCTGGGAACTCAATCAAGGTGCCCCAGGTGGGTCGTAGGGGAACTGGCTACTGCAGCCATTACCCACTGTCTCCGCAGGTGCACATCAGGGGGAAGCTGGCACTGGCAGTGGAGCACAGGCCTTGCAGTAGTGGGTGGGTGACAAGCGGCATAGTGACATCTTAACCATTGCACTAAACACCTTCCAGCAAGCTTCTTCTGTTGCATGTACTGCAACAGTCCTTCAGCTGTACCATCTCATTTCACCATTGAACTTCAGAGAAACTCAAGGTTATGCTGAGGAGGACTGAGGTATTCAGTCACACAGCTAGTTAGTGCAGTCTAGTTAGGGTCCAGGGATTTTTTTAAAGATTTATTTATTTATTTTAATGGTGTTACTATAAAAGATCCTTTCTGTGTTCTGAAAGGTTTGGGGTTATTCTGCTCTACCATTAAATAACACGTCATTAATGACGTAAGCAAAGTCTCAGCATGGGCTGTCACAGCAAGTGTTGCATCTGGTCCTGAGTTCTTCCAACACAGGTGTATTGAGTATCTAGTAGGAGATCATCTGTATTGTGGGTGCCGGTGATTAATGACCATTAATGACCATAAAACACAGCCATTACAGACTGACCAGTTCAACACAAAGCCAACTCTCCATGGGGTGTGAGAAGGACCCTGCTGCCTTGCACTGCTGGGAAGGCTGTTCTATGGAGGCCACAGGCCTGGAAGGAGTGAAGGACCAGGGTATGAGGATGTGAGCTGAGAACATTCCAGTGTCAGGACCAAGTCAGACAACCCTGCTGTGGAAATGAATCCGCTGCGGCAGAATCAGAGAGTGGGCAGGGAGCTACAGGAAATGACCTCAGAGAGCTAGAGGGGGTTGAGGCCTGGCAAAGGTTAGAGGCCCCCTGCTGCTGCATGCTGATCTCAGTGTGATGGGAAGCCAATCACTGGAGGACATACCCCAGCCCAGAGACCTTGTCTGGTCTAGTGATTCCCACAGCTGTGCAGAACATGGACTGTAGGGGGCGCTAGAGTAGACATTACCTAAGCTTAGTCAGGAGGCTACCCGGGTGGTCCTCCCATCCCTCCACCTTTTTAAAAGACATATTTATCTTTATTGGAAAGACAGACATACAGAGATGAGGAGAAACAGAAAGGAAAGATCTTCCATCCGCTGATTCACTCACTCACTCCCCAGGTGGCTGCGATGGCCAGAGCTGAGCCAATCCAAAGCCAGGGGCCCAGGGCCTCTTCCAGGTCTCCCATGCAGGTGCAGGGTCCCAAGGCTTTGGGCCATTCTCTACATCCTCTACTCCTTTCCCAGGCCACAAGCAGGGAGCTGGATGGCAAGTGGGGCCACCGGGATTAGAACCAGAGCCCATTTGGGATTCCAGCACTTGTAAGGCGAGGACTTTAACTGCTAGGCTGCCGCACCAGGCCCTGTGATGGTCCCTTTTAATCTTGTTCTCCTGGAAGATGAGAAATCAGTTTGAACAGGAAAAGATGGCACAGAGAATCTAAGTCACAGGCGAAAGGTCCAGTGGGAGGCCACAGTTAGGGTCGCCTGATGCTAGCATACAGGTATTTTGCTTCATATACCCAATTCTTCTTTCAGCAGATTAAGCCAGTCCCACTATGCACAACAGGGTGTGTGTGTGTGTGTGTGTGTGTATGTGCGCACACAGGTGTGTAAAAACATGGGCTGTAAGGATGAGTCTGAAGACCAATACCCCATACCGACTCTGTGCTATTCAGGGAAAGCAACATGAGACAATGACTAAACCTTTCCAAATTCTTGGCTTCCAGGGAGACCCGTAAGTGAGGGCCTCTGTGGTGAGCAGAACCAGTGTCTGCCCTGTGACAGTAGTGGATGTGAGCATCATGATAACCAAGGGAGAAAAGGGGAGTTTCACATACACGCTCAGAAATCACCGACCTCTATGTATTAAAACAGGAAACTGTAATAGAACACCTCGGGTGGTGTGTGTCTGATGCCAGTTCCTGTGTACTCCCCAGGCGACCCACCCTTAGTTATAGTAAGACTTCGCAGAGTCCCTGGGCTGGTCATTGCTGGACGGTCTAGTTTGTGTAGATACAACATGATGGTCTTTCTCCATGTTCTTTTGTGATTATGTTTATGAATTTCTTTTCGGTATTGAAAGATAGCCCAAGCACTCTCGACAGAGGGTCCACCCCGGACAAAAGGATCTGAAATATAAGTTTGGGGGTCTCCCTCTTCTGGAAGTGAGAATCTTGAGCCATCTTGTCTTTTGCGTTCCCCTCTCCCCATCCTCTTCTGGGTCTTCTATCCTTCACACTGGTCCCACTCTACCCTCGTCTGCATTCCCATTACACACCCACACATGAATGCTGATTCTTGGAGTGATTCATGCAAAAGTCCTGGAAAAAAAAAAAACAACAGGAAATCTGTCCCTTCTTCCCATCCTCCTGAGTGAAGACCATTTCTTAATGTGACGCATGCCAAAAACCCAAGGCACGGATGTACTGGATGACACAAACCTACCTAATTTGTATCCTAAAGAAGAGAAGCTCTTGGACACCTTCCGTGTAGAAAGTGGGGTTTACAGACCAAGAAGGGGGCTGTGAATGTACGCTCAAGTCAACTGGGAACTTCAAGGCAGGTGCAAGGAACATACACATCAAAGCTACCACAAGTGCTTGATAGGAGATGTACAACGTGAACTCAAGTTTATGCTAGAAACTGAAGCTTTCCGTGAAATCTTGAGTTCGCGAGGAGGACAGGAGACAGAAAATCTAGCTTGTGTCTGTACCTTTCTGGTTGCCTTCTCCACTGCCCTGAACTGCAGGAGACCCCACACCTTGTGCTTTGGGGAGCCCACTGCTGGGGTGAGTTTATGTGAAGGGTGACTGCCCCCCGAAAGAACACTTCCTTTCTCATTTTCTAATTGCTTTGTAACACATATGTGAACTCTCCCCATCCCTTCTTTCCCTGAGCAAATAGAATAAGTAAATCAAGATTTGTTGGAAATGAAAAAAAGAGACATTAGAAACTCAGTAGCAATAGAAATAGTGGGACTAGCCTTCCTTTCTGGAACAGAACCCATAGGGCTTACGGACAGAGGAGGCTGAAGGGAGGCAGAGAGAAGTTGCCAGTTACTCAACAGCAGCCAGCAGAATTAAGACTGCTGCCTAGAGCCAGCATTAGGGTGCACAGGGAGGTGAAGCCGCCATCTGCCACACCAGCATCCTGCGTGAACACCAGTCCAAGTGTTGGCTACTCCATTGCCAACGCACCTAGGAAAGCAGTAAAGGATGGCCCAAGTGCGTGGACTCCTGCACCCACATGGGAGACCCAGAGGAAACTCCAGGCTCCTGACTTTGACTTGGTCCAACCCCTGCTGTGGTAGTCATTAGGTGAGCGAATCAGAGGACAGAATCTCTCCAATCTCTCTCTCTCTCTCCGTCCCTGTATTAAAGAGAAGAAGATAACGACTCATGGTGACAGAGCATCATGGCTATTTCGTGAGGCCTCCAGATCTGCACTGTACTCTGGTGCTAGCCCCTACTGACAGCATGCCACAGGCTCAGCATGCCCCTAAAAGGCAGCAGCTCTACTGACTCAGCCATGAGGTCCCCGAGATGCCTTATCTCAGAGACCAGAGGGAGCTGCAGGAAACGGTGCCTCCTGAGAGGCAGGGCAGGTGTGCCCACTTCCTCTCACTGAAGCCAGTGGGGCAATGGGCAAATGCTTCTGTAGCACCCATATCCCCACATACACACACACATATACACACACCCATATGCACACATACACGCACGCACATGACTACATTGTAGAAGACAGCAAGTCCATTCACCATTGAACAGTGTGTCCCTGGCCGGGTACACACACACTCAACATTTGCTGATTGACACAGGGAAGGCCTTCAGGTAGCCTCGGTCTCCCTAGCACGTGAAGACAGCCACATCCGAGCCAACGCAGAAGGAAAGGAGGGGAGTCCAGAAAAAGGGTGGGGTGGTAATGGCAGGGCCTCGGGAGGGAGCCAGTCAATGAGACTTGGGGATTTTGCAAGAAGGGGAGCTCAGGGGGCCATGGGTGGGCTGGCATTCTGTTGCCAACCCGGATGATGTCAGGATTATCCAGTGTCCGAGCCGGAAGGGATCTGGGAACACTCTGGGAGCAAGCGATCGATCAGATCGTTCTTCAGATGAGAAAAGTAAGGTGAGATGGCTTGGGATTAGAACCCACTCTACTGGGCTCCATACTCCAAATTCTTTCGTAACCACACTAATTAGCAGTTCCATCAAACTTCCTCTTTCATCATAGGCTCAGGCGGGAGCCTAAAGAAGCCTGGTGGAGAGGAGTCTGCTAAGGGTTCTATTCCCAAATTCAATCTCCTCTCACAAGACAGTCCCATGAAAACAAAACTCACCTCTTGATAAAGATCTCACATATCGATCAGTGAGGAGGCAGCCTGTCACTTTTTGACGTGGTTGCCAGGAAGCTTAGAGTTCAATTAACACTTAATCCCCCCAAGTACAGTGGCCTCAGTTTTTGACAAACAGGATTTACTTCCCCTTGCCTCTTAGGACATTTTTTTTTAAAATAACAACTTCAATGGCCTTATTGTATATGTGTTTTTTACAGTACAACATCTCAAGGGTTTTTTTGGAAGATAACCAGGTGTAAGTCACTAATTAACCAAAACATTAGATTTCCTTTCTCTTGTGCCCTGGGACAGCTACCTGCAGATCCCACCCTTGATCTAAAAAGCTTGGAGCTTTTCCCTTGGTTTTGTTATTTCTAGAGGAAGCAGGCTATCTTGGACGGACTGCATACAAATGACTAGTTAGGAAATTGTAGGGTCTACCGAGGCAAGGCCTTGGAATCTTGATGGAAATGAAAACAAGATGTGGGAAGGGAGAGCTGTGCTGCCTACACTGACGTGGCAGAACCTCACCCAGCATAGCCTAGGCAGCTGGGACCCCGCCTGGCCGGCAGGTGTCCCCTCCAGCCAACCCCCAGCTTTCTGCTAGCTACACCCACCAGCCCCGGCCTCCCCAGGCAGGAGAAATGAGATCACTCGGCCTTCATCCCCTTCTGGATGCTAGCCACAGGAGATTAAAGCCCCCGCTTTCTGAAAACATGAGGCTTTCTCTTCCCTCCTTAAATGAAATTCCTCTGAAACCACAAAAATGTGGTCCAGGCAGGAGGGCAGGAAGGGAGTTCCACGCAGGGACCCCTACTCCCCTCTCCTGCAGAATCTCCTTGCCCTTCTGGCGAGTTAACAAAAGGAGCAAAGAAGGAGGTCCAGCAAACGTCAACTGTTTATGTATTGGAGCCCGAGGCGGCATGTGGCTTTTTGTTTTTTCCACTCTGTACCGAGTTCTTAAATGTTGTTCTTTATTCCAACGGTGTTGGCTGTGATGTCAATGATCATCTAAGAGATATGTTCGAAAGAAAAATGGCTTTGAGAGAATCGTGGCTCATGGAAATAGCTGTTCCCTAAAGCATCCATTTGGATTCTATTCATGGTCTCCTCCAACTCGAAGCCAATTTGTTCAGATAGCGACAAGAAGATGCAGCCCCAAGAGTTCCCAACACCTTGAAGCTTGAGACAGTTCCAAACAACCATGCTTAAAAAAAAAAAATCTCAGATTCTGAATTGTAGGGCAAGACCACCCTGGGACATCACATAGTGGGAGAGACCCCACCTAGAACCAAGGCTGCTGGGATTGGTGAACCCTGGGCAAATGCCCAAGCCTTGTACAACAGTCTCACCATGTGCCTGAGAAAACACAGGCAGGCTGGGGAAGCCACCCATCCCTGACCCAACTGGGATTCTGGAGGGCTGGGGCCAGGCCCAAGAATCTGCATTTCTAAGTTCCTAGAATCATGCTCGTCCTGCCGGAAGCTCACGATTTCAGAGCCACTGTCAGAGTGCTCAAGTGTGGATGACACAGCTACGTACAGAAAACGTGCTAGCCATGACTAGCATACGTGCTTGCTGTCAGCAGCATCCCTATGGCAATCAGCTTTGTTGCGGAGCTGTCAGCATAGGGGCATAGCCCTATGGTATAGTAAGTGCAGCTACCAAGCGCAATGTTGGCATCCCATACAGGCACTGATTGATGCCCAGGTTGTCCCCACTTCCCATCCAGCTCCCTGTCAATTTGTCTGGGGACAGTAGCAGGGAATGGCTCTAGTGCTTGGGCCCCTCACATGCACGTGGGAGATTGGCATGAAACTCCTGGCTCTGGCTTGGCCCAGCCCTGGCTGCCGCAGTCATCTACAAGCAGAACCGCTGGATAAAAGTGTGCGCTCTCTCTCTCTCTCACTTTGCTTTTTAAATGCATACATCTTAAAAATGATAATAATAAAAGAACTATCGGTACTTATTGTAAGTAGTTTCATTGAAATCAGAAATCACAGTAAACTTGTGGCTAGGCTCAAATCCACAAGGATACTTGTGATGAATTCCAAATTTCTACAAAAATAGCCTTATGTTAAAGAGTGTACGCATTCAGCAGGGTTGTTCAGTTGTCAGCCTTCACAAGCAACGCCACGGATTCCCCCTCCTAAAACTTGGCAGCACCCATCTGTCCATTGACTCCCAGGCACAAGAGAAACAAAAGCTGACACAGCGACTTCTTGAGGTTTCGTGTCTTTTCTCCTAGTTACAGCCCAAGTGCCAGACACACTTAGTCATTATGGTCAAAAAAGAATTCTTCAACTCGTTTCAAGTAATTAAAGGAGCCCAGCAAAAGCGGACGTTGCAAGGGCAGTTGGAACAAGGGCTCTCAAAGAGCGGAGGAAGCAGACCCACTCGGAGACTGGGGCGTTGTGACAACGCTCCCCACGACCCTGCCCTGACACTCAAATCCCTAACCCGAGGCGTTCCAGCAACCCACCGGCTGAAGACAAAGCACGCTTAGCTTTGCTTTGGCAAAAAGGAGCATCAGGCAGCACGTTCAAGGTCAAGATGTTTTCCTCACAGCACCCCGGGACCAGCCAGCGCCTGAGCGAGGAACAGAAAACCCCTACTGTGTCCTTCGCGTGCCGTGCACCACTCCTTGCAAAGCAGGAGACTTGTAGGTGGAATTGACTTCTGCGCCTCCTGGTTCAACAGGGAGGCAGCCTTGAACTTTGCCAACTGGATCAGATCTAAGTTCTTTTAGCAAGAACTCTGCAGTGCAACATGAGAACTGGCTCCAGCCTTCTCGCTCCGGGAGGGCTGTGGAGAACTTAAACAAAGGGCGCATGTGGGCAACAATGCAAAAGGGACTCCTGCCCTTGACACTTGGAAAACAAGCCCCAGAACGTGCAAGCCCCCTCCCCTGACATTTCTCCAGAAGTGTGCCGGGGCGTCAGCGCTTCGCGGGCAGGAGCAATGGCACATATGCGCTCATCTCTTCTACTGGGGGGATATATAGACCTGGGTTGGAGGGAGTCCTGGGGGAGGGGGAGGTCCGCCGTCGGGCGCTAAGCCTGCAAGGATGGAGGGAGCGAGACCAGCTCCCGCCCCCTCCCCCAAACAGGCAATGTGAGGTTGCTACGACTCACCTCGCCAACTTCTCCAAGCTCGCCGCGCCCCGGTGGCCGGTTCGGGGACGCGGACGCGGGGGTCGGCGCCTTCGAGCGCCCGGGCCGGCCCCCGGGAAGACGGCCGGCCCGGAGAGGCGCGCGGGGCCCGGTGCGGGGTGGCGCTGCGGGGCAGCCGCAGGGCGCGCGGCCGGCTCGGGGGGCTCGGCGCGGCCGGCGCGCAGGGGCAGCAGGGCGAACAGCAGCGCGGCCAGCGCCAGCAGGAGCAGCGCCGCCGCCTTGCTGCGGAGCCTCATGGTGAGGCGCGGCGGCGGCAGCAGCCCCTGGGCGGCGCGGCCCCTCTGCGCATCGCGGCGCGCCTGGCAGCGGCGGGACCAGCGCAGCGGCCGCCTCTTGCGCCCGCCCGCGGGGGACTGGGGTCGTGGCGGGCAGCGGGCGGCGACGGCGGCGGAGGAGGAGGAGGAGGCGGCGGAGGAGGGAGGCGCGAAGGGAGGGGTGGAGGCGCAAGCGGGGCTCCGGGAGGAGCGGCTCTTGCCTACCGTACTGTGTGGAGTAGTGGCCCGCACGCCCACCCGCACGCCCGCTGCGTGGATCACACTCACAGCCACTCCATTCATTCACTCATTTCTTCACTGCTTAATTCAGCGCTTGCAGCAGTGCATCCACTCTCCCGATTCTCTCGTGCCTTGATTCCATTAGTTCTCCCACCACTGACCATTGATTTCATCCATCACTTTGTGCACTCACAGCCTCTCCACTCAGGCGGGGACAACCAGTCCTATTGGTGCACAGTATATCCTTTCAGATAAAAAGCGCTCCTGATCTATCTACTGATAGATAGATAGATAGATAGATAGATAGATAGATAGATAGATAGATAGATAGACAGACAGATAGTCCGTCCGGATACGAGGTCTGGTGGTGTCACTAGCATGGTCTTCCTGGAGAAGCCACACAAGTTTCTGAGCGTTAATTTGCTTTTCATGCAAAGCAGAATGAGACCATCCAGCTCAGGGATGTTTTGTGGGCATTAAATTAAATCATGCATTCAGAGAAACTCGCTCACAATAGATGCCCAGTGAAAGTTCAGCACAGTTCATGCAACAAAGCTCATCGTGTGTCCAGAAATGCGAGCATTCCAACTTCACTTGGCTTCAGGCAGGGATTTTCGACAGAGTAGTAACTCTGTAAACATGGATCTGAAGACTTTGAGCAGAGCCAATCACCAAGTCAAGGTCAGAGCTTACCAGTTCTCTCCACACATCTCACTGGCAAATCTTAAACTTTGGGACACATCCTCTTATTCACAGTGGACTCAACACAGGCTGAACTCTATGAACTCAGCAGGCACCAAATGAAGAAACTTCACTGTTTACAGTGTTCCTGATTCCTGCGGGGGTCCGGGTGGGCTTAGAAACCATCTAAGTCACAATCGTTTTCCACACCGTTCTAGTAATGATACAGCGTTCTTGGCGTTTAACCATCTAGGGACCAGATGGTTAGCAACCTCAAACCTCCTGCCAGACTAGCATCTTGGGAACAGCAAGGTGCTAGCTCCAGTGAGTGGTAGCTGTTGCAGGTGAGCAACCACAGAAAGCCCCTTGGTTCTCAACTGGCAGGGACAGGGAGGATCACCCTGAAATGACGGGAAGGGTGAGTTGGGCTGCCACATGACCAGCAGGTTCTAAGGGTATGCTACTAAGCATCCCACGCTGCTCAGGGCACCACAGTGGGATATTACTGAAAACCTGTTAGAACGGCTAGCATCCACAAACCTGCAACATCACATGCTGCTGATGATGAACGGTGACAGAAAATGTCACACAGTTGCTGATAAGCACACAAAAAGGTATCACCCGGGCCCAGCGTGGTAGCCTAGTGGCTATAGTCCTCACCTTACATAGGCCAGGATTCTACCTGGGAGCCCGTTCTAATCCCGGCAGCTCCCTGCTTTTGGCCTGGGAAAGCAGTCCAGAACAGCCCAAAGCCTTGGGACCCTACACCCACGTGGGAGACCCAGAGGAGGTTCTGGACTCCTGGCTTCAGAGCAGCACAGCTCTGACCATTGCAGCCACTTGGGGAGTGAATCAGTGGATAGAAGATCTTCCTCTCTGTCTCTCTCCTCTTCTCTGTGTATCCGACTTTCCAATAAAAATTTTAAAATAAATCTTTAAGAAAAAAATGGTACTATCCTGGGAAGACAGTCTTAGAAAATCCATTGAAAGCTGTGGCTTTCCTTTATTTTTTTAAGATTTATTTTTTTTATTCAAAGGGCGGAATTATAGAAAGAAGAGGAGACGAGAGAGAGAGAGAGAGAGAGAGAGAGAGAGAGAGAGAGGAAGGGAAAGGTGTTCCATTCACAGGTTCACACCCCAAATGGTCTCATCAACAGGCCAAGCTGGGCCTGTCTGAAGCCAGGAGTCTGGAGCTTCCTCTGGGCCTCCCGTGTGGGTGCAGGGGCCCAAGCACTTGGGCCATCCTTTACTGCTTTCCCAGACACCTCAGCAGGGAGCTGGATCCCAAGTAGAAGAGCCAAAGCAGCACCCATATGGAATGCTGTTATCACAGGCTTCACTTGCTCTTCCCTGCTGCTGGCCCCTAAGCTTTAGCACTCCGTTGAGCCACGGCGCTCCCAAGTATTTGCCCAAATTAGTTGAAATTGTGCGTCCGCACAGAACTGCAATTTACAGGAGTTTTACTCGCAATTGTCCCGAACTAGAGGCACTCAAGCTGCTTGGAGTAGGTGAACAGTCATGTTGAAGTGAATACCTATAGATGATAGAATAGAATTCGGTGATTTTGAAAATGGGTTTTTAGTGCACCCCACACGCACAGGGAAACATGGAGAAAGCTTCAATTCACGTTGCTAAGTGGGAAAAAAGCCAGTCAGAAAAGGTTGCGCACCGTGTGAGTCAAAGCTTATGACATTCTCTGAAAAGCTGAAGCCCTGGGGTGATCAGGGATTAGCGAGGAGGGGGAGGGGAAGATGAAGACGAGGAGCACAGAGGGCAGTTTTCAGGGCAGTCCACCTAGCTTTCCCCAGATGAGGGCACTTCAAAACTCCTTCCATCCGGGTCCGGAGCCGTAACCTAGTGGCTAAAGTCCTCACCTTGCACACACCGGGATCCTAAATGGGCACCAGTTCTAATCCCGGCAGCCCCCACTTCCCATCCAGCTCCCTGCTTGTGGCCTGGGAAAGCAGTCCAGGATGGCCCAAGGCCTTGGGATCCTACAGCCACATAGGAGACCTGGAAGAGGCTCCCGGATCCTAGCTTCGGATTAGCTCAGCTCCAGCCATTGTAGCCACTTGGGGAGTGAATTAATGGATGGAAGATTTTCTTCTCTGTCTCTCCTGTCTGTATATCTGACTTTCCAACAAAAATAAGTAAAATCTTTTTAAAAAAAAATGCTTCCAACGGTTTATTTTGATGCATGGACAACTTGGAAATCCATGCGTAGTGTTTTCACCCTATGCAATTTCTATGAATTCTTTGATGTTCACTCGTACAATGCTATCCAGTACCTATGTCCCACTGTGCATTCCCCAAAGCCATGGGACGTACAACACCAACAAGGAGCCCTACTGTGAACTGTGGACACTGGATGATAACGACGTGCAATATAGGCTCATCAAATGTCCCTCTCTGCTACAGACTGTTGACGGTAAACACTGAATGCATGCAGCTGCTAAGAACCTGGGGGGTCCGACATCTGCCACTCAGCTTTGCTGTGAACTTAATGCTACTTGAAAAAATAAACTCTACTTGCCTCAGCACAGTAGCCTAGTAGCTAAAGTTTTCACCTTGCATGCATTGGGATCCCATATAGGAGCCAGTTCGTGTCTAGTAGCTCCACTTCCCATCCAGCTCCCTGCTTGTGGCCTGGGAAAGCAGTCAAGGTCAGCCCAAAGCCTTGGGACCCTGCACCCATGTGGGAGACCTGGAAATTAAGTTCCTGGCTCCTGGATTGGCGCAGCACCGACCATTGCAGTCTGTAGCGGTTTGAATGTCTTCAGCTGCCAAAAAAAAGAGGCTCTCCAACTAACTGCACTCTACACTGGGACTCCTATAACTTTAGTGAATGTGTGGATTATCCAGGGGTCTTGTTAAAAACAGAGGTATTCACGTAGCACATCTGGGCTTGGCTTGAGACTGCATTTCCAGCCAACTCTTAGATGCTGTCGCTGCTTCTGGCTTAACACTCTGAACAGTCAAGATGAGTATTTATATTCATTTGTACGTTATATAGTTAAGACTCCCAGAGCAGCTATACAGGGTAGAAGGAAGTATTTTCACTATCATACACTTGCCTGAACATCCTTGTGCTTGTCTTCTGCTGATAATGTGAGTGCCTTTCTGTTGGGTATGTGGCTAGGAGGGAAATTGCTATGTCGTGAAACAACCATATGCTCGGATTTGCTGGATGGGACCCAGGAGTTTTCCCAAGTGACTGTGTCGATTTACACACCCAACAGCAGGCCGTGAGAGCTCTGGTTGCCACATATGCTTCTTGCTAACTGTTATCCTGATTTCATTTGCATTTTGCTGATGACTCATAGAGTTCCGAAGCTTTTTCTGTATTATTAGATAGCTTGTTGTATGATGCATTGCTCAAGTCTTCTGTCCATTTTTCTATTGAGTTGCTTTTATTCATTTGTGGGATTATCCAGATTGTGTGTCAAGAATGAATGCAATTTCAAAGTTTCATATTTAGATTCCTCAATTTTTGGGGGGTTTATGCTTCAAGAGACGTGAGCTCAATCTTACTGCTTTTGAGATGGTTGCCAGGTCATCTCAGCACCAGGACTGCACAGGCTGTGTTTGCACATTAATTTCAGATGACGCCTAAGTCATGTGATACATTCTCTTCCTCCTTATATTTATCTCATGCGTCAGTGCAATTGTATTTACTTACTATTTATAGTGTACAAAAATATCTAGTAGGGGTAGGAGTCTGGTGCAGTGACCAAGACATCCGTTGGGATGCCTGCATCCTACACGGATGCCTGGTTCTCTTGCACCTGTTTCAACTCCAGCTTCCTGGTCGTGTGTGCCCTGAGCGGCAGCAGATGTTGCTGCTGGAGTCCCCTCCTCTCACGTGGGAGGTTTGGATGGAGCTCTGAGCTCCTGGTTCCCGCACGGCCCACCGCTGGCTGTTTTAGACATTTGGGAAATGAAACAGCAGATGGAGGATTGAGCTGCTCCTTTTAAATACAATTAACATAAATAAATATTTAAATTTAAAACATATATCTAGTCAGAGGATTCCCAAGGGGGCTTTTCCAGCCTGTTTTACTTTATTATTTTTTCCATAGGACCTCAGAACTAGTTTGTCCCATTCCAAAATTTCTTAAATTGTTAGTCTATGGAAATCAACTTATACACGAATGGAGAGTTAACATTTTTATGATGTGGAATTGTCCCTAGCCAACATGATCGCATGTTTCCTATTTGTTCAAATTTCATTTGGTGTCCTTCTACGGTGCATAAACTGCTTTTGATATGCATGACTGAGATCGTGGGAAAGTGAGACAGCTCTCAGAGGCCAGGATAACCTGTCTGATTATTCAGAAATGAAACCAAATTTTCCCTTGGACAGGAATCAGCCCAGAGCTTCAGGAGGTGTGAAGGTAGGGATGGGAACCTTACATACCAAGAATTTCTCCAAACAGTGACGCTTTGACTGGGAATGTAGAAAACAACCAACCTCACAGATACTGCCCGTGCCTTCTGTGGGCCTCAGAGGAGGGAAGAGCATGGGCGAGTTCCCAACAGCCCACTCTCACTTGGATGTAGCCCTCCATGAGCAAAAGAGAAAATCAGAAACGACACCTTAGGTTTAAAACGGCCTCAAATTGGTAGTGTCTCCAAACAACAAAAAAAAGTGTTCATTTGGGCAAACATAGATATTTTTTCAAAAGTTGTATTTGCAAGGTGGAAAAAATGAGAGCATGCACCTACCCTCTCTAGTTGCTTGAAACAAATGGGCCTAGGCCAGGGCTGAGGCTCACAGCTGGGAGCTCAATCCCGGTATCCCACACGGGAGGCTATCACTGTTGCCACCCACAGTCTGCATTAGCAGGAAGCTGGGGCTGGGAACTGGAGCTAGGAATCCAACCCAGCTAGGCCAAATGCCCCATTGCCTGGGCCACGTTTGACCACAGAGACTGAAGTAGCCACCGGTTCTCTGCTGCAGGCCCTCTCTGTAGAGCGAGACAATCGCTTCTTGTCTATCCTTGTATCAGGGTCTAGTGTGGTGTCTGTTATACCCTGGGAACCTTGGCCCTAGAACTTCGCTGCAGGGTGTATCAAGTTGAACAGCGTCTCCTTGAAACTCCTATCCATTGAGAACCTCAGAGTCTGAGCTTACTTGGAAAATAGACTTGTAGTTGTCATGAATTAGGTGTAATTGGTTAAGAATCTCAAGATGAGTTCATCCTGGATCTAGCACAGGTGCTAATGCAATACCTGTTGCCTGGGCTGCATAGGAAGAGAAGACACAGACAGGCACGCTTGTGGAAGAAGGTCCCCTGAGTGCAGAGGCGGAGATGAGAATCCTGGCGCCAGCAGCTGAAGAATTCCCGGAGCCAGGAGGGGTTGGGAAGACACGGAGGGCTGCTCCTCCCAGAGTCCTACGGAGGGACACATGGTGTCGCTGGCATGATAAATTTGGGCTTTTGGCTTCCTGAGCTCTGAGAAAGCGAATTCCAGTTGTGGAAGCCACCCAGTTTGCAAGTAATTAGTTATGGCAGCCGAGAAAGCAAAGACCCTACGTTTCAAGGAATTCACACAGATCAAATTCCAAGACACTTGATTTCATAATCCAAGCCATAAAGCACCCATGAGGAAACAGGCGGTGCTGAGCACAGATCAGCCTTCACAACAAACAACAGGGAGCAGTCCACAAACAGCACAGGTGCACGAGTGGCCTATAGTGGGAGGAAAAAGCAGTATGCTCTGCAGTTCTAAAAAGACTCATGGTGCACATGCAAGAGACCATCAAAGGGCCAGAGGGCCCATTGGGCCGAATGGGAAAGACAGAGTCCACACTGGAGTTCCTGGGTTCAAGTCCTGGCCTCTGCTCTTGACACCAGTTTTTTTGCTCATGCACACCCTGGGAGGCAATGGATGATGCCTTATGTGTTTGGGTTCCCGCTCCCCACGTGACAGACTGGTTTTGCGTTACTGTTCCTAGGCTGAATGTGGTCCAGCCCTGGAGGGAAGCAGCAGTTGGGAGTTCTCTCTCTGCCTTTCTCTGCCTCTGAAACGGATACTTAAAGACGTGCTTTTAAAGAGTGAGAACAGGGTCAGGTGCGGTGGCCCAGTGGCTAAAGTCCTGGCTTTGCGTGCACCAGGATCCCATTTGGGTACCAGTTTGTATCCCAGCTGCTTTTCGCCTCCCATCCAGCTCGCTGTTTGTGACCTAGGAAAGCAGTAGATGACGATTCAAAGCCTTGGGACCCTGCACCCATGTGGGAGATCCGGAAGAAGCTCCTGGTTCCTGCTTTCAGATTGGCTCAGCATCAGCTGTTGCAACCACTTGACGCATGGATCCTGGCAAAGTCAGACCATCGTGCTGGAGCTGTGGCCAGTAGGTGAAGCTGCCGCTTGCAATGCTGGAATCCTGTCTTAAGTGCTGGTTTAAAATGCTGGATGCTCTGCTCCAGCTCTAGCTGATGTTGCTGGGAAAGCAGCAGACAATGGCCCAAGTACTTGACCTTAACCTATTTCAGCCATTTGGGAAGTGACCCAGCAGATAGAAAATCCTATTCTCTCTCTCCCCCCCTTCACCTTTCAAATTAACAAGTAAAATTGTCGTAAAATGTATTAATTCTATCAAAAATTTCCTAGGACATGCATACAATTCAAATTAGTTGTGGTGGAATTATTTTATTTTAATTAGGCAATAGGAAAGAAAATACTGTTGAGGCTAGGTTTATACTATTGTGTGAGAATAAATGCATAAATGAACAAGCATAATTAGAACAGAATGCTGTGAGCCCCTTGAAGTAGGTTATTGAAATCATATAGAATCCAAGAAAGATTCTATGCAATAAATGATACTTTTCCAGTCAATGTGGATGGATAGTTTTGATGGAAAACAAATGTCAAAATATGTTCAGAGTGGAATGAAATGTTGAACGTAAACAAAAAGCCATAAAGGAACTGAAGGAAAAATAGAATTAAATAGTTTTATGACTGCAGTTTTAAAATAGACCCTGCAAGCCTGGCAATAGTCCGTGTTGTTTATAATGGCACGCAAGTTAGATGTAACTGAATTACCTGACATTTAGGAGTGGATAAACAAATCACGGTGCACCAATGTCATAACATGTAGTTGAAATAGAAATATGTTATGATGACGATAATTTACAAATAAACGATCAAAAAGTAGGTATGATATAGTCATTTGTGAGAAGCCATACAAACTTTGGGGAAAAAAAAAAACACAGTCCTGTCAGAAGGGCAAATTTCCTTTTCCTTATTCTTTTTCTGTGCTTTTTTGTTTCAGTAAGCATTCGCCACCCTTCCCCCCACAGAGTCTTAGAAAAGTCCACATCTCTGGGTGGGTTTTGGGGTACATTAAGATGAGCCACTGCTTGGGATTCAGGATCCACATCCCAGATCGGAGATGAGGTCGAAGACCCAGCTACTCTGCACTTCCAGTCCAGCTTCCTGCTAATATGCCAGGGAGACAGCCATGCTGCTTCAAGTACTTGGGTTCCTGTTATGCATATGGGAGACCCAGATGGAGTTCCTGGCTCCTGTCTTCAGCCTGCTGCAGTCATGTGGTGAGTGATCCAGTGGATGGAAGATCTCTGCCAATCAATTAAATAAAACGTTTTTAAAAACATTTCTAATAAGTAGCTTGTTTTCCTAGACAATAAAGTAGCTTTGTGAATGAGAGCCAAGACAGCGCAACGGAACCAAGTGTTCTTCAGGTAGTCAGCAGATAAACAAAAAAAAACTGTGCTTGCATACAAGAAAATACCCTTCACAACAGGTAGCAACACCAGGCTGGGGCGGGCCTTTGGGGCAGGGGTTACTCTGCCACCTGGGATCCCCTCATCCCATGCCAGAATGTCTGACTTCAAACTCCTGATTCCGACTCTTCATTCCAGTTTCCTGTTAATGCCACTCTCAGAGGCAGTGGGTAATGACGTAAGTACTTGCTTGTCACCCATGGGGGACACTCGATGGAATGCCATGCTGTCTGCTTTAGCCTAGCATAGCCTTGAGTGTTAAAGGGCATTTGGGGGGATGAATTGGTAGAAGGGAGATCTCTCTCCTTTTTTTCCTTTCTGTCTTTCAAATCAACACAAATTTTAACAAACACAACATCTTGTGATGTGAAAGAAGCCGGATACGAAAGACCACATATTGTATGATTGCATTTATGTATGAAACATCCAGAAAAGTCCCTTTGGAGAGACAGAAAGATGAGCAGCCTTAAGCTGGGAGTGGGAACAAGCACAGAGAGATGTGATTGGCGCAATGGAAACATGCTTGACCATGTTGATGATTGCACAACTCGATTCCTAAAATCACTGGATAGTACACTCAAAATAGAGCAGCTGTTATGAAATGTAACTTGTACCTCATTAAAGTTGTTTTTAAAAACTTAATGGGGAAGTTGGTAGAAGTTCAGAGATTGGAAAGTCTGGAGGTTCTGTTTTCAATTTCATGAGAGAGACTGATACTTTCCAAGTGTCAAACGAGGAGTGTGGCTTGAAATGCTATAGGGTCTGTAGAAACACTTAGCGCAGATGTATACCCTGGTTTTTCTGATGCGCAGGAAGACGCCCTTACCTAGATTCAGACTCAGAACTGTAAGCCTGTCTCCCTAACAACTGTGGGTTCTGGGAGGCCTGAAAGCATTGCCTAACTTGGAAAAGTGACTCTTCCCCAACAGCTGCGACCCTCTCCCACCCACTGCACATCCTTGGGTTTCGGTTTCCCAATTTGTTTTTTAAAAAAAAAAGCACACAAAAGGGGCTTTTACTGAGCCGTAGCATTATTTTCCTTGGCGTTCACCACCCTCCACGATCGGCCCCACAGACTCCTTCCCAAATCTGTCGCTTGTTGATTTACCTCCTGCTGCTCTCGTATCACACACGTGACCCGAATCTACCCACGTGCCTGCCCTTCTCCCTGGAAGCCTGGACTGCGGTCCCAGACTTTCTGATTAGAAAAGGAGATTTAACTGTTCCAATTCCCAGGCATTTTGCTATCTCTGGATCTGTCCACTTTTTTTTTTCCACTGTACCATTTTTTTTCAATTGCTATGTAATAAACCTGCACAAAATCTATTGGCTTAAAGCCACTGTCATCTTGTTACACTCACAATTATGTGAATTAGGAATTTGGGCAGTACAGTGGGGATGGCTTGTTTCCATTAAGTCATGACTGGGACCTCCACTGAGGCTGCCTGGCTGACTGGAGGTGGCTGGGATGGGACCACACACACCTACAGCCTTTTGTGTGGTTGTCACCGAACATCTAATTTTCTTCCTGATGACACCTGTTGGGGTGTGCATGTCCAAAACTACCCCCTGGTCCCATGAGTGATACACGGGTGGGAAAGGCCGATGGAGCTAGGGTGATGACAATACTCTCCACTGGGCTAAGGGACAATTGTCCACATCACACATGGTGGTCTTATCCCATGACTGGTTTTCCTCCAAGCACATACACATTCCAGGGTCCACTGTGCAGTTAAAGTCTTTTACAATGCAGCCTTCAGATATACGTGTGGTGCTGCTTCTGCTGCAGTCTCTGTCTGTATATGGACAATGCAGATTTGGGGCACCACCTAAGAATGCAACTTGAGGGGCTAGCAGCTCATTAGGGGAGGGGGTATCTTGAAAAACTGGTCCTCACAGCCAAGAGTATGTTTTATTTTCATAATTAAACATTTATTGTCATAATTAAAAGCTACAATGTTTGAAGTTAGGAATCATTTCTCTCATCTTTCATCACTTCCACTCTCTCCTTCTTGTCAGAGCATCAAGAACACAAACACATGTTACAGACAACGGGCTGGAGCAGGGCAAGCTCAGGGTCCCCATTCTGCCCGCATCACTCAGCAGCACGAGCCCCAGGGTGATCATTCACTTTTCTGATTCCAAGTGTCCTTATCCCATTGGTGGTGATATGGTAGCATTTTCATTATATAATCAAACCAGAACATGACATTGACACTGCTTAGAAAAAGGGCCAGTCCTGGGTCCTTGAGCCCACCTGCATGTTTGGTACTGGATCCATGAACCCTGGAGGCAGGGGGTTCAGAGAGACCCAGGTCGCCTGGCATGGATCCTTGTGCCTGCCTAAGACAACTGGTCCTCCTCAGTGAAAAAGACAGAGTAGTGGATGGCTGGTCCAGATCCACATAGAGGATATGGCAGCCCGCTGGGGTCTGCAGAAGACATCTAGTACCATAGCAAAGAAAAGAGAACAGAACAAATTAGACAAATACCCAAGCCCAGCAATAACAGCAATTATCTGGGCGAATGGAGACCCTGAGGCTG
The DNA here is from genome assembly GCF_017591425.1 of Ochotona curzoniae. Classification (NCBI taxonomy): domain Eukaryota; kingdom Metazoa; phylum Chordata; class Mammalia; order Lagomorpha; family Ochotonidae; genus Ochotona; species Ochotona curzoniae. Next base: position 33,938,997 of record NW_024466607.1, on the reverse strand, counting down.
ACTATGTCAGCCAATGAACATTGAAAAGCGTCCCTCATCCTGGGATGAGATCGACAACATTTCACAAATATCGAAACCACCTGGGCAGAACCCTCAGCATGTGCGCCACATCAGGACCCTGGGTGGCTGTTCCCCATCCTCAGATACTTGGGCATTTGGGAGGTTGGCTATGGCTTCTCACGCCCCTCCCTCCAGAAACAGGAGGAAGAAATAAAAAACTTGGAAACAATGATCACACCCACTTTCCCCTTACCCTCGAGCCTTCCCACGCTGATTAACTATGTAAACATCAACTAAAACAAATAAAAATAAAAAGGGCCAGTATACAATAAGCACAAGCTATGACTGTTGATTTCGTTGTTACCACCAATGTAGCATAACTTGGGTCCCAGAGAAAAAGGGTGGGGCCCATGCACTGTTAACTGAAATGAACAAAAGAAAAATATGTGTTCCATAAGCTCTGATGATACAGGCAATTGAGCCTACAGCAGCCACCAGATGCTGTCTCACTATCTGAAGATTTCTGAAGCCATCAGGACACAGTCTAAACTATCTTGTTACTTCATGTCTTATCTGAGGATAGAAGACTGTCTATTGGCTACCAATTATGATTTAAAAAAAATCACCACCAAAAGGTTGTTAAATACTTACATGACCACAAAAACCAAATGTAACTAAAAATAACTCATAAGGCAAAAAGAAAAAAAAAGTCTCGAAGCATTTGATGTGAAACAAGAACGATGGCCGTGTAGAAGCGGACATGGAAGGATGGAGGAACACTTGCAGGTGTAAGCAGAAAGCATAGTGCAGAATGGAGCTTGAAACGAACTGAGAAGAGCGAAAGAAGGAACCAAAGGTAGGCCTTCGTGCTGTAGGACTCATAGGAATGAATGATCGTCTGCATTTTAAACACCAGACCATCTTGTGCAAGGCTTTGTCCTTTTTTTATGGGGAAAAAATGGGAGGGGAGAGCAACATAAGTGAACACTCTTCTAGGAAAATAACATGGAACAAACCAGTGATGCTATTTTAAATTTACAGAGAAGTGTCTATAATGAGTTTACAATCCATATAATCAACAGACAGAGTTTCAAATTGCAAGAAGGTCCTATTTTTTCTCCTCATTAAAGCTCATCGTTTTGGTGTTTTCTTTTGGGTGGCTTTGATCGTCAAAAGCAGGCTCTCTTCAACAGCGCTTTGAAACCATCCAAAGCCCTTCGGGAAGACTGAGAGCCCTGACGGTGGGTTTTTGAAACTCAGGCACCCTTGTGGCTGGCAGAACCTGTCAGTGGAAGAACAGCTGGGAAATGCCACCGCAGCAAAAATAAGAAGCATGTTGCACAGTTCATCGTGGAAGTTTGACATGGGGGAAAGGATGGCGTTCTCAGCTAGTGCAAGGGCAGATCTACAGAGCAAACGGTGTCTGACACTCCAAGACAGAGGGTGACAGCACATGGTCTGGGGGACATTCTTGGAGATACAGCTATGAGAACAGGGAGGTGGGGCTGGATAAGGCAACTGCAACCTTCACTTCTCGATATGATAGTCTCTATTGGACAGTTCCTCTAGAGGACTGTACGTGTTGACCTAGAGAGTCTATGAATCTTGTATTTTGCGTGAAGGTTGCCTTATATCAGAGAGAACATACGATATTTGTCCTTTTGAGGTTGGCTTATTTCGCCGAGCATAGCTGACTCTAGTTGGGACCATTGTGTTGCAAATGGTAGAATTTCACTCTTTTTCATGGCTGGGTAGTTTTCCATGAAGTAGATGTATCATATCAAGAAGTGAAGATACAGTGCAGTAAGTATCTCTACTGCCGAATCAAAAATGGACTCCCAATGAAATAGTTACATGTATCTTGACAGTAGAATGCTGGATTTTGTGCCATTGTATACACCTAAAATGTCATGATACACTTAAATGACAGAATGATGGACTTAAAACTGTTTTGGAAGGACTATACTATTGTAATAATATAAGGGAAATCTGTGGGAAGAAAGGAATTGGGAAGAGGGAGAGGGGAAATCCCCGAGCCTAATGGAACTGTATCATAAAATAATTAATTTTTTAAAAAGACAATTGAAACCATGGCCTCTATCAATTCTATATGGTGCCCTGGAGCTGGCATGGAGCCACGTATCCCCAATATGTTAAAGACCTTTTAGATGAGCTTTACCCCGAGGAAGGAGTCAGGCCTTTGGACTTCATTGGCAGTCTGAGAGACATAACTTCAGACACAGCGCTTGTCTGCAGCCAGAGGCCAGGATCTGGGATGAACTCTGCCGCAGCAGCTGGCAGCAGCCCACGGACCCAGCACCCAGAGCCAGATCAGTGTCCGAGTGACTGCATGTTCCCTTTCTCACCGAGCTGTTACCTGTGGTCAAGTGTAGAACCCCTACACTTTATGAAGCTCCCATTGGACTGTATCCACATGGCTCCCACTCTAAACAAGATAGGGACTAATTTCTCAGCACTCCAGCAGGTTGCCTTTGTTCTGCTGGTCAATAACTAGATAATCATGGTGCTCATTCACTTGTCTGGACTGTTTCTGAGTTTCAGATACATGGAAATATCTAGTATCTGGCTTTTTTGATAGAACACGCCCTCAAGACTTGTGTGCTTTGTGTATTGGAACCAGGAGAGTGGTTCCAGGCTCTCCTGCCAGTACCCAAGCCTACAGCTATAACTATGTAATTCCTTTATGTAAAATGCCAGAGTATTTGCATGTAAACATAAGCACATCCTCGTGCATACTCTAAATCATCTCTAGATTATCATACCTAATAGGATGCAAATGCTATGTAAATAGCTGTTATATGCTGTGTCTAGGAAACAAGTCTGTACATGTGCATTATGAATACTTGTTTATCATTTATTTGTTTGAAAGAGAATGGCAGAAATGGAAAGATAGATAGATAGATAGATAGATAGATAGATAGATAGAGATTTTTCATTTGTTGGCTCACTCTTCAATTGTCTATGGTAACCCGATCTGGTCCAAGCAGAAGCCAGGAGCCAGGAGCTCTGTCTAGGTCTCCTGCACGGATGGCAGGAGCCCACGTGCTTGGGCCGTTTTCTGCTGCCTTCCCAGGCACAGCAGCGGGTAGCTGGGTCGGAAGCAGACACACCATGCCTTGAATCAGATACGCCAAAATGAGGTGCCTGGGTCACGAGCAGCATCATAGCACCAGTCCTCCCCTCCACACATTTTCTTTTCCCAAATATTTTCCATCCTCATCTGAATCTGTGGACTAATGGATACGGATGCCTGAGAAGTTCATTCTTTCTTGCTGTGTAGCTATGCCAGGAGAGTGTCCCCATTTTAATTATTTTCTCAATGTTTTATAAATATTTTGTTTTTATTTGAATGGTAGAGTTACAAAGAGAGAGAGAGAGAGAAAGAGAGAGAGAGAGAAAATGTTCCCTTCATTCACTCCCAAATGGCTGCAATGGCCAGAGCTGAGGTGATCAAAAGCCAGGAGGCGGCAGCTCCCTCTGAGTCTCCCACATGGGGTCAGGTGCACAAGGACACGAGCCATCCTCCATCGCTTCCCGAAGCCATACGCAGGGAGCTGGGTTAGAAGTGCAGCAGATGGGGCACAAACCAGCATCACCCATACGAGATGCTGGCACTGCAGTAGGAGGCTAAACCTATTATGTCTGGGCACTGGCCCCTTTCTCAAACTTTTAATTTATTTGAGAAAGAAAGAGGCATGAAGGGGTGGAGGAAAGGAGAGAGCATGTGAACAAATTCTCCCATCTGCTGGCTTACACCCTAAGTGTTTGCAACGGTAGGGGACCATGCTTGGGCCAGAGCTGGGAGCTGGGAACTCCGGTTAAGGTGCAGGATCCCGATTACCTGTACCATCACTGCTGCCTCCCAGGGTCATTAGCAGAAAGCTGGAGTGGAGGGCCGGAGCGCAGCATCCAGCCCAGCTACTTTGATACTGGACACTGATGCTTTGTTATTTAGATCATAGGGAGATCAACCACTCGAATGAGGTGGGCACTCTGTGGGCACTGCAGAGCTCTGCCCCAGGAGTTCTGCAGGGGGTTTAGACAGTGGTAGGAAGTTCGGCATGATGTAGCAGTCCCAGGCCAGGACTCGTAGCAAAGCCTGGGCCAGAAGTCTGAGGGCCATCATTTCGCAAGGGCAATGTCTCTGGAGCAACCTAGGAGGGAGGAAGTCACGGTGAGAGGCTCAAAGGGAGGAGGGCTAGCAAGGATGCCTGCTTGTGGGGGTGGGATCTGGCTTTGTCTCGACCCCAGGAGTCCCATCGCAGGGTCCCCCTTCTCCCTGAAGGAGGATCTTCTGCAGCCATGTCACTCCTCGTGGTTATGTGTGAGCCTGAGGTGGTGCTGGTGGTGGTGACCACACCCTGGAGGGTCCTATCTATGCAGGGCAGGGGACACTTGGCAAAGGCCGGAGATCGCTGTGGCGGTCACACCAGGGGAGCTGAGAATGGGGTTGAGAGCTCCATTGGTGAGAAGGCACACACAGCACTCACTGCCAATGACAGCCCCACTCCCTGCCTCCAGCACCTGCTCTAGATGTCCTTAGAAACAGGACCTTAAACCAAGAAGGAAGCTCACGGTGCCAGGAGCCTTGCTGTGTGATCTGATCTGCCTTTCATGATTGGCACCAGCATGTTGAACCATGTGCTGCTAAACCTGTCTGTAGGAGCATGGCATAGCATGTGCTGGTAGTCACTTGCAGCCACTTACGATTTTCTCAGAGTCTTGTTGAGTTTATGTTAATTGGGAATTGGACTAAGTTCTCCCTGAAATACTGACTACTGTGCTGTGTGAGTCTCATTCTGACAGGTATCACTTGGATGGGCAGAAGGGTTCATGTAAGGAACAGCTGTACTTCGGGGCTGGCCTTTGCCTCGTGGTGAAGTCACCAGCTGGGATTCAGAGTCTGTGGGTTTGAGTCCCAGCTCCGTTCCTGACCGCAGCTTCCTGCTAATGCAGACCCTGAGTGACGGAGGTTCGGAGAGACAGCAGGCGATGGCTCAAGTTGGCTGGGTCTCATACTCCCACCTGGGAGGCCGGGATTGAATTTCCGGCTCCAGGCTCCCTTAGGCCCCAGCCCCTGATGTTACAGATCAGAACTCTCTGACTTTCAAAATCAATCCATGCAATTTTCAGAAAACGGCTCTATTTGAAGGAGTTTGAAGAACAGTGGCGATATCATTAGCTTCAGGCTGTTGGCCTGCCTGGTGGGACTGTCTCTCAGATTTGCAATCACCTCTCAGTTATCCGTGAGTTCATAAGTTCTAAGCCCACTTAGGAACAGTGGACAGCTTAGAACGGCACGAACTCAGGGTAGCTACTGTCATTGTATTTACTATTACACACACACACACCTTTTTCCCAAATTTGCAAATGTGTTATCTAGTTTTCAGTCTATCGTTTCTAGTTTTATTCTAGTTTTGTGATCTGTGCTTGTGACTCAGTTCTACTTTCATTTTCTTTCTCTCAAAACAAGTCATCACTTCATTGCTTTCTGTCTTAAGAGTCAAAATGCAGATACCAATAAATATAAAAAGTGTAATTATGGGTAAGTATATTCTTGACAAAATAAAGGGCTCATATGGAAATCTTTCAATGCCATACGGGAATAAATATGGAGTGTACCATTTCTAAAACCTTCCTCTGCTTCCGATGGCTTTCAGTCTGAAAAAATGCATACGCACATGATCACAATGGCTCAGGTGTAACTTACAAATTCTTTGACCACCTCCTAAAAGTCACTTACAGAAAGAACGAGAAGGGCTTCTTCAGAAAACTATTTTCCAGGTTACAACTCAGTTTGAAATTGTTCCACGTGGTAAAACTGGTTTGTTCCCCCTAGACACTGCCACCTGCTGGAAACGAGGAGTAGTGCAGCACCCAGGGAACGGTAATCAGGCTGAACTTGGATTTGTTGATCTCAGTTGCGTTACAATTTAACATTTAGTTGTGAACCTTACAGATGACAGGTGGGCTTGTTAGACCAGAAGTGGGGCTAACTAAATGTCATCAAAGATTACAGGTTCTTTACTTGTCTTTAATTAGGTGGTCCCGGAAAAAATATTTTTGAAATAGCAAAAGGCCACCCAAAAGTAACACTTAGAGAGGAAAACGAAACAAAAAATAAACAGTACAACTTGTGCACGACTCAACAAATGATGAAAAATTTCACTACCCCTTCCCCTCTTAACCAGAGTTAACACGAAATGTCATAATACTTTCAAGCAACATCTGTATCCAGAAATGGGAATTCAGTTCACTCTAGAATCCATAGCGTTATGCCTCGAAAACTCACAATGGAAAAGAACATTGCAGAATTACTTTCAGGGTGGGATAAAGCAGCCGCCTAAAGTGGGTCTTAACGTGAAGCCGCAGGGAACATGGGGACGTGTGGGGCAACAGAAAGAGGCCTGCCAAGCGTCCACGGGAGGGTTCCCGCTGCAGAAGCACTAAAGAAAAGCAAAGCTGCTTGCAGCCCGAGGGAAGGGGCTGCATTTTAAAAAGGAGATTATAACTTGAGTGATTCACTGCTAATTAAAAATGCAGAAACAAAGGCAATGTCACATCCCAAATCAACAATAAACTCAAGCATCCTCCACTAAACCAACAGCGCCCCACGACGCGGGTGCGGCGCTCAGTATTTTGTGTAACTCATGTTTCTTAGGAGCCAACCGCGGCACCCCTGCACCTGTTTTCCGTGTCGCAGCCCTGTGCCCGTGCGTGAGTATCACCAACACGTAATAAAGTGCTCAGGACTCGCGCCGCTCCAGCTGTTGAAAGCGCTTTTAATTAGGGAGTGGTTAATTCCCCCACATTAATAATTCAAAAAAATCTTAATGCTGGTGACCTACAGGAATAAGGTCCCTTGGCAGATGTAAAGATTTTTTTCCTAGAGAAGCTAATTTGGAATAATTGAACCCAAGGCTTCTCTCCAGGGACTTTTAAAGGGCTGTGTTAATTTTGAGTTGGCGGCGACTCACGGTCAGTATCGAGCTGAGGTGGATTCCTGGATTTCTTCCCCTCAGAGGAGGCTCTGGCGCCCTCGGTCTTCTCAGAACGTTCGAAAGCGCCGCCACTGCACGGAGCGCGTCCCGTCTCCATGGAGATGGACGCGGGGCGGGACTTGCCGCCGCACGCACGCGCACTTCCGCCTCCTGCCGGAAGCGCTGGCTCCCCGGCGGGACCCCAGGCGTGCGGCACTTGGCGGAGTTTGGGTGGCGGCGTCGCGGCCGCCGTGGGCGCGGGGGACATGCTCACGCCCGCGTTCGAGCTCAGCCAGGACCCGGACTTCCTGACCGTCGCCATCCGCGTGCCGTACACGCGAGTCTCCGAGTTCGACGTGTACTTCGAGGGGTCGGACTTCAAGTTCTACGCCAAGCCGTACTTTCTCAGGTCCGGGTGCCGGGGCACCGCGGGGATGGGGGCGAGGTGGGGTGCGCGCTGCGGGGCCCCTCGTCCTTGAGCCATCCGAGGCTCCCCTGCGAGCGTGGGGCTTGGGGCCGGGGCTCCTGACTGCTCCTGCCGGACTTGCTGCGCTGCCTCCCTCGGCTCGGCGTTGGCTCTCCCCGGCCCCCGGGTCATCCCCTCTGTGGGCTCCTTCCATTTTCCCCAGCCTGGCTTGCGTCCTTCCCTGGCCCCTCCGCGCTCCCCGGCCCCGGGCTCCTTCCATTCTCCCCCAGCCCGGCTTGCATCGCGTCCCTGGGGTCCTTCCCGTTCACCCCAGCCCGGCATCATCCCTTCTCTGGCCCCTCCACACTCCCTGGGCTTGGGGTCTTTGCCATTCTCCCCAGCTCGGCTAGAGTCTCTTTCCTAATCCCTCCGCACTCCCTGGGCTCGGGGTCCTGCCATTCTCCCCAGCTCGGCCTGCATCCCTTCCCTGGGGTCCCTGCCATTCTCCCCAGCTCGGCCTGCATCCCTTCCCTGGCTCCTCAGCACTCCCTGCCGCCTGTGGCCGTCTCGCCAGGTGTGGTAGCTGTGTTTTCCTCCCAGTCTGGGAGTGGGCCAGGCGGGGCTGGGCTACATCACCCCATGGTGCATGAACAAGCCTACTCTGGAGACCAACAACTCAGTAGTGGGGCCCTTAGGAGTTGGCCCAGTGGGTCTACTCCACCAACTCGTAGGAACACCATATGGGCATCTGATCTGGCCTTGAGCACGTGCTGTGGGATTGGGTTGTCTCCATTGCTGACTCTGTAGGGAAACTCAACCTGCTGGGAAGGACATCAAAGGACCTTGAGTGCCTCACTGGAAGGTGGAAAGAAGAGCAGCTTGGACAACACCACAGGCCAAGTTCTCTACCAAGCATCTAAGGCTGTGGACAGGCTGAAACAGCCAGCCAGAAAGTAGGGGAAGTGATGTCCTACTCCTGGTATCGTGAAACGAACACCATCTCAGAACAATTAGGACTCAAGCGATGCCCTCAGGACTTTCTTCCCCCATCAGGGGACCGTTTCTGTCTCCTGAGGCTGACAGGATCTGGCAGCAAGGAATGGCACAACATGTTCCCCTCCCTGAGGTCGCAAAGGGCGGGGTGTTTTCCCTCAGCCACCTTGTTGCTCCTTCTCATCCCATCCAGAGACCTTCATGGGTCTGCAATCCCCTCACCTATGTAACAGACTTTCAGAAATAAATTTAAAAAGAAAAGGTGAATGTGGCCTCTCTGCAGCTGTACTGCTCTGTAGCTTTAGCCTGCAGTAGGCTGGGGTAACTGAAGCTGTGGGAAAAGGCACCACAGATAAAGGGGGCTCCTGTGACTATTATTGAGGGCCCCCTGTGCCACTCCCCTGTCACTGTGTAACCAGTGAGGCTTGGTGGCGTGAGACAACTGCAGTCATTTCACTCACCTGTAAGGACTTTGTGGGGATTTGGTAGGGTTCTGGCTTGAGGTCTCTAGTGCCACAGGGTCAGATTGTGATTGGGCCTGGAATATAAAGTGACTGGAAGCCAGTGGGCCATCTTTCTCGCTGTGGTCTTGGGGCATCCCGGTGTGATCTCTGTACATGTCTAGCTCCTGTTTCCTTTATGGGAGCTGGACTCCTAACACAGCCACTCAAGTTTTCAAGATCAAGTATTGCAGCCAATAAGGCAGAATCTAGGTCAGCTTTTAGTTTAACTTAGCCAAGTCTGTAATGGTGTCTGCTTTATTGTGTTGATCCACACAGTCCAAGGAACCTGTGAATTGTAAGCCCATGGGACGTAGAGGTTCTGGTAGAGAGGAGTGGTGCCGGCCAACTGGGCAAGCTGTGACATTCCCAATTGTCACAGTGTGACAGAGATGAATAGAACCTGGCTCCCCTTGGCTGAGGATTTGAGACGTTGGCCTGTGAAGCAGATCTGTAACTCAACAGAATTTCGCTCCTGTGTTCCTATAACAAGTTGAGAAGAAGGAACGACTTCTCTCAACTGATAGAAGCTGTAACTTTTCCCTTTTTATCGTGTGATTTGTGAAGTTAAAGTGAGTGGAGACTCTTGCCCAGCTGGAGCATGCGGAGCTGGGCTTCGGTAGAGATGCTGATGGTAGGTAGTGTTTAGAACTGTGAGACACTGTTTTTTCTGCACGTGGATTCCTTCTCCTGGGTTGTGTAGCTGCTTAGACTAGGGACTGAGAAACTAGGAATGACGCCTTGGGCCTTTGGGGGGCTGCCCAGCGTTGCTGGTTTTCATTTTGTAATTATAGGAAGTATGGGGAAGCAGGAAGGGAGGCAGACATTTTGTGTTAGGAATGGTGTGGGGTGGGCCTGGCGTGTTCAGCTGATGCATTTGCTTCATTGACATCAGACAGGTATAGATTTTTTGAGTGGAAAAGTGATAATCCAGCTGGTGTGGTGGGTCAGCAGTGTAATTATTCACCTGCAAACACCAGCATCCTGTAGAGGCAGAAGTTTGAGTCCTGGCAGCTCCATTTCCCATCCAGCTCCCTGCCTGTGGCCTGGGAAAACAGTAGAGTATGGCCCAAGCCTTGGGAGCCTGCACCCATGTGGGAGACTCAGGAGAAGCTTCTGGCTCCTGGCTTCAGAATGATTCAATTCTGGGCGTTGTGGCCACTTGGGGAGTGAACCAGCAAATAGAAGTTCATCGTGGAGGTTTTGGGCCATCCTCCACTGCTTTCCCAGGCCATAAGTAGGGAATTAGATGGGAAGTGGAGCAACCAGGACACGGACTGATGCCCACATGAGATCTCAGCACTTACTGGAACAAGGTTAGCCAGTTGAGCCATCGCACTGGCTCAGGTAGTATCCTTTCATTGAGCCTTTACTGTATGAGGCACCATGTATATAAGAAAAATTTTCATTACACATTGAAAAGGGGGAAGTGTTATAACAATTGTGATAACCAATTTATTGCAGTTTTCTTCTTCAGTATCTTTACTTTTCAAATAGTAAGATCAGTCATCTCCAGTTTGTACTTAGTTGAGGAGGGAACCAAGATTTAGTTTGTAAACTGTGAAAGAAATGCTGGCGAGTTTAACAGTTGATGAATTCTGATGGATAAGCCTGAACGGTGAGCGATGGTTTCAATTCCATTTGGAAGGATTTCATGAGACCTGTGTTCAATCTTCAGGTTGACCCTTCCGGGAAGAATTGTTGAGAATGGAAGTGAGCAGGGTTCCTACGACGCTGATAAAGGTATTGCCTTTGCAACTTCATTTTCTCTTTGGATGCTCTGTGTTAGAGTGTCAGCACAGTCAGCGGCCCTGCAGGTGTAGTCTGCTCCTGCTTTCTGTGTCTTGTTTCTGTCAGTAGTCAGTTTTTTGGATGGTTAGCTTCCTCAGTTGTTTAAAGTGTTTCAAAACTATTCTCCGAAGTGAGTCTGTGGTTCTGTGGTTTCCTTTTTTAAAAGGTTTATTTTTCTTGGCAAGGTAGATTCACAGAGAGAAGGAAAGACAAAGAAAAAAATCGTCCATCCACTGGTTCACTCCCCACTTGGCTGCAGTGGCTGGAGTTGAACCCATCCAAAGCTAAGAGCCAGGAGCCAGGAGCCAGGAGCCTTGTCTGGGTCTCTCATGTGGGTGCAGGCTCCCAAGGCTTTGGGCCGTCCTCCACTGCTTTCCCAGGCCACAAGCAGGGAGCTGGATGGGAAGTGGAGTAGCTGGAAGGCAAACAGGTGCCCATGCTGGTGTTGCAAGGCATAGGATTAGCCAGTTGAGCTGTTGTGCCAAGCCCCTGGTTCTGCTTAGTAGAAGAACTTCCCACAGGTCTAATATGTGTTTTTGAAAGTGGTAATTGGACTGCTTGGAGTTGTTGATTATAGAAATGTGGAGGATACAGCTTTGAGTACAACCTTTATTGTATAATTTTCAAACTTGATTTTTAAAAATTAATAAATTCATTTTATTTTTGATTATGTTTACATAGTTGAGAGGGCTGCATGCCCGTGTGGACTCCCAATTAGGGTGGGAGGGTCGAGGAATGTGGGAAAGTGGATGAGACAACTACCTCCAATCTCCTTTTTTTTTAATTTAATATATTTTTATTTTTATTTATTTATTTTTTTAAAGATTATTTTTATTATATTTTTATTGGAAAGGCAGATATACAGAGAGGAGAGACAGAGAGGAAGATCTTCTGTCCAATGATTCACTCCCCAAGTGAGCGCAATGGTCGATGCTACGCCGATCTGAAGCCAGGAGCCTCTTCCGGGTCTCCCACACGGGTGCAGGGTCCCAAAGCTTTGGGCTGTCCTCAACTGCTTTCCCGGGCCACAGGCAGGGAGCTGAAAGGGAAGTGGGGCTGCTGGGATAGGACCAGCACCCGTATGGGATCCCGGGTGTGCAAGGCGAAGACCTTAACCATTTGCGCCACTGTGCTGGGCCCTATATTTTTATTTTGAATTTTGAATTATGTGGTACAGTTTTGTATAGGCTGGGATTCCCCCGCAAAGCACCTGATAATGGGAGAGCTGTCCGATTTACTTTGTCCTCCATGGTACTGGATGTCCTCTGCAGGCCTCAATGAACTGGTTGTCATGTCCCCCATAAGCATCCTGGGTATGCCATCCACCACACAGGCCTCAGCAACTATGGTGACCCAGATGTGAAAAATGTACTCTGTGGTCAGACCACAGGTCCTGTACTTTTCACTGTGGTTGGAGTTCTGAGTCCAGGGGTCAATTATGTGTGTGTGTTGTGGGGTTCCCAAAGAAACCTCACCAGTGGTGACCCCAGACCTGACCACTGTATGTGCTAGTCAGTGTTGGGTCTGGCTCTCTGTCAGCCACATCAGCCTACGCACACACTGGTGATTGCAGTCAACTGATCAGTTCTGTTTCCATCCCCATTTCATACGCAAACCAGTGGATGCTATGGCCCAGCCTAACCCTGCCAATCACACCCTCGGCCCTCACGTACAGCAGTGGGAGCTGCAGCCCAATCAGAGTGAGCCCCAGTAACTCCACCATGCCTGTTCCTAGCCCTGATTCCTGTGCATGCTGGTATGTGCAACAGACTGATTCAGTCTGTCCCATATCCCATTTAGCTCTTATACACATCAATAAGTATTGGAGCCTAGCTCAGCCCAGCTGACTCCACTGTCCAGCTCACACTCATGCTGGCAGGTGTCTAGCCAGGCTCGCCCTCAGCCCTGGTTCTCAAGCTCATCAGTGGGAGTTGCAGCCCATTAGAGAGGTACCCACAGTTCCCTGCTGGGCTGACTCCCAGCCCTGCATCATGTACTTTCCAGGTGATTCTACAGTCTAGCTCAATAGGACTTGCACCCATTCGCAGCACTTGCTAGCTGATACTGCAGCAAAGCCCAACCAGCCTGAACTTGCTCTGGCTCATGCATACACCAGTGGATACAGTCAGTTAGCCCAGGCCTGGCTCTCCACCTAACCTAAGCTCACATGTAGGTCAATGGATGTTATAGCCCTGCCCATCCTGGTGCGCCCTGGTCTCATGCTCGCCAGCAGGAGCAGTGGCGGGGCTCCCCCGCTCTACTCACATCCATCCCTGGTCTTATGTGTCCTGGTGAGAGCTGCAGCCCATGCCTCACCTTGCCTCACTTTGGCATCCACCAACAGTAGGTGGGAGAAGCAGTCTGGGTGACAGGTGAAAACTGTTTTCCTGTTCTTCTGGAAAGGGAAGAGATGGGTGAGTCTCTCAACTCAGCCTGCTGTGAAGCCATCTCTATTTTTATAGATGCCGTCAGATCTGTTTGTCACTGGATCTGGAGTAAGACTGCCTTATATGTGCCTGAGTGTTTACTGATCACAGTGAATGAGGGTAAAGGTAGTTGGGATGAAAACATTAAAGCAGTAGAGATCTAATACACAGTGTAGTGTAATCAAGTTAAATGGAATGGAATTGCATTTCTTGGTAGTAAATCTGCTTTTAATTCAGACAGGTTGCGTGCCGAAGCAAAGTTATTAAATTTTAAAAGTACACAGTACTTCAGGAAGATGTTTGGGTTGAGTTGTATTGGATATGTTGCAATGCAGTTCAGCCATTGAGAAAAGCAACATGGTTTAAAACTTAAGAGAAGTAGATAAATCCCTAGGGGAGCCTAGATATATAGTTGATCAATTCAGTGAAGGAAAGAAAAGAAGTATGGAGTAGAATTTCAGTCTGTCTAGACAAATTTTTAGGGATAATTCTAAACTTTGGAGATCATTGGTGTTTAGAACTTTTGCCTTGGATTTTTAGTATCAGTATGTTCGAGTGATACCGTGTTAGAGTTGAGCATTCTGTATCCCAACTGGATCTACCAGAAGTCACACTTGCTGAAGGACCATGGTGGAGCCCTTGTCCATCTTGATTTATAGACGCTAAGTCTATGATCAGGGCCTAATTTTGGAGTTATAGAAAATAGAATTTTGTTTTGCCAAATACGTGCATTTCTTAGATATATTGGTGAGGTCTTTGAATGTTTAATTTATCTAAGCACAAAACAAATTTCTCTTTTAGGAATTTTTACCATTCGATTGCCCAAAGAAACACCTGGCCAGCATTTTGAGGGGCTGAATATGTTAACTGCTCTCCTGGCGCCCAGAAAATCCAGGACGGCAAAGCCGCTTGTGGAAGAAATCGGTATGCTTATTCCAGGTGGGGGGGGGGAGACAAGGATAAACAGAAATGTTTAGGATGTTTTGTTTTATAGGAAGAACAGGTTATAATAAGTAGGGAATTAGAGCAAATGCATTGTGACTAGGTAGCCAGGTGCTCTAATAGCTCATGTGGTGCTCCAATTAAAATACGGAAGAAACCCAAGTGAACCAGGAGGTCAGTCACGTTTTGGATCCCAATGAAACAGCGTGCTTTCTTTAGTTGAATGTTTGCCTCTTGAGTTGAGATCATAGGAGTTCAGTTCTGTGAGTTTTGTAAAGTGCACAGCGCCGAGATGAAGAAATGGAACATCGCCTGGGCCCTGGCGTGCTGCTGTGTCTCCCGGTGGCTCTGCCCCCTCTCTTGCAGGAGACTGTTGCTCTCCTTCCTCCCTGCTTTGAATGGCATGTGTAATCCACATAGTATGGATCTTTTTTGTGGGGGCATCTGGTTTCTTTTCATGAGATTAGCCCCGTTTGTTTTTATTGCTATATATATTCTGTGGTATGCATATGCCACATTTATTTATACTTCCTGTTGACGGGCCTTTGTTCTCTTGAATAGTGGAGTTGTGAATATTCTTGTTCATGTTTTATAGAACACTTGTACCAGGCACCTTTTTCCCTGCGCTTTTTCTTCTCCTCCTCGTACCTAGGAAATCCAATACTTTTATAAAACCATTAATACTTAACACATTTAGGAACTTCAGAAGTCTCTGAAGAAGTAGAAGAGGATGATGCTGATGATGAAGGGTTCGATTGGGAAATTGAACAGACTCCCTATGAAGAAATATCAGAAAATCCTTTGAATCCACAGTGCCACTATGGATTTGGAAACTTACGGACTGGAGTGGTTCACCGGTTGCAGGTGTGTTGTCTTTCTGAAAGATCTTGGTCTGTGGGATTTTCCAGTTGAATGTGTAATTTTCCCTTCTGTTTGCCCTTGGGATTTTTTTTTTTAAATGAGGACTACAGTTACATATTTGGATATACATATGTGTGCAGATCACATACTTAGGGCATGATTTCTAATGTTCCTGGTGAGAATGAGATTGTGGTTTCGATCAAAATGTTGTTATAGGCACTGTTGTGTATTGTTGATGAAGGTTGAATGTAATCTTGCTTTAAATTGTCATTGAGCTAAAAAAGTTAATTGTCATTGAGCTAAAAAAGCGTATCCAGAGTGAGTGTTTGGTGCTGTGGTTATTTGAGGTGAGGATGTTACTTGGGGTGCTGTGTCCCGTATCAGAGTTCCTGGGGTTGAGTCCCCGGCCCCCTTCAGAGTCCAACTTTCTGTTACTGTAGACCCTGAGAGGCCAGCAGAGGGAGGCTTCCTGTCTGCTCCCCTCTCTGCCTTCCAAACCCAGTGAAAACACACACACACACACACATACACACACAAAGGGAAAACACACACATAAATGTTGCATGAACTGCTGACATGAAGCCTTAATTTTTAATTTGCTTTAGTGAAAGAAACAGGGATGATTCAATCTCTTTCTTGATTCCTGATTAAGCAGAGGATGGTTAAGCCTAGAGAAAATATGATTTACTGTAGGAAGACGTATATTTAAAAAATATGTCTTCGAAAGACAGAGTGACACAGAAGGAGGGGTAGGCAGACATCTTCCACCCACTGCGTCATTCCCCAAATCCCTGCAGTAGATGGGGTTGGGCCAGGCTGAGAGGGGGACCAGAAATTACGGCTTGGTCTCTGTGAATGGTAGAAACCCAGGCCCTTGGACCGTCATCTGATGCCTCCCAGGTGCATCAGCAGGAAGCTGGATCAGAAATGGAGGCAGAACTCAGCGCCAGGTACTCTGATACGGGATGCAGGGGTCTCAAAGTGGGCGTTTAACTTGCTGCACCCTCACATGCCAATCCTAAGTCAGACATTTGAATCTACCTTGGAAAGGTAAAGGCCCTAGGTTCTGATCCCACTTCTGCTGGTTAAGTTCAGGCTGCTTGGCAAGTTATTTGTTTTATCTCTTCTTTCTAAAGTAGGAATAAACTTGCTCACCTACTTATGCAGAGATATTTTGAAAAACTAAGGAGATATAATATTCTATTAGAAAATTCTATTAGAACGATGGAATACTATAAAGAACGCTTTGGGAAAAAGTAGAGTGCTGAAAATAAAATTTTTAAAGGGAGTAAGAGTCCTTAAAGGGGGCAAGGTTTAGATTTATATTGGAGCCGATGAGGATGATGAGATCTTTCCCTAAAAGCTTAGGTGATTTTTGGCTTAGGTGTCTCTGGGCCTGCTCCCACTCCCTGCTCACCCTGAGCAGTTAGAATTGAGTTGGTTTTGTTCACAGTAGGCATTTCACCGCATAGACTTCAGTCATTTGGCCAAGAGCTACTGTGTGGCCAGACTGTTTAGGGGTTGTCAGTGGATAACTATAAGTTAGTGTTGGTAAATGCCATACAGGCTAAGTACAGGTTACACGTTCAGATTGAAAGTGCTTGCTGCTACCACAGATTTTGGTTTCTTTAATTGCTGCTGTTTGGAGAATATCCTCCTGTGGGATTTTTCTCCCCTTCCTGTTCTCCAGCTCCTTCCCCTTTGGGAAGTAGACAGGCATGTGCACATGCATACACACACACACACAGTGCGGGGGAAGTGGGGACACAGCACCCACTGGTTCAGTCCCCAATGCATGCAGTGGTTGGACTGGGTGGGCTGGTCAAGATCAAAGCCTGGAGCCAAAAACTCGGTCCAAGTCTCCCTTGTGAGTGGCGGGAACCAGTTACTCCAGCCATCACCTGTGGCCTTCCAGAATCTGAATCAGAAATTGAACCCAGGCACTTTGATATGGAATCCAAGTGTCTTAAGTAGTAATCCAACTACTGGTTCAAATGCCAAGCCCGTGCCTCTTCAGGGATTTTGATAGGTTGTCGAAAGAAGTGGAACTGCCATAATGCAAGTCAAGGCCAAGGTACTTTTAGCTCAGCAATTCATGTATCTGTTGGAAAAGTCCACTAAGTAATTTTGAGGGTGGCTGACATTGTGATACAGCGGGTTAAGCATTCCTTATTTGCAGTGCCAGTCTACTTCTAATGCAGCTCCCTACTAATACACCTGAGATGGCATCAGAGTGGCCTAATGCTCGGACCCGCGCTGCCATGTGGGAGGTCCAGGCCATGTTACAGACTCCTGGCTTGGCTCGTGACTGTTTGAAAAGTGAACCAGCAGATGGGCATTCGCTCTGTGTCTTCCCTTCTCTGTCACTCTGCTTTTCAAAGTAAATAATAAATAATAATACTTTAACAAAATAATTTAGGTTGATTTAAAGCAGAAGTTTTATTATGGAATGGAAATCATGTTGGGTTTGTTAGCTCATATATTAGATATCTTGGTAGCCACTCCGCAGTTGAAAGTAAAGGAGTTGCTAAGTTTCATGTTTATCATCCTCAAGCATTTAGCTGGATTCCTGACAGTTGGCTTGCATTTTCCCTCCTAGTAGGCTTAGCATGTAAATTCAACCCACTAGTAGTACAGGGTTCTAAACTCCATGTGGGCACTGGTTCTAATCCTGGCAGCCCTGCTTCCCATCCAGCTCCCTGATTGTAGCCTGGGAAAGTAGTGGAGGATGACCCAAAGCCATTAGGATCCTGTGCCCATGTGGGAGACCCAGAGAAAACTCCTGGCTCCTGGATTTTGATTGGCTCGATTGGCTCAGCTCTAGCTGTTGTGGACACTTGAGTGAATCTGCAGATGGAAGATCTTCCTCTCTGTATATGTGACTTTCAAATAAATAAATAAATAAATTTTAAAAAAAGATAGACTATAAAGAATAAAGCAGGAAATCTTTTATCACCGCAACACCCAGGCATCTCCTCTGCATTGACTGATTTAAACTTTTACAGGCCGTCGTGCACAGTCTTTTTAATCGGGTTTGAAATGTTTTCACAGGAACATGTTCTTCATCATTGCTCCCCGGTCTCCCCTATGTCCCCTACCTGCCTTGCTCCTTTCTGACATTGCTTCCAGCCACTTGGGTGCCTTTGGAGGCTCGATGTCAGCGCTGCCCAGCAGCTGCCAGCCGTAACAGCTCGGGAGTCTCTGGATGCCCACCCAGCCAGCTCCCGGGCGGCCGCTGCCAGCAGCAGGAGGATGCCAGGCTTGCTGGCACTTGCCTTCCTCTTGGTTGCCCTGGATACCCAAGGCCATGGAGTCCAGGCCCCTTGAAACTCCCCGCTCCCCGCCAGATGTGCGCAGAGTTCTGCATTTGCTCTTGGCATTGCCTCCAAGTTTTCTGGGTCAAAGCCTTGTGGAACTCCTCCAAGGCCCTTTCTTGGCAGTGTCTGTTTTTTAGACAGCACTTGTAGCTTGCAGCCAGGGCAGTTCTTCACAGAGGAATCCTTGTCTCCCTCCTGTGGTGTAACATTTCTCATTCTCCTTTCTTCCCTTCTGTTGGCTGGTTAGTGTCTTAGGCTTGTAAACTCCAAACAAACCTGGCTTTTAAGTTTGTTTCAGTTTCTCTGTGTGCGTGTGTAACCAATTAAGGAGGCAGGCACTGTGGCACAGGGAGTTAGGTCATTACTTGGGATGCCAGCAAACCATATTGGAGTGCTGGTTTGAGTCCCTGCTGCTCTGCTTCTGATCCAGTTCCCTGTGTAGGTCCCTAGGAGGGCGGTGGGAAATGACTTCAAGTCCTTGGGCCCTGTCACCCATGTGGGAAACCTCAGTGAAGTTCCTGCCTTCAGCCTGGCCCAGCCCTGACTGTTGTGACCATTTAGGGAGGAAGCCAGTAGATAGAAACTATCTCTTTTTCTCTCTGCGTGTGCCACTGTACCTTTCAGATATATATATATATATATATATATGCACAAGCCTGGGCAGGGCTTGCCCTGCTGGAGCAGTCACCTTCTGCTGTGTACATGTTGCATGGCTGTGTATGTAGGCCCTGAGTCTGGAGGCTGGGAGAAGATGCGTGAGCCAGGCACAGGGGCGCTGCTTTTTTCTGGTGAATTCTCACTCCTGTGAGAGCAAGGGCTTTGTATGTACGTGACCCGAACTCCACTCCATCGAGGGCCTTCAGGCACCAACTGCTGAATCAGTGAATGCTGAATGCCAGGCACAAGGCTGAGGACACAGTGGCAGAAAAGACAGGTGAGATCTGTGTCTCATGGAACATTCTCATGGAAGCAGTTGTGCAAACAGCAAGTCAGGGGGATAACAACAGCTGGTAGCAGTAAAAGCAAACGGGGTGTGATGCAGAGACTGGAACAGGGGGGCGCTATTTTGCCTGGGATGTCCAGAGATGGCCATTCCCCTTTAAGAGGTACTAATTGTTTTGGGGGCAGCAAGAGTGAGAAAGGGAGAAACCCCATTGGCTGGTTCACTTCCCACGTGCTCACAGTGGCTGGGACTGGAAGCAGAGACAAAACCAGGAGTTGAAAATGCGAGTGAGTTCTCCCACTCAGCCAGTCGAGCCATTAGCACTGCTTCCCGGGGTCTGCATCAGCTGGAGTCAGGTGCCTTCTCTGGGGACCACACCTAGCCACTGCAGTCTGAGATGCTGTATGGAGACCAGCACCTTAGCCGCTAGGTCTAGTGCCTGTCCCAAGTAGACTGCCTGAGAAGGTGGCATAGGCCAGGTTCTCAGTGACGAGAAGGCTGCTGTGAAGGCAGAGGCTCATTGCTGGGACTGGGTGCATGGGTTACAGAAATGGAAGGTTGGGGAGTAGATGGCTGGGGTAGTTGAGCCCGCTGGGAGCGTGAAGGCTGGCAGTGGCTCTTGCAGCATTCGGTTAGCTAAACTTCTACAGACACTTTACAGTGCTGCTTTGCCAGTCCTGTGACTAGCGGAGCTACCTGCAGGCAGGTGAGGAAGTGGAGGAGGAGAGGAGGATTCAGTGGATTCAGTTCCAGACCCCTGCAAGTCTTTGGCATGGAGACATTGCCGCAGGTGCTAGGAAGCCTTGGTGTCGTGAGCACTGTCTTTACACCAACTGGAAGGCGGCCCTGAGACCCCAACGCCTCTTTACAATGGTGTGTCTGCATTCTAACTCTCCAAGACATAAACAAGTGAAGCCTTAGGGTGGAGGTTTTTGTATTAGAGACAATGAGTAGTTTGGTCTTTGGCCAGAATGCTTGGACCTGGAATTACTAGGATGTTTTGAAGATTCCAGTGACTTCCAAAAAGGTCTCTGGACTTTTTGTGTTAGAATGTAGTTGGAGTAAATATTGTTGGTATTACCTCAACTAACTGGATTGTGGTTGGTTGGTGGAGGTTGGGGTTCAAGGGAAGAAAAAAAGGCTCCATCTTAGGGATGTTTTGCATTGTCTAAACTTTCTTTGCTTCCCAGCTCTAACCAGCAGAATAAAGACAATTTGGTGTCCTGGGAAGTTTGCCTGTTGTACATCTGTTTTGTAGGATTTGGCTTAGGGAACTGTGTTATCTCTCTCTATATACAGAAATTGCTGTTGGGGCAGGTGTGGTGGTGCATAATGGTAAGCCACCATGGGAGGTGCTAGCATCGCATATCGGAGTACCAGTCTGAGTCTGGCTGCTCCGCTTCTGGTCCAGCTCTCTGCTAGTGCACCTGCGAAGCAACACAATGGTAACTTCAGTGCTTGAGTTCCTCCCGCTCTGTGGGAGACTTGGATGGAGGTGTACGTCTGCTTCAGTCTGGCCCAGCCTGGCTCCGTCCTAGCTATTGTATCCATGTAGGGGATGGAAGATCTGTTTCTCTGTTATTCTTCCTTTCAATAAGTTTATATATATAAGTTTATGTATATATGTATATGTTTAATTTTAGAAGATGATTACAGTGAAATTGATTCTTACTTAGGATTAGGTTTTAAAGTGTTCTGTTAAGTCATCTTCATCAGAATTGCTCCTAAAAATTCTTAAATCTGCTCAGAAAGTAGAATGTACAATTCTGTATGTATGATCTTCATAGTAATTCTTTGAGACCAGTTGATCCAGTCGATTTGGGTCTAAAGGAAGAAATGGATGGAACATGTTCGAGTTTGCAAGAATGGCTTCATTCCATCTTGTTTTTTGAGTTCACTTCTGTAGCCTTAACGTATGTTAATGAGTTTGTTTGCTGTAAGGATTAAATGAGATAATTTCTGTGGAAGATCCCAGCAGGGCCTGGCCTGTGGAAGGTGTTCAACAGCTGTGTGCTGGAATGAAATCTAAATGTTGTAGTTGCTGTGAGTCTGCTCATCAGCTAGATTCTTCGCCTGCTTTGGTATTTTGTGTAAAACGTGATTTTGAAGTGCTAAAAATAGGAGATAGCAATTATTTCTCTCTTCTCTGGGTGTTCTTAGGATGAATTGAGTGATGTGATTGATATTAAGGATCCAGATTTTACTCCTGCAGCTGAACGAAGACAGAAGCGCCTGGCTGCTGAGCTGGCCAAGTTTGATCCCGATCATTATCTGTGAGTACTGAGTCTTTGAGGATTCAGGAAGTCACTTGACATTTATTTTAAAAGCTTGAGTGTCTTTTTTTTTTTTTTTGTAGCAATGGTAGGCATGTATGTTTTGGATCCTGTAACCTTGTGCTGGCCCAAAAGCTTAATTAACATTTGAACTTAACAGCCAAATTTTGTACCTTTACAGTCTTTGTCAAACGCTCCTGGATTGTTTGAGCAACAGAAGAGCACTCTTCTAGAATCGTGTTTCGTGTTTCTTTTCCAGGCAGGCTTAACACAGCACACTGCATGCACGAGAGTACTTGTATGTCTTTGAAGTAAACTTTGTGTTGTAACTGCAGGTGTGCGTCAGTGAAAGTGTGCCTGGATTTCTTTATGAGTTTGAATCTGCATGTCCTTGCATTTTCATGGTGCAGGGCGGTCATCCAAGATGTTCCTAACACTTTGTTCGCTTGCACTGTAATCAGGCATCTGTTTCAGATGGACAAATAGTTATTCTTTGTTATCTGAATTTAAAGTTTTGCAGCATTTTTAGCCATGTTACTTCTCCCTAAGATTAAATTCACATCAGGACCATATCTGTTTAGCTGATAATGATTGCCTGAGGAAAGACTGGCCAGCGTAGCAGTTCTTCTCCCAAGTCATGTCACCTGGCCTCTGGATTTTTAAAATGTGTTTTTATTTAAAAAAAAAAAGGATTTATTGGGTCCAACATGGTAGCCTAGCAGCTAAAGTCTTTGCCTTATATGCCAGGATCCCATATGGGCATTGGTTCTAATCCTAGTGGCCCCACTTCCCATCTGGGTCCCTGCTTGTGACCTGGGAAAGCAGTGGAGAATGGTGTAAAGCCTTCGGACCCTGTACCCGTGTGGGAGATCCCGAGGAGGCTCTGGGTTCCTAGCTTCGGATTGGCTCTGCTCTGGCCGTTGCAGCCACTTGGGAAGTGATCAATGCCTTTTCAATAAAAAAAAAATAAATCTAGAAGAAAGGATGTATGTATTTTAATGATGGAGTTACAGAGAATGAGGGAGCAGTTACTAAGAGAGAGAGAGATGGATTTCTCATCCACTGGTTCACTCTCCGAACAGCTGCAATAGCCAGGACTAGGCCAGATTCAAGCCAGGAGCCTGGAACTCCATCTGGCTCTCAATGTGAGTGGCAGGGAACCAAGCACTTGAGCCATCTTCTGTTGCTTTCCCAGGGAGCCGGAATTCAAGCTAGCACTGTGATATGCCAGCGTCACAGGTGGTCGCTTATCTGACAGTGCCCCGAGTCTGTCATTATTATTATTATTATTATTTTTGTGGCCCCTGGATTCTTGCCTCTCCAAATGTGTAGAGAATGGGTGTCCTGTGTTATTGTAGACTTCAGTTATGACTCTTCCCAAGCCCTGTGCCATCACTCTGTAAAGTGTTAATGCAAATATAACAATCATGTCCCTTTATGCTTGCATATTGCCATTAGCTTATCAGGCACATGCATATGATTTTTTAAAATTCAGCTTTCACAACATATGAAGAAAGGTTAAGGGACTTGCCCAAGGTCCCTTGGCCACCATTATGGAGTGGCTCGGCCAGGACTTGAAGAGAGACCGCTCTTGTGATTTTGTATTTTCCTTTTTATGTTCACAATTCCAGTTTAGCTGCCCTTGCTCTTGTGATTAACATTCTATCTCCTGTGACACAGTAGGGTACTAATTGGAACGGCAGAAATATGTCTTGTGATGTGCAAATGGGATGAGTGATGTGTCATGATAAATGGCTGAATGGGTTCAGCATCCTGAGGGAAACCGAGAGATTGGGCTCCATTTACATGGCCATTTCTGATTGCCTTTGTCTCCACTAGTGGCATTAAAGGGCCACGGAAGAGCCATTTGCAGAAAGCCATTTCAAGTCATGCTAAAATATGTCAAGTGGAAATTTCATCATCAGCAGATTTCTGGGGCTGGCATGAAAACAGGATGAGCTTTGCAAGGATGAAATTTCAAGTGAGAGGGAGCTAATTAGCGGAACTGCCTATCTCTTTTCTCTCAAAATGAAAAATAAAAGAAACTATGGCCCAGAAGAATTAGGAAAATGAAATTAATGGTTGATAGTGGGACATTATAAGGAGCCTTTATTTTTCTCCATCTTCAGTATTTCTTTGTCAAGGCTCTCATGATTTGTAAAAGTATGCATGAAATGTTCTTTTGGTATCTTAAATAATAGTTCTTATAGGAGTGAACTAAGTTTGGATGTTGGGAATCAAGTGGTGTAGATTCTTTGTGACTTTTCTAATGGCAGTGAGACTGGCTAGTTGTAATTTGTGTTTTACTCATTGTATCAGCTGACTGGCGCACTCAAATGTGTATTGATATTAGATGAAGTGCAAATACAGGTATTGCAGATTTTCGGTTAAAATTTCTTTTTAGCTCATTGCTGTATTTTGTTTTTATTAGTGATGAATACAGTGGAGAAAAAACGCATTTTAAAATTTTTCATTATTCATCATACAGATCATAATTTTAACATATATTGCACTAGTGTGATATTATACGTAAGTCATTCATGGCATGTATTACATTAATGTAAGACATTGCCTCCTTTCAAGTTGTTTGACTTGCCCCTAGAAGTCATGAAGTGCCCTTGTGTTAGTTTTGTTGTGGGCTTGAGAAAAATTACTTTTTATTTAATTCTAAGTAACCAGTTGAGTGTTAAAAAAAAAAAAGAACTTGAACAGCTTAAAGGCATATATAAATGAATTATTATGGTAACTAAAAAATCCTTTGTTGTGAAATCTGCTTGTCAGTTTGGTGTGATCTGTGTTATTTTGTTTGGTGTGTTTTGTAGCATAGCACTGAGTATATAATAGATGCTATATTAAACACTGATTTTTGTGTTTTTAAAAGATTGATTTTTCTAGGGCTAGCATTGTGGTGTAGTGTGTAAAGCCACCATGGGGATGCTGATACCCCATAGAGTGTTAGTTCGTGTCCCAGCTACTCCAGTTCCCTGCTGATGTCCTGGGAGAAGCAGAAGGTGGCCCCTGCCACCTGCGTAGGAGACCCAGATGAAGCTCCTGCCTCCTGGCTTCAGCCTGGCCCAGCTCTGCCCACCTATAATTGCTTGCCATGAATAATTCCTTTTGGATATCAGTTTTGTACTGAAATATGTTAATGATCTTGAAGCATTCCTTAATTCTTCTTTTGCATATTTCTGGTGGCTAGAGTGTTGGTTTTTTTCCTTCACAAATTGCTTTTAAATTATCAGTGTATGTTTTACCTCAACCAGTTCACAAACTTTTACCTATTTCTTTATTCAGGAGAAAGCATTAGAAGAATTTGGGTTAAACATCTGTGAAGTAAGAGAAGAGATGACATGTAGCATTTACAGTGCCATTTAAATTGTAGTAAAATTATTCCAAATATAAGGACGATAGTATTCTGATCAAACTTTGGGTTTATTAAGCAGATACAGACAATGAGCAGTAATTAAAACGTGTTTGTTTTATGGTTGATGGAGTTGAAAAAAGTCCAGAATGGAGGAAGAGATGCATTTTAGGCAATTGAGTGTGTGTTGTGGTAAGCCAGACTCAGATGAGAGCCAGAACGAGGTGGAACAACGAAGCAGTGTGGAGATGAATGACACAGCTTCAGGGTTGACAGTGTGTGGCACAGGAGGCCATCCAAGGTGAATTCTAGCTTTCTAACCTGCATGGCTAGGATGGGAAATAAGCCTCATGACCAAATTAGAAAACGCAGGCATTTGATGCCTGTATGTCAGCATGTGCCGCTGTACATGCTGACATACAGGCATCAGTAGGATCCGGTCGCTAGCTGAGCCTTTCATCTGCTTGTCATCTGCTTGCTCCCTCCTCCACCAGAGTGCCAGTGGCAGGAGTCAGAGACCTCCTCATGATCACCAAGTACTCGGCCGATGTGTTTCTGCGTCCTAGAGGGCACCTTACACTCCACCTGTCCAAACACAAGTCCCTCTCTCCTCGCTCTCATGTCTCGGTTTCCATGAAGGGCACTGTTCCCTAACTTGCTGGGCAGCACGTGGGCTCCCCAGTCTGTCCCCTGTCGGCTCTCAGCTTCTCCAAGTAGGTGATCCCATTCCACTTTGCTGCAAGTGCATGACCAGTATCCTGTTCTGGGTCGTCAGTATTTCTGCTGCTTGAGGTTTGTCCCTTTAAGTCATTCCAAGACATGTTGGTATCCTTCCTGTATGAGGTATTAAGGCATTCCTAGGGATAAACCTTCTCCTGACTTCTGAACGTGGCTTTTGGGTTCCGCCCCAACACTGTAATGTTGCAGCTTTTCCTCCTTGTTCTTTCTTTCTCTCTGTGTGTGTTTGTTTTCTTCGCCTTTGCCAACTGCTTTGTTACTCCACGGTATCCCTAATCTGCTTAGTTGTTAATTACCATTCAACAGTTGGCTTAGAATGCTATTTCCTACAGGGCCCTTCACCGTGCTCCCAGTTTTATTTTGCCACAAACTGTTGTGCTGTTGTGTCCTAGCAGTATGCTGTATCATAATTGCGTTGTTCTCCTGTGGGACTGCAAGTTCCACAAAGGTTGGGATTATGTCTTGTCAGCAGTGGAACTCCAGTGCCTGCCATGGAACCTGGAACATGGCAGAAAGTTAATACAGCATGTTGACTGAATGATCTAGTTAACTGTGTTTCCTCTTTTTTTCTTTCTTCTTTTTAAAAGAGATTTATTCATTTGCTGGAAAGGCAGAAAGAGAGAGAAAGAGAGAGAGATCTGTAGTCCATCCACTGATTCAGCTTCCAAAAGCCTGCAGCAGCCAGGGCTAGCCAGTCTAGAGCCAAGATCTAAGAACTCCACTTGCATGTCCCATACGGGTGCAGAGACTCAAGTACTTGGGTACTTGGGCCGTCATCTGCTGCCCCCTTCCACCCCCCTCCGCCCATGAACCTGCAGAAGCTGGACCAGAAGCATGGCAGGACTTGAATGGTCCACGCTGATGTGGGATGTGAGCATCCCTGGTGGCAGCCTGGCCCACTGCTCCACAGCACCCACACCTGCACATGCTCTTCCTGTGTGTCCTTTTTGAAATTCATTGACTAGAAAAAGCTTATGTTTTTGGTTTGTAGATGAGTAGGTAGAAGAACCTCCATTCTAAAGAGTTTTCCTGTAAGCAGGAAGATAACAGCTTATAAGGAAACAGATTTCGGAATAGTGTATAAAGCAACTTGTTCATTCTGGTGTCATATGCCTTGTGCACCTGACAAACACTGATTGAGAACTCTTATTTCAGGATGTTAGCTGTTCACTTCTGTCCAGTATGTACTTTTAGTTCCTCACTGGTTCCCTGAGGTAGCCTAGCTAACACAACTTTTCCTAGCCTGAATTTCCATCCTGGCAAAATGAAGGTGTTAACCGTTCTGACCTGCCTTGCTTTCCCCGGGAATATCAAATTCCGAATTTGGATGCAAGGCAGCGAACTTCTCTTAGAGATATTTATCTGTTAAGAATGTGAGAGAGAGAGAGAACTCTAACCTGTTTCATTCCCCAGAAGCCTGCTACGGTGGTGTGCTGGGCCCTGTGGGCACGGAAGTGTCCTCTAAAAATGACAGGTGCATTTTGAATGTAGCTGTTACTGTTCTAGTTAAAACTGAGGAAGTAGAATGCAGGAGGAAGTTGTTCCCCTTCCCCTTTGCAATGATTACAGTTACCTTTTGTGATAGTACAGGACAGGACAGTTACTATTAGCATACATAGTAGGAGATTACACTGTGGTAGAAAATACTAGTGCATGTGTGTAGCCCTTGCTCACAGCTTTTTGTGATTTTCCTGTTTGTTTTTAGAGTTGAAAATATCTTTGCTTTCTTACAACCTTACCAGACTCTGGCATACACACAGCTGGCACCCGTGCCAAGTTTCAGCCCAGTGTGTTCAGGTTGCCTTTCACACTGCTGTACAGGGTGGACCTGTAGGGTGGGACTGGTCCTTTCCGTCTTCTCTTTGAAGAGATCAGAAATGTCAGCCTTGTGCAAGTTGTAAGATCAATAGCCCTTTCAGTACTGTTTTTGCCGCAATTCATGGGCTTTGATATTTCTCTTTTAATTTTCATTTTTTTCAACATACATAGTTTTTCTCTTACTAAATTCTTCACTGACTCATAGATTGTATAGTAACTGTGTAACAGAGAGTATCATATCGAGATGTGAAGATACAAAGCAGTATACATCTCTACTTCCAAACCAAGGATGGACTCCCAGTGAAACTGTTGTATATATCTTGACAATAGGATGCTGGACTGCCTGCCATTGTCTGTACCCGCCATGTCAGGACACACTTAAATAACAAAATGATGGACTTGCGACTGCATATGAAAGACTATCCTATTGTAATAATATGGGGGAAAAGAGTTGGGGGGGGCAGGGAATTTGAGGAGGGTGTAAGGGAAATCCCAGAGCCTATGAAATTATATCATTGAAACTAAGAATAAAACAGGAGAAGAAGAAGAAAGAAATGTCAACCATCTCTTTGGTCAGAGGCTGGCTTTTCGTTTTTATGTGATTAGGAACCACAAGGCAAGAAAAGCAGGCCGTGCTGGAGGTGCACTTTGCATTAACCCTCTGCGTTGCCAGTGCAAGCCCAGGGAGTCTGGAGAGGACTGTAGGAAATGCAGACGAGCCTCAGCTGTGTAACCAGCCTGTCCACTGTGCTTTCCCAGGGCCGACTATTTTGAAGACGAGGAGATTAAGCAGATTTTGAAGTATAAGCCTTGGTGGACTGAAGCATATTCAAAAATGATGGCCTCTTCGGGAACAAGCCAGGATCAAGAACTGCATGCCATGTTAGGTAAGGCAGTCGGAAGTATGTTCATTTGTTTAATTTTAAAGTCTTATGGTGTACCACCTTCCTTATTATGGAGCATGTAATTATAATTGCCTCATAACGAGCAAACGCAATTTTGGATTGCTAATTTTGGAAATGAAATCTTCAACCCTGACTGGAAAATGCCACTCCCTTATTAGACGTGCGTTGGAAAAATCTTTTGAAGTTCAATTTCTTTGAGAATCATAGGAATCCTTTTTTTTAAAATGTTTTTTTTTCCCTTAGATTTATTTATTTTTATTAGAAAGTCAGATAAACAGAGGAGGAGAGACAGAGAGGAAGATCGTGCGTCCATTGATTCACTTTTCCCAAGTAGCTGCAACGGCTGGAGCTGAGCTTATCCGAAGCCAGGAGCCCAGAGCTTCCTCCAGGTCTCCCACACGGGTGCAGGGTCCCAAGGCTTTAGGCTGTGTTTGCCTGCTTTCCCAGGTCACAAGCAAGGAGCTAGATGGGAAGTAGAGCAGCTGGGAAATGAACCAGCACCCAAATGGGATCCTGGTGCATGTAAGGCATAGGACTTTAGCCTCTAGGATACTGTACTGGGCCTGAATCAGGAATCCTTTTTAAAGTTTATCTCT
The DNA here is from genome assembly GCF_017591425.1 of Ochotona curzoniae. Classification (NCBI taxonomy): domain Eukaryota; kingdom Metazoa; phylum Chordata; class Mammalia; order Lagomorpha; family Ochotonidae; genus Ochotona; species Ochotona curzoniae. The sequence goes on along the minus strand of NW_024466607.1, from coordinate 33,910,126 downwards.
TTTACTTATTTTAGGGATGGTCCCACAGAGGACCACTTGTAGTTTTTTGAATAATCTGGGCCATCCTTCTATCAGGAGATTGGGCACTAGGAGTCGTACAAGGACACTCAGGTCATGTCCCGCAGTGTCTGCTCATGTGGCTTCACATGAGGTCTTTCCACATATCTGAGCCTACAGAGGGCAGGTGGCTGGCTGCCTAAGCTGAGCCGCGTGAAACACCAAGTTACTTGTCACCCCCAGGTCCGTCCTTAGATGTATTGTTAGCATCCATGTGTGAGGCTGGTGTATTAAGTCTGTACAGTAGAATATGACAGTTTCGAGGCCTAGCACGATGACTCAATTGCCTAATCTTCCTCCTGCATGTGCTGGGATCCCATATTGGCACTGGTTTGTGTCCAGGCTGTTCCATTTCCTGTCCAGTTCTCTGTTTGTGACCTGGAAAAGCAATAGCAGTTGGCTTAAAGCCTCGGGACCCTGCAACCACATGGGAGACCCAGAAGCTCCTGGCTTTTGATCAGATCAGCTCTGGCTGCTGGCAGCCATTTGGGGAGTGAGGCAGCAGATGGAAGATCTTTCTCTCTGTCTCTCCTTCTCTCTGTACTCTGATCTGCCTTTCCAATAAAAATAAATTTTTAACAAAAATATGAATATGATAGTTTTAAGTACATCAGCAATAGAAGTTCAAGTTTTCTATCATACTTATTTGGTTTTTTTTTTTAAAGATTTATTTTTATTATTTTTTCATTGGAAAGGCGGATATACAGAGAGGAGAGACAGAGAGGAAGATCTTCCGTCCGATGATTCACTCCCCAAGTGAGCGCAACGGGCCGATACTATGCCGATCCGAAGCCAGGAGCCTCTTCCGGGTCTCCTGCGCGGGTGCAGGGTCCCAAAGCCTTGGGCCGTCCTCGACTGCTTTCCCAGGCCACAGGCAGGGAGCTGGAAGGGAAGCGGGGCTGCCGGGATTAGAACCGGCGCCCATATGGGATCCCGGGCGTGCAAGGCGAGGACCTTTAACCACATGCGCCACCGCGCCGGGCCCCATACTTATTTGGTTTTTATTTATATACTAAAAATAACTTTCATGTGTAAGTGAAATTCACATATACCTGTACCTTCTAAAGTTTATTGAATGGAATATAGAAACTTCCCATCCCTTTTCTAAAAGTAACAAGTGTTAACATATCCCCACATGTAGGCACTTTAATGCGACTCACATATGCTCTCTCTCTTTTTTTAAGATTCATTTATTTATTTGAAGGGGAGGAGACAGATGGAGAGAGAGAGATGCTAAGAGAAAAAGAGATGGAGATCTTCCATCTACTGGCTCATTCCTCAGATGGCTGCAGTGCGCCTGGGGTTGGTCTGGCATGCAGCTCTATTTGGGTCTGTGATGTGGGGTGGCAGGGGCCCAAGCACTTGGGCCATCTCCTGCTGCTTTCTCAGGCACGTAGACAGGGAACTAGGAGCGCAGCAGCCAGCACTCAGAGCGGTACTCACAGGGGAAGCTGGCGTTTGTACGCCACCAAGCTAGCGTTCCTCTCTGTTCTTACCTTGCTGTTTGCAGTTTACATTGTACATGGCTGAGCTTTCGCGTCTGCACTTGTGCGTCCAGCGGAAGCTTTCTGTCGTGGCTGCCTAGAAACCTGTTGTATGTTGTCAGAATGGGTGGGCCTTCGACTGTTTACTGCCGCTGGTGGACGTTTGAATTGTTGACAGTTTTCTGCTGTGGCCTTCTGTGTCCACTCAGGGTCACTGCTGCATCCCAGCTCTGTGCGGGGCAGTGCGGCAGCCTGTTATATAATACAATAGGCACTCTGCAGCTATTTGCAGAGCGCGTGAATATTGTAGGAAGCACGTTTTATTAGAGTTTACTTGATTTCCACCAGATTTAAAAATTGCTACTGCCGTCTTTTAGAAAGTAGAGGATTAGCTACCTCATTAATAATGACTTCTGATACACCTGTTTAGTTATCTATGAACTAACAAATTGGGTTTTATAGTTCTCTTTAGGAGCTTTTCATGTTTTATAGAAACACATTTTCAGGCCAGTATCACTAAACAGTTTAAAAGGTTAACTGTGTATGTGCCATGCATGTCTGCTCAGAAAGTTTGCCCAATCTTGAAGCATCAAGGATATCAGTAGCTCTGGATCAATTTTCTCAAGTTTTCCTCAGTATTTGAATGAGGTCATGGAGGAGAACAGGTGCTTGCGTAGTTGAGTTTTCTGTCCACCAGGGTGAGCTAGTTGCCCTAAAAATGCAAAGCCCTTCTTAGCATTGATGTAAATTCTCCCTTGTTCTGCTTTGATGAATTGCAGCTTGTTCTCGGTCTGGCTTTCTGTGTCAGCAGGGCTCTGAGTGAGTTCTCTCTGCCTGACGTTGGCAGATGAAGCCAGTGCGTGCTTTTACCCAGTGCAGCGCCTGCCCCTTCATCTGCCCTGTGACTTACAGCCAGGCCAGTATGGCACCAACGGTTGTAGTCTGCTAAACCATTATGGTGATTAATTCCAAAAGTCACCTTTAAAATAGCAAGGGCATGGGGGTCTAAGGTAGGAGAACTCGAACAGAAAGCACCTCTTCTGATACGCCAAGTGTGAGGTTAAGTATGGGATACAAGCTCGATGTAAGTGTGGGGCTCGAGCTAGCTTTGTCATCTTGCCACTTTGGATTGTTGTGGAATTCCTGTGCCCATTTCAAGGCTGTCCTGGGGATTGACTGAGACAGTGTGTTAAGCCCTTCTTATAGTGTAAGTGTTAGAAATTATTGCAGATAAAAGTGGATAGTAGGAAAGCCAAGAATTAGGTGGCTTTTCCATGAAGCTACAATTTTGGTACACAGTTGCAAAGCTTTTGGGGAAGTTCTTTGTTAATGAGACGCCTCTCTTCTATTGTTTTTGGATGTTGTTGTTGTTGATGAAGGAAGTGTGTAAGGGTTCTTGGTGGAGTGGTTGAGTTATCTGCATGCCCCATCTCTGGCAGGCAGTGGAGATGTTTGAGTAACGGAGTTGCCATTACCTCGCGGGGACCTGGCTTGGGTTCCCCGCTCACAGCCCCAGCCTGCCTCAGCCCTGGCCCTTGTCGTCTTGCAGAGTGAGCCATCGAGGGCGGGGAGTGCACCTGTGCGCTCGCTTACTCTCTAGCTCCCAGTCTCTCTCTACCTCGTGTAAACACATACAGATTAGAAGAAAATACTTGGTTTACCCAGCATTCAGATACATGGAAGTATGTGGAACCAGGATAAAATGTCAGAAAAAACCAAATACACCAAGAAAGAAGCTTTGGAAGTACATCACTCACCCAGTGCTCATTGCTCTGTGTTTGAAATTCCTCCTTTTCCTTTGCTGCTTGCTCCCTGGCCTTCCTTCCGCGTCTGCCACGGGACTGAGCTGCTGTCACTTTACTTCGCCCTCCTCAGAGGTTTCCACACAGAGCTCACAGCCTGAGGGAGGGGCTCCCTTCTAACGCCTCCTCCTTAGATGGACCTGCGTTGTTTTGAGTTCCAGGTAAGCCCTGAGAGGTTAACTGCTACCGTCTTTGCCTCGGCTGTGGTTCTCATCATTTTCTGAGACTTTATTACCTGCAGCTTCGTAATGCTGCATGTCTTCCCCGGGGGCAGCGTCGTACATGGCACCACCCTGTGCGCTGCTCCCTGGAGCACTGGTTTCCGGCGGATGCCCTTCCCGCAGTTCCCAGGTTGTCTTTCTGTGGTCACTGTCAGCCCGCGACGCTTGGCGTGTTATCGCTCATTAGGAAACCACGGAATATTTATAGTCGACGTGCCTCCTGGCAGGGCTGTCCTGCTGGGCACCAGTGCACCCTTCGGTGTGCCTCCAGAGACGTGGCGGTGGCACCGTCTGAAAGCGGCAGCATGGCAAGGCTGTCTGTTCAGACTGAACGTTTGAGGATGGCACGTTTTCTTCTGCCACGCTTGATTGGCTTCCAGTAGGTGTGTGTTGTTGTGGACAGTTTTGCACGACTCTGCGGGAAGCTGGCTGTGGCTGACTTGGGAGGAGGATTTAGAGATGAAAAGAAGGTTTTAAAAGAGCAAGGTTAGGAAAAGCTGGTAAGGAAACGTGACCGCCTGACCAGCAGAGTCTTGCAAACATTTTGGCGGGCTTCTCAATGTTGGGAGGTGGTCCTTGGGCCTATGGCTGGGGCACCACGTCTTTCCCCAAATGGATGGAGTTCTCAGCTGGCTTTTGTTTCACTGTCGGTTATTTTTAGGAGTATAATTAACCAAAATGTTGTGGACCATATAGCAGAGCTGCTTTGTAGTGTAACTGCGTTACACAGATGCTTGACGAGTGCTGCTGGGGGTGGCATTGGTGCCAGTGTTGTTGGCGTGGCATCTGCAGGGACGCCCGCTGCTGCTCAGACAGACCTGATTGTGTGTGAGCCTGCCCGTTTCTTCTGCGGGTGCTGCGACTTACAGCTCTGCTCAGAAGGCCTCGGGGACGCGCACTCTCCGTTTCTCCAGCGATGCTGTTGTCGTTGTTTGTGTCATTGCTGTGGATCTGCTGCAGTTTAAATGTACTTGTTTACCATTGAACAAAGTAGGCCAAAATGGAACGTGATGCTTTTTTTTTTTTTTTTTTTTGATTTTTAAGATTTTTTTTGGAAGGCAGACCTACAGAGAGGAGGAGAGACAGAGAGGAAGGTTCTCTGTCCGCTGATTCACTCCCCAGTGGCTGCGACGGTCGAAGCTGAGCTGATCCGAAGCCAGGAACCTGGACCCTCGTGTGGGTCTCCCATGTGGGCACAGAACCCAAGACCTGCCTTCCCTGGCTGCGAGCAGGGAGCTGGATTGGAAGTAGGGCCACTGGGATTCCGGCGCAAACAAGGCGAGGATCTTAGCCACTAGGCTACTGTGCCGGGCCCAACATGATCTTTTTTTTTTTTTTTTTTTCAAGATTTGTGTATTTTTTATTGCCAAGTCACATATATAGAGAGGAGGAGAGATGAAAAGGCAGGTCTTCTGTCCATTGATTCACTCACTCCCCAAGTGGCTGCAACGGCTGAAACCAAGCTGATCCAAAGCCTGGAGCCAGGAGTTTCTTCCAGGTCTTGCATGCTGTTACAGGGTCCCAGGGCTTTGGGCCGTCCTTGCCTGCTTTCCCAGGCTACAAGCAGGGAGCTGGATGGGAAATGGGGTCACCAGGATTAGAACCAGCACTCATACAGGATCCCGGTGCATCTTAAGGTGGGGACTTGAGCTGCTAGGCCACCACAGCAGACCCGTGATGATGTTTTAAAGAAAGACCGTGCTCCCCTGGTGTCCAGGGGCTCAGAGGGGTACGTTCCAGTAGGCTCTGATCATGTGCCACGGGCATTTATAGTAGGCGGGAAGGCTCAGATCTGGGTGATGTAACACTGGAGCCCACGGTGCCCAGAGCAGTCTTGCAGATCGTTAAACATGTACAGGGGTGGTTGCTTGAGAGTGGCGGCATGAGAGGGAAGAGCTGCTGTGTTGTTAGATGGTCCTGGGCATGCTCGCTGTGTGATTCAGAGTTATGTGGAAGCAGAGAGATCTTTATTAGTCAACCAGGATATATAAGGCTTTTCTCTGGCGAGATAATATCATCACGAACACCTGGCACGTTCCTATTAGCCAAATTAATGAACGTCTCGGAAACGACGCTTAAGGGAGTACTGCCTCACGTCTTGCTAAATACAGGGGTCTTAAAATCCTTTGGCAGGTATACTTTCTTTGTGCAGTGGGTTCCTTCGCGCCGATTGTGTAAATCGAATCACTTGAAGTGTGCTGAGGACTTGTGCTCCAGCGAAGGCATCTTCAGACGAGCCCTTAATGAGGCAGTCAACACTCAGCTTCCCTTATTTCATTTGTAATGCTAGACTTTAAAGAATGCTTCCCCTGAGATCTGCGGCAGTATTTTTTTTAAAAGCTACTTATTTACTTACCTTACCAGCCAGCAAATGAAATACATTCTTATTATCTTTTTTTTTTTTTTTATATGGGCAATGCTTGAATAAATGCATTTCTTTTTTTAACGTTGTTCTGCTAGAATGGTTGAAAAAAATATATATAAATGCATTCCAAAACCCATTTTTTTCCACTAAGTGTATTTTAATGGGTGAAAGGGATATTACTCCTAGCAAAGTAAATGTGTTTAAGATTTTTTTTCCCCCTGTAAGCCTTAAAAAAAAAAAAAAAAAAAGAAGCCATGTCAAGTGCTGAGACTTATAAGACGGACAGAAGAGGATTTAGAAAATTCAATGTGGAAGGGCCCACCTTTAGTTCAGGTTCATATTCTCTTTCTCTGGCTTTTTTGATGAGGGAAAAAAAGAAGGCAGCCTTTTGTTGAGCACAGAGAGGGACTGGGCACTCTGAAGAGGAGGGTCTGGGAGCACTAGAAAGGCAGGCTGGGGGGTTTGGTCTCTGGAAAGCCGGCCGTGACAGCAGGTGTCTTTAATAGGACTTCTCCCCTTCTGTGACTAAGAGGACTGCTTGAGTCAGAGCTGACCCCTTCCTGGTGACTGAGTCCCGGGGACGGGAAGTGAGAAGTCCTCTGCACCCTTGCTGGATCAAGCTTTTAGAAACACGGTGTTTCCTGTCTTCTCTCTCTCTCTCTCTCTCGCTCAGTGGTTTGCAAATACTGAAAACCAAAGCAGCTTTCCAGGACACCCACAGGTGGATGCTGGGTGACAGGCTGCTGGTGCTCGGCCAGCCCCGAGTCATTTTTACTCTGGCTAGTAATGCCCAAGAGAAGCTTGTGTCTTAAGCCCTGTCTTTCAGGGTTTCTGTGTTAACAGCAGTTCAGCCAGTCTATACCTAAATCTAACAGTTCTGATATAGAGGAAAAAAAAAAAAGTCTTGAAAGCGATTTTGACATGGCCTTGGCTCAAAGCGCCAAAAATGGAAGCAGCCTGCTTCTCTTCGCTAGGTTGAACAACTTTGTAAGTGAATTTGAAAGTGATTATCTGATAGGGGATGAAACAGAAGTTAAGGGTTACTTTGCAGAAGGAGGTGGCTGACATTTTGCCTTAGACGCAGCAATTTATGTAGATGCTTAGGCTTTGAAAAATGCTCTAAGACAAGCTGCAGGGCCCAGTGCGATGGCGCAGAGGCTAAATCCTCTCTGTGCATGCTCCAGGATCCCAGTTGGGTGCCAGGTGGCGTTTCAGTTGCCCCACTTCCCATCCCACTGCCTGCTTGTGGCTGGGGAAAGCAGTTGAGGATGGCCACAGGACAGACCCAGAAGACGCTCCTGCTTCCTGGCTTCGGATCGGCTCAGCTCTGGCTGTTGTGGCCACTTGGGGAGTGAACCAGTGGACGGAAGATCTTTTCTCTGTCTCTCTGTAAATATACCTTTCCAATGAAAAATAAATCTTTAGAAAAGCAAAAAAGACAAGCAGTAGACCCTGTTAATGATGGCCAGATACCGAGCACATCTGCGTGTTTAGCTCGTATGATTCCTGTAAATCTTGCTCCAAGACAAGAGGTATTCTATTTCGTATGAACAGCACTAACAGCGTTTCTGTTTCCTTAATGCAAGAAGATGCATGATGCAATAGGAAAGCCTGTTGCATGACCTGTTGTCCTGGGCTCGCTTGCCTTCCTGTAGACAGCGTTTCATTTATACGTAACGTTTATCGTTTCAGATTTTCGTTTTGGTCCGCAGAGCCAACATTTTAATACGTAAAAAGAAATCACTTTTCTTTTAACAAGAAGTACTTAATAATAAAAATGAGGAAAATGCTGTATTCCCAGCAGTGACAAAACTGAATAAATAGAAGTGCTTATACAAGACAAGCAACAGAGCTGTTTAACAAAGTTTTCAACTCGGCATGGTGGGGAGAAATGGACTATTGGACAGTTTGTGCTGACATAATTAACTGTTCTTCTGCAGTAAACTGGAATCTTGAAAAAAAAAAAAACCCTTCCAGATAGATTAAAAGTTTGAATGTAAAAAGTGAAACAAATCTCTCTTTTTAAAAAGATTTATTTATTTTTGTTGCAAAGTCAGAGATATACAGAGAGGAAGAGAGACAGAGAGGAAGATCTTCCATCCAATGATTCACTCCCCAAGTGAGCGCAAAGGTCAGTGCTGTGCCACTCTATAGCAAGGAGCCAGAAACCTCCTCCAGGTCTCCCACGTGGGTGCAGGGTCCCAAGGCTTTGGCCATCCTCGACTGCCTTCCCAGGCCACAGGCAGGGAGCTGGATGGGAAGTGGAGCTTCCGGAATTAGAACCAGCATCCATATGGGATCCTGGCTCGTTCAAGGTGAGGACTTTAGCCACTAGGCTACTGCACTGGGCCCAGTGAAACAAATCTTAAAGGGGCTTCATTTATAATCTAGAAGTCAGGAGATCTCATCCTAGGCTGTGAAAAACAAGTCTGTTCTTAAAAATGAATGTATTTGGCTACATAAGAATATTTCAGGGACTGATGTATAGCACTGACTGGATTGAGTCCCAGTAGCTCCAGTTCTGCTCCAGCTCTCTGCAACTGGCCTGGGAAAAGCAGCGGAAGATGGCCAAGTAGTGGACCCCCGCTGTCTGCGTGGGAAACTAGAAGAAGCATCTGGCTTCTGCTGCCTGTCCCAGCCCTGGCCATTGTAGCCATCTGGGGCGTGAGCCAGCAAGTGGAAAATCTCTCTCCTTCCTTCTCTGTGACTCTGACTTTCAAATAAATAAATAAACCCTTTAAAAGGTAAGTAAATATTTCAGTGGCAAAAAGTACACTATAAAGAAAAAGAGAGGCACAGTAGATTTGGAGAGATGAGATGATTATAGAGTTTCTGTCTGTCATATACAAAGAGTGCTTTAAAATTTGAGACAAGCCATACCATAGACAGAATTGGGCAAAATACATTCAGTTAGGTAAAGGTCAGGAGGGCAAATATGGATTGCAGGTGGCTAGCACACCTGTGAGGCAGTGTGTGGCGTTGTGCGGTTAGAGAACTTACTTGCTGGAATAACGCTAGACCAGCATCGGAGTTTTATCTTGCTGGCTCCCTAACGACCTACTGCCAGCTTGACACACACTGTCATCTCTGCATTGCAGTGAGCCAGGAGTTGGGTGTGACTTAGCTGGCTTCTCTGCTCAGGTTCTTGGAAGACTGTAGCTATACATATCCCTTAAAATTTTTTTTTTTAATTAAAAAACAATATTGAGTTTCTGTTCATTTCTGGCAATCCTCTTACAGGCTTATATGCTTATTGCCACTTCCATTCCTGCACCTGCAGGGTGAGGCCACCTTGTTACTGGGCGTCCCGATGAGCAGTTCCCTGCTGCATAGATTTCTCCGAGCCCCTCGAACGCCTTGACAACCATATTTCTTCAAAAGTGGCTGGCAAGCGCTTCACTGCAGGTTGCAAATAATAGGGCAGATCATGGGTGTGATGGTTCCTTCTTTTTCTTCGCCATGATTCTGCTTGGTCAGAAGCAGGTCGCAGGCCCCAGCCTCATACAGTGAGTTGACCCCATGGGAGTTATCTTAGAATTCTGCCCACCACAGTCACTTTGTATCTGATACTCTAGAAACAATTGGAGGGAAAGCTGATAACATTTATAACCAGCCTGTGCAGGAGCTGTATGTAGGAAGAAATTCTCTTAGAAAAATAAATATTTTCTTTGAGACAGACAGACAGCGAAAGAGAGATCTCCCATTTGATATTTCGTTCCCCAAATGCCTTCAACCGCAGGAGCAGTACCAGGGCAAAACTAAGAGCCAGGAATCCCAGCTAGGTTTGCTGCACAGGTGGCAGGAAAGCAGGTACCTGGGTGGACAGCTGTTGCCTCCAGGGTGTACATGAACAGGAAGCCGAAATGGGGAGCTGGGACTCCAGGCCAAGCAGCTGGTACGGGCTGGTGGGTGTCCCGACTGCTGTGCCAAACGCCTGCCCTCCTGGGAAACTTCTGACTGAAACTACCAGGGCAGAGGGTATTGCAGTCCTGCGAGTACCTTTTTTTTTTTTTTTTTGAGCCAGCACATCTACTTTAGAGAATCTATTTTGGAGCTAAGCCTGCACGTGCAAGGACCTGTGGCTAGGACGTGTACTGTAGCATTAGCAGCAGTGGCGTAAGATCAGTGCGCTTCAGTAGGGGGAGTAGTTGCTTCAAGCATGTACATCATGAACTGTCATCCGCCTCTGCAAAAATCAACCATGTACCCACTCACTCGGAGGGAGATGCTAGAGATTTGATGAGTGGGCTATTAGATGGGAGGAAATTATCCAGTTCTGGGGAGAGGAAGCTGCCGGCTCCCTAGTGTATGTGTGTGCTGCGTGTGATTAGATGGCGGCAGCTGGAGTGGTGTATGCTAAAGTGTTTACATGAGCAAAGCTGTTGAAGATGAAGGTGGAGAGAAGGTACCAAAAAAAATCTTTTGAAACATCTTTTTCCCACAAATCTAGTGTGTATAATATGTTGTAAAATTTTACTTCAGTGAGCACAAGAATATTAAAAAGTAAATACTAAGCATCAGCATTGATGAACATATAAAAATGTTCTTCTTTACATAGAAATTTCAAACCAGATAATGGCTATTTCCATGTTACTTTATGTAGCTTATGCATGTTCTCTGTTGTGAGATTATCTTAAAGTTAATAACTCCTGTTTTGATGTCATAAATACAGAATAATATGCCAAAAAGTAAGCACCAGAAATAAGGAGTAGAGACTGTTTAGAAAATTACATGTGTGTAGATGCATAACGCTTAATATAACTAGGAGTGTCTACTTTGTACTTGTATGTCCCGAGGTGGGTAGAAGCAACTTACATTTCAGTAGCTTTGATTTCAGCTTCTGTCTTCAACATTCTGATTTTTGTCAGGTGTTCTACATTGAAAGTTTCACAGAATGAATGAAACATGTAATTTTTAACAGTGATTTAATTGAGAGGGAGGCATGCACACGTGGGCTTTAGAGTAAGGTGGGGGACGTCAGTGTGTCAGTTCTTAGTTATTTATTTTTTTCTCCTCTGTGTGCAAGGATGGGCCTGTGTCAGTATCTGGGGATGGGGGGACAGTCATTTGATGACGTCTTAGAGAGCCTGATGATGAAACACTTCATTTTTCTTTTAGTGTCTTTCTCTGAAGAAGAGAAGTACCAGCTGCGTAAGTTTGTCAATAAGTCTTACCTGCTGGATAAGAGCGCCGAGCGCCAAGTGTACTATAGTTTGATCGACATCCTCCTGGCATACTGCTATGAGACCCGTGTCACGGAAGGGGAGAAGAACGTGAGTGCATTTGTGTCTGTGCGTGTCCCCAGAGCTCCCTGTGCTGGGTCAACTGCGTCGGGTGAAGCTGGCAGTTGTCAGGGTTGATAGTTGAGGGGCCACATCAGGCAGAGGGGCACGTGGCTGGTGGCAGGCACCAACATGCAGGTATAATGCTGGTGTGGCCTGTCTGTATGCTGGGCATTCATCTTGGCGGGACAGCAGAAAAGCAAGCCTAAGGCAGGAAACTGAGTGGAGAGAGAATGTGGTCCTCACTACCTTCCGGTTCAGGCTAAGACCTGAGACCTGGGGTGGCCGCGACAGCATCTGAGCTACCAGAGCCGTCTTCATTCCATCTCTAAGCCTCCCGCGAGCAGATACATGCAGAGCATTCTTCAAATAACGCATCTTAGCTTTCGTCTGTGTCTCTCGAGCCATGAGCCATGTAGTATATGTACTTCTGAAAAACTGTACATAAGTTGCATTTTCTTTTTATTTATTTATTTATCTTTATAATCTTACATAGTTGATTAGTGTACAAAGGGTCAGGGGCTACCAGACAGAGGGTAAGACCATTGTTTCCTCATTATTGCTATTAATATTATTTTTCTGTATCTGGGGTAAAGAGAGAAACATAGGGAAAAGCCCCACCCAGCCTCCCACCTATCCCAGGTCCCCAGTGTGGGGCATGCTCCGAGGGGCCTGCTCAAGCAATTTTGAATGTTCATCTATTCTGAATTGCTACCAATCTTGCCATTCCAAGCATGATAAAATCTGATTCAGAATCCATTGACTGACATAGTCTCTTCATGGTTGGGGTTCTGAGATCAACAGTTCAGTTGGATGTGTCCCCAAAGAAACTTGGTCTGAGGTGATCCCAGACCTGGTTCTTGTGTGTGCTTGTCGGTACAGGGTCTGGCACAGTCAGTCGCCCCAATAAAAGCTTATGCACATGCTGGTCGTTGCGGTTGCTGGGTCAGTTCTGTTTCCAGCCCTGTCTTCTGCATGAACCAGTGGCTGTTGCAGTCCAGCCTGACCCTACCTACTTCCTACTCGGCTCTCCCGCAGACCAGTGGGAGCTGCAGCCTAGTTGGGGCGACTCCCCATAACCCCCACTAGGCTTGCCCCCTAGCCTGGTTCCCATGCTTGCCAGTATGTACTGCAGACTGTTCAGTCTGTCCCACATCCCATTTAGTTCTCATACACGTCAGTGGGCATAGCTCTTTTGTCACAGTTTAACCTAACCAGCTCCACTATCCAGCACACACGCACACACACATACATGCTGGCGGATGCTGTTCTGTCTAGCCACCCCTGTCCCTGTCCTGGTTTTCATGCTCTCCAGTGGAAGTGATAATCCAAGAGGGAGGTGCCCACTATTTCCCTCATAGGCCACTCTCTCTCCCTGATTATGCATTCTCCAGGTGATTCTGAAGTTGAACTCAACAGATTTAGCCACCAGTACCAGCCTCTGCCAGCTGATGCTGTGGCTAAGCCCAACCAATCTTCACCCACTCTAATTTTTGCTTGCACCAGTTGGAACAGTCAGCCCAGCCTGGCTTTTCCCTGATCTAGCTCACATAGCCCACAGGTGTTGTTGCCCTGCCTGGTCTGGTCTGTCCCCATCCCAACCCGTGCTCTCCAGTGGGAGTGATTGTCCAGCAGGGGAGCCGACATTCCCCCTGCTGGCTTTTCCCCCCTCCCTCCCTGATTCTCACATGTGCTGGTTGGGCACTGAGGCCATATGTGGTACGGGTCACCTCACCTTGGCATTCCATAATGTGCACTGGTTTTTGTCGCGACCGAACCTGGCCCGACCCACACTCTATTCTGGTGCTCGGATTTGCCGGTGGGTGGTGTGAACTGGTTCAGCCTGGTCTGCCCCGACCTATGCCAAATGTATGCTGGTGCGTATCTTTCTTTGGCCTAATCTGGATTGCTCCCTACCATGGTTCTTGGGCTCGTGTGCAGGGACTGTGTCCTGACAGAAGATTTTCCCAAGCTCCTACATCAGAACTTCTCCCTATGCCAGATTTTGCGCATACCAGTGGGTCCATGGGCCAGCCCTAGTTAGTCCACCTCCTGTCCCAGTAGAAACAGTGGTCTTTCCTTGCTGGCCTTCAGTCCATTTCGGTTCTTACTCTTGGATGTTTTAGCCCAGCCAAGGCTCGACCATACCCAGACACTGCTCACACATGACTCACTAGAGGGCAGAGACCTAGCCTACTCTGTCCTGCATCTACCCAGGTTCTCCAGAGCACCAGATGGTGCTGGCGTCTAACCCGGCTAGGTGTACCCAGCCCCAGTCCACACTTGTGCCAAGGAAGATTGCAGCCATATCCAGAGCAGAACACAGCCCCCACTCAGGCCCCTGCACTCTGCTGTGGGAACCCCAACCCAGCAAGGGTGTACACTCACAGCTCCCAAATGAGCCTATTCCCAGCCCTCGAATACTATGCGTGCCAGTGGTTACTCTGACCCAGTTGGCTTAGCCCCTCACCTGTCTCAGCCTTTGCCTTTAATGCTGTGGCCTGGTATCCCTGGCTCATGCAGACCAGTCGGTGTAAGAGCCTAGTTTAGCATGACCTTGTCCCAGTCCTTCTTGATGCTTGTATGTGTGCGCTGGTCAGATGCTAATCGAGTACATGGACATATTTATTTACAAGTGCCTTTACTTCTAAAGTGATGGTACTCTTTCTTTCCCAAAACAAATAAAGGTTGAATCGGCATGGAATATCAGAAAACTGAGTCCAACACTGTGCTGGTTTGAGGTATGATTTTCAGTTGTATTTGTTGAGATTTTGTCATTCCCAGTCATTTTTCTGTTGTCATTTGGGCTAATTCAGGTAATTCTTCACTTTTTCATCAATGGAAGCTTTATTATACAACTTTTTTTTTTCCCCATTTTTCCTTTTTAACTGTGGTAACTGACCCAGGTGGCTGTTGGGGAAGCTGGAAGAGGGAAATGTACTTTAGAGCTGAAGGGAATGTGGCTTGCGGGGGCGCCTGGGACGGGCAGTTAGAGGTGTGTTTTAAGCTGGCAAATGCTGGGGTTTGCAAGCTCAAAGCTGAGGAGAACCCAGGGGTCCCTGCTGAGTGGTGGTACTCGCCCATTTCTTCTCAGAAAGTCTGAGGTGAGCACTCCTTCAGATGAGGAAACTTACACGGCTTAAAGAACTTGATAGTAGGTTTGATGGCTAGCGTAGTTACTTCTGGTTCCTCCCATGGCCCCCCCCCCCCCCATGGGCGGCAGGGACCCCAGCACGTGGGCCGTTTTCAGTGCTTCTCCAGAGCCATTGCCAGGGGGCTGAACCGGAAGTAGTCCTGAACCGTAACTCCGGTTTGGGATGCTGGCCTCACAAGCTGCGGCCTAGCTTGCCGTGTCATGATTCCCCAAAGTAGCTTTTTAAAAATGTCAGTCTAAGCCATTCAAAATTGTATCACCAAAGACAACCACAGCCAGTGTTTTCCGAGTGGTAACATTCCAGGTGACTTCATCGCATCACCGGCAAATAGATCTTGAGACAGACAGCAACTGAAATAATTACTTTATCAGAGAATCTCACCACTCCAAAGATGGCCCAGGATTCCACAGCTGGACCAGCAGCTGCAGCAAGAGCATATCAGAAAGCTAGGAGTTCGGTCCTTCCCTGGGCCCTCTGAGTTCACGCCAGTCTGTGACATGCTTTGCAGGCAATTTTGCACCCGTAAAGGTGCTACCCTCTAAGCTGTATCGGGGTCCCTTGTGTTGCCAGAGTCGGCTTAGCATAGGAGAGTCAGCTTTGTTCATAATAACACTACCACCATTAAACTATTGGAGGTATATAGAAGGTGTAGTTCACTTCTAGGTTATTTGTGAAAATTCACTTTTTTTTTTTTTAACAATTTATTTGGAAATTCTCAGTGTTTTGGGGCTAATTTATAATTGCTATATTTATTTATAGCTTTGATAAACTTATGAGTGTTTTTTTATAACAACTTTTTGAAGTTCATAATTATTTTTAGACATAAAATATTCTTTGTCAAATATTCAGTATTTTTAATCAGATCTCTTATGGTGTTAAGAAAATTAACATATACATGGAAATTAACTTGCTCCCTTCGTTCTAATTTTGTATTTTCGACTTTACATATGGGTTACAGTTTTCATATTTTGCTTATCAAAACCCAATGGGAATAAAGTTGATTTTTCAGAAAATCATTGTTGTCTGGTGTCGAGTAAGTGACTGATATCAGTTTGATACCATTTAAGATAATATACCCCCTCCTCGCTACTAATCAGTAAAGCAGGACTCTCTACCTCCCCAACCCACCTGCTTTGCTAATTGAAAGCCAGTTAATCAGTCAGTTAGCATTGGATTACTCATACCTAGATGCCCTCCCTGCAGTAAAAAGGGAAGCGCGATGGGAGGCTGAGCAGTCTGTGCCCTTGATGCAGCCACTGCTCTTGGAGTTGAAAACAGCCGGAGCAGCTCTGGGTGTCCTTCCGATACGTCTGCGCTTTGTCAGTGCCGTGTGCTGCAGAGGCAGAGTCTTATTTAGAACTCTTCAAGACTCTTCTGAAGTTTCCTGCCACATCTGTGATTCCTTTCTTTTAAGATCTATTTATTTTTATTGGAAAGTCAGATATACAAAGAGGAGGAGAGACAGAGAGGAAGATCTTCTGTCCACTGATTGACTCCTCCAGCGGCCGCAATGGCTGAAGCTGAGCTGATCTGAAGCCAGGAGCCAGGAGCTTCCTCTGGGTCCCTACACAGGTGCAGGGTTCCAAGACTCTGGGCCGTCCTCGACTGCTTTCCCAGGCCACAGGCAGGGAGCTAGGTGGGAGCAGGGCCGCCAGGAGACTAACCGGAGCCCGTATGGGATCTCACCGTGTGCAAGGCAAGGATTTTAGCTGCTAGGCTATCACGCCGGACCCACTACATTTGTGATTTTTAAGGGACATTTGTGCTATGTTGGTACTCCATGAGAAATCACAAAGGTGATGCTGAAATATAAAGAGCTTGACTTCATGGTTTTTATATTTCTCTTCTACTTGGCTTTATGATGTTTAAAATTTATAGTGTTTCCTTGAGGATTGTGTCTTGTTTCACTGTGGGCTTTTGTAGTTGTAACAGTTGATGGCAGTGACTACTTGTTGAAATTGCGCTTGCAGACCTGGACTAACGTTCACGAAGCCGTGGTGTCTTTTGGAAGAAGAGTTCTGTGCTACCCACTGTTTCGCCATTTCAAGCTGGTGTTGAAGGCCTGCAGTGACACCATAAAGATACTTCAGCTGGGTAAGGTGTTGTGCTTGCAAATCTAGGAGTGAGAACTTTACAGTCTGTAACGCAAGCTATCTGACTGAGCTGTTCTCTCCGCCCCTGGCGTAATGAAGCAGTCATTCTCTACATAGACGTGCCGTCACACTGAGCTGTGATACTGTGCTGTGGGAGTGGAGGGTGAATGCGGAAGGGGTGCGCAGTACTTCAAACCACTTTATTTTCTAGTAGGTTATACCACCCAGGATTTCCCGGTTGCTTCTGGTTTTCTGGCGCTGTGGTAGGGCTGCGGGTATGACAATCAGGAGGACAGGTCAGCTCTCTGCCCAATGAGATTCACTGTTTTATCAGAGACACATGACACATAAGTGAGCGATTCGCCGTGCTGGGGAAGCACAGGGACCCTTTAGGACAAGCGACCCAGACTTGGGGTGTCACAAAGGAGTTTGCACTGAAGAGCTTGGCCACTCTGAGGAGTTTTGACTGTTAGTAAATTCATTCTGAGAAGACAGACATTTGCTGGGTTAAAGCTTGTTGATGAGTCCAGGCTCTGAAGCAGATTCGTGAGTGGCCGTAACAGCCTCCATAGGAGTTTGTACTTTTTTAAAAAAAAAAAAGATTTATTTATTTATTGGAAAGTCAGATATACAGAGAGGAGGAGAGACAGAGAGGAAGATCTTCCGTCTGATGATTCACTCCCCAAGTGAGCGCAACGGTCGATGCTATGCTGATCCAAAGCCAGGATCCAGGAACTTCTTCCGGGTCTCCCACGCAGGTGAAGCATCCCAAAGCTTTGGGCCGTCCTCGACTGCTTTCCCAGGCCACAAGCAGGGAGCTGGGTGGGAAGTGGAGCTGTTGGGATATGAACCGGTGTCCATATGGGATCCTGGCGCGTTCAAGGCGAGGACTTTAGCCGCTAGACCATGCCGCCGGGCCCAGGAGTTTGTACTTTTCAGGATAATAATTTGGAGGGCGAGTGGAGTGCAGCATCCAGTTGTATGTGTCCGTTCAGGCACATTTACTTAGAAGTCACTCCTGGCACTTTCAGGCTTTTTCTTGTATGCTCTTGGGGATCTCATCATTCCTTGGCCTCAGAGGAAAGGGTTTCTGGGAGTTGAGTTTTCAAACCTCGGGGCAAGAAGGGGAGGGAAGTTGGCTTCATGGGCTTACGGGACAGTCGTGTGTGCTGTGTGCACCTGCCTCGCTTTTTCTTTGCCTTCTGCGTAATCGGTTAGAGTTGTTTGAAGTCAGTGAAGTAGATTCCTTTCAAGTAGACAATAATTATAAAAATGAATCATCGTTCAAATGAAAGATAGCTTTTTATTCTTCCATTTGGTTTAGACTAGCTGTATTTTATTTGGAAAGATTGATGATTTGATAACGGAGCTACATTGAGAAATCTATCTTCTTTAACTTAACAGTAGGAAACAAACTGCTGTGTTTTTTCGGAAGTTATTTCTTCTTCAATCCAAGATATTTTTTGAATTGCTACAATTACCCTGGAAAAATCAATCTCCTGTAAATGAGCGGCTGTTGAGCTTGGGTTGTGTATCACAATTAATTTCTTTTGTAAGTCATGCTACATTTCTTGGGCGTTTGGACAGTGAGCACGCAGTTGGTGATTCCCCTGGCCTGCTGTATCGTGGTTTCCAGATGGAACCACCATGTCCGTGTTTGAACACATGCTCGCACGTCACACTCTCACAGTCTTCCTCACACATTTGAACTACTGCCTGTTACTGTTGATTCTGTGAAGGAATCTAGCCCTCCGGATTGGATTTTTATTTGAAAAGTAATCAGTTCTAAGATTACATAGCCCAAAATAAACACGTTTGCCTTGACTTAACACTGTATTCTGTTACTCAAAACAATTTTAGTAGGTCAGAATTGAAATTGAGACTTAGCATCTCATCATTATCACTGTGACAAGAAATAGTCTTATCAGCTGTGTTGTGGTAGCAACAGAAGACTTGAAGTAACACATTGGAGGCCTGTCTGCTAAAAATGTGTCTGAACCCTCCCTAAACCATACACAGTGTGTTCTGTGAGTCATGTGGACTGGAACAGAATGCTGGATTGGCTGGGATGCCTGCCGTCAGTACTGGGGTGACAAGTACTGAGTGGCTCAGTGACCTGCCTCTGCCCAGGTAGGCAGCCCGTGCTCTGGACCCCCCTGATCTAAGAGAGAGCTCCGGTTTGGCATAAGAATGAGTTTGTGCCTACTTACCATTCAAAATGCAATTGACATTCACACATTTTAAGAATAAAGGTCAGTGTAGTCCTCCCACAGTCAGTGGAAAGTAACAAGTAACCCATTTCTACCGAAGAAAATGCTGTTGTGAAACCCAGGGAGCTTCCAGGACCAGGAGCGCTACAGAGTCCACAGAATGCTTCATGTTGATTGGCGGAGATTGGGGTTTGCAGAACACGCCCCCTGGCTTCATGGAAGCCTGAACAAGGATTTTTTCCAAGTTCCTGGGCTCTCCAGGGTTTTGCATTCTCCCTCCCACTTGTCTCCTCCAGAAAAGCTCTTTGCTCTTGCTGTGTGTGTAACTCAGATTCCCCAACGGGCAGGAGGCCCTGCTTTGCTTCTGTAAGTACTGTGTCAGTGCGTCCCGAAGGCCCCGCACGTGGAGTTGTTCTTCCTGGCTGGGTCCTCTTGGGGCCGTGACGACTCTTTTTCCCTCTGTTCCTGTCTCGTCAGCAACTTCCAGCATCTCCTTGTACCACACTGCTGGGGGGAATGGGTAGAATCCTTCAGGGAAGCATTGCTTACTTGCTGTGAGCCAATTGAAGATAAAACTAAAAAGCAGCTTCCCTAGTACCTCCTCAGAAGTTTTACTATATTTAAAAATGACAAGTCTAACAGTTTCATCCTTGACCATGCATTATTTATGCACTTCACTGAGTGCACTGATACCTACATCTTACTCTTGTCAGTAAGGAATTCCTCACACTGTTTCATCGGGAGGGCTGAACATGACAGGGCAGGGGAAGGCAGCTTAAATTTGTTTCTAACAAGTGTGCCCTTTGAGCTCATTTTCTGGGCTCTATTTCTCCTTGTGTGGAATCTATATCATGGCGTATAGTTCATATGTCTCCACTGATATACACCGTTTGTAACTTTTTCTTACCACTTCCGCTGCCTTTGACCACAAGAGAAGTGTTGATTCCAGCACTCAGTGTCCACACTGAGCTTTGTTACAGCGACTTTCCTTCTCTTCCCTGGTATGCAGCTGCCTCGGGTTAGGGAACAACAGGGAGAGGAGTCCCCTGTGGCTGTTGCAGGAAGCAGCTTCACTTCCAGGGCAACCCTGCCATCCTCAGCTGCTTTTCCATCTTGTTTGAAGCCAAACACCAGTCCTTCTACCCTGTAATACGGCAGTTCCCAATGCAGTTAGGTTGCCCTCTTTGAAGGCCTGGGGTTGAGGAAAGCAGTGCTTGGATCCCTAGCTCTGGTGTCTGACTGTAGTTTCCTGCGGTTGCAGGCCTGGGGAGGCAGCAGTGGTGGCTTAGCTGATTGGATTCCTGCCACTGTGTCCAAGTCCTGGCTTGAGTTCCTGGCCTCCAGCTTCAGGCTGGCCCAGCCCTGGCCAGGTGGGTGTTTGGGGTAGTGAACCAGCAGGTGGGAGCTCCATCTCTTTGCCTGCCTATGCTATCTGTTGTCATTTGTCTCTTTTTGAAAAACTAAAGAAGTTAAAAGCTTTTCCTTTGGGTTAAGGTAACAGGAGAGCACCTCCTCCCTCACTCGTGGAGGGCAGTAGAAGACCCCACAGCACTTCACCAACTTGATGCTCAGAGTTTTTCCTGGACCTCTTTACCTGTAAGCTCCTGGAGGCTAATTGAGTACTGGGCTAATGGGTTACAAACTATTTTTAGTTTCTGTGTTTATAGATTCCACCTAGAGAGGTGGGCATCTCATTCTAAAAGAGAGTTGATCCCTGTTTTGTCGTTTGTGAGCCTGCCTGGCAGTGGGCCAGAAGGAATTCTGGGTTAATAAGCTCACAGTAGTCACAAGCCCGGCTGCCCTATGTTGCTCTCTGCATGGACAGCACTAGGGCTGGTTCTTTAGATACCCTATGTCATGTCACAGTCGTGAGAGTCAAGGATCATGGTCCATCTTTTTGCAGAAAGAAGATAGGCTCCAGGATGTCAGTAGCCTAGGCCACATGGCTCGTAGATGGAAAAGCCTGCATTTGTCTCTAGGTTTATGAGCTTGTGTGGATGAAATTACATGAGGACTGAGTTTTCGAAACAGCCCAGGCTTGGGGCTGAGACAGAGGGTAGGAAAAGGCTGAAACAAGGCTGGCCTCTTATGGGACAAACACATGATTGATGACATTGTCTTCTGTACTTTATCTGTGAAAAGATTTTTATTTTTCCTCCAATTCTGGGATGACAACCCAGATAATGTTATTATTTTAATTTTATTTTTGGTGGTGGCTACATAATTGAGAAGGATATAGAGATATGGGGACCATTGATTAGAGTAGAAAGGGTAAAGGAATAGGAGAAGGTGGGTGAGACTATTGTTTCCAGTTTTGTTTTTCTTCCTGTATCCGGAGGAAGAGGAGAGAGAAGGGGAGAAAGCATACCCAAGATCCCAGCTGCATCACAACCCAGGGGTGAGGAGTGGCCACCCGATTTCATCCCAGGGTCCCCAATGTGGAGCATGCTCCAAGGGTTCTACTCAAGTGGTTTCGATAGTTCTGAAATGCTGTTGATTCTGTTGCTGCAAGGATGAGGAAATCCTTCCAAGGTCCATTGGCTGACATAGTCCACCTTACAGTCTCCACTCACCCAGACACTTGCTGTCAAAGCTTGGCTGGGAGAGTTGTCCTAGTTGTTCTGCCCTCCATCCTCTGTCACGGTACCAGATGTCCTCTAGAGACCTCAGTGGCTGCCTTATCCCCCAGTGCCTCTGTGCATGTCATCCACTGCACTTCTTAGCCACTGAGGAGGCCCTGTTCTGACATGTGTACACCATGGTCAGACCACAGATCTCGTGATTCTCCCCATGGTTGGAGCTCTGAGTCAAGCAATCCATTTGGGGTTCCCCAAAGAATTCTCACCAGAGTTGAAACCCAGAACTGACTTCTGTATGTGCCAACTAATACAGGGTCTGGCTCAATCCATCAATCATATCACTCTTCATACACGCACTGGTGGTTACAGTCACCTGGTCAGTTCTATCTCCAGTCCCATTTCTTATGCAGACCAGTAAATGCTGTAGCCCAGCTTAACCCTGCCCACCACACACTCAGTCCTCACATACATCAGCAGGAACTGCTGCCCAGTCAAAGCAAGCCCTAGTAACTTCTACCAGGCACAACCCCAGCCGTGGTTCCTACACATGCCAGTATATGCAGCAGACTGGTCCGGTGTGTCCTGTTTTCCATTTTGCTTTTGTACACGGCAGTGGGTGTTACGGCCTAGCTCAGCCCAGCTGACCCCACTGTCCAGCCTACACTTACTCTGGTGGGTGCCATCGACTGTCCAGCCAGGTCCACCCCCAGCCTTGGTTCTCATGCTTACTGGTGGGAGCTGCAGCTGATCAGAGGGGTGCACACAGTTTCCCAACGGGGCCCACTCCCAGCCTCAGATGTTGAGCTTTGCAGGTACTTCTGTGATCTAGCCTGACAGGATTTGCCCCCATTCCCAGCACTTGCCAGCTGATGCTGCAGCAAAGCAAGACCACCAGCCTGCACTTGCTCTGGCTCATGCATGCACCAGTGGATATGGTTGCTTAGCCCAGCTTGCCTCTCCTCTCACATGCAGAACAGCAGGTGTTGTAGCCCCGCCCACTCTGGTCTGCTCCTCGTCCCAGTTCTCATATTCACCAGCAGGAGTAGTGGTCTAGCAGGGAAGCCCCTGCTGCTTCCCTACCAAGCTAATCCCTGCCAAGTGTTACATGTGCTGGTAGGTGCCTGCCTCGCCTCAGCATTTGCCAGCAGGTGTAGTTGCTTAGCTCAGCCTGAATTACCCACAGTCCCAGCCCTAATGTGAACTGGCAGTGTTGAGGCCCAACCCGGCCTGTCCTGTACCCTGTCCTGGTTCTCATATCTGCCAGTGGGAGGTAAGGACTGGCTCAGCCTGGCTTACCCCCAGACCTGAGTTCTATGTATACCGGTAGGTACCTGACTTGGTCTGGGCTGCTCCCAGCCCTGGTTCTTGCACTCACCTGCAGGAGCTGTGTCCTGACAGAGGAGTTCTCCGAGCTCCTCTATTAGGTTACCACCAAGTGGCAAATCTTGTACACACCAGCGGGTGCTTGGCCCAGCCTGATTTGGCCTACCTCGATTTGGCCCACTTCCTGTCCTGGCAGGAATATGAGCCCACACCCATTCTGGCTGTTACTGTTGGGCGTTACAGCCCAGCCACACCTAGTCTACCCCCAGACACAGCTGTCATGTGGTTCAGTGGGTGCTGAGACCTAGCCTAGCCCATCCTACACCCACTCTGGCTCTTGCACGTGCCAGTGGGTGCTGGAGTCTAGCCCAGTCTGGCACACCCCAAACCTAGTCCACATGCATGCTGAAGTATTCTGCGTTCATGTCCAGTCCAGTTCTCCACCTGCATTCTGGCTCTTGTGCTCAGCAGTGGGAACCACAGCCTATCCAGGGTGTCCCCTTAGCTCCCCTGCCAGACATGTTCCAGCCACAGATCTTGCACATGCCAGCAGTTGCTGTGACTCAGCCTGGCATGGCCTTTGTCATCAGATGCTGCAGCTTGGCCTGACCTGGGCCACCCCCAGTCCCAGCTGTCACTGATGAGTACCACAGTCTCGCCCTGCCCAGTCTGCTGCAATCCCTGGCTTTCATGCAAACTGGTAGAAATGGTAGTTTTGCCTGGCATGACCTACACTGCATCCTGGCTCCAGCACATACCAATGTGCTTCTGTTTGCCCTGACCCTGTCCAGCCTACCCCCTTACCCCACGAACCAACCCACACACTTGCTGACAAGTGGAGCAGCTGCTCCTGGCCTGAGCTACAGTAAGGTGTGAATCGCATGCTCACTACATCGAAGCAGTGGAGTTCCCCACCAGGTCTAGTCCCAGACTCAGATCTGACCTGTGCAGGTGGGTATTGGCACCTCACCCAGCACGGTCTGCCCCCCCAGTGTTTGCCTTTGTGTGTGCTGGTGGATATTGATTGCTTCCTGGCCTGCCCTATACTCTATTCTTGGGTGTGTTTGCGGGTTCTGCAGACTGGACCAGCCTGGCCTGTTCCCAAACCAGTACCCATGAGTGTTGTTGAATTCCATGGTCATGCCTGGCTCAGCCCGTCACTACCCCCCAGGTCTTGAGCAAACCATGGATATGCAGTTCCGCAGGGGTGAGTACACATATACCCCACAGAATCTGCCCCAGACCTGATTTTCTTGCGTGCTGGTTAGTGTCATGGCCCAGCTGAACCTTACCCATCCCCTGTTCTGACATTAACTGGCCAGTACTGTGATCTAGCCCTGCCAGGTAGGACCCCCAGCCCTAGCTTTCATGTGTGCCAGTGGGTGGTGGTCAGTAGTATTTGGTGCTAACTAGCCCAGCTCAGGTCTGCCATGTGGATGGGTGCATTGGTCTGACCCAAAAAGATTTTCCAGCTTCCTTCCTCTAAAATGCTTGGTCTCAGCCCTCTTGCGTACGTGCAAAAACAGTGGCCTCGTCAGTAAAAGTTCCCCAGATGTCTTCTTCACTGCAATGTACTCGCTCAGAGGTTTTCCGTTCCTTACATCCCCATACTCCCTTCCCTGAGCAATCAATAGTCCCTGTGCCTGGGAACGCATGGGTTCCCCAGCCTGGTCTTCCCAAACACAGTTTTCCAGTACAATGTTGTGCTGGCTTGACACTCTGCCTGCCCACGAGGTACCCAGAGTTGTAACTTAGTCCCTAGACCCAATCCTTTGGCCCATGTGCTGGCCTGGGACCTCACCCTTCTGTCCACCTAAGACCCAAGCATGTTCTCAGTTCCCCAATTCTGGTGCACCAGCAGATAACTCCAGCAGGCTCTCTGCTCATCCCCCCCCAACCCGGGATCAAGTGCAGAAATGCCCAGGCTTGCTTGCTGTGCCTGTCTGGACTTGAGCTCCCAGCTCTCTGCACACCCCTGCCGACGCTATCCCCCAAATGGCCTACAAACCCACACCCCTAAATCCCCACAAGTCCACCCAGGCTGGCAGAAACCAGATGCACACACCAGCCAATCTTGTATTTACTGGAGCACGGCCGTATGCCTTGACTCAGTATCTGTGGCTGCTTCTGTCACACAGTGGCAGAATAAGTAAGTACAACAGAGTGTATGGCCCCAAAGCCAAAATATTTACTTTCTGGTTCTTTGCAGAAAAGCCCACTGTGCTGCCTTAGGTACACACTCAAGGTGGGAGGGGAGCCCTTTCATGGTGGGCTGAGGTCTTTGGCTGCCTTCCATCCCAAACAGTGCCCGTGTTGAAGTGGAGCATGTGGGCTGTTTTCTCATTCCTCCCCACAGGGGTCCATGTTGCTGACCCAGCAGGTTCACGCCAGAGCTGGCCCCTGTGTGTTACAGGAAGCAAACTGAGAGGCTCTCGTGACCAGTGGGTAGATGAGCGAAGACAGCAGGGTTAGGACAGTCAGTAGTAGTGGGTGAGGCTTGTGTGGACTTGAGGGGTGTTGCCCTGTGAGCAAGTGATCTTGCCAGTTTGGGCCACTTTAAGAAGTAGCAAGTAATGAGCTCTAATAGAAACACCTATTAAAGTTTCAATGTGGATAATGAAGTGAAAGATTTTTCTGGATAACCTATAAGAGTCACAGCATGTCTAGGAGACCAAGTCGCCTGGGTTGGGCCCCCGTGTTCAGTGTGTGCCCCAGAGCAAGCTAAGGACCAGCCAGTCTGGCTCCCACCGTGGACTTGCCCAGCTGTGCCATGGTGTGAGCTTGAGTGAGCGTTCTCTTTCAGTCCCCCTCTGAGTCTCTAGCCTGGGTGGGTCGTGTGAATAGGCCAGGGAAGGAGGCAGGGACCTGCATCCTCCTGTGTCCTGGTCACCCTCATTGTTCTTATCAGCCAGCACCTGCTGAGGCCTAGGATCCCAGTACCCTAGTCCCATACCTCGCTGTGACCCAAAGGTTGCCTGTGAGTCAGGAATGGGGGGGAAGAGCAGTGGTCCTAGAAGTGGGGCATGATAGTGGTTGGAAAGGATGTGCAAGAGGGGTATGTCCTCTTCCCCAGCCTGCTTGTATGCTCCTCGTCTCATTGAATTAGTGTGGAGATTCTTAAGAGTCTTCCTCTTTCCCCTGTGGGTGCAGGTTCTGAATTGGTGACTCCCTAGGAAGCTAGCCGAGAAGTGGCTCCCGAAACAGGCGCAGTGTAGACTGTAGGTGTAACAGTTCCTCTGGCTGCCATGTTCCCTCTGTGCAGAAGCCCCCCATGAACTGTGCAAGATTAGCCTTGTGTGGCTTTTTAATGACCTTCCCTTATAGCCTTTTAGAGTTGGGGACCGGGATTCTAAGATCTTAATTCCACAAGCCAAATTTGACTTCCTGTAAGTCAAATTTAATCCTCTCTCTGTGTTGTATTTACTGACCGGTGGGTGGTTAAGTGTGCACAGACATAGCCAGTCCTCTCGGACGCGCATCACGTAAGCCAGCATTCGCTCTGGGGGGCTGACGGTGTTGGCGGGGTCAGTCTCTGCTTTCACCTTGACATTCTCATCAGTGTCTCAGACCACCGCAAGGGACTCGTTTATGGAGGAACTGGGCTGCTTTTCCTTTTAATGAGTCATTTGCAGGAGCCACACATTTTTCTTCCTGCGCTATTTCTCTTTTCTGACCTCATACTTGCTTTTAGTTTTCCCAATTTGAGACTAAACCAGTTCTAAAAAAGTAGTCATAACTCTTAATATTAAGTAGTACCTATTGGAAAAATAAGTACAGTAACCTTAATTAAAGCAATATTTTTCTAATTTAATATTGAGATACATAATGTGTCCTTAAGGTAGAATAATTGAATTATAGTTTTAGCCGAGCATTATGAAGTTTTTGATGCTCACTAATTTTGTTTTTTTTAAATCATGCTCAGATACAATTGTTTCAAGAATTTTTGCTCATGTATCTTTTGTTTAATGTATATATATTTTTCATTTAAAAGACAAATTAACAGAAATACTAAGAGGGACGAGAGCTCTTCCATATGCTGGTTCACTCCCGGATGGCCACAGTGGCTGTAGCTGGGTCCATCCTAAGCCAGGGGCCTGGAGCTTCCTCTGGCTCTCTCATGTTGAGTTCAGCGGTCCAAGGACTTGGGTCATCTTCTACTGTTTTTCTAGGAGCGTTATCAGGGAGCTGGATGGGAAGTGGAGCAGCCAGGATGTGAACCAGTGCTCATATCAAATGCCACTGTTGCAGACAGTGGCTTAGTGTACTGTGCCACAGTGCTTGCTCCTGTCGTCATATCTTAAACTTCCTAACTGTTCTACTTTTCTACCTCACTGTACAGAAAGGAGTTTAAAAATTTATGTTCCTTTTACTTGCAAGATAGACAAGGGAGAGAAACACAAGTTTTGTTTTTTTCAGGTTCATTTGCAAGGCTGAGTTCCAGAGAGGGTGTAGGCCTGTGCTCTGATTCGCTCCCCAGATGGATCCAGTGGCTGACCTAGGCTGCAGCCAGGAGGCTGGGTCTTCCGCACTGGTGGCTGAGGCCCGGGTACCTGGCACACCCTCTGCTGCTTTCCTAGCTAGACACGCTGCATGCCCACCGTGAGAGTTTTTTTTGCATAACTTGGATACCTCAGTCTTAACTGTATAAACAGGTTGACATTAGGCCAGTTAGCATCATATGATTTTTATGCTATCTGGCCACGTGTTGTTAAGTGACTTGAGAAGGATGAAGTTCATGTCAAACCTTTCCTTCCACACTAGCACATCAAAGGGATTGTCAGAGCAGAAAAGGCAAAAAGCAGTTCTAGGTGAAAATCATTGTTTGAACTTTGGGTGTTATGGTGAGGTGGGAAATCTGGCCCAGCCATGATCCTTTCTTATCAGGAACTAGCTATAATAAGGGGGAAGGGGTGCTGGAGTGGTGGTGGTGCCGGCTAATCCTCTGCTTGTGCTGGCATCTCATGGGCAGCAGTTTGCATCCCAGATGCTCCACTTCTGATCCAGCTCCCTGCTAATGGCCTGCGAAAGCAACGGAGAATGGCCTAAGTGCTTGGACTGCTGCATCCAGGTGGGAAACCTGGAAGAAGCTCCTGACTCCCAGCTTTGGACTAGCCCAGCTCTGGGGAGTGAACTGGCCAGTAGATCTTTCTCTGTGTAAATGTGTAACTCTGACTTTCAAGTAAAATAAATAAATCTTCAAAGAAAGAAAGAATAAACAAATTACATACTACCAACAGATCACAATGCAGAAACTTGAATTTAGTCTGCAAAGTCATATAGCTGTTAAAGGTAGTGGTTGAGTTGGGGCCCCACGCAGTAGCCTATTGGCTCAAGTCCTGGCCTTGATGTGCTGGGATCCCATATGGGTGCCGGTTCTAATCCCGGCAGCTCCACTTCCCATCCAACACCCTGCTTGTGGCCTGGAAAAGCAGTAGAGGATGGCCCAAAGCCTTAGGACCCTGCAGCCGTGTGGGAGACCTAGAGGGGGCTCCGGGTCCCTGGCTTTGGATTTGTTTAGCTCCAGCCATTGCAGCCCATTTGGGGAGTGAACTGGCAAACATAAGCTCTATATCTGGTTACCTTTCCACTTCTAATAATAGAAAAAAAGTAGTGTCCCCTTCTGTCTGGTAGTTCACTACAGCCACTGATGAATATTGACACTGTATTGCACGCAGCTGATAGGCCTCCTTGCTGTCAGATCCCGGCTGTGCTATGTGGCTGTCATCTGGGGCAGCTCCTTCATGTCCTTGAGCCTCGTCTTCCTGCTGTATGAAACAAGGAGGCAGGAACCTAACTTAGAGGGTTAAGGATGTAGTGTATACGTATGAAGCACCTGGTGCGGGGCCTACTGGGTTCTACTAACAAATGTCATAGGTGTGCCGGCAGGATGGGGGGTGTCCCAGGCCAGTGCGGAGGAGAGCTGGAGCACTGTTCTCAGAGCTGGATGGCAAATTGGGGTTTGTTCTGAGGTTCTGCATTCCATTTGCAAAATGTATGTTTGTTTTGTGTTAATTTTGCTTGTGACTGTGGATAATACATGTAAATTTAATAAGATTTTTTTTAATTGCTAAAAGGATATAAGTTTCTACTTAAAATAGTCATGCATGCTTCAAGTCTGTTTCCTGGAACATCAGAAATGCAAAAGCTTAAACGGCGTCTGAGGAGAAAGCAGTTACATGGACAGAGCAACTTCTTTAAAGATTTATTTATCTTTATTCGAAAGACTTACAGAGAGTGAAAGAGAGGCAGAGAAACTCAGGAAATAATGCTAAATTTGACATGTCTGTTTATGCTGTCAGGAACTTTATTCTCTTTTCATGCAGGGCTTGATATTGAAATCAGATTATTCCACTTTGGTATTCTGAATTTTGATGAATTGGACACAATTTTTCTGCACCATCCTTTTTATGATTGAATGACCTGTGCAAATGAGGTTTAAAGTAATTCGTAAGATACTCCTTTTGATAAGACAGCCTCATCAGAGTCTTGCTTTTGCAACCAGCCGTCTGTTAAGTTATTATTTCAAAATTGCAATGATGTGGATGTTTCAGATGGTTTTCCAGGTCAAGACCAAGCAGTGGGTAGAGTGTTTGTTGAAGCTGTTATGACACAACTTGAGGCGCCTGCATGGCCTGTCACAGCGTCTGGTCCATGCGCAGCTCTACTTTTGATTCCAGCATCCCGATCATGTGCGCCCTAGGAGGCAGCAGGTCGGCAGGTGATGAGCCCAGTTCCTGTGTCCTTGCCACACCTATGGGAAACCCACATCTAGTCTGAGCTCCTGGCCCAGCCCAAGCTGCAAGGCGCATCTGTCTCACTGCCTTGCAGAAAAATGAAAATAAGAATGCAAAATAAATAAGTAAATGGAACAATAGAAAAAATAAGCAAGTACATTTCAGTAATTATTAAAATAATAATAATAATAAAGGGCTACATAGTATTTCCTTCAGGTATCTTAAATAATGGAGTCTTTTTTGTTTCTTTCTTTCTTCCCCCACAGCCGCTGTTCTGTTTGGGGTTTTTGGTTTGTTTTTAAACTTAATTCCTCCTGTGTAAAGATCTCAGCTGGAATGATTTTTGCTGGACCGGCTTTGAGCCATCTAAACCACGTCCTAGAGGTGGGAGCCATTACTTACGGGCTTCTAACAATGAACTAATTTGTCAGTGAGTGATTCTCTCCAAAGCGGGGCCTCTAATAGGAGGACTTCAGCTGCCCAGTGGAGTCCGATTCGGAGCAGCTCCTCTCGTCTTTGGTTTGAGATGTATGAACCTGAGTTGCCACATCTGTCCAGACAGCAAAGCACTTTGTTGGTAGCTTACCTCCCCTTGAAGGCAGAACTGGGGGAGCGTCTGTTTCAGAAAGAGCTAGACTCTGTGTTGAATCTCGTTCACTGCTCCTGCTTGTACTGTCAGCGTGTTTTCTTTATGTTGTCATTATGTTTGTGGTGTCATCAGACAGCCACTTGCCTGAAGTAAAGCCTTTGTGGCACTTGTCATTTATAAAAGCAGGATACCAGTGTGAAACTGCCTTCATCCGTGAGCAGGAGATCTTGGTCTTGGAGCCATTCTTCCATGGGTGGAGCTACCTTATCCAGCCCAGCCTGTCCTAGGGGATTCCCTATCCTTAGGGGATGTATCTCCAGGAGAGAGCTGGCAGTGCTTGCCTGCAGTGGAAGTCGTCACTGTGGTTATTGCGCACAGTACCTTCCCCTGCTCTCGACTGGCAGTTGAACTGCTTGAAAATGGCCACTTCCCTTGTGTGCCTTGGAGCAGAAATAATTCTTTTGGATTGAGGCCTTAGCAGGGTTTCTAATGCACATATGCAGTGTGACAAGCCCAGGACTGGATGCAGCCGCACAGGAGTTGGGTTCTGCGAGTCCCTGTCGGCTCCTGGCCACTGGCCCTGTGAAGGCTGGGTGACAGCCAGCTTCCTCCTTTACTGATAGCTGCTGGATAAGCAACTGCAGACGTGATGGGACGCTCAGTTCAAACCAAAACAAAGCAACAGCCACGCCCTTCACATGCCTGCTGGATAGGACACCAGAATCATCTGTGACGCCAAGTATAGCCTCGGGGTAGCAGAACAGACTGTTGGAGGAGGATGGCTTTGTGCACTTAGTGTTCTAGACTATCAGCTGCCATTGACCTGGCTGTCACTTGCCCTCTGTGTCACGTGTGTCTGGGGAAATACTTTGAGTGGGATTCGTATCTAAAGCATTGTCTTTGAAGAGAGTCTGCAACTTTCTCTCTGAAAACTGCCTTGTGTGTGATCTCTAAGATTTACATGATGTAACTTTTCAGTTGCTTAAAACTATAATTTTCAATGTGATTTAAGATTTGTGACCTTCACATGTTAGTATTTCAGGTTATTGGCTGTATATTGGATTATCTGACTTTTTGCTGAACACTTCTTGTGATCAAATTTTGAAAACAGAAAACACAAGCGAGAATAAGCAGGAATAGTGCCAGGTGTAGAAGAATGCCTGACACGTATGCATATAGAGACAGACCCTGTTAGTGTATGTCCAGGGCTTTTATCATGTCTGTTTAAGGAAATAATTAGAAATCAGAGCATGCCAACTACATTTAAATTTTAAAAGGCTAATTTTTTTTTTTTTTTTTTGCTAAGATTTATTTATTTACTTACTGGAAAGCAGAGTGACAGAGGGAAGGAGAGACAGAAAGAGCAACTTTCATTCTCTGATTTCCTACCTTAAAAACTGCAGCAGCCAGGGCTGGCCAGGACAAAGCCGGGCCCCAGGAACTCCATCTGGGTCCCCCAGTTGGGCGGCAGAGCCTCCAAGTGCTTGTGCCAGCTTTCCCTGCCTCCTTAGGTACTTTAGTTGGAAGTTGGACTGGAAGTGCAGCAGCTAGGACCTTAACCAGACTCTGGTACGGGAGACTGCCATTTCCAGTGGTGGTTTAACCTGATACTCGGTCTGTTTCTTTATTTGAACGGCAGAGTGACAGAAAGGCAGAGAGGTGGATATTTTCCATCTGCTGGCTCACTTCTGTAAGTGCCTGAATCAGCCAGGGCCAGGCCATGCTGAGTCCAAAATTCTATCCTGTCTCCTTTGGGGGTGATATTTGGGCTATCATCCATTACCTCCTGGAGGCACTAGCAGATTCTGGAGGGGGAAAACCGAGTGGCGAGGATTCAAACTTGGCCCTCTGATATGGGACACGGAAGTCCCAAGTGGGAGTTTAACGCACTGTGCCACTGTGTTTGCCCCTGTTATTTACTTTCTGGCAGTTAATACTTTTTGTTGCTTGTCATTTCTTCTTCTTTAGACATTTCTTTTCACTTATTCTGTGTGTGTGAGTGTGTGATAAAGGAAAGATTTGCATTTCCCTGGCCCTTTGCAAGAGTGCAGTATTACTTCAGGCTCGGATGCTAAACGCCTTCAGGAATGGCTGCTGAGGATCCTGCTGAACGGCGTGACCTTAATGCCACACCATCTCCCTAGGAGTCGTTGGATAGGGGCTTTGACTCCCGCTGCCTCCTCTGGAATTGAGCTCTTCTCGCCCGCTGCCATCCGACTGCATGCGTCTCACCCTCCTGCTTGTAGTTTGACTTCTGCCAGCGTCACCGCTTACTCTCCCTGTTGTCCTAATCGATCGTCTGCTCTAGCCAAACGGCTTGTTCCCAGGGCTCATCTTCCTGCTTCTCTCTGCTCCGCCCAGCATCGTGGGAGGCGGTGTTTTGTGGGCTCACACTGTGGAGCAGCTTATTCAGCTTATAAGTGAATGGTTTGTTTTCCTGGTGAAGATCTCGAATGACTTCTGAAACTTTAAATTAATAGCTACAAGCTTAAATGATCCTCTTACCTTTTATACTCTTTTTACCCCAGGGAAAGAATCCAGTGACATGATTGTTGACACTAATCTCTGTGCAATTAAAGTGGTTTACGGCTTTGTAATTGGTCAGTTAGTTCTGTGATTCTTATGTAACATGGTTAACATGGATGTGTGAATTTTGATTACGTTTCTTCTCCCTCCCATCAAATTTGGCCTTCAACACACCTACTTTGTAAAGTGGGCCTGGGGTGGGGGTGGAGAATCCACACTAAGCATTTGACATAATTAATCTGGGCCACTTTAATGAATCTCAGCTCTGACTTGGCTTATCCAAGTGAACTTGATATCTTGTCCTTTTAAGCCTTCTAAATATTACTTAATTCTCTTAAACCAAGCTAGCCATGGGGCTTTCATTGGTGGTCTTCTTATCTGCATGTAGGGAAGCCAAGTAAAGAGTTAACATTTTTCTATAAAAAGGTTTTACCTCTGTTTTCAGAGATTTGTTACCTGTCTAGCTTCTGAATTAAACAAACAGGGCCCAGCACAGTGGCCTAGCAGCTAAAGTCCTAGCCTTAAACATGCCGGGATCCCATATGGGTGCTGGTTCTAATCCCAGCAGCCCCGCTTCTCATCCAGCTCCCTGCTGTGGCCTGGGAAAGCAGTCAAGGATGGCCCAAAGCCTTGGGACCCTGCACCTGCGTGTGGGAGACCTGGAGGAAGCTCCTGGCTCCTGGCTTCGGATTGGCTCAGCACCGGCTGCTGCGCTCACTTGGGGAATGAATCATCAGATGGAAGATATTTCTCTCTGTCTCTCCTCCTCTAAATGTATATCTCTGCCTTTGCAATAAAAATAAACAAATCTTTAAAAATAAACAAATAAAATGCAATTAATGGCTTTCAGTGGACAGATTTGCTTCAGAACAACCCATGCCTGTGTTTTGTCTAGTTTCTTTTTGTGATTTGTCCTCATTTAAAATCATCTGTGTCATCTTAAGGTCTCAGTTTTGGTAAGAATACCAGCCAAAGCAGAGGAGACTACCTTATTTATGTTCTGGTTTTGATCCGTAACTCATTTGTAATTGGAGCACTTCTCTTCCCACCTCGTGACAAGAAGCTGAGGTATTGGACTCAAGTACTACATTTAACTCCTTTTGAAAACCAAAACTAATCTTTAAACCCACAGGTGTAGTAGTGATTTAATACAGGATGACAAACACCAAATTTGTAGTATTCTAAGTGGACTGTGCTAGTGATTTGGAAACATGTCAGTATTTTATGCTGAAGCCCATCTGTTTCAGCATGACTACGCTGTGTTTTCTTCCTTTGCTGACTGAAATAAATGACTGGTGGTTCGCTAACTTTACTATATGGGTTGGCTGGTTTTTATTAATAATTATTTAGGGTACCATAAAATCTGCAAGTGCAAAAGATACTGTACCAGCAATGCATTTTATAATCATTTCTATGAAATGTCTTGTTTAATCAGATAAGTTAATAAGTGGACTGGTCCCTTCAATTTGTATTTGGTAACCTACTGGACAGCAACTGTGCCTGGTGCACCCCTGGCTTTTGATAAATACCCATTGATTAAAATCCCCTGCTAAAAAATAAATAAATAAATAAAAATAAACAAATAAACAAAAAAATTGTGGGAGGCTCAGAGGAAGCTCCAGGCTCCTGGCTTCAGCTTGGCTCAGGAGCCCTGGGCATTAAGGCCATTAGGACCAGAAGATGGGACATATTCTCTCTCTCTCTTTCTCTCCCTCCCTCCTGCTCCTCCTCTCCCCCTTTCTTTCTCTTTGTCTCTAGTTCTTCCTCGTCTTCTCTGTAACTTTCAAAGAAACAAATCTTAAAAACAAAAAAAGTTGTCATGGTGTGTCCTAAACAGGCAGAGAGCCCAAAGTGGCACTATGGGCATCCGCTCCTGGCAAGGGGATGAAGGGATGGGGGGTAGAGGTGTCGGCGCGGGGTGGGGAACATGCGGAGGAAGTAGGGAACAGCAGCAAACGCTTTTCTTCCTCTTTGTTGTGCAGCATCGGGTGAAGGCTCTAAGTACCAGGGAGGTCAGCCTAGGGCTTCCCGAAGGCACAGATACCTGAGTTAGACCTTGCCACAAACTAGGTCAAGTGGAAAGGAAGGGCAGAACCAACTGAGCAAAGACTGGGAAGCAGTTCCCATAGAGGGCCTTGAAGGCATACTCAAAGACGGACTTAGTGCAAGCAACCCGTCAGAAAATAGAAACAGAACCTTGGGTGTGTTAGAAGGGCAGAGTCTAGAGTCTGAACGATGGGGGAAAAGATTGTTAAAATCTGGGCATTAGAGGGTGAACTGTAAGTGTGGATGGATGGCAGGCAGTGGTGGGGGAAGGGCGGGTACAAGGAGGGTGTCCAAGGGAAGCTTCAGATGCCATATGAGTTCAAGGTGGGTGGTTGCTCTGTCATTCACTGGTTGTTAAAATTCTTAAAGAACCTGGCTGCTGTAAGGTACTCTTGTAGGTATTGGGGATAACTGCTAAATTATCCCTGAAAATGGTCCCTGCTCTTCTGAAACTTATTTATTCTTTTAATTAAAGGGGAAAAAATATTTGGAAATCAGTATTAGAAAGACACCCCACCCCCCCGAAACAGACATTCACTAACTCAGTCTCCAGATGTCCACATCAGCTGGAACTGGGCTATGCTGCAGTCAGGGGAGCCAGATGCTTCTTCCAGGTCTCCCATGTGTGTGCATGTAGACCCAAGGATTCGGGCCATCCTCCACTGCTTTCCCAGAGGGTAAGCATGGAGCTGGATGGCAAGTAGAGCAACCAGGACTAGAACCACTGCAGGAGCTGGCTTCCTCAATCATGCCACAATATTGGCCCCTGAAACCTACTTTCTAGTGTTGAATATGCTAAAAAGTTAATTGCAGCAATTTGAATATCCTAAAATGCCCGTCTCCTGCTCATAATTATTTTATTATCCAGAAAGTAAATGGGAAGTGCTAATGAAACACACCCAGTCTCTTCCTGAACTCAACATACAGGATACTGTTGTCATGTTCAGGAACTGTAAAGCTAAGTGTGAAACTGACAACCTGAAAGCGCTGTTACTTCATGGATCAGAGAGAGAGGTATAACTCCAGCTGTGGTAGCTGACCTCATAGGAAACACATTTTGAACAATGGCATGGGTTTGGGGAATCTAGAAAATTGTTGGGTTGTTAAAGGTCTCTTTGGGTGGTTTTGACTGGATTAGATCAGTGTAGTAGCCAGGAGAAGTAATTGAGCAAGGCTTGGAAACTTGATGGTGTTTTTACAAAGAATTTTTTCTTAGCTTATGTCTGAGGTAGTGTGCTATTATATTTTGGTTATCTGTGTGAATTTTGTGTTACAGTGGGGAAAAATGTTAGTAATTGGATACTTCTTTGACAAAAGATGTTGACTAAGAAACAAATTCAAAACTTAAAATAAAAGGCCTGGCGTGAGGGCTCAGTGGTTAAATCCTTGCCTTGCATGTGCCGGGAGTGCCATATGAGTGCTGGTTTGTGTCCGGCTGCTCCACTTCCCATCCAGCTCCCTGCTTGTGGCCTGGGAAAGCAGTCGAGGACGGCCCAAAGCCTTGGGACCCTGCACCTGTGTGGGAGACCTGGAAGAGGCTCCTGGCTCCTGGCTTTGGATTGGCTCATTGCAGCCACTGGGGAGTGAATCATCAGACAAAAGATATTTGCTTCTATCTCTGTAAATCTACTTTTCCAGTAAAAATAAATACATCTTTTATTGAAAAAAATTAAAATGCAGCTTTTCATGTTATTTTGAGAACTTGAATTAGAAGAACATTATCTGGTTAAAATGATGCCGTCTTAAGTATTCATTTAATTTGGGAAAATTTTTCTGTCCATTTTTTAATTAATCTAGTTGTGTTTCATAGCATTTTTATGGTAACCACAATTTTTATATTAATTATAATCAACTAACAATAGAGTATAAAGCTTATTCATAATTTAAAAAAACTAAGGGGTTTGGATTTAACGGGGTTGATGCCTTTTAATGTACCGAAGCAATGTTTATGATGTTGTTAAAGAATGATTAAAACTCTGAGCCGTTTTAGATAGATTACCTCTCTGTTTCTGAATTTTGCAGTTAAACATCACATGCTTTTTTCTTAAGGGTCACTCATGATTTTATACTCCCTTTTAGGTAAAAGTGCCATTTTAAAGTGTCTTCTGGATATCCACAAAATTTTTCGGGAAAATGATCCAGCTTACATTCTAAATGATCTCTACATCTCGGACTACTGTGTGTGGATTCAGAAAGCCAAGTAAGTTTAAAGTCATTTTTAAAGTCCTGGGTGCTCATATTGCTTGAAGTATATTCACCTCAGAGGAATAAAGTGAAATACTTTAGGGAATATGTTGTAAAATTTTTAAGATTTGTTTTCATTCTATTTGAAAGACAGAGAGAAACAGAGATGTTTCTTCTGCTGGCTTACTGCCCAAAAGCTGCAATAGCCAGAGCTGAGTCAGGCCCGAGCCAGGGACCCGTTACTCAGCCCATGTCTCCCATGTGGGTAACAGGTACCCAAGCAATTATCTGCTGCCTCCAAGTTGGTGTCTTAGCAGAAAGCTGAAACTGACCAGGCACTCTGATAATGGGATGCCAGCATCCCAAGCAGAAGCTTAACTGCTGTACCAAATGCCTGCTCTAGGTATAAGTTTTATTTATTTTTTAAAGTATATTTACTTATTTAGTAGTCAGAATTACAGGGAGAAGGAAAGACAGAGAAAGAGATCTTCCGTCTGATGTTGATTCACTCACCTGATAACCCAGAATGCTCAAGCCATTTGCAGGAGTCGGGAGCTTCTTCCACGTCTTCCCCAGTGGTAGCAGGGGCTCTAACACTTGGGTCACCTTCCTGTGTTTACCTAGGAGCTTAATAGGGAGCTAGATTAGAAGTAGAGCAGCTGGGACTCAAACTGTTGTCCCTATGGGATGCTGCTCACTGCATTGCTGAGCCAAAGTATAAATTTTAACAAAGGAAAAACCTACCTAGCTCCTGAACAATTAAAAAGTACTGAATTAACATAAAAAGTTTGATTCATTTGCTTAGTGAAGGAAGTGCAGGTAACAAAAAATTTATTGGAAAAAAACTAGTGTTAATACAGTTTATAGAATAAACATTAAAATAATTATGGAGCCAGCTTCTGGCACAACAGATTAGCTTGCAGCACCACCATTCCTTATGGAGTGCCAGTTCAAGTCCTGGTTGCTCCGCTTCTGATCCAGCTGCCTGCCTGTGCACCTGGGAGGGCCACAGAAGATGACCGAGGCCCTGGCCCCCTGTCACCCATGTGGGAGATCAAGATGGAATTTATGGCTTCTGGCTTCATCCTGGCTCAGCACTGGCTGTTGTGGCCATTTGCAGAGTGAGCCAGTAGTGGAAGATTCTGTTCCCCAGCCCCTAGCCCATTGACCTGCCTTTTTCACTAATTAATTTAAAAAGACAGTGTGAGTATTCATTTCATGTTGACGGTTAATTTCATATTTTAAGGCTAGGGACATGACTTGTTACCTGCTATTGGCCCAAATGTATGTTCACATTTGAATGTGCAAATATGGTAGGATTCAGACCTCATGCAAATGAGAGGTGGCATTCATTGGCTGACCGCTAGCTTCCAGAATTCAGAGTGAGAAGGCTCAAACCTTCAGAGGCCGAACATCGAAGAGCGTGCAAGGCCCTGGTATGTAAAATATTCAGAAAGTGCTTGCCGTTGCTGCAGTCAAGGAAATGCAGTAGATGAACTTGTCAATTTAAAGGTACAGTGAATTTTTTATTTGGAAGAAGTTTTAAAGCCCTGGCTTGTACAAGACGTGACCAGATTTATCCATTTCAGTGGCAGGGGGCTGTTAATAGAGAACATAAAGAAAGCTCTTGATTGGATTGACTTCTAGGTGCTGTAGAAAGTGTTGACACAGTATTAATCATGACTGGAGAGGGGGAATTGTGGTGTTTTTCCTATTCCAGTAATTGGTAAATGAAATATCTCAATGCCTATTATGAATGAGCCATTATATAAAATTTCTTTTTGATTTTCGTTCCTGGGGAAGCAATTATGTTGAAGAGCACAATATGGGAAAATAAAACTTGAGGCTATGCCTGTTGTATGGGAAAAAGCTTAAGGATTGCGTAAGATAATGCCTAATAGCATACAGCAGGTGGTGTCAGCGTTTGTGTTGGGAATCTGGGTTTCGCCAGATGGAAAATTGAATCTTTAACCCCCGAGGTCATAATGGCATGTCATCACTTCATTTGATCCCCGTGCTAATTGAGGTTATCCAATACCCTGCTGCCATAGCCCATTTTACTTTCATTTTCATAGTAAAATGAGATTGAAATAATCTATCTGTGTGAGTGTTGCTTTTGCTCTTTAAAGAAGGTAATGAGTGTTGAGGTTTTCGCCAGGTTCCCATTTCCGTGAGTATCTGTTTGCTCCCGACATTCCTGTTAACCAGAGCAGAGATTGTGTTGCATTAGAGCGGAAGGAAAGAGGCTCTCGGGTTGATGTGGGGCTTCTTGCGTTCTTCCTTATTAACCTTTTTTTCTTGGTTTTAAGTTGTGGGAAAATAAAGCAGAATTCCTGGGTTCTTTGTAATTGTTGTGCTAGTCATTTTTGTTAGGGTATAATGCACTGGGAAGCGAGGAGCGAAAAACTAGCCGACTTTTTAAGTTACTCAGTGAAACTTTTTCTTAGCCTCACTGCCTTGACTGTCACTTTGCTTTCCCTAAATAAGCAGCATTATTTTCACCTTACATGTTAACCCTAGCCAAATTATTTTTTCTGCTCCTTTGAAATAAAATGTTTGTGGGCCCAGTACGATAGCCAAGTGGCTAAATCCTCTCTTCGCCTTGCATGTGCCAGGATCCTATATTGGTGTTGGTTCATGTCCGAGCAGCCCCGCTTCCTGTCCAGCTTCCTGCTTGTGGCCTGGGAAAGCAGTCAAGGATGGCCCAAAGCCTTGGGACCCTATACCCATATATGAGACCTGGAGGAGGCTCCTGGCTTCTAGCTTTGAGTCGGCTCAGCTCCAG
This sequence comes from Ochotona curzoniae, assembly GCF_017591425.1. Lineage (NCBI taxonomy): Eukaryota > Metazoa > Chordata > Mammalia > Lagomorpha > Ochotonidae > Ochotona > Ochotona curzoniae. The sequence continues at coordinate 33,870,691 of NW_024466607.1, read as the reverse complement.
CCGTCGCGGTCACTTGGGGAATGAACCAGCGGATGGAAGATCTTTGTCTCTCCTTCTCGTACTTTCCAATCAAAAAAAAAAAATCTGTATATCAGTATATCTGACTTTCCAATAAAAAAAAATAAATCTTAAAATGAAAGAACACATTTGACCACGTACCCAACGTCCGTGAGGATTCCTGCTTCTGCCCTCAATGTTCCCAGCACAGTGTGACCCAGTTGCCCCGTGTCACCTAGTCTCTGATCCTTCCTTGGGTGTACTCATGGTTCTGAGAGGTCGTTGTTTCCTCACCTTTTCACCTACTGGCTTCTTTCTCACCCATACAGTATTTTAGTGAAATCTATAGAGATTCATATATATTTAAAATAGTTCCATATTTGTTCTATTGCTGTGTTTGATTATAGTAATAACCGTTCATTTTTATTTGAAATATCAGATGAGTACTAACGTCTGAATGATTCAAAGACCAACATTGCATTTCTACAGTCAGGCTTTAACTTTGGTAAAAACGTACCATAATATGAGTAGCAAAGTCTTTCTGTAATCTATTTATTTATTTCCATCTTATTTGAAAGGTAGAGACAGAGATCTTTGATCTACACGTCCAGCTCCCCAAATACCTGCAGCAACCAGGGCTGCACTGGTTCCAAAGTCAGAGCCAGGAATTCAGCCCAGGACTCCTGTGTGTGTGGAGGGGACCCCGACGCTTGGGCCACCATCTCTCGCCTCCCAAGGTACACATTAGCCAGGAGCTCAGTCAGGCAGAGCAACTGGGACTCAAATCAGGCACTCCACCATGTGGCTTCTTCAACTGCCAAATACCCACCCAACCAAGTCCTTTTTGTGTTGAATTAGTGAAGGTAGAGCAACAGCTATCACAAATTTTGTTCTGGGGCTTGCTAACTATTCAGTTTTAAAAACTGATGGCCAATGTTGTGGAACAGCTAGTAAAACATCCCGGATGGGCATCAGTTCATGCTCCAGCTGCTCTGCTCCCAGTCCCACTTCCTGCCAATGTGCCGGGGAAAGCAGCAGGTGGCAGCCCACATGCTTGGGCCCCTGCATCCATGTGGGAGATTTGGAAGAAGCTCCTGGCTTCAGTCCCACCCAGCTTTGGCCATTGTGACCATTTTGGGGGTGAACCAAAGGATAGAAGATCTCTTTATCTCTCCCTTTCTCTCTAATTCTACCTCTACCTCTCAAATAAATAAATAAATCTTCAGAAAAACATATGCACACACACAAACCTGAAGCTTCTGAATTCTTATTCTAAACTGCAGACTCTACAGATTGTTTTTCTGAACAAGAGTGCTTCCTACTCCCTCCACAAGCGCTACCGAAGGTGTCCGGGCTTCAGTGGCAGATAGTTCCTCTTACAGCACAGGGACTGGGATTTGCTGGAGGTTGTGGCTTAGACGAGATGGGTGTATGATAGTGTTGGGTCTTTGGGTTTCACATTTGTCCAGATATGCCACCTACCCAGGCAGATGTCTTCACTCATGGGTCATAGAAGGAAAAAAAAAAAGAGAGAGAGAGAGAACCTCATTCAGAGAGAGCCTTTCTTTCTTTTTTTTTTAAAGATTTATTTTTATTATTTTTTTATTGGAAAGGCGGATGTACAGAGAGGAGAGACAGAGAGGAAGATCTTCCGTCCGATGATTCACTCCCCAAGTGAGCGCAACGGGTCGATACTATGCCGATCCGAAGCCAGGAGCCTCTTCCGGGTCTCCCACGCGGGTGCAGGGTCCCAAAGCTTTGGGCCGTCCTCGACTGCTTTCCCAGGCCACAGGCAGGGAGCTGGAAGGGAAGCGGGGCTGCCGGGATTAGAACCGGTGCCCATATGGGATCCTGGGCGTGCAAGGCGAGGACCTTTAACCACTTGAGCCACCGCGCCGTGCCCAGAGAGAGCCTTTCTATAGGAAGGGAATTGAGTGAATCATGTGACTTTCTTGTGCACTTGGTTGGTGGACTCTAGCTACGCATCCTCTTCGCCTCTCCAAGGTCAAGGTTCATATGAGTGAAGACCTGCCTGGACCCCTCGCAGCTCATTGTGAGCATGTAAATTTTATAAGAATTTAAGTACCCGTTAGAACCAATTAAAAGAGTATATTTTCATTGCTTAAAAAAAAAGGTAACACTTCAAAAATACTAATTGGAGTGCAAGTGTTAGCCTACGTTCCCTGCGGGAGCACCTCAGTTTCTGATCCGAGCTTCCTGGCAGTGCAGACCTGGGGAAGCAATCCCGCTGGCTCCAGTCCCCGTGGTCCTGCCTCTCATGTGGGACACTTGGCTCTGGGGACTGTAGGCCTTTGGGGACTCAACCACTTGGGCAGGAGGGGGCCCTCTGTCTCATTTCTTGCTCTTGTTTTCTCTCACTCTCATTCTCTCCTCCCTGCCATCAGTCTACCCTTGGGAAGAATTGGCTCTGACTTATTTTTATTGAAATTCTTGGCTACATTCGGTGTAAGAGTTCTTTCTTTTTTATTCTTCCCTGGTGGAGTGCTCTCGTTGGTAACAGTGATAGTTCTGGTCCTCTGAAGGTTTAGCTGGTATGGAAAAGAATGAACTGGAATATGTTCTAGCTCTACTCATTGTCCATGAGACCTTAGCAAACCATTTCACTGCTTTGTCTAACACACTTGGTATTAGTGTTTTAACACATCCTCTGGTTGTTTCCTGATGCATTTTTAAACCAGTGGAAATAATACTATACATTATCATTTTATAAGCTGTTTTTTTTTTTTTACTATAATAGTGCTCTATAAATCATTTCCCCTTATAATAGCCATTATATGTATTTTTCAATATATTTTACTCTTCATTGTAAAAGTGACATATGCCTTTATAACAGAAAATTCTGTTAAAACTGTATGGTTTTGATAGATGGTGTGCTTTGAAATGACAAGAGATCATGTAGGGTATTGTTTTTGCTTCATGGAAAAAAAAGTTTTTTAATGAAGCTAAAATGAAAAACCCAGGCTTATCTTCAGTACAGATCTGAGTTTGTCATTAGGAGTAAAATCACTCCTTTTCTAAGAATTTTTTAAGTAAGTTGTTGTGAAGATAACAGAAAAATGTGGAAATGCTGAATGTCCATTTTGAATTAATCCAACTAATACTTGTAATGTTATTTAGTTTTGTGCTATTTTTTCAGCATATATTTCTTGCTAAATGAAATCTTATTTTGTGACCCTTCGGAAACTAATGTGAACTACAAAGTTTTAATAAATGTTTAATAAATCCTGGATTTCATTTCCTCTGAGCTAATTCAGGCTGTTTCTGCATGTGGCTTTATATCGTGTGCGTTGCTTCTTTGGCAGCAGATAGGGTATCATTTCTAAGAGCAGCATCAATGCCTGCATCTCTTCATTTTGGTTCTCTTGGTCCTGGTTCATCTGTGAACACAGAGGACCAGGCTCACCAGACATGGAACAGTATATTTTTCAACTAGTAGTCTTTGAGTCCTCCTCTGTGCCAGATGTGAAAGAAGTATTGGTGAACAAGAGACAATTCCGTTGAAAGCCAGTCTTCCAGAGAGGAAGCAGATGAGAGGACCTGATCAGCCACAGGGGACTGGTCAGTGCTGGGGGATCAGCTGGGAGGAGAAATCACCCAGAGGAAGGGGGTGGGTGGAGCAGAGAGCAAAAAGATGTCTGGCATGTGTCAGGTACAGATGGCAGGTAGAGATGGAGAGGCGTTCAGACAGGGGCACAAAAGAACATGACCCCAGGGGCCTGAATCCCACAGAGCCTTCCCCACCTAGAGAAGTTTGAGTTTTGTCCTTCCTGGGAGAGCTCTGGGCTGTGGACTACTTCTGGTGTAAGTGAGATGATGAGGTTCCTTTATGGAGAATGAGTTGGGAGCAGGGAGTTGGGAGAGCGGAACCGAGTCTCTGAAAGCCTAGTCCAGAGGTCTCCTAATCATGACGGTGGCTGTCCAACTTAGCCAGGGGGAGGAGGACGGGAGAGGCAGGTGGGGCAAGCTTAGTTTAGAGATGGAGAGGAGAAGGAAGAGAAGCGTAAACTGAGAGTTGTGTATTTTCCTCACTTGCCCTTGACCTGGTCGGTATTGGCAGAGTAGTTTTGGACATGTGAAATTAGAGGGGCCAGACACATTGGAATCACTGCTTGGAAAGCTGTGCAGAGAAGATCTGGGACAGAGCAGGAGTCTAAGTTAATAACAGTGTAAAAAAATGCTCTCTGGCTGCATGGTTCTGTGTTCCCCATACGAACATAATGAGACGTGGATGCATTCCAGGCTGGGAAAACAACACCTTACAAAGGAGTAGACAAGGAAAATGTGCATGCAACATGGCGAGCAGATGTCCTGGTTGGAGCTGCGGTTGTTGGAAAGGCAAGAACGGATGGGAGGCTCTTTGTGTTTGCATCTCGCTTTTTCCTTGCAGTATCTCTTTATTTTTGAGTAGGAGAGTCTTCGTTCATCTGGAATCATGATATTTTAGTAACAGTGCCAGATAAGAAGTCCTTGTTTGTTCTGGTGGTGCTGGGGACTGTCAGTCTGTGGGACTTAGAGTCAGTGGTCACGCAAGAGAAACTCATTCAGGTTTTCTCAGGGAGAATGGGGGGTTTATCAGGAGACTTCCAGGTCATCTTCTGGAACCAAGGCACTGGGAAGTGTGGCTGGCCCTTGGGAGCTTAGGTTGTGGACAAGTGAGGCTCTCTGTCACACTGCCTTTCCCACCAGGCCCTGCACCCTCCACACGTGCGAAGGAGGAGGCCTTCTGTAGCTCTGAGTTTACGGGTCCTCTCTGTAGTGATGGGCCTGAATTCCGTGTTTATGTAGCTGCAGAGGAGGAAGAATGTGACTGGCCTGGTGTCAGTTGTTCCTGGTCCAGTTACCTTTCTCATGGGGGCGGGGGAAAGGGTGGAGGTGAAGAGGTGCTTCCCAACAGGTGTGGAGCACACACCTAGCCCCAGGACCTGCTTTGTCATTAGTGAGTGCCATTTCTCAGAGGTGCGTGTGTGGGGGTGAGGGCGTGCCATCTGGGCACCTCATGAGGATGCTGTGATTTGCCAGCAGCGTTTTGAGCTGTAACTGGGGGAGAGCCATGGCACCTCTCAGAAACCGTGTCCTGAATGTTCATGATAAATCGACAGCACTGAAGGCGATCTGTTAGCTCCACGCATGCGAGATGCTAATCAGACCAGAACTCTAGGGGGTCTTACTTTTGTGTGGGAAGTTATTTCTCTGACAAATGGTAGAACATTAAGTGTTAGATCTGCTACTACTGATTAGCATGTAGAAATTTCAGGAAACAGTCGTGTGTAATTTTCAGCAAGTTAAACCTCCCTTGAATTGAAATTGTTCATAGTAAGGTGCTTATTCCGGCATGTCAGGTTGCTCTTTGGTTTGACTGTTTATTTTTAATTAAATCCACAAGTTCACCCTAGGTGGAAGTAGGTCTTATCTCCATGAGGAAAGATTAGTCCATGCCAATCTCCATTCACTTGAGTCCATTCAGTGTGGTTTCCTAGAGAGCGGATTTACTTAAGGGTTCTCTGCCTTATCACCAGTCATTCCGCAGAGCCCACTGGGGACTGTTGCTCTTCATTAGACTTCTCTTACAACAAGTGTGCCAATAAATCATAGGATTACAAATGTTCCTACAGCTTTAAACTAAAATAACCCCTTGTAAAGAGGCAGTGCTCCCTGTCCTTGCAAATATTGAGAAAACTGACAAAGAAATGATGTATCTGAATGTTAAAATCTTTATTGTATTGTTTTTTTATCTTATCTGTAATTTCTGTCTGACTTGTGTTTTCAGATAGATGTTTTGTTTCAGAGTCATTTAGACTTACACAAAGTGTGCCGTGGTGGTCCCAGTCCCCACACACCATACCCTGCTTCCATTGTTGGCGCTTCCCGCTGGGATGGCATGGGGGTCAGTTAGTGAGGCGGGGCTGATGTCTTACTGTTAACTAAGGCTTAGGGTTTCGTAAATTTTTATCAGATGCTTCTTTTTATTTCAGGAGACCATGTTTTAATTGTTTCTAAGAACTGGAACTCAAATTAGTAATGATCAATTTGGGGGACATTTTGACTCAGCTGGTAAATGCTATTGAAAGGTGGTGAAGCACTGCCAAGATGTTTAGCTATCTGAGGAACTTGAAGCATGCAACCATTCTGACCATCATGAATCTAGAAAACATTGAGTTCGGCATATTTGAGGAATTGTAGACACTTAGAAACAGTCGTTCGTTTTAATGTATTTGTGCACTAGGGGAGTCATGAGTATGATACGTGATAGTGACAGAGAAGGTTTATAAACTGGGCAAGGCTTTTGTATTTTCATATTAGAAATGATGCCATTAGAGGGGAAAGACAAGCATTTGCCAAGGTAAGTGGGCCCTGAAGGTGCTCTGTCCTGTGGCTCTTCCTTCTTGTGCAGTGTTAGGCTCTGGCCTTGCCCGTCCTCATGGTTGGCTTGCAGGAGCCAGACCTTTGGGAGAGCAAGTTAGATGGTGTTTTCGTCTGCCTCGTGTTCTTGCGTGTTTTTGAGTCTTTGCAGGAAACCCACAGCATCTAGCGAGCTTGGGTGGTGATTGATGTAGGCAGATTTTGTGCAGCAGTGTTGTCTGCTTCCCACAGAATTTGCACTGTGCTAGGGATTGTCTCTGCATCTTACTCGGTGCACAGGCTTACACTGATTAATGTGGCGGATGTGTGGTTATCGCACTTCGAAAGCGCTCCATTTAAGAAGAGCTTTGTCAAGAGTGTCCTTTGAATGGAGTCACAAGAAAGCTTTTTGAAAAACCTGACAACTTCAAGTACAATTTCCTTTTTCTTCTGCCTATTATGATTGAAACCCAATCCTTGTTATAACATCATTATCTCAACTGAAGCCAGCAGGGAGCTGCTGCCTTCATGTGTGGGGTGTGAAGTCCCCTACATAAACAGAGGATTAATTACATTCCCAGCGTGTTCCGAAGGTGATGAGATTGATTGTGATCGTTTGACTTGTCCCATTTCCTGCCCTGACTACTTTCCTGGGTAAACAGAAGCTGGGAACATAATAAATATAGTTAGGAAGCATGTTGTCAGGCAGGAGGACTTCAGGAAAGTCCTTCCCCAGATTTTAAGTAATATTTCCAGATTTCAGGTCTTTTTTTTTTTTAAGATTTATTTATTTTTATTGGAAAGGCAGATATATAGAGAGGAGGAGAGACAGAGATCTTCCATCTGATGATTCACTCCCCAAGCAGCCACAATGGCCGGTGCTGTGCCAATTCGAAACCAGGAGCCAGGAGCTCTTCCAGGTCTCCCATGTGGTTGCAGGAACCCAAGGCTTTGGGCCATCCTTGACTGCTTTCTAAGGCCACAGCAGGGGGCTGCATGGGAAGCAGGGCCACCGGGATTAGAACCGGTGCCCATATTGGGCTCCTGGTATGTGTAAGGCGAGGACAGTAGCCACTAGGCTACTGCGCCTGTCCCTCAAGCTATTTTTATGATATTTTATTTTCAGCAAGTTTACCCTAAATTATTCTTTACTATTCTCAATTTTTAAATCTTTTCAGAAAACTTTAAATTAAAAAAAAATACTTTGAAGTGTTGAGAGAAGTTGATAAATTTCATTTTGATGAATATCAGCAGATTTCTAATCAGTATGTAGATGTTTTCTTTTAGTGTGGTCTTTCTGAAGCCTTAAAAACTAAAGAAAATGTTAGCTGCCAAGTGCTTCTGTTGCCTGTTCCTGTAGGAGCCAAGAGTTTTGGTTAAAATGACAGGTTCTGACCTCCATGAGGCGGGTCATGTTTTCTGTTTCTCGTTTCTCTTAGTGTCTTTTCTCAGAGTGTTTTACAGTGTTCTGAAACTGTGACTTCAAGTTACACTTTGATTCTCCCGTTTATCTGCTCTTGTGGCTTCTTAGGTGAAGTGCCCTGGACTGCAGGGAAAACAGCCCATGGGGAGTGCAGGGACAGTTCCCATGCACGTCCTGTCTGTGGCTTCTCAGCAAGGAGTTGAGCCTCACTGTTACCTCATGTGTAGACTAACGGATCTGATGTCTGATGGATATGGCCCGTATATCTTTTAGTGAGAGTGTACCCAGGCAGCGCCTTCCGGGCCACTGCGCTGCCGAACAGCATCTTCATTAGCGAGCCACATCACAGCCGTTTATCCTGAGAGTCTGAGGGGAGAGGCTTCCTGTGCAGGTAGCTGGAGGTGGGGGACAGGCACTGTTGCTGACACACACTTGATGATTGAGGAATTCGGCTGCTGGAACGTGGGGTTCTTCCCTGCCAGGTGGAGTTGTTCTGGGAGGTGGAAGAATTCTCACTTCTGAATGAGGAGGGCACACCTTCTGGGCAGCAGCCACAGGCTGTGTCTGATGTTTGCTTTGGGGAATGGTTTTTCCTGACATATTCGTTTAAGTCATTAAAGAACAAAAGCCGCACCGGCCTAGCAGCTGATGTCCTTGCCTTGAACACACCGGGATCCCATATGGGCACCGGTTCTAATCCCGGCACCTCCACCTCCCATCCAGCTCCCTGCCTGTGCCCTGAGAAAGCAGTCGAGGATGGCCCAAAGCCTTGGGTTCCTGCAACCACATGGGGGACCTGGAAGAGCTCCTGGCTCCTGGTTTCAAATTGGCGCAGCACCGGCCATTGTGGCTGCTTGGGGAAGATATTTCTGTCTCTCCTCCTCTATATGTATATATCCTCTGACTTTGCAATAAAAATAAATAAATCTTAAAAAAGAAAGAACAAAAGCCAACTTATTTTGAAGGGGAGGAAATGACATTTGAATTGGACAGTCATGTAGTTGTATGATGAAGATTTAATCTCTAGATGCATGGCTCCATGAGAAATAATTGTGTGATTTTGTTGTTAATTGTTGGTCCTAGGAAAAGGGATCCAAAGAAATTTTGGCTACAGATGTCCTAAGGGGCAAGGATCCTGTTCAGTTTAACACCCTATCAAGTCGCAAAATGCCTTGCACTGAAAATTTCCCTTCTAATTCAGTAACAAGCCTCAAAGAAACAAGTGCACCCTCTTTTTCCATGATAATAAGCTTATCTCTGGTAGGACTTCAGGGTATTTTCTACGCCTTAGTCCTGGCCATAAATCAAGTACAGGGCACATTTGCATATCAGATGATATCTGTTATCCATCCCAGTAGATGACAGACAAAATGTGTAACTTTCCGGGATTGCTAGTTTACCTGGAAGGTGAAAGTCTAGCGGGTTGAAGCTGTATTGGTGAGTGGGGCATTAGGGTCACACGCATGCTACCTGTTCGTTGTTGAGCAGCACCAGCCCAGAGTGTGGCCTTGGGGCTGCCAGGCAGTTTCCAGAGGGCTCAGGGTGTGAGTGCTACACACTGTCACCAGCTCTGGAAGCAGGGACAAGGATGCTTCACCCTTGGATCCTAGGCTGCACCCCCAGCTGTCCCTGCAGTGGAGAGACTGGGAAGAGCTGGCCTGGCTGCGAGACTGCTGGGTGTCATGAACTGTGTTGCTTAGGCTTAATCCTGTTTTCCTCATCAATGGCAGTTTCCCAGATCAGAATTTTTATTTGAAATCAAGAAACTTTTAACTGATTCTGTTCCTCTTGACTCATTTGTCTAGAAGTTCAGGGTCCGACGGGATCTAAAATGTGTTGAGCACGTGCTGCAGCAGCCACTGTACTCTGTCAGGGTTTCTGCAGGAGGGAGCCTGCTCTCTGGGAGTTAATTGGAAATTGCTGTTTAGGAGGCTGTGGTGTTATACTGTTAGAAAAACTCGTGGCAGCAGTGTGTGTGGAACTGTGTATGCTGAACTGCTTCAGTCATGCTGAAGAAATACATTCAGAAAACAGAATCCTAGTAGGAGGCACTTTAGTGTTACTAAAAGTGATCTCTGGCTTGTGGACTCGTGGCAGCCTTTTTATGTTATACATACGTTTCAGCATACTTTCTTTTCAAACATTTATTTATTTGAGAGTTTACTCCCCCCAGATAGTCGCAGTAGTTAGGGCTAAGGCCAAATACTGGAGCCTGGAGGTTCTTTGGGGTCTCACATGGATATCAGGGGCACAAGCACGTGGGTCATCTTCCACTGTTTTCCAAGGCACATTATCCGGGAGCTGGATTGGAAGTGGAGCAGGCAGAACTCAAACCAGAGCCCACATGGGATGCCAGTATCTTCACCTGGTATGCTGCGATGTCGGCTCCAGTTGGCATGTTTTTCAGTGAACACATTGCCCCATATACATATGCGTCTGAAGAATTTAAACTAAGTGTTAGCAGGGTTGTTTTTTTTCTCAATTATAGTGAGCAACTATAGATAATGAAGAAACTGTGTGGTATTCTATTGTGAGGGCCCAGTTAAGTGTATAGATAAGTGAGGAAAGAAAGCCCTTTGCTTTGAAAGAAATGAAACAACCATAATAATAATATAATTCATCACTGAGTTTTCTCAAACATTAACTTAGCATTTAGATCAAGTAGTAATTGGCTATTGCAGAGACATTCTCATTGTTTTAGCGAAGCATTTCCTTTCTGTAAAAACACGTAGAAACAGAGAGCTTCCCATCAGAAGCCTGTTAGCATGCGAGGTTTGGAGTTCTACGCCAACATGTCAAGTGCTGTTTGTCCTCTGTTTCAGTGGCCTGCCGAGTCTCGTGATGGACAGATGTCGCTGTATGTCACTCGTGTGTAATTCTGTGGTGCACTGTAAATGACAGAATGAAGTGAGGAAAGTGGTGTCTCTCTCTTCTTCTTCCTCCTTGCCCTGTCACCCCAGCGCATTTACACACCCACAGTTATTGTTCGAGAGTCTCATTTTTGATACCTTACTAGAACCCAGAGGCACTTCTTTATTTTTTGAACAAAGAATAAAACACATTCTCCAACATAGCATTAAGTGCCATCCCAAGTGAGCTTGCTAGCCAATTTAGATTTTATTCTGATCCTTTGAATATCTCAGTGCTTCAGGAAAGTAAGGGTTTAGTTCTTCCTGGAAGAAATTGACTTCACTTTCAACTTGATGTCTAAAATTAACAGTTGTCAACACATGTCTTGTCTACATGTGTTAATGGACATAGCAGATAAAAGGACTTCCCTGCACTGGCTAAGATAAAGTCCTCTGAATAAAACCATTGGCAGAGGATCTTCACTCTATTAAACACAAGATTAATCATAAAAACCAAGCTTCTAAATCTCAATTTATGAAGCTTTTGTATTTCTGAACACAGCAGCACCGTACATTCTTAAGTTACTACATGCCAGAGCTTTTAAATAATCCAGGATTTAAAAATCTGGACATTTTCACTTGTTAAGTCCCAGGTTTGTCTTAGGTTTTTATCAGCAAGCTCCACCCTGGCTGCAGGTTAGTGTTGGAACCACTGTGTGCTTTCCACAAAGGCCACACAACCCCTCTCGTTGTGTATACAGGTCAGCCTAGTGTGTTCCATTCGTCAGAGAGCACCTGCAGCCTGGGCAGTTCAGTCCAGTCCCTTTATGCCTGGGTGTGCGCTGAGAGGTCAGCAATTGGCTTTGTGCTGTTTCCTTTAGGGTCTCATTATCCTTAGTGTTGGTGAGGATGGTCTTAAAATTATGACTGCTTTCCCTGTGGGTATCTGTTATGTAATTCGTTCATTCAACAAATCATTACGAGTTCCTGTGATGTTTTAGGTGCTGGGCCTGCAGTGGTAAACCAACCAACCATGGCTTCTACCTTCATGAAACTCTTGGTCTAATAGCCAGAGAGATGTTAATCAAGTAATCACATACACAAAAGGTAAATTTTTGCAAAAGACTGCAGAAGAAAACACTCACACTGCGATGTGAGAGCGCATGAAGGCTGCCTGAGCGTGGTGGAGAGGGAGAGGTATCGGGGGATGCTTGCTTTCAAGACTGAAATAGCAGTTAACTTGAAAGGGGTGTGGGTTTCAGGAAGATATTGTAGATCCACCATCTGCAAAGACCCTGGGGCAGCAGGGAATTATACATGAAAGAAGGCCCTGGTGACTGAAAGCCAGGGCAGGGGCTTCTAGGTGAGGAGGAGAATGTAGGCTGGACTCTGGTTACAAGACACTTTGTCAGTGATAGTAAGTGTGTGTGAGTGTGTGTGTGTGTTCCCTGTTCTAACAGCTGGAAGCCAGTGAGGCATTTTTCCACATGTGATGGAAGAGGTCGCTGAACCTGTACTCTGTATGATGGAGAGCTTTGTAGGGCAGTTGGAAGGCTACCCATGGTGGAGTGGTCAGTGTAGGGTTAGGAACTGAAGTGCATCTGGGAACTGAGAGTCTGACATAGACAGTGATGCCTGAGTTTGTTACTTGCACCCATGAGTGATGGATTTGGGAACAATAATCCTTGGCGTGGGCTTTTAATTTTTATATATTTGAATGGCAGAAAGAGATCTCCCATCTGCTGGGATACTCTCCAATTGAGCACAACAGCCAGGGCTGGACCTGGTGCTGAGAACTCAGCTAAAGTCCCAGTGTGGGTGCCAGTGGCCCAGTTACTTCAGCCGTCACTTGTCAGTTCTCAAGCTCTTCATTAACAGGAAGCTGAAATCAGAAGTAGAGCTGGGACTTGAACCGCAGGTGCTTTGCTATAGCATGCGGGTATCCTCGGTGACATCGAACACCTGCACCAGCATATTGGCTTTTATTAAAGGAAGTTTTTTCTGTGTGCCAGCCCCTTTGGGGTGGGTAGTGCGGGGTGGGGGGCGGGGTTGGTCCAATAGTTCATAATTTTAGGTAGAGGCTTGTTTTTGTTGGATGCTTCTATTATTATTTTTCTAAAGATTTATTTATTTGAAAGGCCAGAGCACCAGAGAAGGAAGCGCACACACACTCACATACATAGAAAACTTATATGCACTCCACTGGTTCAAATGTCTAAAATAGCCAGAGCTGGGCCAGGCCAGACTCAGGAGTTGGAAACTGTCTAGGTCTCCCTTAAGGTGGCAGGAGCCCAAGGCCTTGACCCATCATCGTCCGCTGCCTTCCCTAGGCGCATTAGCAGGGAGTTAAACCTGAGGCTGAGCAGCTGGGATCTGAGCCAGCACTCTGACATGGGGTGCTGGCATTGGAAGAGGTGGCTTAATAGCTATGTCACAATGTGGAGCCCTCCTTTTTTATTTAAAGGGGTAGTTTGGCTCAATCTTGTGTTGTGTATATTTAGCTGTTTCCTTGAGAAATATAAGACTAGTCCTGACCCTATCCCCCCCACTGTGGCATCTGAAATCCTGAACTTGGCATTCAGCATTACCTGGTGGTGTTGCTGTATGTGGATAGCCCCAGTTTTGTTTTGAATTTTGCTGCTTTTGGACTTCATGAAAATAGGATCCTGCTGTATGTCTCCTGTTTATTGTTCTTTTTTTTTTTTTAAGATATATTCACGATGATGCATAGAGTTGCAATACTTTTCTTCCCATTGTATTCTTGATTGTGGTGTCCAAGATGAACTAATCAGAAAGCGCTGCTGTGAACATCACTGTGTCTTGTGTTAGACTTGTGCAACTTGTTGTGTAAGCCCCATACGTAAGAATGGAATTTCTGAGTTTTAAGGGATTATTATCGGTTTAGTAATTTAGTAGGTTAGACTTTACTGGTTAGTACCAAACTGTTTTCCAAATGGTTTTACCAGTTCATCTCAATGTTCCCACCGGCAATGAGAATTTCCCTGGTTCTTCTTTCATGCCAACACTCACTTTATTCAGATTTTGTAAAAACTGGGTCTGGAAGGAGGGTCCCACCTTCTGGTTCCCTCTGCAGATGTCTGCATGGGCCAGAGACTCAGCCATGAGCCAGGGACTCAATCCAGGTCTCCCTTGTGGCTGGCAGGAACCAGTTACCTGAACTGTTCCTGCTGCCTCCATAGCTGTTCCACCGGGAAGCTGGGACTGGGAGCCAGGCTTGGGAGTGGAACTCAGGCACACTGGTTTGGGATGCAGGGATCTTCAACTTCTTAAGGTTGGGGAGTGACTCAGCTTGTAATGATTTTGATCATCTGGAGGAGTGTGAAATTTCTTTTATCAATTTAATCTGTATTTCCTTGACTACTGACGAAGCTGAGCATCTTCTCTGAGAGCCATTGTGTTTCCTCTTCTGTGAAACAGCTGTCTGCTGCGCCCGCCGTTTCTCAGTAGGGCCGTCAGAATTGGTGATTTACAGGATTCGTCCAGTATTCTGGGTACTAGTTCTTTATTAGTTAAATATGTTGAAATATTTTCTCCCGGTTTTGTAGTTTACCTTCCCATCTCCTTGTCATATGTCTTCCTAAGCACAAGTTTTTAATTTTAATGTTGTAGAAGTTATCAAGATGTTTTTTTTATGGGTGTGCTTTTTGTTTCTTGTTTAAGAAAGTTTTTATGGTTTGGATGTCATAAAGATATTCTCCTTTAGTATGTCTCAACTTTTTATTCTTTTGCTATTAGCGTTTCAGTTCTCAGTCCACCTGGAAATGATTTTTTTTTTGTATGTGATCTGGGATACTGTTTCCTTTTTCCCCATATGGATAACTTTATCCCAATAGCCCCATTTATTAAACAGTCTGTCCTTCCCTCGTACATCCTGCAGTGCGCATGGTCATAAATCAAGTTGAGGTGTGTGTGCGGGGTGCTGTTTCTGACTTGTCCATTCGGTTCCTATGATTTACTTGTCTGTCATGTGCCAGTAGCATCTTTTCTTAATTACTATAGCTTTCTATCTTAGAAGCAGCTTGTCAAGTTCCATGAAAAGCATTTTGATTGGAATGGCTTTGAATCTGTTCATCGCTTTGGGGAGACCGAAGTGTTTAGTCTTTCTTTCCAATAACATGGAACGACTCTCTATTGAAGTTTTCCTTGATGTCTTTCGACACAATTTTGGTAGTTTTTCCCTAGCAGGCTTTCCCCCATTTCCTCAGGTTTATTGAGTGGTGTTGTGGTTGATATTGTATATGGCATCTTTCTCAAAAGCCTGTTTAGGAGCAGGGAGTCAGTGACGGTGCCCCGCACGGGTGGCAGGACTGTGATGACGGGAGCTGTAGCTGCTGCCTCCCGGGTCTGCACCGCCAGGAAGCTAGAGTCAGGAGCAGAGCTGGGAATCCAACCCACATACTTTGATGTGGAAATGAGTGTCTCAACCATTGGGCTAAACGCTCACCCCACAGCTCACATAAAAATAATTGATGTCATTGCTGAACTCTTAAGTTTTCTGCATAGGCAGTAGTCGTGCAAATAAAGACAAGTTAGTTTTTTGTTTGTTTTTTTTTAAGTTTTACTTCTTTTTTAAAAAGGTTTTAAAAAATGGTATCATTTTTTTCATGGTATCATTATTTCTCAGGCATATGCTCTTTAAGAAAACACTTTCAACAATTCATCATTAAATATGAAGTTTGCTAAAAGTTTTTGTAGATAGTCTTTAATTGAAAAACAATTTCCTATTTTTAGTTTGCAAAAAAGGCTTGTTTTAAAAAGACTTATTTATGGGCCCGGCGCGGTGGCGCAAGTGGTTAAAGGTCCTCGCCTTGCACGCCTGGGATCCCATATGGGCGCCGGTTCTAATCCCGGCAGCCCCGCTTCCCTTCCAGCTCCCTGCCCGTGGCCCGGGAAAGCAGTCGAGGACAGCCCAAAGCTTTGGGGCCCTGCACCCGCGTGGGAGACCCTGAAGAGGCTCCTGGCTTGGGATCGGCATAGTATCGGCCCGTTGCGCTCACTTGGGGAGTGACTCATCGGACGGAAGATCTTCCTCTCTGTCTCTCCTCTCTGTATATCCGCCTTTCCAATAATAACAAAAAATAAATCTTAAAAAAAAAAGAAAAAGAAATTGTCATTTTATTAAAAAAAAAAAAAGACTTACTTATTTTTATTGGAAAGGCAGATTTACAGAAAGGAGAGACAACGAGAACCCAGGCAATTAGCAGGGAGCTGGATCAGAAGTGCAGCATCTGGCCCCAGCAGGGTACTCTGGCAGCTGAAGTCCTCTCCTTGCATGCACTGGGATTCCATATGGTCACCATTTAGTATCCCAGTGGCCCCACTTCCCACCCAGCTCCCTGCCTGTGGCCTGGGAAGGTAGTTGAGAACGGCCCAAAGCCTTGGGACCATGCACCCGCGTGTTGACCCAGAAGAAGCTCCTGGCTCCTGGCTTCAGATTGGCTTAACTCTAGCCGTTGCAGCTGTTTAGGGAATAAACCATAGGACAAAAAATCTTCCTCTGTGTCTCTTCTCCTGTCTGTATATTTGCCTTTCCAATAAAAATAAATAAAATCTTCAATAAATTAAAGAAAAGAAATGGAGCAGCTGGAATTCTAACCAGTATCCATATGGGACAGTGGCAATGAAGGTGGGGGCTTAGCTGGTTATGCCACAGCACCAGCACAAGTTTGCATAGTTTTTGGTCCTGGAGTTATTAAATATTGTCAACTCTTTTTCCTCATCTCTGAGGTCATCTTAAGATTTTTCTCCTTTCATCTGTTAATGTAATGAATGGCATTTATAACACCTGGAACTTAGTTATGCCCTGTGTTCCTGGTGTAAATTCTACTGGATTGTACTGTTATTCAGACAAGACACTGGATTTAGCTTGCTGTCTGTCTACATGCACTCAGGGTGCGGTGAAGGGATGGGCCTATACTTTTCCATTCTTTTTTACCAACCTGATAAAATGAGCTGGTGGGTTGCTGTTTCTGTTTTCTGAAATAGTTTACGTGTAACACTGAAATTATCCACTCCTGAGTTATCATAGAATTCACCAGAAAGCCATCTTGGCCTTTTGTCTTTTACAGATTATTCTAGTTCCTAATTTCCCTTTGAGTCATTTTTTTTCCCCCAAGAGTTATTTATCTATTTGAACGGCAGAGTTACTGAGAGAGGGAATGGGAGAAAGAGAGAACTTCCATTTGTTGGTTCATTCCCCAGGTGGCTGCAGAGGCAGGAGCCAGGCTGCAGAGCTAGGAGCCAGGACTTTCAGGTCTCCTGTTTGCATGCAAGGTCCCAAGCTCCTGGGCCATCCTCTGGCACATTAGCAGAAAGCTGGATTGGAAGTGAAGCAGCAGGGATTTGAACCAGTCCCATCTAGGATGCTAGTGCTACGGGGGAGGGGGAGGGAGCGGGGGCGGAGCTTTACCAGCAGGTAAATGAATGCTCTGCAGAGCCAGCCCCTTTAACCAGCTTTAATAGGGTATGTTTTCCTAAAAATGGGTCCGTTTTATCTGATTCTCAAGTTTTTTATCATAAGTTGTTCTGATTTACTCTTAACCTATTGCCTTCTGCACCGCACCTGTTACTATTTGATATCTGTCATATTTGTGCTCTTTGTGTCATGTTAAATTTTGCATGAGAGTGCATTTGATGGGTTTATTGAAGGCGCGATGTCTTGCTCTCTTGATCCTATCTTGTAATTCATTAGTTTTACTTTTTCTGCACTAGTTTCATTTTGTCTGCATGTTGGAGGTCTGTGTGCTCAGTCCCCTCCTGAGTTCTTTCGTAGATGCTTATTAACTCATTAACAGTGAACCTGTCTTCATTTAGGATTATACATTGTCCTCCAGTACCAACTTTATGCCAACTTGAAATGTACCAGATTTTCATCACTAATCCATCCTAGATATCTTTCTGAAATGTTTAGAAGCGTATTGTTCCTTTCCAGTGTGTGGGTTTCCATAGTAATATTTTGGTTGTTGATTTCTCACCTAATTGCCTGTCTGAAAGAGAATTATGGATTCTTTTTAAATTTGTAGGGATTCATTTTTATATCTAGATGGCAGTCAGTTATTCTTGAAAGTGCTGTTTATTTCTCCGTGAGTTAGCTGCTGTGTTCTCTCTTTGGTTGCTTAAGTCTTTCATGTCCTTACTGATTTGTCCGTTTCATCTGTCAGCCTTTAAATTGAAAGGAATGTGTGAATATCTCCTGCTGAGTTGGCAGTATTGTCAATTTCTTCCATAGACCTGTCAGTTTTGACTTCCATTTTGAGGCATGTTATTTGGTGTTAATGGTTTCTAATTGCAATATCTCCCTACTGAATTGTAATTTAATTATCTTAGTTATCCCAAATAACGCTGCTTATTTTTTTTTAGATGATTTAGTTATGTTTTGAAAAGCAGAGAAGCAGATATGGAGACAGTGGTCTCCCAGTGAGTGGGTTTCCTGCCCAAATGCTGGCACTGGCCAGCGCTGGGTCAGGCCTTCACCAGGAGCCAGGCCTCCTGGTGGGCTCTCCCTGGTGGATGGCAGGCTTCCAGCTCCTTGAGCTATGGCCCACCGTATCTCAGGAGGCTGGCATTGAAAACAGAACTGGGATTCAAATTCAGGCACCCCAGTGTGGAATGTGGAGTGTCCCATCTTGTAGTCTGTGCTGTCTGTTTCTCATGGTGATTCCTGCTTTTTCTTAATTCAACTGTGTTTACATGTGTATATTCTTTCTGCTTAAGGAAGATTGAATTTTGGGAAGCATTGGTTCAGTTAACTTATGATAATGATTTCCAGTGAATTCAGATATAATTACAAGATCTTACATTTTGTATACATTAAAAAAATACTTTGAACATAAGATGTAACTCTGTGGTAAGTCCATCCTTTGGGAGCCAGTTATGGCTTCGAATGCTTTTGGTTTTCTGGTCTTGTCATTGTGCAGGTTATCATATTGGGGTTCCCTGAGTCATGTGTTCTTGTCTTTGATGCCCCCACTCCACATTGAATCAATCATCAAGGCCTTTTAATTCTCCTGCACAGTTTTCTTCCCTATAAAGTCCTTCCTTTGATCTCCCCACCTCTCCTTTAATATAGGCTTGTATTTCTTCATTTCCTGTGAGAGTCCTCTGGTTTTCTTGGCCAGCCCAGCCCTGTTCCCCATCTTTCGTGTTCCTGCAGTGATGCCATTCTGGCTCCTCTGAAGGGCCTTTTGATCATGCATGTCTTACTCAAACATTCCTGAAGATTGCTCTTTTTCCACAAAAGAAAGACCTAAATGCCTGAGCTGGATCCATGGCCCTCGGCATCCTCCTTGCCTCCCACCCCCTTCTCTATCCCTGCTTCCTGCTGATCAGGCACCTGTTCTCCCCCTGCCCAGGATAGACTCACCACTCTCCAGATCTGCTGGGAACTTCGACTTCCACTTGCCTTTGCACATTCTTTTTCCTCTACCAGAAATGTAACATTTTGCTTTATGCTTTCCCTAACCATCCCAACCAGGCAATCCATCTCTCTGTTCTAAGACATGAAGATGACACTGACATCAACATTTGTTAGTGATCATTTGTAAAAGGCGAAAGATTTATACGATCTGAAGAGAAACCAGAGTATATGGTGGTGATCATTTGTAACGTGGCTGATCATAGAACTGGCAAAATCTGCTGCTTTTTCAGCCTTATTTTATAGGTCAGTCCCCTCTGCACTGTTGTCACTGTGTGATTGCTTAGCCATGGAGTGAACAATGCCATTACCAGGAAACTCAGAGAAGTCTCTTCCACTCAAGTTCTTCCTGGGCCAGGGGTTTGGCGCAACAGGCAGCTTTGTCTTGGACAGACTGTCTGACAGTCTGTCTTCTGTGACTACGTCCCACCTCAGAATGCTTTGGTTCAGGACCTGCCTGCAGCTGCAGATGTGAGCTCCCTGTTAGTGCCTACCCTAGGAGACAGCAGTGATGGCGCCAGCAGTGGGTCCCTGCTGCCCACGGGTCAGACCCATGGCTCACAGCTTTGGCCTAGCATAGCCCTGGCTGTAGGTAGGCATTTAATGAATGAAACAGTGGATTGGGGGTAGGGATGGGATGGTTTTTACCACACCCCTCCCCCCATCTCGCAAATCAGTGTATAATTTCTCAAAAGGAAAAAAGAAATCTGTAGCCATATGGGTCAAGTGGACTCTCTTTAAATGCTCTTCTTGGCTGCTTGCAAGAATACCATTTTGCCCCTCCTGAGGCATCCAGAGTAATGTTTTCTGCCTTTAAATCGTTCTTCTAAGTCCCAACCTTTTGCCCATCCTGAAGTCATTTCAGGACCTTGTCAGTGTCCCATGTCCCTTCCTCTCACACACACCCTTGTTAAAATGTACTCCAAGTTAACTCTAACATGAAAGCAGTTGTTTTTGTTGTCTGTAACATTGCTTTGCCGTCGTGGTCTGGGAGCTCCTCTCCTGAGCTGAGGAAACCTTAGCATGCTACTGATTCTTGGTCTATCCATATTTTAAGTCACTAAAATTGTTGTCCCGAAATCCACTTTTAACTGTAGTCCTCTCTTCTGTGGTGGCTGTTTCTCTGTGGGATTCAGTGTTTGCCATCCACCTGTTTACAGTGTTTCTGGAACTGGAATCTGTCATATGAGATATTTCCTGATTTTTTTTTTCCTTTTAAAAAGACTGTATTTATTTGGCAGAGTCACAGAGAGAGAGAGGGCCTCCATCAGCTGATTCACTCACTAGATGATCACAGCAGCTGGGACTGGGCCAGGCTGACAGGAGGGTGTTCCACGTCTCCCACACATGTGACAGGGACCCAAACACTGAACCACCTTTTGTTGCTTTTCTCAGTCCATTAATAGGGAGCTGGATCAAAATTTTGCACAGGTGGGACTCTAACTGGCACCCATAGGGGACGCTGCCATTGTAGGTGGTGGCCTAACTCACTGTGCCCTGACACCAGCCCCATGATCTTGTCGCTTTGGTAACACTTTGTAAGCTTGACTGCTGAGATTCATCCACGGTCTTTTGGGGAGCGCTTAGTCTATGCCAGGCTCGCAGGCAGGCACTGGGGAATGGCATGGGGTATATACGGCTTCTGACTGTAGGAATTAGAATGAACATTCTTTTCCACCTGAGACAGCGAATAGAATGTTCGGAGGGAAGGCTGTGGACTTACCTTGGGATAGTCCACTATGTAACTGCCCTCACATTGAGTTCTGTCTCACCTACAAGGCCAAATGTGAGCACAGTCAGTATGATAATCCTGCATCCCTTGCTGTGTTGTGATTGGCTGTGCTTTGTTGAAATCCAGACATGGGTTTTGCACAGGGCTGCCAGACTCGGGCTGGTCTATGGGGTGACCTGTAGTTCCTGAGGACTGCTTGTTCATTTCCTACTTGCCTACAGTCCAGGGTCCTGAGTTTGCGGTTTCATCTCTTTGCTTCTTCACCCTTGGGAATTAAGCAAGACCCCATTGGTACTTTTTCCTGTCTCCTGAGTGGGTGTTGGGAATCAGAAATGTTGTTCTGATTCCCTCTACAGTTATTTTTTCTAAGATCAGCAAAAACAGCTTTGCCATTCGCCCTACCCTACGTCATGGCTTTTGCTATAATATTTTTGTACTTTCTGGGCATTTTCATCATTCAGGTCAACAGAGGAAAACTCCTTTGTCCTAGAACTTCGGATGTGTAGACCATGACCCTTCTAGCATCTAAGCCTTGGTCCACAAAGCCAAATCCTGCTTTTGATTAGGGAGGGCTGTAAGACAGAAAAACGTGTCCCCTGTCATTAGCTCTGCAGCCTGGCTCTAGCTGTGCAGAAGGGCATGGGCTCTGGAGCCGCTTGGTAGCTTCAGATCTCTGCTCTGTTTGTATGGCCTCGCAAACCATTCAAACTCTGTGCTTCAGCTTTCCAAAAAATAGAGAGAAAATTGGGAAAATGAGACACACTCGCACATGCAGTATGCTTCCAACATGGTAGCTCAAAGTGGTCAGTTGATGTGGGCTAAGTTGAGAGTGCCAATGATGGCAGCATTTGTTGAGCAATAGCCTTGGCTGAGCCCAGCAGGCAGTCCATATCAGTAACAGCCATTCCTTACCAAGAACTCCCTGCAGGCCAGCCATCACGCCAGATGACTCACAGACATTCTTTCTCTTGATCTCTCACAGGCTTCCCAAGAATTTGCGTACTGTCCGCATTTTATCATATCTCAGGATTCAAAGTGTGGAAACTGAGGCTCAGACTTCATCAGCTGCAATCCTGAGCTCCCCGTGCTCTGGACAGTCGATCCTCTGGTGTCTTCCAGAGTTTGTGACCCCCTGATGAACAGGCACATTCTTTCAGGGATGTTGCTGACATGGTCTCCATTCCCGAGCATTCTGTCTGATCAGGGAGTTGTGACAACATCGGGAGAGGGCAGAGTCATAGAGGATGACCCAGGGGGACACTCAGCTGGTCGACAAGACGCAGGGAGTAGGAGTCTTGAACAAGAGGTCTTAACCTAAAGATGGTGGGGTCTGCCCAGGCACCGAAAGAATGGAAGAAATGTAGTAGGCAGGGATGACTTGAGGCAAGCCCCCGGGAGTGGTGGTTCACCGGCCCACTGCCTGGGCAGGTGTAAAGCATGTTACGGATGTAGAGCATGTTAGAGAGTTGGGAAGATGAACGTAGCTACAGAATGTAAAAGTTGCAGGCTGGCGGCCCTTGGGTCACATTTGGCTCTCAATGAGATTTTAAAAACTTTAAATTGGTTGTCAACACTTAAAAAATGGGAAGATTTTATGTAGAAGTATGGATTTACAGCTGCTCTTGAAATAGCGGAAGTTCTGGCAGTTGCTGGGCTCACAGCCCCACATGGCAACAATTGGCTAGAGCTGGGCCCAGCTGTCTCCATTCTGTGGGCCCAGCATTCTCCATTCTGTCACCGACCCCACCTGCCCACTAGCCTCCATCTGTCTAGCTTCAGGAAGCAGCAGGCTCTGTGGTGCTGACCTCAAGGGGCAGTGCTCTGACGCTGGACCAGAGGATCTGCTGCATGTTTCCTGGCAAAGTGCAAGCCTCATGCAGGTGGGAGCCGCCTTGTCAGGAAGCATTGAGGTATTACGGAGGGTCTAGCAAAATGCCCAGCAAACCCAGAGCACCTTATCAACGTGGCACTTGGATGTCAGCTGGGTTGGCCTGCTAGGGGCTTCACTGTTGGAAGTTGCCATGGATCTCGAGACTGCCTGTGGGAAAGCAGGGAGGCACACAGCTGCTGAGCCCGTGACTTGTTTCAATCCCAGTGTGAAAGACACACGCTGTGGCTGACCAGCAAGCAGCAAGCAGGCTGCCTCTAAAGTTTTCAGTCAAGGGGAAAAAAAGAAAGAAGCCTCCAGTCCTGCATTTCTGTGTTCCCAGCTCCCCTCGTGGCCATGGAGAGCGAGCCTGCTGTGTTGTTCTTCGGACGCCCGCTCAACAGAATAGAACATGCAGAAGGCTTAAGGCATATACTTACAGGCTGTACTCAGCTGGACAACAGCACGGTGGAGATCACAGCCAGGGCCCTAGGCTCTGTGTGTTTTAGCAGAAAATCCGCACAACCCATTTGCTTGGACTGGGGATCTGATCTTGCATCCTGGCTGCCCATGGTGGCGCTCCCCCACAGCTCAGCCCTCATTCCTTTTTGCTTATTTATTTATTTCCCTTTCTTCTGCGCTCGGCATTCCTTCAGGCTCCGGCTGCATGCACCTCGCCATTGGGAGCCTTAGGAAAGAAGAATGTCGACGGCCTCTGCCTCGGGCGCAGGCTTTGGAAAATCAAAGCCACGTGGAGGCAGCTCCCCGCGCCTGCAGCAGGGTCAGCGGCTTGTGTAATGTTTTCCCCGTCAGCACGTGTCTCTGCTGAGAGCTTGTGTGTTTGAGCGAGGGAACCAAGAGCTGTGTATGTTGCCGCTGCCTTTTTCAAGCAGGTGGGATCCGCAGCTGTGATCAAAGCCAGGCTCCATGCTCCCTGCCAACAGCATCCCTGCTTTTTTGTTAAACTTCTCCTTGTGGGGCTGCCTGTGTCTTTGTGGAGGGAGGTGGCCTCAAGAGGGGGGTGAAAAAACACAACTCATCTTTCTATCTCTCTGACAAGGCATGAAAGAAGAGCACTTACATGTCTAGCCCCACGCAGGAAGCGTTTTGATAACATCGTTGAGTCAACCCATAATTAGGCTGCGGCGTCCACCACTTGTAGGAACACGAAGTGCTCAGCCGCCAGCAGGCTGGGTTCTGACGACTGGCTGCGGAGGTTTCAGTTGTGCGGTGTATTCCTATATTTAGTAAAATAATACCTCAGAGCCATGTTTAGCAGTCAGTAATTTTCCCAGATAGTAATTTGGGCCTGATTGGGACATGCTGGCAGCGCTTCAGTGCTAATTATGGAAGCATGTTTGCCTGTATGCGTCTGGAGCATGGAGTGAACATGGGATCTACAGAGCTGTCCAGCAAGCCAGGGGAGTCCTCGACACGCGAGTCAGGATCACCAAGAAGACATGCACCCAGCAGAGCCGTCCTAGGAGACCTCAGGTTGGCCACTAGTCCTGCTCGCCAGTGTTGCCCGGCAGCAGCTTGCTCATTCTCACGCAGTGAATAAGCTCGGTGGTTAGTGGTGGGTCACTGCTTCCGGTGAGCCTGCACAAGGGGGTGGGTCTGTGCATCAGCAGGTGTTAGCCTCCTGGGGAATCCGGATGGTGGGACCTGCTCACGTGGCTCGTGAACATTGCTCTCCCAACATGAAAGCCACGAAAGTCCTCCAGTCTGTTGCCCGTGGGGAGTATGAGCACTCCAGGCTTGTGGGCTTATCTGTGTTGCTGAAGTTCTCTAAGGTCTTGTGTCTGTCAAAAAAAGAAAATAGAAAAGCTTTAGATTAGATCTGTGTGATCCTGTTTGATACTTGTCACATGTAAATGCTTTCATTTAAATTGGTTAGCATCAGATAGGCTTAAGATTCAATTCTCAGGGTACCCACAGCATTTTTAATGCTCACTGGCCAAGTGTGGGTGGTGGCTAGGGTATTGGTTATACAGTGATTCTTATCATTATGTTAAGCTCTGCCCACAACCCTGAGGGATTTCTACTCTGGGATTTTATCAACTTCAGAGTAGCTCCTTGCATCTTTTTTTTTTTTTTTCTTATTTTTCAAGGTTTATTTATTTGAAAGAGTTACAGAGGGTGGAATAATTACACTGGCCAGGCCTGGGACCAGACCAGAGCTTAGGAGCTAAGAGCTTGCTCTGGTTGCCCTCATGGGTGCAGTGGCCCAAGCACATGCGTCATCTTCTACCTCTTTCCCATCTCCACTTGTGAATCAGAAGTGGAGCAGCCAGGACTCAAACTGGTACTCATATGGGATGCTGGCACCACAGATGGCAGCTTTAGCTGCATCCTTAAAGCAAAGATGTTCCTGTACTGCCCCCAGCAGACCATATCGGGGGCGGGGGGGGGGGTGGAGAAGGCTGGAACCTCTGCTGCGCGTCCTGTGTTGCGGAGCCTGAAGTCTTTATGTCATCAGCTTCTTAGAAGAAACAAGCTAGTAGAATGAGCATCTCTTAGCCCTCCAGTACTCTTATCTACTTTATATTGATAATGGGAAAATTCTGATGTGGGCAGGATTTTTTTTTTCTCCTTTTTTACTAAATCTTGTATTCTTTCCTGTCCTTTAAGGAGGTGACCCTTGGTCCTGTTACCTGTACCAGGGATGGTGTAGGCTGGGGTCAGGCTCAGGCATTGGCAGTAAGGCATATACTTGAGTGCTGGAAGTCTCCAGTTAGTCCCCAGAGGTGGACAGAAGGTATAGAAGCAGCAGTTTAGGTATGAATGTAAGATCTGGAGACCCACAGTAGTCTCATGAGAATTGACATCCAAATGGCTATTAGGAATGGGAACAGGTTGAACATGTGAATGCTGTACATGGAGATGAATACACTTGAGTGTTGTGATGCAATGGGTTAAGCCATCTGCTGCAACTTCAGCATTCCGTGTGGTGCCAGTTCAAGTTCCAACTGCCCCGCTTCTGATCCAGCCCTCTGCAGATGCCCTTAGGAAAGCAGTAGAAAATGGCCCAAGTCCTTTGGCTCCTGTTCCCATGTGGGAGACTTCAGTGGAGCTCCAGGCTGCTGGCTTCAGCCTGGCACAGTCCTGGCCATTGCTAGCCATTTGGAGAGTGACTCTCTTTCTCTCCCTCCCTCCCCCTGCCTATCCGTGTGGATATAGACATTCTCTCTGTCTTAGTGGTTTTGCTTTGCGAATAAATAAAAACAAATATATCATTCCTGAAGTACAAGGCAGGAGAAAGTGGAATGGTTGGTAGCTGGCAGAAGCCAGCAGTTCAGGGTGCTCTAAGGCGGTGCAACCTCCAGTGCCAGTTTCCAGAGACACCTTCCCTAAACACTTGTTTTCCAATTCTGAGCTTTTCCATGGCACCTATACAACCTAGCAAGCTCTATGTTTTACTTAGTTCTTGGTGTTCCCTGTCTTTTCCTACATAGAAGTTATCAGCTTCCTGAGTTCAGAATGCCTGGACGCATAGTGCTGTGTCACTGAAGGAATGAGTGGCAGAAACAGGACTTCTGTGCTGTTCCTGTGAGAGCTGGATGTAGGGGCTGCTGGTGGGAAGGGGGTGCTGTAGATGGAAATGAGATGGTGATGGGTGGGAATCCTGGCAGGCAGACAGGTGGTAGCATAGATGCATAGTACAGGAACAGGGGCAGGTCTTTGGTCCCTGGACTCAGAGCACTTGCTCCAGAAGTTGAAGCTCTCACCCAAGGAAACAGCTAATAGGGAGAAACCCCAGCTTTGCAGAATCAGGGGCCAGGAGGAAACATTTCTGTGACTGAAACTCGCAGGCCAGGGACCTGCCAGAGCAGGACTCCAGCATCCTTGGGGGCAGCGCCAAGAGTGGTGAGTGAATACTGGCTGGAGGTTTGTATTTGGGCTCTGGTTGAGGAGGGCTGCAGGCACTCCTAACAGCATGGTGAAGTCACAGCAATGCTTTGTCCAAGAATGGGAAGAGGGCCTGTCACCACTCTATCCCTCTGGGTGTGTGACCTCATCTGAGCATCCCCAGCAGTGAGAGTAAGACACACACACAATGGACATGATCACTTCAGTATTTCTCAGACACCCGTGTGCATAAGAATTCCCTGCAAGTTTGTGAAAAGTCTGAGAGCATTTCTAACAAGTTCCAGGGTGACCATGCTGCTCTTGGTCACTTTAGGGAGCAAAAGGCTCTATGAAGTGCAAGGGCTAAATATTTGTCTTTGAAATCAGTTGATTGAAAATATTTAGAAATTCCTCTTGCATTTAGTAGAGGCTGTTGCTTAAGGATGTTAAAGTTTAAAAATTTTTGAATGTGAGTTGGCTTCTCATCATTGCAGCTGAAATATCTGGGAGCTTCTATTTGGGAAGAAAGAAACTATTTCAGTCTGCAATTTTTGAGCTCCCATTCTGAGATCAGGCAGCCCAGTTAGTCCAGCATGTGGGGGAAGGACCACAAGGTGAACCAGGAAATAGGCTGGACCGAATTCACTTTCCATAACCAACCCCATGGGGAAAACTGCCCTCTGAGGTCAGGCCCCTCCCACTAGGCCTGCTCATACGTGTCATCATTTGATTCAGTCTCTGCCCTAATACATTAGCATAATGTATTAAGCATCAAGCCTCTAGCTCTTGGACTTAAGCTATCATCACCATAAAAGCATCAGCAGGCGTAAGTCAACCTTGGGCTAGTGTTGTGTCACAACAGTTTTAAGCCACTCGCTGTGACACTGGCATCTCATGTAAGTACCCATTTGAGTCCTGGCTGCTTCACTTCCAATCCAGCTGCCTGCTAATGTACCTGGGAGAATAGTTGGCCCAGCACTGGCAGGTGCAGCTGCCTGGGAAGTGAACCAGCAAATGGAAGATGTCTGTCCCTCTCTCTCTCCCCTTCTCCCCATGTCCTTCTTTCTCTATAACTCTGACTTCTCTTCTGAAGAGAAGAAAATCAAATCAGATCGGCCTCTCCTGGCTTTGGTTTTTCCAAGAGAGCAGCTTTGAGAACGGTTGGCCAGTCTAGCTGTCAGATCCAAGGCTTCCTAAGGCACTCGTTGATACCCAGGCCTTAGTGGGGGCTTTAGATTGTTGCCCTGCATGGGAGAGGTGCTTAGTGGGACCTAACGTGCCCGTATCTGGTCAGAATCTGTCCTTCAGTCCAGACAGATAACTTCTGACTCCTGAAAGTTCTTGCCACTTTCAGAAATACTGTCCTGGAATATTGAGCAGGAAGAAGATGACATGACATCCTCACCACCTGTGTTCCGGCAGCCTCTTCTAAGTAGCTGAGCTTACCTGCATATGTCCTAATTCCAGCACAGTATTTAGACCTTGTGAGGCACAGTCAGTGTGTCCTTGCAATGGTTGCAAGTCTCATGGGACTCTTAATGTTTTGTATGGATTTTGATTTTATTTGGCAGGCAAAGAAACAAATCTTCCATCCCCAGATGCCCTCAGCAGCAAGGACTGGGCTAGGCTGAAGCCAGAGCTGGGTGCTCCATCCAGATCTCTCACCTGGGTAACAGGGCCAGGGACTGCAGGGCTTGAGCCGTCATCTGCCGCCTAATGTATGCACCAACAAGGAGCTGGGTCATCAGCGAAGGACTCTGGACTTGAACCAGGCACTTGTAGATGGCAGGCAAGAGTCCTGAGCAGCAACTCAGCCACTGCGCCAGGTGTCTACACTGGTGCCCTGAACACCTGCATTTGGGGCCACAGTGAAGCACACATCAGCAAAAGCAGTTGAGCTGTGGGTGTGGGGAGGCGAGAGCGTGGGACCACATAGAGGGAATTGTGGTCAGTTTATGAGACCCACGTCTCCATCTTTGTTCATGAATGGAAAACAGCTGCAGACAGGATGGGCTACATTCCTCTCCAACACTTGTCCCAGATGTTGCCCTTTCTTTCCTTCTTTGTCACCCGACCCTTCCATTAGGTGGTGTCAGTCTCCATTAGGCAGCTGCGGGCTTCTCTGGATTTGGTTAAACCTTCATTCAGGTACCAGGGGCCTCCTCTTCAGTACTACTTACCACTGCACTGCCATGGCAGGTTTTTTGTTGTTGTTGTTTGTGTTTTGTTTTAACTTAAGATTATTTTTTCTGCTCTAAAACGGTGTGTGTGTGCACGTTAATATGTGAGTGGTTGTGACGTGTGTGTATGTGTGTGTGACTGTGACACGTGTGTGTGGATGTGACACATGTATTTGTGCAGTTAGGTGCAGGTGTGCGCCCAGAACCCTGCATGTATGACTGCACACCTGTTGCCCAGCTGGTCATCATTTGAAAATAAAACAAACACCTCTGTGTAATGCAACCAAGGAAATATGCATGTGAATTGCAAGCATATTAGCGTAGCAGCCGTGAGAGAGCTTACACAGGAGTCCCATCAGAGACACCTTGCTGCACAGACAGGATGTGTCACACTTCTTCTGCACTGGTCAGGGTCACTCCAGCACTTGTCACACAAGGTGGTGGTGAGAACGTTGTCATTTCACGCCACATCCCACAGGTGGCTGAGTCTATCACAGCTGTGTGCCATGATGATTGGAACGTGCTATTCAAAGAGATTAAAAATCCCATTCCCTTTTTTAGTCTTTTGGATCTCTCATCCGCTGTGTTATGTATGTGTTAATGGGCTAATGAACATTTATTTCCACCCTCTGCTTAAGGACTTGTGCAGTTTTTGGAATAGCACTGAGAGCGTTAATTCATCTGACTATAGAATTACTTGTAATTGACTGTTCACAAGAGAGCACGTAGGTCTCTCTCTTTTTTTAATCTCGATATACTTTACAGCATTTCAAGAAGATGAAAGATATTTCCCACCAGAGACTGTGAGAAATGCTCACTGCCAAGCCCTTAAAGAACCGTTTCACACTGATTATTTTCTGGCTTCACTTGGCTTGCATTGTCTTTTTCCTAAGCTCATTACATCACTGTCAAGTTAACGTCTCCATTGGAATTGAGTAGCACGGGAATTTTTACCTGGGTTCTTCAAAGATGAAGTAATTTCTGTGACTGTTCTACCAGCCACTCTGATGAGCAGGAGAAAGAGACCAGCCCTTTGGGTTTGGAACTACGGGATTACTATCCAAATGCAGCTTTTTTCAATTTAGGGCACAGGAACTTTAAAGTTTATTTGAAGATAAAGTAGCAGTCATAGCAGCTTCCTGTGTGAGGTGGAAGGACCGGAACAGGTGACTGCTGTGCTCCCTCGAAGAACAGCCAGCCAAGGGTGGGCATTTAGTGCAGCGACCACATCTCATATTGGAGTGCCTGGTTCGGGTCCTGGCTCCACTCCGCACTCCAGCTTCCTGGTGCTGCACAAGTGCTTGAGTCCCCGTGGCCCATGTGGGAGAACTGGATCAAGCTCTTGGCCCTGACTTTGACATGGCCCATTCTTGGTTGTTGTGGGCATTTGGGGAGTGACCTGGTGGATGAGGGTTTTCGTATTTTCTCTCTCTCTTGCCCAGTTTTTTTTTTTTTTTAAGTTGGTGTACCACTTGACACCAAGTAAGACCTGAGCTATTGTGTAGGTGTGTGTTTGCATGTGAATCCTGTGATGTTGAAAGGCCAACTTCTCCTTGTGTACCACATGATCCAGTATGAACTGTGTTACATTTTCTTTCTTGAATCCTGTTCTGTGTTTATCACTTGCTGGCCCTAGACTTTACTGTGCCATGTCTGCCAGTCTGCTAAGTTTGGGCAGAGGAAATGAAACCTACTCAGGAACTCTGAGATTTAGAGTGGACCTGCCTCTGCAGGAAGTGGTGAAATGTTGATGGATAGTTAAAGACAGAACTCTGCACCCAGAAACAGGATGTATGTTTCCCATTTATTTTTCCTTCGAAAGTTTCAGGGTTCCTTCGGCACTTCTGACTGTTTCAGTGGGACTGTGCCCCTCCTCTTTTTTTGCTTCTCTAAACTCAGTCACCAAATGTAAAATCATTGAGGAGATTTTGTGTCAGTTTAGCTATGGTAAAGGGGTAACTGTTAGCTATTACTCTTTCCCAGGAGTTTTATTTACTGTAACTTGTCAGCAGTCTTAACTTGGAAAAGCCTTCCAAAATAGAATATTCTTTCACATATACAGAGTTTAAAAGTTCTTTTAAAGTCATGCCCTAGGATTCCATGTCTAATAACTTGCCAGGCAAAATCTGCTCTGAGAGTAGTGTTACTGAGACATATGATCAATTGACATGTCTCTCTCTTTCTTTCTTTTTTTATTTATCTGTTTGAACGGCAGAGCAGCAGAGAGAGAGGAGCTAGTTTGCTCTTCAAACAGCTGACAGTGGCCGGGACAGGATCAGGAGCCCAGAACCTCAGACAGGCCTCCCCACATTGGAGGCAAGAGCCCAAAGCACGGGGGTCACCATCTGCTGACTTCCCATTAGGAGGGAGCTGGGTTGGAAGTGAAGCAGCTGGGATTCAAACCAGCACTCCAATGTGGGCATTGTAAGCAGAGGTAGAATCCACGTACCACCATGTCAGCTGGTCCAGTCCTTTAAGTGCCGAGTGTGTTCACTCACTCATAGGATCATCTTCCCTGGGGAGGTGGTCTCCACCGAGACGTAAGATGCAGGTAGTAGCTAGAGCTGGTAGTGCAGTGCGCGTGTTCCGAACAGACCTGGTATTTCTCAGAGTCTGCTTATTGTGATGATGCCAGTGACAAAGCTTTCCACCCATAGACTAGCCAGTCGTGTCTTGATTATGACAGAGAAAAACCACTAACCACCCAAAACGAGCTGCTTTCTGAAGCAGGAAGGCCAAATCCAGGGGCGGACTCTGGGTTTTACAGCAAGTAGCAGATTGGAGCCAGCTCTAATTGTGGCTGCGGTTCAAAGAACAAAATGGCTACTCTTGGATGGCTCAATTATTTCCCCCAAAGGAATGGTTTCCTTTTTCTGTGAATAATGCTCATGGGAAGTGGTCTGTGTAAAATAATTGGATGAAAAAATAAGCCCAGCTTTTATTTCTCAGACACACTTCGCACCAATGCCATTTGGAAATTGTAGTTGCTTTGTATCCTTTCATAGGGGCGTAGTTCAGAATGCTGCTTTTGTAAACTTTGAGCTCCTATCAGAACGGTACTATTAATTTAGGAAACTAGCCAGTTAGAAGGGGTAAATGTAGAATAAGGAGAAATATAATGAATGGGCTTAGAAGCTGAAGGATCAAAAATAAGCTTATAATTCTTTTTCCTCCTTTTTTTTCATATCCTGTATAGAAACTGGTCACTGTAAACATAATGCTAAAAGAGATAAGGGACAGCAGTGTGGTGCAGCGGGTTAAGCTGCGCCTTGTTCTATTCATATATCATAGTACCTGGTTCAAGTCCCAGCCACTCTGCATCCAGCTCAGCTTCCTGCCAAGGTGCCTAGGTAGCAGTGGGTGTTGGTTCAGGTATTTGTCTCCCAGCTCCAGCTGTTGTGGCCATTTGGGAACTGAACCAGCATGGGGAAAAGTGTGTGTGTCTTGTTGTCTGTCTGCCTTTCTGATACATAAATAAAAAATACAATGTTTAAGAAGAGGAGGCAGAGATGAGCGAAAAGCTGTTTCCCAGAGGATGAGCATTCATGTCAGGTGGTTACCAACACTCGTTCTTTTTAAGCCCTAGTAGCTTATTGCATTTTTCCTGCCTGTCTCGGGAAATAGTTGTAAGTCATATATGGAGAATGCATTCTGAAAAAAGCCTGGAATACAGCAAGGGACTTTTTTTTTTTTTTTTTAAAGACATATTTATTTTGAAAGAGTTAGAGAGAGAGGGAGAGACAGAGAAATCTATCTGTGGGTTCACTTTCCCAAGTCGCCACAATGTCAGGGCTGGCCCAGACAAGTCAGCTGCTGCTTCTGGGTCTCCCATGTGAGTGGCAGGGACCCAGGCTCTTGGGTCATCTGCTGCTGCTTTTCCTAGGACGTAAACCATTACACATATGAGATGTCAGTGTCACCAGCAATGGCTTTACCTGCTGTACTACATTGTCACGTTTATACTCCTATAAAGAACATTTGGGGTGTAATCCTGTTGCACAACAATTACAATCCAAACAAAATCAACCTGAGAATTCACGTGTCAACCATATTCAGAGCATTTTAAAAACAGTTGGTGTCACCTGTCCCCCTTCTGAACCTCTGTGGTCAAAATTGGATGTAGTCCATGGTGCTAACCTTGAAGATGTTAGTCAGCCATTGGAAGATGTTGAGAATAGAGCTGCCCTCAGGAAGAAGCAAAGCGAGGGGTCTCACACCCAGGGGAGGCCCTGGGACGCAGGAGGAGATGCTCTGGCATTGTGTGGGTTGCCAGTCTCCATTGCCCCTTAACCAGATGTCCTTCAGCTCATTGGTAACAGGGATAATATGGAAATAGCTCTGTGGGCTGGTGGTTGGGAGAGAGTGCAGTGATGTTTATGGACCTTCAGCCTTTGTATATTGTTCCAAGTCCCTCTGAGAACATATGATTAAAATTGTGTATATGATCACTGAAATAAAGCTCTGAATTCTTCATTTCTGTTTTTTTTTTTAAGAGTTGTTTATTTTAATTGGAAAGGTAGATTTACAGATAGAAGATACAGAGATAAAGATCTTCTGTCCACTGGTTCACTCTCCAAGTGACTGCAACAGCCTGAACTGAACCAATAAAGCCAGGAGCTTCTTCCGAGTCTCCCATGCGAGTGCAGGGTCCCAAATCTTTGGGCAGTCCTCAACTGCTTTCCCAGGCCACAAACAGGGAGCTGGATGGGAAGTAAAACAGCAAACAAACCAGCGCCCATATGGGATCCTGGCATGTGCAAGACAAGAATTTAGCCACTAAGCCATCATGCCAGGCCCTTAACTCTACATTTCTAACATCATAATTTATATAAGAAGCATTATCTTCTTTTCCAACTTCATCAGCCTTTATCGCTTAACACATGACACTGGTCAGGGAGAACTTCTCTTCGGTGAGAAATCCTCTGGTAGACTAGTTTCCAGGCTGACTGGGCTTGGGCTAGCAATGTGCTAAAACTGAAACTGCAGGGGCCAGCACTGTGGCATGGTGGGTAAAGCCGCCACCTGTGGTTGCAGTGTCCCATATGGGCTCTCGTTCAAGTACTGGCTGCTCTAGTTCTGATCCAGCTCCCTGTTTACGCCACGTCCCGTCCTCCCCCCCCTCCACCCCGAAAGAAGTGGAAGCTGGCCCAAGTCCCTGGGCTCCTGCACCATGTGGGAAACCCAGATGAAGCTCCTGGCTCCTGGCTTCAGACTGGCCCAGGTGCAGCCATTGCAGCCATCAGGGGAGTGAAGCAGTGGGTGGAAGATCTCTCTCTGTCCTTCTGGGTCTTTATAACTTTCAAGTAAATAAATAAATCTTTGTTTAAAAAGAAATAGACTCAAACTGCAATGAAAAAGCCCCTTTCACCATTATCTTCCATTATTCCCCATCTTTTCAGGCCCCACCCAAACCCTCCCTCGTAAGTTACTGCGTTTTGATGCTATGCAAAGTTTATTGATAAGCGGACAAGCAATTACATGTTCTTAGATCTTTCCTGGGTTGTGCTCTCTCACACACACACTCTCTTTTACATAAAAGATAGCATCTACACATGTGCCTGTTTTACAGCGGTTGTTAAAGTAGTGTGTCTGGATCGGCCCCCGGAGAGCCGCATTCCTGGATAGCTAGCTGTGTGTAGTCGGTTCCTCCGAATGGATGTCCATGGCTTACTTACGCCCAGATCCAGGCGTTTGCTTGCTTCCCATTTGGGGATGTTGAAGACAGTGTGGTCATAAATAAGTTGAGCATATGTGCTGCATGTGTTTAATTTCTATCCATGGACTTGCTGGTTCAAGGGTATGTGCCTTCTCAATTCTGAAAGTTATTGCAAAACTGTCCTTCGCGGAGACCGTACTGTCTCACCTCCCTGCAACAGGATAGGAACACGCACGCAGCTTCCCCCCGCAGCCTTGCTAACAGAATGCCTTCATGGATGTTTGTCAAACTGACAGATAAAAATGGTTTCTCAATATGATGTGGCCATTCTCTTATTTGCCTAACTGGAACCCGTCTTCATGTGTTCATGAGGCATTGTATTTCCTTGTGTGAGAATTGTCTGCCTGTATCTTTTGTCTACCTTTCTGTTGGGTTGAAACTCAAGGGAACATGGCCCTGGTCTGTGACATTAACTTGCAGATGTTTTTCTTTTGTGATTTCTGTGTTTTGAATCAGCATTGGCAAGGCCTTGCTCATTGCTGGGTTGCAAAAAAATCTTGGATTCCCCATAACATTTTAATAGCTTATGTTTTACATATGGGTCTTTGATCTGTTCAGGGGTTTGTCCTGGTATGCCATGTGAAGTATGGCTTCAACCTTATTTTGTTATTTTTTTATAGTGCATATCCTGTTGTCCCCTGGCCAGTGAATGAACAGTCCTAATATTTCTTCTTTAAAATGTTTCTTTAAGGTCTAAAAAGTTGGCAGCAGTTGCAGAAGCCTTGAAGAAAGTCTCCCTTACAAAGGC
The DNA here is from genome assembly GCF_017591425.1 of Ochotona curzoniae. Classification (NCBI taxonomy): domain Eukaryota; kingdom Metazoa; phylum Chordata; class Mammalia; order Lagomorpha; family Ochotonidae; genus Ochotona; species Ochotona curzoniae. The sequence continues at coordinate 33,835,536 of NW_024466607.1, read as the reverse complement.
CCAGCTGGGCTTAGAACTGGAAGAGCTAGAAGCAGCAGCACTTCTTGTCCAGAGGGAAGAAATGGCCTCAGAAGCAGTGCCTTCCGTTTCCGGGCAGCAGCCACAGCCTTGCAGCCCCGAGACGGACGAGTCGGAGTCGGAGTCGGAGTCGGGCAGCACTGCATCATCCGGGTCAGAGGACCCTGATTCAGATCCAGAGGAGCTCAGACAGCCCTCTGCGGCAGTAAACTCTTTAGAAGGCCCCTTTTTGCAAGAAAACAGCTCACTGCTCTTCGCCGGTCGTGGGCTCTGCGGAGACCCAGCCATCCAGGACTCTGACGTTAGCCAGCCGGAGCTGCCTGCCTCTCCCTGGGCTCCTGCAGGGCGCAAACCTCTGATAGAGGAGCTTGGGGAATACCTGGAGACCACTGTGCAGGTGTCTGAGGCCGAGGGTGCCACAGCTGGAAACCAGGGCAGTGCCCAGCAGTGTGATGGGCAGCAGGGGCCAAGTGATTGAGCGCCTGTGGTGGTGTTTGCTGTCAGGAACTAGGTAAGACTTGGTCTCACCTGTGACTTAGAATGCCTCTCTCTGACTTTGTACTTGTTTTTGGCATGTAGAACCCTGTGTTTCAGTGAGCTGATTTTTATGCTGTTTGCTTTCCTCGCGGCAAGTCTAAAATACAAGTTCTAAAGTCATTTTACCCAAGTGTCGCTGATAAACATGAAGAGAACAGTTCACTGCCAGCAGCTAGAGCCTGCAGAGCCGGCTGATCCGCTCAGCTTGACTGAGGCACACCTGACCTCCAGCAGGCTGCCGGTGCTCAGGGCGGCAAGCACTGGGCGCCCCTGGGGAAGGCCTCGTCCCCATCCAGGGCATGATCCCCATCCATGCCCTTCATAATCTCCCCGTTCCTCCCTGCCTCCCGCTCCCCCCATACAGGCGCTGCCCAGCTTGCGGTACTGCGCATGAGTTTGCATTTCCTGGAATTGTACATAAACTGATGGTGTACGTGTACGCTTTCTCTGTCAGCCGTGTCCCACTCTGTGTGGTTATTTTGAGATTCATTCCATGTGTCAAGAGTTGTGTTTTGTTCCGTTACCAAGCCCTGTTACTGAGTTGATCTCTTCCGTTCACCTGCTGATGGGCCTGTGCGCAGCTTCCAGTTTTTAACTGTTAAATATAAAACTTAGAAAAACATTTGTGTACAGCCTTTGTTGGGCATACGCTCTCATTTCTCCAAGGTAAATATCTGGATGTGGAATAGCCGAGCCGTAGGGAGCATCTGAGGAAGCGGTGGAGTACATGGATACAGCCTTGATCTGCTCCCCCATCCCTTCCTTCTCTCCCTTCTTAAATTTATTAGAAAAGCAAAGTCATAGAATAGAAACACACTTTCCAACCACTAGTTCATTCCCCGAAGCAGCTGGAGCTGGACACTGCTGAAGCCAAGAGCCTGGAGCTCCTTCTGGGTCTCCCATGGGACTGGCAGGGGCCCTGACATTTGGTCCATCTTCTGCTGCTTTCCCAGGTACATAAGCAGAGAGCAAATGGGACTCGAACCAGAGCTCCATTGTGAGATGTCAGCATTGCGGGCAGCAGCTTAACCCCATTACACCACAGCACTGGCCCCTGGGTAAGTATGTTTACAGATGCTCCACGGCTTTGCTTTGGGAGGCAATGAAGTAACTGGGAAGCAGTTTCATTCCAGGGATATTGGCTTCTGGAATTTGTTCGACCAGTCCAGTCTGGGGTGAGCTACTCCCCAATGCCGATGTTGTCGAGTCCCCCACCGAATCCTGTGGGTTCCCATTTGCAGTGTGGCTGGTGAAGGCACACGCTGTGTAGGTGCTCAGCCCTGGCCCCTTGCAGCCTCCCAGGTGGCTCTTGCCCCTGCCCTCCAAGGTAAGTTGCCTCCCTCTTCAGCCAGCCAGGGTCCTCTGTACATCCCCACCACCCTGGAACTCCTGTGTGCTCTGGATTCGGCGCAGATTGTGCCTCCCTGTGCAGCCCCACACGCAGTGTGTCCCAAGGCCACGGGCAGCGCAGTCAGGTGGGCCCATTCTAGCTCCCTGCTAATGTGCCTGGGAAAGCAACAGAAGATGCCCCAACTGCTTGGGCCCCTGCATCCACATGGGAGACCCAGAAGCTCCTTTCTCCTCCCTTTTGACCAACTACTGCAGCCATCTGGGGAGTAAAGCAGTAGATGGAGAACAAATCTCTCTCCTTTTGTAACTGCCTTTCAAAGACGAATAAACAGAATTTTGAGGAGGAAAGACAGCAGTCCCATCCAACAGCTTAGTCCCTAAAGACTTGCTGGGGCTGGGCTGGGCCAAAGCTGGGAGCCTGGAACCCAATCCTGGTCACCTACGTGCCTGACAGGAATCCAGTTCCTTGAGCCATCACCTACCGTGCCCCGGGATTGTACTGGCACAAAGTGAGAATCGGGAGTGGAGCTTGGGGTTCAGCCCAGGCACGCCACTAGGGGATACAGGTGTCCTGAACTAGATATCTGAGCTGCTGAGCTGAATACATGCCCCCATTTGACAGAGGGAGAGAAGTCCAGTCTGCTGATGTACTTCTCATACCTGCATTGGCCAGGACTCCCATGTGGTCAGCAGGACCTTGGTCACTTGGTCATTGCTGCTGTGCCCCTCACAGTCTGCATGAGCAGAAACCTGGAGTCAAATATGGAACATGGTGGACAGCCTAACACATCTTCTTCTAAACGGCCAGATAGCGCCCCTCCTGTTCATGTTCTGAACAGCAAGTTTCCCACTTGGCATGTAAACTGCTCACACCGAATCCTCAATGCTTCACAAATACTTGTTTAATGAATGAATAAATGGAATAAACCAATTTGTTTTGGGGAAGGAAGAAAGTGAAATCTGATTTGGATTGATCTCAGAAACATTGTTTTAGCTCCTAAGTGTTTCCAAAGTTGCGTTCATATTTCTGATTCAAATTCCAGCATGTGTTAGCATGACGGCGGGCTGACTGTGACATTGGACGTGCCTGTTACCTACAAGCACTGTAGCAGCTTTCTTAGAAGCTGTTCAGGACTTTTCCCAGACTCCATGGGAAGAGCTTCAAAACTTGCACGAGCGCTGATAATGCACTTCGCCTCAGTAGCTTATGACTAGCAGCCAGTCTGAAGAGGCATTGTCAAGTGCTTCTACCAAATTGTGCATATTGAGCTTATCTGCTTGTCTAAAAGAAGTTCTGGGGGGCAGCGTTAGGGTGTAACAAATTAAACTGCCTCCTGGTACACCACATCCCATGGGCATGCTGGCTCAAGTTCCTGCTATTCCACTTCCAATCCAGCTCCCTGCTAATGTGCCTGGGAAGGCAGCAAAGGATACTCAAAGTCCTTGGACCCTTGTATCCACATGGAAGACTAGAAGGCATTCCTGGCTGTCTTGCCTATCCCAGTCCTGGCCATTGTGGCCATCTCGGGAGTGAACCAATAAATGGAAGATCCATCTTTCTCTGACACTCTAGTTAAAAGCCACAGAAGACTTTCTTCATCCACCTTTGTCCTTACTGGGGATCTAGCCAAGCTCTACCTACAGAAAGACATCGTGGGCTGGGAAAACATCCTTTTCTCATGAGCAAAGCTTATCTTTCTGGGAGGTACTCACAGCCAGGGAGCCCATTCAATGACCCTCGGGGGTATTACTGTGTGGGGGTCTTCCTTCCAGACTGTCCCACTGCAGCCCCCTCCCCATCTCTGTTCATCGTGGTGACTTTACCTTGGAGGATGGTGGGCCAAGAAAACTGTATCACCCCAAAACTCCTCCAAGGGTGGCCTCTGTATAAACAGTAATAAAAACTAGGCTACCTGCCAGGGCAACTTTAAGCAGCTCTCAGAACCAGTGGAGTTTCCCAAGAACCCTGGGTGATGAGAGAAGAAGAAGGTGGGGCAAACATAAGGAGGAGACGTCACCGACTGCCCAGTCCCAGTCCAGTGACTCGCAGAGCTGGGTTCCAGAACTAGAGCGAGGACTGGGCCCATGACAGGTACGGCAGACCCCCAAAGCCATCCCTGCATCTGGCCACCGGAAACGGAACTTGGGGTTCTTCTCTTACAGGTGCAAACACTAAGTGGAGGAGCATTGGGCCAACATGAGGATGTATTATAATTGGCTGGCTGCCCAGAGCTAAGGCGGGAGGGTCTGCTGAGCTCCACAGGGTCCTGGCTTCTGTGGGATGCTTAGGGGAGCAGGCAGCCCTGGAGATAGAAACAGCAACAATACCCATGAGTCACAGTGCTGCTTGTGCAGGTTTGCCTTATTCTTGACCTGTCTCTCCATGGTCTGTCTCTCCTTTCCTATTATCCTTAAAGAACCATGCCAGGCCTCGCTGTGGGCCAGCCGGTTCAGGTGCAGTGACTAAGCTGGTATCGCCTTTCTTTGGCACAGATTAATTTACAGATGACACAGGGCTGCTCTTGACCACATTCCGAATGGGCTGACAGCTGGAAGGCGGTTTTCACACCTGCTAAGAAAAGGCTCACTTGGGTTGTGTGGATCAAATTCTATTACCAAGAATTAAGAGGAGGAGAGAGAGGGTCAAATTTCCTAATCCCTAAGACATTATAAAATTACTATCTTAAGACATGGGGTTTAGGAGGTTTTGTCATACATTTTTGGTAACTGGAAACCGATCTATATTGTCGTAGTCAAGGGAGACATAACAGATGTCACCTTAAAAAAGAAAAAAAAAAACTGGGCCTGGCGCGGTGGCACAGTGGTTAAGGTCCTCGCCTAGTGCGCCCAGGATCCCATATGGGTGCCAGTTCTATCCTGGCAGCCCCGCTTCCCTTCCAGCTCCCTGCTTGTGGCCCGGGAAGGCAGTCGAGGACGGCCCAAGGCTTTGGGACCCTGCACCCGTGTGGGAGACCCAGAAGAGGCTCCTGGCTTCGGGTTGGCATAGCATCGGCCGTTGTGCTCACTTGGGGAGTGAATCATCGGACGGAAGATCTTCCTCTCTGTCTCTCCTCTCTGTATATCCACCTTTCCAATAAAAACATAATAAAAATAAATCTTAAAAAAAAAAAGGGAAAAAAAACTAAAGAGGGTTGGAGTGGTGGTGGCAGGCTAATCCTCCACCCTGTGGCTCTGTCACCCCATATGGATGTTGGTTCACATCCTGGCTGCTCCACTTCCCATCCAGCTCCGTGCTTATGGTCTGGGAAAGCAGTGGAGGATGGCTCAACTCCTGGGGACCCAGCACCCACATGGAAGACTCACAAGAAGCTCTTGGCTTTGGATCAGCTCAGTTCTGGCCATTTCAGCCATCTGGAGAATGTACCAGTGAATCAAAGACCTGTTACTGTCTCTCTTTATCTCTCCATAAAAATCTGTCTTTCAATAAAAATAAATGTCAAAAAATACAGAGAGGGCCCAGTGTGGTAGCCTAGTGGCTAAAGTCCTCGCCTTGCATGTGCTAGGATCCCATATGGGCACTAGTTCTAATCCCATCCAGCTCCCTGCTTGTGGCCTTGGGAGAGCAGTCGAGGATGGCCCAAAGCCTTGGGACCCTGAACTTAGGTGGGAGACTCACAAGAACCTCCTGGCTCATGGCTTCTGATCAGTGCAGCTCCAGCTGTTGTGGCCACTTGGATTGTGAATCAATGGACAAAAGATCTTCCTATGTATATCTGACATTCCAATAAAAATAAATCTTTAAAAAATAGCAAATGCCAATGGCGGTGCTGATTTGCTTTGAAGGCAGATCAAAGATGGCCAGCATCTCCCTGCTGTCCCTCCCTCCAGTCTGCCGTGGGAAGCAAGGCTGTTGATGGGCCCCTTTTCCCACCTGCCCTCTGAGTGCATTATATATGGTTCCAATCCATACCAAATGAAGGGAGCATTGATTCGACTTGATTTAAGGCAACGAGTGATAAATGCAGCTGGGAAATTGATTCATGTCTCTCAAGTGACTGGGGCACAGCCATCCTCCATTGACACCGCTCGCGCGCATCTCAAGGCTGCAGAAAACAAACAGGGGAACGCGCGTCAGGCAGATAAATGACTCTGCTGCGCTGAGCGCTCCGTGGAGGCCATTTGTCTCCCAGATAAGGACGACGGCTCTCCAAAGTCACGAGAAGATAAGCTCCCAGGAAAAGGATGGCTTGGCACAGGATGCCGGCACATTTGGAAAAACCGCAGCAGGAGAAAAGAATACAGCTCCGTGAAGGATCCGGCTGCTCTGACGTCCGACAAGCCAGCCTCAGTCCTGGGGGAGTAGGCTCCTGGGTCTGCAGGTGCACAAGGCTGGGCCTGCAGTCTTGGAAGGGAGGCCCTCCCCTGCTCCTGGAATGAGCTGTCAGAGGAGCAGTCGGCAGGCCCAGCTGCGTGGCTCGAGAGCCTGGAGGAAGAATGCACTGGCAGTCTGGTGGGAACACAAGAAGCAGCCCCGTTGCATGCTGGCATCTCCTGCAGAACCACATCTGTACCACACAGCCGCATGGGTATTGAACTGGTTCCCTGCGTTTACCCTCTTCCTTCCAGTGTGTCCGTTTCCAGTTCCTCTACCCTTGGCAATGCCGCTTCCTCTGGGAGCTGACCTGGCCTCCCTGGGTGTAGGGATGTTGTCTGGAACAACCCCGAACAGTCTTAAACTGCTCACAGCTCTCTGCTAGTCCTTTCTCTCTACTGGAGCTAAGACGCTTTCTTTCAACTTTGAACCTCACACAACACTGCAGATGACACTTGTTCGAAGGAAGAACAGGGCTGTCATTGTGCTGCAGTTGGGTGAAGCTGCTGCTGGTGACGCTGGCATCCCATATTGGGATACTGGTTCGAATCTGGATGCTCTGCCCCCAATTTAGCTCCCTGCTCATGCATTTGGGAAAGCAGCCCTTGACCCTTGCCACTCCTATGGGAGAGCTGATGAAGCTCCTGGCTCCTGTTTTCAACCTGGCCTTGGCAGTTGCAGCCATCTGGCTAATGAACCAGCAGATAGAAAATCTCTCTCTCTCACTCTTGCTCTCACTCTCTCTTATTGCTATCTTCACTCTCTCTGCCATGCTACCTTTCAAATAAACAAATCTTTAAAAACCACTGTGATGGGCCCAGCACAATGGCTCAGTAAATTGTCGCCTTGCAAGTGCCGGGATCCCATATGGCACCGATTCATGTCCCAGATGCTCCACTTCCCATCTGGCTCCCTGCTTGTGGCCTGGGACCTGGGAAAGCAGCAGATGGCCCAACCTCTTGGACCCCTGCATCCGTGTTTGATATGTGAAGACAGCTCCTGGCTCCTGGCTGTAGATTGGCTCAGTTCCAACTGTTGTGGTCACTTGGGGAGTGAACCAGCAGAGAGATCATTCCGTCTGGCCCCCCGCTCTGTAAATCTGCTTCTCCAATTAAAAGAAATAATCTTAAAACAAAACAAAAAAGGCTGTGGCGTAGTGAGTAAAGCCACCATCGGTAACATCAGCTTTCTAAATAGGTGCCAGTTTGTGTTCTGGCTGCTCTACTTCTGATACAGCAGCAAGACTAATGTGCCTGGGAAAAGCAGTGGAAGATGCCCCACGTGCTTGAACTTCTGCACTCACACAGGAGACCCAGATGAAGCTCCTGGCTCCTGCCTTTGGCCTGGCCCAGCCCTGACCATTGTAGTCATTTGGAGAGAACCAGTTAATGGAAGATCTCGTCTCTCTCTGCCTTTGCCTCTCTGTAACACTGCCTTTCAAATTCATAACAACGGCCCAGCGCGGTAGTCTAGTAGCTAAAGTTCTCACCTTGCACATGCCAGGATCCCATATGAGTGCTGGTTCATGTCACGGTGGTCCCACTTCCCATCCAGCTCCCTGCTTGTGGCCTGGGAAAGCAGTTAAGGCTAGCCCAAAGCCTTGGGACCCTGCATCCGCGTGGGAGATCCAGAAGAAGCTCCTGGCTCCTGGTTTCAGATTGGCTCAGCTCTGGCCATTGCAGCCACTTGGGATGTGAATCAGTGAATGGAAGATCTTTGTCTCTTCTTCTCTCTCTAAACCTGACTTTCTGATAAAAATAAATAAGTCTTTAAAAAATGCATAAATAAAAAGGAAAAAAAACACAACTACATAAATGGCTTAAATGGATACGTGGTTCAAACCCTGGATGCTCTTTCCTCAGCAGTAATTCCCACCCGGCACGACAAGTTGCCTTCGTTGCATAAGACTCAGTCTCCTGTGATTTTGAAGATGACTCCTGCCAGCATTCTAATTGGGAAGAATCCCTCGACAGCACCACCAACGTGCCCGGTTCCCGCAGTCTCTCTCATCTGCATCCCTGGAGCTGGCTGCATCCCAGTGGGCACATCCCCTATGCCTCAAGTCAGTAGCCCTTGCAGCTCCCCTGCTGGCTCGTTAACACCACCTTCCCCCAGCAAATGCCCCCCTCCTTACTCAGGTCACACCAGCGAGGTTTACCACCCACTGGCAGGGAGTGCAGGGTCAGCTACCCCTGGGGCTGGAGCTGGGAAGCTGCACGGAACTTAAGGAGATGGGAGAGCAAAAGCAGAAGGTAGCTGATACGGACTGCCACCTTCTCACCCAGTGAGCGCCTGCAGCTTCCAGCAGCCACCGATTTCCTTCAACACCCATGGCTGTGTTGCACCCAGCCTGCTAGAGCTGTGCCATTGCTGCCCAGCAGGGGACTGGCCACTTCCCTCGCCCCCAGACTTCAGAACGGTGCTGCAGAAGTGGGGAGCCCTCCATGTCCCATTCCTGACTCCTTGACCTCTGTGCCCTCGTTATCTGAGCTGCTCTACTCGGAGGGGCTCAGCTCCAGGGCCATTTGAGAGTCCCAGGGCACAGAAGGGCCGCAGGGTCCAAGTGGAATAAGCCAGTGGCCTGCTGCCGCCCGTGCGGCCAAGAGGCAGCGCTGGATGGCACACCTGCTCCTTACCCATGTCGCCCGCAGTCACCTCCAGCTCGAGGGAGTGTCCAGCGGGCTCCTCTGGCATGAGTCACACGTTGGAGTAGGGAGGGCCACAGCAGGCTGAGAGACCCAGTACCACTGGAAGCCTGGGTATTGGACAGTCAACAGGAGACGGGTTTCCTCGCTCAGAAAGTATCTTGGCATCCAAAGATGAGCCAAGAAAAGGAAAGGCAAAAGCCGACTTCGCTGGACCCAGGCCCTAGAAACCTCACCGGGCGTCGCCCCGAATCCTATAGGTCAGTAACGGGCGTGGGTCCAACACCGCAGCCTGGAGGACGTCGCACCTTGCAGATGATGCAGACCCGGATGGGTCGTTCTCACCGACCATCTAGTTCTCCAGGCAGCCGGGTCTTCAGGCAGAGCCAGAGTCCAGGCTCCACCTGCGCCTTCCTCACGCACATCCCAAGGCCAGTGCGCACTGTGGCTGCGCTGCGTGCGGGTCGGGCGCCGCCCAGAGCAGGTGCGGCGAGCAAGCGGAGGGTGCGGGGAACCTGGAGACAGCAGGTCCAGGCATCCGCCAGCCTGCATAGCATCTGCTTAGTGGCCGCCGGCGGAGGGGGCTGTTTTATTTGCGAATTATTGGCGGCGAGCTATGATGAAGTTGTGAGTGGAGCTGGGGGAGGCAGTAGCTGGAGGCTGTTAGGCGGGGGACGGCCGGCGTTTTTCGTAGGAAGTGTAAAAACAATCAGTCGGATCTGGAGTGAGGGAGACTTCGCTAGAGCTTCCGTCCCGGCTGCATCCAGCCCCGGGTGGAGTCGGCTGACACCAGGCAGACCTCGATTCACTGCCAGTCGCGTTCCTCCCCGGGACACGTGGGGTTTCACCCAGGGAGGTCCCACTGGAGAAGACCAGTAACCACGAGCTCTTCTTGGAACCGGGTGTCCACGGCAGCTCCCAAGGGCTTTGCTCTCCTGTGTCCTGTGTTTTGTAGGCAGGTGATCCTGTTAATTTTCCGTTTGCAGACTCATTTCCCCCTGTGTGTCTGCAACAGGCAAGGTTGGGCCAGACGGAAGCCCAGAGTTTGCAACTCCGAATTCAGGTTCCCCGTGTGGGTGGCAAGGACCCAAGGACTTGAGCCATCACTGCCGGCTCCCAGGATACACATTAAATGAAAGAGGAGGTACCAGGCACTCCCTTGTGGGATGTGGGCTTCCCAAGCAATGATGTCTTAATCACCGTGTTAAGTGCTTGCACAGTCACTGCACATATAACATACGTATTCATTTATTTGGAAGGCATAGTTACAGAGAGCAGCTTCTATCCTCTGGTTTAATCCCCAAAAGACCACAGCAGTTGAAGCTGGGCCAGTCTGAAGCCAGGAGCCGGGAGCTTCTTCCAGGTCACCCATGTGGCAACAAGAATCTGAGCACTTGAGCCATTTTCCAGTGCTTTTCCAGGTACATTAGCAAGGAGCTGCATTGGAAGTGGAGCAGCTGGGATTTGAACTGGTGCTCATATGGGATGCTTGCACTGCAGGCAGAGGCTTAACTTACTATAGCACCGCCCTGGCCCTTTGCAGGTTTTCTCATTTTAAAGTGAGGAGCCTGAGAGGCACTCTGGCTTCCCTTCAGATGGGTACCGGAGGACATGGCTGGAGGGAGCCATGGGAGGTCCCGAGGAGATGAGAACCAGCAGGTTGAACAGAGGGAGATGGGGTAGGGGTGCGGGGCTTGTCCCAGGTGGGGAGAAGGGTTAGGTGCAAGAAGCCGATTGTTCAGGATGGCTGTGGCCCAGGGGGAGGGGCCAGCAGGACTGGTGTGCTGGGCAAGGACTTACAGAAAGCCAGGTCCCCTGTGGGTTTGGGGCTGGGCCCCACTAAGAGCATGAGCATGGCACACAGACCCAGGACCGGCCATACTCGCCAAGCAGGCAGCCCACGGTGCCTGTCGTCCGTGGGGCCCAGCCAATGCCAGTCTGCCTGCCTCACTTTTTCTCTCACTTTTTTTCTCTCTTGCTTCCCAAGGCTGGCTGGAACTTTTTGAACTTGCAGTGCCCACCCTCTATTCCCAGCATAAGCTCAGCCTGACTGGTGACTCCTTTTGTCTAGATGGCTTAGGGTAGGGCCAGTACACAGGAGCTTGCAGGCCAGATGTGCTCCCAATCCACGCCCCACAGCTGGGGTGGTACAGCCAGGAAACCGAGAATGTCTTTAAATGTAACATTTAAGTGAATGGCAAAAATCGGCACCCATTGCTCTTCCTTCTTACCTATGGGCACCTGCCCAGTAGCTGTGATTCTGACTTTGCCAGTCTCTGGTTTAGCACAGGAGGTGATGAATAATCAGTCTGTTAGCCCTGCCCAGCCCAGGGCTTCTGAAGTTTTCTGTTACCTCCTGGGTAAGTTCAGGAAGGCACAAGGACATGGGGGTTGAGGCATCTGCAGGCAGGTCTAGGCGGGGATGGAGGCCCCTTGGCAGCCGGCTCTCGGCCAAGCCACAGCATAGGAAAGGCCCTTGATTCCGATTGTTCCTGGGCTCAGGAGGGGTGGTGCTGTGCTCTGGCGTCCTCCTGCAGCGACCCTGCAGATCAGCACACCTGGGAGAGCTCAGCCTTCCTCCCAAGGTGGGGAACATGGCTTGCCCAGGGTGCTTGGGTAAAGACTGCTTCTGAGAAGGGCCAAGCTGTTCCCGCAGAGATCCAAGCCCCCGGATGCCTGGGGCCCTTGAAGCCGATGTTGCGCTGTTGGCTCAGGATCTGTGCTCATCCTCCTGTGAATGTTCTAGGTCCTCTGTGGGGGACTGGTGACACTTCAGTAGCCATACCAGATTGTTTGGGAAACAATGATGGGCGGGGGGAAGTCTGCACCAACAGACACAGACAGATGCAGATCTTCCGTCCACTGGTTCACTCCCAAAATGTCTCCAGCAGCTGGGGCTGGGGCTAAGCCAGGAGCTAGAAACTCAGTCCAGGTCTCCCATGGTCACGTGGCAGAGAATCAGCTGCTTGAGCCACCACTGCTCCTCCTTCGCTCCTTTGGGGGCAGCTTAGCAGGCAGAAAGCTAGACTCAGAAACAGAGCCAGGACTCCAATCCAGGCACTCCACTGTGGGATGCAGGTGTCCCACTGTGCCGTGATTCCCTTTGGTTAGGGACAATTTGCCAGCTGTAATGCATCATCTTGTCCTTGGGTTGAGGTTGTTCCTATCAACTATTAAAGATATTACTATTAATGATGTTTACCCACATGAATTGAGCACTTATTTGGCGCCAAGCTTTGAAGGAAGAGGTAACCCCTCTAACCCTCCCTCTGGTCCAGGGGGGATACTGGCTGTTGATTCCATTTTACAGATGGGAAAACTAAGTCCCTTGCCCAAGAACAACCACAACAAAATCATTTAAAATTTATTTATTTATTTGAAAAGCAGATTACAGAGAAAGAATGAGAGACAGAGAGAGAGACCTTGCATGCACTGACAGATAGCCAAGGGCTGTCCTCCACTGCTTCCCCAGGTCATGAGGAGGGAACTGCATTGGGAGTGGAGCAGCCAGGGCTCAAAACAGTGCCCATCTGGGGTGCTGGCACCACAGCACTGGCCCCAGAGCATTATTAAAATTTGACAGGAGCAACTAAATGTATTTTCATTTTCAATCAGTGAATGTATGTGTTCATCCATCTGAGAGGAAGAGCCAGAAAGAGAACTCCTAGTCACACAGCTGGGGCCAGCCCAGGCCGAAGCCAGGAGCCAGGAATGCCATCTGGGTCTCCGGTGTGGAGTGGCAGGGACCCAGGGACTTGAGCCGCCTGGTGCCTCCCCGGTTCGCGTTAGCATGAAGTCTGAGTCCAGAGACAAGCTGGGACTGGAGCCCACCCAGTCTGACAGGGGATGTGGGGCCCGCAAGTGGCATCCTAGCCTCTGGACCACACTCCTGTTCTGGGGGAGTGGAGAGGGTTCCTGAAGGAGCCCTTCCCCTGCTCAGCAGGACGGCTCTGTGACCTGTAGCACCTCATCAAATGTCCCCCTAGCCTCGATTTCTTCATCTGGGAAATGGGGGTGATGCCCCCTGCCTTCCAAGGCTGCCTGGGGCTGGAGAATGGGGGCCTTGGGGGGGCTTGGTGCTTCTGGGCTGCTGTCCCAACAGTGCCTCCCAAGCCCTCGGGGCATACTTACTGAAATTGAGCCTTAAGTTTCTGAGCCTGATTCTGTGAGCTGAGATGCTGGGGATGTGCCTGGAGCTGGGTTATGCTCCGGAGGTGGAATGGATCCAGGAACAGAGCTTTCCCCAGAGGTGGACAGATAGCCGCTGTCCTGTGGGTCAGCAGTCCTCGGAGCCACGTGGCTCGTGTGGCCCAGCTAGACTTCTGCTAGTCCCTTCCTGCTCCCTCCCCGCGAGCGCCCTCTTGTGGCCTCGCCCCACGGCTGGCACAACCACAGGCTTGGAAAGGGCCAGTCTTGGGAGACCAGGCGCCACAGGTGCTGGGTGGGAATCACTTGCCCCTAAACCTGGGACCCAGGGCGGCTTCATCTGCAGAGCGTAGACCCAGGGCGGCTTCATCTGCAGAGCGTAGGCTCTGGGGCTCATGCTGGAAGTGGGGCTGTTTGTGAGGGTTCCCCAGGAAGAATGCAGTGCAAATTCAGAGACTTAAGGGAGAATTGTTTCTCAGTGAACCCAGCCAGCTTCTTTCTGGTCATTTCCCTCCAGCTAAATAATCAGGAGTGGGGAATAGTGAGAGGGTGACGAAGGTGCCCACCTCACGGGAAGGACTCTGGTCCAGCTGCTCCGGAGCCCAGCTTCCTGCCGAACACTGGTGATGATGGTGCAAGTGGTTGAGGCTTTGCTGTTCACCTGGGTTGAATTCCCAGCTCCTGGCTTCAGTCTCGACCCGGCCCTGACTAGTGCAGGCAGTTGTTGGGCAGAGTCAATCAACCCATGGAAATTCTCTCTCTCCTTTCTCAACCTCAACTGAATTTTTAAAAAGAATGTTTTCAAAGAAGCAAGAAGTTACCCGTGTTTTGTTTTGTTTTGTTTTGTTTTGTTTTGTTACAAACCTATAACAGTCAGTGATGGTGTGTCTTTCAAGATTTATTAAAATTGGAGTTACAGGGGCCTGGCGGCGTGGCATAGCGGCTAAAGTCCTCGCCTTGAACGCGCCGGGATCCCCATATGGGTGCCGGTTCTAATCCCAGCAGCTCCACTTCCCATCCAGCTCCCTGCTTGTGGCCTGGGAAAGCAGTCAAGGACGGCCCAAAGCCTTGGGACCCTGCATCAGCATGGGAGACCTGGAGGAAGTTTCCGGCTCCTGGCTTTGGATTGGCTCAGCTCCAGCCACGTAGTACCTTGGGGAGTGAACCATCGGATGGAGGATCTTCCTCTCTGTCTCTCCTCCTCTCTGTATATCTGACTTTCCAATAAATAAATGAATCTTTAAAAAACAATTGGAGTTACAAACAGAAAAGGAGAGACTGGGAGATCTTCCATCTATTGCTTTTCTGGTTCACCCTTCAAATGGCTGTGACGGTTGAGGCTGGCTGATTCAAAGCTGGAAGCCAAGAGCTTCCTCTGGGTCTTCCATGTGGGTACAGAGGCCCAAGCACTTGGACCCTTACCTGCTGTTTGAGCTGGATTAGTGGTGGAGCAACCGGGACTCGAACTGGTCCCCATATGGGATGTTGGCACTACAGGTGGGTGATTAACCTACTATGCCACTGTGCCCCTCCCCCAGCGATAGACTTTCAAATCAGCACTTCCAAAAAAGGGGGTTCTTGGAGGAGAACCCTTTTTTATATGCTAGTAAAAATTCTTTAAAGAGCTAATAACAGTAGCGACTGCTGCCATATTTGAAAATGTTTATTGGCTGAGTTACGTCTGTTAGAAGCCTTGTCTAGATCATGTATTATTTCAAGCACCTTTCACTTATAGAATCATCTGTATGCCTCTGTGTGTATGTATCTGGTTCAAAATGTGTAGAATTTTGCTCTTGAACTTACCTGGCTATGTGTAGTAAGTCCTCTCACTTACCATTGCTTGTGCTCTCCCAGCAGTCACGGCGTAGATTTGGAAATTCTTGCAAAATGAGGCAACTGGTCCCCGGGATGTTTGTAGATATAATGATATTTTAATGAAGACTTCATGGATAAAGTAAACCAATATTTGTACACATATGTGCATTTTCTTTTTGTATGTGTTTTAGAAGTACTTTTAAAAGATTTATTTATTTTATTGGAAAGGTAGAGGAGAGACAGAGAGGAAGATCTTCAGTCTGTTCATTCACTTCCCAAGTGGGATGGCTGGAGCTGTGCCCATCCGAAGCCAAGAGCCCCGAGCCTCTTCCGGATCCCCCACGTGGGTGCAGGGTCCTAAAGCTTTGGGCCGTCCTTGACTGGTTTCCCAGGCCACAGGCAGGGACCTGGAAAGGAAGCAGGGTTGCTGGGATTAGAACCGGCCCCCACATGAAATCCTGGTCTGTGCAAGGTAAGGGTTTTTCGCCACCAGGCTACCACACTGGGCCCAGAAGTATTTTTTAAAAAGGATTTATTTGTTTGAATGATAGAGTTACAGAGAAAGGAGGGAGGAGAAGGAGGAGAGAGAGCTTCCGTCTGTAGTTCACTCCTCCAATGGCTGCAAAGGGGCTAGCCCACACTGAAGCCAGCGGCCTGGAACTGGCAGGGACACAGGTTCTTAAGCCATTACCTGCTGCCTCCTCCAGGAACCACTCCAGGAGGAGCTGGTGCAGCTGCAGCCTGCTTGAAACCACTGAGAGATCCGAGACAGCTACGAGTGTTTAGCTTTGTGGCAAAGGATCATGAAGTCAGCAGAGTAGGCTGGGGCCTTCCCCGTGGCCTGGGCACCCCTAAGGGATCTCTGGCATTCATTCACAGTGAGCACGAGGGGTCACCAGTAGTCTCCAGTCCAGGGAGAGGAAGAGCAGATGGCAGTGAGCTTTGTCAACGCTGCGGGAGCTGGTTGGCTTCTCGCACGCGAGCATTTTATAACCTGGCGCCCAGCAGCAGCAGCAGGCATCCATGCCACTGTGGACTTGACCCAGTTCGGAGTGCCAGCTACTCAACTCCATGAAAGCCCAGGGAGCCCAGCAGGCTGTAGGGAAGGAGTGAGGAGAGACTGAGCAGGCTAGCCCAGCTTGTGGCAGCCTGTCTGCTCCTTGCCCCAAGGACTGCTGGCTTTGCAGCCAAGCCCACCGCAGCGCTGGAGGCTGCGAGAGCCTCCCTGGTGGGCTGGAGTCCCAGGGGCTGAGGTGCTGGTGGTGGAGCTGAGCTTCAGCTCCGTGCTAGGAATGTGCAACGCTCTCCAGGAGCTGGTGGTGGTGGGGGGGGTTTCTGGCATGCGTGAGAAGCAGCTTCCTTCAACTTCCATTTTCCTCTAGAACTGAGAAGAGAGAGAGTAGGTGAGTAACTGACTGCCTCGGGGACTCCGTCTATAAGAAGTTCATGGAGAAAAGGGACAAAGGGACGCGTTTATCGTGGTGCAAGAAACATGGACATGCATGCCCATTATCTGTGAACTTTTTAAAGACCCCTGGCAGTGCAAAGACGTCCAGCGGAGGGGGCTGAGATGTAGCCAGCATGGCACCTGCCTGTTGGTGCTCCAGGGGTGGGCTTCATCAGATCGGGCGAGAGCTCCAAGGCCCTGCCTGGGTGCTCCCCAACTCCATGCATCCAGAAGCCTGAGTGTTAATAAGCTGCACCAGGGCACTGACTGGGTGTGGTCTCCTGGGAGCTGGGATCTGGAGACACCTGCATGTAGAAGTTCCCAGCCTGGAAGTGACCTCTGTGAAGCTTCCAGGGCGTGTTGTGGTTGCTTGCAGGGGGAGCACAAACCAACCGCTCTGTTCCAAGGGACAGCATTGAGCCTTGGGTAACAGGGTAGAGGATGACTCCTTGTACCATTTCAGTGTCCCCGTAGGCATCCATGAGCAAGTGCTACTTCTGTGTATGGATGAAGCGAGCTCTGGAGCCAGAGTGCTCCCCTCAGGGTGAAAGCTGTCCCTAGGACAGAGGGAAGGAGCAGGGTGGAGGGGTGACAGCCCCCAACCCCAGGCAACCTTGAGGCAAGCCTGGCTCTGCAGCTGGCACTTCAGTCTCACGCATAGGCTCAAGCGGTTGCTACTTGGGTCCTCTCTGCCCCGCCAGCAGCATTCACTTGCAATGCCATGTTTTGGCTAGCTGGCTTGGGATGGCTGTGCATACAGCAAGTCCCATGCCACTGAAACCCCACACGGAACAGCCATATCCCACACCCGGGGACTCTGTCATCATGTCGGGAAGCTGCTCCTGGCCCGCTGCCAGCAGCCACTTCCTCTGGTCTCGTTTTGTGGACTGCTTCTTTCTCTTCCTCGCCTCCATCCTAGGAAGCCCATGAAGAACATGCAGGTGTCCCCGGCTGGTGTTGTGCTGTGCACCTCTGGCGGGCTCCTGTGGCTGACCCAGAAGACAGCAGGCGCTGCAGCCGGATTGAAACCCATGCATGTGGCATCAAGGGGTTGACACGTCTCTCAGTCCCAGTAAGCCCAAATACCTACGACCTGGTGCACAAGGTCACACACAACATCCAGGAGTCTACGTGAGCAGAAATCATTCTCTGAAAGCCAGTGTGTGTGTCTGTGTGTGTGTGAGGAGGGAGGGCAAAGCCTACAAAGTGTCTGGGTGACCAGAAAGCCTGTGAATGATGCATGCACGCACAAGCCAGCTGGGAATTGAGCTCTGAGCTTCCTGGAAGCCAACACAAGAGAGGGGTAAGAATGGAGGGCCTTTGGTATGGCCATTGGCTCAGGAGAACCAAATCAGAGGAGAGTGTAGCCCGTCTGGCCCTCCAGGCAGCAGGATGGCCTGGGGGGGTTCTGCGTGGAAGAGCTGAGATGGGCAGCTGCTGAGGAGTTCGGTGACGGTGGCACTGTTCAGGGTGTGCAGCCTCTGATACGCGGAGTTCCGGAAGTAGAGGGGGTGTTATTAACGTGGGGGTCGCAGGGGACTATTGAAGGCACTGAAATTACATTCCTTATATTTCTTTTTTTTTTTTCAAAATTAATTTATTGATTTGGAAGTGTCCCCTACAGAGAAGGAAAAAGAGAGAAAGAGAGAGAGAGATAGAGAGAGAGGGTGTGTTTTGATGTGCAGGTTCAATTTTCTAGGTGCTTGCAATAACCAAGGCAGAGCCAGGCTGAAGACAGGAAGCAGGAGCTTCATCTGGGCCTCGCACATGGGTGGCAGGGCCCCAAACTCCTGGGCTGTCTCCAGCTACCGTCCCGAGGCACATTAGCAAGAATCTGGATCGGAAGTGCAGCAGCTGGGACGGGGCCCCTGTGGGATGCTGGTATTGCAGGCAACAGCTTTATCTGCTTGGTCACAATGCTGGACCCCTTCACATTCCCTTTTTACCATTTCTCGCACACTTCGGCAGAAAGATCAAGCCCTCCAGCGCTACCTGTGGGACCAGGGAGATGTGTGTGTGAAGTGGGTGGGGGTGTTGGGAACCCACCAAGAGAACTGGCCTCGGTGCCATCTCCTTGCTCCACCCCCTGGGCAGCGGCTGAGCCGTATCTCTGGGGCCTAAGGCCTTTGGCTTGGCAACCTAGTGGTCTGGTAGCTGGGCCTTGCCTGCCTTCCTGGCCAATGGCCAGGACAACCAGGCTGGGCATGAATGCCCTGAGATTGAAGGGGAGTGGGAGGAGAAGGAAGACTTGGAAAGGTACCTGTCACTTGTCACTCCTTAGGGCGACTTATCAGGTAGAGGCTGGGGGGATGCAGAGGGAGGAGCCAGTTCAGATCCTGTGGAGTAAGCACAACTCTCCCAAACTCAGAAATACAGTGCCTGCGGAGGAAAAAACACAGGCCCTTTCAGTGCTGGATTAGGGCGTTGCTGGCCAGACCCGCCCAAAGA
Source organism: Ochotona curzoniae (assembly GCF_017591425.1). Classification (NCBI taxonomy): domain Eukaryota; kingdom Metazoa; phylum Chordata; class Mammalia; order Lagomorpha; family Ochotonidae; genus Ochotona; species Ochotona curzoniae. Next base: position 33,816,797 of record NW_024466607.1, on the reverse strand, counting down.
TGACTTCATTCTCCACGGGGACTGCGTCTGCCTTGGCTGGCTTCAGCTGTTTACTGCTTGGGCCCGTGGCCACCACCAAGTTGCACGTGGGTACATTCAGAGTTAACCCCTACTGCACAGAGGCCCAGGGTTCTAGAGTAGTGAGAGACAGGAAGTCCCAAGGCATGAATCCGGGGTGCTGCGGGACAGTTATTGGGCCTGGGAAAGACTGCCAACCACAGCCTGGCTTCTGCCACATGTCTGGCTCTCCCAGCGGTGGGCGCGCTGAGGGTGCTTGCTGCGAGCTGGCTTGCCATTGGTTTCCGAGCCAGGCTTGTGTCTTGCCAACACTGCTCATTGCTGGGATGCTGGGGGGCCTTCGGGGAGCATCCATGTGCCTGAAGAGAGCTGTGTCTGTGCTCCAAGAGAACGTGCAGTTGGGATCTGGTTCCTACCTTTGTGCAGGGGTGAGGGGGAGCTGTCACCTCTTGGGGAACTAGCTGGTCTGGCTGTGGGTCAGGTGTACTTTCATGCCGACCCCTCTCCCCTGACACAGGGTGGAGGTGGGGCGCTATTGTCATCGCATTGTTAAGTTTCAGAGCAGTGGATGGTGGTTTCTTGGACTGGGGTCTGTTGTGGGGTGCGAGTGAGATTATGCCTGACAAGTCTAAGGTTTATTAAGAAGTCTTTATTAAGCAAGCTTGGTGATAACAGGGCAAACTAGAAATAGCAAATGACAAGTCCATATAGCAATCCAATCAGTCAAAACCCCAACAAGAACAAATGGTCTTTACCCTGAAGTCTATCCATTAAGCTGAAGACCTATGTCCCAGCTTCCCCAGCAACGTAAGTTATCCTGTGAGACGTAGAACGAATAACCTGGACATACAAAGCTGCAGACAGTCACCTTTCCCTGGCTTCTCTGCCCATATTCCATCACTGCTAGGCCTCACCTCTCCTGGAACTCTTAAAAGTACACAAATTAGAAGTACAGCATCTTAGCTTGCTGTCTTCACTGTCCCACCCACGCAGTGAGCAGAGGGTGAGGAATACAGACGCACAGGGGCCGTGCTCAGGGGCTACCTGTCCTCAGAGTCTGTCCGCAGGAAGCCAGAGAGCAAGCAGGTACTGGGGAGGCCCAGAGTCCAGGGTGCTACAGTGATGGAAGCACATGACCAAGAGAGCGAGCCCCTCCCTATCAGGGGCCTTTATTGGGGCTTGCGAGGGGAGTGGTTACACAACACAATATCGCGTGCTCTGAGGTTCCAGGTGATGATAGGTGAGCATCATAAGTGGGCAGGAGGGAACACCTAGGTGATGGGGGAAGTGGCTTCTGAGCTCATAACCCGGATCTAGCTGCCCACCCTGCCACATATCCACACCAAATGAGCTCCATTTGCAATTACGGCGCTGGGGAGAGGGTTCTTTTCTGCAGGGTCTCTGACACACAGAGGGCCACTCTCAGATGGGTTAAATGTGGGACAGAAGGGATGGGAGGGTGGGGGGTCTAAGACACGCCTAAGGACCCCCGTACGTGTGCTGGAGCTTTTTGTGCTTGGGGCAGGATGGCCGTAAAGGGTCCCCCTGAACCTCCAGGGCCAGGACCCCTAAGCCATTGGCAGGCAGACTTCATCAGGCCCAAGATCTTTCCCTCAGCCTGTCTCCTCAGGAATGATTAACTGATTAAATCAGGGTTTCATCATCTCAGTGCTAGCCTCTGCTCTGAGAGTGGCCAAAGAAACCAAGACCCCAGCTCCCCCTGAAGCCCGGACAGACTGGCTGGAGCCGCTCTCCCTGGCCGGCGACACACTGCGTGGACCCACTGGAGGCCCACACCCACCAAACTGCTCAGCCCCAACCTGCAACTCCAAGACTCCTGGCCACGAGCTGACTCCCACGGGGAGGCCAAGGGGCAGCTGCCCGGCTCCCTTCAGGCCTGTGAACACCCCAGCACCCCTGGCTTGGGGTGGGGTGACTGCACAGCGGGGTAGTGGACTCACTTTGGAGGTCCCACAGCAACTCCTGCAAGCCAGTTTTGGGGGTGTTCCTCAGCAGTCTCAGGAAAGAAAGTATAATCCCTCCCCCCCACTCCCTTCACCTTTAATCTCTCAGCATGTGTGAGGGGCCTGTTGTCATTTCGAGGCAGGCAGGAAGCCACGCGCTACAGGTCACACAGCAAGTGGGTTGCGGAGGTGACACTGTTATTATCTTCCATTTGCTGGTTCACTCTCCAAGCGGCCACAATGACTGAGAGCTGACCTGATCCAAAGCCAGGAGCCAGGAGCTTCTTCCGGGTATCCCACCTGGGTGCAGGGTCCCAAAGCCTTGAGCCATCCTCCACTGCTTTCCCAGGCCACAAGGAGGGAGCTGGATGGGAAATGGAGCAGCTGGGACACGAACCAGAGCCCATGTAGTATCCTGGTGCTTGCCAGCCAAGGATTTAGCCAACTGAGCCATCTCACAGGGCTAGACAGATGCTTATTAAGCACCCACTGCCTTCCGGTTCTAAGCCTGTAACACCAGGGGACAAAATAGGCAAACGCCTTTGCCTTTGGGGGAGACAAACACTAAATAAGTGAATCAGTAGGCTCTGTCGTAGATTAGAAGAGCCAAGTGCTAAGTGGGGCTGGGGAAGGGACGGGAGTCCCACAGAAAGGCCTTGGGCTCAAGCAGGTTGCCCTGGGTGGGCTGGCAGGTGGGGGCTGGTAGGTAGAAAGAATTCACGCGTGAAGCAGAGAGCATTGATAAGCAAGGGAGCAGCAGGGCACCCATCAGAGCATCACTTGATCGGACAGAATATGAGAGAGCTCAGTCCCTCAGAGTTGGGGCAGGGGGCCGGAGAGGGTGCAAGGTTGGATGGAAAGGCCACACCTGGCCAGCCTCTGGAAACAGCCGAGAGCTGAGCGCTTGGCCCCCGCACTCACACTGGGGTTTATAAGGGAGCAGAGCCCAGTCATTCCTCCGCTCCTCCACCTTCTCCCGGATGTGTATTAGGTAATATTCCTCCCCAGGTGTTACTACAGCAGTAGTCAGACCCAGCTGCTCCCAGCTGCCCAGGAGATTCCTCAGGGGGCGCTCCTGGCGACCCCACATCCTTCCAATAGCCTCCCGAGGGAGGATTCCCTTGGGGAGCCGTCCCTGGGGAGCAGGGGGGGTGGAGCTGGGACCACCTGTAACCCACCTGTAAAACAGGCAGGACTTGGTGGCGCAAGCTACGCGGCTGGGGCCGCTTCCAACGATGCTCCACCGCTTTCCTTCCCGCAGAAGTTGTGCTTGTCTTTCATTTCCAGCTGCACCAGGACCAGGCCCCTCCTCGAACCCTCTCAGCAGCTGCCCCCACCCCCCGCCCGTATCTGGGCTTCTGCCTTACCCGCAGCAGTCCCCAAGCTTGCCGTCTGAGCTCCCGCAGGATTTAATTGGGGTCCTCATCCTCGACCTCTGGTCCCCACTCCACCCACTGCGGGACTCCAGCGAGAATCCCCCGATAGCTCAGCTAACCTCAAATCCCTTTGATTGCTGAGGTTTCCTCTTGGGATTTTCCAGCCAACCACACCCCTCCCCCTCCTGGCACCTTGGTTTCCTGGTATTCAAAGCGGAGCTCAGCTATCCCCTGCCCTCCCCCCAACACACCACAAGTCATCATCAACCCCTCTGCCTGCCTTACCATCCTTTACATACATTTAAAAAGCGGAGTGGTTGAGAACCACAGAAAGGCACAGTGGCTGACCTGAAATGCCTGGATTCACCTTCGGGGTCAGTGCGATGGCTCCGTATGCTAATCCTCCCCCTGCAAGCGCTGGCATCCCACGTGTTGTTTTATTTTAAAGTCACTCCTCAGTATTTTATTGCATTTTGCTGTTGCGTGGGCTGTCAAGGTTACTGCAGCCACTGTCTGCGACAGCACATCTCTTCCCAGATCCGCAGTGATGCTGCCTGGCAGGTGGCAGTTCAAATGGGCAGGAGGAGAGACATGGACATGAAGCACTGACAGCACTGCCAGTCAGAGCTTGACCCATGGTTGGTGATCTTTTGTTGATGGGAAAACATTAATATGAAGTGTATTATGCGCATATACACGTACACAGATATATCGGTTGCAGTATGACTAGTTTAAAACTGAGGAAATACACTTCCAGGAGTCACAGATATTATCCCAGGCGGGCGTTTGACCCAGCAGCTAAGAACTGGTCAGGAGAGTGACGTCCCATCCGAGCGCCCGAGCGCCCGGCAGTAAGCCCCAGCTCCGTGCCTGACTCCAGCTTCCTGCTACTGCTGACCCTGGAAAGCAGAGACTGCCTGGGGCCCTGCCACGCATTTGGGAGGCTTGGCGGTGACTCCTGGCTTATGGCTTCATTCCCTCTGCCGTCCCCAGCCCAGCCTGGCCCAGCAGCAGCAGCCATTGCAGACAGCCAAGAAGTGAACCAGCCAACAGGGCTCCGGTTCTCTTTGCGACAAGGCTAATGATTCAAGGGAGTGAAGGAGTCGTTCAGGCCTTTGATGTTCTAGAAAGTCACAGCGTGCGTCAGCGTTGCCTCACTGTGCTCTTCCTCTTCAATATAACTGAAAATGTCTACCATCCTTCATGTTGTACATTCGTCTGCTAGCTGGAGTTGTGGTTGCCTACTGATAAAGCAGTTGGGTAGGTTAACAAGTGTGTTCTTTTTTTAAATTTATTTTTTTAAGATTTATTTTCATTGGAAAGGCTTTTTTTTTTTTTTTTTTACAGAGAGGCGAGACAGAGAGGAAAGATCTTCCATCTGTTTGTTCACACTCTCCAGATGGCCTCAACGGCCAGAACTGAGACAATCAGAAGCCAGCAGCCAGGACACAGGAGCCTCTTCCAGGTCTCCCCTGTGGGGGCAGGGTCCAAGCCCTAAGCCATCCTCCACTGCTTTCCCAGGCCACAAGCAGGGAGCTGGATGGGAAGTGGGGCAGCCAGGACATGATCTGGTGCCCGTATGGGATCCTGAAACCTGCAGGTAGAAGATTAACCAGTTGAGCCATCCCACCAGGTCTCCATGCAATGAACAAATGTTCTTTGTTAAAATCAATTAGCAAAGAGGAATTTATAATACCAAAAAGTATTACGTAGTTTACTATTTTTAGAAGTGTTTACATTGTCTATATAAATAAGAAATACATATAACTACATATATGTGTACAGGTATGTATTATCAATACTATTTTGGGATATACACTGATTAAAACTTAAAAATGCACACCACTGGGCCCGGTGGCTAAAAGTGCTCGCCTTGCATGCACCAGGATCCCATATGGGCACCTGTTCTAATTCCGGCAGCCCCACTTCCCATCCAGCTCCCTGCCTGTGGCCTGGGAAAGCAGTGGAGGCAAGCCCAAAGCCTGGGGACCCTGCATCAGCATGGGAGATCCGGCAGAGGCTCTGAGTTCCTGGCTTTGGACTGGTTCAGCTCCAGTCATTGAGGCCACTTGGAGAGTGAATTAATGGACGAAAGATATTCCTCTCTGTTTTTCCTCCTCTCTGTGTATCTGACTTTCCAATGAAAATAAATCAAAATATTTTAAAAATGCACACCACTGTATTCAGCTGTCCCCGGGTAAGGAGGCTGGCACAGAGAGAGAAGAATGGGTCCCAATCCATATGTTTTGCTTTCTGACCTGTCTCACCCCAACCTCCCACCTCACACTCCCCCAGGTGACTCTGGCATTGAACTGAAGCCGAGTTGCCTGCATGCAGCAGCAGCCCTGGCCCTGGTCTGTCTCCCCTAGCCCAGGGTGTCTGCCCTTTATCAGAAGGAACTCACTGACTTGAGGGAGTGATCAGCTGACCTTACAAGGTTCTAACCACCTGACTCAAGGAGTCATTCCCTTCTCCGAGAGATAAGAACCTTGGTGGCCAGTGCTGTCCTGGGCGGTCTGTGTATGTGGGCAGAATGTAATTGTGACCGTCACTAACCCCGGAGCACTGGAGCCCACGAGGCCATCACAGATCCCCTAGCGTTAACTGCAGCATCACTGTGCAGTCAGAGGAAGGTGCTGAGCGCCATCAGCCGAGCAGGAACCTGGACATGAGCTGGTCCTGCACCTCCCAGCCCCGATTTCAATCAGTAAGAACTTTCACCCCTAACTCCTCCGGGAGTCCGGGAATGGAGCAATAGCTGCCTGGCTCCCAGCTCTGCGCTTTGCACTAATCCGGACTTTCTCCACCACCCTCAGGTCAGCCCTGCACCTTGGGCGAGCGGACCCAGTTTGGGGGCTCTACAGCAATGCCTCCTACTAGTTTGGGGTGTTGTTTCACAGCGCAACCATTGCTTTTTGTTCCTGCTAAGCCACAAATCCTAAGAGGGGCTATAGTTCCTTACAAAGCTGAGCGAGAAGGCACTGTGCAGCCCGGCCATCCCAGTCCTGGGTTCCCTTCAAGGCCAAAAGCCAGCGGGCTGGCAAGGGGACAGCTGGCGTGACTCTTCAATCCAGGGCAGAGAGATGCTAAGGGTACCCCAGCTCTCAGCGCTACAGCTAAGTTCTATCAGCATTGTTCTCTCCGGAGCTGTAGCGGTGGAATGTGCTTGCCCTCATCAAGGCTGGGCCTTCCCACCTGCCTTCCCCTGGGTCCCATACCCTCCTGGGACCCTCCCATTCCAAGGCTTTCCCAGGCTTCCAGGGATCCCTTTATCAGATCAAGCTGACACCTAACAGCGACACTTAGAAAGCTCAGGCACATTCGCGGCTGCTAACAGCAGTTCCTTTCCGGGAAAGGTGTGGCTGCAGCTAGGACAGACAGACAAGGAGTCCTCCCTGGGATTCTCTCCTGAGAGAGGGGCTGGGGGGGGGGTCATGACAGATTTCTGCAAGGGTCTAATCAAACCAGGATCTGCTGCAGCCCACCCATACACTCCCCAGAGCTAACTGCAGAATGTGTGGGAGTTTGGCAAGCTGGTTGTTATAGATGATTGAAAATAAAATTATAGGGGCCAGCATTGTGGCATCGCCTGCAGTGCCAGCATCCTATTTAGGCACGAGTTCTAGTCCTGGCTGTATAACTTCTGATCCAGCTCCCTGCTAATGAGCCTGGGAGAGCAACAGGACAAGGCCTGGGTGCTTAGGGTCCTGTGCCCACATGGGAGACCCAGAGAAGCTCCTGGCTCCTTGCTTCAGCCTGGCCCAGCCCTGGCTATTGTGACCATTTCAGGGGTGAACCATCAGATGGAAGCTTTCTCTCTCTCTCTCTCTCTCTCTCTGTCTCCCTCCCATAAATCTCCATTAACTCTGCCTTTCAAATAAGAAAAATGAAACCTTTAAAAATTTATAGAAATTTTTAACTCAGGTCCCAGCATGTTGAACATATTGGCTTGACTAATTATCAAGTGCTGGGATCCCATATGGGTGCCAGTTCATGTCCTGGCTATTCCACTTCCCATCCAGCTCCCTGCTTGTGGCCTGGGAAAGCAATTGAGGATGGCCCAAAGCCATGGGACCCTGCACCCATGCGGGACACCCAGAAGAAGCTCCTGGCTCCTGGCTTTGGAGTGGTTCAGATGTGGCCATTGTGAGTCTATGGTGAGTGAACTAGCAGATGAAAGATCTTTCTGTTTCTCTTCTCTGTAAATCTGCCTTTCCAATAAAAAACAAACACATCTTTTTTTTTTTTTTTTTTTTTTAAGGCCCTGGCTCCCAGTTGTGGACTGGGAAGGCTCTGGGAAGGACCCCTTTCAGTCCAAAATCAGTTTGCTGGGGGTAAGAAGAGGCCCAGAGAGGCGACAAGGCAGTTCTTCACACGGGAATCAGGTTGGGGAGGGGTCCTTTCCTGGGGTCTATGGAGTGTGCTTAGGCCTGAGCCTGGCGGGGGTGGAGCGGGGGTGGGGTGGGAAGCAGGAGAAGGGGAAGGCTTCGAGGCTGAGAAGCCAAGCTGTGCAAGGGGCACTGTGCAAGGGGCGCTGTGCAAGGGGCGCTGTGCAAACACCCTCAGCGCTCGTGTTCCTTCTGACGCTGGGACCCCAGGCTGTTGGTGCACTGCGATCTTGGATTCGCAGCAGAATGCCTCAAAGTCCAAGGGAGTTCCTGAGCTTCACTGACTAGCTGTGTGACCTCAGGCACGTTATCAACCCTTTCTGGGTATTCGAAGTGTGAAAATGGAGGTCAGCATGGTGGTGCAGCGGATCAAGTCTCTGTCAGCAGCCCCGACATCCTATGTGGATGCCCGTTTGAATTCTGGCTACTCTACTTCCCATCCAGTTTCCTGCTGATGTGCCTGGGAAGGCATTGGTGGATGGCACAAGTGCTTGGGCCCCTGCACCCACGTGGGAGACCTGAAGGAAGCTCTTGACTCCTGGCTTCGGTCTGGCCCAACCCTGGCCATTGTTACCATTTGGGGAGTGAGCCAGTGAAGGCCAAATCTCTCCTCTCTCTCTGACTTTCCAATAAGTGAATACATTTTTAAAAAGTGTCAAAACGCTGCTGTACCTTTCTCAAAGGTTGCTATGAGGCTTAAGTGAAAAAAAATATGTACACATATACAGATATGTTTAATTAAGATGGAGAGAACGCTTGGTGCCTGCCATGTGGCACGTTTCAGAGCCGCTAGCTTCCAGTGATGGTTGCACTTTGTGGCCTTCTTGGACCCCTGTTTCTGTGTCTTCAGACCCCAGTCCTGAGCACTCCACATTTGGAACTGAACAGACTCAAACAGAAAAAAAAGGACCGGATGGCACCGTGGTGACTTCAGAACCAGAAAACACGAATATCCACTCAGGCACGGAAATGTCCCATTACTCAATCATAAATTCAGTTAACAAATAATTTTAACAGCTCCAGTTAATGACCACAGCATATAATTTATCCACTTGAAGTGCATAATTCAGTGGTTTGCTATGAATCCGGAGTTGTGAAACTCCCATCCATTACAGTCAAGTTCAGAAGGCTGCGTATCCCCTGGGAAGGGCTGCAGGCCCGCGCTGGTCACGCTCGCGTCTCTGCAGAACGCTCTGCCTGGACAGACCTGGGCCCAGTCTCCATCTCCGCACAGCTGCCTGCTCCAGGCCCGCTTCACACTATGGAAAATGCAACGCAAAGAGAAGTTTCTTCTGGTACCCCAAACTGGAAGCCCTGCATATGGAAAAAAAAAAGTACACTCCCTACTTTTTATTATGAAAAACACATAGCTTTGGCAATTTTTGCACCGAAATGAGTTTATCTTTATATCTGTTTGTTTCCTCTAGACTTTAAGAAGTACCCTCCAGAGCCCGGAGCAGTAGCCTAGTGGCTCAAGTCCTCACCTTGCATATGCCGGGATCCCATGCGGGTTCTAATCCCTGTTGTGCTGTTTCCCATCTCACTCCCTGCTTGTGGCCTGGGAAAGCAGTTAAAACGGCCCAAAGCCTTGGGACCCTGCACCCATGTGGGAGACCCAGAGGAGGCTCCTGGCTCCTGGTTTTGGATGGGCACAACTCCGGCTGTTGTGACCACTTGGAGAGTGAATGAACGGATGAAAGATCTTCCTCTCTGCCTTTTCTCCTTTCTGTAGATCTGTCTTTCCAATAAAATAAAAAATCTTTAGATAAAAGCATCCTGCAGTCTTTGGTTTTTCCCCTTGATTTCTCTTGCCTTCTTGCCGAGATACCTGTTGCTCTTTACTCATTTTGCAGATAAGAAAATTAAGGCTCCTTAAGCAGGTTGCTTCAAGTTTTCACGGGTTTGGGAAACAGCCAAGCTAGGCTTGGGCTCTTCAATCCCAAAGCTCATGGCAGTGCTGCTCTCAGCGGCTGCTAGAATTGTGCACAGGAGGGCTGTGGGCCACCCGGCCTCAGGGCCATGCGATGCTGCTGGGATGCTGTGCCCCCTACCGGGTTCCTGCGGCGGCTCGCCCTGGGGGGCGGTAGGTGATGGCTCTTGGGTTCCTGCACCTCAAGTGGGACAGGTGGATTGAGCTCCTGGCTTTGACCTGGCTGAATCCTGGCTGCTCTAGGCATTGCAGGGAGTTGAACCAACAGATGGGAAAGTTTTCTTTCTCTGTCTCTGTTTTTGTATGTTTTTGCCTTTTATGTAATAACAGCACAAGTGTATTAGTTACTCTAAATAATACCAGAGTATTAGTATCAGTATTAGTTACTGAACTGCCTGCGTCTCATATCACAGTGCTCCAGCTTTCTGCTTAGGCAGCAGTCACAGCTCAAGTGAGTGGATGAGTCCTCTGGCTACCAGCTTGCACCTGACCCAGCACCGGCTGTTGTGGGCATTTGGGGATTGAACCAAAGGATGGGCTTGTTCTCTTTCTCTCTGAAATAAATAAATAAGGCACAAAAATATCATGGAGCCACTCTGAGCTTCAATACACAATACAGAGCCCAGGGTGTCCGAGGTTGACTTTCTCCTGCAGGCCACAGCCAACATGAAACTACACCTGGGAAGTGAGTGCCAGAATGTATGACCTTGACACTGCACCTGTCTCCCAGAAAAGAAGGTCTGGCTCTCGATGAGGAACCTTGGGGGTTCATCCAACAGAGATTTTTGTCAATGTGCAGGCCTCAGAGAGAGGTTGTGTCATCAAGCTTTCCCCGGCAGAGGACAGCAGTTGGCCAAGGTCATGGCCAGGAGACAGACTTCCCTTGTGGGACAGGAAAGGCACAGTGACCTGTTGCAGCACACTAAGGAAGTGTCAGAGCTGGGACTTCTCTCTCAGGCTGACCTGGCTCCCAGGTCAAAGGGACAAGGCCAAGCAACTCACTCCAAGACACAGATGTGTTCAATGCCCGGGCACCTTATACTCCCACGAGGGAAGAAATGCCGACACAGGTTGCAAGCCCCCCAGCCAAGTCATCACCACTGCCTCCCACTGTCTGCATTAGCAGGGGCCAGGGCTTAAACCCAAGTACTCCCATTGTATAAGTAGTCTCGTTGGGACTTGGAGGCCTTCATGGCTGGCCCAAATGCTGTTCCCACCAGCTTCAAACTTTGGATTCATGGTCTAATCCCACTGGCAGAAATGTTCTATTTGACTTGAAGAATGGTGTGTGTGTGTGTGTGTGTGTGTGTGTGTGTGTGTGTGTGTGTTTGCCCCCTAAAGTTTGAATTCATTATAACTTTTAAAAATCAAGTTTTCACATGAAAAGCCAGTTGGAGCTGAGGGTGATGGCTCCCTTTTTTTTTTTTTTAAAGATTTATTTTTATTATTTTTTCATTGGAAAGGCGGATATACAGAGAGGAGAGACAGAGAGGAAGATCTTCCGTCCGATGATTCACTCCCCAAGTGAGCGCAACGGGCCGATACTATGCCGATCCGAAGCCAGGAGCCTCTTCCGGGTCTCCCACGCGGGTGCAGGTTCCCAAAGCTTTGGGCCGTCCTCTGCTGCTTTCCCAGGCCACAGGCAGGGAGCTGGAAGGGAAGCGGGGCTGCCGGGATTAGAACCGGCGCCCATATGGGATCCCGGGTGTGCAAGGCGAGGACCTTTAACCACTTGCGCCACCGCGCCGGGCCCGGTGATGGCTCCCTTTTGAGAGTCACCAGGCCTCCAGAGAACCACACTGCCTGTCAGCCTCTGACCCTGCTCTGTGACAAGTTCAGTGACTCCCACACAACTGCACACATGGGCACCAATCTTCTCCCCTAGGTGAGTTTGCTAGGGCTGCACGGTCCCGCAGGCTGGGTGGCTGGAACAACACGCATATATTTCTAGCAGATCTGCCAACTCCAGTATACTGGAGGCACCTGCTTCTCCTGAGGTCTCTCCTTGGCTGGTAGACACTCTGTCACCCCCTCTGTGTGTGCCAAGACACAGTGACAGAGAGAGGGAGGAGAGTTAGAGAGGAAGCGCTTTTGCTGGCTGGTACATTCTTTAAATAGCCAAATTTGCCTAGACTGAGCCAGGGAGGAACCAGCAGCCAGGAGCTTCTTAGGGATCTTGCATATGGGTGCAGGAGCCCAGGCACATGAGCCATTCTCTGCTGCTTTCCGCGGTGCATCAGAAGGGAAGGGTAGTGGAGCAGCCGGGACTTGCCTCTGTAAATTTACTGGTCTCACAACCGCAGCTCCCTAATCCACAGCTCAGATGGATTATAGAGATGGCTAGTCCCCACAGCAGTCTTTAAGGACTTTCCCCCTCATCCCATCACTTCCGGAGGTCCTCCGCAGCGGAGAGCCGGCGGCAGCTGCTTGTCTTCCCGCCGAGGTGGACTCCGTGGTGCATGATCCGAGGTCGCGCTGTGGTCTTCTCTGTAAACACAGGACACCGGCATGAACTCACAGTGAGGTGTGGACGGCCCACCCGCAAGCCGCAGGCTTCCTCCGGCTTCTCGCCCACACGGAGTGCTGGGAGCCACTGTCCTGCTCCACCCCCAAGCCCTCGCCAAAGCTGGGATCCTCCCCGGCGTGTGATGTCCCCTGCTGCGTCTTCTGTTTTCTGTGCGTCTGCTGCTTTGCCCTCGGGGTCTTGCTGACCTTGGCAGGATGGAGAGAGGAAGTGGTTTGCCAGAGAGGGCGCAGACCAAGTGATGCGGCGCCCTCTCCCCCACCGTGCTGAACTCTGGCACCCAGAGTTGTCCCATGCTCTAGCGGCCTCAGCATCAGGTGCCGGACACTTTGCCATCCAAAGCCTCCTCGCCTGTTCACCGCCCCCCACCGGCCGCCACTCCGTGCCTGCCAGTGTGTTTTACACCTCCCAATGAGCCAGCCGTCTTTTCTGTGCTTGTCCCAGGGCTGGCTCCCAGGGAACAAAGCTAAGGCCGCACGTAAGTGAGTGGCCATCTTACGTAAAGAAAGTAAGTAGGGGTGGAAACATGGGCCTCAATGGACCGCTGTTGGTGCATTCTATCTTTAAGATTTATTTATTCATTTGAAAGGCTGAGTGACAGAAAAAGTCAGGGAAAGACAGAACAGGGAGAGATCTTCCACCTGTGGATTCACTTTCCATGACAGCCCTGGCTGGCCCAGACTGACCCCCAGGCCCAAGGAGCTCCCCTGGGGTCTTCCACTTGGGTGCAGGGGCCCCAGCACTTACACCATCCTCTGCTGCTTTCCCAGTAGCATTAGCAGGGAGCTGGAACTGTGGCATATAGGACACAACCTGTTACTTGGATAGGAGATGCTAGGATTGCAAGCTGCGGCTTAATCGTCTGTGCCACAACACCTCGCTTACGCTGGCAGATTTACACAGTAGATGATTGCACGAACATGTTCTTGGGGGTCTTGGGTAAACGCGCCTGATGAGGATGGAGTCTTCTAGGGTGCAAGGACAGGTCTAGAGCAGGGACTGCCACACGGGGGTCCCACACAGCATGGTTCAGTGAGAGAATGCGAAGCAGCCAGTGGAGACGCAGGCAAGGCCATCTCCCCGTGACAGCTCAGACAATATTGATGTCTGTAAGGCTAGGTCTTCTGAAACCCTTCTGGAACATGTCCATGACCCAACCTGTGCCATAGCCTTGGGTTCTTGGGAAATCCCGAAAGAAGGAGAAGTAAGAGAGCTTATCTCATTCCAGGATGAGATCCTTTCTTTTACAGCTCAGACAGGAAGCAGTAAGCTGACTGACCCAAATCGTTTTCTGTACACAGAACTGGAAGCACCTGTTTGCTTAGTCTGTTGTTCCTGCTGGGTGGGATGCAGCTCTTACCGACTGGATAGTTTAGGGTGCACCATGTTTAAACTGATTGGATATCCGTGTTCTACACCCCTGTAGTTGATTGCATGATTGTTACTTTAAAGATTTATTTTTATTATTATTTGTTTTTATTGGAAAGGCGGATATACAGAGAGGAGAGACAGAGAGGAAGATCTTCCGTCCGATGATTCACTCCCCAAGTGAGCACAACGGCCGATGCTATGCCAATCCGAAGCCAGGAGCCTCTTCCGGGTCTCCCACGCGGGTGCAGGGTCCCAAAGCTTTGGGCTGTCCTCGACTGCTTTCCCGGGGCCACAAGGGAGCTGGAAGGTAAGCAGGGCTGCCGGGATTAGAACCGGCGCCCATATGGGATCCCGGGCGTGCAAGGTGAGGACCTTAACCACTGTACCACCACGCCGGGCCCGATTGTTACTTTAAAAACCCCTGAACACGACTGGTCAGGGCTGCTCCCCTCTTCCACGTGTGGTGGAATGGAACAGTCCGCAGGTTGGTGCTGGCCGGTGAATAAAGACTCCTGAGCTCCTAAGAGTCTACGTCAGGCTCATTTCTGGGAGAGATTTGGTCAACTTGAAACACTCTCCCAGGGCTCCACGGGACTGCCTCCTTTGGAAGACTTCCTGCAGATGGACACAGCTTTTTCCTTGAAGTGCACCAAGACCTTCATTCTCGCACACCTAGAGCTACTATTTTGTGATGCCTGATAGATTAGTGGTAATTTAGATCCTAGCTGGCAGGCCTGCTTTTCGGATTCCCAAATTCTTTGCTGGGGTGGAAGATTAGGTGGGTGACATGGGTAACCACACAGGGTCCATGCATCATGTTCATTATTGCTTGGTGGGCAGCTGTAGCCCCTGCCTCTACCCCCCCCCCCAGAGGTTGTATTGCTTAGCAGAATGACCCAGGTAAGTTGTTTAGCCTTCCTGAACCTCAGTTGTCTTGTCTGAAAAACGGAGATAATGCTGGCAACCAGCTTCTAAATTAATGGGTAGAGTTGAGGCACTAAAACAGGCAAGGCCCTGGTGCACCTGTGACCTGCAGGTAGCGCTCTGTATGGGGGACTGTTTGTTTTAAAGACTTGTCTACCTATTCATTTATTGAAAAGGCAGATTTACAGAGAGAAGGAGAGACACAGGGGGAAAGATCTGTTTGCTGATTCACTCCCCAAGTGGCCACAACAGTCTGAGATGAGCCAATCTGAAGCCAAGAGCCAGAAGGTCTCTTCTGGGTCTCCCATGAAGGTGCAGGGTCCCAAGGCTTTGGGCCGTCCTCGATTGCTTTCCCAGGTCACAAGCAGGGAGCTGCATGGGAAGTGGGGCAGCCGGGACACAAAACTGTGCCCATATGGGATCCTGGTGCTTGCAAGGTGAGGATTTAGCCACTGAATCATCATGCCAGGCCCGTGTGGTAGGGTGCTGTTTGTATACCCAAACACTGCTACCCCAACAAGATCCAATTTTCTCACTGTAATCCACAGGCCTAAGGCTGCATGGAGCTAACTAAATGTGGCATTTGCCAGCTTGTGAAGTGTAGCATGAACAGGGTACCTGTGGGGATGGCTGACTGGTGACAGCAGTGAGTAGGCCCCTCCGTAGGGCAGTAGGATGAATGACTGAGCAGGGGAGTGTGTTTGCCAGCAGCAGGATAATGGGCAGAGGCATATGCACATGGTCATTTCCCATAGACAGGCAGGCACCAGTCCGTGTGATACAGCAAGCAGCTCTCTGAGGCCTCTTTCATAATAATAGTGATACTGATGTGGCTGACAGTGTGGTGTAGCAGGTTAAGCCACTGCGTGTGACTCTGGCATCCTGTATGTGTCTTGGGTTGAGTCCCAATTGCTCCACGTTTCATCTAGCTCCCTGCTAATGTGCCTGGAAAGCAGAGGCAGAGGGCCCAAGGTGCTTGGGTTCCCACATTCAAGTGAGAAATAGAAGAAGCTCCTGGCTCCTGGCTTCGGATTGGCCCAGCTCTGGTGTTTGCAGTCATTTGTGGAGTGAACCAGAGGATAGAAGATCTCTCTCTCTCTGTGTAATTCTGCCTTTCAAGTAAAAATGAATCTTTAAAAAAAAACCCACAGTTCTTTAAAAAGGCCTCTTGTGAGTTAAAGTCATTTTGTAGCAGATACTACAGAAAATAAAAAATAGTATTGCCAGCATCTCATGTTGGAGGGCTGGTTCAAGCATGGGTTCTTCATTCCAATCCAGCTCCCTGCTAATGTGCCTGGGAAAAGTGGAAGATGGCCAAAATGCTTGGGCCTCTGCCACTCACATGGGAAACCCAGAAGAAGCTCCTGGCTCCCAGCTTCTGCCTGGTCCAGCCCTGGCCATTGAGGCCATCTGGGGAGTCAACCAGCAGTAGTAGGTCTCTATCTCACTCAACCTTTCAACTCAAGTAATATTTTCAAAATGCTCCTTTTCTCCCTGTAATTCCTGAGGCCCTTTTCCTGAATATAGTCCGAGGCAGATCCTGGAGGGAGCATCCCCCAACACATTTAGAGAATGTGACAGAGTCCACATTAGGCAATTTCAGGGAGCCCAAAGCATGCTGGGATACCCTCTGCCTCCCAGCCCCCACTTCTCAGGTGCCATGTACCATGAAATGTGCTCCCCCAGCCATGCTGGCAACTTCATCTCTGCCTCCTGATTGGAAACAAGACTAAAACACCAACACGCTGGGGATTACATGACGTCAGCTCCGAAAGCCTAAATCCTGGAGTCAGCCCCTGCAGGCTGAGCGGCAGACACAGATGGACACAGCTGAGAGATGAGAAGGTTTTGGAATGACGCTGGGAGGCCCCAAGCACCATTGCTGCTGGCGGTGATGCTCCCAGTGAAGCGACAGTCTTGGACTATTCCAGCTGCTCCCCTGAGCCTCTGTAGACGGGCCCTGGGCTGCAGGTGCATGCCAGAGGTGCCTAAATGTTTCCTGGAGGCTCTCGGGGAGATGGCATTCTGCCATCTAGGCCAGGCTACTGTGCTGCTGTCCCCGAGCAAGAGGCCAGATGCTCTCCTCCCACCTCCTGGGGAAGCTGCCCTCTCCCTCCTCCCTTCCTCCTTGGGAGGGGGTAGTTCAAGCCAGCCTCATTTGGGTGGCCCCAGTCCCTGTTCCCGTCAGAGGGTCCAGGGTGGGCATTGGGCTTCAGCAGGCTAAGCCATGGCTTGGGGGACTCACACATGGAGGAGGAACCAGAACTTCTCTTGTGATGGGGAGCACCTCATTTCTGGATGGGGTAAATGGGAAGTCACCCCTGTCACCGTAGAAGCTGATCCAGGGAGGACTGACCCATGTGTGCATTCATTTATGATATTCAGTTCCCTAAATGTTTGGTAAGTGACCAAGGCAACAAGCCTGGCATCGGGTCAGGACATCGGGCCGAGATCTTGTGGATCTGCTCAGAACATGCCCAGGATGTCAGCTTCGTTGACGGCAAACCCATGAGGCGTCGTCATGATGCTGGCTGCTTTACAGCGGAAGAAACAAGCTTTCAGCGCTCATCAGCTGCAGCAGGTCACAAAGGGACCAGCAGGCTGAGCTGGGCTGGACCGTGGGTGTGGCTGCAGAGTCCACAGAGGTGGCTGCGGCTAACCTGTGCGGCTGCCCAGGCCCCGCGGAAGGGATGCAGTTTGCAGTTGAGCAGGCACTGTGCTGACATCGGGAGCTCTGAGCCTCCCCTTGCGGACAGCTCGTGGACACAGACCGCACACACTGATGCAGAAGGGATGTCCTACAGAGTGTTATGGGAACACACACTCAGATGTGCCCAGAACTGGTGACGACCGGCTGGCCAGGAAGCAAGGAGCCCACGTGTCTGATGACCCGGCTCCGGCTGAGTAAGTTATGCTACATCCACTTCTTGGAGGAGGGTACTGCCTGGAGATAAATTAATTGATGTGGGAAAATATTCCTGACATCCCCTTAAAGGATAAAGGGACAATGGGGATTCTTTATAGTCATTTTCTTCTTTCCATCTCTCTGGCTGTTCTTTGTGGGTGCTTGGGAATTAGCACATAGTCCATGTCCAGTTGGAAGAGCAAACTGTTTCCACGTGAGGGCAAGAATCGCTGCCTTCTCAGATGAGCAGATGGCCTGTCGACACCAACACACCTGGTCTCTCCCGTTCCTTACTTAGGAGATGCCACGAGTCACATGCAGCTGTGCCGGAGGCTCCCACGGCTCCCCAGAGCTCCAGTGTGGCTGCAAGCCACAGTCTGGCTTGCCATGTGTGTGTATGAGCAGGATGCTCTGACAAGTCACACCTGTAGAGGTGGGGCCTAGCCTCTTGCTCCTCCCTTCCTGCCTTTGGACACTGCGGAGGGAGGACGGGAGGTTTGGAGCTGCTGCAGCCATCTTGTAACCACGGGGTGAGATGCTGCTAAGATCTCGGGGGTGGTCTGATAGGCCCCTGGGTACCATGTGACTTTTGCAGAAATGTCTACAGGCTCTTGCATAATACAGACTCCAGAAGCATGTTGTGTGGGGGAGGAAAACCCAGCTCCCAGGCTTGGAATCGGGGCTGAGGCCTGGATTCCATTAGAAACCATCCTTGAGTTGGTATCTTGCCTGTGCCAGCCTGCCCCTCCCCACCACTCCCTGCCCAGGGCCCCTGGGAGCACTCCCTTAATCAGTGGCTTGCATACAAATCGTTAGCTCTTTCTGGGGGGGACCTGCCTTGCCGCCACCGGGGCTTGCACATCCCAGCTGCTCTGTAAATATTTGTTGCCTGAGTGAACGGATCCATGAATGAATGCGCAAGCCCAGGGAAAATCACAGCCAGGTGGAAGCCGAACAGGTGATTATCCTAATTACAGGCTGTCTACATTTCTGCATGGCCTCTGCAGAGACAGGTGGGCCTCCAGGGGAATTTCCCCAAAAGCTGGCTGTGTGTTCCCTAATTGGGCAGTCATCAAGAAGGGGGAAGGTCCCCTCCTCAGGGAAGAGGGACAGTCCTCGGTCACTCAGGATGAGGGATGTGTGGGTGGGTGCAGAATGGCCTGGACATCTGTGATGCCTATTGGCCCTGCAGTGGCTGCAGGGGATGACGCGTTGGGACCGCATCAACTAACCCTTTGACCCGACTCCAGTTTAATTCACTCATTCCTTTCCATTAGCTGGTGTAAGGGGCGGGGGAGGCAGGAGGGGGAGGGAAGACATATTTTATTTTTATGGCATCTTTATTCCAAAGGCCTTGCTGGGTCAAACCCACTTTCTTTTCATGCATTAAGCTTCATAGATGCCTTTGTGCTTTTCCGGTGACTTGCTGAGTTGTCCTCCTCCAAAGACTTTTTTTTTGTTTGTTTCCAAAAAAGCAAATATTTTCATTAACAAGTTCACCTCTCGCCACATTCATTGACACAGTTGTAACTGGGTCAGTTATTCCATCAAGAGCGTCGGTAGAATTTTCAGGTTTTCCAGGGTCTTAGAAGTCACCCAGCCCCACATTCTCATTGTATAATAACACGGGAAGATTAAAAACCCAGAGGCCAGATATGGCATGGCCAAATTCACACAGCTAGAGAGCAGCATGCAACCCTCACAGGACAGACACGGGGAACAGCGGTGCCTCATGAGAGTGAGATCTGAGCTGGAGGTGTTGCCTGGAGCACCCATGGGTGGCCTCTTCATGTCAACTCTGCATCTTCAAACACAGGGCTTCAAAAGGGAGCCCTGAGAGACACGTGCAGGCAGGCAGAACAAGATTACTGGGAACTCTCATGGACCCGCAAGCCACTCGGTGTCACTTTCCCAGCATCCGATTGTCATTGCAACAACAAAGGTTAGTGCATCTGGTCTTGAGGAAAGGGGCTTAGACCCCACATGACGTGGGAGGAGTGAGAGCCTATCCAGCTGAAAAAGAGCCTATGGAATGGGTGTCTATGGAGACAGGCATCTTTGGAACGCACAGGCTGCCTGCGAGGCAGAGCTGGTATGCCTTCTGTGATGCCTTTGTGAGTCCATCTTCTGACTGTCCCACTAGGCTGGCCCTGGGGGCCAGGAGGGAGAGGGAACCTGGGAACAACTGGCCGTGTACAACAGGAAGACAGGTTCTCATGGGGGTCTCCTTGCCATCCAGGAAGGTAGCAAAAGTATCTGTCTGCTAGGTATACTGGCACCATTTCCAACACACGCGTGGATGCCAGAGTAACCGGGTGGAGAACAGGTGGCAGGGACAGAGGATAAATAAGAGCTGAGTGAGTGAGGAATGGCATTCCAGGAGCCTCTCTGCTTGCCCCACCCCGCCCCCACCTCCAGGTCTATGCATCCCAGAACCCCCAGGATTTTACGTGTCAGGCCATGAACGGTCCTCTCCACCAAGCCCTGGCAGTGGCCTGACTTTACCTCCTACCCCAGCAGCCGTGGCCTGGGTTTCAGCTCTCAGGGGTGGGGCTGCGAGCACAGCTTCTGGCTTGGCATCTGCTATTTCTATGCACACAGTGGCCATCCTGTCTATCATCCTTTAGCTAGCAACAACCACCCGATCTGGGTCGGACCGGCCCCTCTGCCTCAGCACCAGGGATGCCATATGGCCCACATCTGGCTCGAGAACCTGGGGGAGCAATTAAGAGAGAGAGGGAGAGAGAGAGAGAGAAGCACTGTTTTTGCCGGGGTGGAGAGCTGCTGCCAGGGCCCGGGAGAGCAAGCAGCAGAGCGAGCAAAGCAGCCGTGCCACAGCTTCTAGATTCAGCCCTGCCTGAAGCCATTTAATCCCTGGATTTCTCAGTTTCATGAGCCAATAAATGCTCCATCCATGACTGTCAGGAAGGGCCCGGGGGAGTTCGAGTGTTGTCTTCATGCTCCCAGCAGGAAGAAGCTACTGGCAACCTGGTGGGGTGGGGTGTGTGTGGGGGTGCTTAGGCTTGTAGTAGGTGGGAGGTGTTCCTTGGGAATTCTCCCACCCTTGCCACAGAAGGGAAAATTGCTTCCGCCCCTTCAGCCCAGATCCTTGACCTTTCTGTCAGCCCCTTCTTGCTGAGGACGTCTCAGGCATGCGGGAGGCCAGCTTGAAGCCCTCTGCCCACCCCAACATGGTCTGATCTCAGGACACACCAGTGAAACAGAAACCAAACTCCTATAATGCAGCCCTGGCCCTGGCCCTGGTCTGTCTCCCCTAGCCCAGGGTGTCCTGGTCTGCCCTTTATCAGAAAGAACTCACTGACTTGAGGGAGTGATCAGCTGACCTTACAAGGTTCTAACCACCTGACTCAAGGAGTCATTCTCTTCTCCGAGAGATAAGAACCTTGGTGGCCAGTGCTGTCCTGGGCGGTCTGTGTATGTGGGCAGAATGTAATTGTGACCGTCACTAACCCCGGAGCACTGGAGCCCACGAGGCCATCACAGATCCCCTAGCGTTAACTGCAGCATCACTGTGCAGTCAGAGGAAGGTGCTGAGCGCCATCAGCCAAGCAGGAACCTGGACATGAGGTGGTCCTGCACCTCCCAGCCTTCCTTCCTTTCTTTGTTTCTCCCTTCTTCCCTTCCTTCCTACCTTTCTCTCTCTTTCTTTTTATTCTTTCTTTAAGATTTATTTTATTTATTTGAAAAATGGAGTCACAGAAAGGAGAGAGGAAGAGACAGAAAGAGAGATCTTCTATCCTCTGATTTACTTGCCAAATAGCCACAACCACCATGGCTGGGCTAGGCAAAAGCCAGGAGCCTCTGTAAAGGGACCCAAGCACTTGGACCATCTTTTCCTGCTTGCCCCGGTCGTTAGAAAGGAGTTGGATTGGAAATGGAGCAGCTGGGTCTTGGACTGGTGCTCATATTGAATGTCACCATTGCAGATAGCGTCTAGCCTAGAGTGCTGACCACTGTCCCACCTCCCCCCGCATTTTCAACGTGTAAGAACCTTCACACCAACTCCTCACGGAACCTGGGAATTAAGCTACAGCTGCCCAGCACCTTGCTGTCTGTGATTTTCAATAAATTCCAACTATCTTCCACCACTCTGGTGTCAGCAACTGGCTTTCTGTGTGGCCGGTGAGCAGACACAGGTTTGGGGGGTTCAACAAAAGCACTGCCAACTAGTTTGGGGTGCTGCCCAGCAACAACAGCACCTGCTACAGCTGCCGACCTTGGTATCTGGAATATGTTCGACACATCTAAAAAGGGACAGTTGCTCATCAGCTGGATATGCCAAACAAGAATGTGAGCCCGGCACTGCCAGATCTTCTGATTATTCCAGAGAAGCTAGACATTTAGATTTTAAAGTGAAACTTCTCAATTTGTAAATGTTGACAACAAATTCAAATTAAAAAAAAAATACAGCCATGTGAGCCAACCAAAGCATGTTTGTGGGCTGGATCTGGTTTACCAGCAGCCAGTTGATGAAATCAGATATGCTCTCCGGGTTCCAGGCTGACTCCAAGGATGAACTTGAGGGAAGAGGGCGAGCACTGGGATAGCAAAAGACCAAGGTGATGTAGCAGAGACCCTAAACGCAGTGCCAGAGGCCAGGAGCACACACGCTGCTTTCTCAGCTCATGGCCTGCAGGCGGGTGGTTGTCACAGGGACCCTGGGATCCAGGGCGTTGTCTTCCTCTTCAGGACCGGACTGGCTCCCCAGTTCCTTGGCTGCATTCCAGACACTAGAAAAGGAGTAAGAGAGGCTCAGCTCAGCTAATGTTTTTTTTTTCTTCTTCTTTTAATTGGAAAGGCGGATATACAGAGAGGAGAGACAGAGAGGAAGATCTTCCGTCCGATGATTCACTCCCCAAGTGAGCGTAACGGCCGATGCTATGCCGATCCCAAGCCAGGATCCAGGAACTTCTTCCGGGTCTCCCACATGAGTGCAGGTTCCCAAAGCTTTGGGCCGTCCTCGACTGCTTTCCCGGGGCCACAGGCAGGGAGCTGGAAGGGAAGCGGGGCTGCCGGGATCAGAACCGGCGCCCATATGGGATCCTGGGGCGTTCATGGCGAGGACCTTAACCACTGCACCATCGCGCCAGGCCCAAGGCTCAGCTAATGTTAAGGGACAGGTCCTAAGATTGCACAGTCCCTGTCTTCTTGCATCCCTTTGGTGGGAATTTAGTCATGTGATTAATTTAGCTGCAAAGGTTGCTGGGAAGTCTAGTTCCCCTCCACCCTGTACTACTTGGTCATATGTTCAGCGTCAACTTGAGAGTTCTATTACACAATGGGGGCAGGGCCATTATGAAGGGACAACCAGAAGTGTGTGTCACAGGGGAAGAAGGGTCTGGAAGCAGGGTGTGTCCCAGCATGAGGCTCCCACCAGGGGGTCTTTTTCTTGGGAGAGCAGGGTTGACATAGAAACTCTCTTCACCCCAGCGGTGAGAGAGCTGCCACATAAGCTTGCTCCTTAGAGACACGAGGGGTCTCCATGACTGCCCCGCTCACCTGCTGGCCGCTCTCAGTTGCTCCCATGGAGACCAGAAAACATGGGCCCCCAAATGTGCAAGGATGTTGAGAGGGTAAATAAACAGTGACGAACGCATCTCCTCTCCTATTCTGAAGGCCTGGTTCTTGTTATTCTGCACACTCTGCGCCACCGCCCCACCTCTGCTGGTGGGTTTCTGGAGAGTCAGTCAGCCTACAGCTGCAACCTGAGTTAATGCAGAGTGTGAGACTCAACTAGTGGAGCTTGGCTTTACCATTAACCTGAACAAGGCCATTAACTCTGTTGCAATTAATTGGATTGTTCCAGGACACAGCGTTGCCCTAGAAATATCCACTTTGGGTGTACCCCACTTTGCACAAGCTCACTATGAAAATGGAGACTGGCTGAAAAGATCAATGAGAGACAACTATTTGATTCACCAAGAGAGTTTGTTGTGCAAACCAGGATGTCCGTACAGCTAGTTTCGGATTAACACTGAATTTTTTATTCTGGAAGAAAGGAAAGGTACACAGGTATCCAACTGCTTTCTGGTTCATCTGGGACTGCTTGGAAATGATTTCAAGAATTCTGTAATGAGAGCTGGCACTGTGGCGGAGCAGGTGAAGTCACCGTGGTACTGGAATCCCACAGGGATGCTAGTTCAAGTCCCAGCTGCTCTAGTTCAGATCCAGCTCCCTGCTGGTACGCCTGGGAAAGCAATGAAGGATGGCCCAAGTGCTTGTGCCCATGTACCCGTGTGGGAGACTTGGAAGAAGCTCCTGACTCCTGGCTTCGGATCAACCCAGCTCTGGCTGTTGTGGCCATTTGGGGAATGAGCCAGCAGACGGAAGATCTCTATTACCACTCCCCCATTTTTCTGTAATGTTGCCTTTCAAATAAATACATATATACATATTCATTTACATTTACATATACATACGTAAGTCTTTTCAAAAAACACAACCAACTTGCATTCCAACATTATGGAAACTTTTAAATATTTTATGTAGTTGAATGGCAGTTACAGAAAAAACAAAGGGAAAAACAGAGATAGATCTTCCATCGACTGCTTTACTGCTAAATGGCTGCAATGACCAGCACTGGGCCAGACCGAAGCCAAGAGGCTTCTCCCAAGCCTCCCGCATGAGTGCAGGGGCCCAGGCACTTGGGCCATCTTCTGCTGCTTTCTTAGGCCATAAGCAGGGAGTTGGATCGGAGGTGGAGCAGCCAGGGCTTGAACTGGCATCCACATGGGAGACCGCCCAGTGGGTGGAGGCTTAGTGTGCTATGCTGTGGCCCTGGGCTCCAACTTGTGCTTCCTTATAGTTCAATTGTAGGACTAAGGGAGCCCTATGTGGCAGCTACTCATAACCATTCCCACTTTATGGATGGGAAAAGGGAGGGACTATCAGCTGACTTCGACCCCTCCTACGCCCCTGGGTCTCCTCCTGCTCCTCTCAGTGGCTAAGGCAGGGAGGGCCCAGGTGTCTCTGACTGGCAGCAGGGCCCCGGAACTCGGCTTTTCTCTTTTCTCCTTTCTGGCAAGCACAGCTGCCAAGCTGGAACGCTGCCCTTTCCAAGAAAGCCCAGGAGAGAAGCCAAATGTTGACTCACCTGCCAGGCCCAGGATTCTGCTGCCAAGCTGCCTCGGGGGCCTGTATGGGGAAGGTTGGCCTGGCGGGCTGCCTGCAGGAGCAGGGGCGGGTGTGGGGGGGAAGCCCTGAGAGATACAGGCAGTTCTGGGAGTTGGAGGAGGGGGCAGAAGAGAGAGCCAAACCTTCAGGTTCTGGAAGCTAAAGAGATGCAGATGGGCTCCTGCCCAGCCTGTAGCTCTGAAAGTTTCTTTAGGACACTGGGCCCTCATTTCTACCCTTCCTTCCTGGACTGACCTGATACGTATACGTTGCTCTGATCTCCAACACTGAGAATACAAACAACCCACTCGATGCCTGTGACCCTGGGATATCATCTGGCACGGCTGACCCTAAGGAAAGGAGCTGACTTGGGGACCTGCTGCAGCGCCAGGAGCCCCTTCAGGGCAGAGAGAGAGGCTGGAGGCAGCAGAGAGAGAGTCCACCTGGCCTGCTGGCTGGCACCTAGAGGAAGCCCTGAGCCCAGGAGTGTGGGTGGCGCCTAGTGGCACAACCTGCTAGCCAAAGGAGAGTAGGAGGCTGAGTCCACCTGGGCTGGTGACCTAACTGAGGCTACTGGGGGCATGGAAGTTGGTGATGGAGTGACAGAGAGTGTACCTTGGGTAGCCAGGCAACATCTCCCAGCTGACTTGTGCAGCTGACTTGTTGGATGTTTCAGACAGCCCAGGGGCCGTGGAATGCAAAGCTAAGTCTGGCGGTAGGCTTTCAGGCTGGTGGGTCAGCTTGTGGCTGGGATACCTGGGTTTGAGTCCAGGGTCCAGCTTCCTGCTGTGCCCCCTGCAACGCAGCAGGGGACAGCACAAGTAGTTGTGTCCCTGATCCCCGCTCCCCTGCCCTGCAGCAGATCTGGCTCAAGTTCTGGGCTGCTATCTTTGTCCTGACCCAGCCTTGGCCTTTGTGGACATTTGTGAAGAGAACCAGTGGATGGAAGATCAATGGATCCCTGTCTCGTGCATTGCATTTCAGAGTAACAAACAGCATTTTGTTTTTAATTGAGGTTTTTACAGAGAGAAGGGGAGATAGAGAGAAAGATCTTTCATTTGCTGCTTCACTCCCTAAGCAGCTTGCAACGGCTGGAGCTGAGCCAGGAGCCAATCCAAAGCCAGGAACCAGGAGCTTCCTCTAGGTCTCCCACGCGGGTGCAGGGTCCCAAGGCTTTGGGCTGTCCTCGACTGCTTTCCCAGGCCACAAGCAGGGAGCTGGAAGGGAAATGGAGCAGCCCTGATGCAAACTGGCGCCCCTATGGGATTCTGGTGTCTGCAAAGGGGAGGATTAGCCAACTGAGCCATCAAACTGGACCTACAAATAGCAATTGTGAAACAGGTTAAGTTTGTTTTGGTGGAGAAGTTTTGAAGTCTGTGCATAGCGCTTTCATGATAAGCATCTTCCAAGTGATGCTTATCAGATGTCTCCTACCCCCTTCCCAATAGACTAATAGCTACCCTCCCTCTCTCTTTTATGCTCAGGCCAAACATCTTGAGATCAGCAGGGCGAGCTCTCTGCCTTCTGGGCGCTGCAGGCTCCTTCACTGCAGTTTAGAGTCTGCCTTCATCATGCCTGCAGACTGACTTCTCTCACCATCCCCAGGGACCTGTCATTGCCCTGTTGCCCTGCCACCTCTGCATCTGTCCCAGCACTGCCCAGCCCTTGCACTAACCCCTCCTAGTCAGAATGTGCCATGGGGCAGTGGTCAGTCGCCCCCCTCTGTCTTCTGGGCCCAGTTCCTGGGGAAGGCTCAGAGAGCCGGACACATACAACACAGATGGTGGCTGAGAGGTGACTGCCAAGCTCCTGTGGGGTTAGAGGGGGGACACTTGCATCCTGGCCCCAGTGCAGGCTTGCTGGGATTTCATGACCCTCTTCCCCGCATGTATATATATATTATTTCATTGTCCCTGCAGGGACTGTGCATGCCTGCCTCACAGTTGGCCATGTTCACAGGGCATGTTGTGGGATGCTTCCTGGGGACCTAGGTTTTATTTATTGCTCCATTTTTTTAGTCAAGTGTGGAAAACTGGTGTTGGGGATGCCTGGGTGATTTCCAGGAGGCCTGGAAAAACCTACTGGCAAAGAGAGGCCTCCTGGGGTGGTTCAACGCCAACACTTTCTCTTAAAGATTTATGTATTTGATAAGTCTATCCCAAAAGGACAATTATTATATGTTTTCTCTGATATAAGAAAACCTCCTTGCAAAATACAGGATCAATAGCTCTTTCAATACTATTTTTTTGCTACATCTCATGGGTTTTGATATTTTTGTTTTTGTTTTCATTTCTTTAAAGTAGTTTTTTCTCTTATTCTTCACTGACTTAGGAGTCATATAGTAGCATCATTTTCTTCAAGAAGGTTTTGATTTTCTTTTTTATTTCTTTGGTGACACATTGGTCATTTAGTAGCATGTTCTTTAACTTCCTGTTGTTGTAAGTTTTCTACTTTTCTCCCTGTTGTTGATTTTGTTTTATGGCTTTTCATCTAAGGAGATGTACAGTAACTATGTAATTGAGCCTATCATATCCAGATGTGAAGATACAATGCAGTATGCCTCTACACTTGCAAATCAAAAATGGACTCCAAATGAAACTGTTAAATATGTCTTGACAATAGAATGCTGAACTCTGCCATTGCACATACCTGCAATGTCAGGATACACTTAAACGGCAAATGTAAGAACTTCTGACTGTTTACGAAAGACTATACCACTGTAAAAATATGAGGGAAATCAGTAGGGGGAAAGAACTCGGGGAGGGGGCAAGGGAAATCCCAGAGCCTATGGAATTATAGCATAATATATATAATATAAAATCTATAAAAATCATGTTCCACTTGCTGGTTCATTCACCAGGTCCCTCGTGTGAATGCAGGTGCCCAAGCACTTGGGCCATCTTCCAATGCTCTCCCAGGTGCGTTAAATAGGGATCAGAAGCAGAGCATCCTGGACTCAAAGTGGTGCACATACAGGATGCTGGCATCGCAAGTGGTGGCTTTATGTGCTATGCCACATGTCTTGCCCATGCCAAGGGCTTCAAGTCAGCCAAGTGCCAGGTGGCTCCTCCTCCCCCTTATTCCCTGGCTTTCCTGG